>NC_138999.1:36894265-38140932 GCF_964374135.1 Grampus griseus | reverse complement strand
TTGTTTCCTCCACTCCTGAATGGTTATTATTTAGCTGGGAATGAGAACACAAAATAGGTCAAAAGGACATAATCTGCAGCTCCTGCACATGGTGATAAAAATAATATGCTTTGGGTTTTTCTAATCATCTTAGGTAGCTACTGACTCATTAAGTATGATATGCCCTACAGGTTGTCCTTATGACACTGAACCAGAAGTTATGGCCCCGTGCTTAAGTGTTCCACAATTACCTTCCTCAGGATGTTAATTATCCACTTGGATTTCTCTCCTGGATGACTCAGTGGGCTGTAATAGCCCTGATGGTAAATACCTATGGCAAGGCTGTGAAGCAGTCATCTCCGTAAAGGGGGGCTAGATCACTAAGACAGAAATGGTCCATAAATACTAGTGCCTGACAGGTCTCAGGGAAGCAGCTAAGGGAAGCCATTTGGCATAGTCAGCACAATCTGCTCTGTGCGTAGGAACACATGTCTTGCGAAAGAACAATTTTCTCTTGCATTCTACTTCTCTTGCTTATTCGTTCACTATTTAGGGTGCCAGTTTGGGTCTTAAGGAAGCAGACGCTGAGATGGTGTTAAAAGTGCAAAGTGGCTTATTGGGGGATAAATGCCCATGGAAGGTAAGACAGAGGAAGCAGGATGGGGCAGGCAAAGCCTTCAGGCTGTGATGCTGACTCCCGAGGAAAGGGACTGAGAAGCAGGACTGGACAGAAGAGCTTCAGACTGTGAAGCACATATCACAAAGCCTTGGCCGAACCAGTGGAGAATGCTAGAGCAAAGGTAGCTCATTACAGGAGGCCCACACTGGACAGAAATGACTCTTGCCATGGTCAGTCAGCAGCTGGGGCTTTCCAGGAAACCTTGACTCAAAAGAGGGAAGTTGTCAGTTAACTGCAGTTCTCACAGCTGAATGATAAGCACTTTCTTGAAGGGAGATCTGTGTGATACACTTCCACACTTACCACATGTATTGTCGTCTTTTTGTGAGTACAAGAAGGATCCATTTTAGGGTCACCCTCACGGAATACAGAAATGCAAAAATAATGACAGGGTGTTAAATATGACCTCATAGAGTCGTAAAAGGCCAGGGTTTTCGATGGATGGCACTTGGGCTAAGCCTCGTGCTTTGGGATCATCTGTGGCTTTACCACTGCTAGTTGGGTAACATTTGGCAAGTGATTTCCTAATTCTCCGAGCCTTGGTTTCCTGATATATGAAATGGGAATATCTATGTTGAAAGATAATTGTGAAGGTTAAATTACAGTTTTTAAGACTCTCTTTGTAAAGCATCTGACATAATTTTTTAGTGCATCCTCTTTCTGTTTTTTAAGAGCTGACCTTTAAATTAAGCTCAATTAGCCTGATTAAGACCAGTTTGGGAGCTGGAGGTTCAAGAAGAGAAACGCCTGATAATTTCAGGATTATTAAAATAAGATATTTTAATCAGTATTTGCATGTTGAGTTTCTCTCACTTGCAACCAAAAATTAGGTAAGGCAAAGAGGAATTTATTGACTTATGTAAGCAATCTGAAAGAAGGCCAGAGATAATAATGGATTCAGAAATAATTGGAACCAGAAGTTGAAATGCTACAGGACCCTCACTCTTCACCTTCCTTCTCTGCTTCTTTGTTCCAGCTTTATTCCCTCAGGCTATCATTTTCCCCAAGGCAAAAAAAATCAAGGCTCATATATCTCTGTTGGTGAAGCTGGGAAGATGTTTATAAGTGAATCATGGAACTGCTCATGAATTGTATTTCCTTAATTCCAATACAGGAAATCTTGTTACGGGCTACCCCCACCCAAATCAGATAAAGTGCGGAAAGGTAGAGCAGTTTATCAAGAGTATGGCATACCCAAAACCACTTCCTTCAAGGTCAGCACCCCACACTAGTGATTTCTGCTATACCAGGTTGAAGATGAAGCAGGCATATCTTCTGTGTCATCAACCCTTGTTTTTCTTTTTCCATTCTAATCTTTAGCAGTGATCTGTAGAATTTATGGTGGTGAGTGGTACAGTTGCTCTACAAGATATTAGGTGATCAAGGACAGTCATTTTTGTCTCAAAAAATAGAGAAAATTTCCCTTAATTCCTTCTATACATTTTTTTTCTCCCATAATTTTTACCCTATTTTAACAGAAAGGATGAGACTAAATTATCTGGTGGTGTCTTAAGTTGTTACCCCAGAAGCAGACCCAGAGACAAGGATTTGAGTAGAAGTACTCTGTTTGGGAAATGATCTCAGTAGTCATAGGTAGGAGAATAGAGAAGTAAGATGGAGATGGAGTGGAAGCCAATAAAATGTGCATTAATGAGTAGGTTACTGACCTGTGACCACCTGAAGGCTCAGTTCTTTTGGGAACCTCTGGAAGATGGTGTTCTACGTTTAGGGGCAAGGAGGCTGGAGTGTTTATCCAGCAAACTGTCAGTCATTGTAGGAGGGCTCCTTCTGGGGATATTGACTCCCTGATACTTCTGACCTGCCCCTGCATGTGGAATGAGTGGGCTCCAGCAGCGAAAAAGCCCTCAGGCACAGAGTTACAGACGCCTTCATTTGGTAGCTGTTGGGTTGGCATGCACTAGAACAGTGAATATATTAATTATTTATTGCCACATGACAAACTACCCCCAAATTTTGTGAGGTAATGAATGTTTATTGTTTCTAAGCCACTGTTTCTGTGGGTCAGGAAATCAGCTTAACTGGCAATTCCGGCTTATGGTTTCTCATGAAGCTGTGTTCAAGATGGTAGCCACGCTGCAGTCATCTGAAGGCTTGACTGGGGCTGGAGGATCTGCTTCCAAGATGGCTCACTTGTATGACTGTTGGCAGGAAGCTTTATGTCCTTGCCACATGGGTCCCTCCTTAGGGCTCCTTGTGAATCCTCAAGGCATAGCAGCTGACTTCTTCAGAGTGAGTGATCCAAGAGAGAGCATGGAGGAAGGAACAATGCCTTTTATGGCCTGGTCTTGGCAGTCACACACCATAATCTATTTCTGCCATTTTCTATTGTCATTAGAAGCAAATCAGTAATTCCAGCCCATACTCAAGGGGAGGGTTATCAGTCTCTACCTTTTGAAAGGAGGTGTGTCAGAGAATCTGTAGACTATTTTAAACCCACTACAGTGCATATGAGCTGGGCACCAACAGCATCTGCTGAGGGTGGGTCTATATCCTATTTTCTACCATCACCAGTCTGGGTTCTTATAGTTCCTGTCAGAAAGCACTAAGGATCAATTGCTCTGTCAGCTGCTTTTTAACATTTGCTTCATCCCTTCCCAAACACTCTCCTCTTCTTCACCTTCTGTCCTCCTGCCCCCCAAAAAGTCAACAGTTATTTTTTACCACTAGACTAATTGATCTCATGTCAGAGTCTCTATGTTGTACTACACCAGAGGTACCACCATATTATAATTTAAAGACTGTGATACTAAGTACCTTGTTGGCACACCAACCCCCAGTACCCTTTGCCTAAGAGCCTTAAGCCTGTATTGTGGTCTGCCTGCATATTGGTTCTTTAACTCAAAGGACACTGACAACCTGGGCCTCGGACTTCTGTCTGCATATAAAATTCCTTGTTGTGCCTAATATCATCAATTCTCTATTTTAATACTGCCTTTCTTACCTCTACCCCATAGATCTCTATACCTTTCCTTTCTTCCTGTTTCTTTTTTATTTTGAATGGTATATATTGTTTGGCATTTTTTGGAAAGAGAGTAATTTTAGAAGAGAGTGTAAAACATACTATATGACTATATTAGATTCTGCCTTGAGGGAACCCAAACTGAGATAAGGACTTGAGAGCAGGGGGTTTATTTGGGAGGTAATTGCAGGAAGCAAGAGTGGAGAAGTGGGGAAGAGAGACAGGGAAGGTAGAAAACCCTATATAAGGATTTGTAATTGAGGTCATTGCTATGAGGAACAGGGTCTTGATTCCACCGGGGCCTTCTAATAAGTGTAAGGAAACTGATAGAAACCCAGAGCTTTTATCTATTTACTCATCAGTCCCTTCCCCTATTGTTTGAGAATTGCCCCTGGGGTCATTGCTTTCCCACACTTTTGGGTCATGCTTACATGCAGGCAGAGCAAACTGCTAATATATTGGAGAAGATCCTAGAGCAAAAAGCTGAAAGAGGTGTGGCTTCCCGTGGGATGAAGGCAGAAATGGGTTTTTGCACAGAACTGAACACCATAGCTTTGGCTAAAGTCAAAGAAAGGCCCAGGGGCTATATCTAGGGTACCAGAGGCATCTGCTGTAATGGCCAAATAGTGGGTATTGAGAGACCCCTTGGACTAAATGGAAATACCTCGATGGCAGGTAATAACCAGGGGTTGAAGTTGCTGAGGCAGATGGGGCTGGGAATTTACCTGGAAGGGGTAGCCAAAAATCTTGATTCAGGAGTTCCCTGGAGGTCTAGTGGTTAGGGTTAGGCTCTTTCACTGCTGTGGCCCAGGTTCAATCGCTGGTCGGGGAACTGAGATCCCGCAAGCCGCACGGCATTCCTGCCCCGCCCCCACCAAAATCTTGATTCAGAAAAAAATCTGTGATGTTATTGAGATAGGAACATGAGTAGAAAGGCAGGGATAGCTCGGAGGCAGGCCTTATCTAAGCACAGGTCTGCAAAGAAACAAGTATATAAATGCAAGTGGCATTTTACAGAAGAGTTGTAAAAAAAAAAATGGTCCCCCAGGAGGCCGGGTACCAGTCATATCTGTAGTGGGGCTGCTAGCAGAGTTTGGTACCTGGAGGAGGGAGGTAGGGCCAGGGAAGACACTGTGGGGTGGTACACAAATGTGACATAGTCCACAAGGAGTCCTGTTTGATTGAGGTGGCTGAAAACAAGAGTATTGAAGTGACACTGGTCAGTTCTAGAGGAATCAGTGGAAAAGAAAGAAAAGAGTATGGTGGTGATAGTAGAGGGTTAAAGTAGGATGGGGTCGTCTTTCGAAAGCAGTCCTAAATGGGCTGTGGCCACACATCTGTGTAGTCATTCTGGACAAGCATGATAAAGCGAATCCACAGCTAATCCAGGACCTGATAATTCTATTTCTTTAATGGTTCTTGACTGTCCATTTTTTCTCTTTCCCACTGCAATTTTCTAGTTTGGGTCTCCATAGACTACTATAACCATCTTCTAACCAGTCCCCTGTCCCAAGTCTTGACTCTTCCAATCCTTTCTCCACAAAGTTACCAATTGTAATAGGTCTAGTAAATGCATGTATTATGATACTCTCCTGCCTAAGGTAACTCCTGATCATTATTTAAATCAGCTTAGCCACCCCCCTATTCCAGGAAGCCCTGCTAACTTCTGGGATGAATAAGCCTCCCTTCTTCTCTTCTCATAGCACCTGGTTCTCACCTGCACTATATTATTCATAATACCCTGTGATTTCATGTTTGGATCTGGGAACCACGTCTTTGACTTACTGTCTGTAGTGCTCATTACATTCCCTGAAATAAAGAAGGCTTCATGTTTTAAACTAAGGTAAAGAAATTACTCGTCTCCCAAAGATGTTGCAAGACAGCCTTTCCCCTTTTTTTGTAGGTTTTTTCCCTTCTCTTTCATGGTAAAGAAAAGGGTCTCCCTGGCAGAGTGACCCATGCCTTGCTGACGATTCGCAAGAGCTGTCCATGGTCCTACTCCTGGGGCCTAGGGGGCAACTGTCTAGGTGATGGTACTTGGGGGACACAACATGGCTCTGCCAGCGCCCAAACACCCATCTCCCACCCCCTACACATGACTCTTCTAAAATCCATCTTTAGACCATTTGGTTAAGACAGTATTCTTAGGAGTTCCCTTTAAAATATTCGTAAAACTTCTTTTAAGTGTAACAGGGCAAGTAGCTAATATCTGCTACCACATCAAGCTACTACACCTCACCTTGCAGAGAAAGGTTCTAAAAAGGAAGGGATAAAGAACAATGCCTTTATATGAGGGAGAGGGGGAGGGGAAGGATAGAGACCAGTGATTCTCAAAGTGTGATCCCTGGACCAGTACCATCAGCATTTAGAATGAGTTAGAAATGCAAATTCTCAGGCCCCACCCTAGACCTACTGATTCAAAAACTCTGCGACTGGGGTTGAGCAATCTGTGTTTTAGCAAGTCCTCCAGATGATTCTGACGCATGTTAAAGCTTGAGAACCATTGATAAAAACGCACACATGCATGTATACACACACAGAACCTAAGCCGGCATACCAACTCTGATCACTTTTTTTTTTCTCTTACTGTTGAGTTAGATTTAACTGCACAAGTTAAGGACACACAATGCTCTAGGTATCCACTATTGATTAATCAGTTAGGAATGTCTGCCTGGGCTGTGAGATGGGGAAGGGGATGGAGGCTGCACAGGTCTGTTACAAAGGCATACCCAGGTAGGTACAGTGGATCTCAGACAGAACAAAGGCCCCAGATAAAGAAATATGTGGGATGTTAGCATTCCATTTTTTCTCTTAACCAGAGCTACTGAAACTTTCATCTGCTTGTGAATCCCCTGGAGATTTGCTTCATGTCCAGATTCCCATTCAGTTGCCCTGGGGTGGGTCCCCAATTCTGCATTTCTAACCAGCTCCCAGCTGATGCTGATGCTGCTGGCCCTCAGATCTCAGTTTCGGTACTAAGCCACTAATCTTTATTTATCCACCTTATTTTTGTGACTCCCTGCCAAAATGTTATTTTGAGAAGAAATAAAATATTATATACCATTTTACAAAGAAAAATACTGAACAAAATGATACCTGGTAAAACACTCTGAAGGGCAGTTAACTGCAGGCTCTGAGTGCACTTTATCTGCAGTGCTCAGTAACTGCTCCTGTGCCCCTGCCTCTGTCAGACCTGCACTGCAGCCCTGTGAGAAACCCTTGGAACCTTCCCACCTTTGTTTCTGTTTGTTCTGTCACATTGTTTTGTTTCCTACTTTGGGTTCAATGCAATGTGGGAGCCAAATGGTAAACAGCGTTTGATGATTGATGTCTTTCCCTTCCCTCCTCCCTCTCAAATAAAATCTACCTGCTGTCAATTACCGAGTGCTTCTAGGCAGGATTAGAAATGTCACTAAAATCAGGTCAGCAGTACTTTGGAATCTGTGCAACGTGGGATTCCCTAGTGTTATAGCAGTAATAATAAAGTAAAAGTATCCTCATCCTTTCTCCCCAGCCTTCCTTTTCCTCTACATGTTTCTTCTTTCCCTAGGTTGCTTAAGCCATTCTATTCAGTATTTTCCCCGACAGATGCTCAGTCACCATGGAGTATAGCCAGCTGCAGCGTGGCAACAAAAATCCTCTCTGCATTAAGAAACAACAAACAAACAAAAAAATCTTTGTTACTGTTTTTCTTCCCCTAAAATTCCAACTCATAAGGTATATGATAGATCACATTTCTTTCTTTCTTTTCTTTCTTCCTTCTCTTCCTCCATCCCTCTCCCTCTACTGCGTTTTCCTTCCCCCTCCTAACTTTTCCCCTCCTCTTACCTCCTTCCTCCTTCCCCTCCTCTTTTCCCCTCCTCCCCTTCCCCATTCTCTTCCTCTCATGTGTCTGAGTTTCCCCCCTCTCTCTTTGTCCCCCCTTCTTTCCCCTCCTCTCTCTTGCCCTCCCCCATCATTGTTCCTGGAATGTGGAGGTATTATAAAAATCTCTCTGCCAAGGAGGTTGGTGCATGCCTCCAAAGTCTATCATTGTGGAGTCCCCTGATCCTGAGCTCAGCGAAGACTGAAAGGGTTATTTCAGGCTCCCTGTTTAGTAACCACCCTTCTAATGAATGCCTCAATTGTTTTTTTTTTTTGCGGTACGCGGGCCCCTCACTGTTGTGGCCTCTCCCGTTGCGGAGCACAGGCTCCGGACGCGCAGGCTCAGCGGCCATGGCTCACGGGCCCAGCCGCTCCACGGCATGTGGGATCTTCCCGGACTGGGGCATGAACCCGTGTCCCCTGCATCGGCAGGCGGACTCTCAACCACTGCGCCACCAGGGAAGCCCCAATTGTTTGTTTTAAAGTAATGAATTGTTATTAACCAGCGACTTGAAATCTAGTATGTGCAGCTAGAGCAGAGTTTCCATCAATGTGGAACAAACATGATATGTTTAAGGTAGCAGCATGTTTATTGCTTTTCATTTGAAGGGATTAGGTAATGAGGTGGGATGTGAAGCATCTGCCATCTCTGGTTACAGCTCACATCGCATGATATGAAGCCAAGTGTCTCTGTCCAAGTTAGGGGTGCAGACATTCGCCTCATACTCACCACCTGGAATGTCTTATTGATACAATAAAAGTGTGGGCTGCAGCTTCCTTGACAGACAAATATCCTGAGCCTCTGGGAGCTGCATGGATGTGTGCATGGCATCATCACAGCCCATCCAAACACTTCCACTAGGTCCAGGGCTCTGAAGCCATTTGGAGATATTTTAGCAGTCCTAGGAGGGAGAAAGAAATAGGAGAGCAGTCAGGAACACTCAGGCCTTGCCTTCCCACAGCATCCTTGCTGGAAGGAGCCCTCCCTGAGGTGGGGTGCTCCCTCCTCCCCCCACCCTCCTGGCCGTGCTTTCTCCTCCTGAGCTCACCGGAAGCACGGCCCAGCACTTTTCTGATCGCATGAGGCTTCAGAACTGCCTTCAGTTGACCAGCAGAAATCACATTTTGTAATCATAGGCTGCCTAGAAGCAGCACGTGGGTAGAGAAGCTGACCAGTGTACAAGCCTTTTGTCCTTATCATCCATTCTCTTTTTCATTATATTTCTGAGTCCTTTTGGAAATCCACGCAGCTTGCCTTGCTTTGCACACAGTGGCCTGACCTCACATGCATATTTGACATACGTGAATTTTCCTGTATGTGTGCAGCAAAGAGAGATGGAGGAGGGAATTAAAAACACTCAAAGAGATTCTTCACTCAGTGGGCACGTGTCCCAGGTTGAGCCTTCCTAAGGCAGATGTCAGGCTTCAATATCATGCTCCTTTGCACCTTTTCTTGCCTGAGTATGATTTTAGTATTTAGAGACTCAAAATGTATTTCGAATACAGTGTGACCCCTGTGTGAAACTGGGCTGTAAGAATACTGTTTTTCTAAACTGGAGTTGTAGTGGAGTAATTAAGAAAGAGCATAGGGCTAAAAAAGAAAGAGCGTAGGGACTGGAATCAGACTGCCTGGTTCCAAATCCTGGCACTAGCTACTAGCTGTTTTGCCCTCATTCTCTCTGTAATCAATTTCTCATCTGCAAAGTGGGGTTATTGTTGTAGGAGAAAAAAAGCTTTTGCTATCCCCTCTTAGGTTCAGTAACTGGGGTCTGTGAATTAAACTGACAAAAGGCAGATTAACAGGAGAAAAGATTTATTATGCAGGCATACAGGAGCTTCACAGAAAAGAAGTAGTAACCCAAACCTAGAAGTGACTAGGCTTGAGAGTTTATATGCCATTTTAACAAAGGGCAATACACTGAGGAGAAGTGACTAGACAAAGGAAAAGGGATTTGGGCTTCTAGGGGCTGTAAATTGTGGGAAGGGAAATACGTGGGGGGAACTAATGGAAGATAAGGATTATTTAGTAAGGTTTGTTATGCAGACTCAAGTTGGTGCTGTCCCTCCTGGGATTAAGACTAGTTCTCCTCTTCCTGGTGTGGGAGGAGGAAGGAGGACACCTTCACAAAGAGAAATTTGTGCCCTGCTTTTAGGCAGAAAGGGGGAGGGAAGAGAATTCCTCTATGTCTGCTGTCTCTTAATTGCTTTCACCTCAAAACAATCCTTATGCCAAAGTGGCATATTTTGGGGTGGCATATTCTACTCCCCTTCAGTGTAAAGTATAAAGAATAAGAAACTCATAGGGTTGTTATGAGGTTTAATTATAGTAATCATCTTATAATTGCTCCTTTTGCCTCTCAGACAGGGGAGCAGACTTCAAACCATATGGCTGGGGAAGTACATACATATTACTTGGAGACCACCAGGGAATGGGAGTACCTTCATCAGCCAGCACCCCGCAGAAGTCAAGGTGATCAATCAAATAGCCATGGGGAGCAAGGCCTGGCCCTGCCGAAGACCCTTCCTTTACCGTAGGGCTTAGAGCGGGCTGGCAGTGGGAGGGCATGGCTGGTGGTTAGGAGGGGCTGTGTTGGGCTGGGCAGATAAGGAATGATGCTTTCCTAGGTAATCGCTAATGGCCACTCTTCCTATTCTTACTGCAATTATGGAATTTAATCACACATAACATGCCTGTGTTTTAAAGACTTTCACTTACAACTGGCTCATGAGCTAGTTAAGCTAAGAGTCAGGGTCAGCCATAGGCAAGCTTGGTTTTCCTTATAGTCCTCTATTTTGCTCTCCAATCAATGTTTTCTCCACCCAACTTCCCATATAAGCTTCATGTGCCATTTATGGTAACCCCAAGCCTCCCAGAAACCCCTCTCTTTAAGCTGAATCCATCTGGAGTCCTTCTCTAGGGGCTAATCTAACTAATATGGTAAACTAAGGTCTGCTGAGATGTTAATGAGGGCTAAGGAGTTATTCTCACTCAGGCGTAGCTTGAGGTGATATAGTTAACTGCCTACTAAATTATTTGATGGTGTAATTTCCCCCTTCTCCTCTCCCTCTCCATTGCCACTGGTCTGCTGTAATTCTGCAAATGTCCAGCATGAATCATTTATTTGGGTTAATAAGCTAGTGTGTGGCCTGAAAGTTAAGTTCACACTTAACAACAAGGAGATCTTAACAAGAGCACCTGATCCAGACAGAAGCTACCCAGTTTGGTTTCCATGGGCATGGTGGGTGATTCATGGTGGGAAGAAGAGAACACAGAAAGTATCCCCTTTATACTTGAGAAAGTAACTTATTTTTCCCTGAAGTTCATTCCTCTCAAAGCTGCCTATTCATATCAGATCTCGAACATTTGCAACGTACCTTACCCCAGGGCATATGCTCATGTAAAATATTTGGAATAACTGAGTGTAGACTGTTGTCAACTGGCCTGTTAAAATTGAAGACTGTTTCCTACTCCTGTATATTGGAAGATCTTCCTTAAACCTTTTTGGTGTACTGAGACTCAGACTTGCTCTTTTTTCTAGATCTGCTGTCCACCTAGATGTGTCTTAAAAGCAAGTTGATATATATTTTTTATTCTAAATACTTATGCTATAGGGACTTCCCTCGTGGCGCAGTGGTTAAGAATGCGCCTGCCAGTGCAGGGGACACAGGTTCGAGCCCTGGTCCTGGAAGATCTCACATGTCGCGGAGCAGCTAAGCCCGTGTGCTACAACTACTGAGCCTGTGCTCTAGAGCCCGTGAGGCACAACTACTGAGCCCGCATGCCATAACTACTGAAGCCCGTGTGCCTAGAGTCCCTGCTCAGCAACAAGAGAAGCCACTGCAGTGAGAAGCCCGCGCACCTCAACGAAGAGTAGCCCCTGCTCGCCGCAACTAGAGAAAGCCCATGCAGCAACGAAGACCCAACGCAGCCATAAATAAATAAATGCTTATGTTGTAAAGCAAAGAAAATTCTTGGATGGCTTTCAGAAACTCTGGGTTTGGGTCCAGATGCCTCAGGACGAAGCAAATTGTCCTCTCACTGAGATCACCTTCTCACTGGAGGCTTTGTTGTGTGGAAATAAATGAAGACCACCCACAGGAGAACAAAAGCTGTTTATTCTAAACTCTTTATAGCAAGGGAGTCAGCCACCATCATTTGTGATTTGGCAGAGACTCAAAGGCAGGCAAACGAGTGGGAAAGCTCTATGGTGGGAAAAGGGGAAGGCTTCAGGAATGCTCTGATTGCAGGCTGTTGGCATGGGGGAACTGCAGGTGGGCTAGCTAGGAGCGGGCATCGTATGCGATTGGTTCGGGGAGCATATTTGACTTTTCTTCGTTGGTCCTAAGCTGGAGGTGGCCACATTTGGTGCCGAATAACAGGAGTTATTCTTTGGCGTCCTGGATTGTTGCCACAAACAGAAATCTGACTCTCTACAAAATTGACTTATAGAGAGCAGACTGGCTTTCTGGACTGGTTACTATAGTAAATGGGTTTGTTTCCTGGCCTGGTTGCTACAGGTTGGTGTGAGGGTTCTATTTTTATATGTGGTCCGGCCATTGTCCATTGTCCGTTCAGGCTCTCATTTGAGAGCTGCAGCGCTTCGTATCTCTTTGTATGAATGAAGTTATCTGAGAATTTTCCGTTGGATTTTTCATACACCCTGCATGTACTTTGGGAAATAGTTTCTTTAAGAAACCCTGTAGTAGTTGATGTGCTGTGTTGCCAAGATCCTTCTTCAGGATGGGAGGACTTACTCCACTAGATGCCCTCAGGTATCAGTCCTCTCCTCTCTGGGACTTGCCTTCTCCTGAAGGAGCTGCCTTGCCCAAGTGTGTGCCTTTTCCTATGGGCAGCCAATAGCCAGTGATTGGCCAATGCAGGGGGCATAATGGCCTGACCTCCTCTGCTAAACTTTGGACAACTCTGAAGAACTGTCCTGGCTTCAGGGCTCCTGATAGAGTCTACTGAGACCTTAGATGAGATGGCATCATAGTTCAACTTCTCTCTCTGCCCAATTCTGCTTCCTTTTCTTCCCCAAGTTTTAATTCTCAGAACACTTCACAATAAACTTCCTATTTGCTAATCTCCATCTCAGTCTGCCTCTCGGGGGATATTACCTGTAACATTCCCTCTTTAAATCATCCTAATTTGAGTGTACCATCTGTTTCCTGCTGGGACCATGACTGACTCAGGATATTACATTTATTATTTATTCCATTAAATGCAGGTTTATGATTCACAACAGGGCTTGGGTTTTTTGTTGTTATTATTTGTTTTTTACTCAGACCAGGGGATATAGGGTTGTTCTGATTGTGTGAATTGGGGTATGTTTAACGTCCTTTTTGTTTCCTTTTTTAATCACATTTTTCTGTTCTGTCACATTTACTTACACACACACACACACACACACACACACACACACATTCACTCACTCTTTCTATGATGCCCAGTGTATATATCTAGGATTCAGAGCTTAATGGAAGTGTGGTACTACACAGAGAAGGGACAGATGTAGCATATCTTGGTTTGGACTTGCACAGACTGTCAGAGGCAGCTGGGTGCCCTGATAGGGTATGGAATTGACAAAACAGCTCATTTGTTGCTATGCTACAAACCTTTTGTACTGTGCCTTACATAACTATTCTGGAAGAACATACACCAAGAATATGTGCAGTTCACTTTATAGCAGTTTTCACAGGCATTGGACTCTTCTGGTTCTTGAGCCACGTTCAGCATTTTGAGGACAGCAGCATCATAGGGAAGAAAGCAGGGTCAGTACCCAGGTGACAGTGAAAAATATGTCCACATCTAACTTCCTTAAGCTCTGGAACGTTATTTTTCTGTAGAGTTTGTCTGAGAGATAGAATTATAGCACAGAGCTTTAAAGCATGGGCCATGGAACTAGATTGCTTAGGTTCAAATCTTCTTTTTTCCATTTACCTGCTCTGTGGCCTTGGGAAGGTACTTAACCTTTCAGTGCCTCAGTTTCCTTGTTTGTTAAATGAAGAAGATGATAATACCTGATAAAATAGTTGTGCTGATTGAATGAGTTAATCTGTATGAAGCACTTAGAATTGTACCTGGTGTCTAGTGAGCATCATATTCCTTTTATGGTGTCAGCTTCATTGTTTTCCATGTAGAATTTTAAAATTATTGTCTAGTTAGATGTTAATATTTTCCTGTTTCTATTTTTTTCTTTAAGAAAAGAAATAATAGAGGAAGAAAAACTGACTTTCCAACCCTAATATCATGAGAGCCTTCACCTATGTCTTCCTCTAGCACATTTCTTCTAAATAATTAAAAATGTGTTATGGCAAAAAAAAGAGAAAGCTTAAAGACAAGAAACAAATACAGTCTATTAGACAAAGTTTTAATCTTTGTAACATATGAAGAGTACTATAAATCAATAAAAAAGATAAAGAACCCAGTAGGTGTATGGGCAAAGTATATATACAGGCAGCTTACAGAAGAAATGTGAATAACCCAACAAACGTATGAAAAGATGAGTAACCTCACTGGTAAAGCATAAATGCAAATTAAAACAAAAATAAGATCCCTTGCCATCTATTGTTTTGGCAAAACTTAAAGGAAATGAGCAAACAAGATTCCTGTATTCCTTACTCTCCCCACCATTTGCCCTCCACTACTTCTAATATTTTGGAAGCTGTTCATCTTCTATCCATGCTAGTGCTTGCTATTAAGTTGAAATGTTTTTTGGTTATAAATTAATGTTTTTCTATCAACAGCTAGAATTTCAATATCTGTGACCTACCTCCCCTTTAATCTACTTTCATTTTCTGTCTTCACTCTCCTAATATCTTTTTGCTTAATTAATTAGCGTACTGGAAGATGGAGCAGAGTGATTCTCTCAGATAATTTCTTCAACTGTGTCCATTCTGCTTTTCAACCCATTTATTTTTATTGCTATAAGTCACATTTTTAATTTCTAAGAACTAATTTCATCTTTTTCATAGCAATCTGTTTTGCTTCTCTGGGTTAGTTTTTCTCTTGATTCTCATGAGCTGTGGCTGCCATTTGGGACTTTAGATTTTATGATACCCCCTTATATTTCAGATAAATTCGCCCTTTTCTTTAAACCATTTGAGTAGGTTTCTATTACCTGCAATCCAAATAATGTCCACCTAGGACAGGAGTCTTATGGAGAATGGGAAGTGGGAGAGATCACATCTACTTAGTTGAATCAGCAAAGGCTTTACGTGGTGGTTTGTAACATTTGCTTTGTCAGATTATAAGATTTAAGCTACCAAGAGTGGATAAAGTGCTCCGGGTTGAAGGAAGAGCAGTAACAAAAGCAGCCTAGTACAAAATTTTCAGAGAACAAGAAGCATTACAATTTGGCTGGGATCATGGGATAGGTATGGTAGTGGTTGGTTAAGTGGGAAATCTGAAAAGGTATCTTGGGGGCAACATGTGAAGGGCTTTGAATACCAAGGGGAAGACTTTACAACTAGTCTGACATTGATAAGATGCTAAACGGGTTTGAATAAAAGCATGGCATAATCAAGGATGTTGTTCAAAAAGATTAATCTGGCTACAGTGTGCTGAGTGGATTGAAGTGGTGACTGGTAGCAGAGGGACAAGTGAGGGAGACTATCGAATTAGTTCAAGCAAGGTGTAATGAAAGTCTGAACGTGTGGAAATGGAAATATTTCACACTCGATACAGGATTTGAGTATCTATATTAGAAGGTGGTATATGCAAAGGAATAATTGTATTTTTATGTTCTAAGAATCAAGCAATAGCAGATTGTAGCGAAAAAATGCCCAAAATGTAACTCTCGCCGTATTGAAAACAAATTCACTCTTTACCCCCTTTAAACATTTACTTAACAGTTTTTCATAATAGTTCAACAAATGACATTGACAACATGTGTGAAATTAGGTTTGCATCATTTTGTGTGTTCTTCAAAGACCTGATCTTCAGAAATGTGTTTCTTAAAATGAATTCCTCAATTTCCCTCTAGAGTTCTCAGCTAAACAGTATCTCTTTTTTACTTTTAGCATGTTTCAGAATGATTGTATTGATCTTGCTCCTTGAGTAGTTTCTGGGAAAATCTGCTCTCTGAAGCTTTTCTTAACTTTAGAGACCCAAGGGAACTGAGGCATACAGAACATAAATGGAACTGTCGCCCTTCTCCCCCCACCCCACCAAAAAAACAAGAAAGCTCAAGAATGCTGAAGTAAGAATAGGATACACAAGTTTAATTTGCTTGGTAACAGCACATCTAACTGAAGCTGTTTTCCCTCCTGGGGCTGCATATCAGTACTGCAAGAACTGGAGGTGAGGATGGGGATAATACATAGGTTTTCAGAGTACACTGGATTCTGTAGTATGCTGCGGAGATCCACCTTCTCATCCTTCCAAGACTTAAGCACTTATTGCCTCAGCCTCTGGGAGCGCTATGAGCCCTCTCTGGGAATTGCCCTTGGTTGAAAAAACTTCCTTGCTCAAGGTCACGCTGTTTTCTGGAGAACAGTCTGCATCCAGTGGGTGGTTTATTTGCAGGTATAAATGCCCAGTCCATAAACCTAACTTGGGACAAGTCTGAAAGGCCATTTCAGCTTCAGAGCTCCCCATGGAATTGGCTGAGGCCTTTTGTATGAGTTTCCTATTACTGGCTGTAACAAATTACTATAGACTTACGGGTTTCATACAACACAAATTTGTTATCTTACAGTTCTGGAGGTTAGGAGTCTGAAATGGATCTTATTGGGATAAAAATAAGGCGTCAGCCGAACTGCATTACTTCTGTAGGATCTTGGGGAGAATCCATTCCCTTGCCTTTTCCACTTTCTAGAAGCCACCTCTATCCTTTGGCTCATGACTACTTCTTTCTTCTTCAAAGCCAGCAGCATAGCATCTTCTCTCCTCTCTGTCCTCCGCTTCCATCATTACTTCTTCTCTCTCTGACTCTGAACCTCCTGCCTCCTTCTATTTCTTATAAGAATCCTTGTGATTATATTGGGCCCCTTTGAATAATCCAGGATGAACTCCCCATCGCAGGATCCTCAACTTATGCGAAGAGTCCCTTTTGGCATGTAAGGAATGGATTCACAAGTTACAGGGATTAGGACGTGGCTGTCTTTAGGGAGGGGTCACTATTCTGCCTACCACACCTTTTTTTTTGGTGGCTGCATTGCAGTCCAATTTCTCTTTCTGCCCGGTCCTGCTGCGTTCACTTCCACACAGGTGTCCATCCTAAGAGCACTACCTAGTAAACTTCCTGCCCACAAGTATTCATCTCAAAGTCTGCTCCCCAGTGGACCCAACCTCTTACACAGAGCAATCCAGGTGCTTAGGAGAAGAGTCTGGGCATGGAACTAGACATTTGGAGTGGAATGAAATTTTAAGTACTCCTGAGAGCCTTTGCTGACCAGAAGGTAACTCTGAATTCCTTTGGATGGCACCCTGTCTTTACTCCCTGAAGGAACATTCCTTAGCTCTCCAGAGACGTAGATCTTATTTTAAACGCAAGGGGCGCAGTCTCTCTTTGACTCCCTCATATAGGAGATTATCCCATGTAGTGCTGAGCAAAAATCCCAGGGGCTTCAAAGAGGAAACCAGACAGGAGAGTTGTCACAGGTTGGGTTTCCTGAGAAGCAGATTTGAAGAGGAAGTTAAGTCTGCAGAAGGTGTCTTGGGACATACCCTTGGTGTCAACATTTATGGAGAAAGGGAAGGAATTAGGATTGGGCAGAGGGAGAAGTTGGGCTGCAATGTAGCTTCAATAAGCCGTTCAAACAAATGGATAGAATCTCTAGCCAATCTAAGAGAGTCTGTATCTCATTGTAGTTTTAATTTGCATTTCCCCAATGACTGATGATGTTGAGCATCTTTTTATGTATGTATTTGTCACCTGTATCTTTTTGGTGAAGTGTCTGTGCAAATCTTCTGCCTGTTTTTCAAAAATTAGATTGTTTGTCTTCTCATTGTTGAATTTTGAGGGCAAGTCTTTTTTATCAGGTGTGTGTTTTGCACATATTTTCTTAAGTCTGTCACTTGTCTCTTCAAGTAGTGTTTTTAAGAATAAGTGAGAGTAATCTCGACTCAGTGCCTAGGTTTTGAGAGTGAAACAAAGAAGGAAGGACTAAGGTGAGGAAAGCTGGAGTAGAATAGCTGTGCATCCGAGGAGTACAATCAGGAAGATTGGCCAGTTTGATGACACATTTTTCTGCTTCTGTTAACTTGGCACAGGGCTTCTATTACATCAGCACAAGGCACTGATGTAGAATTACCAAAAATAAATACAGCAAATTATGGCAAGCTGGATTGGGAAACTTTGAGTTCCCTCCTGCTGGGGAGATTCCTGCCAGTGGAAATAGCACTCATGTAATGCTAATTATACAAAACAGTTGCTTACTCTGTATGTAGTGAGGTAAATGGTTTGATGGTACTCAATAAAGAAACTCAACTTTGAAGAGAGAAGCTCTGCTCCAAACGCATGTAGGTGTGGAGGAAGTTCTTCTTGGTTTGAGGAAGAGCCTGAAAGCTGTTCCTCCTAAGAGGAGAAGAAACTCATTAGTGTGACCTTGAGAGCAGAACCTAAGACAAGGCCTCTGGTGCAAGTAGTTTATTTGGGATGTGATCTCAGGAAGCAAGACAGAAGGCATGGGGAGAGTGAGACCGGAAAGGAGAATAAGCTGATTGAAGATGGAGTAGATGATGTCACTGCTATTGCCTTGCTCCCCACTGTTTGCCCAGACCCCAGCCTCTGCGTGATTTGCTCTCATTGACTCATAGCTGCAGCCTTCTTTATAGAAGTACCCTTGAACTATTAGAGTCGCCTTATCTGGAGACGCTGAGAACCAGGGGTGCCTGGGAATTTATGTCCTTCCATCCCCCATGTCCCACGGTGGCCCATAGCCAGTGGCTGACTGGCACAAGGAGTGGGAAAGCCCAGCTCCCTGCCTTGAGGTGGGAAAAACTGTGGTGTGATTTACACTCTAGAATTCCTCAAGGCTGGGATTCACCTGAAATCCCACTCTTGGTGTGTTTCTTCTTCAGCTCTGCTCTGCTTTCCTCACTCCCTGACTGCTTTCTTCTGGGAACACCTATTTCCTTAATAAGTCACTCACACAAGAATCTTCATCTCAGGATCTGCTTCTGGGGACAAGGCCAAAACCTAAGGATGCATTATCGAGGTTGCCTCTGTAGGGAATAGTACCATTATTCTGCCAGGACTTCACAAGAAGCATACAGGAGAAAAATGAAGATGATATGCCTGATTTCATCTACCTGACAGTTTATAACAAGGCTTCATACTTTGTCTTTCTGAAAATATGAAAATTCAAATAAAATCAAAGCATAATGGGAAACACCAATCTTTTACCAAGCTTATTATCTCTGTGTTTTAAACATTCCTAATAACGAGAAGATGAGACATTTCATTCATCAATGTCGTGGTGTCTGTTTTCAGCTTCAAGATTTTGGTGAAAACAGCATTTAATTTACATGATAATATAAAAGCAGTATATAAAAACTTATTTCAACTTTCCCAACCCTTTTTGGCTATATGATATTACACATGGTGCCTCTAAGTGGAAGAGTAACAGGAATAGTAAATTGCCATGTTGTAAGTTTTAGTGAAGTGTTTTTAACATACTCCCCACAAAATGAGAAAGTGAATGACTGAGTAGACTGGGTAACAAATCTATTTGTAAATCATATGCTTTCTAATTCCTTCTTTACAAGTGATTTGAATAAGGACCTCATTAGGTTATCAACTGATACATCATTAAAAATGATTTCTGGTGCTATAACTACTATTGGACTTTTAGCATATAATTGGGAATGGAGTGGATTAAATGATTTCTACTTGTTTACTTATCTAGGTGAACGAGGTTTTTCAATTTTCACATCTATAAACATAATACAAATTTACCTTTTAAGAATATCAGGTATGTTATTTAGTTAATCTCATGAAAGGTTCATTCTGTGCACAGGTCTGGGTCACTGTAGAGACTGCAGTGAAGAGTGCCCCTGTGCCATACATTTTTTTTTCTTCTCCTTGCTGTTAGACAAGAAGGTACAACTTGGGTTGTATTTCTGCTCTCTGGGCCACAGGGAGGCTGGGGACCTGTTTCATTAATTACAAGAAAATGGCAGAGAGTCATTCTCCAACATTCTTTCTTCAGACAAAACAGTATTAGCTCTACCACTTTGAAATGGCTTGGCAAGTTGTTTTCAATACAAAGCCATGGTGTTTGCTGTGTAATTAGAGTGTTCTAAGGCACCTGTGAGAATTTAGTAATGCAGACATTTTCTTGATGGATTTTGAGTATCTGATACTCTTAGCATCTTCAATTATACATTTTCTAGGAGAGCAGTCTTTAAACAACATACTACCCGTAATAACCAGCTCTACATTAACAGATTTTATTTATTCATATTGGGAGTTGGATTTTCCAAGACTAACTGAACTTTACTTATCCTTTTTGATATATTTATACAAATGAGAGCTCATCAATATCATCATTGTATTCATTGTACTTGTTAATATCTTAACACTATTAAAGCTGGAGAAAACAGTGAGAAGTGCCTTGTTGTTATAGTAAATTTTACTTTTGAGAAGATCTTGCAGTCACTGCAAAGAAAATGTGAGAGTTAAGTTGATGGTGAACTAGACTGTTTGATTTCTCTCATTCCCTGAGAGAATGAATAAGAGAGAAGGGGAAAAAAATAATCATGCCACATTTGACTCTGGAAAATAAACAGCTTCATCATACATAAGTGCCTAAAATATATATGACTAAACATTAGAATTGCAAATGAATTGGGGGAGGTAAGAGCTCTGTCTGCTTTTACATAATTTTGTTTTGCATTGGGCTAGGGGATTTTTTTTCCTACTATAAACTAAGAAGGAATTCCCAACTTCAAGCAGAGGCATGGACAAGAATTACCCTGCTTCAAGTGGTGATTAGAAAATGGATGTTTTGTTGAAGATCTGTCTCTTTTTAAATCATATAAGTGGAATCTAATGAACCTGATTAATTAGAAAAAGAAATGGCATTCATGGCAGAAAAATATCTTACCACAAATATATGCTTAATCCTGAAGCACGATGCCTTGTGTATAAATGTGTTCAGGCCCCAAAGTCCTTAGGTTTTACATTCAGATGAGGAGCCAGAGTAGGGGCAATTACTGTCCTAGGCAGCAGAGCAAGAGTGGCAATCAGAAAGTTTCTTCATGTCATGTGGGCATCTTCGGGGGTGCCTAATTGATCTCAGTGTCCCTAGGACTGAAACAAGTTATTAGCCTATTGTCAGAGTTCAGCTTCTTCAGGACCAAACTCTGAGACAAGGTTTGTATTGTGAAATTTTATTGGGGAGTGTTTTTTGGGATTAACACCCATGGAGAAGTGAAGGAAGGAGGATTGGGCAGAAGATGAAGTTAAACTTCGATGCAGTCACAAAAGAGGCTACAGCTGATCCTGCGATGAGCTTTGAACCTGAGATGGACCTGCAGAGAGTTCATGTTTGGAGCAAAGGTATCTGGCCTTTATGCCCCTGCACTAACCAGTCATTGGGTACAGGCATGATTTCGGGCAACGCATCTATCTCTTCAGGCCCACGCAAGCTCCAAAGAGGGATTTCACTGCAAGCTGTTGGCTGCTAATACGCTCAATATCTGGGGAAATGAGCGCTTCGGTCTTAAAAGTCTGGGCTTTTGAGAGGTGCCCCAAAGTACCCACCTACTGAAATATTATAGGACCTATATGATTTGGGGGGAAAAAGCCTAAATCTAGTAAAGAGAGACCACACTTGAATTATGACAGTGAAAATCATCGCTTCTCACACTGTTCCCAGACCTAAGCCAGGTCAGAGAAACAGAGCCCCTTGAATAAAGGGGTATTGGGTCCCTGGAAAGGAGGATCCTTGTGACATTGCCATAAGCACATGCTGTAAATTTGCCTCTACACCTTCCTCCCAAAGACTTGGAGCCGTTTATCAGAGTGAACGTGGACTGGGGAATGGGAAATAGCCACATCAAGGATGACCCGTAGAGGCTTAGTGCTAATCCTGGAGTTCTCAAATGCTGCTGTGGCCCGCAATCAGAGTGGTGGCCGGAGGTTAGATGACTAATAGAGTTTTAGGCTAAGACTATGATTATTTCCCCAGTTTGGGAATCATGGCTAGGGTGGAGATACTGAGCAACTGGCAGAATCCCCTCATTGGCTCCTGTGCTCAGAAAGTGAGAGCCACTGCAGTAGGAAGGGCCTAGTGAAAACCCCTGGAATTTCCATCCCCTACCAGGATAATAAGCCAAGAGTAGTATTCCTTTCCTCGGGTAACAGAGGAAAAGCTTCCAAAACAACTCCTATGGCTACAGAGAACATCTCCTTCGCAATTGCACTTAGCCTGTCCCACATCCTCTCCCTGACCCTGGCTCGTCAGCTTAGCAGGGGAGGAAATGAGAGCTAATGAGAGAGAGCAGAGAAGTGGAGTTCAGAAAAACAGCTGAAGAGATGCCTTGAAGACTTCTTTAAAGCAAGCTTGACCATCTTGCTCCCTTTCTTAAATATGCATGGAGATGATCCAATTAGTTGGAAACCTGAATTTTTTCTTCCCCTGCATTTGTAAGAAGATGAACAGTGAGAAAACACTCACCGGAATCTTTGGAGCTGAATATAAAGAGAATCCCTAGGAAAGAGGGCGATAATGTTATGGGTGACAGGAGGTAAGGGCATGAGGAATTTATCAGGAATGTTGCCTCAGATTTCAATGATGCAGTGAGGGAAATTTATGAACAAGTGACTGGGAGAAAGAAAAACTCAGCATGAAGAATGATATAAAATTTGCTGGTGCCATAGCTGACAGGGGAGTGGAGGAAGAAAAATAGCATATGTGTAGAGTCTGAGTGAGACACACTGCCTCAGAGCAGGAGCGCTGGCTGTTCCTGTGACATCGTTGCATGGGCCCTAGGAAAGTCTCTTCTACCCACTCTCCTTGCTGCCCCCCAAGTATCTTTGAAATGCACTGTTAGAAATTACTTTATCATGTCTTCTTTTCCCTTGTATTTGTACTTTGAAACTTATAGCATCTAGAACGAATTTGGGTTTGTGGTTGTATTCTGTAAACACTTCCTTTTTTTGAAAATGTGAATCCTCTTGGGAAACGTGACATTTCATATTTACTGGGGGAATTAACTGCATGTGATATATACTTTCCTTAGCTATTCGAGAACACTGGGCATACACCTGAGATGTGGGACAGTAGGAAGAAGGGTGTCAAAAAGAGAGGAAAAGGCCACCAGTGGTCCCAAAAGACCTGCACTTCCTATTTTCTAATGCAGCTTCAGGCCATGAGAAAATTGTCCAGTGGAGTCAGTGGTATGAGTTCAAGTCCTACCCTGAACTTATTTTTTTTTTCTGGAACGCGGGCCTCTCACTGTTGTGGCCTCTCCCGTTGTGGAGCACAGCCTCCGGAGCGCAGGCTCAGCGGCCATGGCTCACAGGCCGAGCCGCTCCGCAGCATGTGGGATCTTCCCGGACCGGGTCATGAACCTGTGTCCCCTGCATCGGCAGGCGGACTCTCAACCACTGCGCCACCAGGGAAGCCCCTGAACTTATTTTTTATAGTTAAGTGTTATAATATTTATAACCATAAATCACAAGTTAAAAGTCATAATATTTCAATCATATAACTATAAATCACAAGTTAAAAGATTTTTTTTTGTTTTTTTATAAATTTATTTTATTTATTTTTACTTTTGGCTGTGTTGGGTCTTCGTTGCTGTGTGCAGGCTTTCTCTAATTGCAGTGAGCAGGGCTACTCTTCCTTGCGGTGCGCGGGCTCCTCATTGCGGTGGCTTCTCTTGTTGCGGAGCACAGGCTCTAGGCGCGTGGGCTTCAATAGATGTGGCACGCAGGCTCAGTAGTTGGGGCTTGCAGGCTCTAGAGTGCAGACTCAGTAGTTGTGGCGCATGGACATAGTTGCTCCATGGCATGTGGGATCTTCCCGGACCAGGGCTCGAACCCCTGTCCCCTGCATTGGCAGGCAGCTTCTTAACCACTGTGCCACCAGGGAAGCCCTAAAAGATGTTTTAAGTAGAAAATATCTCTCCCTTAATTCCACCATGCTAATAGAGCAACTGCTTTCGTTTTTCTGTATTGCCTTCTGGTATCCATATACATATTTTAAATAATTTTGTAGTTATAGAATATTTTATATTTTGATTTGTCACATAAAAATAACTTTTCCATGTTGTTACACAGTCTTAATAATTATAGTTTTTCATGAGGTTCTGTGCCATAATTTACTCAGTTGTATTCCTACAGGACAATTGTGCGGGTTTGGAATTTTTGCACTACAGAGCAGTCTCAAATTTGAAAAGAGAAAGTAGTTGGTCACAGGGTTATGAATTTTGAAATATTGCTGGATTACTTTCCAAAATGTTTGTGGCAATTTAAAATCCACCCAACATTTTCACCTCACTTGCCAGCATTTGGTGTTACCATTTTAAATGATTCTATTGTTTTAATGATGTAAAATATGACTTTACTGTTTTACCATGTATTTCTTTGAGGATTGGCAAGGTTTAATGGATTCCCCATAGGCTTGAAATTTCCTCAAAATAAAAAGTTAAAAAATACATATGTAACAAATTTTCTAGAAGTTGTGGGAAGGGTACAAAATCTCTGTATACCTTTGTCCTAATGCACCAATTGGAAACATCTTGCCACATTGGGTTTTTTTTTTAACATTTTATTTATTTATTTATTTATTTATTTATTTATTTATGGCTGTGTTGGGTCTTCGTCGCTGTGCGCGGGCTTTCTCTAGTTGCAGCGAGCAGGGGCTACTCTTCGTTGCAGTGCGCGGGCTTCTCATTGCGGTGGCTTCTCTTGTTGTGCAGCACGGGCGCTAGGCATGCGGGCTTCAGTAGTTGTGGCACGTGGGCTCAGTAGTTGTGGCTCATGGGCTCTAGAGCGCAGGCTCAGTAGTTGTGGCCCATGGGCTTAGTTGCTCCACGCATGTGGGATCTTCCTGGACCGGGGATTGAACCCGTGTTCCCTGCATTGGCAGGCGGATTCTTAACCACTGTGTCACCAGGGAAGTCCCTTGCCACATTGTTTTATCATTTTCTCTCTCTGTATATTTATAAGTATTATTTTTCCTGAACCATTTGAGAGTATGCTAAATACATCATACACATCTATCCATCCACAATACTGTATTATGTTACATTTCCTGACTTTGATAATTATGCTATCGTTATGTAAGAAAATATCCTTGTTCTTAAGAAGTACACATTTAAGTTTTATCTAATCTAAAATTCATATTCCAGTTTTTTTTAAACAGCAAATGGTGTGTGGTAGTGTCACCTTATTATGTTACATTTTTCTTCTTTTAATATTTATTTTATTTATTTATTTGGTTGTGCTGGGTCTTAGTTGTGGCAGGTGTGCTCCTTAGTTGCGGCTCTCTGGCTCCTTAGTTGTGGCACACAAACTCTTTAGTTGTGGCATGCATGTAGGATCTAGTTCCCTGACCAGGGATCAAACCTGGGCCCCCTGCATTGGGAGCATGGAATCTTAACCACTGTGCCACCAGGGAAGTCCCCATATTCCAGTTTTACAAATTATTTCATTAATATCTTTGAGAACAAAATATGTTTCCTTTTCAGAAACCAATCAGTGATTGTGCATGCACCTAGCTGTTGTGATTCTTTAGTTTCTTTTAATATGGAATATTTTCTCAGCATTATTTGTCTTTCATGGCACTGACATTTTCAAAATGTACAGGCCAATACGGTGTTTTGTATAATGTCCAGCAGTGATCTGGTAATGTTTAATAGATGTCTTTCTGAAAAATAATTCCTACTGAATCGCATTTGCCGATTTCTGTGGTATAAATATTCCCACCATGTTTGATGTCAAGCTACTGATGTGATGTTGCTGAATGTGCCACTGGAGAGAACTGTGCACAGTCAGCTCTCATGAGCTGTATGCATAACTCCAGCACATCACTGAATGTCCCTCAGTTTGGGTTTATCTGCTTGTTTTCTCATGAATAGAACAGGTTATGCATTTTTGTCAGGAGTGTCAGTGAAGTAATGCTACATAGTTCTTAGTACATCATATCAGGAGGCACACGACGTAGATATGTCCCACCTTTACTTATTTTAGAGTGAAAAAAAATACATTTGGGTATGTGTCTGTGTGTGTATAATGTGAATTTGCTTCCCCCTCAATATATGAAATATGTGGAAGTGGGAATAAGGGGATGTTCTGGTTGAAGCAGAGGAAGTCAGGTTCTCAAAGTCCCATTATCCCCACATTGTGGCCATGAGAGGACTCTGAGTTGCGCAGTTTGAAAATCACTATCCTGAATGGAGGATGAGGGTTTATTTTCAAAGGGCACAGGATTTTAATTATTCCTGAAGGTTGTGCAATGTTAATGAAAAGGATTGGTTCACTTATTAATATCATGCCTGTCCAGCGTGCCAACCTAAATGCACCAATGGGACGCACTTCCATCTGTATTTATTTAACTCAAATGTATTTTTAATTAAATAGATTTGCATATCAGATATCAGTCTCTCCTAATTTAATTATCTCATTCTTATTTCTTCAAGAGTGGTATACTTAGACTTAATTTAGTTCTGTGACAATAAGTATGTCACATAATTTTCTGGCGTCTAATTCTGTCACCTGTGAAAGGAGAAAGATGTTGTACTCACTGATCCCTGGGTCTGTATGGGAAAGGACTCTAAAATTCCAAATTGGACTGCTCCCAAAGGGACAGAGATTAGCCTAGGTACCATAGAATAACTGCAGGACTGTCACTTAGGCTCTCTGAGCCTCATCTTTCTCAAATGGAAATCTTGATCTGAGTGGGCTCAGACCAAGTGACAGCACTTCCTTGGCTCTTATCTATGAAAATCTGTTCCTCCCCACGATTCACAGCACCTTCGTCACATTTTACCTTCTTCAGGTACCCGTGGTTCCTCCTATTATTTGAAGACTTTTAATAAGAAAACAGTGAGTGGGCAAAAATAACAACTGTACAAAACATCCTATTTTTGAGGTAACTCAGTTTTATATATGCTGAAATGTTAGCTGAAGTACAGCAATTAAATCTTTTAAAAATTATGTTTTACTCTTATTATATATATATATATTTATTCTTCAATGGACTGATGGAATTTCAGCATTATAAATCTCATAAATAGGGTCTTCCCTGGTGGTCCGTGGTAAAGAATCCGCCTTCCAATGTAGGGGACGCAGGTTCAATCCCTGGTGGGGGAACTAATATCCCACATGCCGCGGGGCAACTAAGCCCGTGCGCCACAACTACTGAGCTTGTTCGCCTCAACGAGAGAGCCCTCGTGCTGCAAACTACAGAGCCTGCGCGCTCTGGAGCCCTTGCGCCACAACTAGAGAAGAGAAAACCCGCACGCCACAACTAGAGAGGAACCCACGTGCCGCAACGAAAAAAGATCCCATGTGCCACAACTAAGACCTGACACAGCCAAAAAAAACCAAAACTCATAAATAGATTTTTATTCCAGGTTATAGATTATTTATACATATTTAAAAGCAAGTGCTCAGATGTTAATGATAAATCTGAAAGAATGACATGCCTTTTTTTGTTTGTTTTTGTTTTTGCGGTACGCGGGCCTCTCACTATTGTGGCCTCTCCCGTTGCGGACCATAGGCTCTGGACGCGCAGGCTCAGAGCCATGGCTCACGGGCCCAGCTGCTCCGCGGCATGTGGGATCTTCCCGGACCGGGGCACGAACCTGTGTCCCCTGCATCGGCAGGTGGACTCTCAACCACTGCGCCACCAGGGAAGCCCATGACATGCCTTTTTAATACTATGGACGTTATTCAAGGATGCCAGAAATGATGTCGATGTGGGTGTTTGGCTATTCAGCCTTTCAAAGGTTGAGATATAAAAGGAATATTACATTTTGGATAAATGTCAAAGCTAAAGCCAACTTTCAGTTGTCCCTCACGTTCTGCCCCTGCTCCAGGCTTTTAGTAAATCTTTTTTGAAAGGACTTTTGAAACACACTTTTGCTGAGAAAGACGCCAAGGACTTTTCCAGAGCTGAAGCACCTCTAGTACACAGTCACAGTGCGGGCATGCCAGGCTTTGTCTCCCCTTGTTGCTGTTAACTCTGTCTTAGCTCACCTTCCCCACTGGGAAAATGCACATTTCCCAGTGGCTCTTCTTTGCTCTCAACTTTTGGTGTGTTTATCACCCACTCATTTTTTAAAATGGAGCCAAAAATGGAAAGAAACAAACGAGAGAAACAAGGAAGGCATTAAATAAATTTGACAACTGTTCTAGGTCACATTTTGGAGGAATGGGTAGCTTGAGGTGCAAATAGAAGACATGGAAACACTGGCTGCTATGCATGTCAAATAGTTCTTCAAAGTATCTTGTGGCCATAAAAGAAAACAAACGAGAAAACCAAGATAAAGAGCTACACAAATTCTGTAATCTCTGTGAAGGCAGAGGCCATGTTTTCTGTTTCTCTGTTATGATTTAGTACTGGACACTTAGTACGTAGATAATTACATGTAAAGTTAAACTCAATTCCAGCAGCCCAGTTCCTCAGGTCCAGCTAAAGAAAAATCCTTGTCTAAAGAAAACCCTAGGGAAAGGAATCCTCATGTTTTCCATGTTTTTTCTCTCCCATATCCTCTTTCTGTGATGTTTTGATGGCTAATCATTAATTCTTTCAACAAATACTGTCTTCTTCGTCTTTTTCTTTTTTTTTTTTGTAAGTTTGTATTGAGTGTTTCTCTCTCAATGACTATTGAGTGTCTTCTATATGGTACTTGCCATAAAGATATGAACAAGATAAACTTGGTCCCTGCGTCAGGGTCTAGCTGAAGTTCAAGTCGTGGTGAACTTAACTTTGCTGATTGGCCTAGCTAGAATGGCCCCTGCCATGTGCAGAAGGCAAACCCAGTCTTCTGATGTATTTTCTGGGAAATGGTGTTGTTCACATGCTTACCAATCCTATTACATTCTTTCAAAGAGTTCCTTGAGCTATAGAGCCCCAAATTAACGTCCTGTTCATTTAAAATGCATCTAAATAAGATGGTTAAACAGACTAATTTCAGTATATACAGAACCAAGCAATGCTGGGGGAGTTATTTCTCAGATTCCCCCACCCCCATCTCCAACACCATATACTCATTACAAACACGGGAAGAAAGAAATGTTACAAATGGCTTTATGCAAAGAACAAACTGATAGATTTTTTTTACATCTTTCTCAAGTTTGTAAGTCTGTGATCTTCTTCAGAATAGCATGCTATGGACAGGTTGATCATGCCTGCAAATGGAAATATTTGCAAAAATATAAGTCACTGGTTTGTCTTTGCTGTAGCCATCAGATACATCTGCAGAAGAATTTCTTAGGTAAAGTGTAATCCTCCTCATGAATATTTGCCTCCTTCACTCCTTAGATGATTTCAAATGAAAATCCATTTTCAATGAACTGTAATTTTTAGAGGCCAAGATGTACATTAGAAAGATTATTTTGGAAAAGAGCAAATTTGAACTCTCCTTATATTAGCCAGGGCCCCAACAGGAAACAGATGATGCTCTTGAATTAAGATAATTTAAGGAGGGATTAATAAAGGCAGTATTTATAAAGGTGTGGGAAGGATATAGGGAAACCATAAAAGATATTGCAGGAACCACAGACTTTAGTGCTGGTAACTGCAAAATGTTACTACTGCTTGGCCTGAAGGGAGATAAGAAGATCTGGAGGGGCAAATGGAAGATACTCTGGTACACCTTCCCTATTAATTATAAACCTCTTCAATTTAGGCTGTAGCGCAAGGAGATTACAAAATCATCTTTTAGCTTGAATCATACCTCCAACTTTGTAGATTTATGTATGCCTCTTTTAAGCCCCTGTTTTGCACCAAACTATTTGATGTGAATAATACAGACAAAAATTCCTACCTCCATTAAGCCTATATTCTATTGGTGGCCATTTCTATTAGTCAGGAGTCGTTTAGTTGCAAGAGAAAGTCACTCAGCTTAGAAATTTAAAAAAGATTGCTTGTAAGAAATTCTTCTCAATTGCCGTAAATCTGTCAAACCACTACCCTCTGGGCATTTTATTACACCTCTGTCTTCTCCAAAAGAGAAAAAATGGTTTACTTCTCTACATATTCCTCTGAATCTGTTCTTCTCTCCTCTGTATTAGGCGGGTTTCATTTTAAGGCTCTTATTTTCAACTTCCCCATGTTTTCAATTTGCATGTACCTTGGTTATCCACTGTTTCAAAAAATTTTATATGAAAGTACTCTCTCAAGTGGTGGTCATCTTCTTCCAGCCTACATTACCCTCACCCTAAAAATGGTTGTTCATGTGACAGGTGCTCTCCTGTGCCATATCTATTCACCTGTCTGTTCATTCCCTAAAATTTCATTAGTATATTTATTGAGTACTTCGGCACACCAGAGGTCAAGAGAAAATTCCCATGGAATGGTGGACACTTCATTCACTCAGGTTGGCACTGGGGCAGGGGTAGGCTGGGCATATAATGAACTGCAGGCTTTGCAAGAAGTTGCTACCAGATGGAACAAACCAAATCCAGAGTTCAGAGTCATTTCCTATCTGAGCTTGAAGCATAATGCCCAAGAGATAGGAGCACAGACAAACCAATCTGCAGAGTGGTTGAAAAATGGTAGAGGGACCATTAAGCTGGAACAAGAATCCAAATCTAAGAGCAGGAACTCTGTGTCTCAGAGACTGTTCAGAGTTTCTGCACTCAGCAAACACTTACTGAGTGTCTACTCTTTTTCTTTCTTTCTTTTTTTTTTTTTTGGCTGTGCGGCATGCAGGATCTTAGTTTCCCCACCAGAGATCGAACTTGTGCCCCCTGCAGTGGAAGCATGGAGTCATAACCACTGGATGACCATGGAAGTCCCCGAGTGTCTGTTCTTATAGAGGGGGATAGACGTGGTTCCTGCCCTCAAATGGTTTTACTCACTTACAAAGGTAGAATAAGCATTTGTTGATGGTTTCAATGGTCCTCTTTTTAGTGTTTCCCAGTCCATCTCTTCCATTTGCTCTGTGTTTTCTTCAGCATTTACATATACTGAACACTTCCATTGCATTTTGGAATAACAGGTTAATGTGCTATCTTTTCCAAACAGCATTTTCATTTAGTTCCTATTTATTTCTCAATAAGTTATACCTGATCATATATATATATATATATATATATGTACGCACCTATATGTATATGTTTGTAGGTATGCACGCGCACGCGCGCACACACACACACACACACACACACACACACACATCAATGTTTTGATAGAGACTGAGAAAGTACAGTGGCATGGTGGGTCTTAATCGATCTACTCTGCCCTTTGCAGAGGTTTTGAGTCTGGGGGTGAAATTGTATTCTGGTCCTTCATTATTTTTCCAGTCCTTGTTTCCAGTGGTTGTTATGGTAACAACCATAGCCTAAACTGTGCTACGTGAATTGACATTTGAAAAGGGAATTCCCTACATCTGATATTGCTCTGCACCCAGTGCATGGTCTTAGATTTTCAGATGCCCTTTTGGATTTACTCTCCCTGGGGTGCAGGCACTACATTATTTATTTCACTCTAGACTAAGTTTCTTAAACGAGTGCACACAGAACTGCCTGCAGACCTTGTTAGAAATGCAGAAGCGCAGATGATAATGCCGTGGACAGTGACACAATAGATCATGGGTGTATTGTTTTTTAGGACTGCTGTTAACAAAGTATCACAAACTGGGTGGCTTAAACGACGGAGGTGTATTTTCTCACAATTCTACAGGGCAGAAGTTGGAGATCAAGGTGTCAGCAGGGCCACGCTCCCTCTGAGGGTGCTAGGAAAGGATCTGTTCCAGAGCTCTCTTTTAACTTCTGGAACTTCCTTGGTTTGTTGCAAAATAACTATAATCTTTACATGGTGTTCTCCCTGTGTGTGTCTGTGTCCAAATTTCTTCTTTTTATAAGGATACCAGTCATATTGGATTGTGGTTGCACTGTACTTTAACTTAAGAATTACTTAACTAAGCATGTCTGCACTGACCCTATTTCCAAATAAGGTCACAATCTGAGATACTGGGAGTTCGGACTTCAACATAGGAATTTTGAAGGGGACACAATTCAACTCATAACAATGAATAGATCACCAGGAACTGACATTTTAACATGCTGTATTGGAAACCTCTTGAGCTGCGCTTATAATTTTGGCCCCATCTTGGACTCCAGTAGCCTGATGTCAACCAGTTCTAAGCAGATTTTGGTCCATTTCATCCAGATGCACCTGGACAGCACCTCACCCCTAGCTGGCACCTTCTACTTCTGGCTTCTTGTCCCAGGTTTCTTCAACACAATAGCACAGAATGCCTGCTGCTGCCCACTCAGCAATGCCACGTGAATAGCTCAGGATTTTGGCGGAATTAACACGCCATGGGCAATCCTTGACCAATGGGAGATAAAATCCAATAAGTAAAAGCTTCCCTCTCTTGTCCTCAGGTGAACAGGTCTGAGACCAATTCCATCTGGATCTTTAGAGAGCTGTCCAAAATCAAGCACCAGTCACCAGGAGCAGTGGCCAGCTTGATAGTGCATCCTTGTATTGCTTTGTCCTCCTTCCCTTTTATTTCTTCAGTTCTTACTCCTACTCCCTGAGTTCAGTTCCCAAATAAACTACCTATATCAAAACCTTGGGCTCTGCTTCTGGGAGACCCTAACCTAAGCTCCAAGCTTCCCAGGTGATTCTGATGTAAATGATCCTTGAACCAACAATTGTAGAAAATTCTATGCAAAACAGAATGGGTTAAAATCATACTTTAATGTATTTGTTAAGTAGGAGATCCACCACACCATCCTCTTTTGTTAATCCTAGAAATACAGTTGGCCCTCCATATCCATGAATGTGGAACCTGTGGATGTGGAGGGCTGACCGTACTACACCATTTTATTTAACGGACTTGAGCATCTGCAGATTGTGCTATCTATGGGTGGGGGTGGGGATATGTGTCCTGCGACCTATCCCCCGCAGATAACGATGGATATAAGAGAGATCCTGAAGCAGGGGCTAGATGAGCAGAAGTCCAAAACCACAGTACATCTCAGAATGAGGAGCAAGCCATCTGTGACAGAAGACAAGTGCCCAGATACTATGGCTAGTACTTTCCATCTTCGGAAAATATCTGTGTGATGGGTCAATGTGACTCAATTCTCAAAGCTTCAGTAACTCTGCACACTGAGAAAATTTAGTTTGGGGCCCTGTAAAGCTGTGGTCATATGCTCCCAACCCTTCATGACGCAGGGTCCTGTGCGTCTTCAGAGCTGGCCAAAAGGTGGGAAGGCCAGCACGCTGATAGCCGGCAGGAGTTTAGGTCATGATAATTTCCCTGCTACATCCCATAAAAATGGGACTTGTGTCCCTGAGAACTCTATACCAGTCTTAAAGCTTCATTTGAATAAACCACCAATTTACAATAGCCTTTAACTTGGCGGAACAGATGTTCTAACCTAGACTTTCTGTTTCTGCTACTAGACTGACAGGAGGGCCAGTTTTGTCTGAGGTTGACTCAGCAATTTATTTTTTTAATTTAAAAAAAATTTAATATTTTTAAACATCTTTATTAGAGTATAATTGCTTCACAATGGTGTGTTAGTTTCTGCTGTATAACAAAGTGAATCAGCTATATGTATACATACATCCCAATATCCCCTCCCTCTTGCGTCTCCCGCCCACCCTCCCTATCCCACCCCTCTAGGTGGTCACAAAGCACCGAGCTGATTTCCCTGTGCTATACGGCTGCTTCCCACTAGCTATCTATTTTACATTTGGTAGTGTATATATGTCCATGCTACCCTCTTACTCCGTCCCAGCTTACCCTTCCCCCTCCCTGTGTCCTCAAGTCCATTCTTTATGTCTGCGTCTTTATTCCTGTCCTGCCCCTAGGTTTTTCAGAACTACTTTTATTTTTTTAGATTCCATATATATGTGTTAGCATATGGTATTTGTTTTTCTCTTTCTGAGTGACTTCACTCTGTATAACAGACTCTAGGTCCATCCACCGCACTACAAATAACTTAATTTTGTTATTTTTATGGCTGAGTAATATTCCATTGTATATATGTGCCACATCTTTTTTATCCATTCATCTGTCGATAGACATTTAGGTTGCTTCCATGTCCTGGCTATTGTAAATAGAGCTACAATGAACACTGTGGTACATGACTCTTTTTGAATTATGGTTTTCTCAGGGTATATGCCCAGTAGTGGGGTTGCTGGGTCGTATGGTAGTTCGATTTTTAGTTTTTTAAGGAACTTCCATACTGTTGTCCATAGTGGCTGTATCAATTTACATTCCCACTAACAGTGCAATAGGGTTTCATTTTCTCCACACCCTCTCCAGCATTTATTGTTTGTAGATTTTTTGATGATGGCCATTCTGACTGGTGTGAGATGATATCTCATTGTAGTTTTGATTTGCATTTCTCTAATGATTAGTGATGTTGAGCATCCTTTCATGTGTTTGTTGGCAATCTGTATATCTTCTTTGATGAAATGTCTGTTTAGGTCTTCTGCCCATTTTTGGATTGGGTTGTTTGCTTTTTTGTTATTGAGCTGCATGAGCTGCTTGTATATTTTGGAGATTAATCCTTTGTCAGTTGCTTCATTTGCAAATATTTTCTCCCATTGTGAGGGTTGTCTTTTGGTCTTGTTTATGGTTTCCTTTGCTGTGCAAAAGCTTTGAAGTTTCATTAGGTCCCATTTGTTTATTTTTGTTTTTATTTCCATTTCTCTAGGAGGTGGGTCAAAAAGGATCTTGCTGTAATTTATGTCATAGAGTGTTCTGCCTATGTTTTCCTCTAAGAGTTTCATAGTGTCTGGGCTTACATTTAGGTCTTTAATCCATTTTGAGTTTATTTTTGTGTATGGTGTTAGGGAGTGTCCTAATTTCATTCTTTTACATGTAGCTGTCCAGTTTTCCCAGCACCACTTATTGAAGAGGCTGTCTTTTCTCCATTGTATATTCTTGCCTCCTTTATCAACAATAAGATGACCATATGTGTGTGGGTTTATCTCTGGGCTTTCTATCCTGTTTCATTGATCTATATTTCTGTTTTTGTGCCAGTACCATACTGTCTTGATTACTGTAGCTTTGTAGCGTAGTATAGTCTGAAGTCCGGGAGCCTGATTCCTCCAGCTCCGTTTTTTTTCCTCAAGATTGCTTTGGCTATTTGCCTCAGCAATTTAAAAAGCCAAATAATTACTAACCAGAATGGCCAACTCAGCAGAAAGGATGACAACTCTGGGCTCTGAATATCAGGATTTAAAATCACGCCAGGCCTTGTCAGTCCTATGTGCCCCGATACAGTTGGGGAAAAAAATTCCTGAGGGACAAGAGAAATAATAAACTAAGGAAGATAAATGCAAAAATGTGTGTGTGCATGAGTGTGTGTGTGTATCTCTGTGTATAAAATGATAGCATTATCCTAATCATGGATGAAGTGTTTAGTGTTCAGAAGACTGGTTTGTGCATGGATGACTCAACATGGAGGAAGAGAGTGAACAAGAGAACATGACAAGGACAGACCAGCCAGGCTGTGCCTAAGCAAAGACCCTAAATCTACTGGTAATGGAACCAGCCACTGAATGAATTTCATACTTCCCCTGTTACCCTTGAAAGGGTTTAGACTTGGGGAGATTTGGGCTTGTACCATAGCTCCTTCATTTACCAGCCGAGTGCCAGCCAGTTTCTTAACCTCCCTAGTTATACTGCCTTGCAGGGTTGCGAGGAGTAAATGAGAGAATGTATTAAAGACACCCAGCTTAATTCTTGGTACATAGTAGCCATTCAATAAATGGGGTGTATATTATAGTAATTGTTATGAGAACACTATTTTAGTGGACTCACACATGGGTTCCATCTTGGGATTTTGTGTATGCAATCTTCATCCCTGAAGTGTCTAAAAAATCTAGACATACAGCAGTCACTGGGCATGGACCACAAAGACCAATTAGAGGGAAAACTTGTATATATAAGAGATGATTAAATATATGCATTTATATATATATATTATAACATATACATGTACTTATATTTTTGACTTTTAAAAATCCTTCCTTTAAATCTCTGTTCCTCTTTGTCTTGTTTTTTTTTCAAGGTTGAAGTATCTTTGCAGCTCTTTGATTATTCAGGGAGATGAAAGTTTAGACAAAGTACCTGTTGCCTCTGATCGCTTTTTTTCTGCTTATCTGGTGATCCTTGGTTGTTTGTTTACATTTACAAGAGGGACACTAGAAAGGTGCTTTAGCACGAGTGGGATTTGTTAACTGTGAATGTCGCTCTAGGGTTATCTGGCTGGGCCATTTCTTTGGGGAAAGTTTGATTAGGTTTTCCTCTTGTGTTGGTCAGATTCTTTAGTGAAGACTTTTCCAGTAGCTTTCCTTGAGGGTAAAGGCATGGTGACCAGTATTCTGAGAGTAGGAGTAGGTAGGGAAGAAGACTGGACAGAGCTCACCAGAGAATAAATCTCCAATAATGTTCTGTGGTGAGTGGAAGAAATTTTAAGGACTGAAGGACTGGACCTGGGGACCTAATTGCTGCCTAAATAGATTTAAAACTCATCTTCCTTATTTTGGATCTTTCCTTTCCCCACTTCCAGAGGTACATGATGCTGACATTGGGGATTTTGTTCTGTAAATTGATGTACTTTGTGTTGTTTCCTCATTGCTTGGCTTAAGATTCAGTGTTCTCGTGCCTCCTAAAATTCCTTCCCCTTGTTTGCCCGTCAGCTTTCCAGTTTCCAAAATTTTGTTACTGTTGTGTCCTCTCCTGTCCACCCAATCCTTGTGTGGTTTTGTGCCTTTAAAAATATATTTGAGATGAGTTTGTCTAATCTACTATCTTTACCTATACATATATACTTTTATTATGATCCTGATTAAATGTATTTAGTGTAGAAGTTTTATTTTTTGACCTTTACTTACACAGTATGCAGCAAAGCAAAGTTCCAAAAGGCGAAGACAGAGGAGGAATAACTAGGTAAAAAGGGAAATGAAATGAATTTTGTGTCTTGGACTATGTACTTGAACCTGGGCTTCAGTCCTGCCATGTCTGTAGTCCAATGTGTGGTAGAACATTTATGAGTGTTCCCTCTTGCAAGACCCCCATGTGCTAGTTTAATGAAATATGAAACTGTGTTTCCCCTCAAGAATGTGTCATACAGAACAGTTAAGTCCATGCCCCAGAACTGCTTCTTCAGTTCTGCTACCTCTAATAGTGTTAAATAGATAAAATGACCAGAAAGAAAAAGGCACTGATATGTGTGTATATATACATATACATATAAACTTTTGGGGGATCCTGGTATAGGCTGTGCTCTAAATTCTCATCCTGCTTACTGACATGAACTTCAGTGGTCATAAATAAGGCAAGCTCACACTCACTGGTGATGAACTTGGCTATTATGCAAGCTGATTTTTTAGGCCCATGTGTTCCGGTTTCCCCAGAGGGCTCAGAAAATACAGACTGTAGTCCCTTCCAAAACCTGTGATCCAGACACTTGCTGTTTGGGATGTGCTGCACTTGTTTACCCTTCCCACAGTCCATTGAAAACTCAGAGGGAGGTAGGACAAAAAAACCTCTTTTGATCTATTCCTGCATTGCTGCCATATCTTTCCATTGACACTGCCAGCTTGTCATATATCTTCCTGTTTCTTTACTTACATCCAGGAAAGAAAAGATGAAAAATATTGCAGATGTTTCTGAAGCACTGAACTTCTAGAGCTTGTTTACCAATTATCTTAGTGTCTGATCCAGTAAACTCTACCACGTAATTCCTGAATCAAAGAGGCTGTCATTTAACTCCTCTGGGCCTCAGTTTCTCTATCTATGATGTAAAAAGGAGATGAGAATCTCTAACCTCTTCCAGACTTTGTTGTCTTCTTCTATACCCGGAATGTGTCTGGGGATATCCATATTCATATGGATTCCATTTTGGGAACTCAATGGAGAAGCAAGATGTCAGAGAAGTCCTCTGATTAGATTTTACCAATAGGGAGGAGGGAGAATCCATGAATTAAGCAGAGAGAGAGTTGTTCTTTCTTCCTCCTGAGGACATTGGCTACTGCCTTTGGGAAAATAATTTTAGTTATTTTCAGTCAAAATGAGGATGATCAATCCTGTGACCAGACACATGGATTATTCTGAGAGTTATGGCAGGGCACAGGTGATAGGAAGAGAGAGAACTAGAGCAGGGAGCTGCTCTGGTTGACTGAATGTCCAGGGGAAATAAGAGAATTGAGGTTAGGATGGGCAGGCCTTGCTCTGCTAGGAATGGACATGTGGATCAGGAGTAAAGCTGAAGGAGACTTTATCCCCTCTCCCGGGAGGAACCTTTAGGAAGGTTGAGGGGAAGCAGAGGCTTTGACACCAGAACACAGCCTGGTGGGAGTTCCTAGTCTGGGAGAAAGGCAGACCAGAAGTGAAACTGGAGAGGGATGTAGAAGTAAGAGGTGAAGGTCAGGAAGCCATGCTTCCAATTCTGGTTCTAGAACTAACTAGCTGGGTGATTTGACCAGATGTAGCCTTCAGATTTCTCATCTGTAAGATTAGCAAGTTGGATTACTACTCTCTAATACCAGGTAGTTTTAACATTTTTTATAATTTTATGAAATGGAAAAGGAAAGGCTTACGTTAGTGAAAAGGTAATTATTATTTTTGATAATAGAAATGCCAGTTACTACTGTTAATTGGTTGCTATATGCTAGGCATTGTGCTCAGCATTTTACAAACATTACAACTTGTAAATGAGGTAGTTCTTTATCTGTAAAAAGAAGCACAGATAGTTAAATATTTTAATAAGATTACATATCTAATGAGAGGCAAAGCCACGATTTGAACTCAATTTAATAACCAGTCGACTTAGAATCATAGAATTAGAGATTACCTTAGGTTTAAACAGATGGTATTCAAGCCAATAATCCCTTTTAACACTTGAGGAAACAAGGCTAGAATTCTTGTCCCAGTACTCATTACAGGTATGAACGTAAAGATGTCATTCCCCTTCCCCAGCTTTCTGGGTCTCTAAATCTAAGTGCAGCTTTTTTCCAGTGCCCTAGGTTGCCTTGCTCAAGAAAAATGGGCTCAAGCTGGTCTGTAGCTGTGTCTTTCAAGAAATAACTGCTTAGAGTACAGGGGAAGTAACCTGAGCCCTTGGAGAAAGGCAGCCTTTCAGACATACTGGGCTCAGCATGTCTGAAAGGTCCTTTGCTGTGTGTGTGACTTTCACACCTGATTGGGTGTGCCTTTTTTTTTTAAACAAAACATGGTTTTCCAGAACTTTATAGTCTGGGCCTAACTCCATTCAAATTAGAATATGTAGCACCCATTTGTAGTGAGCAAAATTTGCTAGGTTATATCTGAGAACAGAACCTGCCTTGTCTTGTCAGAGTTTACACAAAGTGTCAGCATTGCCAGGGGCCAACATTATGCCCTGCTTATATTTTTCCAATGTGCAAGTTCCCTGTCCCCAGAGAGCACTTACTGAAGGAGTCAAAGCTCGCGGGTTTGTTATGTTATTTAATCTTTGCCCTGGACCATTTCTGGAGTGAGTAGCAAAGTAATGAGACAAAAACAGTTACATGGGAAGTAAAGAGGGGAAAAGAAATATAGTAAAGTTATAAGAGCTTTCTTTTCACCTTGGATTATATCTCAACAAGTGCCCTCTTTTCAAACTGCCTTATCCTACCCATTTTTATTTTAAAATAGAATGTTAAGTGACTTTTTAATATTTGATATAAATCAAAATACCATATACAGAATTGTATATTATGGCTGCCATCATGCAACAATGAACTTTCATAATGAAAAATAACATTTGAAAATAAAAATAGTTGTGAATTATGGGTGCTTGTATCTGCTCTCAATATGCTTATTAATTGTTATATGGCCTTTTAATTAAACAAGTACAGAGCTTTTAAATGGGTCCTCCAATAGGAAAACGGGCAAAGATATGAGTAAGCAATTCACAAAAGAAGCAAAAAAAACCCCACCAATAAACATGTCAGAATGGTACAATTTTATTTATGCTAAAATGTGCACTTTTGGTGCATAATTTCATATGTCAACTCAGCTGGCCACCGAGTGCCCAAACATTTGGCCAAACATTATTCTGGGTATGTCTGCTACGGTGTTTCTAGATGAGATTAAAATTTGAATCCGTAGACTGAGTAGTGCAGATTGCCCTCTTTAATGTGGGTCGGCCTCTTCTAAACAGTCAAAGACCAGAATAGAACAAAAAGGCTGTGTAACAGGGAACTCCTCCTGCCTGACTGCTTGAGCTGGGATGTCAGTTTTTCTTGCCTTTGGACTTGAACTGAAACATTGGCTCTTCCTGGGTCTCTAGCCTGCTGGCTTTCAGGTTGGAATTTACACCACTGGCTTTCCTGGTTCTTAGGCTTTTGGACTCAGAATGGAACTACACCTTTGGCTTTCCTGGGTCTCCAGCTTGCTGACTGCAGACCTTAGGACTTCTCAGTCTCCATAATCATGTGAGCCAATTCCTTGTAATAAATTCCTCTTGTCTTGTCTCTGGAGAACCCTGATTCATATAACATTTTAGCAATAATAAAATATTATTTTATGCCAATTGCACGTTTGTTAGGGCTGCCATAATGAAGTACCACAAACTGAATGGCTTAAACAGCAGAAATTTATTGTCTCACATTTCTGGAGGCTAGATGTCCACCATCAAGGTGTCAGCAAGGTAGGTTCCTTCTGAGTGCTATGGGAAATAATCTATTCCATACCTCCTCTGTCCTAGCTTCTGATGGTTTGCTGGCAATCTTTGGCATTTCCTGGCTTGTAGAAGCATCACCTCCATCTTGTCTCTGCATTTAATCTTCACATGGTGTTTTACTATGTGTATTTGTGTCCAAATTCCTCCTATCTATAAGGACACCAGTCATATTGGATTAGGGGTCCACCCTACTCCAGGATGACTTCATCTTAGCTAATTATATCGTCAATGACCCTATTTCCAAATAAAGTTACATTCTAAACTACTGGGGGTTAAGATTTCAACATATGGATTTTAAGGTGACACAATTTGACCTATAACATTTCCACCCTCTGGCCTTCACAAATTCATGTCATATTCAAAATACATTCATCCCATCCCAACATCCCCCAAAGTCTTAACCCATTCCAATATCAACTGTAAGTACAAAATCGCATCTACAATAGCATTTAAATTGGTATGGATGAGGTATGATTCATCCTGGGACCAAATTCCTCTCCATCTGTGAACCTGTGAAACAGACAGACATAGGATACTCATTCCCATTCTGAAAGGGAGAAATTGGGAGGAAAAAGGTATTACAGGTCCCAAGCAAGTCTGAAACCTAGAAGGGTAAATTTTATTAGATTTTAAGACTTGAGAATAATCCTCTTCGGCTGATGCTCTGTTCTTCAGACACTGGGCAACACTCCTGCCCTCTTGGCCTGAGAGGTGGTCCTGCCCCCTGGACCTGTGCCCTCTGGGTTGGTGATATCAGTGGCAGCCCCATCAGCCTCTGCATACACGCCTCTGCCCTCAAAGTCATTCTTCCGCCATTTAATTCACATATTGAAGTCCTAACTCCCAATACTTCAGAATTTAACGTTATTTGGAAATAGGGTCATTGCAGATATACGATGAGGTCATGCTGGAGTAGGGTGGACCCCTAATCAGATATGACTGGTATCCTTATAAAAAGGGGAAATTTGGACATAGACACATAGTTGGAGAATGCCCTGTGAAGATGATTGCAGGTTGGGAATGATGCTTCTACAAGCCAAGGAATGCCAAAGATTGCCAGTAAACCATGAGATGATAAGGGAGAGGCATGGAAAAAATTATTCCTCACAGCACTCAGAAAGAGCCAACCCTGCTGACACCATGATCTCAGATATCTAGCTCCAGAACTGTGAGACAACAAATTTCTGTTGTTTAAGCCACTCAGTTTGTGATAATTTGTTATGGTAGTTCTAGAAAACTAATAATACCTATCAAATTGGAAAAAGTTAAAAAGATGGGTAAGGTTCAGTGTTAGTACAGTTGTGGAGAAATGGAGAAAGTATGAATAGGCACCTCTTTGGAAGTATTTTGGGAATAAACAGCAACATAAATTTCATGTATCCATTGATGCAACAGAATACGTGCTCAAGTACTTAAGAATTTATTTGACAGGATGATAGTTACAGAGCTACTGATAAGTACAAAAATTTCAAACAATCAAAATTTGTATCAATAAAGGAATGATTTAAAATTTAATGTAGATTAATATTATGGAATTAATGCATCTGGTTAAAAGACTGAGATAGGTCTAAGTGAATTGGTAGGAAGGTTGTCCTTGATATGTTGGTTAGTGAAAAAAGCAATTTGCAAAAGAGCATAAACTAATGATCTCATCATTGTAAAAATCAAAAAAGCTTTTTTGAGAGGTGATTGACATACAATTGAACATATTTAAAGTTTGCAAATTGATAAATTTTGACATATGCATACACTCATAAAATCATCACCACAACGAAATAAAAAACATATCATCACCCCCAAAACTGTCCTCATGCCACTTTGTAACCTCTTTCTCCTGCTCTTTCCCAATCCACCAGTGATTTATTTCTGTCACTATAGATTAGTTAAAACTTTCTAGAAATTTAAATAAATACAATCATACAGTATGTACTCTCTTTTGTCTGGCTTTTCTCACTTGACATAATGATTTTGAGATTTCAACCATTTTGTGTGTTTCAAAAGTTGGTTCCTTTCTATTATGTACTAGATAGTATTCCATTGTATGCATATATCACAGTTTGTTAATTCATTCATCTTTTGACGGGCATTTGGATTGTTTCATTTTTGTCTATTACAAATACAGCTGCTATGAACGTAGTATACAAGATTTTGTGAGTTCCTGTTTTCATTTCTCTTGGGTAAATACCTAGGAGTGGGATATCTCAGTCATACTTTAGGTATATGTTTAATTTTTTAAGAAACTGTCAAATGTTTTCCAAAGGAGATGTACCATTTTACATTCCCATTAAGAGTTGGAGAGTTTCACTTGCTCCAATCCTTGCTGATACTTAGTACTATCAGTATTTCTAATTTTAGCCATTCTGATAGGTGCATAATATATCTGATTGTGGCTTTAATTTGAATTTCTCTAATGACTGATGACATTGAAAATCTCTTTGTGTGCTTATTTGCCATACATATTTGTTCTTTAGTGAAGTGTCTATTCAAATTTCCCCCCATTTTTTTTTTTTTTGGCTGAACCGTGCAGCTTGTGGAATCTTAGTGACCAGGGATTGAACCCAGGCCCTTGGCAGTAAGAGCGAGGAGTCCTAACCACTGGACCGCTAGGGAATTCCCATCCCCCAATTTTTAATTGTCTTATTTCCTTATTATTGTGACTTGAGAGTTCTTTATATATTCTGAGCACAAGTCTTTTATCAAATATGCAACTGGCGAATATTTACTTCTAATCTGTGGCTTGCCTTTTCACTCTTTAAATAGTGTCTTTTGAGGACAAGTTCTTAATTTGTGAATCTTTGTCTATCCAGTTTTTCTTTCATAAATTGTGCTTTGGTGTCATACTTAAGAAATCTTTGCCCAACCCAAGTCACAAAGATTTTCTCCTATATTTTCTTCTAGAAGTTTTATAGTTTTGGTTTTTGTACATTTAGGTCTATGTCACATTATGATTCAGTTATTATAATGGTACAAGTTATGAATGGTAGGCAGAATACTAAGTTGACTCCCAAGAACTCTGGTGTACACACCTTTTCATAGTTATTCTAACATTAATCTAGGTGTTACTGTGATGAGATTTTGCAGATGCAATTAATATCCCAAATCATTTGAATTTAAGATAGAGAGACCATCCTGGGTGGGCCTGACCTAATAGAGCGAGGCCTTAAAAAGGCCTGGGCTTTTCCTGAAGTAAAAGATTGAAAGAATAAGAGAAGTTGAACATAAGAGAGCTTATCCATTGCTAGCTTTGAAGATGGAAGAGGCCATATGTCAAAGAGAGCTGATACCTTCTAGTTGCTGAAAGTGCCTCCTGGCTGATAGTCAGCAAGGAAACAGGGACCTCAGTCCTACAACCTCAAGGAATTGAATTCTGCCACAACCACATGAGCTTAGATGAGGAGTCTGGGCTCCAGATGATAACACAGCTTGGCTGACACATTGATATTAGCCTTCTAAGACATGGGGCAGAGAATCCAGTCATAATGTACCCAGACTAAGAAGTAGGTAAGAACCTAAAGAACTGTGAGTTAATAAATGGGTGTTATTTTAAGCCACTAAGTTTGAGGTAATTTTTTTAATGCAGCAATAGAAAACTAATACATTTTGGGTCAAGGTTAATTTGTTTCCTATATGGATATCTAATTATTTCAGCATCATTTGATAAAAAGGCCATCCTTTTTCCATTGATTTGACTTTGTACCTTTGACAAAAATCACTGCACCATATTTGTGTGGGTCTATTTTTGTTCTGTTTCACTTACCTATTTGTCTATATTTATGTCAATACCATACTCTCTTAACTAGTTTTAGACTAAATCTTAAATTCAGATAGTGTATACCCTGTCCAATTTATTTTCATTTTCCAAAGTTGTTATGGCTATTCTAGATCATTTGCTTTTCCATGTACATTTCAAAATCAGCTTGTTATTTTTCAAACACACACACACAGGCGCACACACACACACACACACACACCCCTCCAATTGAGTGAATTGAGATTGTGTTAAACTTGTAGGTCAGTTTGTGAAGAATTGATATCATAAGAGTATTGATTCTTCCAATCAATGAATATATCTCTCCATTTATTTAGGTTTTTTCAATTTCCCTCAGCAGTATTTTATAGTTTTCAGTTTACAGGTCCTGCACACATTTTATCAAATTTATCCCCAAGTATTTCATATATTGATGCTATTGTAAATAGTATTATTTATTTAATTTCAATTTCCAATTGTATATTTGTATGTATTACACACACATACATACAGAACTGATTTTTGTATATTGACCTTATCTCTCCAAATTCTTATGTTTAACCCCTGACCCCCAATGTGATGGTATTTGGAGACGGGGCTTTGGAGAGGTATTTAGGGTTAGATTAGATTAAGAATGTGGCACCATCATGATGGGATTAGTGGCCTTATAAGAAGTGGAAGAGAGAGAGATTGCTCTCTCTCCTCCATGTGAGGACACAGCAAGAAGGCAGCCATCTGCAAGTCAGGAAAACTCTCACCAGAACCTGACGCTGCTGGCACCCTGATCTTGAACATCCAAACTCCAGAACTGTGAGAAAATAAATTTTTGTTTTTTTAAGCACCCCCCCCACATACCAGTCTATGGTATTTTGTTATGACAGCTCAAGCTGACTAATACAACCTTGTATCCTGCCACTTTGCTAATCTCACTTATACTAGTACCTGTTTCTAAAAGATAATATAGGATTTTCTACATAGACAATTATATCATCTGCTAATAAAGGTGGTTTTAATTGTTCTTTTCCAGTCTTCATGATTTTTCTTTTTTCTTGCCTTGTTGTATTGGCTAGAGCTTCCAGTCTAATGTGGAATAGAAGTGGTGAGAGTAGATATCCTTGCCTTTTTTAAGACCTTAGGGGAAAAATTCCGTTTTCAGTTTTTTTTTTACCATAAGTATGATATTATTTAGATTTTTTTCAAAGCTGTCCTTTATAAGTTTGAGACAGTTTTCTTCTAAGTTTACTGAGATTTTACTGAGAATAGATGTTGGAATTGTCTTTTGTGTCTTTTTTTGCAATTATTGAGATTATCATTTTGTTTTTCTTTTTTAATTTGTTAAACCAGGAATGTTAAACAAGTTTGCACTCTGAGAATAATACCTACTTGATCATTGCATATTAACTTTTTTATCTACTGTTGAATTAAATTTGTAAAATTTTAAGAAGTTTTACATCTATGTTCATGAGGAATATTGTTCTGTAATTTTTTTTAAAACAGTCTTTGTCTGGTTTTGGTATCAGGCTATTTCTTATTTCATTGAAAGAATCAGGAAGTATTTCCTCCTTTTTAATTTTCTGGAAGAGTCTTGTAGAACTAGTATTATTTTGTTTTTAAATGTTTGGTAGAATTCACCAGTGGAGTCATCTGAGCCTAGAGTTTTGTTTATAAAGTTATTCAGAATATTTCCTTACATGGTGGTTTTAAATTATATTCTGATTAGTCTGGCTAGAGGTTTATCACCTTCATTTTTTCTTTATCTCAAAGAGCCAGCTGTTGGTTTCATTAATTTCCTCCATTAATTTGGTTTTGTATTCTTATTTCCAGGTTTAATTTCTCTTATAGTTTCTAGTTCCTTAAGGTAGAAGTCGAGGTCATTGACTTGAGACCTTTCTGCTTTCCTGATATAAGCATTTAGTGCAACTCACAAATTTTGACATGTTGTGTTTTCATTTTCGTTCAATTGAAAATACTTTCAAATTTCCTTTATTATTTCTTCTTGGACCCATGGGTTAATAAGAACTATGTTATTTAGTTTCTAAATATACAGTGACTTTCTGGATATCTTTCTGTTACTGATTTCTATTTCATTGTGGTCAGAGAAGATACTTTGTATGATTTAAATTTAAAAAAATTTATTGAAACTTGTTTTATGGTTGGAAATATGGTCTATCTTGGTAAATAAAAATTTGGTGAAATTGGTTGTGTTATTTATTCAAGTCTTTTATGTCCTTACTGATTTTTTTGGTCTATTTTTTATATTAGTTATTGAGATAGGAGTGTTGAAAGTTCCCCTCATTATTGTAGATTTGTCTATTTATCACTTCAGTTCTATCAGGTTTTGCTTAATGTATTTTGAAACTCCATTATTAGATAAATAAATGCTTAGAATTGTTATGTCCTCTTGATAAATTGACAGCATTATCCTTGTGAAATGCCCCTCTTCATCCCAGGTAATATCTTTGCTCTGAAATCTACTTTATCTGGTATTAATGCAACAATTCCAACATTCTTTTGCTTAGTGTTAGCATGGTATATCTTTTTCTATCCATTTATTTTAACTTATTTGTCTTTATATTTAAAATGGGTTTCTTGAAGGCATCATATAGCTACTTGGTCCTTGCTTCTTAATCCAGTTTGGAAATGTCTAGCCTTTAATTGAGATGTTTAGACCATTTATACTTAACATGATTATTAATACAGTTGCACTTAAATCTTCTACCCTTCCTTTTTTCCTATTTGTCCCATCTATTATTTGTTCCATTTTTCTTTTTATCTTCTTCCTTTTTGTTTAATTGAGGAGTTTAAAAAATATTTCTTTTTATCTCCTTTGTTGGATTATTTGCTATGATTTTGTTTTGGTTTCTTTAGTGCTTACAAATACATCTTTAATTTATTGAATTAATTGTCTTCAAGTAATATTTTACCACTTCACATATAGTATAAAAACCTTATAATCATGTATTTCCATCTTCCCACTTCAGCCTTTGTGTCATTTTACTTATACATATGTTATAAAGTCACAATACATTGTTATTCTTTTTGCTTTTAATAGTTATCATTTAATAGGTTAAAAATAACAAAGAAAGTATTTTATATTTACACACCTCTTTACCACCTCTGGCTTTCATTCCTTGTATAGATCTTTTTCTTCTACCTAAAGCACTTCCTTTAATATTTCTTGTAGTGCAGGTCTCCTGATAATGAATTCTTTCAGAATTTGTATGTATGAGAAAATCTTTTACCCCTTTTGAAAGATACTTTCACTAGGTGTAGAATTCCATGTGAGAGTTTTTTTTTTCTTTCAATACTTTAAAGATGTTGTTCCACTGTCTTGGGTTGCATTATTTTAAATGAAAAGTCTGTTATCATTCTTATGTTTGTTACTGTACATAATGTATCTTTTTACCCTCTGGCTAGTTTTCATATTTCTTTTTATTGCTGGTTTAGTATTTTGAGTATAATATCCCTTAATGTGGTTTTCTTCATATTTCTTGTGGTTAAGAATCACTGAACATTTTGGATCTGTGAGTTTGTAGTTTTCATTAAATTAAAAATTTCAACCATTATTTCTTCATGTTTTTCGATTCTTCTGTGAACTCTGATTACATGTATATTAGGCCACTTAAAGTTATCCTAGAGCTCACTAACACTCTGTATTTTTAGTCTTTTTTATCTGTATATTTCATTTCTGATAACTCCTATTGCAATGATTTTGAGTTTACTATTGCTTTCTTCTGTAGTGTCTAATTTGCTTTTAACCCTGTCCAGTATATTTTTCATCTTGGACATTGTAGTTTTCATCTCTAAAATTTTAATTTGGGGCTTTGTATTGTTTCCATGTGTCTATCTAACATGCTCAATCTTTTTTCTGCTTTCCTAAACATATGAAATATAGCTATAATATGTTTTAATATTCTTGTCTACTAATTCTGACATCCATGTCACTGCTGGGTTTGTTTCTACTGATTGACTTTCTCCTCATTATTAGTTGCATTTTTCTGCTTGTTTGAAGACCTGGTAATTCTTAATTGGATGCCAGGCATTGTGAATTTTATTTTGTTGGGTGCTGGATATTTTTGTGTCCTATGAATATTCATGAACTTTGTTCTTGGATGTAGTTTGATAACTTGGAAACAGTTTAATCCTTTCAAAGCTTGCTTATAAGCTTTGTTAGCTGTTACCAGATCAGCCTTTAGTCCAAAACTAATTTTCTCCCCCACTACTAAGGCTATACTTTTCCGAGTACTGTGAGTACTCAGTTCATTGTCCTGTGAATTACAAGGTTTTCCCACTCTGGTTGGTGGAAAGACAAAGTATTCAAGCTCTACCTGTTTTCCAAGTATTTTGGATGCTTCTGTCCTCAGCCTCAGGTAGTTTCCTTCTCATCCTATTGTGTGAAGTGGCTTCATGCAAATTTTTGGAAAGCAGGGGATACCTGTACATCCAAACTCTGTTTTCTGATGTTTAAGGCCTCCTAGTACAATGAAAAGCATTCTATCCTTTTGTTTCCCCTTCCATTGGACAAAGAGAGGATAAAGAGTAGGAAGTCACTTTGATGCCGTTCCTCTTTCCCTTTGAGGGATCTGCCCCAAGATTGGTAGCCCTTTTGTGTATAATCTATGATTCTAGGTGAGACTGAAGGTCAGACAGTGGAGAAGTATGTAGCTGACAATCAAAACCTGTGATGGCAGGATTGTCTTAATTATTTGAATCCTTAATGTGTAATGTATCTGGTATATATTTGATAAAGATACATTCTGTGTAAACCACAGTACCTGGAACAAAACTGTGTTTACATAATAGTTCTATAGAATTACTTCTTGGCTTAGGAAGAGATAAATACATTTAAGACCTTAAAAATGTAGAAAAGCATGAATCACATCTTTTTTCCTCTTAAGCAATCAATTAGGCCTTATTATCACTGGCATTTTCTGTTGCAGATCAAGCCGTGGCTATCTCAGGTAGGGAAAGCTGTTGTTGACATTGTTTCTCAGTCTCAAAGACTGAGGTTTAACATAAAATATTTGAAAGGAGGAATTGGAAGGAAAAACAAAACCCTGTCTGGGGAAATGTTAGTAGCCGTGTCCAATCTCGATGAAGCAAATAAGGAGAGAGTTTTCCTAGCATTTCAGTTGTCACTTTTATTTGTCAGTAAATGTTTTTGAATTTTCCCAGGTTATGAAACAACCAGCGGCAGCAGCAGGGATGGGCTAAGTCATAAGCTGCTTGGCTGATTATCTCAGTACTGACCTGTAAGCGGCCCCCTCTGGGGTGAAATGCAATTGAGCCTCCCTATTAACCCTAGTCCTGAGCGGCTCCCCAGCAGTCTCTGTTATCAGGCTCGGGACACATTGAGTTAAGCAGGAAGGCACATGGTAGGTAATAATATTGTGACACAGGTGACTATCAGCAAGAGACTAAGCTGAAAATGACTTCCCTGGGGCAGCTGAGAATGGGAAATCAGGGTGAAAGTTGAGATTGAGCTGCAAGGTTTGGTTTTCTATCCTCTGAAATGGTCTTGCACTGTGGGTTAAAGGCCACTGTTGTACTCATGAATATATACTATTTCTGGCTGCTGTAATTGATTAGCTACACTTTGCAGCTGGCTTGATGAGCCTGCGAGCTACTCAAAGCCCGAGGAGCAGTACAGAATAGCATATCCATAGAGGCTTTGAGTTCTCATTGGCCATGTGAAAACTGAGACAGCAGACTTGACAGCAGTAAAATACTCTACACATTAAAAGGAGTGAATTTTGAACCACTGTCTTCCCGGCACTGTTTCCAGGTTGGTTATATCCCTTTATATTTTACAGGAAAAAAAACCACCCCAAAACCCTCAACTCTTAATCTTTCTTAAGTTTGCCTTTACCTTCACTTATCTGTGTAAGCACATGGTTTTATCTGTGTTATGGGAAGTGGATTCAGCATCTGATATGGCATGGCCCCAGGCTAAGACCTGGACTCTGGAGAAGACCTTATGGTGTTGGATCCCAGCTTTACCTTTTACTAGCTGTATGACCCTAGGTAAATTACTTCACCTCTCTGTGTCCCAGTATACTCATCTGTAAAATGGGGATGATAAAATGACTGTCCTGGTATGGCTGCTATAGTACTAAATAAGTTAATAAAGGTAAAACACTTCCATAGTGTTTACCACATTCTAGACCTTATTCTAAGCTGTAGTCATTATTGTTATTTGAAATGACAGAAGAATAGCAATGTACCTGTGTACAATGTAAAGCTTAGGATTCAAGCAGATGTTACCATTTCATCCTTGACCTCAAGCCTATTTCTGAAAGGCTTTCCTTTGTGTTTGGTTATACACACATGTAATTTATTACTATTACTTTTTGAATTTTTAAAGTTCTTTTTCCTTTTTTGGTAACATCTTTATTGGAGTATAATTGCTTTACAATGGTGTGTTAGTTTCTACTTTATAACAAAGTGAATCAGCTATACATATACACATATCCCCGTATCTCCTCCCTCTTGCATCTCGCTCCCACCCTCCCTTTCCCAACCTTTAGGTGGCCACAAAGCACTGAGCTGATCTTGTGCTATGTGGCTGCGTCCCACTAGCTATCTATTTTACATTTGGTAGTGTTTATATGTCCATGCCACTCTCTCACTTGGCCCAAGCTTACCCTTCCCCCCCCTCCGTGTCCTCAAGTCCGTTCTCTATGTCTGCATCTTTATTCCTGTCCTGCCCCTAGGTTCTTCATAACCATTTTTTCCTTAGATTCCATATATATGTGTTACCATACAGTAGTTATTTTTCTCTTTCTGACTGACTTCACTCTGTATGACAGACTCTAGGTCCATCCACCTCAGTACAAATAACTCAATTTCATTTCTTTTTATGGCTGAGTAATATTCCATTGTATATATGTGCCACATCTTCTTTATCCACTTGTCTGTCGATGGACAATTAGGTTGCTTCCATGTCCTGGCTATTGTAAATAGAGCTGCAGTGAACATTGTGGTTCATGACTCTTTTTGAATTATGGTTTTCTCAGGGTATATGCCCAGTAGTGGGATTGCTGGGTCATAAGGTAATTCTATTTTTAGTTTTTTAAGGAAGCTCCATACTGTTCTCCATAGTAGCTGTATCAATTTACATTCCCAACAACAGTATAAGAGGGTTCCCTTTTCTCCACACCCTCTCCAGCATTTATTGTTTGTAGATTTTTTGATGATGGCCATTCTGACTGGTGTGAGGTGATACCTCATTGTAGTTTTGACTTGCATTTCTCTAATGATTAGTGATGTTGAGCATCCTTTCGTGTGTTCATTGGCAATCTGTATATCTTCTTTGGAGAAATGTTTATTTAGGTCTTCTGCCCATTTTTGGATTGGGTTGTTTTTTTGATATTGAGCTGCATGAGCTGCTTCTAAATTTTGGAGATTAATCCTTTGTCAGTTGCTTCATTTGCAAGTATTTCCTCCCATGCTCAGGGTTGTCTTTTGGTCTTGTTTATGTTTTCCTTTGCTGTGCAAAAGCTTTGAAGTTTCATTAGGTCCCATTTGTTTATTTTTGTTTTTATTTCCCTTCCTCTAGGAGGTGGAACAAAAAAGATCTTGCTGTGATTTATGTCATAGAGTGTTCTGCCTATGTTTTCCTCTGAGAGTTTGATAGTGTCTGGCCTTACATTTAGGTCTTTAATCCATTTTGAGTTTATTTTTGTGTATGGTGTTCGGGAGTGTTCTAATTTCATTCTTTTACATGTAGCTGTCCAGTTTTCCCAGCACCACTTATCAAAGTGGCTGTCTTTCCTCCATTGTCTATTCTTGCCTCCTTTATCAAAAATAAGGTAACCATATGTGTGTGGGTTTATCTCTGGGCTTTCTATCCTGTTCCATTAATCTATATCTCTGTTTTTGTGCCAGTACCATACTGTCTTGATTACTGTGGCTTTGTAGTATAGTTTGAAGTCAGGGAGCCTGATTCCTCCAGCTCTGTTTTTCTTTCTCAAGATTGCTTTGGCTATTAATGGTCTTTTGTGTTTCCATACAAATTGTGAAATTTTTTGTTCTAGTTCTGGGAAAAATGCCATTGGTAGTTTGACAGGGATTGCATTGAATCTGTAGATTGCTTTGGGTAGTAGAGTCATTTTCACAATGTTGATTCTTCCAGTCTAAGAACATGGTATATATCTCCATCTGTTTGTATCCTCTTTAATTTCTTTCATCAGTGTCTTACAGTTTTCTGCATACAGGTCTTTTGTCTCCTTAGGTAGGTTTCTTCCAAGATATATTATTCTTTTTGTTGCAATGGTAAATGGGAGTGTTTCCTTAATTTCTCTTTCAGATTTTTCATCGGTAGTGTATAGGAATGCAAGAGATTTCTGTGCATTAATTTTGTATCCTGCTACTTTACCAAATTCATTGATTAGCCCTAGTAGTTTTCTGGTGGCATCTTTAGGATACTCTATGTATAGTATCATGTCATCTGCAAACAGTGACAGCTTTACTTCTTCTTTTCCGATTTGGATTCCTTTTATTTCCTTTTCTTCTCTGATTGTTGTGGCTAAAACTTGCAAAACTATGTTGAATAATAGTGGTGAAAGTGGGCAACCTTGTCTTGTTCCTGATCTTAGTGGAAATGATTTCATTTTTTCACCATTCAGGATGATGTTGGCTGTGGGTTTGTCATATATGGCCTTTATTATGTTGAGGTAAGTTCCCTCTGTGCCTACTTTCTGGAGGGTTTTTGTCATAAATAGGTGTTGAATTTTGTTGAAAGATTTTTTCTGCATCTATTGAGATGATCATATGGTTTCTCTCCTTCAGTTTGTTAATATGGTGTATCACATTGATTGATTTGCGTATACTGAAGAATCCTTGCATTCCTGGGATAAACCCCACTTGATCATGGTGTATGATCCTTTTAATGTGCTGTTGGATTCGGTGTGCTAGTATTTTGTTGAGGATTTTTGCATCTATGTTCATCAGTGATATTGGCCTGTAGTTTTCTTTCTTTGTGACATCTTTGTCTGGTTTTGGTATCAGGGAGATGGTGGTCTCAAAGAATGAGTTTGGGAGTGTTCCTCCCTCTGCTATATTTTGGAAGAGTTTGAGATGGATAGGTGTTAGCTCTTCTCTAAATGTTTGGTGGAATTCACCTGTGAAGCCATCTGGTCCTGGACTTTTGTTTGTTGGAAGAATTTTAATCACAGTCTCAATTTCAGTGCTTGTGATTGGTCTGTTTATATTTTCTATTTCTTCCTGGTTCAGTCTCGGGAGGTTGTGCTTTTCTAAGAATTTGTCCATTTCTTCAAGGTTGTCCCTTTTATTGACATATAGTTGCTTGTAGTAATCTCTCATGATCCTTTGTATTTCTGTGGTGTCAGATGTTACTTGTTTTTCATTTCTAATTCTACTGATTTGAGTCTTACCCCTTTTTTTTGAGGAGTCTGGCTAGTGGTTTATCAATGTTGTTTATATTCTCAAAGAAGCAGCCTTTAGTTTTTTTTTTTTTTTTTTGGCGGTACGTGGGCCTCTCACTGTTGTGGCCTCTCCCGTTGTGGAGCACAGGCTCTGGACGCACAGGCTCAGCAGCCATGGCTCACGGGCCCAGCCGCTCCGCGGCATGTGGGATCTTCCCGGACTGGGGCACGAACCTGTGTCCCCTGCATTGGCAGGCGGACTCTCAGCCACTGCGCCACCAGGGAAGCCCCCTTTAGTTTTTTTGATCTTTGCTATTGTTTCCTTCATTTCTTTTTCATTTATCTCTGATCTGAACTTTAGGATTTCTTTCCTTCTTCTAACTTTGGGGTTTTTTTTTTTTTGGTTCTTCTTTCTCTAATTGCTTTAGGTGTAAGGTTAGGTTGTTTATTTGAGATCTTTCTTGTTTCATGAGGTAGGATTGTATTGCTATACACTTCCCTCTTAGAACTGCGTTTGCTGCATCCCATAGGTTTTGGGTTGTCTTGTTTTCATTGTCATTTGTTTCTAGGTATAATTTGATTTCTTCAGTGATCTCTTGGTTACTAAGTAGTGTATTGTTTAGCCTCCATGTGTTTGTATTTTTTACAGGTTTTTTTCCTGTAATTGATTATCTAGTCTTATAGCATTGTGGTTGGGAAAGATACTTGCTATGATTTCAGTTTTCTTAAATTTACCAAGGCTTGATTTGTGACCAAAGATACTGTCTATCCTGGAGAATGTTCCATGAGCACTTGAGAAGAAAGTGTATTCTGTTGCTTTTGGATGGAATATCCTATAAATACCAATTAAGTCCATCTTGCTTAATGTATCATTTAAAGCTTGTGTTTCCTTATTTATTTTCATTTTGGATGATCTCTCCATTGGTGAAAGTGGGTGTTAAAGTCCCTACTATGATTGTGTTCCTGTCGATTTCCCCTTTTATGGCTGTTAATATTTGTCTTATGTATTGAGGTGCTCCTATGTTGGGTGCATAAATATTTACAATTGTTATATCTTCTTCTTGGATTGATCCCTTGATCATTATGTAGTGTCTTTCTTTGTTTCTTGTAATAGTCTTTGTTTGAAAGTCTACTTTGTCTGATATGAGAATTGCTACTCCAGCTTTCTTTTGATTTCCATTTGCATGGAATATCTTTTTCTATCCCCTCAATTTCAGTGTGTATGTGTCCCTAGGTCTGACGTGGGTCTCTTGTAGACAGCATATATATGGGTCTTGTTTCTGTATCCATTCAGCCAGTCTGTGTCTTTTGGTTGGATCATTTAATCCATTTACATTTAAGGTGATTATCATACATATGTTCCGATTACCATTTTCTTTTTTCTTTTCTTTTTTTTTTTTTTTGTGGTATGTGGGCCTCTCACTGTTGTGGCCTCTCCCATTGAGGAGCACAGGCTCCGGACATGCAGGCTCAATGGCCATGGCTCCTGGGTCCAACCGCTCCGCGGCATGTAGGGTCTTCCCAGACCAGGGCATGAACCCATGTCCCCTGCTTCGGCAGGCGGACTTTCAACCACTGCACCACCAGGGAAGCCCTGATTACCATTTTCTTAATCGTTTTGGGTTTGTTATTGGAGGTCTTTTCCTTCTCCTGTGTTTCCTGCCTAGAGAAATTCCTTTAGCATTTGTTGTAAAGCTGGTTTGGTGGTGCTGAATTCTTTTAGCTTTTGCTTTTCTCTGAAGGTTTTAATTTCTCCGTCAAATCTGAATGAGATCCTTGCTGGGTAGAGTAATCTTGGTTGTAGGATTTTCCCTTTCATCACTTTAAATATGTCCTGCCACTCCCTTCTGGCTTGCAGAGTTTCTGCTGAAAGATCAGGTGTTAACCTTATGGAGATTCCCTTGTATGTTATTTATTGTTTTTCCCTTGCTGCTTTTAATATTTTTTCTTTGTATTGAATTTTTGGTAGTTTAAGTAATATGTGTCTTGGCGTGTTTCTCCTTGGATTTATCCTGTATGGGACTCTCTGTCCTTCCTGGACTTAACTATTTCTTTTCCCATATTAGGGAAGTTTTCGGCTATAACGTCTTCAAATATTTTCTCAGTCCCTTTGTTTTTCTCTTCTTCTTCTGGGACCCCTATAATTTTATTGTTGGTGCATTTAATGTTGTCCCAGATGTCTCTGAGACTGTCTTCAATTCTTTTCATTCTTTTTTCTTCTACTCTGCCATAGTTATTTCCAGTATTTTATCTTCCAGGTCACTTATCCATTCTTCTGCCTCAGTTATTCTGCTATTGATTCCTTCTAGAAAGTTTTTAATTTCACTTTTTGTGTTGTTCACCAACTTGCTCTTTAGTTCTAGGTTTTTTTGCTTGCTCTTTAGTTCTTCTAGGTCCTTGTTAAATGTTTCTTGTATTTTTTCCATTCTATTTCCAAGATTTTGGATCATCTTTACTATCATTACTCTGAATTCTTTTTCAGGTAGACTGCCAATTTCCTCTTTATTAGTTTGGTCTGGTGGGTTTTTACCTTGCTCCTTCAGGATCTGCTGTGTGTTTCTCTGTCTTCTCATTTTGCTTAACTTACTGTGTTTGGGGTCTCTTTGTTGCAGGCTGCAGGTTCGTAGTTCCCGTTGTTTTTGGTGTCTGCCCCCAGTGGCTAAGGTTGGTTCAATGGGTTTTGTAGGCTTCCTGGTGGAGGGGACTGGTGCCTGTGTTCTGGTGGCTGAGGCTGGATCTTGTCTTTCTTGTGGGCAGGACCGGGTCCGGTGGTGTGTTTTTGGGTGTCTGTGACCTTATTATGATTTTATGCAGCTTCTCTGCTAATGGGTGGGTTTGTGTTACTATCTTTCTAGTTGTTTGGCATGGGGTGTTCAGCACTGGAGCTTGCTGGTTGTTGAGTGGAGCTGAGGGTTAACGTTGAGATGGAGATCTCTGGGCGATCTTTCGCTGTTTGACATTACATGGAGCTTGGAGGTCTCTAGTGGACCAACGTCCTGAACTCAGCTCTCCCATCTCAGAGGCACCCGCCTGACACCCGGCCGGAGCACCAAGACTCTGTCAGCCACATGGCTCAGAAGAAAAGGGCAAAAAAAAGAAAGAAAAAGTAAAAAATAAATAAATAAAATAGTTATTAAAATTAAAAAGTAAAAAGTAAAAAAGAAGGTAAAAAATAGTTATTAAAATAAAAAATTAAAAAAGTTATTAAAAGTAAAATAATTAAAAAATAATTAATAAAAGAAAGAAAAGAGCAACCAAACGAAAAAACAAATCCACCAATGATAACAAGTGCTAAAAACTATACTAAAAGAAAACAAAACCAAAAGCAGACAGACAGAACTGTAGGACAGATGGCAAAAGCAAAGCTATACAGATGAAATCACACAAAGAAGCATACACATACACACTCACAAATAGAGAAAAAGGAAAAAAATATACCTTTGCTCCCAACGTCCACTGCTTCAATTTTGGGATGATTCGTTGTCTATTCAGGTATTCCAGAGATGCAGGGTACATCAAGTTGATTGTGGAGCTTTAATCCGCTGCTTCTGAGGCTGCTGGGAGAGATTTCCCTTTCTCTTCTTTGTTCTCACAGCTCCTGGGGTTCAGCTTTGGATCTGGCCCCGCCTGTGCATGTAGGTCGCCTGAGGGCGTCTGTTCTTCGCTGAGACAGGACGGGGTTAAAGGAGCCGCTGATTCGTGGGCTCTGGCTCACTCAGGCCGGGGGGGGAGGGCGCGGATGCAGAGCGAGCCTGCGGCGGCAGAGGCCGGCGTGACGTTGCACCCGCCTGAGGCGCGCCGTGCGTTCTCCCGGGGAAGTTGTCCCTGGATCACGGGACCCTGGCAGTGGCGGGCTGCACAGGCTCCCAGGAGCTGAGGTGTGGATAGTGATCTTTGCTCGCACACAGGCTTCCTGGTGGCGGCAGCAGCAGCCTTAGCATCTCATGTCGGTCTCTGGGGTACGTGCTGATAGCCGTGGCTCCCGTCCGTCTCTGGAGCTCGTTTAGGTTGTGCTCTGAATCCCCTCTCCTCGCGCACCTGGAAACAATGGTCTCTTGCCTCTGAGGCAGGTGCAGACTTTTTCCCCTGCAGGCTGTGTTCACGCCGCCAACCCCAGTCCTCTCCCTGGGATCTGACCTCTGAAGCCCGAGCCTCAGCTCCCAGCCCCGCCTGCTCCGGCGGGTGAGCAGACAAGCCTCTCGGACTGGTGAGTGCTGGTCGGCACCGATCCTCTGTGTGGGAATCTCTCTGCTTTGCCCTCCGCACTCCTGTGGCTGTGCTCTCCTCCGTGGCTCTGAAGCTGCCCCTGGCCACCCTCCATCTCTGCCCACGAAGGGGCTTCCTAGTGTGTGGAAACCTTGCTTCCTTCACAGCTCCCTCCCACTGGTGCAGGTCCCGTCCCTATTCTTTTGTCTCTGTTGTTTCTTTTTTCTTTTGCCCTACCCAGGTACGTGGGGAGTTTCTTGCCTTTTGGGAGGTCTGAGGTCTTCTGCCAGCATTCAGTCGGTGTTCTGTAGGAGTTGTTCCACATGTAGGTGTATTTCTGATGTATCTGTGGGGAGGAAGGTGATCTCCACGTCTTACTCCTCTGCCATCTTGAAGGTCCAAAAAAACGTAATTTATTGTTGTGCTGTCTTGGCTGACTAGAAGCTCTTCAGGTGGAGATTTCATTTCGCTTTTCACTTGCTCTGTAAATAAGGAGAGGCTAGCACAAGCAATGTGTTTGTACATATTACTTTTACCAAGTCTATTTTTCACTAAATAAAAGCACTGGCTTTATGTGCAGACTCTACACCTTGTTGCTGTGAGTGTAAATGTGCATGTATTAACTCTTTAATTATCTGATATTATTAGGATCATAAGTCCAAAAAGGTACCAGCTACCATTTATTGAGTGGCTACCATCTGTAGGGCTCTGTACAACTACTTTACATAGCCAGTCTTCTGGAACTCTCACAAAATCTCTGTGAAGTGGCATTAGCCCCACTTTAGAGATGGCAAGATAGAAGCTCAGAGAGATGGAGTTACTTACCAGGGTCACATAGCTCTGTCGCCTGGGTCTGTTGGACTTTAAAGCTTATTGGTTTGTTTATCACACTGCACTGGGATTCTCCGTGTTTTTGCCTCACAGGTGTCCTCACTTTATATACCCTCTATTGAATTTTTTGCCTCCTCGCCTTGTATTGCTTTGATAGTTTTTATCAACAGGCATAAACATCAGAGTTAAATGGAGCTAGTTCACTTTAGTTCAGAAAACTAAGCCTTGAGACTTTCCCTGTGGTGTAAATGAATAAAAGCATGGTTAACCTTTGATTAAACATCTCTCCACGTCACTTGATGTGGCCACTTGCAAAGCTTTTTTTATCCTAGGCTCAAATACTCTGATTAACCGAGAATTAAGTGACTGAAGTCCCCACTGTGCTCAGAGAGCAGCCACAGTGATGGGGTGGGAGGAGAAATACAGGTTGAGCTTTTCATAACAGACAGAAAAATTCATAGGCTTCATGAGGATTCTGGATTATCATGCGGGGAGAAGATCTGGAAATGACTGTTCATCAAAGCTGTGATTGAAGGAGGGACTGCTTCTCAGTTCTTCTCTACTCTTTTCATGTTTCAGTGGCAGCACAGCATAGTGGTTCAGAAACACTGATGGATGCTGGAGCCTCATAGCTGGCTTGATATCACAGCTGGACGTTACTTAACAGGACGTGTGATGTCGGGCAGCTACTTGACTCATCTAATCTTCAAGCAGCCCTACGTGGTAGGTACTGTCATTGTCCCCACTTCACGGATGAGAAGACTGATGCGTAGAGAGTTTCTATAGCCTGCCTAACTTCATCCTAGTGGCATATCCTGAAGCCTTGTGATTCTGGGTGTAAGAACCAATCCTTTAGGTTAGGGCTTTGGTATATAAGAAGCCATGATTAAATGGAAATGTCAAATGGAATTATTTGTTTCTTTTTTAGCCATATCTGCCAGCCCTTTTTCTTATCTATCATCACTATAATTGCTAGTCTCTTGACATATTTTCCTCCTCCCATCCCTCCCCAAGCTCTATCCTAATTCATCTCACACCCTCACAGGTAGAGAGCATCTGTTCCCAAGCCAGTGATATGGATCTAGGGGAGGGAAAAAGGTGAGAGTGGGGTGCATGCTTGATGGAGCATGCTGAGAAATGCCAGGAACCAGCTTCCGTAGCTCTGTGACATCACCTTGGCCCACCACTTTCAGCTAACTTCCTCCAAAGTGCCTGCCAAACCAGGGCTTCTCAAATTTTGATGTGCATAAGAGCCACCTGGGGATATTGTTAAAATGAAGAGTCAGACTCATTAGGTCTGTGGTGGAGCCTACGGTTTGTATTTCTAACAAGCTCCTAGGTGATGCTAATTCTGCTGGTCCGTGGACTACATTTTGAGTAGTTAAGTGCTAACATCCTTCTCTGGAAAGAAAGAACAAAAATAGTAAATATGTGGTGAGCATTCAGAGCATTTTCGGAGTATAAGAGGGGTCTGACCAGGGTTCTCCTAGAATATCCTGCTAATGAGAATCATGATTCAGCGTGAGTCCTAATGACTGGTGGGCTCTACAGTTTTTCCAGTTTGTAGTAGCTGGTAGGGCTGGGTGAGCTGTCACTGAACATAGCTTTTGCCCACAGAGCCACAGCTTTCCCCACTAGCCCAGTCTGTAAGCCTCGGCTGCTGCTATCCCATTCCTGACTTTGCCTTTAGTTCCTTCTCAGATTAAGTCCCTAGAATGCTAGCGCCTTGACTGGAGCCCTGGCAACCTGCCTAGTCTTGCCAGCCCTCCTTTTAATGGCACATGGCCCTGACCTTATGCCATGAGACCCTGGGGTCCTCCCCTAAAGGAGGGCCTCCACTTGCCTGACTACAGCTATTGCCACTGACCTGTGATAGGTGATGAATCAAATATTTCACTGGATGTTGCAAAATGGTGATTTTCTAATTTTGTCATTTTATTGCTGGCTTTCATTTATTGTTTCCCTTATTAGCTGGGAATGAACTACAGGTCCTCCCACATCAGCAGTCTAAAAGTTATATTATTTTATCACTATGGATTCATGTATTTAAATTTTTTCAGTGTTTTATAACCAGTTGAGAGTCACTATTCTTTTGATGCTCACATTGTGCTCACTTTGGCCAGTGTGAACCCTTTCACGTTGGCTTCTGTATCCTTTTGACATGTCCCCATTATTCTTTGAGCCCTTGCTTGCTTTCTAGCACAGAATCATTCAGGCTCCCCTTTTATTTTGCCTGCCACAGACATGAGTTCAGCCAGTTCTCCACGTAGATTCTTTCTCGTGGGAAATGGTTCGTATATATCAAGATCTGAGTGCTAGTTATCCTCAGTACAACTGTGATGTCATTGCTTCTAATACCTTTCAGGGATAAAGCTAGCATATATTAATATGAATTAAATTGTTTAAAATATGTTTCCAATACAAATTTAATACTACAGAGTTTTTTTTTAATTTGCTTTTGTAGTTCTTTTCTCTAACACTTAAAATATTGGTCCCTGAAAAGATTAACTATTTACTTCCTTGCTTATTCTACAATATACATACAATTGCAAGACCACAATACTAATATTCTCACTGTTTTAACGACTGAATTAAGTTTAAGCTTTCTTTGCTGTTCTTTTTGTCTTAACTATTTAACACACAAATCTTTCTGTATATGCTCTGTAAACATCTAAGAACATACAGATATCTATGAGAAAAATCCCTTGAAATAACTCTTTTCTTTGTGTGATTATTACCCATTTCATATGAAATTAGTTTATCTGTGCTCAATTTTAAGTTTTGCATACTTTTTATTTTTGGTATAAATTGATTTTTGTGTGTATAAGACATTTACACAGTTCAAAGTCAAAACTTTATTTAAAAACTATATTCAGAGAAGGGCTACTTCCATCCCTTTTATCTGTACATACTCCTTTCACCCTACTGCCATAAGTAATCACTTTTATTCGCATTTTTTCCTTTTTTCATTTCACTAGTTTAGATTGTAGTTTGTCTATTTTTTTTTCAAGGAACCAGCTTATTATTTATATATTAGTTCATTCATTAACTCTACTCTTTAGTATTTTGTTCTTTCTGCTTTAGTGGTTTTTTCCTTACCTTTTGAGTTGGATATTTATTTTCATGCTTTTATCTTTATCAATTTTAGTGTTTAAGGGTATGAATATTTCTATTATCAATGTTATATGTGGAGTTTTTTGAAATTCAGCATTTTCATTTTATTTCTCCCATTTAATAGAAAGTTTTAAAATGTGCTCTGTATTTCCTACCACACTTTGCAGTTTTGTTGGCCATGTGACTGGTTTTATCCAATGAACTATGAGAAGTGGTATGTTTCACTTCTGGAAGAAGGCAGTAAAGTAGACAGTCTGCCTGCAGAGACAATTTTCTCTTTTCTTTGTCTGAGCGGCTAGAAGTGAAAGACTCCATCATGATAGAACCATGATTGAAGGAGCTTGGATCCCCAATGTATTATTTTGAGGAAGGGTTGGTGAACTTTTTCTATAAAGGGCCAGATAGTAAATATTTTTGGTGTGTGTGTGCCATACTGCCTCTGTTGCAAAAACTCAACTCTGCTCATAGCCATAGATAATATGTAAATGAATGGGTGTGGCTATGTTCCAATAAAACTTTATTTATAAAAACAGGGGCTGGCTGGATTTAGCCTGTGAACTGTAGTTTGTTAACCCCTGGTTTAGAGAAAAGCTGCCAGGATAGCTGCCCAAAATGCATGAGATCATGTTAGAAATGAGAAATAAACTTTTATTGTATTAAGTCACTGAGTTCTGGGGTGGTTTGCTACAACAGATAACAATATTTCCCCTGAAGGGGGGGCTTCCCTGGTGGCACAGTGGTTAAGAATCGACCTGCCAATGCAGGGGACATGGGTTCGAGCCCTGGTCCAGGAAGATCCCACATGCCGTGGAGCAACTAAGCCTGTGTGCCACAACTACTGAGCCCGTGTGGCACAACTACTGAGCCCACATGCCACAACTACTGAAGCCCACGTGCCTAGAGCCTGTGCTCTGCAATAAGAGAAGCCACCGCAAAGAGAAGCCCATGCACCGCAACAAAGAGTAGTCCCTGCTCTCTGCAACTAGAAAAAGTCCTTGTGCAGCAACGAGGACCCAAAGCAGCCAAAAATAAACAAATAAATAGATTTAAAAAAATTTCCCCTGAAGGGAAATACAAGGAAGAATCTGAGAATCAGATTCAGTAATTTCCTCAAGAGCCATAGCTAGTTCTCCACAAACCTGAGATTTTAACAACGTCTATACAACTCCAAAGCCCATGTTTCCCTGTGATACCATATTGCAGCTCTATCTTCTTCACTTTTTCTCTTGAGGAAATTTTAGACAAGTGAGATTGAAAGATATGGCCCAAATCGCACAGCTAGTTAGAACTGTATCAGATTATCGTTCAAAAATGTTTACTCCTTTCCTCTCACACCTATGGAAAAGGTATATTTCCCTGAAACATTGACTTTGGGCTTGTCCGTGTGATTTGCTTTGGCCTTAGAGTGGAATGAGTATATTTTGTTGCCCCTTATTGTTTAGCTTTGCTTTGCCATGTGACTTGCTTTAGCCAATGCTGTGATAGAAACTTGATGCAAGCAGAAATGTGAAATGCACTTCTGCAATTGGGCTTGTCTTCTGGTGCCTCTGCCATTGTCCTGGCTAGCTGCTGTCCATTCAGCTGGGTTCCACAGTGTGAGCACACATAGATCAGACTTGTGCCCTTGCAGCAAGGGAACAAGCCACGCTGGAGCCTAAGGTTGAAACAGAGCTACCCAGCCAAGCACAGCTTCAATCAAAGATGTATAAGTGAAAATAAGTGATTGTAGTTTTAATTCCCTGACTTTTAAGGTGATTTTATTACAGGGAATTATTTTGACAACAGAAAATTTATAACGGCAGAGACGCCCCCCCTCCTGCCACCAGTCAATGAAGTTTTCTGAATCCTTGCCTAGTCATGTTTTCTTCGGAGTAGTTTTTGATTGATACTCTCATATACCCTTGAATTGCAAAATATTTCAGTTATAAGTTCCTCACTCTTACATATACTATTCCTTTCTTCACTGTGGTAATGAGTTATATTGATTTGATTTTCTATACATTTTAATAGCTAGCTGCAATTCACGTTTCTATTACCTAGAAATAAATAAGCAGGGTTGAAAATAAACCACAACCCACATCCTCTCCCATGTAAAACTCAGGTGGCAGTTTAAAGCACTTGTTTAATCCAAGAAAGCAACCAGTTGAAACTAACTATTAAAATGTTAGTCTACCCGCTAACTATATTCTTAAATAAGAAAATAGTATTTGCCTCCCATCTCCTTTTCTTTTCCCCCTCTGTTCCATATACCGCAACACAGGCAAAGCTGTAAATCTAAACTGTGATCCCCAGAACTGATAGCAAAAAAGACCCTAACTTTTCGTCAGTTTCAGTGTGCCAGAGAATCAGTATTTTCCTTAAGTAGCACGTCCTCTCCCCCCACCCCCCGCCACCCCAGGCAAAGGCACAGAGAATGGTCAGAGAATCCTCAGGAAGGCTGGAGATTTTTATGAGACAAACATTGATAGTTCTGAAGCCCATAGCCGGGCTGATCTGTCTTTTCCAGGAAGATTATTACATAAGCAACAATACTAGGCCCACAGGCCACAGGCTTAAAAATTGCATTTTAATACCGTATTGAGCTCTCTGACCTTCTTGTAAAAGAGACTGAAAAGTAAACAAATGGTAATTTGTACTTGAACTCCATCATGCAATTCAATTTTTGCTTATGCTATCCATTTTTTTCTTATTTCCAATGGTTCATTTAAAATAATATGCTTGGCTTATTTTAAAAAGACTCATTATGTATTTCTTCTCCTCTGAACCTCTCTTAGGTCACCTTGCCACTAATTGAGACCGCAAGACAATTCATCTCTTGTTTCTTTGTTTCTGCTGTGATTCTACATTGCTTCTTTTCTTGTTTTTAATGATCAGGTTGAGAGGTAACAGATATTTCTTGGATTGTATTAAATAGGTCAGGTGTGATAATATGATCTTTTAATACTTTTGTTTGCCAGGTATTGATTTCTTGCTTGCAAGTGTTCTCATTCTTCTGTCTCTCTCCTCTACACACACCCTCATTGTTCCTGAGGTGTCAGAATTCAACCCACCCCCCAAAATGATTTCTCTTGTCTCAGATTTTTACATTTTTTCATTTTCTTTATGATGAGGGAGTATTTGAAGAGAGAATTAGATGCTTTAAGCTACTGATTCTTTGTTCCCATGGCAACCTTGATGACATCAGGGAGAAGACACATCAATGCCACAAAGATTCCAGTGTAAGTGAATGTAGCAAATGCCTCTTAATTGCAGTTTAAATCTTTTCTATGCTAAAAACAACCCCAAGCTTCAGCAGTGGAGGTGGTGAATAAAAGTTCATTCCCTAAAGGCTGCCTGTACTATGCAGTTCTCAGCTTTCACCCCCATCCATAAGTGTTTTTCTGTCAGAAAGCATTTACCTAACACCACACTCACCTGTAACTTGGTAATCCATCCAGCTACAGATGGCTCTGATAATATTTAGCGTGCAGTTGAGATAAACTGAGTAGTACAATTCCTTCTCTTATTTGCCACACAAAAAGGGCATACTTCAAGGACTTATCCCTGGGAGACGAACAAACAAAAAAACCATGTTTGCTTCTAAGAATCTCTGGAAGCTAAAGACAGCTGGGCCAAAAATCATTTCCAGATTTCCATGGAGCTGAGGTATTGTATCATTTTCATTTTCATTTTTGTCACAGCCCAAGACTTCAATGCTGTGACTCCTTTAAAATAAGTCATTTTCACTTTCAAGGACTTTATCTGTTTACATCTTTTATTGAAAAGCCTTTATTTAAGCTTGGCCTAATTATAACAACTCCTTTGACAGCCATCACTCCCTTCTCCAAGCACTTTCTCCTCTCCAAATGAACGGCATAGTCATCATCTGCAAAGGGCTGTAGTTAACAGCTTGTCCTCACAGTTTTCCACAGTAGGGATGGGATCCTCATAGCATACAAGAGGAACTGCCTAACAGTCTTTGATGTTCTGCCTTGTTTATCTGGGCCATGATTCCCCATCATCAGATTTCCATGCTGCTGGTCTAAATGGGCTTTTGTCTGAACGCAGGCTAATTTAAGACACTCCTAGACCCAACCTTTCCTGAGTTCCCAGATCTTCTGTTCTGGTCTTGGGCTGTTGTGTGAGGTTCAAGGTGTGTTAACTGGACGGAGGCTCTTCTGCATCATTCCTTGCCTACATCCTTCACTCTAATCTGTACTGACAGATAGATGGACAAAATAAATATAAACGTGCTCTGCCTTCTGAGTTCCACACATCACAAATCAAGCGATGTGAATTAAGTTTTCAGCATCTTTGCAGTGCTGCTTTCTGAAACACTAACCACTGTGCATGGAAGAATTTCATTTTCAGCCCCGTGTGTTCCTCAGCTGCCTGGAATAAGCAGGGATAGAAAACCCACAAAGCACAAGATAGTGTTTGGTCGAGTCACAGTTGGATACTATAACGTACCAGTGAAAGGATTAAGCCCTAGTTTTAGCAGTGGACATTGAATGTCTCCTAACCCCAAGTCACAGTGTTGTTAGGCAAAGAGTGTGACCCCCAAGCCTCTCTAAAGGTTTAAGGCCCAAGGAGGCAATAAGGCATGGATGCAAAATCCTCCTGAAATTTATCTTTGGAGAATGTAACATCACCCAATTTGAATATAACTCATTTTATCTCTGTAGTTATGAAAAGTGATCAAATATATACTTCATTAACAGTCACTTACGACAAAGATGCACATGTTTACTTTTTTCAGGCATAAGAATGAATACTATGGCAATCACTTCTTTTCATATTAAAGACCACAGATTTACATGATGTTTTGAGTCATAGGCGAGGAAGGCATGATAGCATTTAAAACTTAACCGTTAAAAGAAAACTGAACAAAGAAGGTAATGATGTTATGTTTTTTATTGTATAATGGTCGGCTAAGATAGTTGAAGGGCATTACTGTTCAAAGGCAGGTAAAGAATATGTTGCTATCTCAGAGTATCTTATGACTCACTGCTCTGACGGTTGACTATTTTCTCATCCAGCTAGATTTATCAGGGTCATGTAAGTAATTAATTCTGTGAGCATGATTTAGGCTTGTAGTAAACAATGTTGGTTTCCTAGCCACAATCCCATGACCTACTCCTGATTTCAAGTGCAGCTACATTGGACAGTTTCCATGTGTGTTGTCAACATGTTACCTCAAATCCTTGTTTCATTGCTCTAGCTTTTTTTTTTTTTTTTGCCTCAGAGTTTTCTCCAAAGCCATAGAAGCTTATTCAGTCTTCCTGGAGGGTAACCTCATTCTAAGTGGAAGTTAACACCCTCAGCTTTAGCTAGCAACAGGAGGACAATTCTAAGGCACTCAGGGGGCCCCCAGTTGCCCACAGCAGTTACCAGCACAATAACGTAAACGTTTATTAGATCTCTCCTTCCCTTTCTCATTCTCCCTGCTCCTTCACACATACACTGGCATCAACTCCCAAATAAACTAGTGCACCCAAATGAGTATAGCACATTCTGTATGCATAGACAAACACCTGGGAAGATACACACCAAACTTAAAGTGGATACCTATGGGGACTGGAACTGTTGGGTATGTGGGATAGGAATGGTAGCAAGTGCTATTGTTGTCATGCTCATATCTCCTTGGCATTCGTTGTTGCCATTCATACCTATAGTTTCTTACTGCAAGCACATGAGGACTTCCTGTGGACACAGGAGTGTGCTTGGCCTGCCTACAGAGTCAGCCAGAAGGTCTGAGGAGTTAGCACCCCTAGGGCAGCCCTCAGCTGATGAGGGATGAGTGGAGGTCAACACTTCAGCCTCCTCACCCTTGGTGGGACAACTCTGAGGCAGGTTCTATACCATGGACTTGCAGACTTTGTCTGTAGGGCCAAATAATAAGTAATTTAGGCTTTGAGGGTGATATTGTTTGTCATAATTGTTCAACTTACAGAAAACATGTAAAAAAAAGAGGAAGTGGTTATATTCCATTAAAACTTTACTTATAAAAATAATCATTGGGTGGATTTTACTCATGGGCTGAGAACTTTGCCAGCTTCTGTTTTATACCATCTACTGGAGGTTCATAGGGGAATTGGCCCCAACTGCAGCGAATGAGAACTTGCTCATCAACACATCCTTTATTGACTTTCCTTCCCTCCTCTGTGTCATTTTCTGGCTCCCTCCCTGTGCTCCTTTACCTTACAAATAAACTGCTTGTCTGCAAATTCTAATCTCAGGGTCTGTTTTTAGGGAATCCAACCTAAGGAACTTGACTTTTTACTTCTGTATATTTTACATTTTAATTTTATAAGAACATATTATTTAAAAATCCTTTTAAAGAAAAGATTAATAAATGGCACATGAGAGATGAGTCCTTGTTCTTGGACCCTGAACCAGCTACTTTCAGAATAGTCTTAATAGAGGGAGGACAGTTTTGGCACTTTGGGGAAGTAAGCCTGTGATTCTCTCGGGGACCCTGGCCTTGACAATGGTCTATATAAAAGTATATCTTGAGCTGTGCCAAAGTGTTTCTGAAAACCTGGCAGTGAATCAGAGTTTAGATAATCATTTACTCTCATATTCTCTGTTTATATAACTTATAACTTTACCTGTGTTATTTCTATTTCAAATGAACTCAGTTGGTTAGGGCTCAACTACTTTACCTTCACTCTCTGTCCTACAGCTTCTTTGTGATCCATTAGTAAGATCTCAAGGCTGAAAGGAGCTCTATATTTGAAGGAATCATTAACAATACTAATGACCACCCAAATTCAATTTTCTTGAGTTTGGGCAGAAGCTTGGTTTAATCTATTTCTTTGAACAATCAAAGTGCCACCTAGAGTATCATAATGATAAAATCGGAATACTGGTTACTTTTTTTGGAGATTGGGGGCTAGTATTTGGGGTGAAGGGCACATGGAAATCCTTTGGGATGTTGGCAGCATTCTATTTATCTGGATGGTGGTTACATGGGTGTTCATTTTGCGATAAATTCTTGAGTTGTACATGTTCGTTTTGTTCAGTTTTCAGTATGTATGTTAATATTTCACAATTTAAAGGGTTAAAAAAAACCATGGTGATCATTTTGCCCATTCTTGTACTCAGTACTCAGAAGGAAGGCAGGCAATTTGCTTTAAGTCAATTTTCTGCTTAGGAAAAATTTCTAATTCTGCACCGTCTCTCTGGGGCAATCATGGAGCTGTGCCACTCAGAAATGAACTTGCCATTCAGCTGTAACACCTTAAGGATCCACCTCTGCTTTTGAGCAGAGGCTGCACTCTTCCTGTGTAGCCGCCAGCCAAAGGCTGAGCACAGCTGGGCTTACTAGAGCCTGGCTGTTTTTATCCAATATGAGACTTCTCTAATGGGCAATCTTTGCTTTGAAGTTCCCTGTTGGGTTGACCAAGACTTTGTCAGGTCTGACTTTTCATCTGAGGTGCTTCCTTTTCAATCCTATTTCCTCCCCTTTTATCTTTCAGGGCGTTTTGTCCCCAACTTCTTATACTCCTAACTTAGTCTCAGCATCTGCTTCCTAGAGGAACCAACTAGTTAGTGATTTGGATTACAGGCCTTCTTGGTATTAAACACTGATCAGCTTGTGAGTGTCAGAAAAAAAGAAAAAGAAAAGAGAAGAAAAGAAAGGGGTATTAGTTAGAAGGAGTGCCTGTGCCTGTGTTAAAAATGTTGCCCTGGCTTCTCTTGATAATCTGTTCTTTTACTTTCCTGGGCATCATCTGTTTCTTAGAGCACCCTGTTTTCTCACCAAAGAAGCACAGAGAAGATTCCATGCATCCTCCTTACGATATGAATTGGCATGAAGGGAAAGCCTCAGAAGTCCAGGCCAGCCCTGCTTCCTCAAGTGTATTGCTAACTTTCAATAACAGGGTGGAGGTCAAAATATTAAACATCCTGAATGAACTTCCCTTGAATTAATGCATAGCCCAGTGAATTGCATGGTCTTGGATGGAAGGGACTTAACCCATACACACCCAACACAGTGCCTGAAACTAACAAAGAAAAATTGTACCAGACAAATTAAACAGGCAAGGAAGAATTTATTCAAGACTATTGCATTAGGGGAGAGAGAGCTGTGGATTTATAGTCATCGGGAAGGGTGAGGGGGGTCAGTGAATGGAAAATTACTAGGAAAAACTTGCTTAAGTGTGAAGGAGGGAACAGATTCCTGCTAAACTGGCTTGGCAGGATTTTTTTTGCAGGATTGGGTTTGGCAGGATTTTTTTTGCAGAATTGGGTTTGGCAGGCCAAGGACAACAGTCTGTAGAGGAGGAGAAAACATTTCCTCTACCCTCTTAGGTTTAGTAACTAAGGCCCTGCAAATTAAACTGATAAAAGGAAAATGATCAGGAGAAAAGGTTTATTATGTATGCATATGGAAGCCTTCATAGAAAAGAAGTGAAGACCCAAAGAAGCGGTTGGATGGGGTTTTATATACCATTTTAACAGAGAGTAATAAATTGTGGAGAAGTAACAAAGCAAAGGGAAAGGGGCTTGGGCTTCTAGGGGTGGTAAATTATGGGAAGGCAAATATACTGGGCAAACTAATGGGAGAAAAGAGCTATTTTTATAAGGTTTGTTATGCAGACTCATCTCATGCAGTCCTTGGGGTGATAAAAGTATCTCTGGTGATTAAAAATCATTATATTCTTCCTGGTACAAGAGAGAGGACAAGGGACACCTTCACAAAGGGAAGTTTATACCTTGTCTTTAGGCAGAAAGGGGGATGGTAGTGAGCTTTTCCTGTTCCTGCATTAATTGTCTTCGGCTCAAAATAATCCAATGTGGTGTATTTTGGGGTGGCATACTATAATCTCCTTCAAGGACAAGGAGGGTAGGCCACAGATGAGGCCTAGTCTAGAAGAGGGCTCAGGGGAACCAAGCCAAAGCTTGATCAAGGAGAGAGTCCTTGTCAGCACTTAGTATGCTTTCCAGAGCTTGAATTATGTGATGCCTGTCAAGATACCATTTCACCCCAGCAACATAATTTTCCTTCAACCCAGAGTGTCAAACACACAAAACACAATTTTGGTATTACTCAGAGAATAGCAAACTCATAATCAGAACAATATTTTGAAAAGAATGGTTTATTTAAAATAGTATTTTACAGGTATCTAGATTTAGATACTACATAAATACTCCTCCCAAAAGATATCCAGGTATTTAGTCAGTTTTCTGCTAAATGGATAAGGGAATCAGTGAAAATACAGTCTTGCTCATGATAGCAATACAATATTGATACAGACCGTCTGCTGGGATATAAAGGTCCCTCTGTAAGGACTGAGGTTTTGTTCTTTTTATTCATTTAAGTGGGATTCTAATGGCAGAGGGTTTCCTTAAATTGGGACCTAACTAGGTTATGGAAAGTGCTAAGGATAAAACATTTCCTTCCACATTTATAGAGACAAAAATGTGCTTTAGGCTCCTCATGCTGTGTTGTAGGCACAGGGACTGTGGTTCTATAATATGTACTGTTCTGTCTAGATAGGTTCAACCTGTTGGACTTAGAATTATCTGATGCTTAGAGAACTAGGATACCAGGAGAAATTGCTCCTTGGGGAGATGATTACCACTTAATGGATCTCATTGTCTGATAAATAAGAACCTGCCTTGGAAGAGGTTTGGAGGTAGGGACTCTTAAAAGATTTCTCTACAGCACCAACTCAACTACTCCTCCAGTTCCTTTTTCCTTGATACATCAGGAAATAATGACCCAGATTCTATTTCTAAAGTGCAAAATCTTTTCTGCTTGGCAGCTCTGATCATTCTCCTTTGGCCCATGGTGTAAACTCCAACCTTTTCAGCATCCTCACGAGGGTAGCTTTCAGACTGGGGAATTTGTACTCCCAGAGATATATAAAGTCTTTCTAAGTGGGACACAGGAATGGCTGGTTTTAAGGGGATCACGTTATAAATCCTAAACTTCCATATTTACTCGTTTTTGTATTTTCTGTGTGAAAATGCACTTGGGGCCAAGACCTTAAGGTGAATTCCCACACTCCCCTTTTATTTCACATTCTCCTTTATTCTATTTTACAAAAGAAAGGCACACTTCTCAGTTAGGATCCTGTTGTGGAACCTTTCCATGAGTATTACCCTCCTGGGTAACAAACAGAAAGACAGTTCCAAATATTGCTGTCAGAAGTCCTCCTTACGGCAAAAATAACCTCTGTCCTTCTCATAGAGATACGTGTCTCCAATAAATCATTGCTTTTTAGGTTTAATAATTTTCAAAGTTTTGTAATGTAGTCATTTTGATCAAATGTGTATTACTGATAAAAATTTATTCTGGATTGAACTGTAATTATAATTAACATTTAAGCCTTAAGGTCATGGGTAATTTTATTTTATTTATTTATTTTAAATTTAATTTTAAAAGAATTTATTTATTTTATTTATTTATTTTTGGCTGCATTGGGTCTTCGTTGCTGCGTTGTGGGGACCGGGGACTACTCTTGGTTTTAGTGCGCGGGCTTCTCTTGTTGCAGAACACGGGCTCTAGGCATGCAGGCTTCAGTAGTTGTGGCTCATGGGCTGAGTAGTTGTGGTTCATGGGCTCTAGAGCACAGCGCAGGCTCTAGAGCACAAGCTCAGTAGTTGTGGTGCAAGGGCTTAGTTGCTCTGGGTCATGTGGGATCTTTCCAGACCAGGGCTCGAACCTGTGTCCCCTGCATTGGCAGGCGGATTCTTAACCACTGTGCCACCAGGGAAGCCCGGTCATGGGTAATTTTAAAAATTAAAGTTTCAATTTATATATATTCCTATTGCAGAGAGGTATGTTAGTATAATCAGTGGGACTTTAAAGCATAAAAATGTATCTCAATAGAATTAAATTATGTAGGGGGATAATTTGGAAATATGAGTTCAAGAAGAATAAGGAATAATTTAATATTTCTGACAGTTAAGAGAAGAGCTTGTTCATGTATTTGTTAAATTGAAGATCGTGATTCAAATTGCTTTGGTATTTATAGTCTTTTGAATATATTTAAAAGAGTCATGTGACAGTTTTAGTTTAAAATAGCAATATTTATAACATGTTGGAAATTATATCTTTTGCAAATATTTAAACTTATGATGAAAAAGTTTAGATGTCACCTTAAAAGTACCTGAGAAGATACATATTATTTTTTTAAATAACTTTTTGTTTTGAAATACTTTACAATTTACAGAAAAGTTGCAAAGACAGTGCAGGGAGTTTCTGTTTGCCCTTCACCTACTTTCCTCAAATATTAATATCTTATATAACCATGATACATTTATCAAAACAAAAAACTTAAGAGAAATAATAACTCTATACTTTATTCAGATTTCCTTAGTTTTTTCTTTTTCTTCTTCTTTTTAAAAATTTAATGTCTTTTTTTTTGTGTGTCCATTTCAGAGTCCTATCCAGGAAACCACTTTACATTTAGTCATCATGTCTTCTTAATCTCTCTTGATCTGTAACAGTTCCTTTGTCTTTTTTTTTTTTGCTTTTCATGACCTTGATAGTTTTGAAGAGTATTGGTCAGGTATTTTGTATGATGCCCCTCGATTTGGGTTTTTATGATGTTTTCTTATGATTAGATTGGGGTTATGGGTTTTGGAGAAGAAGGTCACAGAAGTGCAGTGCCCTTCTCATCACATCATATCAAGGGAGTACATGCTGTCAACATGACTTATTGCTAGTGTTAACCTTAATCATCTGGCCAGAGTAGTGCTTGCCAAGCTTCAACACCATAAAGTTACTATGTTTCCATTTCTGAATTGGTCAGAAGCAAGTCACTAAATCCAGTCCACATTCAAGGTAGAGGGGATTAAGCTCCACCTCCTGTAGGGGAGAATATCTACACATGTTCTGTAAGGAAGATTTATCCCTTCTGCCCCATATATTTACTTATTCAACCATTTGTTTACCTAGTATAGACTCATGTATATTGAGAGACTGAATATACAGATGGACAATGGCCAGACCATATATAAAAATAGAACTCTGACCCATAATCTGCAGCAGCCCTCCCAGGAAACCAAATCATTATCTACAGTATCCAGCTCAGAAAGTCAGCCTGCTATCTCTAAGTCAGCTTTGTAAAAAGCCAAATTGCTATCACCAGCAACAATCCAGGAAGCCAGACAATAATTCCTATAGCAATCAGCCTCAAATTGTCAGGACTTGATTAATAACTGACAGCTTTGCTAATTTCTGTCCTTACTTCCAATTTAAGACTAACCAGAGAAAGCCAAGAATGCAGCCCTAACCAATCACATAAGATGACCCACTTCTAGGTGGCCTGCCTCCAACTCCCTCATGCCCACAGCCTCCAGTCAGGGCGTACCTGAAGCCTTCCCTTTGTTCTGCTATGAAGCTTTCCCACCTATTTGCCTATCTTTGAGTCTCTGACAAAACACAAGGGCTGACTCTCTTGCTATAGAAAGCTCTGAATAAATTGCCTTTGCTTGCTCTCATTTGGTTGGTCTTCATTTATTTCCACAGTATTTATTTTATACTTGGGTTATAATGCAGTATTATTTTATTTATTTTCTTGCTCAAGTTGTTCCAGCTTTGGCCATTGGGAGCTCTTTCAGTTTGGCTCCTGTTTCCCTTTAACACGTCCCATCATTTTGTTTCTTTGAGTACTTTCTTTCTGGCATACAAAATGCTTCAGACTCATCTTGTGTATTTCCTGTCCCAGTCCCAGAATCAGCTGTTTTTCCAAGGAGTCCTGGTTTCTTTTATTAAAGAATGGTATTTAAAAAACAAAATCTGGGTACTGACTGTGCCTCATTGCTACTGGGCTATCATTACTTCTAGATCCTCCCAGGAAAAAGAGTTAGGAAATATATGTATGTTTACTAAACAATGTATACATATACCTATAATTATTTCTGTATCCATTTGTATATATATCAAGCTAAACATGGATTCATACTGATGTCTCCAACTCTAATCCAGCACCACAGGGTTCATTCTAGTCTTCCCCTAGCTTATTTTTAACTTTTTTTCTATGATGGTGAGTAACATAACTGCATTATATATCATTTATTAACTCATGTATTCTATCATAGTATATGCATAAAGATTTCAGACTTCTCAACTGATACCCCTTGAGAAACAAATGTACCCACTCGAGTACACTGTTTACGTATAGTCTTTTTGTCTTTAGCCTTACCTTTTCCAGTCAAAACACCATTTTCCAAAGTTATTTAAATCAGCTTCTTTTTCCTCATACCTTTCACTGAGATTATGTCATAAATTTATTATATAGTTAGAATAATATGTCATAATCTGTATTCCATCTGAAGATCCCTTGACATTCTGGTTGATTTTTTTATTTGCATACTTTAAAATTGACTTTTGGTGACGTACTTAGGGTTTTGACAAATGCAAAGGGTCACGTATCCACCAGCTTAGTGCTGTATAGAATGGTTTCATCACACTAAAAATTCCCCTGTGCATCTCCTTTGTAGTCATCCATTCCTCCTTCCTTAAATGCTGGTGGCCTGTGATCTGCTTTTCATTGCTATAATGTTTCATTTTCCAGAATGTCATATAAATGTAATTATACGGTACATATCCTTTTGGATCTGGCTTCTTTTACTTAGCAAAATGTATTTATAACTCGCCTATGTTGTGTTTATCAATAAATCATTCCTTTTCATCGCTGAATAGTATTCCTTTGTATGGGTGTACTGCTGTTTGCTTATTCATTCACCCATTGAAGGACATTTGGTTGCTCGCAGTTTTTAGAGATTATGAAAAGCTGCTAAAACACTTGTATGTAGGATTTTGTGTGAACATAAATTTTAAATTCACTTGGGCAATACCAAGGAGTGTGATTACTAGGTCGTATTGAAAATCTATGAGTTTATAAGCAACTGCTAAACTGTCTCTGATTCCCACTAGCTATGAATGAGTGCATGCTGCTCTCTATCCTTGCCAGCATTTTTTATTGTTATTTTTTTTAATTTTAGCCATTCTAGTAGATGTGTAGTAATGTCATTATTGTTTTAATAATAATTTCCCTAATGACAGATGATGTAGAACGTCTTTTTATATGCTTACTTGCCCTTCTTAAATCTTTCTTTAATGAAGTATCTGTTCAGATCTTTATTTTCATTTAACTAGATTATTTGTTTTCTTATTGTTAAGTTTTAGGATTTCTTTATGTGTTCTGGATATAAGTCCTTTATCAGATATGTGATTTACAAGTATTTTCTCCCAGTCTGTACTTTATCTTCTAATTCTCTTAACAGTGTCTTTCAAAAAGCAAACATTTTAATTTGTTAAAGTCTAATTTTTTTTCTTTCATGGGTAATGCTTTTGGTGTTGTATCTAAAAATTGATTGCAAAACCCAAGGTCACACAGATTTTCTCCTAGAAATTTTTATAGTTTTAGATTTTACATTTAGTTCTATGGTCCATTTTGAGTTAAATTTTGTTTGTAGTATGAGGTATGTGCTGAAGTTCATATTTTTGCATATAGACATCCAGTTGTTCCAGCACCATCTGGTGAAAAGTTTATACTTTCTACGGTAAATTGCCTTTGCATCTTTGTCTAATATAAGTTGACTGTATTTGTAGGGGTCTATTTCTGGGCTCATTGTTTTGTTCCATTGATCTCTATGTTTATCCTTTTGCCAATACCACACTTTCATGATTATTATAGCTTTATGATAAGTATTGAAATCAGGTAATGTGTGTCCTCTAACTTTGCTTTATTTCAGATTTTTTCTACTATTCTAGAGCCTTTGTCTTTTCATATAAATGTTAGAATTAGCTTTTTGGTATCAATAAAAGCTTTCTGCATTTTGATGATGATTGTGTTGGATTTATAGATCAAATTGGGGAGAACTGATATCTTGACAATATTGGGTCTTCCAGTTCATGAACTGCATATTTCTCCATTTATTTAGATTTTCTTTGATCGATCTCTTAATTTTTTTCAGTTTTCAACATACAGATCCTATACAATATGTTTTATTTAGATTTATACCTGTACCAGTCAGTGTTTAGCCAGAAAACAGGATCAGTAGGATCTGTCTATCTATCAAGATTTATTACAAGGAATTGGGTTATATGATTGTGAGGGCTGGTCAGGAAAGGAAGCTTACCAGCAGGATGAAACTCCACAGGTTGAGCTAAAGCTCTTGTTCACAAGTAGAATTTTTTCCTCTTCCTCCCCCTCTTCTTCCTCATCTTCCTCCTCTTCTCTCCTCCCTCCCCTCTTCTCCCTGTTCTCTACTCTCTCCTCTCCCATCTCCTCCTCCTTCTCCCCGTCCTCCTCCTTATTTCAGTATTTAAAAAATTTATTTATTTTTTGGCTGCGTTGCGTCTTCGTTGCTGCATGCGGGCTTTTCTCTAGTTGTGGCGAGCGGGGGCTCCTCTTCGTTGAGGTGCACGGGCTTCTTATTGCAGTGGCTTCTCTTGTTGTGGAGCACGGGCTCTAGGCACGTGGGCTTCAGTAGCTGTGGCTCATGGGCTCTAGAGGACAGACTCAGTAGTTGTGGTGCACGGGCTTAGTTGCTCCGCAGCATGTGGGATCTTCCCGGACCAGGGATCGAACCCGTGTCCCCTGCATTGGCAGGCAGGTTCTTAACCACTGTGCTGCCAGGGAAGTCCCTCCTTATTTCATTTTATTTGTTTTTATTAAAATTTGCTGATTATATGATCTTTTGTTAATTTATTTAAAAAATTGATGTATAGTTGATTTACAATGTTGTGTTAGTTTCAGGTGTACAGCAAAGTGATACATATATATATATATATATATATATATATGCTTTTGCAGATTATTTTCCATTGTAGGTAATTACAAGGTGTTGAATATAGTTCCCTGTGCTATACAGTAGGTCCTTCTTGTTTACCTATTTTATATAGTAGTGTGTATCTGTTAATCCCAAATTACTAATTTATCTTCTCCCTCCCCACTTCTATCCCCTTGGGTAACCATAAGTTTGTTTTCTATGTCTGTGAGTCTATTTCTGTTTTGTAAATAAGTTCATTTGTATCATTTTTTTTAGATTCCACATATAAGTGATATCATATGATATTTGTCTTTCTCTGTTTGACCGACTTAGTACGATAATCTCTAGGTCCATCCATGTTGCTGCAAATGGCATTATTTCATTCTTTTTTGTGACTGAGTAGTCAATGTCTTTTTTTGATGGATAGGATTTATTATCTGTATTACATAGATAGGGGAAACTGAGGTTCAGGCACATTAAATTAATCACCCAAGTTTTGCATCTGTGTCACTCCAAATGGGAATGCAGACAGGGACCATTGTATCAAGAGCCAACGATGGCTTCACAGGACCTTCTTTTGTTCCTCCCTTGGTTGTCAAATCTTGGTCAGTGATGCCCAGGCTACCTGGTCAAAATGTACCATGTACCTGCATGGGACAGCATGGCTGAGAAGCAGGCACAAGAGTAGAACTGTGGCAGTCACCCCTGGTTTGTCATCCATAAGTACACACTTTGCTGACCTTTGCTCCAGGAAAAAGACACAAAAATAATTGCTAAAAAAGATCTGAGGATCACAAGAAGTTAATCTGAATTATGGTCCAGGATTATGATTGACATGGTAACTTGGATCCTCAGATGATTTCAAGATAAAAGAGAAAAATACCCAAATACAACAAGATACCTAGGAAAGTGCCCAGTGTGAATGACTGAAAAATTAAGTAGACTCTGCAAATTAGCATGGCAATATTTGAGACAGCTGGTACTTGGAGAGGGTCAGTTTTCTTGATCAAAGTTACTTTGACAGAACATCCATGAGTAGCAGACATCTGACATCCCTTTCCCGATGGCCATTGTCTGCATATGTGCAAGTTGTCCATACAGTGGTGACCCCTAAGAGGGTCAGTGGGGGCTGAATTCTCTGTCTCTAGGATGGATAAAGAGCACCTTTTTCTACTACTACATTCATCTCGAGGGGCAACTTTTTCTAACTTGCATTAAGTCCCAACTTCCATTTTCTTTTAGTATAGCACCACCTTACTTTTTCTTTGGAAACTGGTCTCCCCACCATCGGACGCAGAGCTGGTGGGGTCTTCCATTGTGCTGGCTCAACTCCCCCCAACCTAGGGGGATATACTCTTGGGCCAAGCTGAGTGAATTGGGCTCTCCTGGGATCTTCAACTTGAGAACACAAGGATGACCCAAGGATGGGAGGTGTCCAGAGCAAAGTTATTATAAAGTTGGAGCTGGACATGCGTTCTTGCTTCTGAGACCCTCAGCGCTCCCTGGCACCTGTGTTTCCTGAGGCCTGAGACTTTACCAGTTCTTTGACCATCTTAAGCAAAAGGAAGATGGCTGTAGAAGGAAGCTGTGGCTCAAAGAAAGACTCCTGTTGTTTAATCAGTACAAAGGAAATCAGAATCAGAGCTCTTTGACGTTTTATCCATCAAGGGCAATATCCATTCAACCATCATTCAACAAGTACTGAGTTTTTTATTTTCAACTCTCAGTAGTCATTTTTTACCCTGTGAAGTTTGTGAATCGGTTTACCTTTTAAAACCAATGTGTACTTTTAGGGGAGTGTTTTTTATTTTCTCAGATATGTCATTAAGTGTGTAATAAATCTTATAATCAACAGTATCTGAGGCACCCAATCAGAGGGTCTCAGTAGCTGGTGCCCTTGATACTGAAATCAAAGGTCTTCCTTGGGCTGTCCCAGCAAGACAACAAGTACCCAAGGATGTCTGGTTTCATTAAGATAGGCCTCAGCAAGGATCCACCCTTGGTTATTGGTACTCTTACTTTTTAGCAATTTTACTGTCTTCAGCAAGAATCTGTTTGCGTTGTTCTGTCCATTTTTCTGTTAGTTCATATAGTTAAACCTACTCAGGATTTTTTTGTTGTTGTTGAATTACTAGGGGGCTGAATAGCCCTGCTTTCTGCAGTCTCCAGAGTAATACTCTACTGGGTCTACGTAGGAGGTGGGTTACAAGCCCTGGATTAGCTATCCTCAGTTCTCAGAGTTTGCAAAGGATGTCTTGGACTGATTTCTTACTCTGGGTTAGATGCCATATCTGGCAGATAGTGAGCTTTGAGCAAGAAGCCGCAGGTTTGTTTTCCAGAAAGTTCGACCCTCATTTTGAACAATTTCTAAAATCAAGATGCTTTATAGAGAATGTCTAAAAATTGTCAACTACCTTCTAAATAAACTGCATTCTTTTACTTGAAAGTTAATTGATTTTACTTTGCACTTAAAAGATTGTTCTTTCTATTTGAGAATGAGTTTTTTTTTAATGAGAGATAAATTCATGGCATAGTCACATTATGTGCACTTATGTAGCCACTGTATTAAAAGTTAGGAGAGTCAGAAAGTTAGAAATAGGGGCAGATGTGGGGATAGAACTCATGTTCCTAAGTCTGGGCCTTCTATAAAGACAGGGATCTTGTTTGCCCTCTCTGACTCTCAGGGTTATGGGGAGCATTAGAGAAGATGCCTTGGAAACTTAAGTGCTCTACGAATGCAAGTTATTAGTATAGCTGATTGTGCAGACTGAAAGGAATTCCATCTCAGAATAAAAACAGTTTCAAGCAGGCAGACACCACAAATTAGGCATTCTTGCAGCCATCGCTAAACCTGACAGCAAACAGAATATAGAAGCAGGGCCTGCCATGAAAATATTGAGCCAAATAAATTATTAATTGGCAGGTATATATGAAATGTTTGACTTTGAATTACTGATGGGTAGATCTCAAGGATGTCAAGGCAGAAAGCCCCCTTACCTCACCAGGATGTGAAGGTGAGTGGTTGGAAAAGAAAGATGTGTGCCCAGGGGCTAAGAACTCAGTAAGACCCAAAGGAAATCAGGCATAGGTGCTAAACTACATTATAATATATATTTAATCACTCAACAGTCATTGTGCTGTAGGTTGAGATTACAAAAATGAATGAGATAAAATATTTGCCTGAGAAGGACATGTTCACAGGTTAGCGATTTAGCAGCAGAGAAGAAAATACTAAACTCTAATAATATGAATTTTCTTTAATAAAACCATATGTTTAAAACTGTGCCTTAAAAGTAACAGTTTATGGAAAAAATAGGCTTGAGGCATGCCACTTAAAATTTATGGCAAATGTGAACCAGAGAACTATCAAAAACAAGGATGTGAGACTAATAAAACACTGGCATGGAGAAATCTGCACTGATACTTGCCCCCAGCTTCACATTCAATCTTTGGCATCTTATAAACTGGAGTTTCTGTTTCCTCCTCCAAGGTAAGTCCTAGAGAGCTGTTTCATCGAACATATGTTTCATCAAAATTAAACATTTCATCTAGGGTATAGCCTTCTTCATTTTCTATCAATATGAAGGGAAATGTCTTTGCAGCTTCTGCACCTGCCTTTGCAACTACCCTAGATAGTCGCCACTTCTGAAGTCACTAAACTATTTGCACTAAAGGAATTTACTTCTATAAGATTTTCAGGTTTTTTCCTTAAGGTCTTCATGTGCTGCTAGGTCTTCCACTTTAGTGTGAAAAAAAAATTGTCCCCAGTTGCTTCAAACCATTTTATGTTGGAGAAAGCATATGTAAACCATGACTGCCACAAGGGACAGCGTCATATTTTGTGGATTCTGAATTTCATATAATTAGGAGAACTTCCCTTCAAGAAGAATATCAAATTTTATATGAAATTAGGTAAAGAGTTGTTTATGAGGAAAAATGTGCTGACCTAAGTAACTCTGGAAGTGAGTGGAGTCTTTAAACAAAAGGCAGAAGGAACTGTACATAAACACTGTACTTCACTTGATAAAATTGTTTCCATTTCAGAAACAGTTCTGAAATCATGATACATAAATGGATGGCAGATGTTGGAGCCAAATTTTTCACTGTTGGAATGGGAACTTACAGATAATCAAGGGGAGGACCCTCGAATGATCCATATGGTAATGGTTTAGAGTTGGAGACATCAGTATGAACTCATATTTACCTTAATATAGATACAGATGGCTACATACAGCAATATATATGTATAATTTACATATATATCCACATGGGTTTTCTTAGTCTGTCAGTCAGAGGATGTAGATGTAACAACACTCCAATCTCAGTAAATACCCTTAGAACAAAGATCTTGGTTTCTAATACCATTTTCCAATAAAAAGAATCAAGACTCCTTGGAGAAATGATTCTAGACCTGGGTCAGGAAATGTACAAGATGAGTCTGGAGCATCTTGTAGTGAGAAAGTAAGAAAGGACTCAAAAATAAACACACACACAATTATTGGGGCATGTAAAAAGGGACACAGGAACAACTAAAAGAACTCCCAATGGCCAAACTGGAACACTTTGAGCAACAAAGTACATAAAATGGTATTGAATTATAGCCCAAAGTATAAAATAAACATCCCTGAGTCCACACTGATATAAGCATATGATTGAATAAATAATTAAATGGGGCAGAAGAGACAAATCTATGTAAAAAAGTCCAAATAATGTATGTAGGTACTCTGTCTTCAACTATGTGGATATAACTCCCCACTCCTTAGGTGTGGGCTGTGCATAGTGACTGCCTTTCAAAGAGTACAGTGTGAAAAGAGGGAGAATAGAGTAACTTTTTAGTGGCAAAACCTGACAAACAGTACCTCAGCCAGGAGATTAAGGCTAGTATCATCAGTGACAAATGATGTTGATAGTATGGACCCTTGCTGTAATGTGGTGAGAATTTCACTTTATTTCTGTGGTGTTCCTCCCCAGAACTCATAACCTCAGTCTAATCATGAGAAAACTATCAGACAAATCCCAATTGAGAGACATTCTATTTGACCAGTGCTCTCCCAAACTGTCAAGGTCATCAAATACAGAGTCTGAGAAATAGTCACAGTCAAGAGGAGCCTGAGGAAACATGTTGACTAAATGTAATGTTGTTAAATAACATTCTCAATAAAGGGGTAACACCAGGGAGGTCTTTGTGGTGATGGAACAGTTCTATATCTTGATTGCCGTCATGGTTGTATGAATCTACACATGATAAGGTGGCATGGAACTGTATGTGACTTTGTTTTACTACCCCTTTATTTTATTGCCCAGGGTAAGTTGGTATAGTGGGAAGTAGCAGTGTGCCTGGAAGCCATTGCTATACCACACTGTGCTGTATACTTAGACCATCAGCAGTAACTTGATGAGATTACAAACTCCATCAATTGCCCACTCTCCATAATCTAAGTGTATCTCCAACTTAGTTTCTCCTTGGCTAGGTACCAAAATGCCTGCAGCTATTCCAGTGCCTCATGGGCTGATAGGAAATTGGGGTATAAAAACACAGCAGCTTTAAATAGCTGCAATTAAAAAATCTCCTCACCAGTTTTACTAACATGCCCATGTGAACGCAAAGCTAGGGCCTTGGAAGGGACCCATGTAATTGAGGGTCCTTAAGGCTTAGCTTCATTAGCTTCACCGTAAATCTGCTTCTGATTTCCATGTTATGCTGGTTTCAGTCCCCTATTAATCAATCATGTATAAGCCAATTCACAAACAAAGAAGGGTAGAGATTTTCGCACAGCAGATAGTACTGCTATACAGGATACATGCTACAGTGTTGAAGGAAGAGTCAGGTTTTGACCAGAGTGTTAAGGAGTGTGAAATCCAGGTGGAGGAAGCTATAGTTCAAAACCCTTCCCAATCCCAGGGCTCTGAGTTTGTGAGGGTCTCTAAGGGCTATTTCTTCAGGACAAGCTGTTGACCCCATAATGGAGAGCCAAGACAGAATGGGAATGCTTCAAGTCAAGGGTGTCTTTGTTAACTCCATGGCTTTCAAAGAGAAATCTGTGACTCTACCATAAGAGAAAATGCAGGAATGGAGCCCTTCAAACCATGTGGCTTTCCTGCGAGTGAAGTGGGAACTTGCTCACAGACAGTCCCTTAGAACTCGGAACCTCTGGCTGCCTGCAGCCTGGAGTCCAGCCTGTCTGCATTTTGGAAAAGGCCAATTTCCCAATTTGTCCTGGAGGGAGGCATGGCTGGGACCCCTGCTCCATTTCACTTCCCCAGGAGAAAAGAGGGAGCCTTATCTATCACGAAGCTTTCTCATTCAGTGTTGTTTTCCTCCTGGGAACCGCATGTAAAAAGTTGGTCTGGGTAATACTTCAGTTCTACTAAATCAGAGGATTTTGTATTTCATGCTCATTAGAATCACCCAGGGTGCTTGTTTGAAAGGAATTGTGTGGGCAACCCCAGGCATTCTAATGTGGGGGGGGGGTGGTCCGTGGATTTCATTTTGAGAAACATTGAGCTAATCCCTCCTATCCTTCAAGTAGGCTTGGCAGTGGGGACAATTTGATTCTTTCTTCTAATAGTTGTCTTCTGCCTAGATAAGGGGGTGGGGGGGAGGAAGACTAATGAAAAAGTGGCCCCAACTTATCCTGCTACAATAAATACTCCACAAATGCACAGATAATGATCCCTTTCACCTACCATTTCTGCAGTCACCTCTCATTGAGTGCTGTGTAGTCCCAAGACTAGATAGCAGCCTCACCCCAGAAGAGGCAAATCTATAGTATCCAGGGACTGGCAGACTGTTCTACTCTTTCCTCAACTCTTTATCTTCATGCACCTGAACCACAAATGCCAATTAGGAACAGATGCGAATAGCATATGCCCTGAGTGTACAAAACTTCTGTTCTAAAAAGCACAGTAATCTCTGGTTTCCTAGTGCTTGAACTAGCAGAAATGTTAATTTTGGATCATTTCTCCTAAAGTATATTGTGGTGTCTCACAAGCTGTGTATGGTTTACAGACTCAGAGTGGGGATTCATGGAGCATTTCCACATATAGAAAGATTCTACTCCAACTGCACAAGGCAATCAATAGAGAAGCCAACTTCCTGGCTCAGAAAGAAAACTCCCCAGCCCTCTAATACTGCAGGTGACTGTGTGTGCCCTGTCTGGGGGCCCCCGCATAGAGAAGTCTCATTTTCACTCAGTGTTGGCCTTTAGTGTGCCATGCAATGATGCCATCCACAGTGTTTCAGAACAGACAGGGCAGAGGGCATGTGGAATCACTCCTTGTGCATTCTCTGTGGACTCTGAAACTCCCGTTCTCCTATTCCAGCTCCTATCCTGCCAAGTGAAAGCAGTCAATGAGGATGAAGCTGGGTGTTATCGAGTGCTTCTTCATGCTGGGCCTATGCTAGGTGCATTGTCTAGTTTAACCTTCTTGGTAACTCTGTAAGGTAAATGGTATTTTTATTATCTGGGTTTCCCTAGGAAACGGAGCCTTGGGCAAGGATTGAGCGTTAATGCTTTCTATGGGAAAGGCCTTCTCAGGACAGTGAGAATGAGGGAAAAGGGACATGGGCAGGAAAGGCTCGTAAACAAAGCAAAGCAATTTATTACTGTATTGGCCACTGTTTCATCACAAGCCCTGAAGAGACACAGCTGATTGCTCAGTAGGTCCACCGAGTCAGGTATGTGGGGTATCTCTGAACAGGCCGTGTGGTGAGCCATGTTTTAGAATATTTTATCAGAGGGAGAAAGGGAGAGGAAATTTATTTGCCTGACTCTTTCCATCTTCTGTGTACATTTGGTTAAAGTTTGCTCAGGGTGGGAGGTGTTAACTGCCTCATACCTCCAGGTTGCTTCATCAAGCCCTGTAGCAGCTGCTCTGGAAGCCATGACTCCTTGTGGGAAATGAGGAATGGCCGTGAGGATGAAGTGAGATAGCCCTGTAGAATGATGAGGCATTTCCCAAGTAAAGGGTTTTGGGGAAGGGTGCCTGGGCAGAGGGAAGTGTGTGGGGCTTTTTCATATTACATAATGGCTAGAGCCTGCAGTACAACAAGGACTCATGTGAGTGGAGATGGAAGATTGAAAAAGGGTTAAATCATAAAACTTAGGCTGGGCTCTTTAAACTCTATCCTGTAGGTTATGGTGAGTCATTTATGCATTGTATGGTTGAGTATGATACATAAGAATTTTCAGGGGCTTCCCTGGTGGTCCAGTAGTTAAGACCCTGTGCTCCCAATGTAGGGGACATGGGTTTGATCCATGCTGCACGGGGTAGCCAAAAAAAAAAACGAATTTTCGGGGGCTTCCCTGGTGGCACAGTGGTTGAGAGTCCACCTGCCGATGCAGGGGACACAGGTTCGTGCCCCAGTCTGGGAAGATCCCACATGCCGCGGAGCGGCTGGGCCTGTGAGCCATGGCTGCTGAGCCTGCGCGTCCGGAGCCTGTGCCCCGCAACGGGAGAGGCCACAGCAGAGAGAGGCCCGTGTACCGCAAAAAAAAAAAAAAAAAAAAGAATTTTCATTTCAGAAAGCTCACTCTGGTGATCTTGGTAAATAGTTTGGAGCGGGAAAGATATAAAGGTAGAGATACTAGTCATGAGGTAGTTCACTATACCAGAGGTTGTGTATAATATATTTCTATAATAATACAGTAATGATGGTGAGTATGTAGATAGGAAAATGGATTCAGGATGTGTCATAGAGGTACAATCATCTGGTCTTAGTGACTGATTAGATTTGGGGACTTAAATAAAGGGGGGATCTGGGATGGTGGGGGCTGGGGGTGATGTCACCTTTCAAAGAAACAGGCAATATAGGGGATGGAGAGAGAAAGGTGGAAGAGGTAGGGGTGGTGAGAAATGAATGCAGCTCTAGACATACTACACTTGAGTAGCCTATGAGGCAATCAGGTGATACATGGGGAGAGGTCTGGAGTAACAGTTTTAAGAATCATCAGTATGTAACCATGTGGTAAATGAATCCACAGAAATTGATGAATTTGCCTAGAATGGGTATAGAGTGAAAAGCGAAGTGGTTCAAGGACAGAACCTCAGAGGGCAGTTATTTTCAGGGATGGACAAAGGAAGAATGGCTGCAAAGGAGACCAGAGACTGTGCAGGAGCAACCTGAGAGGAAGAAAATCAGGAAAGAATAGTTTTAGGAAATTTCCCTTTGGGAAAATTAAGGATTGAGTGTAACCAAGGAAATGATTCACGCCACTTCAGAACAAAAGGTGGATCTCTGAAAAACTCTTTGTAAGGAAGAAGCTACCCTTGAGGAATTAGTAACCAAAGGGTAAACATATGCATTTGTTTAACACTATGATTGTTGCATATACTATATTTTCAGCTGCAGCACATTTTATAAAACTTCCAGATTTGGTACATCAATTTCCTTTTAATTTTTTTTCTCTTTTAAACCATGCACCATATGTCAGTCACCATAACAATGACAATAGTAACAATAATAAAGGAAATCATATATAACTTCTTATTTTATGAATATACTGTTTTCAAATTTTATTTGCTTTCTGATAACTTGTGTATTATAATTTTAACATATGTGCACTGAAATTTTTGTTTATTTACAAATGTTGTAAGCATATCTCAACATAGATACATAGATGATAGAACTGTGATTTTAAATGTCTATCCAATATTACATTATATGTTAATACGCTAAATTACTATTCATTCTTTTATAGGTATATATTTAGTCTGTTCCTAAATTTGCTAAATTGAATGTTTATATGCATAGTGAGTCTTTCCAGTCACTCCTAGAATTGAAGAAATGCACTGCAAATTTGAATAGTTTTTGAAATTTCAGTTTAACATTATAATACAGTGATTAAAATCTAGCTTAAGATTTAGTTCATTTATGTCTTTGATTTTAATGACTGTCATAGTTGAAATTATTCATTACAAGGTCTTTAACATGAAATAGACACTTTGGGAGAGGTCTGTTGTTAATAGCAGATGTAAATCCATATTTCAGATAGTCTTATTGTTAATTCTGCAAGTTTGTTGTCAACTTCTGGTCAGATATCATTAAATAATTATTTAAAAAAATACTATTTTCTGTCTAATGAAGAGTTCATACTAGGAGTAGAAGTTTTAGCCTTGCTTTTTTATTTTTTGTTTACTTGAGCTTATGTTATTAGTGTTACGTTCAGTCATGCTTCATTTATCTAACTATCCATCTGTCTATCTGGCAGAAATAATTCCTAGCTTCTCCTTTCTAGCACTTTATGAGAATTTGTTTAGTTAAGGCCAGTGATATGACTATTCGTCTTAACTATGTGGGTCGCATTTTGCAGCCTGTTGCAGGAGGCACTGAATTCATGAGTTGTCCATGACTCTAGACTTATGGACCAATAAGGCTGCCTCATAGTAAATAGTTGGTAGAGCTTTCCTTCGTCCCTTTTTATTCATACATAACGATAACTAGAAATTCTAATGTTTCTTCCTTCCCCTTTTCCACTAAAATCCTATTCCTGTTCCAGGATCCAATTCAGGATCCCATATAGGATCATCCTGCATCCCTCTTGAGTGTGAGCATCCCACTTTGAAGACCACTGCTCCAAAAGAGATTCCTTGTCTTTGCACTCTAACAAGCTTCTGCTGTTGTCTGCTGTCAAGCTTCTGCTATCTAGCAATTCTCGGGTGGGGTAGACATAGTTCTTTCCACGGAGTAAGCAGAATCTTTGAGTACTAAGCATTGCTGAATATGGTTTTTCTTTTTTTTTTTTTTGCTGAGATTTCAAAAACAATAGTGACCTATCTAATCATTACTATGTACAAATGTATAACATCACTTATAATGAACGCATCATATAGTATTGCTAATTAGGAATCACTAATATGTAACCAAACTATATAATTAAGGACCAGTGTTTTCAAATTTATGTAGCCCTGTGAATTTAGTTGGTATAGTTACCAGACCTCACCTGAGAGACCATTTTCTCTTGCCTTTCAGTTTTTCTCTTGCTCTTATTCATTGATGCATCCATTCACTCAACCAGATTTTAAAGAGTATCTTCAATAATAATAAAGAAAAGCTAATATTTATTGATTGGGTGCTTAGTTCCAGTCCCTGTTCTAAGCACTTTAAAGGTATTAATTCCTTTAACTCTCATAGTAATACTAAGGGAGATTTTCGGAGGCTCCATATATGATCCCTGTTTGCTACAGACATTTTCAAATAACCTTGAGTGTGCTGTTCATAAGGCCCCAGTAACAGGAGCCACTGCAACAGCCTGGACCTGCTGCAGAGCCTTTTCTTGCTGCAGAAGAGCACACTCAAAACTGACAGCCTTATGGGTTAGCTGGCAAATGAGTCTGAACAGCATGCCCACATGTGGTGGGTGTTGCTGAGGCACATAGGTTGAGAAACAATTTGCCCAAGGTCATGTGAGTGTGGCTTCAAAAAGCTAAGAACCATGCTGAGCCATAACAATAGAGAAAGACACTGTCTGCTCTAAAGGAGCTCCCAGATATGTGGAATATTTTTAGAAAGGAGAGAAACAATGTGCTTTAGTAGATTCTGTGGCTTTATGCATTCATTGTCAAGAACCTATGTACCAGGTCTCTTTGTCCCATCAGATTCAATAATGAAGGTCAGAACAAGAGATTTTCCTTTAGAAAATTGCCAACCTTAGCTTGGTCCATTGTACACAAATATTGATGCAATAATTGTAATTGCAAGTTATGTTTTCCTGAATTCCTATCAAGTATTCTACTTGACATTTTATTATGAAGAGAGTGGAGATTATATGTTACCTGACTGGGTGAGGTAGCATTTCTTGCATTCTACCTCTTTGGAGAGTTAGAATGTTTCAACATATAATTTGACATCAAAATCAGTGTTTTTGCCAAGAAAATCTTTGCAGCTCATTCATGAACTTTCCATCTCCTGCTACCTTCTTTCCCCAACCCAGTCCATTCATGTGCCCTGGTCTAATGTTCCAAGTGTTACCTTAGAGTCAGGCTGTAAGACTATCAGAGCTAGAGATTTGGTTTGCTTTATTTAGTGCCCAATAACCATTCAGTAAAGGAATTGCTTTTCTGAATGATACTTGAGCACTAAGTCGTCGACAGAGCCTGAGGGAATTGGCAGAAACAAAATGAAACTCACTGTCATATCTTACCATAAAAGCATGATCCGGAACTTCATCCACTGTTTCCCACAGTATCCTCTTCTGTCAGGACCTACAGGAGAAACCACTCTAAGATTTATATATCACAAACAAGTTGCCTAGGAAAAACAGAGCTTTTTCTATCTTATGGACTCTGTGAGTCATGTTTCATTATCATGTTTACTTTTTGTTTGGCCACTAAAAGCAAACAGATAAATTGTTGTAACTATATAGGATGCTATGCTCTGCAATTCCAATAGTACCTCTGTCTGATTTTTTTCCCATCATACCAACCAACCTCAAGTGTTCATTTGTATCCTGTTGTACAGCATGTCTTTCTGAAAGCAACCTTAAATCTTTTGTGGGAGAGTCTGGGGTATAAATAAATAATTGTGGTGCAGTTTTTGTGTTGTTGTTGTTCATTTTGTTTGTTTCCCACTGTGCTGCATCATTAATTGTGTATGAATCTGTACTGAAGAAATCAGCATATGTCCTAAGTTGTATTTTTAAAACTGTTTACAGAATAGTTTCAAAAATGTGTAAGCTCAAAGCCATTCCCTGCCATGGATCACTGATGATTGTGTGTCTTCAGAAAATTCCAGAGTTGTTGACATTGTCATGTCATTGACCACATAATTATAATTATTTTTAAAAGAAATTTATTTATTTATTTATTTATTTATTTATTTTTGACTGAGTTGGGTCCTTGTTGCTGCACGCGGGCTTTCTCTAGTTGCGGCGAGTAGGGGCTACTCTTCGTTGCAGTGTGTGGGCTTCTCATTGCAGTGGCTTCTCTTGTTGCGGCGCATGGGCTCTAGGCACGCGGGCTCAGTAGTTGTGGCTCACGGGCTTTAGAGCGCAGGCTCAGTAGTTGTGGCACACGGGCTTAGTTGCTCTGAGGCATGTGGGATCTTCCCGGACCAGGACTCGAACCCGTGCCCCCTGATTGGCAGGCGGATTCTTAACCATTGCGCCACCAGGGAAGCTCTATAATTATTTTTAAATGTATGTTTTGTTGTGGTTTTCCACCTACTAAGTTGAGTGTTAATGACAGAAGGTGGTAAAATCCATTAATCTAGGTGAAATATATGTAGGCATTCATTGTATTAATCTTTTGACTCTTTTGTAAGTTTGACTTTTTTTATTTTAAAAAGTAAAGCATAAGTAAATAAAAATGTAATGCTAGCAAAGAATCCTCTGGCCCTACTCCAACTTGAAATATGTTAGACTGAATAGAATTCAAAGAATCACCAATGTTATATGAATCTTGAAGCAATTCTTCTATTATGCTAATGACTGGACATCTGTGCTTCCCTCCTTGGAGATGAACGATGATTTGTGCTAAACAAGATCTAAAGTGTCTTTGAACATTATTCCAAGTTAAATACTGTTGTCTCATGCCATTGAGTTATGTGAGTGGGTCAGAACTTTGTTAAATCTGTTGTGCCTGATACTTACTTTGCAGGTATTCTCTGGTAAATATTCTCTGAAAATGGCTTTCTCAGTTTTTAAGAGCTATGGTTCTTTGGGATTCACATATTTGGGAATGAATAGTATGCATATCACTTAAGTCCCTCCTGGATCTTTTCTAACTTCATAAGTTTGCTAGCTTCTTATTACTAGTCCTCATCCAGATGGAAAAACATTACGCCATCTGGCTATGATTCTGAGTTGCTCCATATACTATGAAATATAATGAGTACTTCGCTCTCTCTAATGACACAGGCTTATCCTCCATCACCCGCCTTACCAAAGCTGTCAAATATAACTTGAGCCTTAAAACTCAAGGGAGCTTTCCAGATCTACATATGCTGTAGATGATTTTTCTTTCCAGGAGGGGAGGGGAGGGTCCTGTGGATTCGTGGATTATTAGTGAGATATTCAACTCAGTATTTATTGAGCACTTACTAGGTGCTCTGACCAAGTTCTGGATGGGATAGAGAAATCAGTTTTGTTTTGAAGATTAGCCAATGTTTTTATAGACAGAGATGGGAGAAAGGTGTGCTACATGGGAGAAAAACAGTTTTCAAGACATGAAAAAACAAAGAATATATCCAGGGAATAGCAATAATTTTAATTTGGCTGGAATATTGGTTGGGTAACAAGGAATATTGAGAGATCCCTTGAATACCATGCAATTTTGATATTTGGGTAATATCAAATAGCTGATATTTGCCTATTCACCTTTTTTTTTATTCACCTTTTTATATTGACATAAATTTTGGGCAGGGGAGAGATAGATTGATCTGACAACAGTGAGTAGGATAAAGGCCAAGAGGGAAGACTATAGGCAAGGAGATGGTTTTTAAATGATTGTCATAACTTATGCACGAAGTCATGCAGGCATGTACCAGTGTTTTAGGAGTGGAAAAGGGAATGATGAGAAAGGTATGAAAAGGAAATTCAGAGTTGGGAGTGACAGCATTTAGCAGATGATTGTTAGGATTGCGGGTAAGGAGGAAAGGGAGGATGGGAAGTAGAAAGTTCTCAAGGTTTTGATCTTAGAAGTACTCAAAGATAAAGGCATTAAAAGAATATGAAATATGAGAATATTTGCACTAGGAGATTTTAATATGTTTACTTTAAAAAATATTTTAATAATATACATATGGTGAAGCGCACCAATTTAAAGTGCTTGATAGACTCATGAATTGAATACACCTGCGTAATCAACAATTAGATCAACATATAAAATAAAATTTTACCAGCACCCCAGAAACCTTTATAATGCTCTCTCAGTTACTACTCCCTCCAAAGTAACAACTGTTCTGAATTATCTCACTGTAGAACAGTTATAGCTGTTTTTGTGTAATACATTAGTATGGTGATAAAATATTTAACAACCAGCTGTTGGGTGGGGGAAGGAGAAGACCTGCTTTGTAACATTTGACAATTTCTGTGGTATAAATACTCCCAGCACGGCTGATTTTAAGCTACCAAGAAGATAATCACCGAACATGGAGTTGAAAAGAACTGCACACAATCAGCTCTCACAAGCCGATATAAACTGGCTGTATCACACGCCTGGAGCAATATGATATATATTCTTTTGTGTTGGCATCTTTTGCTCAGTATTGTAAGATTCATCCATGTTGCTCTGTGCAGTAGTGGTTCATTCTGTTTTATTCCTATATCACAATTTATTTACCCAGTCTACATTTTATGGAATAATTGGGTCTTTTTCAATTTTTAGCTATTACAAATAATGCTGCTCTGAAGGCTTTTGTACATGACTTTTGATATACATATGTACACATTTCCACTGGGTAATGGAGTTCGATTACTGGGTGTGCAAGTGTTAAGTTTTACTAGATACTGCCAAACAGCTTTCCAAAGAGGTTTTTACCAATTTATACTCCAGTAGAGCTATATGAGAATTTCAGTTTCTCCATAACCTTGTCAAAACTTGGTGTTGTTAGTCTATTAGTCTAGCTATTCTAGTGATTATGTAGCAGTACTGAATTGTGGTTTTAGTTTGTATTTCTGTCGTGTACCATGAGGTTGGGCATTGGCCATTTGAATATTATTTTTTGTGAAATGCCTTTGTAGACTTTTGCTGGTTTATTTTTAATTGGGCAATCTACATTTTCTTATCAATTGGTGAAGTTCTTTATATATTCTCAGTAAGAGTTCTTTAGATAAATCTCCTGTGGCTTGATTTTCTGTCTTTTAGTGGTGTCTTTTGTTGAAAAGAAGTTCTTAATTTTAATAAAATCTAATTTATTAATCTTTTATGGCCGGTGCTTTTGGTATCTTGTTAAAAAAATACTTTCCTACATCAAAGGTATTGAAGATACTCATTTGTTTTCTTCTATTTTCTTTTAACTTTTCACGTTTCAATGTGAGATCTACATAGAATTAAATTTTATCTATACTGTGATGTAGGGGACCAGAGTTGTTTACCATACGAGTGCACAATTGATTCAAGCCATTCTTTCCCTAGTGTACTACAATGGCACAATCATGTTTTCTATGAATAATGACAATTTTATTTCTCCCTTTATAACCCTGCTACTTTTCTTTCTTTTTTAAAATTTGCCTTGTTTCACTAATGACCATCTCCAAATCTCCAGTACATGTGAGAATTGATCTTAGTGGGTAACCTCACCTCATTCCCAATCTCAGCAGGAAAGCATTCAATAATTCACCATTAATTATGATGTTTGCTGAACAGTGGTGTTTTTTTGTTTTTTTTTGGTTTGTCTTTGTGTGATAACCCTATAACAGATTTTTAAAGTTCCTATCTGCTTCTTTGGATATTAAATTTTATCAAATAATTTTTTTTGCATCCATTGAGATAGTTATATATCAATAGTTGTCTTCCCTTTATTTCCTATCAATGTGTTGAATTGCTGTGATTTATTTTTGAATGTTAAAACACCTGTGCATTCCTGAAAGAAACTAACTTATTTGTGACATTTTATCTTCTTTGTATGTTGATGGATATTACTTGAAAATGTTTTAAAGTTTTTTTTAAATTTTCATATCAGAGTTTTACCTATAACTAAACTTTTAAATAATATACCTACAGGTTTTGGTATAAAGATTGTCCTGACTTCTCAAAACCACTTGGAGGTGTCTCCTTTTTTCTAGTTTCTGGAAGAGGATTTTTCTCTTCTCTTGAAGTTAATATTATTTTTCCCTTAAATATTAAAGATAATTTACTGGACAAGCCATCTGGGTTATTGGAAGTTTTATTATTTTTTTAATTTTAATTTTAATTTTTTAATTTTTTGGCCGTGCCACGCGGCATGCAGGATCTTAGTTCCCTGACCAGGGATGGAACCCATGGCCCCTGCATTGGAAGTGCGGAGTCTCAACCGCTGGACTGCCAGGTAAGTCCCTGGAAGTTTTAAATTACAAGTTCACTTTCTTTACAAGAATAGGGCTATGCTTTTTTTTTAAAATTGAGATATAATTCGCATACCATAAATCTCCCTTTTTAAATGATAGAATTCAGTAGTTTCTTGTATACTCCTATAATTGTACAACCATCACTACTATCTAATTCTAAAATATTTTCAGCACGACAAAAAGAAATCCTGATCTCATTAGCAGTCAGTCCTCATTCCTCTTTCCCTTCAGCCTCTGGAAAACTCTAGTCTACTTTCTGTCTCTGTGGATTTACCTATTCTGTACATTTCATAAATATGGGATTATACAGCATATAGATTTTGTCTGACTTCTTTCACTTAGAATAATGTTTTCAAAGGTCATCTATGTTTTACCATGTATCAGTATTTCATTCCTTTTTACGGCTGGATACTATTATTGTATGGATATACCACATTTTGTTTATCCATTTATAAATTGATGGACACTTTTTGGCTATTATGAATAATGTTTCTATAAATATTCATGTCCATGTTTTTTGTATGGACATATGTTGTCAGTTTCAAAGCAGCTGCACCATTTTACATTCTCAGCAGCAATGTATGAGGGTTTCAGTTTCTCGTTATCCTTGTCAATATATGTTACTGTTATTTTGATTAGAGCATCCTAGTATGTACAAAGTGGTATTTTATTGTTGTTTTGATTTGCATTTCTGTAATGATTAATGATGTTGAGCATCTTTTCATGTACTTACTGGTCATCTGTATATCTCCTTTGGAGAAATATCCAAAGATACTTCCAGGATATCCAAGATTCACATCTTTTGCCAATTTTTAAATTGGATTATTTGTCCTTTTATTTTTTTAGTTGTAAGAGTTCTTTGTATATTCTGGATACAAGCAGTTACCAGATATGTGATTGAAAAAAATTTTCTCCTATTCTCTTAGCTGCCTTTTCACTTTCTTAATAGAATTATTTAAAGCACAAAAATGATTTTAATGAAGTCCAATTTATCTATTTTTTATTATTGTTGTTGGTTGTGCTTGTGGTGTCATATAAGAAACCATTGCCTAATCCAAATAGACTACACCTATATTTTCTTCTAAGAGTTTTCTAGTTTGAGTTCTTAAAATTAAACCTTTATATATTTTGAGTTTATTTTTCTGTATGGTGTAAGGTAGGGCTAGAACTTCATTCTTTTGCTTGTAGATATCCATTTATACCAGCAGCATTTATAGAAAAAAATATTTTGTCCCCATTGAATTGTCTTGACACCAGTGTCAAAGGTTAATTGGCCATAATATTTCTGGACTCTTAATTTGATTCCATTGATCTATAAGTCTATCCTTTTGACAGTACCCTGCTCTCTTTGTTTTTTTTTTTAATATTTATTTATTTGGCTGTGCCTGGTCTTAGTTGCGCTGCGTGGGATCTTCGTTGCTGCATGCGGGATCTTTTAGTTGCAGCATGCAGGGTCTTTAGTTGTGGCATGTGAACTCTTAGTTGCGGCATGTGGGATCTAGTTCCCTGACCAGGGATCAAACCTGGGCCCCCTGCATTGGGAGTGTGGAGTCTTAGCCACTGGACCACCAGGAAAGTCCCAGTACCATGCTGTCTTGATACTGTAGCTTTGTAATAAGTTTAAAAATCACAAAGGCTGAGTCCTCCAACTTCGTTCTTCTTTTCAAGATTGTTTTGGCTTTTTGGGGCCCTTGCATTTTCACATACCTTTTAGGATCAATTTGTCTATTACTGCAAAAAAAAAGGCAGTTGGGATTTTGATGGTGTATTGAATAAGCAGGTCAATTTTGGAAGTATTGTCATCTTAATAATATTAAATCTAATAATCCATGAACATGGGATATTTTCTAATTTTTGTAGGTCTTTTTAATTTCTTGAAATGATGTTATATAGTTTTCAGTGTATAAGACTTGTTCTTTTTTTGTTAAATTTCTTCTTAAATATTTTATTCATTTTAATGATACTGTAAATGGAATTGTTTTCTTTATTTCTTTTCTGGATTGTTCCTTGCTAGTGTATACAAACACAAGTGATTTTTATATTGGATATTGTATCCTGTAACCTTGCTGAACTTGTTTATTAGTTCTAATAGGTTTTATGTGGATTACTTGGGGTTCTCTATATACAAGATCACGTCATCTGTAAATAGAGATTGTTTAACTTCTTCCTTCCCAATCTGGATGCTTTTTATTTATTTATTTATCTTCCTGGGTAATTGCTGGCTTGAATCTCCAGTACAATTTTGAATAGAAATGTTGAAAAGGCATGTCCTTGTCTTGTTTGTGATCTTAAGGGGAAAGCCATCAACCATTCACCATTAAGTGTGATGTCAGTTGTGGATTTTTTTGTAGATTCTCTATATCTATATATGTCAATTAAGTTAAACTTTTAAATTATATTATTTAAAACTCCTATAACCTTACTGATTTTAGTTTGCTGGCTCTATCCACTGAAAGAGGTATGCTGAAATCTCCAACAGTTGTTCTTGGATTATTTATTATTCCTTATTGGTCTGTCAGTGTTTGCTTTATATATTTGGGGGCTATGCTATTAGACATTCAAATTTCGATTTTTATATCCTATTGAATTGACTTTTCTGAATTTGAATTATTCCTCTTTTTCTCTAGGAATATTTCAGTAAAATTTTTGTCATTCTTTTTCTTTAAAACTTTTGATACACTTATATTTTAGGCATGCCTCTTTTATTTTTTTAATTTTTTTATTGGAGTATAGTTGATTTACAATGTTGTATTAGTATCTGCTGTACAGCAAAGTGGATCAGCCATATGTATACATATATCTACTTTCTTCTAGACGCCCTTCCCATATAGGTCATTGCAGAGTACTGAATGGAGTTCCCTGTGCTATACAGTAGGTTCTCATTAGTTATCTTTTATATATAGTGGTGTGTGTATGTCAATCCCAATCTCCCAATTTATCTGCCCCCTGCCCCGCACCGTTCCCCCTTGGTAACCATTCTTTTCTACATCTGTGACTCAGTTTCTGTTTTGTAAATAAGTTCATTTGTACCATTTTTTTAGATTCCATGTATAAGCGATATATGATATTTGTCTTTCTCTGTCTGACTTACTTCACTCAGTATGACAATCTCTAGGTCCATCCATATTGCTGCAAATAGGCATGCCTCTTTTAAACAGCAAAGAGTTTGTATGTGTATATGTGTGTTTTTAAAATTTAGTCTGAAGGTCTTAGTCTTCAACCTCAAATATTTGGTCTAATGTTATTTAATTTAATAGTGATATATTTATATATAAATATACTATTTCTTATTTCTCCTCTCATTTCTCCCTCATCTTGATATTTTTTCCTTTTTTGGGGGGGATTAATCAGTATTCTTTTTTAATATTCCATTTTCACTGTTAATTTTTCATTATTTTATTATTCTTTTAATTTTTAACCTACACATTACAAATACATCCTTGCCTTACTTGATTCTAATCTAAGTTAGATATTTTACCACTCTCTGAGCAATGCAAGGATCTTACAACATTTTAACTCCATTTACCCCTACTCTGCTTTTGGCCTATTGTTGTTATGTATTTTAATTCTCTATATATTTTAAACCCATAAACTAATAGTTTTGTTGTTTTGAACAGTCAGTTTATATACATATTTATCCTATTTAGTGGCTCTTTATGCCTACTTACATTACCATGATTGCAACTCAGATAATTTTTCTTCTTTCTTCTTCCTTCTTCCTTCTTCCTGTAATATTTCTTCAGTGGATCTAAACAGGTTCTCTTTGCTTGAAAATGATGTATTTCCTCTTTATTTTTGAAGGATATTTCCCCTCAGTTCTAAGTTGGTAGTTCTTTTATTTCAGCATTTAAAACATATTATTCCACAATTTTCTGTATTCCATTGTATCTGGTGAGAACGTGACTCTTAGTCATGTAGTCACATTGCTGCTCCTTTGGAGGTATATGCCATGTTCCCTGCTTCTAAATGTTTTATTTTTCTTTTCCTGTCATAATTTAAACGATTTTATGCCTATATGTAATTACACATTTCAGATTCATGGAGCTTCTTGTTAATGGAGTTTGTGAAACTTAAAGAATTGCATCTCTTCAAATATTATAATATTACTTCTACTCCATATTCCTTCTAGTCTTGCCAAAAATATAAATTACACATATGATAGACCTTTTGCCATGTCTCATACCTTACACTCTTTTCTCATTTCTTGTATTTTCTCCCTGTATTTTATTTTTTTTCATTTTTCTTTTTTTAACATCTTTATTGGAGTATAATTGCTTTACAATGGTGTGTTAGTTTCTGCTTTATAACAAAATGAATCAGTTATACATATACATATGTCTCCATATCTCTTCCCTCTTGCATCTCCCTCCCTCCCACCATCCCTATCCCACCCTTCTAGGTGGTCACAAAGCACCGAGCTGATCTCCCTGTGCTATGCGGCTGCTTCCCAGTAGCTATCTATTTTACGTTTGATAGTGTATATATGTCCATGCCACTCTCTCACTTTGTCCCAGCTTACCCTTCCCCCTCCTTGTATCCTCAAGTCTATTCACTAGTAGGTCTGCGTCTTTATTCTCGTCTTGCCCCTAGGTTCATCGTGACCATTTTTAAAAAATTCTATATATATGTGTTATCATATGTTATTTGTTTTTCTCTTTCTGACTTACTTCACTCTGTATGACAGATTCTAGGTCCATCCACCTCACAACAAATAACTCAATTTCGTTTCTTTTTATGGCTGAGTAATACTCCATTGTATATATGTGCCACATCTTCTTTATCCATTCATCTGTTGATGGACACTTAGGTTGCTTCCATGTCCTGGCTATTGTACATAGAGCTGCAATGAACATTTTGGTACATGACTCTTTTTGAATTATGGTTTTCTCAGGGTATATGCCCAGTAGTGATATTGCTGGATCATATGGTAGTTCTATTTTTAGTTTTTTAAGGAACCTCCATACTGTTCTCCATAGTGGCTGTATCCATTTACATTCCCACCAACAGTGCAAGACGGTTCCCTTTTCTCCACACCCTCTCCAGCATTTATTGTTTGTAGATTTTTTGATGATGACCAATCTGACCAGTGTGAGATGATACCTCATTGTAGTTTTGATTTGCATTTCTCTAATGATTAATGATGTTGAGCATTCTTTCATGTGTTTGTTGGCAATCTGTCTATCTTCTTTGGAGAAATGTCTCTTTAGGTCTTCAGCCCATTTTTGGATTGGGTTGTTTGATGTTTTGATATTGAGCTGCATGGAGCTGCTTCTAAATTTTGGAGATTAATCCTTTGTCAGTTGCTTCATTTGCAAATATTTTCTCCCATTCTGAGGGTTGTCTTTTCGTCTTGTTTATGGTTTCTTTTGCTGTGCAAAAGCTTTTAAGTTCCTTTAGGTCCCATTTGTTTTTTTTTTTTGTTTTTATTTTCATTCCTCTAGGCGGTGGGTCAAAAAGGATCTTGCTGTGATTTATGTCATAGAGTGTTCTGCCTATGTTTTCCTCTAAGAGTTTGATAGTGTCTGGCCTTACATTTAGGTCTTTAATCCATTTTGAGTTTATTTTTGTGTATGGTGTTAGGGAGTGTTCTAATTTCATTCTTTGACATGTAGCTGTCCAGTTTTCCCAGCACCACTTATTGAAGAGGCTGTCTTTTCTCTATTGTATATTCTTGCCTCCATTATCAAAGATAAGGTGACCGTATGTGCGTGGGTTTATCGCTGGACTTTCTATCCTGTTCCATTGATCTATATTTCTGTTTTTGTGCCAGTACCATACTGTCTTGATTACTGTAGCTTTGTAATATAGTCTGAAGCCAGGGAGCCTGATTCCTCCAGCTCCGTTTTTCTTTCCCAAGATTGCTTTGGCTATTCGGGGTCTTTTGTGTTTCCATACAAATTGTGAAATTTTTTGTTCTTGTTCTGTGAAAAATACCAGTGGTAGTTTGATAGGGATTGCATTGAATCTGTAGATTGCTTTGGGTAGTAGAGTCATTTTCACAATGTTGATTCTTCCAATCCAAGAACATGGTATATATCTCCATCTGTTTGTATCCTCTTTAATTTGTTTCATCAGTGTCTTATAGCTTTCTGCATACAGATCTTTCGTTTCCTTAGGTAGGTTTATTCCTAGATATTTTATTCTTTTTGTTGCAATGGTAAATGGGAGTGTTTTCTTAATTTTACTTTCAGATTTTTCATCATTAGTGCATAGGAAGGCTAGAGATTTCTGTGCATTAATTTTGTATCCTGCTACTTTACCAAAGTCATTGATTAGCTCTAGTAGTTTTCTGGTGGTATCTTTAGGATTCTCTATGTATAGTATCATGTCATCTGAAAACAGTGACAGCTTAACTTCTTCTTTTCTCATTTGCTTCCTTTTATTTCTTTTTCTTCTCTGATTGCTGTGGCTAAAACTTCCAAAACTATGTTGAGTACTTGTGGTGAGAGTAGGCAACCTTGTCTTGCTCCTGATCTTAATGGAAATGGTTTCAGTTTTTCACCATTGAGAACGACGTTGGCTGTGGGTTTGTCATATATGGCCTTTATATTTTGAGGAAAGTTCCGTCTATGCCTACTTTCTGGAGGGTTCTTTTCATAGATGGGTGTTGAATTTTGTTGAAAGCTTTCTCTGCATCTATTGAGATGATCATATGGTTTTTCTCCTTCAGTTTGTTAATATGGTGTATCACATTGATTGATTTGCGTATACTGAAGAATCCTTGCATTCCTGGGATAAACCCCACTTGATCATGGTGTATGATGCTTTTGATGTGCTGTTGGATTCTGTTTGCTAGTATTTTGTTGAGGATTTTTGCATCTATGTTAATCAGTGTTATTGGCCTGTAGGTTTCTTTCTTTGTGCCATCTTTCTCTGGTTTTGGTATTAGCGTGATGGTGGCCTCATAGAATGAGTTTGGGAGTGTTTCTCCCTCTGCTACATTTTGGAAGAGTTTGAGAAGGATAGGTGTTAGCTCTTCTCTAAATGTTTGATGCAGTTCGCCTGTGAAGCCATGTGGTCCTGGGCTTTTGTTTGTTGGAAGATTTTTAATCACAGTCTCAATTTCAGTGCTTGTGATTGGTCTGTTTATGTTTTCTATTTCTTCCTGGTTCAGTCCTGGAAGGTTGTGCATATCTAAGAATTTTTCCATTTCTTCCAGCTTGTCCATTTTATGGGCATATAGCTGCTTGTAGTAATCCCTCATGATCCTTTGTATTTCTGCAGTGTCACAAGTTACTTCTCCTGTTTCATTTCTTATTCTATTGATTTGAGTCTTCTCCCTTTTTTTCTTGATGAGTCTGGCTAGTGGTTTATGAATTTTGTTTATCCTCTCAAAGAACCAGCTTGTAGTTCTATTGATCTTTGCTATTGTTTCCTTCATTTCTTTTTCATTTATTTCTGATCTGATCTTTTTGATTTCTGTCCTTCAGCTAACTTCGGGGTTTTTTTGTTCTTCTTTCTCTGATTGCTTTAAGTGTGAGGTTAGGTTGTTTATTTGAGGTGTTTCTTGTGTCTTAAGGTCCGATTGTATTGCTATAAACTTCCCTCTTAGAACTGCTTTTGCTGCATTGCATAGGTTTTGAGTTGTTGTGTTTTCATTATCATTTGTTTCTAGGTATTTTTTGATATTTTCTTGATATCTTCAGTGATCTCTTGGTTATTAAGTAGTGTGTTGTTTAGCCTCCATGTGTCTATATTTTTTACAGATTTTTTCCTGTAATTGATATCTAGTCTCGTAGCATTGTGGTCTGAAAAGATACTTGATACGATTTCAGTTTTCTTAAATTTCCCAAGGCTTGATTTGTGACCCCAGATATGATCTATCCTGGAGAATGTTCCATGAGCACTTGAGACAAATGTGTATTCTGTTGTTTGGATGGAATGTCCTATAAATACGGATTAAGTCTATCTTGTTTAATGTATCATTTAAAGCTTGTGTTTCCTTATTTATTTTCATTTTGGATGATCTGTCCATTGGTGAAAGTGGGGTGTTAAAATCCCCTACTATGGTTGTGTTCCTTTCGATTTCCCCTTTCATGGCTGTTAATATTTGCCTTATGTATTGAGGTGCTCCTATGTTTGGTGCATAAATATTTACATTTGTTGTATCTTCTTCTTGCATTGCTCCCTAGGTCATTATGTAGTGTCCTTCTTTGTCTCTTGTAATAGTCTTTGTTTTAAAGTCTATTTTGTCTGATATGAGAATTGCTACTCCAGCTTTCTTTTGGTTTACACTTGCATGGAATATCTTTTTACAACCCCTCACTTTCAGTCTGTATGTGTCCCTAGGTATGAAGTGTGTCTCTTGTCGTCAGCATATATACGGGTCTTGTTTTTGTATCCATTCAGCCAATCTATGTCTTTTGGTTGGAGCATTTAATCCATTTATATTTAAGGTAATTATAGATATGTATGTTCCTATTACCATTTTCTTAATTGTTTTGCGTTTGTTATTGTAGGTCTTTCCCTTCCCTTGTGTTTCCTGCCTAGAGAAATTCCTTTAGCATTTGTTGTAAAGCTGGTTTGGTGGTGCTGAATTCTCTCAGCTTTTGCTTGTCTGTAAAGGTTTTAATTTCTCCATCAAATCTGAATGAGATCCTTGCTGGGTAGAGTAATCTTGGTTGTAGGTTTTTCTCCTTCATCACTTTAAATATGTCCTGCAAGTCCCTTCTGGCTTCCAGCGTTTCTGCTGAAAGATCAGCTGTTAACCTTATGGGGATTCCCTTGTATGTTATTTGTTGTTTTCCCCTTGCTGCTTTTTTTTTTAATTAAAAAAAATTTTTTTTACTTATTTATTTTTGGCTACGTTGGGTCTTCATTGCTGCGCACGGGCTTTCTTTAGTTGTGGCGAGCGGGAGCTTCTCATTGCAGTGGCTTCTCTTGTTGCAGAGCTGGGGCTGTAGAGCGCAGGCTCAGTAGTTGTGGTGCAGGAGCTTAGTTGCTCCGTGGCATGTGGGATCTGCTTGGACCAGGGCTCAAAACCGTGTCCTTTGCATTGGCAGGCGGATTCTTAACCACTGCACCACTAGGGAAGCCCCTCCCTTGCTGCTTTTAATATGTTTTCTTTGTATTTAATTTTTGAAAGTTTGATTGATATGTGTCTTGGTGTGTTTCTCCTTGTATTTATCCTGTATGGGACTCTCTGTGCTTCCTGCACTTGATTAACTATTTCCTTTCCCATATTAGGGAAGTTTTCAACTATAATCTCTTCAAATATTTCTCAGTACTTTTCTATTTCTCTTCTTCTTCTGGGACCCCTATAATTCGAATGTTGGTGCGTTTAATGTTGTCCCAGAGTTCTCTATTCTTTTCATTCTTTTTTCTTTATTCTGCTCTGCAGTAGTTATTTCCACTGTTTTATCTTCCAGGTCACTTATCCGTTCTTCTGCCTCAGTTATTCTGCTATTGATCCCATCTAGAGTATTTTTAATTTCATATATTGTGTTGTTCATCATTGTTTGTTTCATCTTTAGTTCTTCTAGGTCCTTGTTAAATACTTCTTGCATTTTGTCTATTCTATTTCCAAGATTTTGGATCATCTTTACTATCATTATTCTGAATTCTTTTTCAGGTAGACTGCCTATTTCCTCTTCATTTGTTAGGTCTGGTGGGTTTTTATCTTGCTCCTTCATCTGCTGTGTGTTTCTCTGTCTTCTCATTTTACTTAACTTACTGTGTTTGGGGCCTCCTTTTCACAGGCTGCAGGTTCGTAGTTCCTGTTGTTTTTGGTGTCTGCCCCCAGTGGATAAAGTTGGCTGAGTGGATTGTGTAGGCTTCCTGGTGGAGGGGACTAGTGCCAGTGTTCTGCTGGATGAGGCTGGATCTTTTCTTTCTGATGGCAGTTCCACGTGTGGTGGTGTGTTTTGGGGTGTCTCTGGCCTTATTATGATTTTAGGCAGCCTCTCTGCTAATGGGTCGGGTTGTGTTCCTGTCTTGCTAGTTGTTTGGCATAGGATGTCCAGCAGTGTAGCTTGCCGGTCATTGAGTGAAGCTGGGTGCTGGTGTTGAGATGGAGATCTCTGGGAGAATTTCGCCGTTTGATATTATGTGGAGCTGGGAGGTCTCCTGTGGACCAGTGTCCTGAAGTTGGCTCTCCCACCTCAGAGGCACAGCCCTGACGCCTGGCTGGAGCACCAAGAGCCTGTCATCCACATGTCTGAGAATAAACGGGAGGAAAAAAATGAAAGAAGAAGGAAAATAAAATAAAATAACATAAAATAAAGTTATTAAAATAAATAATTATTTAAAAAATTTTTTTAAAAGTAATTTAAAAAAATGGACAGGCAGAACCCTAGGACAAATGGTAAAAGCAAAGGTATACAGACGAAATCACATACAAAAACATACACATACATACTCACAAAAAGAGAAAAAGGGAAAAAATATATATATATATTGTTGTTCCCAAAGTCCGCCTCCTCAATTTGGGATGATTCGTTGTCTGTTCAAGTATTCCAGAGACGCGAGGTACATGAAGTTGATTGTGGAGCTTTAATCCGCTGCTCCTGAGGCTGCTGGGAGAAATTTCCCTTTCTCTTCTTTGTTCGCACAGCTCCTGAGGTTCAGCTTTGGATTTGGCCCCGCCTCTGCATGTAGGTCGCCTGAGGGCGTCTGTTCTTCTCTGAGACAGGACGGGGTTAAAGGAGCAGCTGATTCGGGGGCTCTGGCTCACTCAGGCCAGGGGGAGGGAGGGGTACGGAATGCGGGGCGAGCCTGCGGCAGCAGAGGTAGGTATGACGTTGCACCAGCCTGAGGCGTGCTGTGTGTTCCCCTGGGGAAGTTGTCCCTGGATCCCAGGACCCTGGCAGTGGCGGGCTGCACAGGCTCCTGGGAGGGCAGGTGTGGATAGTGAGCTGTGCTTGCACACAGGTTTCTTGGTGGCTGCAGCAGCAGCCTTAGCATCTCATGTTGGTCTCTGGGGTCCGTGCTGATAGCCGTGGCTCCCGTCCGTCTCTGGAGCTCGTTTAGGTTGTGCTCTGAATCCCCTCTCCTTGCGCATCTGGAAACAATGGTCTCTTGCCTCTTAGGCAGGTCCAGACTCTTTCCTGGACTCCCTCCCAGCTAGCTGTGGCGCACTAGCCCCTTCAGGCTGTGTTCACGCAGCCAACCCCAGTCCTCTCCCTAGGATTCAACCTCTGAAGCCCAAGCCTCAGCTCCCAGCCCCACCCGCCCCAGCGGGTGAGCAGACAAGCCTCTCGGGCTGGTGAGTGCCTGTCGGCACCAATCCTCTGTGCAGGAATCTCTCTGGTTTGCCCTCCGCACCGCTGTTGCTGCCCACTCCTCCATGGCTCCGAACCTTGCCCCCTCCGCCACCCTCCATCTCTGCCCGCGAAGGGGCTTCCTAGTGTGTGGAAACCTTGCCTCCTTCACAGGTCCGTCCCACTGGTGCAGGTCCCGTCCCTATTCTTTTGTCTTTTTTTTCTTTTTTCTTTTTCCCTCCCCAGGTACGTGGAGAGTTACTTGCCTTTTGGGAGGTCTGAGGTCTTCTGCCAGCGTTCATTCGGTGTTCTGTAGGAGTTGTTCCACATGTAGATGTATTTCTGATGTATTTATGGGGAGGAAGGTGGTCTCCACATCTTACCCTTCCACCACCTTGTAGGTCCTCTTCTCCCTTTATTTTAATATGTATATTTTCTACCAACGAACTTACTGTTCACTATGCTATTCTTCTGTTGTGCTAATGTGCTGTTAATTATATTCAGTTAGTGTTTAATTTCATATTATTGTACTTTCTATTTAGAATTTCCATCTGATTTTTCAAATAGACTCCAGTTCTCGGGGGAGAAATTTCTACTTTTTCATCTGTTTTCTTGAATGACTTAATCATATTTAGAAAGTTTTAGAAGTCCATGTCTGATAACTCCAATTTCTGGATCATCTGTGGCTGTAATTGTCTCTATTTTTCTTGATTTTTAGTCATTTTGTTCTGTTTCCTGCCATGACTTTTAATTTTTGAATGTGAGGCATTGTGTATAAAAACTTGTAGAGGCCCAGGATAATACTATTTTCCTCTGAAGAAAATTTAATTTTCTTCCAATAAAAGTTGGGGTTAGGGGAATCACATTGTTCTAACTGAAAATGTTCTATTTCCATTTTGCTCTTATTCTTAAGTATAGCCATTCTGAATCATTTACTAAAATTTCATGGTGGGCCTTAAATTCTGGTTTTCATCCTCTTAGCAGTTGCTTTCTTCTTGGTTCCCCAGAATCGTTCTTCATGTGCTTTCAAATTGCTTCAAGGGAGGATGGCATGTATGATATTAATACATTGATGATCTCAGTGTATTTCCCTTCTCTCTGGGATCCTGGTCCTTTGAATTCTGACTCCTAAATGCCATCAAACAACTATTTTTGTACTGTAATAACTTTTGTACTTGTTCTCACTGGGAGATTTAGTCTGAGATCGGCTAATCCTTTATTGTTAGGAACAGAAATATTCCCTTCATAAACTGTATTCTCATTATGTACTTTAGTTACTGGCGGAATATTCAAGAGGTGTTATATGACAATAGTATTCAAATCTGGTTTTAGGGTTCAGGAACAAGTAGTAGCTAGCATTGTAGGTCTCAGTGTCATCAACATGCATAAGATTTTTGAAAACTTGGAATACCCAGAGAATGAGAACTTTAGAAAGGAAAGGAAAACAGTAAAGGAGAAGAAGAAATTGTCACTAAAATAGGAATATAACTGTAGATGAACAATTTCACAGAGAAAGATTCAAGAAGAAGGTAGCCAAGCTGATCAAATTCTAGAGTTAAGGAAGAGGAAGACTCAGAAAGGATCATCGGATTTTATCTTTATGCAGACAGTTTGGACAACCGAGTGAGTAGTTTTAGCAAAGAGATAGGAGTAATGCTTAGATTGTGAGAGATTAAAGAAAAAGAAGGCCTTAATAAAGTGGAAGAATTAGAGTTTTTAAAAAAGAATTTAACAATGAAATAAAAGAGAAACATCAGAAGCTTAGTGGGATACCAAACCTTGGGTAATATTTTTAGAGAAATTTTAAGGCTATATGAACATGGAGATAGAAAGACTTTAAGGATCAAGTAAAGAGGAGGTTAAAGATGCATGTAAGGACAAAGATATATATGATAAGGATATCTAAGATGTGAAATTGAGAGTAATTTGAATGAGAAAGCTTGTAAAAGGAGATTATGGAATACTTTGTCTTCTGAGAGGAAAGGAAAGAAAAAATGACCCTGTTTTATTTCAGTTAAGGAGTAGTTGAGGTTGTATGCTGAGGGTGGGGATGAGAGTCAAGATGTGAAAAGAATGGAGTTCAAGATGGAGTGACTATGAGGGCTGTTGGAATTATGGGGTTCAAGGGACAGTGAGGTTAAAGTATAAAATATCTATCTGGATAATCCTCTTAGCTGATTTTAGTGATAAATTCATCAGCAACAGAGGCCTGGAAGTCCACAAACTAAAGATAAAGATAAGAAGAAAATAATATGAAACAAGATGTGTTTCAGAAGAGAAAGGATTATCAAGCAAGAATGGAAAAAAACCCCAACATGGAACAAGTTTTTTTTTTTTGTTATTTCTTTGCTGTGAGATATGAGGTGGCTTATCAGGGAGATATTTGGTTGGGGGCTGTGATTTTTAATTAAGGGGCATTATAGAAAAATATAAGGATAGATTGGAATTTGATCCAAGGAGGCTCAGGAATAGGGAATGGTAGAGAATCCTGCAAAAGTTGTGTGGACCTGAGATGAAGCGATGAAATGGATAGGAATAAAAGTAGAGGAAGAAGTGGCATTGATGGATTAAAGATGAGGAAATGGGAAGCTGAGTCGTAAGCCAGAGGTACATGTTAGGGACCAGGCAGTGTTGAGGAAGCTAGAATTTTGTAATTGGGAGTTTTCAATGGATCCACATGGTCATATTAACTTTCCAATGAAAGATTTTGATTATTTCTGCACATTCTTTGAATCAAAATGTTGGCTTCTTGGAGGTTTATTGTGTCTTGTAAGGTGGTAGGCTATGGCAGTGGTACCTTTAATTTCAGGGAGATAACACTGGAAACCTTTAATTTCAACTTACTTTATTGTAGCCTTCTATTATTTTTCACATGATACTGTAGTAGAGGAATAACTTCCCTCTATCATCTTAGGTTCAATGAATAGGGCCCTATAGATTAAACTGACAAAATACAGATTAACAGGAGAAGAAAGGGCATATATAGAGAGAGAGCTTCACAGAAAAGAAGTGAAAATCCAGAGGTAGGTGGACCTCGGGCCTTACATACCATTTTAACACAGTGTGAAGAAGGGAGTTCGGGCCTCTGCGGTGTGGGAGGGGATAAGTTGTGGGCAGGTGACTAAGACATGTATGGTAAATAAGAGTTGTTTAGAAAGATTTGTTGTGCAGATTCAAGTCATCTTATGTGACAGGAATTGTCTCCAGGCAAGTCAGGAGAGGACAACTTAAAAAAAATCCTTTATAAATATAAATTGCCTTTACAAAGGGAAATTTATGTGCTGGTTTTTGAGCTTTTCCTGCATGTGCTGTCCCTCAATTGCCTTCAGCTCAAATAATTCTTATGCCAAAGTGGCATATTTTGGGGTGGCATATTCTGGTCCCTTTCAGTACAATTCAGCAACACTCTCTAGTTACATCTTTTAATATATTCTCATAGGTGGTTTTGATTGCCATCAACTAACAATTTCTGGATTTAAATTCTTCAGGAATTTCTATCACTCTGGAGTCCAGGGTTGGCTCTTTTCAAGGTTCAAGGAATTATGAATTTTATGGGAGAAATGTTTTCAAAGGCATGCCTGACTAACATTTCTTGTTCTGAATCCAGTCTTGTCTCTTAGGACTTTATAGTTTTGTTCATCTTACACCAAGCTGATTTATAGCTGATGTCGAAAGCTTGGCCTCTGTGCACTGGTGCCAAATCAAATCTCAGAGACAGAGTTTTGGGTGAAGTAGAAAAGAATAGCTTTATTGTTTTGCCAGGCAAAGGGGGACACAGAGGGCTCCTGCCCTCAAAACTGTGTGTCCCAAAATGGGAGGATTTGGTGAGGAGTTTTATAGCAATGGTTCAAGGATGGGGTTGCTGATAAGGATTAGGGTGTGTGCAGGGCCTGCACTCCTTTAATCTGTTCTCAGCTAATCTCTTGATGAGCTTCTTTGGTTCCTTTAATCTGGCCTCAGGTGGTCTTCTCTGGAATGAAGAATGCTAACTCTGTTTGTTGGGGTTTTTAGTTCTGCAGAAGAGCTCAAAGATATTGCTATGTGTGTCCCTTGAGGTGGCACCAGGACCCTGCCCCAAGGCTGCACTGTTGTTTCTTGACTGCTCCTTGCTTGTCTTTGCATCCCCTCCTTTCCCTGATTAGCAACTATTTGAATCTGCCCTTTGGAACTCGGAAAGTCATGGAGGCTGGAGTCTGTTCTGTACAAACAAGGAACAGGGGACACAGAAAGGTTTCCATGCCCAGGAGCCCTTCAGCATCCTGCTCAGTTTCATAGCTCCTGTATGCATTTTTTAGGGAACAATTTCCAAAGTATTTGTTTTATGTCTACACTTTTCATCTGTGTATTCTTCAAATAGATGTAAGAACTCTACCTCTTTTGCTAAACATATGGTTGAGTGCTTGGTATTCACTGGCTCAATCTTGGACACAGTTTATTAGTTTGGTCTCCAGTTCCCTGTTTTGTTTCTCAGCTTTTTTGGTTCTTTGCTGTAGAGTGCAAATACCACTCATGCTGAGACTCTTCTGATTTAGACTAAAACCCGTAACACACGCATTTGGAAACCTGTGGCTGCTTGCGGGGGGGCATATGGCAACTTAAGAGAGTCCCTGTTACTGCTGCCAAGTCCCTGGTTGTTATGAAAACACAACTCCATTGTTTCCAAAGCCCTAGGAAGGGGAGAGCTAATTTTTCCTTCTTCTTTTGCAAAACAGCAGGAACTGTAAATAACAGTCCTCTAGGTAACACAAATAGGTAAACATTGCACAGGTTTGTTATCTAAAGTACCAAAAATTCTACCTTCTTATTGGGTGGTTGTTTTACTACTTACAGAGGTTCAGAATGTCTGTTGCTGATAGTGGTAGCCAGCCAGAGGAGAAATTATATGGAGGAGAAAAATAGTATCTTTTCTTCTAAGTAATATGGAGTAAATCTGTTGACTTTTATTGTATTTTGAATTTGGAAAAACATTTTATTCCAGACAGTACTATCCTGACAAAAGATTTGAAACACAGCTCTGTTTTATTACCATTCATTATAGGACAACCACTTTAAATTCTTACATAATTTTAAAGTTTTTTAGTGAGTTGGCAGTTTTTGGGTATGTTAAACATCAAGAGCAATTCCTGAGTTTTCCTCTTTATTTTAGGTATGAAGAGTACTGTACCTAATGGGTTTTTTGTTGGAAAATAATTTTCTGATATTGAAAAATGTGAAACAAGTATGATTTGTGTCACTTGGCATGATTATTGTGAATTCATCGTGTATTTGGTTACTATACGTGCAAGATAATCTCTATCTATCTATAGCTATATAATATATATAATTTTTTTTCTAACAAACCACATACCTTGGGTATTTATGTCACCCTGCATTCTCTCCCCTGTGGGGAGACTTGTTAGTCGAGAGGCTCTCAGAGTCAGCCTTTTTCGTCCTCTAAGAACCTTCTGCATTCAAGGAGTCTGCTGGATGCTCAGGGTCATGTATGAGAACAAAGTTCACTGCCTCCTTTCCCCAAATAATTGCTCCATTTATTGGGGTCTGATTTATATTTAACTGCACAAGTAGTATAAAAGATGTGTAAGTAAGTGCTGAGAAGCACTGATAATTAGTTTTGATTTTGAGAAAATCATAGAAAAAGTGACATGAAAAAGATTTCAACAGAGAGAAAAAAGATCCTTGATTTGGGACTGGGCATGGCATTTCAAGCAGAGGAGAAAGCAGGAACAAGGGTCTAGGAGCTGTCTAAAGTGTTTAACTTGGTATCTGGTTATAACTTTTGTGGACATTTCAGGTTATGTTACAATGAATTGGATGTTAATAGAAGTACTGTAAAACAGCACAGCAGCTGTATTTTGTATCAGTGGGTTTGGGGGAGAGAAGACCTTAGTTCAAATGTCAGTTCTCAGTCAAGTATCCCATGAGATGTGTTTTAAAAGCTTAGCATGGAAGTAACTCACATATATATGTGCATGTAGACACATGCATACACACATACCAATGATACCTTTGTTCCCAGTGAAAGAAAGGTTCATGTCTTGTCACAGAAGGAATTCAGAAACGAGACAGGGAGGTCAAGAAAGTAAAGCGAGGATTTATGTAAGCAAAAGTACACTCTCAAAGGGATAGCAGGCAAACACGTGAGTAGCTGCCCTTGAGTTTTTTTTGGCAAGCTGGTTTTGTGGGGCATACAAATAAAGGGGCGGAATATTCATTGGGGAAGGAGGGGTTTGGGGGTCGTATTCCCTGATTTTCATCCCAGCTTCACCTTCCCAAGGGGAGGAGGGATTTTTGTCCTTATTTAGCCTTGATTGGAAGTGTCATGGCATTGGTGCGTCATGGGTACTTCTTATCTGCAAGGCTAATTTTATTGTAATGAGAGCATAATGAGAAAAATGTTACATTCAGGTGCCGAGATTCCCACCTTTTTTTTGGTCTGCCCCCAGGACACTTATCACCCCAAAATGTGTGGTTTCCTGTCAGTCTGGAGGTTCCTTCTTTTCTTTGTCTGCCTATGGACCCCTGCTGTTTACAAGGTGTGTGGTTTCCTGCCACCTGGCCCATGCCCTTCCTTTCTCTGCTCGTATCTAGCTACCTGTCTGCTGTAACACCTTTATCCCTTTGCATGTCCATCCTGTCCTCTGTCAAGGTATGCCTGCCTTTGTAATCAGGGAAGCTGGTGAAGCAACTTACCATTATATCATTGGGTGTAATACCACAGCTAATCACTTAAACATCTCTCATTTTGTACATCACATGCATTATCACATTACAGTGATGTTAATCAAAATTTCAATGATATAGTAGCCTACTCTAGGTTTGCTCGATGCCAGAGCTTCCTCATTAGCTGATTTAACCATCCTTTCCCATCTTGATGGTGTGAATTCAGAGAAACAACTTTACTACCTGCTCAAAATGAGAAGGGACTTATCATATCCAGCTTCCAAAATAGCCACCAATAATCTCTGCCTCCTGCTATTCACACCCTTATGTGGTACCCTCCCAACACTGTATGAAGTTTATTTGGTGTAACCAATAGAACACAGCAGAAATGATGGTATGTCACTTCCAAGATTAGGTTATAAAGATTGGGTTCCATCTTGGATTCTTTCTCTTTCTTGGATTACATACTCTCAAAGAAGCCAACAGCCATGTTGTGAGGACAAGCAGTCCATCTGTGGAGAGGTCCACGTGGCAAGGGACTGAGGTCTCCAGCAAAAGGTCAGCAAGGAACTGAGTCCTGCCAACAACCATGTGAGCTTGGAAGCAGATTCTCCAGGCTTGAGATGACTGCAGCTCTGGCTGACACCTTGACTGTAACTTCATGAGAGACTCTGAGCTACAACTACTAAGTTAAACTGCTCTTGGATTCCTGACTCACAGAAATTGTAAGATCGTAAATGTTTATTTTGTAAGCTAGTAAATTTAGAGGTAATTTGTTATGCAACAATAGATAACTAATGTAAGACCCTTCTGCGTGAGAGTTTTCCCTTGTGCAGAAACCACAGAACAGGCTCAAACAAAGTCTGTCTTTGTGAAATTGCTGGGGGACAGTTTATCTTCTGTCACCTCAACAATGACGCATGACCTCTCAGCACAATTTTGGGCCTGTGATTCAGATGATATAGTTAACATCATCTGATCCACACAATAGAAGTAGAAGAGAGAAGGTTCAGCTGCCTGACCCATTATGGCTGGAACCACATTTCTGCCTAGAACATGCAGCACCTCTGTTCTTAAATTTGATCTTTTCATTTAAAATCAGTCGATCTTCTATTTATCCAATAGGTGGTTCAGATCCTAACTTTTGCTTTCAGAAAAACTATAAAAAGCAAAAGGCAATCCTCATGGTTGAAAATGAGAAAACAAATCACATATTAGAACAAGACTGATCCCTTAGCAGCAGCAGCAGGATAGCAGTTGTGAGAGGAGGACTGGACTTGTGAATGGAGATCCCCTCTGTGGGCACAAATATGGACCCAGAAATTTATTCAGTCACTCTGAGCCTTGATATCTTCTTTTGTAAAATTAGGTAAACAAGACCTGACAGAGGTGATGATTAAATGTGATACTAATTATGAAAGCATTTGTACCTATTAAATATCATTTGAAAATATTCTCTAAGGTGCAGTCCATTCTTAGGAGACATATCCATTCAAACAAGAGGATGCCTTAATCCATTGAGCAGATATTATCTGAGCACCTACTATGTGCCAGGCACTGTGCTTGGATGGGGATTACAATAATGAATAAAAGAAACCTAGTCTTTGTACTCAAAGAACTTATAGCCTGGTGGAGAAGTAGTACTTAATCAAATAATCGCACAAATGATAACAAAATTCCAGCTGTGACTAGTGAGGAGGTAGAGGTACTATGAGGGCACATATGAAGGGAGATTTGACCTGTTGAGAAAAATTAAAAATGCTTCCCTGGGAAATAACACTTGAGTTGGGATCTGAAGAAGTAGGTGTTAAAGAGGGGTGGGAAATGCCTCTTAGGTTGAGGGAACAGCAGTCACAAAGACCTAGTGGGAGGGCCTGAGTGTTTTGAGTGGGAAGAACCAAAAAACCAGTGAAGCTGGAAGACAGAGAAGTATGAACCTTTTTCCTAGTTCCTATGTCTGCTAAGGTCTGTAATTGACCTAATGGAATCACTGCACCTCAAGTACCTGATAGTGTGGACAATCTTGTTTTAATTCCTTTTAATTACGTAACAAAAGGATAACTAAGAGAAACAATGTTTGGGGGGGGATCCCTTGAAGGCTGCAAAAATTATACATTCCCTCTGTTTTTTTTTAATTGAAGTATAGCTGATTTACAATGTTGTGTTAGTTTCAGGTGTACAGCAAAGTGATTCAGTTACATATATACATATTCTTTTTCAGATTCTTTTCCCATATAGGTTATTACCTCTCAGTGGTTTTTGATTCTCCTTTTTATCTTGATGAATGAGCAAGGCCTGAGGACTGGACTGCTGTGAATTAGATCCTCAAAGATCCATTTCTTTTCTTGAGCTTTGGTGTGGAGCCATTAGTCAGTATTGAAGAGCTCTATAAGAAAGAGGACTAATATCCTTAATATGCAAAGAAAGCCAAGAAATCATTAAGGAAATGTGAATATATATATATCCTAAAGGAAAAATAGGTCAAGGACATGAACAGGTAATTTACAGAATATCAAATACAAATGGCCAGTAAGCATGGGAACAAAAGTTCAAACTCAATAGCTGAAGAAAATGTAGGATGGAATCATTAATCGCCTTTGAACTCATTAAGATTTTCAACAGTGCTAATAGCCCTTGTTGGTAAGTGTACAGGAAAATGAAAAGTCTCATACATTTTTTACAAGTTTATTGAGGCATTGTGTTGGGGGTCCACAAGACCACCAGGAGTTTTGATGCTTTGCTAGAAGGACTTACAGGACTCAGCATAGAGTCATACTCATGGCTATGATTTCTTATACACCAAAAGAATACACAATAAAATCACTAAAGAAAAAAAAATGCATGAGATGAAGTGCAGCGGAGACCAGAGACAAGTTACCAAGAGTCTTCTCCTGATGGAGCCACACAGGACACACTTAATTACTCCAGCAACAAATTGTGATAACACATATGAAATGTTGTGTGTCAGAGAGGAAATCAGAAAGTCAGTGGCAAAGGTTTTTATTGGGGACTGGTCATATAGGTACTCTTTGCCTGGCATGTACCCAAATTTCAGTGTCCCACAAAGAAAGCAGGTGTTTAGTGTGAACTACATTGTTTGCACATTTTAGGCACAGTGAACAGTCTTAATAGTTGGGAAATGATGGGAAGCCTCCCCAAATCCAAGCTCTGAGTTATGATACAGTTTGTTTTGTCACTTTTTTCATTTTCTGCCATGTTGTCTAAAAAAGTTTATTGTTTAACTTCTTTTTTTTTTTTTTTTTTTTTTTTTTTTTTTTTTTTTTTGCGGTACGCGGGCCTCTCACTGTTGTGGCCTCTCCCGTTGCGGAGCACAGGCTCCGGACGCGCAGGCTCAGCAGCCATGGCTCACGGGCCCTGCCGCTCCGCGGCATGTGGGATCTTCCCGGACCGGGGCACGAACCCATGTCCCCTGCATCGGCAGGCGGACTCTCAACCACTGTGCCATCAGGGAAGCCGTACAGTTGTCTTTTAAATCAGTTAGGAGAGGGAAAGAGTGAAAAATATGCTTATACATTTAAAAAAATTATTCATTTAATTATCCTAGCAGTGTCTTTTCTTTGTGTGGATCCAAATTATTATGATTATTATGTATTGGTTTCTTTTTTCTTCAGCCTGAAGAACTCCCTTTTGTATTTCTAATAGGGCAGGTGAACTGGTGACACATTTTCTGTCTTTGCTTATCTGGGGATGCTTTTATTTATCTTTCATTTTTGAAGGATAGTTTTGCTGGATATATTAAGTCTTGTTTGATAGTCTTTTATTTCAGCACTTTGAGTATTTTATCCCACAGTGTTTTGTGGCCTCCATGTTTTCTGACAAAAAATTAACTGTTAATCTCATGGAGGGTAACTTGTAATTGAAGAGTTTTTCTCTTGCTGTTTTTAAAATTTTTCTCATTTTCTTTGACTTTTGACAGTTTTACTATAATGTTATCATTATAAAATTTTATTTTAGTTTATCCTGCATGGAGTTTGTTGAGCTTATTAGATATATAGATTAATGTTTTTCATCAAATTTGAGAAGTTTTCAGCCATTACTTCTTTAAATAATTTTTTCTGCTTTCTCTCTTTTTTTCTTACTTTAGAGCCCCCATTATGTGTATATCAGTAAGCTTAGTAATGTCATACAGGTTTCTAAGACTCTGTTCATTTTTCTTAATTCTGTTTTTCTGTTCCTCAAACTGAATAATCTTAATTGACCTGTTTTCAAGTCTGTTTATCTATTGCCAGCTCAAATCTGTTGTTAAGCCCCTCTAGTGATTTTTATACTTTAAATCTCCAGAATTTTTATTTGTTTCTTTTTGTCTTATTTCTCTTACTTTACTGATATTCTCTATTTGGTGAGACATAGTTGCCATATTTTCATTCTTGAAACCTAGTTTCTTTTAGTTCTTTTAATATTTTCAGAGTAGCTTATTTAAAGTCTTTGTCTAAGTCAAAATCTGCTCCCCTACCCCATAGACATTTTCTAGTGTTTGCTATTTTCCTTTGTGTGTGTCATAATTTCCTGGTATTTTGCACATCTCATAATTTTTCTTTAAACTGGACATTTTAGACAATTTATTGTGCTGACTTTGGAATTAGAACCTTCCTTCCCCCTTTGGGTCTGTTGTTTCTGTGATTACTTTTTCTGGTTTCTGCTTGTTTACTTAGTGACTTTCCTGGGCTAATTCTATGGATTTCATATTTCCTGCTATAACTGAGTTCTCTTCCCACTTAAAATTAAAAAAAAAAGACAAATATTAAGCCTAGCTTTTTATGGGTCACCTCTGGATCAGTATATTTTAGTGGTCAGTCAAGGATCAGTCATAAGACTTCCTTAAATATCCTGAGACAATAAGTCTTCCACACTCTGCCGGGTGGATCTCTGTGTGAAGGCATGCCTTCAAACCTCAGGAAGTTTAAAAGTCAGCCTTAGCTTTCACTTTCTCATTGTATAGGGCCTCAAGTTCCACCAGAAGTGAGCGACTTGGGCACTGTCCTTTCTCAGTTATCTCCTGAGCATAAGCACAGCCCTGAACAGGCACACAGCCTTCTAGGCTCCCAGAAATATCTTAAAGCTTTTCAAAGTCTCTTATGGTTGTCTACTTCCCCAGGTCTACCTTTGACATTTTTGGCCAGGTTCTTGTTTTCCCTAACTGAAATCACAGTGTTAGACAGCTGTCATGTTAATAGTTCCAGCTGATTGCTATTGTTTTTAGTTACATAGGGATAGGGCTTGTTTCACATAGCTGAGTTTTGAGTCAGATCAGGTAGTAACAATACCCTTGAATTGGAGCTTTTATAGAGAGCTGTGAATATGGTCAAATATAGAATGTGCTCTGGGGATGGGCTTTTAACAGTGCTGCAAAAGAGGTCACTTCCTTCCATTGGCTCTAAGACTGTCAGCTTTTCATGGCTACCATGCTAATGACCTGGGGAGGGAGCATGGGAGAAGACTCAAATTAACATGCCATAGACCCCACTGTTCTTACCAAGATTCAGTACTTTTTATTGAATAAACTCTTTTCAGTTTGTTCTCTGCCTTTGGTTATTTTTCAGAGTTCATAAATTGTTGCTTTGGATTCCTTTGTCAATATTTTCTTTGCTTTTATTGGGGAGCAGATTCACTAAGGTCCCCCCTCTGTCACTTTGGAAGTTGGCTCAATTTCTCACACATTTTTAAATAAGTGGAGATTTGTATTACTTTCCCACAGGGAAGATTATGAATGTGAATATAAAAAACGTTTATGCCTTTTTTCCTAGTTTTTAAATTTTATTTTTTAATAGATCTTTATTGTAGTATAATTGCTTCATGATACTGTGTTAGTTTCTGTCGCACAATAAAGCAGATCAGCCATATGCATACACATGTCCCCATATCCCCTTCCTCTTGAGCCTCCCACCCACCCTCCCTATCCCACCCCTCTATGTCATCACAAAGCACCGAGCCGATCTCCCTGTGCTATGCTGCTGCTTCCCACCAGCCAACTATTTTACATTCAGTAGTGTATGTATGTCGATGCTGGTCTGATTTCGCCCCAGCTTCGCCCTCCCACCCCATGTCCTCAAGTCCATTTTCTGTGTCTGTTTCTTTATTACTGCCCTGCAACTAGGTTCATCAGTACCATTTTTCTTTTTTCTTTTTTTTAGATTCCATATATATGCATTAGCATACGCTATTTGTTTTTCTCTTTCTGACTTACTTCACTCTGTATGACAGACTCTAGGTCCATCCACCTGACTACAAAGAACTCAGTTTCGTTTCCTTTTATGGCTGAGTAATATTCCATTGTATATATGTGCCACATCTTCTTTATCCATTCATCTGTCGATGGACATTTAGGTTGGTTCCATGTCCAATGCAATGAACATTGGGGTACATGTCTCTTTTTGAATTACGGTTTTCTCAGGGTATATGCCCAGTAGTGGGATTTCTGGGTCATATGGTAATTCTATTTTTAGTCTTTTAAGGAACCTCCATACTGTTTTCCATAGTGGTTGTATCAATTTACATTCCCACCAGCAGTGCAAGAGGGTTCCCTTCTCACCACACCCTTTCCAGCATTTATTGTTTCTAGATTTTTTGATAATGGCCATTCTGACCAGCGTGAGGTGATACCTCATTGTAGTTTTGATTTGTATTTCTCTAATAATTAGTGATGTTGAGCATCTTTTCATTTGCCTCTTATCCATCTGTATGTCTTCCTTGGTAAAATGTCTATTTAGGTCTTCCACCCATTTTTTTAACTGGATTGTTTGTTTTTTTGATATTGAGCTCCATGAGCTGTTTTTATATTTTGGAGATTAATCCTTTGTTATTTCATTTGCAAATATTTTCTCCCATTCTGAGTGTTGTATTTTTGTCTTATTTATGGTTTCCTTTGCTGTGCAAAAGATTTTAAGTTTAATTGAGTCCCATTTGTTTATTTTTGTTTTTCTTTCTGTTACTCTAGGAGGTGGGTCAAAAAAGATCTTGCTGTGGTTTTTGTCAGAGAGTGTTTTTCCTAAGTTTTCTTCAAGAGTTTTATAGTGCCTGGTCTTACATTTAAGTCTTTAATCCATTTGGAGTTTATTTTTGTGTATGGAGTTAGGTAGTGTTCTAATTTCATTCTTTTACATGTAGCTGTCCAGTTTTCCCAGCACCACTTACTTACGACAATGGAGGCAAGAACATACAATGGAGAAAAGACAGCCTAGTTTATTTTGTTTTGAGCAGCTGATCATAAGGAAACAATTCAAAAAAATGAATATGTACAGTTTTATTCATAATAGAGAAAAATATATACATATATATCCAGCCATATATGTTTGGTTAAATAAATTCTAACATAATTTCAATTACTGTATAGTATTGCATATATAAATGTGCCATAAAAGAATATACAACATGGGGAAATATTCAAAGCCTACTAATAAATGACCAATGTATGAGCCCAATTTTGTAATATCATGTATTGGAAGTTATAAATTATATATGATTTATAAATATAAAATATATATTTTGTAACATATTTTTTCACTTTCATCTTCAACTTACTGTGTTTTTTAATAGTTTTTATATCCTAAAGCATCTTCAACCCCTCTTAGAGCAACAGAACAACGGGGACATGAATATATCTGTATACACACACAGATACACATACATATATTTTAAAGGTAAGCACAGCATAATTCAGAATTTTTGAGATTTTAAAATATTTATCTATAAGTCCATCTATTCTTTATGCATTGCATCCATTCTTTATACAGTCCATTATTTCTACAATTGGTTGGTAGCTTTAGAACACAAAGCTATTTATCCTGTCCTGTTTCTCTGTAGGTGCATTTTTTTCCTTTAGTCCTGTCACAGCCATTATTCTAACCACTGTTTCATGCAGTCCTGTTGTGGTTCGTATCTGGTCCACAAAGGCAACCTAGTCTCCTGGAAAATGCACTAGAATTGATATCGGAATTTTAGAGTTTGTGTCCAGGCTATGACAGTTACTGGCCATGTAGCCTCAGGTAAGTCACTTAAACAATCTGAACCACCTAATCTGTGAAGTAGAACGATAATACCTTCCATCTTAACTAGCTAACACAGTTTTTAGAATCAGTTGAAATCAGGAGTTTGGAAAGTTTGTGTCAGATCCACATATGGTTGTAAATGGTGGCCAGAGATGTCTAGGCTAACAAAGTCTGAATTTGCCAAGCTGATCACCTTAATTCAGGGCTGCATCTGCCCAAAGAGAGTGACATTTTCTAATTTTTACAAGTTCTCCATAGGGACTAGTTGCATTTCCAGAAGATTATCTTCATAAATTGTAAAGATATTACACAGATGCATTTTTCTATATCAACAATTTTGTAGGCTAAGATCCTGAAAATGCTGATGGGTTTAACCACTTGTTTTCTTTCCTAGGAAGTCACCAGTTGATTAACAGATAGCATACGTTTATAAGAACTCAGTTTTTACTGGAACTACACTATTATTCAGAATAACAGTAATCATTAGCATTGAGAGTTTTGCAAAAAGCTATGCTATAGCGTTTGCATCAAAACTAATCTACCTGGGAATGTTTTGCCCTCATTTTCTTCCTCCCTTTCCACTGTGTCTAACACATTCTGTGAGATCAGCATGGAGAGTCTGTACTTCAGCATGTGCAGCTCAACTTATTATTAGCTTGGTGTTGTGGATGCTGAGATGCATTTCCTCTTCAGGTATTTCCTGGGAGTGTTGGTTGCTGGCAGTTCAGAGCTGAGTCTGCCTCCAGGAATTTGGTTGAAATGGCTGCCTCTTTCAAGGTTACATCCCCCTTCTCAGGGGCAGCCAGCATTCAATAACTAGGTGCTGCAGAGTACAAGGCCAATCGCTTTGCCTCAATTTGGAACATTTCTGGGGACCCATCTTTAAAGCTTTCTATGAAGCCAACTGGTCTCTGTTGCAACTACATTATAGTTAAGTTTTTCCCATACTCCCTCACATGTGTTGTTCACAAGAGCACTCCCCTAGAAACCTCCTGCACACAAATCTTTATCTCTCAGTCAGTTTCCCAGGGAACGCAACCTCAATACCTAACAAAACTTTTGGAAATCCCCGAGATGAATCTTCAGGTATGGGAGCTAGTTGCCTGGTCAATAGCCATTCTTTCCGTCTTTCTTACAAACTGAACTCCAATTTTATTTAGGCTGCCTAATGGGCCCAGCTTATATTACAAAATATATTTGCCAGACTTCATTGCAGTCAGGGGTGCCATGTGACACAACTCTGACCAATGAGATGTAAGCAGAAGTCACTGCATTTTTAAGGGGCTAAGTGAGCTGATACATGTATCTCTGCCCTTCAGCCTCTCTCTTCTTCTTTCCTCAAGTGTTTCAGTGCTGGAAGGGGACATGAGGGAAAGACAAACAGATTTGGAACCTCAGCTTTTACGTCCTTCAGCTCCTGAACCAATTTCAGACATCACTTAATTTAGGACTTTCATAAATAGAGAGAAATAAACCATATCTTGTTTAATCATTGATATTTGGATTTTGTTATATTCAGCCAAACTCAATCCCTACCTAAAACAGGTGGGGAAAATACTTTTAGGCTCTGATAGGATTCTGATGAGTCCTGAGTTGAAGTTTATACCCTAAGTTGGAGTTATAAGATGGGGTCTTCTATCGTGGTTCACTCATGCATTCACAGCCTCAGATCCCTTACTTGTAGTCTGGGGAGACTATGACACCTGATTCGTAATGCGGATTAAATGAGAGAATAGATGTAACAGTGTAAAAAAATCTAGCACAATGCCTGGCATAACATTAGTGCCCTGTTAATATTAGTTCACTTATTTTACACATATCCCCAGCCTCTTGCAGCTACCAAGTTTATTCTTATAGATAAGAGCATATCAGATGCCCTGTGGGTCTGAGTAACTCTGATAGGGTTTTCTTTCAGTCTGTTTCCAACCACCTAGTATTGGGGTCAGTTCTTTGCTGATCTGTCATTTCGTGAAGCCATGCTACATAGTGTGATACAGCAAAGGAAAAAAGAAAAATGAGAAAGTGTTGCAGTTTGGTTCCCTGGGAAGGAGACTGTGAGACAGAATTTAGCATCCAGGATGTTTATTCAGAAGTGCCTTTAGATTCAACCTCCATGGAATGGAGAGGAAGGAAGCAAGATTGGGCAGAGGGAGAAGTCCAGCTGTGATGTAGGCCCAGTGACAGCGTCTACTGGCCCTACAGAGAGTGCTGGAGCAAGCCCAAATTGGGCTGAGATGGCCAGCCATTTATACTATCACATGAATCAGACGTTGTGTGTAGACTACCCAGGGAAGGGGTGAGACCTTGGCAAGGCTGCTCTTTGCTGCTAAGGGAGACCCAGAGGAGGCTGTTAGCTGGAGGCTGGCTATCCACAGCAGTCCCAACAGCTGGAGCAACATGTCCTTCATTGACGAGGGATCGGGTTAGAGGCTCATCTCAGTGTCCACTATAGATGAGAAGAAGAAGCACAGTTAATAGGAAATCACAGTGCTGAAACTTACGTATAAACTAACAAAATATTTTCTGATGCATCACAGGCAATAGCAGTTTTAGTTCCAGGATACAGGAATTTTCAATACTGTTCTTTGAAAAGAAATGACTAGAAATTAAGCTTAATTTACACCACTTCTTTTCTCATCTTCAAAAACTTACAATCTTGGTCTTGCTTCCTTGAAACACAAGAACTGGGTTGTGCCCATGGCATTGGAGATAAAAGATCTGGGATACCATATGTGAACGTTTTCAGTGTATTGAAATGAACTGTATTGTTATGAAGCCAAATTAATTATTGCTTTTATTGGTCTAAGATTAGTCCACACATAATTAATACTTATGGCACTTAATCACTGAAAAAGCAATTTACATACATTACCTCACCTAACCCATACAGCTATGTTAGAAGACTGGAATTGTCACCCTCATTTTCTTTATTTCTTTTGGCTTTGTAGAGTTCTTTACCAAATTCCTCAGTTGCTTAGAGGAAAAATAAAAGTAAACAAGCAAACACAATAATAAAAAAGGAGGGAGTTTATGTTTCACAATTTATGTAGATGATTTCACAAGTTTTAAAAAATGGTATTTCTAACATTTTCAATCTTCTCCTTCTCTGGGATGTTGCTGAGAATGTAGAAGGAAGGTTAGGGAGAGGTCACTATCCTTCCCTTCCCTTCTACATTATATCTGTGTGTGTGTGTGTGTGTGTGTGTGTGTATGTGTGTGTGTGTATATATATATATATATATATGTATATATATATATATAAAATCTCAAAAGAAAGCAAGAGAGGAAATTTTCCAGATGAGAAAATTTAAATTCAGACACATTAAGTACCTTTACCAAGGTCATTATTAGGTGGAATATTGACTAGAACCTAAGTTTTCGGCCATGCCGTGTATCTTGCGGGATCTTAGGTCCCCGATCCGGGACCGAACCCACGGCCCAGGCAGTGAGAGCATCGAATCCTAACCACTGGACTGCCAGGGAATTCCCGAGAACCTAGGTGTTTTTGCTTTGAGGCTAGTAGTTTCTCTGTTGTGCTGCCTACCTCATGATTGCTCCTCCATATGTCCTTTACTACTTTTTTTTTGAATTTTATTTTATTTATTTTTATACAGCAGGTTCTTATTCATTATCTATTTTATACATATTAGTGTATATATGTCAAGCCCAATCTCCCAATTCATCCCACCACCACTCCCCCACCCCCCCGCCACTTTCCCCCCTTGGTGTCCATACATTTGTTCTCTACATCTGTGTCTCTAGATCTGCCTTGCAGACCGGTTCATGTGTACGATTTTTCTAGGTTCCACATATATGCGTTAATGTACGATATTTATCTTTCTCTTTCTGACTTACTTTACTCTGTATGACAGTCTCTAGATACGTCCACATCTCGGCAAATGACCCAATTTCGTTTCTTTTTATGGCTGAGAAATATTCCATTGTATATACGTACCACATCTTCTTTATCCATTTATCTGTCGATGGGCATTTAGATTGCGTCCATGACCTGGCTATTGTAAATAGAGCTGCAATGAACATTGGGGTACATGTATCTTTTTGAATTATGGTTTTCTCAGGGTATATGCCCAGGAGTGGGATTGCTGGGTCATGTTGTAATTCTACTTTTAGTCTTTTAAGGAACCTCCATACTGTTCTCCATAGTGGCTGTATCAATTTACATTCCCAACAACAGTGCAAGAGGGTTCCCTTTTCTCCACACCCTCTCCTGCATTTGTTGTTTGTAGATTTTCTGATGATGCCCATTCTAACTGGTGTGAGGTGATACCTCATTGTAGTTTTGATTTGCATTTCTCTAATAATTAGTGGTGTTCAGCAGCTTTTCATATGCTTCTTGGCCATCTGTACGTCTTCTTTGGAGAAATGTCTGTTTAGGTCTTCTGCCCATTTTTGGATTGGGTTATTTGTTTTTTTAATATTGAGCTGCATGAGCTGTTTATATATTTTGGAGATTAATCCTTTGTCCATTGATTCATTTGCAAATATTTTCTCCCATTCTGAGGGTTGTCTTTTAGTCTTGTTTGTAGCATCCTTTGCTTTGCAAAAGCTTTTAAGTTTCACTAGGTCCCATTTGTTTATTTTTGTTTTTTATTTCCATTACTCTAGGAGGTGGATCAAAAAAGATCTTGCTGTGATTTATGTCAAAGAGTGTTCTGCCTATGTTTTCCTCTAAGAGTTTTATAGTGTCCAGATATACATTTAGATCTCTAATCCATTTTGAGTTTATTTTTGTGTATGGTGTTAGGGGGTGTTCTAATTTCATTCTTTTACATGTAGCTGTCCAGTTTTTCCAGCACCACTTATCAGAGAGACTGTCTTTTCTCCATTGTATATCCTTGCCTCCTTTGTCATAGATTAGTTGACCATAGGTGTGTGGGTTTACCTCTAGGCTTTCTATCCTGTTCCATTGATCTATATTTCTGTTTTTGTGCCAGTACCATATTGTCTTGATTACTGTAGCTTTGTAGTATAGTCTGAAGTCAGGGGACCTGATTCCTCCAGCTCTGTTTTTTTCCCTCAAGACTGCTTTGTCTATTCAGGGTCTTTTGTTTCTCCATACAAATTTTAAGATTTTTTGTTCTAGTTCTGTAAAAAATGCCATTGTTAATTTGATAGGGATTGCATTGAATCTGTGATTGCTTTGGGTAGTATAGTCATCTTCACAATATTGATTCTTCCAATCCAGGAATATGGTATATCTCTCCATCTGTTGGTATCATCTTTGATTTCTTTCATCAGTGGCTTATAGTTTTCTGAGTACAGGTAGGTTTATTCCTAGGTATTTTATTCTTTTCATTGAATGGGATTGTTTTCTTAATTTCTCTTTTTCATCTTTTGTTGTTAGTGTATAAGAATGCAGGAAATTTCTGTGCATTAATTGTGTATCCTGCCATTAACCAGATTCACTGATTAGCTCTAGTGGTTTTCTGGTGGCATCTTTGGGATTCTCTATGTATAGTGTTATGTCATCTGCAAACAATGACAGTTTTACTTCTTCTTTTACAATTTGTATTCCTTTTATTTCTTTTTCTGCTCTGATTGCCGTGGCTAGGACTTCCAAAACTGTGTTGAATAATAGTGGTGAGAGTGGACATCCTTGTCTTGTTCCTGATCTTAGAGGAAATGCTTTCAGTTTTCACCATTGAGAATGATGTTTCCTGTGGGTTTGTCATATATGGCCTTTATTTTGTTGAGGTAGGTTCCCTCTATGCCCACTTTCTGGAGAGTTTTTATCATAAACGGTTTTGAATTTTGTCAGAAGTTTTTTATGCATCTATTGAGATGATCATATGGTTTTTCTTCTTTAATTTGTTAATATGGTGTATCACATTGATTAATTTGTGTATATTGAAGAATCCTTGCATCCCTGGGATAAATCCCACTTGATCATGGTGTATGATCCTTTTAATGTGTTGTTGGATTCTGTTTGCTAGTATTTTGTTGAGGATTTTTGCATATATATTCCTCAGTGATATTGGTCTGTAATTTTCTCTTTTTGTAGTATCTTTGTCTGGTTTTGGTATCAGGGTGATGGTGGCCCTGTAAAATGAGTTTGGGAGTGTTCCTTACTCTGAAAATTTTTTGACGAGTTTGAGAATGATGGGTGTTAGCTCTCCTCTAAATGTTTGATAGAATTCACCTGTGAAGCCATCTGGTCCTGGACTTTTGTTTGTTGGAAGATTTTCAATTACAGTTTCAATTTCATTACTTGTGATTGGTCTGTTCATATTTTCTATTTCTTCCTGGTTCAGTCTTGGAAGGTTATACCTTTCTAAGAATTTATCCATTTCTTCCAGTTTGTCCATTTTATTGGCATAGAGTTGCTTGTAGTAGTCTCTTACGATGCTTTGTATTATTGTGGTATCTGTTGTAACTTCTCCGTTTTCATTTCTAATTTTATTGATTTGAGCCCTCTCCATCTTTTTCTAGATGAGTCTGGCTAAAGGTTTATCCATTTTGTTTATCTTCTCAAAGAACCAGCTTTTAGTTTTACTGATTTTTGCTATTGTTTTCTTTGTTTCTATTTCATTTATTTCTGCTCTGATCTTTATGATTTCTTTCCTTCTACTAACTTTGGGTTTTATTTGTTCTTCTTTTTCTAGTTCCTTTAGGTGTAAGGTTAGATTGTTTATTTGAGATTTTTCTTGTTTTCTGAGGTAGGCTTGTATTTCTGTAAACTTCCCTCTTAGAACTGCTTTTGCTGCATCCCATAGGTTTTGGATCATCATGTTTTCATTTTCATTTGTCTCTAGGTATTTTTTGATTTCTCTTTGTTTTCTTCAGTGATCTCTTGGTTATTTAGTAACATATTCTTTAGCCTCCATGTGTTTGTGTTTTTTACATTTTTTCCCTGTAATTGATTTCTGATCTCATAATGTTATGGTTGGAAAAGTTGCTTGATATGATTCCAATTTTCTTAAATTTTCTGAGGCTTGATTTGTGACCCAAGATGTGCTCTATCCTGGAGAATGTTCTGTGTGCACTTGAGAAGAAAGTGTAATCTGCTGTTTTTGGATGGATGTCCTATAAATGTCAATTAAATCAATCTGGTCTTTTGTGTCATTGAAAGCTTGTGTTTCCTTATTAATTTTCTGTCTGGATGATCTGTCCATTGGTGTAAGTGGGGTGTTAAAATCCCCCACTATTATTGTGTTATTGTCGATTTCCTCTTTTATAGCTGTTAGCAGTTGCCTTATGTATTGAGGTCCTCCTGTGTGGGATGCATATATATTTATAATTGTTATATCTTCTTCTTGGATTGATCCCTTGATCGTTATGTAGTGTCCTTCCTTGTCTCTTTTAACAGTCTTTAGTTTAAAGTCTATTTTATCTGATATGAGTATTGCTACTCCAGCTTTCTTTTGATTTCCATTTGCATGGAATATCTTTTTCCATCCCCTCACTTTCAGTCTGTATGTGTCCCTAGGTCTGAAGTGGGTCTCTTGTAGATAGCATATATATGGGTCTTCTTTTTGTATCCATTCAGGGAGCCTGCGTCTTTTGTTTGGAGCATTTAATCCATTCACATTTAAGGTAATTATCAATATGCATGTTCCTGTTACCATTTTCTTAATTGTTATGGGTTTGTTTTTGTAGGTCCTTTTCTTCTCTTGTGTTTCCCACTTAGAGAAGTTCCTTTAGCATTTGTTGTAGAGCTGGTTTGGTGGTGCTGAATTCTCTTAGTTTTTGCTTGTCTGTAAAGGTTTTAATTTCTCTGTCGAATATGAATGAGATCCTTGCTGGGTAGAGTAATCTTGGTTGTACATTCTTCCCTTTCATCGCTTTAAATATATTGTGCCACTCCCTCTGGCTTGTAGAGTTTCTGCTGAGAAATGAGCTGTTAACCTTATGGGAGTTCCCTTTTATGTTATTTGTCATTTTTCCCTTGCTGCTTTCAGTAGTTTTTCTTTGTCTTTAATTTTTGTCAATTTGATTACTATGTGTCTTGGTGTGTTTCTCTTTGGGTTTATCCTGCCTGGGACTCTCTGCGCTTCCTGGACTTGGGTGGCTATTTCCTTTCCCATGTTAGGGAAGTTTTCGACTATAATCTCTTCAGGTATTTTCTCGGGTCGTTTCTCTCTCTCTTCTCGTTCTGGGACCCCTATGATGCGAATTTTGTTGCGTTTAATGTTGTCACAAAGGTCTCTTAAGCTGTCTTCATTTTTGTTCATCCTTTTTTCTTTATTCTGTTGCATGGCAGTGAATTCCACCATTCTGTCTTCCAGGTCACTTATCCATTCTTTTCCCTCAGTTTTTCTGCTATTGATTCCTTCTAGTGTACTTTTCATTTCAGTTTTTGTATTGTTCATCTCTGTTCTTTAATTCTTTTAGTTGTTTGTTCTTTAATTCTTCTAGGTCTTTGTTAAACATTTCTTGCATCTTCTCGATCTTTGCCTCCATTCTTTTGCCAGTGTCCTGGATCATCTTCACTATTATTATTCTGAATTCTTTTTCTGGAAGATTGCCCATCTCCACTTCATTTCGTTGTCTTTCTGGGGTTTTATCTTGTTCCTTCATCTGGTACAAAGTCTTCTGCCTTTTCATTTTGTATCTTTCTGTGAATGTGTTTTCCCTTCCATAGGCTTCAGAATTGTAGTGTTTCTTGCTTCTCCTGTCTCTACTCTTTTGTATCTTATTCGGTGTCTGTTCTCAGACATCATTGGGTACATCACGCCATCATCAATACCCTCTTCGGTAGATAATCCAGCAAATACATTCCAGAATCCTAAAATATAAAAGCAAATGGCACATATTTACCTACTTTGGACCATAGATGCTGGGTTGTGAATGTAGAGGTGAGAATGAGACACATATTCAACCATTAGTTAAGCTTCACTTGTTGAGATCAGGCTTTGGGTTGTTGCCAAACATCTTTCTTGTCAAGAGCACTTCTCTCTGATTCTCTGTCACTCTCTCTGCGTCTGTCTGTTTCTTTATTTCTCTCTCTTTCTTTCTCACTGTTTTTGACTCTCCATTCCTGTCTCTTTCCCTGTCTCTCTGTCACTCAGTGTGTATCTGTTTTTCACTTTCCTCCCTTTGACTGTGTTTCTTTTCTCTCCTCTCCTTTCATCTCCTCCTCTCTTCCCCTCCCTTCCCCCCACCTCTCTTTCTCCTCCTCCGTCCTCCCTCTCCCCACCTCTCTCCCTCTTTTTCTTTTATCTCTATGTGTGGCCTCTTCCTCTCTGTCTCTGTTTCAGCTTCTTTCTGTGTGTGTCTGTGGGTGTTTCTTGTATGTCTGTCTCTTGCTCTTTTTTTCTCTGGAATACACAGAGGTTCACTAGGAACTATTTTGCTTCTTGAGAGATCTTCAGGTCTTCTAAATTAAGCCATTTTGTTAAAAGATTTTCTCATAATAACCATAAGCAGAAGGCAACTGATTAAACAGTAGATGAATATTTAATGATAAATCCCTGAATACTTAGTTTTATGTAGCCCATTATGTTTTTGGAGCCTGTAAAACTCATTAGTTGATTCCTGCTGCATTTCTGTCAGATGATTCTGCTTTAACCCTCCCCAGAGAAGACGGATGTATAACTGAGGCCTCTGAATCCTCCACTCTGCACTGGGTGGCCCTGCCATCTTTCTTCACCTCCAGGCTTTAGAGCAGAGGTCAGCAAACTGTAGCCCGTGGACCAAATCCTGCCTGCTGCTTGCTTCTGTATGAGTTAGGAGCTAAGAAAGCTGTTTACAGTTTTAAAGGGTTTTAAGGAAAGGAGAAATGTAATATGTGGCAGAGACCTGCAAAGCCTAAACAACTGTTTACAGAATAAGCTTGCTGACTTCTTAGAGAATTTTGCGTGGTAGTAGCCACACCAGTGATTTCTCCAGGACATTAGAAGCATCAAAAACTGTTCCCACACTCCCTGCGCTCAGCTTCCCAAGAAACAGAGCCTGAGGCCGAGATGCTTGTGCAAATGTTTTAGTGAGGAAGTATTCCCCGATGAAACCTATAATGAAGTAAGGCAATGAAGACAGGGTGCAAGAGGCCGGGCAAAGCCATGGGTTCAGTGGAAGTCTAGGCTTAGCCTGATTCACAAGGAAAGGAGCTCTGTAATGTGAAGAATACCACAAAATTGTCCCACCTTGAGTCAAGGGGGCTAAGCTTTAATTCCCCAGTATTAGCAAGTCAGTAGTAATGACCCAACTCCCAGGAAAGGGGGGTCTGTGTAACCTTCTAGTCCTCTTTGTACAAAGCAGTCCCTGTTAACCTAGCACAGTTCTCTAGAGATGGGTGAGCCATGAGCTATTAGCAGGTAACACTCATAATAGCTGGAGAATGGACACAATGGCCCAATGAAGGGGATCTGGGCAGGGCACCAACAGTAACTGCTACACGAATGACATTGGGGATGAGGAGGCTACTGTAACCTTACACTCCCTGTTGGCGGGTTAACACCTGTGTTGCACACCATAGTGGTCTTTGACTCTATGGGGCTGCCTGGGATGGGCTCCAACATCCTAGTCACAAATACATAGTCATGCCCAAGAGGGGAGTATCAGCCTTATGAATGTGTGAGAAGCCTGATGTGCCTTCTAGATTAGGGGGTGAAGAGTGATGGAATGTCTGAGCTGGACAGGCTTCAAAGATCATCAGAACCCAAACCCTCATTTTAAAGAGGAAAGATTTCACAAGGTCCCACAGCTGGCAAGCAACTGAGTTAGCACTACATCCCTGTTTTCTAACTTATAGTACAGGGTGGTTTTCATCATTTTACAATGCATCTCTGGGCTGTATACTTAACATCATATCATGGTTAGTGCTTCTACCTTTAAGGAAAGATGAGAAAAATTAGCAGTTAATTTTCTCTGCCATTTAATCCATTAACCACTATTCCTATGACATGTAAAGTTATTCTCCAAATTGCTAACTAGTATGTTTTAAATAAACTTTAAAATTTTATTTTAGAGAGGTTTTAGACTTACAGAATTATTGTGAAGATAGTACAGAGAGTTCCTATATGCTCCACATTATTTCCCCTGTTACTAACATCTGGTATTAGTATAGTATTAATACACATATTTCTATATTTAAACATCTAAATCTTTATTAAGCTAAAATTGGTTCATACTGATGTCTCTAACTCTAATCCATTACCTCAGGGATCATTCAAGCTTCCTTTCCTGTAATCTTCCGCTCCAACAGTGAGATCTGGCTTCTACTATCTGCCATCCATTTAATTCATTGTTCAATTCCAGCATGTATGGATATTATTTTCAGAATTGGTAGCTCATACGCTGATGGGAAACAATTTTATCAACTAGAGCACAGTAGTTAAATATAGGTCCTTTTGCTTTTAGTCTTATAAATTTCACTCATTTCCAAAGTAACTTAGGTAAGCACCTTTTCACCCACTACCTTCAGTGAGGCTATCTCAGACTTTTGTAATACATTTAGAGTCTTTGGTCACATTCTGCATTCCATCCTGGGACCTCTCAACCTCCTAAATGATTTTTTAAATTTGCACATATTAAGGTTTACTCTTTGTTCTATAACATTCCATGGGTTTTGACAAATGCTTAATGTCTTATTTTCACCATCATGGTATCATATTCTGGAATAGGCAAAATTACGGAGACAGTAAAAACATCAAGGGTTTCCAGAGACTTGGGGCAAGGATATGAGGATTGAATAGGTGAAGCACAATGTTTTTCTAGAATGAGTGAGGAAGTGTCCTTTCTGTTTCTATTTTCTGGAAGAGATTATGAAACATTGTTATCATTTCCTCTTTAAATATATGGTGCATTTCACCAGTGAAATAACCTGAGTCTGGTGCTTTTTGGGGAAATTTATTAATTCAGTTTCACTAATAAATATAGAACTATTTCTCCTTTTATAAGTTTTGGTCATTTATAAGGAATTGGTCCATTTCATCTAGTTATCAGACTTGTAGGCTTAGAAATGTTCTTAGTATTTCTTTATTATCCTTTTAATGTCCATGTAATTAAATAGCGATGAACTCTTTCATTTCTGATATTGGTAATTTGGGTCTTCTCTCTTTTTTTCTTGGTTAACCTGTTTATGGGTTTATCAATTTTATTGATTTTTTGGTTTCACTAATTTTCTCTACTGTGTTCTTGTTTTCAATTTCACAGATTTCCACTCTTTTTTTGTTGAAATATAGTTGATTTACAATATTGTATTAGTTTCAGGTGTACAGCAAAGTGATTCAGTTTTATATATATATATACTTTTTTCAGATTATTTTCCATCATAGGTTATTATAAGATATTGAATATTGTTCCCTGTGTTTTACAGTAAATCCTTGTTGCTTATCTGTTTTATATATAGTAGTGTGTATCTGTTAATCCCATACTCCTAAATTATGCCCCCAACTCCCTTTCCCCTTTGGTAACCGTAAGTTTGTTTTCTATGTCTGTGAATCTGTTTCTGCTTTGTAAATAGATTCATTTGTATTATTTTTTAGATTCCACATATAAGTGATACCATCTAATATTTGTCTTTCTCTGTCTGACTTCACTTAGTATGATAATCTCTAGGTCCATCCATGTTGCTACAAATGGCAATATTTCATTCTTTTTTATGGCTGATCTACTCTAATTTTTATTATTTTTTTCTACTACTTGCTTTAGGCTTAAATTGCTCTTCTTTCTCTTGTTTCCTAAAGGTTAAGCTTACCTTATTGATATTAGATCTTTCTTCTTTTCCTAATATATGTATTGAATGTTAAAATTTTCCCTCTGCTTTCACTGCATCTCACAAATTTTGATGTTGTATTTTCATTTTTATTTAATTCAATATATTTTTACATTATGTTCTTGAGACTTCTTCTTTGACCCGTCTGTTATTGCAAATGTGTTGCTTAATCTCCAAATATTTGGGGATTTTTCAGGTGTCTTCTGTTGATTTCTCTTTTAAATTTTGTTGGCTTTGAGAACATACTTTGTAGGATTTGTACTCTTTTAAATTTGTTAAGGTGTATTTTATGGTCCAGAATGTGATCTATCTTGGGGAATATTCCAGGCAAGCTTGAGAAGAATATATGAATATACTGATGTTGGAGTGTTCTATTAATGTCAATTAGATCAAATTGATTGATATTGCTGTTCGGTTCAACTATATCCTAATTGATTTTCTTACTGCTTGACCTATCAGTTACTGACAGAGATATTGAAGTCTCCAACTATTATACTGAATTTGTCTATTTCTCCTTTCACTTTAATCAGTTTTGGCCTCATGTATTTTGGTGTTCTGTCATTAAGTTCATACATGTTTAGGATTGTTACGTCTTTTGGAGAATTGTCTCCTTTGTTATTGTGCAGTACCTCTCTTTATCCCTGATAAATTTCCTTGCTCTGAAGTCTATTTTGTCTCAAATTAATATAGCTATTCCAGCTCTCTTTGATTAGTGTTAGCATAGTGTATTTTCTTTCTTCACTTTTGAACTATCAGAGTCTTAATATTTAAAGTAGATTTCTCGTACAGTTTTCCCTTCCAAGAAGAGTCATTGATTTTCAGTGTGCCCAGTTTTTTTCTTGTTGTAAGGACTGGAGTGATGATTTCCAAGTTTTTAATATGTCAGAGATGAAATCACAAGTCCTGCTAATCTTTTAAAAATCAACATCTTCTTGCTTTCTTCCTTCTCTCCAGCCAGTATGAAAATCCTTCCCTACTTTTCTTGCAACCTCTTTCAGAGGACTTCCTCAGCAGAGCTCTTTGACCTCTGAGAACATTGTTTTCTCCTTTATGTCACAGCCATCTGACTCTTAAAATTCACAAAGGGCTGTACAACCTCACTTTCTACCTAGAAATCCTGCTACTTCTCATACCTAGTCCCAACAATGAAGTCAGCTTTGTTCATGCCTTTGTGAAACATACATATGTACTTTCTTGTAGAGATTCCACTGTTTTCTTCCATTTTGGTTTCCTTTGGAAATCCTCCAGAATATGTCAAGTTGTATGAATCACAACAGATAACCTAATTTAAATTCTTTCTCATGAGGTCCTGAAGTCCATGAAAAGTGAGGATTAAGGAATGTGGTAGCTGAGTATCTGATTTAAATGTTCCTAACAGTCAGGATATGATGGCTTACACAGATGACAGTAGATAACAGTATAGATTTTCACATAACCAGAAGTATGGGCGGACCAGTCCAGAGTTGGGAAGGCCAGGGTTGGACAACATCTCACGAACACAGGTTTTAAAAAATTATCTTTCTACTCTGTCAAATCTAGTGTGTTAGATTTTTGCATCCTGATCTCAAGATGGCTTCCCCATCTGCATCTATCTCTTTTATCAGGAAAGAAAAAGAAATGTCTCTATAAGCTCTTTGTATCAATTTACATCACATGGGTACCCCTAGCGGAAGAGAGACTGGGAAAGTGAGCATTTCACTTTTGAAGCCTCTCTAGGAAATGTGCTAGAAAGGAGTGGAGAGTGAGTGTTAAGTCATGCATGGTGGCGGCTTCTGTTGACTGGTTCACCCAAGTTTCAGAAACAGTATGCTCTCTCATTATAGCCTTACTGCAACTCTGTGACATAGAAAAGGTCGGTGGACAGTTTGATGTGGATTGAAGGGCAGGTGTTCTGACTGATATCATTATTTTTCTTCCTTTTCATCTTTTAAGACCTATTTCACGATTCTAATCCTCCATGAAACTGGGCCACTCTGGTACCTTTTAATAAAGAAACTTATTTTCTAGATCACTCATATGTGTGTCAGTTTAGGTTTCCTGATAAGCAGATGGTTAGACAGAGTTAGAAGTGTAAGTGGTTTATTGGGGGATAATGCCAATGAGAGATAAAAGGGCATGAAGCAGAATTGGACAGGAAGAGCCTCAAGACAGTAAAGCAGATCTGACAGAGTTTTGGCCAATCCAATAAGGAGCTCTTGAGAAAAGATTGCCCATTGGTGGAATCTTGTGTTAGGCAGAGATGGCCAGTTCCTACTATCCGCACCGTGATCATTTGTTGGCTGAGAGATGCCTGGGAAAACAGTGAATTTGATTCAAATGCTGCAGTGAATCCTGAAGGTCCTATAGATAGAGTCTGTCAGCTCACTGCTCCTTTCACAGCTAAAGGCAAGCTCTTTCTTGAAGGGAGAGCTAGAAGGTGCACCTCCATGACTAACACTGAATGATTTTTCAGTCATGTTTGTTAATTATCAAACTGTCCACAAGCTCTTGTTGAGTCCATACTATGTAGAAACTGCTCTGCTAGGCTCTTTGATGATTCAAGGAAGTGTAAGGCACTTGCTGTGTTGGTTATCTTTTGTTTTCCCCTCTAGATTCATTCTCACCCTTCTCCACCTTGCTCTGTGCTCCTGGAGACTATATGGAATGTACCACGGGACTCCATTGCCCTCTGGTTTCCAATTGGATCTGACCAATGGAGAGACTCGGCAACAGATTAAAGGGAGGGAGAAGAATGAGGAGGAAACTTACCCTGTAGACTCTCCTTTTTGAAGTCATCTTGGGTTGGCTGTGTCCCTTGGCCAAAAGTTACTGTTCTTAAGATTCTTCTGTGCAATTTTCTCTCCTTCCACGTTCCAATAATCTCTCTCTCTTTACCTCTTCATCCCTTCAGGCATAGGGGTAGAAATAGTAAAACTATCTGTAACAGTGCAAATAGGTTCCTGCACTGTTCCTTGTGGTTCTCCTACATCCTGTCCAAACCTTTGTTGTCTGACCCTTTGTAAATCACATCTCCTCAAATTATCTTAATTGGAGTGTGCCATCTGTTTTCAGTTGGGACCCTGACTCATGCACTTGCTTTTTCTTTTTATATGCATACGCCACTTCTAGCTAATTAGTTTGATATAAACAACTTGAGGCAGAAGCTTACACTGGATTCTTAATAAACATCTTTTAACCAACATAGTTCCTCTTCTGAATGCTTCTTTATTTCTCCACTTATCCATTCAGCTCAACAAAGATGTATCTAGTGCCTACTGTGTGCCATGTGCTATGTTAGATATTGTACACAGAGATTTGGTCCAGGTCTCAAAGAGCAGCCTAGAACACAGGCACAAACTGCAAAGTACAGCCAAATGATGAGGGAGCTGAGATTAAATATACCCAGTTAACTATGAATGCCTGGAGGAGAGTGATCATTTTTAACATGGGAAGTCAGGAGAGGATGTGCTGAAAAAGTGACAGCTGAAATGAGTTTTGAGAGAGGTATCACCAGGTAGACAAGTGAGACTCACGGTGAGGTCTGTTTAACTGCTATTACCATAGCTCAGGTGAGAAGGGAATAGTAATAATAATAATAATAATAATAATAACATTGAGAGAGATGCAGACTGATTTGGCAATGTCACTTGAGTCATCAGGGAAACAGGAAAGTGCTACTTTAGGAAGGAACTGTAATTCCTTAATGGCATTTGAATACCAGGAGCAGTATAAGCTGATTTTCAATTGTCTATAATAGTATGGAAGTAAATACTCTGCCCTAATGGAGACTGAACAACGATGTGTTAGTGTTTATTATTGCTTTAAAATGGGAAGAATGAGTTACCTCTGCTTCAAGACTCCTGTGTAGTTGCCTAGTGAAACCATCTTTTTATTTATTTATTTTAAGAATATCCTACGGGGGAAGAAACTTCATGGAAATGATATGTAAATAGGCTATTACTTTGTGACTTTGCCTATTTCCACTTTCCATCACATGTGGTTGCAAATTTGTCTCTACCAAGGAATAGCCTTTTCTTTTTTATTACTGGTAACTTAGATTTTTTTTTTCTCTTTATAAAAACAAAGAGTTAATGTAGCCTGGGGAAAAGAAATTTAAAGCAATGGTACTTCCTGTGAAAAAGTACTGCATTTAAAAGCCTAGAATTTTAAACAACACTATGTTGTAAGTTTTGATATCCACTTGAACAGATTTTTTTTTCTGTTGATAACTTACTCATGCAGTTCCTGGTGATGTTAATGATAACCATTGTGTACTCTTCAAGAAGAGAATACAATTTGCCCCAAAAATAACTCTGGAAAATATCTCTGATCAGTCCTTCAGAAATCCTACACTGAAAAAAAATTCATTGTGCCCCATATTTGATCTTTTTGTCATCAAAAATAAATATTGACAAGGGATAAGTATTTTAACGTAAGAAAAAAGGTGAAACCTCAAATACACAAAAGGGCAAAGGATAGAACATTCAATTTACAAAAAAAGGTGTATATATATAAATGGAAAATGAGCAAATGAAAATGTTCAACTTGAGGAATAATAAAAGAAATGCAAATTAGACCAACAATGAAATTATGTTTTAGCCATAAATTTGCAAATTATAAAATATAAATACCCAGCTTTAACTAAAGTCGAGTGAATCAAGTTGCCTCATATATGGCTGATATAAATCAGCATAAGTTGTCACAAGTTTACTGGAGGGCAATATGGAAATCTGTAATAAGGTACTTAAAATTATCTTTGAACCATCAATTTCACTTCAAAAAATGAATCCTAGGGAAATTAAGACAAATGTCCACTAGGATTTAGCTAAACTGTAATATTTGCAGTGTTATTGAGAGCAAAAATTTTAAACTATGTATGTGTGTGGTCCAGGGGTGGGGGGAACTAAATAACCCACAACAGGAATTTTAAAAAATCTGTTTATCTAAAATCTACTTTGGTATATATATGGAACCAGACCTGGTCCCCATAGGAAATAGAGATGGTACATTTAAAATAGGAGAATTCAAGAAGGGTTTATCTCCATGTAGGACCATAGGGCTCATAGCAGCCAAGATGTTATGATTCTAGGCTTGAAAGCATATGAGAAAGGGGAAAGAATGTTGTATAGAGTTGGTCACCTTAAGAGAAACAGTGAGTGACCTTTAGCTGAGGAAAATAGCCAGCCCAAGGCAGCCTTTCAAGGAGAGAACTAAAGGAGTAAATACCCTGTCTCACACTCCTCAGGTCCCTGTAGACTGTTTGCCGGGGTTCCCCACTGACCAAACCCAGCAGGAACCTATTGGTGTGATCCACATAGATCAGCTTCTGGGGGAGAAGAGAGTCTTCTGGTGGTGGTGGTGGTGGGGTTGAGAATGACTGAGAAAAGGTTAAAGGCTAGTAGAAGATGGATGAGGAGAAGGCGGGGCATCAAACAGAACTCATTTCATACAGTCTGCTCCTTTTGTTTTGAATTATCCACTCTTGTGTTTCATTAGGATTAGGATGAAGCCTTCATTTTCCCAACAGAGGAGTACATGAAGTCTCATTAACTGCTGTATCATGGCAGGATGATAAAAGTCCCATCATATTCTTACCTAAAATATAAAACATTAGCTAACACCAGAGTTCGTATAATACAGTGTGGGAAAGGGATTAGTTACATAGTTGTAGCTGTGTTAGACCCTTCTTCTGTAGCTGGTTATGAGGGTTACGTTAATTATCATAACTACCTTCTTCTACCTCACATTACATGTGCCCTTATCCTTTGCCGGCGTGTAAACTGGATGACAATCTTTATTGGGGAGTAGTCCAAACTTTAATCTCTAAAGGATTCGAGTCTTTGCTGTCTGTTTTTTTTCTTTTCCATTATGATTTTTTTATAAGACATTGAATATAGTTCCCTGTGCTATACTGTAGGACCTTGCTGTTTATTTTATATATAGTAGTATGTATCTGCTAATCTCAAACTCCTAATTTATCTCCACTCCTTTCCCCTTTGGTAACCATAAGTTTGTTTTCTATGTCTGTGAGTCTGTTTCTGTTTTGTAAATAAGTTCATTTGTATCATTTTTTAGATTCCACATATAAGGGATATCATATTATTTTTGTCTTTCTCTGTCTGACTTAATTCACTTAGTATGATAATCTCTAGGTCCATTCACCTTGCTGCAAATGGCATTATTTCATTCTTTTTTATGGTTGAGTAGTATTCTACCATACATATATATTTATATATACCACATCTTTATTTATTCATCTGTTGATGGGCATTTAGGTTGGTTCCATGTCTTGGCTATTGTAGATAGTGCTGCTATGAACATAGGGGTGCATGTATCTTTTTTTCTTAATTAATTTTTATTGGAGTGTAATTGCTTTACAGTGTTGTGTTAGTTTCTACTGTACAGCAAAGTGAATTAGCTATGTGTATACATATGTCCCCCCTTTTTTTGGATTTCCTTACCATTTAGGTCACCACTGAGCACTGAGTAGAGTTCCCTGTGCTATACAATAGGTTCTCATTAGTTATCTATTTTATACATAGTATCAATAGTGTATATATGTCAATCCCAATATCCCAATTCATCCCACCCTCCCCTTTCCCCCTTGGTATCCATAGGTTTGATCTCTATGTCTGTTTCTCTATTTCTGCTTGCAAATAAGAACATCTGTACCATTTTTCGAGATTCCACATATATGTGTTAATATACGATATTTGTTTCTCTCTTTCTGACTTACTTTACTCTGTATGATAGTCTCTAGGTCCATCCACGTCTCTACAAATAACCCAATTTCGTTCCTTTTTATGGCTGAGTAACATTCCATTGTATATATGTACCATATCTTCTTTGTCCATTCACCTGTCAGTGGACGTTTAAGTTCCTTCCATGTCCTGGCTATTGTAAATAGTGCTGCAGTGAACATTGGAGTGCAAGTGTCTTTTTGAATTCTGTTTTTCTCTGGGTATATGCCCAGTAGTGGGATTGCTCGGTCATATGGTAGCTCTATTTTTAGATTTCTAAGGAACCTCCATACTGTTCTCCATAGTGGCTGTATTAATTAACATTCCCACCAACAGTGCACGAGGGTTCCCTTTTCGCCATACCCTCTCCAGCATTTATTGTTTGTAGATATCTTGATGATGGCTATTCTGACCAGTGTGAGGTGATACCTCATTGTAGTTTTTTTTTTTTTTTTTTTTTTTTTCCGGTACGTGGGCCTCTCACTGCTGTGGCCTCTCCCGTTGCGGAGCACAGGCTCCGGACGCGCAGGCTCAGCGGCCATGGCTCACGGGCCCAGCCTCTCCGTGACATGTGGAATCTTCCCGGACCGGGGCACGAACCCATGTCCCCTGCATTGGCAGGCGGACTCTCAACCACTGCGCCACCAGGGAAGCCCCTCATTGTAGTTTTGATTTGCATTTCTCTAATAATTAGTGATGTTGAGCATCTTTTCATGTGTTTGTTGGCCATCTGTATGTCTTCTTTGGAGAATTAGGTCTTCTGCCCATTTTTGGATTGGGTTTGTTTGTTTGATATTGAGCTGCATGAGCTGCTTGTATGTTTTGGAGATTAATCCTTTGTTAGTTGCTTCATTTGCAAATATATTTTCCCATTCTGAGGGTTGTCTTTTCATCCTGTTTATGGTTTCCTTTGCTGTGCAAAAGCTTTTAAGTTTCATTAGGTCCCATTTATTTATTTTTGTTTTTATTTTCATTATTCTAGGAGGTGGGTCAAAAAAGAACTTGCTGTGGTTTATGTCAAAGGGTGTTCTGCCTATGTTTTCCTCTAAGAGTTTGATAGCGTCTGGTCTTACATTTAGGTCTTTAATCCATTTTGAGTTTATTTTTGTGTATGGTGTTAGCGAGTGTTCTAATTTCATTCTTCTACAAAACTACAGAAAAGTAAAGTAAAAATAGAAAAATAAAAAATATATATTAAAAAAATTAAAAAATAAAAAAGCAATAAAACAGCAATACCATCAATGGAACAAACGAAACAAACAAAAAAAGAATAAGAGTAATAAGTATATTTTCCTGGGGCCTCCTCTGTCAGTGTCCTTGCCCCCACAGTCAGCCACAGGCAATCCCCACCTCCCCAGGAGGCCCTCCAATATCTCTAGGTAGGTCTCTGGACCTGCTGTGGGCACTGTGGTGTCAGCTCAGACTCTGACATGGCCCAAGTCCTGCATGTAATTGCCCCCAAAGTCCACTGCAGCTAAGCCTATACTGGTAAAAGTTGTGGGAACACTCATTGTCTATTCAGGTATTCCAGAGATGCGTGATTTACCAAGCCAGTTGCGGGGATTTAATCCACAACTTGTGCAGCTGCACCGAAAGATTTCCGTTCCTCTTCCTTAGTCGCACCGCCTCTGTGGCTCAGCTTTGGTTTTGGCCCCACCCCTGCGTGTGCACCACCCTCAGGCATCTGTCTCCTGCCCAGGCCAGAGGGAGCAAAAGCAGCAGCTTATTGGGGCACACTTACTTCCTCAGGCCGGAGAGGGGTGCAGCAGCCACAAGTCGGGGGTGTGTGAATTGCCTGCAGCAGCAGCGACTGGCAGGCAGTTGCAACAGACTGGGCCATGCTCGCTCTGGCAGGAGCCCCTTGCAGTGCCTGCAGAAGCCAAAGAAGCCAGCAGGTGGGGAAAGGGGTTGTAATGGCGGCCCTGCTCCTTGCGCGCCACTCGACAATGACGCCTTGCTTCTATGGTGTCCCGGGCTTTTCCTACAAATTTTCCCGGGTGTGAGCTCCTTACTCCTGTCCCTTCAAGGCTGTCTTTTCACAGCCAACAGCTGTCCGCTCCCTAGGTCCACTCCCCAAACCCCATTTTCCAGCACCCAGACCCCCTCCACAACAGGACGCTCACAGCTCAGGCTGGGATACGCAGAGCTGCGGCGCAGACCATGCTCACAGTTCCTACTTTGTACTCCCTTCCACAGGCCGTCTGCTGCATTCTCCTTTGATCTTCCACAGGTTCCTTTCTATCCCAGCTGATTTCCCCACTGTGAGGGAGTTTTTCTGAGTGCGGGGACCTCCCCTCACCTTCAGCTTCCCGCTAGGGTTGCTGGTCCCTTTTTTGATTCCTCTTTTCCTTTTTTCTTTCTTTCATCCTACCCGGCTGCGAGGGGATTTTTCTTGTCCTTTTAGGTGTCCAAAGTCTTCCACTAATGTTCAGCAGGTTCTCTGAGAGAATTGTTCCATTTGTAGCTGTATTCTTTTTTTTTTTTTTTTTTTTTTGTAGCTGTATTCTTGATGTACTTGTGAGGAGCGAAGAAGTCCGCGTCCTCCTATTCCACCATCTTGACTCTTTGGCCCATATATCTTTTTGAATTAGAGTTTTCTCCAGATATATGCCCAGGAGTGGGATGGCTGGATCATATGGTAAATCTATTTTTACTTTTTTAAGGAACCTCCATTCTGTTTTCCATAGTGCCTGCACCAATTTATATTTCCACCAAGCGTGTAGGAGGGTTCCCTTTTTTCCACAACCTCTCCAGCATTTGTTATTTGTAGACTTTTTAGTGATGGCCATTCTGTGATGTCTGGTTTTATTGCAATGATGAAATCTGTCAGGATCAGGACGATTGAGTAAACCAAAATGTGCCCTGGGAATGCCCTAGGTTTGTACATGGTCCTTGTCCATATTGTGTAGCAGCAACCAAATTTCCCCCGATAATCTGAATAAATTACTTACTCAGTACAGTAACCCTATGGCTGTTGGTTCAGTGACATGAGGAGCCCAAAATGGCCTGGTAGCAGTCTCAGCTTCTACTGTCGGAACCATACCTCTGTTTTCTGGTACAAGGATTTCTCTCTTGGCCACTAGGACATCTACACACACTAAACCAAAGTTTGTAGTAACTGGAACAAAAATACTTCCAGTGGGTTATTAGATACAGTAGTTAGAGGGGACACTCCTATTGATATCTGTTGGTTTCCGGACTCCTGTGTTATAATTATAAGGAAGAGAGCACCACATATTGAGAGTTGCAAGGTGACTTTTTCCCAGCTGGCCCTGTAACCAAAGCTTCAGCAGTCTGCTACACTGTGTAAGGCCATGGCTTCTTGGTGAAAGAGCACCTGGTAATGCTCGTGAAATCTGCGAGCACTGGAAGACATTACTGCACTTCAAGACAGATCATAAAAGGGGATTGAGTGAAATTCTGCATAGTAAAGGTGAAACTCCAGTTCTCTACTCTCACTCAACACCAGAACAAAGACAGCCAGCCTCAGACTCCCCTGGTAAGTGACTGGAAGATTTGCTGATGGGACTAAACTCCCCTAGAGAGAAGATCCATAGATACTGACATCTGGGGAGTTTTCAATGAAAAATATGCTTGGCCGTTTGATTATTTAATTGTGAAGTCCATGGTCAACAAGGCCCTCCCATGGACAAAACTTCTGATCAACTTTTTGTTGTCTCATCTTTAAATATAAGTGGGCCACCAAAAAATCACCAAATATTTGGGGAAAGATTTCAACACAAAAAAGAGACCAAAAAATTGACATAATGTAGAGAACAGAAGAACTTAACTTGTATCATCAGAGATTAGGAATGAGTTCTTGGAAATTAAAAATACAATTAAAAATAAAGTTGATTAAAATATTAGAATATTCAGTCATGGAAATATCCTAGAAATTGGAACCAAAAGGCAAAATGATTTAGAATAAAGACAAAAGGTTTTTTCTTTTTAATAAGTAGTACAACAGGCAAATAAAAGTTTCAGAAAGTGATAACTTTCTTCCCAGAATTATTTTCTGTGTTCTATGAAAAATAGTGCAAGAACATTCCCCAGAATTGATGGACTTGAGTCTCCAAACTGCAAGAGCCCTACAAGGATAAATTAATGAAAAAAAGTCTGTCCCAATGTACTTTATTTGGAGCCTCAGAACTCCAGAGATAAAGAGAAGATCCTAAATTATTCCAGAAAAAAACAATTAGATCACTTAAAAGTATATGAAATAAGGGTAACATTTGACTTCCTTGCAACATTAGAAGTTGGAAAACAATGCAACTGTATCTACAACAGACATATCAAAATCAAACAGTATAAACGTGTATATATATATATATATATATATAATATATACATATATTTAAAATATATGTATGGGACTTCCCTGGTGGTGCAGTGGTTAAGAATCCGCCTGCCAATGCAGAGACACAGGTTCGGTCTCTGGTTCGGGAAGATCCCACATGCTGCGGAGCAACTATGCCCGTGTGCCACAACTGCTGAGCACATGCACCACAACTACTGAAGCGCGTGCACCCTAGCCCCCGTGCTGCAACTACTGAAGCCCCTGCGCTCTAGGGCCCGCGTGCTGCAACTACTGAAGCCCGTGCGCCTAGAGCCCATGCTCCGCAACAAGAGAAGCCACCGCAATGAGAAGCCCGCGCACCGCAACGAAGAGTAGCCCCCGCTCTCTGCAACTAGGGAAAGCCTATGGCAGCAACGAAGACCCAACACAGCCAAAAAAAAAAAAAATATATATATATATATATATATGTATGTATGTGTATATATATATATATGGATGTTAACATCAGAATAAATAGCTAAAAGGCCTCTGGGGTATAGAGTAGAGAGGCGAGTAGGGGACTTCTGTTTATTCATATGTTTTTCTTATAAGCCTAGTAGATCTGTTTAATTTTTTAAACTATCTGAAGGAACAAATAAAAATCGTTTTAAAAAATCAGATTTGGGCCTCCCTGGTGGCACAGCGGTTGAGAGTCCGTCTGCTGATGCAGGCGACACGGGTTCGTGCCCTGGTCCGGGAGGATCCCACATGCTGCGGAGCGGCTGGGCCCGTGAGCCATGGCCGCTGAGCCTGCGTGTCCGGAACCTGTGCTCCACAACGGGAGAGGCCACAACAGTGAGAGGCCCACGTACTGCAAAAAAAAAAAACTTAAAAAAAATAAGATTTGTGTGTAGATTCACTTGTATGATTTTTTAGATTCCAAATATAAGTGAAATCGTATAGCACACAATATTTTGTAATAACCTATAATGGAATATAATCTGCAAAAGAAAACCCCATAACAAATCACTATGCTATACACCTGAAACTAGCACAGTGCTGTAAATCAACTATACTTCAGTTAAAAAAAATTCAGAAGTGGAGGCTGGATTAGCTAATCTTTGAGATTACTGCCAGTCTCCTTTTCAAAGAGTTTTAGTTTGTTAGTTGTCTTGCAACTGGCACAGTATAGCATATCCCTTTGCATAGAGGTGTGGGAACTACAGGAACATTAACATTAGGTATAATTGTGCAAAACAGCAGAATGGAATTAAAATACTCTCCATTTGTTGATTACTGACTGAGTGCCAGGCATTTTACATAATTGGTAACTGATTATCACAATAATCCTGTGTTAGTTAAGACTTAGAAACTGAGATTTAAATTAGTTAATGGCAGAGAGGGGCTTTGAAATAGATTAATCTGACTACAAAATCCAGAGCACTCTCTAACATAGACTGTTACTTGACCGTAAAATATAAACAGACCCTGAGCGGTTTAGGCTTTACACATCACATACCAGAGAATGAGGAAAATGTACCTCTAGTGGATACAGTTTCAGGCACCACAGTCTTCCATGTGACAGTGAAAATACTCAAGTGAAGAAAGGGAGAATAGAGTACACACACTCACAAAATTAAAACACACATCCACACTCACAAACATATTGGAGAAGTATTTAAATGAAGACAATGTCAAAACAAAGAATAATTACTATTATGAACTACCTACAACAAATGTAGAAAGAAATTTAAAATTGCAAATGATCTCTCTTCCCATTTGCTATAGGATATTAATTTGGGAGAGATTAAGGATAGAATTTGAATTTATTATGATTTTGTAACTTTTAAATTTTGCTGTAATTTCAAATTTAAAGTTACAAAAGATAGTACAAAGAACTCCTATATGTCCTTTACCCTGATTTACTAAATATTTACATTCTGACCTATTCTCTTTCTCTCTCTTTCTGACATTTTTCCTGAAACATTTGAGAGTAAGCTGCATATAGCATTCTTCTTTACCCCTGAAAACTTCAGTATGTAATAGTTCAGTTTTTTTGATACTAAGGATAAAGACATTTTCTTATATAACAATAGTACAATGAACAAAATCAGGAAATTTACATTAATAACTTGCTATTATTTAATCCAAAGTTTGCATTAAAATTTGATCAAAATTTTCAATAATATCCTTTATTGGGATATATATTTTTTATCCTAGTCAGAGATACAATCTGGATCACCTATAGAATTTAATGTCTTTAGTCTTTAGTCTGGAATAGTTCCCAGTCTTTTGTTTTTCATGACCATGATGTTTTTGAAGAGAAAAACCAATTATTTAGTAGAATGCTCTTCAATTAGCGTTTCCTGGTGTTTCCTCGAGATTAAGTTTAGGTTATGCAATTTTGGCATTAAGTACTACAGAAACCAGGTTATGTCTTCTCGGTGCACCAAGTGAAGAGCCACACAATACCCTTTAAATCATTATTAGTGATGTTAACTTTTATCACTTGGTTAAGGTCGTGTTCACTAGGTTTTTCACTATAAAAATTTCCTTTTGTAATTGATAATTGGTGGGAAGATACCTTGAGACTATGTAAGTATCCTGTTCCATATCAAACTTTCACCCACTTGTTTACCTACTGGTTTTAGCAACTATTGATGATTCTAGCCTGGATTGATTATTACTATGATGATTGTCAAACGGTGATTTTCCAACTCCATTACTTCTGACATTATTAGTTGACATTATACTGTAATAAGCAACTTTCTCTTCTCCTCCTTTATTATTTATATATTTATATATGTGTGGATTACTATTTTATTCATTGGATTATAATATGTTACTATCATTATTTACTTATTTTTATGTTCAGATTTCCCCAGATTTGGCCAGTAGGAACTCCTTCAAGTTTTGACGTGCTCTGAAATCAGCCAGTTTGCCAAGGGGCTCTGGTTCTTTTAGCAGAGAATAGTAATTAGAAACCAAGATATGAGTGATAAGTGTGCTCATTGCTACTGGAATGTCATTGCTTCTAGGCCTTTTCAGTGAACAGAGGTAGGATACATGTGTTTGTATGTATGTATACATACATATATACACCTACGTGGCACGTACCTTATACATCTCTTGCTATATATGCGCGCGCGCGCACGCACACACACACACACACACACACACACACACAAACACACACACACACACACACACACACACACACACACACAACCTCAGGTAGATCACATCCAACTCCTGTTCAGCACCACAAGTTTTATTCAAGACTTCCCATTCCCATGTTTGTATCTCCCTTCTCTACAGTGAGAACCCTGGCTCTTATTTTGCCCAATATATTTATTCATTTTTACAATTTAGAATAGACAGTTTTCTCACCTTCTTCACTGATATTCCTAACATGTCATAGAAGGGGAGTTAGGAAAACAAATGGCCCTCTAATGTCTGAAGCTTTTATTAGGCTTGCATATTGCAGTCTGGCTCTTTGGGCTTCACAAGTCTCTTCTCTGAAGAACATGAGACAAATTCCAGGGGCTGCCAAAACATATTTCGGTGGCTCCACACAAATCTCTGCTGAAAAGTGAAGACTTAATGAAAATCCACTGTCCTAAAGCAAAATCTAGGCATTAAGTTGAAAATTAGCAGCCTGTAACAGTGGAAATATCCTTGTCTCCCTTCTTTTTCTGGGAGTATTAATCGTTGGTCAGACCATCTTTAAAGAATAGCTGACAGTATAGCAAGGAGCATCTAAAGCTGTAAAATTAATGTAGCTCATTGTTTTGGAGTCCTAATTATATTGAATGGAGAATAACTAAAGATATTATTTGATATTAAAACAAACAGATTATGAAGTAGTTTGCAACATTTCCTCAAATTTTAAAGAAAAGAAAAGAAAACCAAAAACTTGAGACATCCATGAAACTTGGGACTTGCAGTTGGCACAAACTGAATGCTTTGGGCTTCCCATTTCCTCTCCTATGACATTGAAGGGCTCTTCAGTGGACAGTTTAGAGATGCTCTGGTGGGCTAATAAAGCCTGAGTATAAGACCAAGTACACATTGATTCAAGTCTTGTCTCATACTCTTACTAGCTGTGTGAATTTGGACAAATTCCTTAACCACTCGGAGCCTTTACTGTAAAATAGGGAAAATAATAGCCATCTCACAGGGTTGGTGAGAGATTAAATGATATAATAAATATAATGTTCCCAGCGTGTAGCAAATATTCAATACATGTTAGACTCTCTCCCTTCTCTCCCCACTTTCCCTTCGCCATTTCTCCCTCAATGTGCTCCAGAAATGCAAATTCACCTGGATGTCTGTTCTGGTTTGGCAGAAGTCTCAAGTTGGAACAATTTAATTGTTTCCACCACCCTTTAAACTCATCCTCCAAAAGGACCTTTGTTCAATTTATATGTTTTAAAAAGTAATTCTCAAAAAGTTTTCATACAAATCTCACTTGTTCTTTATAACAAAAGATACATGTTGCATATGGAAGAAATTATCCTCATTTGAAAAATGAGGAAATTCTGGCTTAAAGAAATCAGTGACTTTCTCAAGGTTTCACAGTAAACAGGGAGCTGGGACTAAGGTTCCTGAAACAGAAGCCTGGGAGCCCTAAGCTCTACATAACATTTGGCAGGTTTCCTCCTCACTTTCCTCTTTCTATATTTTCCTCCTTAATATTTCTAATACATTCTACCCCTGGCTGACAGTTTAATCCCTGCTTGGCCCAATCACTGAATCCCCTCCACCTAGCCATGAAAATAGCTCTTTCCCAGCACAGCTGAATTATCCTTTTTCCAAAACAGTTGTAGATGGAAGCATCCAATTCTTCCCAGTAAACCTCCAGCCCCTATCCACTGGTTTGTTCTCTTGCCTCAAGGCTCTAATAGCACAATCACAGAATAATTCAACTTTAGAACATTTCCAAAAATTTAAGTTATTCTCTCTTATCCTTGGTCACTGTGTTATGCTAAGAATATTTAAAACCCATAGATAATATGGAAAATTATTATTAAAGTTAAAAACATTTTTCTTCTCCTACGTTTCTTAACCTTCTTAATCTAAGTAAGGATTTATTAGAGTCATACCTTCCTTCTTCTTTCCTTCGCACCCTCTGAAGCTGATAATGAATAAGGAAATGTTCTGAGGTCAGAAAGTGGGAGGGTAAAAGAAAATCAAGTGGTCTGGTCCATCTACTGACTAGTCAAGTGAGTTCTTGCATAAGTAGGAGTTGGCTATACAATTCCCCTTGAAATGTGATTTCTTGGAGCTGAGGTTCAATTCAGAATCCCCTCATTAAATTGTATCTCTGAATCCTGCTGATTTCATGACTCATCAGCATATTTGATATCCAGAAAATTTTAGGTGCATTCTGAATTTAGGAAGGAAAAGAAAAACACCAAATTAATAAAACCCAACACCCATATCTTCTTGACAGTTAAGTAGAAAAGAGCATAGATTCTAAACTAGCAAATAGGACATCCTCAGATATAAAAATGTCCATTTCTGCTTTGGAGGCATTAAAGATAAATCAGGGAGTGGATCTTATCATTTCATCTTTGTTCTTGCTTATTGTCACAGCCTATGCATAGTGTCTAAATGTTTTACAACTATTAGATTACTTGGGGGATTCACTTTAAAACATTAGGACGACCGTCTATTCTTTAAAAGGAACTGGATGTTGGTTATCACCAGAAAATATGCAGTATGGATCTATCCTCTGAGATTAGACTTTTACAAAATGTCCTAGTTATTGAACTATTTCAAAAGGCATAATTTACCTTAGCTTAATCTAGACCTTAAGAACAATAAGCAGAAAAAACAGTAAAAGCTCTTGGAAAACATTTTAAAATAAAATGCTGTGCCTGCATGTGTAAAAGTTCATAATTTCTCACTGGAGAAATGATTAGAAATCACAATATTCTATTTAGTTTAATTGTGGATGCCCAGGGAACTATTTTGAGAATGGCAGTGCCGGAAGGGTTAAAAGTAAAATATTACTCTAAGCATAGCCCGCAAACAGGTTTTCTTCTCATCATATAACCAGCTCTTTTCTCATCTCCTGTTTGCTCTCTAAACATGCTATTCATTCCCATGACAGTCACTTTCGGTGCTTTAAATAAAGGAACTAATTAGATGCAATAGACTACTGAGAGTTTCCTGCTTGTTTGTTTTGTTTTATTTTTCAGTCATTTATTTCACAAATCATCACATTGTATCTACTACTTATGCTAAACACTATAAAGGCTAAAAAAATTGAGTATGGCACAGACCTGTCTTACAGAGATTCGTATTCACCCACTGGTCATCTTTTAAAAATCATTTGTAACATTATTATCTTATTGTCTTTAATGATATCAACATCAAATGAGTCATTTTTAGTCTGAATCTTTTTCTCCTCTGACTGTATTAACAAGTTCATTCCAGCATTACAACCTCCTTCCCCACAAATGATTGATTGGCTCTTAAAAAAACACACAAACGTGTATAAATTATTTCTTCCTATGTTCATTTTTATTAGATTTACCTGTATACTTAAATAAATTTTAACAGTTGAGTCATAAAATGAATAGTCCTCCTGATTCTTCTCTTCTGACTTAATTGATTCAACAAATGTTTCTAAGTACCTATTGCATGAGAGGTGCTGTCACACGTTGCTTTGTGATCTAAAGAACAGATCACATTCCCTTGAGCAGTGGAAGAGAATTATATAAACAGAGAGAATATTTCCAGCTGATATTTTATAACTGTCATTGGATCCACTGGTTAAAGAACAGGACTGAATGGCATGCTTTCTTTTTCAAAAAACATTGGCAGGGTGAGGAGGATATTTAAAAGATATATAAATAAGACACTACGTTGTTGGTGGGAGAATAAATTGGTACTATCACTTGGAAATACTGTTTGGCTGTATCTAGTAAATCTAAGTATATATATACCCTACAAGCCAGCAATTCAACTCCTAGCTGTATACCCAACAGAGATGCACACATATGTTTACCAAAGACCCATTCCAGGATTCTCATAACAACACTATTAAGAATAGCCAAACAATGGAAACTACACATATGCCCATCAATAGTGTAATGAATGAATAAATTGTGGTATAGTCAGTCAATTGAATTGAATTCTGTGCAGTCATAAGAATGAAAAATTTACAACTTCGTGTAACAGCATGGATGAATTTCACAAACATAATGTTACATGAAAGAAATCAGATGTAAAATATATGCTGTATGATTGCATTTGTATAAAATCCCAAGACAGGTAAAACTAATCTTATTATTAGAAGTCAGTCTAGTGGTTTCCCTTAGGTAGGAGAGTGAATGGAAGAGATCATGAGTGGGGAGCTTCTGGTGTACTGGTTAGTTCTGTGTCTTGATCTTGGTGCTAATTACATGGGCAGATTTAGTTTGGGATATTCATTGAGCAGCATGTTTATGTGTGCTTTTTCTATATGCAAATTGTACTTCAATAAAAAGTTAAAAAAAGACACTAAAATAATCACCAGCAGGCTCTGCTGAGATAAATGTTAACTTAATTTGCCCTACGTTTTATTATCGTTATTATTTTTGTTTTTGTTTACTGTTGTTCAATTTCTTTCTAGTATAACGTGGGAGTGATATTTTGTACTACATTTCTTTTGAGGTTATGAGGCCAATTAGATATTGTGGTTTAACTTGCATTGTGTTCTTTCTTTCATCAAGATTTTCCATTTACTGTTCTAGAATTCCAAGGTTTTTGCATAAGCAATCTTATTATCCATCAGTGGTGTGCAAAACTGTCAAAGTGAAGCAGAATTAGCTGTGAGTCTGTAACTTTGACAAGTGCCATTGCAGTCCAACTCCCTGCTAATCACAGTTATGGATACTGCATCGAGAAATAGCCCTTGAAAAGTTAAGTAAATCCTGTTATACAGACTAAAATGAATGTAAAGGGCAGGGAGAAAAAGCTAACAAAAAGGGGATGACAAACAGCAGCTTGCTGAATTGAAGACATATCTTGCCGTGTAAACAGAGATATTTAAATGCACAGAAGATACTAAATTGGGAGGTGTTGCCTTGACCAGCAGGGACTGAGAAATCATTCTTTTGGACTTAGGAAGGTTAAAGTCAGGGCAGGAAATAAAATTAAATTCAACCAGGGGAAAGTAGAAGCTGCTTTCTACTTTCCCAGGTAAAGTAATCTGAAGCACAGATATTCTCTGGGAGAGAGAAGCTGGAAAGGCCAGTATCCTGAGAGAGCCTGGGGAGCGCAGAGGCATAAATAATTAGGTACCAGGAACTAGTAGGACTGGAGGGAAAGACCGGTGATCATTCTCAACTCAGGATCCATTTCTTCTTGTTTCCCTCTGAGCCACCTTGGAGCTTGTTTCAAGGTCAATAGTAGTTGGTAAGGCCACGAAAATGGAGAAATAGGAAATGTCATGTAGAAATCACGTGAAAATAGTCGTGTGGGGGGAAGAAAACTGTATCTCTGAGCCTTGCACTCTTACTTGGGAAGCAGACCAAAGCTCTCCTTTAAAAAGAGTTACATGTATATGCAGACACTTGTGTGCGCATCCATGTGTGCTATGCGTGCATGTGTGTGTTTGTGTGTTTATTCCTTGAGTTCCCTGTTGTACCGTTATGCTTAGAGCACAATTGATTAATCCACTTCAGAGGTGGCTCAGGAACCCAAAACTGCAGTTTGGTCCTGCCCTGCCTTGACTTCTAGCTCATCAAATATAAAGGCAAGTCTCTGGTACTTTGAATTTGGCCCTTTTAAAAATACTCTGTCTTTTGGTTACTACATTTACTGAAACTGTGGATAATATAAGCTATTCTTGGACGCGTGTTGTATATTCGATAAATAAGTCATAGGACACATTTCATGCTCTATTTTGTGTTAAAAAACATTTCATTTACTGATGCAAACTCCAGTACTAGCTAGATGTCAATAAAACGAAGGCATGCAGGTTTTAGAAAAAAGCACCCAGAATTACCATGATTCCGACAAATTAAAAAGTTACTAGAGAAGTTGTGGCTTTGAGAGTTTTAAGATATTTGCAAAACAGTGTAATAAGTTATGAAAAATGTAGAGGTAAATATCTTGAGGAGGAAAAATATTAGCTTGAACCAGGCTAATTAGACTAGGGAAAGCAGAATAAAGACAGACAACTTCAGGGACTTCCCTGGCAGTCCAGTGGTTAAGACTCCACGCTGTCAATGCAGGGGGCACAGGTTCGATCCCTGGTTGGGGAACTAAGATCCTGCATGCTGCATGGCGTGGCTAAAACCAAAGCAAACCAAACAAAAACAAAAAAACAACAGACAACTTCAAGAGAAGGGAGACTCAGCCTAAAATGGGAGTATAGAATGAGGATAATTTCAGGAATTAAAAGCAGTGGGAATCATGGAGGTAAAACCCATTTTTTTTGCCCTTGCATAAGCTCAGGGGCACCATTCCCATAGAGTACAATGTTATACTCCAAGGGGTACCATTCACATTATATTCTATGATAACTGCCTCCCTCCGCCCCACATCCTCTCCTGCTCCAGTTGTACAACACCAAGAAGTCCCTAACTCCTTATAGGAGAGAAGAATGAGGGTGTCAAAGTTCTGTGGCACTCCTACGCATGTAGTAGGAATCAGAAGAGAAGGAGACCTTGGACCTAATCCTGAGGGCAATGGGGAGCCCCTGGAAGCATGCTAGTTTCCATTTTACAAAGTTACCCTGACAGAGAAGTTGAGAATATACTAAAAGAGATTGATTACTGAGCAGAATAATTCCTTCCAAAGCTATTACAACTGCTCTACTGAGAAAGGTGGAGAGCTGATCTAAAAGAATTGTGGAGGGGATGATAAAGGGTAGGGGATGCCGGGAAAATACCTAAAAAGTAGAATTTACAAATCTGTCACCAGTAGGATATTTAAATGGAGAATTGGTAGAAAGGGAGTGTCAGGAAGGCTTCAAGGTCAAATGTCTTGGTCAGAGAATACGGGAAGAATATCTTTTGCTTGTGGCTTGGAGAAGGGAATGACTAACTTGGGGCAAGCTGAGTTTTAGGTGTCTGGTGAATGTAGAGCCTTCGGGTGATGTTCTCTAGCAAGGAAATACAAATATGAGCCAAGGGAAAAAGAGAGGCTTAGGTTGGAGACTGAAATTTAGCAGTGTTGATACTTAGTGTTATTTGAGACCACGGGCTTGAATATGATCACCCATTGGGAAAGAGTAGCTAGAGTGGCTGAAGACAAAGGACACCAAAAACAGTGGAGCAAATAAGTCATAAATATCAACCATGACCTCATGATGACTTGCAAAAGAAAGGATTATAGCACTTACTCATCTTTCTTTCCCTGTTGTATAAATTTAAGTGTTTTAACTAAATTCACTTTTATACTCACCTTCTTCTCTGTTATAGAGTGTTTGTTGGTAGTTAATTTTGGAATTTAGTTTATAGTTGAAGAATACCAAACATGCATATCATTAAAGATCTGGGTGAGGAGTTGGAAGCAGTAACTGAAGTGGAGGCACTGTCAGCTGGAAAAGAGAGGGATACCTTGTGTTAGGTGAGGAATTTTTTTCCTTGACAGTAAAAAATATGGGGAAGAAAGGAAGGAGGGGAGGAAGGGAAGGAGGGAGGAAGGGAGGAAGAAAGGAAAGAAGGAGGAAGGAAGGAGGGAGGGAAAAGGTGTATACGGATAGAGATATTGGATAGCCAAAAGTGGGGACTAAAGCAGGCTGCTGTAATTTTGATGGCCTCAGTTCTGAACTCTCTTCCTATTTAGGATGAATCCAAAAGAGATAGGTGGATAGGAGACCAGCTCCCACTATTGAAACCTAGGAAGGGAAAGGAGTTCTCTTCCCTGTCTACTGTGTGCCCATTATAGAAGCATGGCCAATCAACTGTTCTCACCTAAGACTGTGAATCTTGAAGGGTGATACACTGGTACAGGCCAGTTTTAAATTATATTGGGGGGTTGGCCAAATAAGAGTCCATGTGATATACATAGAGATAAGCTACTTGGATTCCCCGTTTGAGAAAAGACTTGCTGCCCAGCTGTAGGGAGTGTGGTCAGCAGCTAGCCTCCAGCTGTCAGCAACTTCAGGATCTATTGTAGCTGCAGAAAGCCACCTTGGTGAGGGTCACGCCCTTGCCTGGGCGGTCTGCATCTGGTGACTGAGCAAAGTGATTATATAAAGACAGCCATTTCAGCCTAATGCAGGACCATCTTATGGACATAACCTGCTCCTGAGCTCCCTGCCGGGTCGGCAGAGGCTTTGCTGGCTCTGTATCACAATTCTTGCCCTGCCCAGCCCTGCTTTCTTTCCCTTCTCGTCACAGTTTTCAACTCCTAATAAACATCTTTTACCCCAAACTCCACCTCGGTGAATTCCTCTGGTGAACCCAACCTGTGACATTGCATCAGTACGATGATGCCTGTCCAGTACCACTGGCACCAGTGGTGAAAATCTAAGTAGAATATTTCTATGACAGCATCTTTGAGTTCCTGTGTATTGGCTGAGCCCAATTCTCCAAAATTCTTACCAATTATATAATCTCTTGGTACTCTTTCAATAAATTCATTTTTTGTTAAAGATGAAGAAAAGGAGTCCATTTTTCCTATTTGTAATAGAGAATATGGCTGGTGTGAAATGTATTGAAATTTGAGCATTCCAGTCATCCTGAAAGAGGATTTGTTTGTGCTGTGCCAAGAAACTTTGTCATTAGGAAGGTACCTTCAGATATGTTACCTTAACTGAAAGGAAACAAGATAATTTGGGTTTGACATAATTTGAGAGGTGTCTTAGTTTAAACAGATTCTGAGACAAGGACTTGGGTACAGACAGTTTATTTGGGAGTTGATCCCTAGAAGCACAAAATAAGAGTGCATTATTGAGGAAATCATATTTGTGAGCAACTAGAGCTTCAGACTTACTGGGGAGCCCTCTGAGAAACTGTATGGAACATGCTTCAGAATTCATGCTCCCAGAGGATGGGCATGCTAACGCATTTATCCATCATTTTTCATTGTGCATCGGTAAATATTTGCTTTGCATTGTTTTCGCCTAAGGAAATTTAAAAATTCTTGCAAGACACAGTGATATCCATTTACGAAGGAAAAATCATGTATGTTGTCATATGTTGGTATTTCCTGGAGGCATTGTGGGTTATTCATCAAAACTGTTACTCTAGGCAGGGGCTGGAATTGACAGCACAGGCTCAGACCTGGTGGCAAGTATGATGTTCAAGGGCAATGGTGATCTCTGTTTCCAGCACCTGGTTGGTTGTGGTGGGTATAAGGTGTTGGAGCCTGAGCGGAAGGCTGTGGTGAGAATGAGTGGTTCAACGACAAGTAGGGAGAACAGCATGTCAAAGAGTCTTGGCAGTTCTTGTACGATCAGGCAGAGAGGCAAGTTGACCATTAGAAACCGGGGCCAGAAGTTTCTGTGTTAAAATTCAATTTTCCCCTGCCTGGAAAAGGGGAACTGCAAGCATAAAGCAGGGTCTCAGGCTCAAGAGATTGCTGGAAAGAAACCAGTGAAGGATGCCATTCTCTAAACTGGAAGACAGGGCCGAGAATTATAGCTCATGGACCAAGGGGACACTGCAGGAATCTGTGGTTATGAATTTTGCCTGATAGTGAACTCCGTTGGATGTGGGACTAGAGCAACTCAACCAGTTCCAAACTCATGTAAGAATTGATCTAAGCCTGCAGGTGGGTGTCAGTTGGTAGTGCAGGGGGGTGGGGGGGTAGGTTTGCCAAAATATAGAGGTCTGGCAGAGCTTCATATTTGTCAGCTAAACAGACTCTTGACATCTTTGAAGGGCTGGATTTATTCAGTCACCTTATTTTTCCAATTGAGTTGCAGGCACATATATTTCTAGAATGTCAGTATGAATAATTAATGCTTTATAAACAAAATGCTCATACATTTGTCAATTTCTACTTAAATGATGTGTTAAACTTTCAAGATATTTATTATTCTCCTTTTATGAGTAAAGCATCGTGCAGCATACAAAAAAGAATAAGACAGACCCTGCCTTGTAGAAGGTTGCAACATTATTAAATGTACACAATTAGCATAATGTATGTATCTCTAGCACATGGCATACTGTCCATCACATAACAGATACTTGATACATATTAACTAAATTAAGAGCTTATAGGGAAATCCAGTGTCTCCCTAATATAATTAAAGCCCTGTACTTCTAACTTTAGCAATGGAGAGAGAATCTCACCTATAAAGGAAAAGACAAACTTTATAGCACCAACATTTCCCTCTAATATTCATCTTCCCATTGAAGTCTCATTAACTCCTATTGCAAATGTGCTGACATAAGGAGGTGTTATTCACCCCAAAGTGAACTCATACATCTTCCCAAAATGGTGCAAATCACACTTGAGATTAAGAGGAAACATTTAATTACACGTACAACAATGCCAGGCACATGGTAGATACTATATAAGCACTTTATGCAGATTAATTTATTGAATCCTCACCAAAACCTGTGGAGTAGGTACTGTAATTATGGAGGAACTGAGGCCCAGAATGGTGAAGTGACTTGCATAAGTTTACCCAGGTACAAAGTGCCAAGCCAGGATCCCAGCCCAGTCAGTGTGACTTCAAGGTCTGTCTTTGTAAGTACTACTCTATTCTGATCCAAGACTTCATTCAGATCTATAGAGAGCAAAGTAATCCCTGGGAGAAACATACAATGGGCAAATTGCTTATACAGTGAGGCTTATTTATCTTAATCTTTGCTTCCCCTACTTGGGCAAGTTACTTAACGTGTCAGGTGCCATCTTTTTCCTTCTGCTTTGGAGCATCCTCTAAGGCAGGGGTCCCCAACCCCCGGGGCTGCGGACCAGTACCGCACAGCAGGAGGTAAGTGGTGGGCGAGCGAGCGAAGCTTCATCTGCCGTTTCCCATTGCTCCCCATCACTCCCATTACCGCCTGAACCATCCCCCTGCACCTTGCCCCGTCTGTGGAAAATTGTCTTCCACAGAACTGGTCCCCGGTACCAAGAATGTTGGGGACCGCTGTTCTAAGGCCCAAAAGAGTCTGAAAAAGCAATAGGAGGCAGTTCTGCTCTCTTTATAAGGCTGCTATTGCAGTCTTCTTCACATGACTGACACCGGTGATGTTCATGCTTTATAGGAGACTCTTCTTGCCATGCTTCCCTCTTAATGTGAATGAAAATAATTGGTAAACTGTAAAGAACTGTTAAAAAACCAAAATATTGTTATCTGTATTTAGCGGACCTAATGACACAGTTAAAATACTTTGCTCTAACATCCCGTTTTAGGTGAAAATGGCAAATGTTTTAGCAGGAATGTTCACAGAGTCTGTAATTAGTAGTCCAGTCAGCTTGGTGGTTACACAAAGAAACAAGGAAGCATCCTGAAGAAAGGTGAATATACAGATTAATTTAATGATGACATGGAAAAGATTGGACCTATTTTTGCCATTCAAGAAAGGATGAGTCATTTTTATATTTGGATCAGTTTATGCTGTACTAGTGAGGAAAATTATTTGCAAGTATAAAAAAATGAGCACTTGGGCATTTTCTCTCCTCTTTGCCATGTGTTCATTACCTATAAACTAGTTTGAACATCATTCCTTACCAATATTGAATTTAGATTTTGTTTTTCCTCCAGGTATAGATGACAGTACATTAATTTGTATATTTTGACTAACACATTTTTAGAGGAAACAATTCAGGTATATCACCTTATGTTTCCTTTGGAATACATGTAAGGTTTCCCATATTTTAAGGTTTGTTGCATAGTAACTGTGCAGTAAGTACTGAAAGGCTGGTAATGATATTTTAGTGACTTCATAGATTTTATGTAAAGATGGGTATTTACACAAAAAGAATAGCTATTTTCTTTGATCTTTCTGAAGATGAGCAGTCACATCTATTCACTTTCAGTATCTGACTACCAATAAGAACATATGAATAGTAGACTGAGGGATTTTATTTTTGCTGTTGTTTCTTTGTTTTCTCCTGGAGCAGGCATCTAGTCTTATTCTGTGCTGACTTTTGTTTTTAAAGTAAAAGATGCTTTTCTCAATGCAAATATCAGGTATTCCTGTACCAGATTTATGGAACAAGCAACACATTCATTTGTATTTTTCAACTCAGACATGACAAACGTCCAAGCAATTTAGGACTGTTAACTCAAAAATCGTGTCCACTCTGGTGGACTAGTTCCTAAATTTCTGAAGCTGCTTCCCACTGGAGAATAAAAATGAATTTTAAAATCTCATTGCATTACACTGAACACAGAGCAAATGTTCATGAATATTCACTACAAAATTAGAGGTTATTGGAGCCTTAAGATTTGAATTAGTATGGAAATGTAAGTTTTTTGCAGTCCCTGGATACTAAAAAAGCTGTTGTTTTAGTGTCTACAAAGGTAATGTTGGGAAAATTTCCCTACCAGATGGAGTAAATTTGGGATTCCCTGGAAGTGGTAAAAAAAAAAAAAAAATCTGAAAGGTCTCAGGACTTCCCTGGTGGTCCAGTGGTTAAGAATCTGCTTGCCAGTGCAGGGGACACGGGTTCGAGCCCTGGTCCAGGAGGATCCCACATGCCACGGAGCAGCTAAGCTGAGCCTGTGCTCTAGAGCCCGCGAGCCACAACTACTAAGCCTGCATGCCACAACTGCTGAAGCCTGTGCGCCTGGGGCCCATGCTCCACAACAGGAGAAGCCATTGCAATGAGAAGCCCACGTGCCGCAACAAAGGGTAGCCCCCGCTCGCCGCAACTAGAGAAAGCCCGCACGCAGCAACGAAGATCCAGCACAGCCAAAAATAAATAAATAATAAAAATAAATTAATTATAAAAAAAATTCGAAAGGTCTGAAAACGCTGTCATATGGGGCATAGATGAAGAAACTGGGGAGGTTTACCTAGGAAGCCGGTAGCTATAAATGGGATGGCTGTCTGTTTTAAGGATGAAGTTTTTCAGACAAAATCCCTCTGATAGGTGAGAGGTAGGGTTGGATTATTTCTAGAAAACCTTTCCTACTTTATGTTTTTGTTTTGTTTTGTTCATCCTAACCTCATCACCATACTCACATTGAAGGACACGAATGCTGGTGGAAATCGTCTTTATGATCCAATGTGGTAATGCTCCTTCACTGTTTTAAACAGAGTGGCTTGTTAATATCTAGTAATTATCTTTATGATCTAGTTTCTACAGACCATTTTCATATGTTGAATCGTTAGTTTCTTGTACTTCTTACTTCTGCATAACAGAAGATGGTTGCAAAATTAATTATTAAAAATAGCAATATTCTTGCCTACAAAATAATAAGCAAAATATATAAGGAAAGATTCAACATACAACAAAACAATTATATTACCCAAGAATAAGCCAAACAAAAAGATGCGTAAGATTTGTAAAAAGAAAATTTAGAAACACTACAGAAGGATTTTAAATAAACATTTGTGCAGATGGAAAGGCATGCATCATTCTTGAATGGAAATAAAATTAATCTATAAATTCAATGTGATTCTAATTATAATTTCAGTATTATAAAATGAAACTCTTAATAGTCTGAAGTATAAACACATGATATAAATCAAGAGAATAGGGATAAAGAGAAATAAAAAGAGAGGATAAGATTCACCAAATGTTAAAACATAATATAAATGTTCTATAATTAAAACTCACAAAAATAATAAACAATTCAAAAGAACAGAATAAAGAGTCTAGAAATAGACCTAAATAAATATGAGTATTAATAGCTGATGACAATGACACTTCAAGTCTGTGGGGTAATACTGTATTAGTCAAGTGATAGTGGTAGTTTATTTGTCTATCCATTTCCAAAAGCATAAAATTGGATTCCCTATGTCATGTCTTAGAAAAATATTCATTTCTGATCTATCACATTTTGTACACATAAAATTTTAAAGAACACTAGAATGAAATATAAATAATCTTGGGAATACTTTTCTAAGCATCTCTCTCTCTCACACACACACACACACACACACACAAGACGAAGTAAAAGACTAATAAACTTGACCACATAAAAACTGATACTCTGGAAAATAAAGTCAAATAATTATCATTGAATCTTCAAGAATGTAAATGTCTTAGTGGTTTCATAGCATTATCTACGCAGATGTGCCAGAAATACACCACTCAACTGTTGGTTGATTTTGAATCTAATTTATTTCAAGATTGTTATCTTTCTGCATGAATCTTTGCTAGCATTTCTGTTTATTTTGTCACAATAAATTCTTAAATGTGAAAAAAATAAAGGCAAATAAAAACTGGGGAGGAGTTGTATGTATACTAGCTAAAGGACCTACTTCATTAACACATAAGTTCTAACAATAGGAAAAATATGAATTGTTCTATTGAAAAATGAGCAAATAATATAAAGAAGCATATGATGGTAAAAGAAATACAAATGACCAATCAACATATGAAAAGATATTTAATCTCAGTCATAAATTGAAAAGAACAACAAAACAACTTTTTCATTTATCAGGTTGCCAATGTTGGATTTTTCTCAACCTTTTGAAGTGTTGGGAATTAGTCATTCTCATCATTTACTGGTGTAGTATACATGTGTGTAACTTATTGCAGGGCAGTTTAACAATGTTTATCAACATTTTAAATGCATTTATCCTTTCATTGAACAATTCCAGCACCCCAGCACCAGATTTACTCTACATAAAATCTCATAAATATCCTAAACACGTCCACTGCAGCATCAATTCTTAAAGAAAAAGTCTGGAAACAATACATGGTGGAATATTTCACAGCATTAAGAGAATGAGGTAGATGTGTATGTGCTGATATGAAATGATCTCTTAGCTGAGTTTTCCACTCATTCCTGTTTTCTTTCCAGAAGAGCTTATTGACGATCAACTGTGATCTATCAGTATTCTATTATAAGCACTAACGATACAGTGGTGAATGAGCTGGCCTAACCCCATCCCTCACAATACTTATATCTGGTGAGAAAGATAGTCGAAACGGGAACACCAGTGCGATCATTTGAGATAGTATTAAGTTCCTTGAAAAGCTAAGTAATCGGATAGACAGTGATGGAGTAGGGCTTGAGGGGATACATTTCAATTTTCATTTTAAGAATATTTTCTTTATTTGAATTGCTTTTGCTACCTGTAGAAAATTTTCCTTTTACTTATGAAAAAAAGAATAAAAATAAGTTTTGAATAATGTTAGAAGAGATGGTTTTTTTCCCCCTATAGTTGAGACAAAAATACAAAGTAAAAACGTATCTATGTTATAACATCTAACTCTGGAAATAAATATGATGTTTTAACTTCTCTGTTTCTTTTTGTTTTATAAGAAATTTACCATTAACTTTGGCAGTTTTCATGTACCTTGTGGGAATCTGAGGAAATTTAGCTAAGAGGATCCCTTAAGTGACTTAAATTATGAGAGTCAGTTCTAGCCCTCCTGATAGCGTTTAGGAAAGTTCCTTGAATCTTTATAGCACCTCTGTGACGAAAGAATGCCTTTCATCATTTAAAAAGATTGTACAATATACCAGAAAATTGCATAAAACCTAAATATATGGCTTAACAACTTGCTGTAAAACAAACACTGTGTAAACACTCCACAGGTCAAGAAATAGAAATTTGCCAGAAGCTTCCTGTGTGCTGCTTCCAGATCATAATCTGTTCTTCCACCCCAGCCCTACACACAGGTGAACTAATAGCCTGTCTCTTTTAGTGTTTCTTTATTCCTTCCCTTCAGAGTTTTATCACCCATATATATTTTTCACTTAAAAAAATAGATTTATTCTTTAGTTTTGCCTGTTTTCATATTAGTAGAATTATACTACACGTATTTTTTTCTTTCTTGATTTTTACACTCAACGTTAAAATGTGTCAAATTCATCCATATTGTTGCATTTAGCCGGTAGTGTACTTGAGCTGGTGCTTCCCAGCTCATGGGAGCTGATTGTATGCATCTCTCCTCAATCCTGTGCCCAATGAAATTACATTGGTAATGTGAATTTAGCCAAGGTAAGAGCATTTGCACCATGATGATTGGAAAATGCAACAAATCAAAGCTTTTTCTTTCAGAGTCCATTGTTAAGCATTAACCAGTGCAGCAGTGTACTTTAGCTGTAGTTACACCATTTCAATTGCTGTGCCTTCTTTCATTATATAACTAGACCACAGTTTATTTATCCATTCTTCTGTTGATGGACAGTAGAGCTGTTTCCAGTTTTCTGCAACCATAAACTGTTCACCTATTACCTTTCTTGTACATGTGTCTTGATGCACATAATAAGCACACATACATGTATGGTGTACTCCCAGGAGTGGAATTATTGGGTCACAGTTCAGGCTCTCTCTCTGATCTCTAGTCCTTTCCTTGTCTTGGCTCAGTAACTCCTTCATATCTTGTTAGTGTTTTGTGCTTCTTAAATGTTTGTTGTCTGCTTGTTTGTTTACTTATATTTTGCCTAGTTTTGCTTTGTTTTTAGTATTTTTCAGTAAGCAGGTTGGTCTAATTTATCAGAACTTCTATTATCAAAAGCTTTCCTTTCACTGCTCCCTCAGTAACACCTTGGAGCTATTCTTGCTTCCAATGCCTCCTCAATTGCACCATTAGACAAATAGTTCAACTGCTGAGACAGGGCTATTTTACAGACAACTTTTAATGGATATAAAGAATCATCTGTTCAGTAAGAAAAATTGATGTCAGAAAAGAATAAATATCCTACAGCTTAGAATAGAGCAGAATCCCTCTACCTGATATATTCATTGGCTTAGAGCACAATATTCTGTTCATAGAGAACATCGATTCTGAAAGTGAGATCTGATTTACTCCACAGTGGCCATAAGAATGTTCTGAGGGCAAGACTTCAATGAATTGTATGTGATTCCTTCTTCCTATATTTATTCAAGTTGCTTTTGTGGTTGAGGGAGTTATGGACGTTAGGGAACAAGGAGGAGGAGAGGAAGGATGAAAAATGCCCCATTCCCTCACTCTACCTTAAAGTACATTCCATTCTTTTCTGGATCATCACTGCACTAAGGGCTACCCAAGGAGTTTCCATTTGACCTCTTCTGACCCTGCCATATACAAACTTTAATATTCCTAAGTCCTATTTGCTCAGAGTTTTGCTTTCTGCATTAAAAAATATCTAATTCCTATCAATGTATTTTACTTCCCAAGACACGGATATTTTAGTGATACTTCCACTCCATGTTTTAACTTCAATGATTACTCCCCATTCAGAGAGACTTTTGGGGGGATATTTGAGGACAACTAGTGTATATGAAGGAGTAACCTTACTTTATCATTTTGTTTCATCTAAAGATGCCATGACAGTGCTAAGGATCTAGAAAGCCTCTCCCACTGTAATAGAAAAAAAAAAAAGACAACAATAACAAGATAATCTATAGAATCTTATCTTTTCCTGTGCTTATCATACAGTTGAACGTCTCAATGCAATGAGTAAGTAAGTAAAATAAATTCCAAAGGGTAACAGGCCTCACGAAGGAAAGAGATACATACAAACTGTTTCACCCTGACAGAGCATAAAAAGAAGAGGTGTCCTACAAAAAAGCAAGTGAGAAGACAGCTAAAATTTTAACGAATTCCTCAAGAGCAACTGTGGGACAGTATAGACTGTCTCAGAGCCCCGTTCCTTCCTGATCTCTTTTCCATGGGCCTCTGCCAAGCACCTATGAGAAAGACTGGGGAGAGAGCAGGAGACCTGAGAGCACAGGCATGAAACGCCACCCAACTCCTAGACCCTTCTCTCATATGGAGCAAACACCTTAAACTTCGGTGGAAGGGCAGGGAATCAGCTTTTACCCAAGGTCCAGGGAAAGATCCATTGCTTTGGGAGGAGAGATAGAAGCAAAAACCATTTGTTCCTGGGAAAGAGGTAGAAAACCCTCCTTTCCCCAGTTACAAGCAAGAGTAAACTGCCGTTGTGAGAGGCGCAGGAAACCTGCCATAACGGTAACCACACCAAGAGCCTTGCACCAAATAACAAGGAACAGCAATCTATCACTTAGGGAAGGGAAGGGAAACCCTCTCACCACTGATTCAAGAAAAATACGCTCTTGTTGAGGGAAAAGTAAAATCAAAAGCCTACCCCTGGGCAAGAAACCCTCTCGCATCCCAGGTCCTCTATAGATACAATAGTTTGGTTGCTATAGGGGTAGGAAAGGCCGGAATGCTGAGAAATTCCCACTCCAATTTTCCAGGTATACGTAGCCCAAGACAGGCTGGCTGAGGAGAATTGAGAATTGCCCCCTCCCCTAGCTCCCATGATGAGTTTCACATCAAGTAACAAGTAATGGCAATCTACTTTTCTCTAGAGGAGGGGCAAGATCATGTAGAGAGAACCCATGTGATACAGGTGCACAGGGCCTTTCAAAAGCCGAGGGTGAAGCAGGAGAACATGGACAAAATACCCTCGTATCCAAGAGCCCACATTAAGTAAAAGTAACAGCAGCCACTCCTGGAGGATTCTGAATTCTGTGGTGCACTGAATATAACTATAATAAAATCTAAACCCAGCTCAGTTACTAACTAGATTTATTCAGACTACTCCACACGAACAGCCTGACAGAGGAGAGGTGAGCTCATTTCTAGTTATAAGTATCATTTACCTCAGTCTCTGCACAGTGTCCAGTATCCAAACAAAAATTAGGAAATGTACACAAAAGAGAGTAAAACTGACCTATGGTCAGGAAATAAAGCAGTAAAAAGAACCAGACCTAGAGATGATACCAGTGTTGGAACTTATAGGAAATTTTAAATAACCTTGATTAATAAGTTAAAGTATCTAGTGCAAAAAGGTGGACAACATGCATGAATACATGGAGATTTTAATTAAAAGAATTTAAAACAACGTATCAAAATTTGTGGTTCATGGCTAAAGCCATGTAAGTTTCTGTCTTAAGAAACTAGAAAAGGAAGAGCAAATTAAGCCCAAAACAAGCAGAAGGAAGGAAGTAATTATAAGAGCAGAAATTAATAAAAGAGAAGACAAAAAGACAATAGAGAAATCAATGAAACCAAAAGGTGTTTTTTTGGGGGGGAAAATGTCAATATGATAAACGTTTAGACAGATGTATCAAGAAAAAAGAAAATAATACACAAATTACTAATATCAGGAAACAAGAGGGGCATCACTATAGATCTTATAGACATTACATGAATAGTAAATGAGTATTATTAATAACTTTATGCTAACAAATTGCATGATTTAGATGAAGTAAACACATTCCTTAGAAACCACACACTATCAAAGCTCACTTAGGAAGAAGTTGTTAACTCAAATATCCATATATATATATATTAAGGAAATTGAATTTGCAGTGAAATATCTTCCCCCCTCCCCAAAAAAAAAGCAAAGCAAAAAAAAAAAGCCAGACCTAGATGGCTCTTCTGTTGAATTCTATCAAACATTAAAAGATGAAATAATACCAACTCTATACCAGGGTGTCTTGAAAATAGAAGTGGAGGAAAACTTCCCAGATAATTTTGTAAGGCTGACATTGACCTGATACCAAACACAAAGATATTACAATCAAAACAAACTATAGATGCGTGTCCTTTATAAACATAGAACCAAAAATCTTTAACAAGGTACTATAGAATAAAATCATCAATATTTTAAAAGGATAATGCATCATGACCAACTGGGTCATACCCTAGGAATGCAAATTTGTTAACATTAAAAAAATCAATCAGTGTAATTCGCCATATTAACAGTGGAAAAAGAAAAAAGTTATCTTAGATGCAGAAAGAATATTTGACAAAAATTCAACATTTGTTCAAAGTAAAACATCTCTGCAAACTAAAAATATCTGGGAACTTCTCACAACCTGATGAAGATCATCTGCAAAACACACCTAACACGATAGTTAGTGGTGATTGACTGAACAGTTTCACTTACTGATTAGAAATGAAGCAAGAATGTCTGTTCTCACTCCAGGTATTCAATATTGTGCTGGAGAATCTAGCCAGTATAATCAGGAAAAAGAAATGAAATGCACACAGGTTGGAAAGAAAGAAACAAAATTCCTTTTATTCTTATGTGACATGATCATCTACAAATAAAATACCAAATAATCTACAAAATAACACACTAGAATTAATAAATGAGTTTAACAAGATCAAAGAATACAAGGTCAGTTTCCAAATATCAGTTATATACTAATAATGAACAATCACAAAATGACGTTTTAAAATGAATTTATAATAGCATCAAAAATAAATACTTAGGAATAATTTTAATAAAGTATGTTCAAGATTTGTATTATGATATCTAGAAAACTTTGCTGAGAGAAATTAAAAAAAACAAATAGATACACTATGTGGATTAGAGACAATATATGTAATACATGAATTCTTGATTTTTTAAATTGGGGTATAGTTAATTTATAATGTTGTGTTACTTTCTGCTGTACAAAAAAGTGAATCAGATATACATATACATATATCCACTCTTTTTAGATTCTTTTCCATATATGTCATCACAGAGTATTGAGTGGAGTTCCCTGTACTATACAGTAGGTCCTTATTAGTTATCTATTTTATATATAGCAGTGTGTATATGTCTCCCAATTTATTCCTCCCCCCCTTCCTCCTTGGTGACCGTAAGATTGTTTCTTACATCTGTGATTCTATTTCTGTTTTATAAATAAGTTCATTTGTACCATTTTTTTAGATTCCACTTATGAATGATATCATATGATAGCTGTCTTTGTCTGACTTACTTCACTCAGTATGACAATCTCTAGGTCCATCCATATTGCTGCAGATGGCATTATTTCGTTCTTTTTCATGGCTGATCAATATTCCATTGTATATATGTACTACATCTTCTTTATCCATTCCTCTGTCTATGGACATTTAGGTTGCTTCCATGTCCTGGCTATTGTAAATAGTGCTGCTGTGAACAGTGGGGTGCATGTATCTTTTCTAATTACAGTTTTCCTTGTATACTAGATAGACATCTTGATCATATGTTGGAGAATAACCTGTATTTACACCCTGGTAGCACTTATATCACATGGGATTGTGTGGGCCTGATGACTCGGTCTCTTATCACATGGGATTGTGTGGGCCTGATGACTCGGTCTCTTTCTCTAGGCTGTTTGATCCTTGAAGGTTGGTGGTTAGTAAATTACTGTTGAACAAAATAAATGGCTGTGATTTTCTATGTCCTAATATTTTCTTCTAACATTTTTCACAATAAAGTAAAAAGAGAATGTTTTTATCACTCTATAAAAGTAAATCTGGCATATTCTACTCTGAAGTGAGATGAAATGCCAGATCAGTGAAAAGTTAGGAAGAGAATATAACCTGTAAAAACATTTTTCATTCAGGGAAGGGAAAACTACCTTTTACTTTTTTGGTGTACTTCCACACAATATTTTATTTGCATTGATTATTTTTCTTTTATTATTTTTATTTAAATCACCAAGGTAAGAATACTAGTTTTGATTGATTTATTTTCTTTCTAACATTAAAATCTTTATCTGCCTCCATCATCAGAATATCTTATTCATTTCATTTATGCAATGCTATAGGAGAAAAGGATTTTATTTTCATAATTTTATGTAGAGAATTTGTTTTAAAGTATGTATAGTTGCTCAGCCCATGTATTATTTTAATTGTTTTCTCTAACATTCTACCATTTCCATATGTTGCAGAAGATGCTGTATCCTCTAGGTTTAAAGGATGTATAGATACAATTGACCAGAAAGTACTCTAGGGCTCCTGAAATCCTTCCTGGGATCTATCAATAAATTTGCATAGGCGTAGTGTTTAATTCAATTAAGGAAGAAAAAAGAGCAGATTCATTTTTAAAAAATTGATTACCTTTGTTAATACTTCCTCAAAATACACAAGTGTTAAATTTGCTTTATTTACATTAGAACAATATTGGCTCCTTTCAGGAGGTCCATGAGGGTAAAGCGAGTATTTTTCTAAGATGCATGATGTATTTCTACGTATGGAAATCTCAGCTATGATATTATTACTAGAAAGAAGTCTTGAGGCCTCTAGTGTTCATACTAGGGACACAGAGTCATCCTCCTAGGATAACGGTTATTAATAAGTACCACTGTGAATCAAGTCAGTTTATGAGCAGTGTGTGCAAAATGTACAGTCACCTTTAAACCTTCTGTTAAGGATATGGGACTGCAGAATGTATCTGAACTTCCCAGGAAGCCAATAATGAAAACGTCCCAATGCCCTTCATATATGTAAAGATGATCTTTTCTTTTCATCATAAATGTATTCCAGAAAAATTAGTAGAAGGTTATCATTATTGTTTGAGTTTGGGGACTAAGTAAAATCCTCATTCAAGCATATCGGAGGAACTTGACAAATCTAAGAATAATATGTCCAAATATGAGGTGATAAAAAAGATAAGTCCTTCATTATCTTTTGTGTGACTCCAAACCAAACAGGTTTATATCACTATCCAAATACACATGATTTACATTTCTTCATGTCCCTGTTCATGCAGTTCCCCTTCCTAACCCTACCAGAAATATTAATCTCCATCTCTTTTTGTTCATGTATATGTTACCCATATTCCTTGACTCTTCTACACCATTAAGCTATTGCTGACCACTTATTTATAGTGATTTTTGCCCTTCTTGTGACACTAATCTGGAATATTCATTTACCTTAAACCACGTGTCTCTTGTAATGTGTATCCCAAATTCAATATTTATTTTTTCCAATTAGATTATTTACTTCATCATTTCAGGAATTAAGTATCTTTTCAGGTCCCCTAAGGCAGTGTTTTTCAAATTGTGGATTGTGCCTCATTAGTGGATTACAAAGTCATCTTAGTGGCTCACAACTAGCAATTTTAAAAACAATAATGACTCTAGCATTGTGACTATGGTACAGAATTTGAGAAAAAACTGACAAAAACTCCCCAAATCCCACACAAAAAATTTCATAATTAATATTAAACCAATGCCAGAAAATCATCAAAAGCTCAGTGTGTAAAGATGAATAGTCAGACAGATAGGTGGGTGAACAGACATAATTTCATAGACAGGAGATTATCCTACAAATCACTGTTTTTCATGAAACTGTTCCATATAATTTTACTTGAACTGCCACCTGCTTTATAAGTGGTGCTTAAACAGTAGGGAACTTTGACCTCTGTGACTGCTTTGAACCTCCTCTGATTTAATATTATAATCACAGTCCTGAAAAATGTTGCTTTTGCTTACTTTCCTATGGGGAATTAAATATTTTAAAAGTCTAAAATAAAAAATTTCAAAAATACATAAAAGTATATAGAATAACGCAATGAATCCCTATATTCCCTTTACCTTGATTGAGCAGTTACCAAGATTTTGCCATATTCACTTCATCTAATTATTTTTTGTTTGTTTTTGCCTTCTCTGAAGTAGTTTGAAACAAATCCCAGATATGATGTCATTTTTATTTCTGCACTATAGTATACATCTTTAAAAATTAGGGACATTTTCTTAAATAACCAGAATACCATTAACACATCTACCGAAATTAACAATAAAAATAATTCTTTGGTGTCAACTAATACACAGTCCATATCCAAATGATCCCAATGTATCCTTCTGCAGTTGACTTATTTGAAACAGGATCTAAGCAATGTTCACACATTACCATAGGCTACTATTTCCCTTAGGTTTCCTTTAATGTAAGTGAGTCCTCCCTTCCATTTTTCCTTTTCCAATTTTTCCTGACCATGTTCTGTTTGCAGAAGTCAGTCCCATGTTCTTGTAGAAGGGTCCATATTATCAATTCGGCAGTTTGGTCCATACAGTGTCGCTTAACTTGTTCCTCTATATTGCTTATACTTTTGGTAAGTTGGGGTTAGTACTAGAGGCTTGATTAGTTCAGCTTCAGTATTGTTAGTAAAACTTTTATAGGTGAGGCTATGTGCTTGACATATCACCTCAGAAGATGCATAGTGTTGGTTGTTCTACTATCAGTGAGGCTACAGTTGGTCAGTGAGTTTAGCTGTCAACTGCCATCTCCCTCCATTGTCAATTTCCCACTCAAGCTTTCATCTAATGGTTTCATTCAGTGATAACTCATTCAAGAATCAATTGTTTTATTAGGGATTGCCAAGCGGTTATTTTCTAACTGGTTACTCTAAAAAATGGTTCATAGAGGAAAGGCAAGGTAAATGCTTATTTGTCAATTTTGATAAAAAGTTTATGCCCTTGTTTCTTTTGTTTTTGTTCAATCATGGTATTTTTCTCTTTCTGTTTTATTTATTTTAAAATATTAGAGATTTATAATATTTAATAAATTCAGCATGCTTTATCAGTTGTGTTCATTATTCATTAGTCAATTTGATGCTCAAATTACCCCATCTTTGGCCAATGATATTATCTACACGTTGGCTCTGATCTCTTGTTGTCACAGCCTTTTAGTCTCTGATGGCACAACATGATGTTTGTATGTTTTTTGACCCAAACTTGGAAATAGACTGTAAGGAGAGCTCATTTCTTTTGGTGAAATATGATATTTGAAGACCACAATCTGGGTGTAGTTGTGTTCACTGCTATTGACTTGTCACTGCTTCTAGTAGAGAAATGCTAAGGCATATGTATCTTAAAAAAGAAAAGAAATAATGACTTCATGTTAAGAATTTTAATTCAAATTTAATATTATATTTTTAATTTAAATTATTTGATTTTATACCTGAATCTCTTTTCTCTTACATGGGAAGCATTGGTTCCTAACTATATTCCCGTACTTAATAATTTGCATTACTTACACTATTAAAAATAAATTCAGGGAGCTCCTGGTGGTCTAGTGGTTAGGATTCAGCGCTTTCGCTGCCGTGACCCAGGTTCAGTCCCTGATTGGGGAACTGAGATCTCTCAAGCCGCGAGGCCAAAGTTAAAAAAAAAAAAAAAACAAACCACAACCCATCCCCCCTCCAAATAGATTCAAAATAACACTGATACTGTTACTAACAATTTTCCTAATGAATTAATTTTGAGATTTCTTTGTGGCTTTATTTTTTTTGAGCCTATATTCCACTAAGTATGTGCTGTTAAAGTACCAGGTTCTAAAGTCAGTTAAAATAATTGTTTTCTGTACTATTTTGTCACCAACTTGATTTGCAGTTTGGTTAAGTTGTTTTAAATTATTAAAAAATTTTAGATACTGATTTTCCCTTTTTATTTAATTTTATATTTAAACATGTAAAACCAAGTACAAATCCAAATTCAAAACTATGTAGTAAGACATATTCAGGAAAGTGTTAATTTTTTTGCTTTAAACACCAAATGTTATTTTACTTTATCAATTTAGGGTAAGACTCTTTCTCTACTATTGTATAAAATACGTTGAACATAATTATACATTTTCTTGATGACATAAGAGCTTCATTACATATCAACCATAATTGCATGCTATGGTTTTGCGATAATCAGAGCTCCTTTACTGCATACTAAAGGTCCTTAGAACTTGAGTTAACATTTTTTAACCTTTTTTTTTTTTTTTGCGGTACGTGGGCCTCTCACTGTTGGGGCCTCTCCCGTTGCGGAGCACAGGCTCCGGACGTGCAGGCTCAGCGGCCATGGCTCACGGGCCCAGGCGCTCCGTGGCATATGGGATCTTCCCGGACCGGGGCACGAACCCGTGTCCCCTGCATCGGCAGGCGGACTCTCAACCACTGCACCACCAGGGAAGCCCTTAACCTATTATTTTTATTAGTTTTCTTGTGGACTTTCAAGCTGTCCGTTCTCATGCCTCTGCCAGTTACCTTCCATAGATGCTTCTCATTACCTCCTGTTTTGTAAACTTGGTGTTCAGATAACCAAGCAAGTTAGCATAGTAAGTAAAGTAAATGTATATTGAAGGAGAACTTAAGAACATTTCCTGAGTAAAGTACATACGTTTTAAGTGGCATGTTGCATCCTTTAATTTTTTTTCTTACTGCTCTCAGCTGCATTCTGGAGAGACTACAGAATGCCAACACATCAATTTCAGACAGGCGAGGTGGTGTCAGTTTGTATTTAATGACAATACATAATGTAGTGGTTAAGAAGATGATCTCTGAAATCAACAGAACTGGATTTGAATCCTACGGTGTCACTTACTAGCTCTGTTTCCTTGTTCATTCTCCTTCAGATTTCTAAGCTTCAGTTGTCTCATCCACAGATGAAATGGGGAGAATAACACTACTCTTGTCAAGCATTAGTTTCTTTACTTTCCCACTTACCATGTGTTTTAACTATAGATAACAATTTTTATTGGTTTTTGGCTTACTGTTACAATCATTTTTGGGGGGCAGGGTTGGAAATATAAACATATATGTATACTTATATTTCTATACATAAAATGTAGCATACTAGATATACTGTTCATAACTAATAATCACTCTGGAAAATCGCTCCATATCAGTGTAAATTGATCTTCCACATTCATTTTATGGCTGTATAGTATTCTAGTTATTAAATCAGTTCCTTAATGATAGCAATGTGGATTATGTCTGCAGTTTTTCCATCACAAATAACGTTGTAAAGAATAACCAAATGTATAAATAATTACAGATATTTGATAGTGTATCTTTGGGATAGCAGTGACATTGCTGAGATATAAGGTACATGCGAATGTAATTTTTTTTTGGATCTTGTCAAACTCACCTACATAGGAATTGTATTATTTTGCATCCCCCACCAGTAATATATGATTATAATTGTTTCTCTGTAGCTTTGCCAGCGCAGTGTCTTGTTAGATTTTTGGATTTTTGTCAACTAGTAGGTAAGAAATACCATCTAACTATAGTTTTAATGAACAATTCTTATATAATAAGACAGAGTATATGTTCACATTTAGAATCCATTTTTTATTTCTTTGATGAGCTTAAGGTTCATATTTTTGGTCCATTTCTTTCTTCATATTGATGGCCTCTAATGCTCTATTTTGAGAATCTCTGTATTATTAGAGCTAGTTTTCTTTTTTTTTCTGTGATATAAATCACAAACATATTTTCCCAGTTTTTCTTTTGATTTTTATTAATGTGCTTTTTGCCATGCAAAAAAAATTAATGTAATAAAATTTATCAATCCTTTCTTTTATTGCTTCTGAATTTTGAATTATAATTAAGGAAGTTTTTCTACTACCATGTTATAAGAAAATCCACCCGTATTTTACTTAGTGTTTATATAATTTAATATTTTATATTTAAATTTCTGATCTCTTTGAAATTTATTCTTGTATAAAAAGACCAAGGCCTTTTTAAGAGAAAAACATCAGATATCCATTAGACTTTTTGACAGGAAGGCCTTACACCAAAAGACAGTGGAGTAACGTATTTAAAATAGACAGCGAAAGATAATACAAGTCAAGGATTTATATATCCAGCCAAGCTAACTTTCAAGTATAAAGGCTACAGACATGCTATGAGCATGAAAGGATTCGGGGAATATTTTTCCATGAACACTTTGTGAGGAATCTATTAGAGAATGAACTTCACAAATCCACAACGACTGAAGAAGCTTGGCATAAGGACTGGTTTTAACCATCAAATAAAATTTCCTGTAGAGTTAAGTCTAAATGATAGATATAGGATGGAGCATTATAGTACAAATCTCTGACTCTGTCTTCCCACTTATAAGGACTTCTGTGATTACATTGGACTCACCTGGATAATCCAGGAAAATCACTTCATCTCAAGGTTCTTAACTTAATCACACACGCAAAATCCCTTTTGCCATGTAAAGTAACATATTTACAAGTGTTGAGGATTAGGACATGAACATCTTTGCAGAAGGCATTATTCTGTCTATCACAGGTATTACTAGGATTGAAAACAATACTTCTAAGATCATAGCAGGGAAGCAATAGAGTATCAAAAAAAGAAAGTATATATATATATATATGTACACATATATATAATGATATTAATATACAAGTAACCATTTATAGAAGATTATCTTTCTAGATATCAGTGATATAACAGAGAGAATAAAACATACTTTCTAGTAAAAGACTATATATACGCATACGTGTATACATACATATACAAAAGAACTACATGTATGTGTGTGTGTATATATATATGCTTGTATATATGTAAATGTGAGGAAAAATGGATGACAGATTCACACTAATAAAAGGAGACATTTACATACTTCTCAATATAAGACAGAATAAGTGGATAAAAATTAGAAGGATATAGAAAGCAATTAACAAGGTATACATTATAGCATACTTTGAACCTATATAATAGAGAACATACTTTCTTCAAGTGTACATAAGTCATTCAAAAAAATTAACTGTATCTTAGGCCACAAAGAGAGATAGTTTCAGTAAAATTCAAGAATAGAAAAACTACAAAAAGTATTCACTGATCACAGTGCAATAAAACTAGAAATTAATAACAGGGCAATTAAAAAATTTTTTTCTACCTGGAAATTAAAAAAAAACTAGTAAACAACATTTGAATCCAAGAAAAAACATGGACCAAAATTGCAGAATTTTTGAAAATAACAATAATGAAAACATGATCTATCAGAATCTATGGATACAGCTAAAGTATTTATCAGAGGAAATTTTATATCTTTAAATACTTATACAAATAAAGCCGATATACATTTTTTTCTGATAACTACCTCCCCCAAGAATATCCTTGCCCCATCCACAACTACAGTAGCTCCCTTGCCAGGGCTGGGACTCGTCCTTATTTAAAATTCTGATATTTTGTTCATCATGGATTTTTGTATTAACTTTCATTTTTAAAAATATTGCATTAAAGTATCATTTATCTCGATTAATGCATTTTTTGGTGCCTCCTTAAATTTTGGACCCAAGGTCAGTGCCTCATTTGCCTTATTTTAGTCTTAGCCCTGAGTTGGGCCTCAGAGGTCATCATCACTTCCCTTGACAACACGGATGGGCATAAACATCACCCAGCCCTCCAAATTGAGTGAATTCCCTTCAACTGCAGCAGAGAAGCTGGCAGAATTTCTGCATTTACTGAGCTGGGAAGGAGATGCCACCAGGGTAAAGGGGTGTCTATAGGAGCAGCCAGAAACAAGATCACCATAGACTTCCATGGTTCTTGCCTGAAGTTCAGCATTTTATCAAGCACAAATGCCCCTCAGATTATTGTGTCTTTGGTTAATTTCCAGAGCACTAAAATGGTTTTTTGGTCAATTTTGTATAGCTTTATAGTATACAAAATTGTATAGCTTTATAGCTATTTGAGGAGAGGATTTACTCATGTCCTCACTTGAGCATACCAGAAGTCCGGCCTTGGGTCAGAATGTTTATTATTTTTATGTCAGCAATTAAAGGATTTTCAAGAAGTAAAGGAAAGTAATAACCAGTAAAAACCAGTCAGACCTGCAGGCTATTTTCAATATTTTTTAAAGGCCTACCCGAAATAGCATGTTCATTTCAATAAATATGTCCGGAGTAATTAAAAAGATGTCTTACTTTGCTTCTGTTGTAATCACATCATTTCAGAGTGGATCCCAGCTACTTAATGATGTTCAGAAGCTGTGTTTGGTAGTTATAGATGTTTCTGATTAATTAAAAACAGAAAAGGAAATTATGACTTAATAGATGCAGTTTGTTCTCTAGGCACTGACTTTCAAAACATGAAGTACGTGGGGGAAGGAAGTAATAAATAAGTGGCGTTTAGTGGTTGAAAGGTTGAATCAGTACTTTAAAGAAAATTTAGAGCAGCCATTTCTCTTAAGCCCAGAGAATCTTGGAAGATGGAAGAGAGGTAAATATACACTTCAAAGACTTCCTAAGAATGGCCTTGGGATTAGGAATGTGGATCTCTTTTGGTAAAAGAAATAAATACACTGAAAAAAATATTCTCCTTGCTTCTTCTCCTTTGCTAATGGCAACAAAATCCACAATTTGTAACATTTTATATATGTTTAAAAATGAGGCACCTCTGCTCAAAAATCTCTTCTCCAATCGGTGGTGTCTGATATCCCAAACTTAGAGAGTTCTAATATTTAAGCTTCCCCTATGGTTGTGGACATTTTTTCAAATGTAAATACTGCTGGCTGGGGTCTCAAACTCAGCCATGAAAAGATGTTAGGGAATGTGAATTAGATACTCAATTCTCTGACTAAAAATGGGGGGGCGAGCAAGAAGGTAGGAGAATAAGGCACAGCAATGCCTGATAGGCCCTCTAAAGAGGATTGTTCTCTGCTACAAAATTTTCCTAGGTACAAGAGCTAAAGCCCATACTAGTCTGTTCTAAGGAGACTGGTTCTTGTTAACTGATGCTCCCTTTGTTTCTCTGAGGATCATGGAGGTCCATGTACCATATGTCTGAATGGTTAAAAGTTACAAATCAAGCTAACAAACTGGTAAACCTAAAATATCAGTGCATTCAAACATACTATCCTCCTATCTTGGCAAATATATCTTCATAATGACTAAATTTAAAAGTCTATATATTTAAAAGCTAAACTACTAAAATTAATTATTGTGCATGTCTAGTTGTTCTGTTGATGTGTTAGTGATGTTTAGGTGAGTAATAAAATAAGGCAAGTATAATTTATTAATTATTACATGTTTATTTCATGAAATTTTTTCTTGCTTTCATCTCAATGAAATCCTTCATTATATTATTATAGTCAGTATTTTCACATAATTCGTGAAAATTACGCTATTTATGCTACTGATCGAAACCCAAATTATCAATTAAGATTAAAAGCCAAACACAAAATTATAATTAATAACAAATTTTTGGTAAAACGTTTTAAGATAAAGCTGAAAATATTTTAATTTTTAAAAATATAATGAAATCTTACCAAATATTTTTATGAATATTAAAACTAATAACAATTTTGGCATTCAATGGTCATTTAGCTGCCAGTGTGAAGAATTGGTATCACAGTTTACTCCTGTTTTGTGTAGACCTATAGGTAATCAAATTTAAGAGTGATATGAATGGTTTAGTATTGCAAAATTTCCTTTAGATGCCATGTTGCAAGCACCATGCTAATTTGTAATTATTTCTAAATTAGAATGAGAGTATGAAGAAAAGCAAGAAAATGCTTTCTCCTCAGCATTACTGGGAAATATTTCAATGTGCAAAAATTTATTGTGTTGCTGATGTCTGAGAAAAAAAGAGTTGAAAATGAACCTTTTCTCTTACTTTAGTACTTCTGCCATTCAAATTCTCTCAGAACTCCAAAGAAGTGTTTATTTCCAATGTTGCCAATGACATAAATCACAGATCTTCACAGCCTTAAGATATGTTTGGCCTTAGTTTTGAGGACTTCATTCCTGTTGGATCCAAATGGCGTCAGGCGTAAAGGTGGACACTTAGCACAGCGGGTTATGGGTTGTGCTGTGTTAGCACTGAGCACCAGAGCTGAGTGCAAGAGGTGCCCATATGTTCATTCACACATTTTTACGTGTGCATATTTGTGGCATTGTGTTCTCTAAAGCATGAGCCCAGGGCAGATGTCCCTCTTGCCCAGGTCTGAGAATGGTATTAGCAAAGATAAGCATTAAGTGTTGGAAATACAAAGAGAAAAACTTCAAGAGAATTTGTGAAACATTTCTTTTATGTAGTTAAAGTTGTTTACTGAGGACGTGTGATGTAAACAGCCTAATCTACCTCCCTTTAAAAATATCTAGATAATTCCACATTGCTTATTAATGATTTGAATATATTCTTCACATTGCTTTCTTTTTCTCCAGTCAATATTGCTTTTTAAATTTATCCAGGTGAATCCACATGGATTAACCCAGGTTCAGTCATTTTACCGATGTGTAATATTCTATGGTGTGAATACACTACCATTTATTTATCCACTCCTCCACTGATGGACATTTATGTTGTTTACAATTTTTCACTAATAAAAATGAATGCTGACATAAATATTTCTGTATGCCTCCTTATGCAAATGTGTGCATTTCTCTGTGATATAGCCCCCCCAAATATTTAGATTAAAGGATGTGCATATCATCTACTTTCTAGGTATTGCCAAATTGCACCAATTTGCATTCTGCCATGAGTATGAGTCCTCATTTCTCTGCAACCTAGACAAAATTTGACAAACCTAGGTAATGTCAAATCAATAATAGATATAAAACCATATTTTATTATTTCAATTAGTATTTCTCTGATTACTAGTGAGGCTGATTATTTTTTCAAATGTTTATTGACCTTTTGATGAAATGCTTATTTAAATTCTTCATCCATTTTAGAGATATTATGTTTCAATGAAAATGAAGCTTTGATTAATTGTTCACATCTGCTCCTACCCCTTAGGCTACTTTGTTTCTTTTTAAAAATTTTTAATTGTAAAATTTTGACAATATATTCACTTGATTTAAGATTATATAAAAAGTTACACATGAGAAACATCACTCCAAGTCAAGTCCCATTAACCTCACTGCCATGTAAACTCTTCATTGATAATCATTTTTCAATTTACCGTTTTGACGTTTATTTATTCTTTATTTTTATATTTATTCTTTTATTCTTATTAAGAAAGAATAATGAAACTATTAGTCTTATTAGAGAATAAAATAGACTACCCAGATTAAGAAATGATCATTACCACAGCTTTAGAAGCCCCCTCTCCCTATCCCTAGAGATAACCATGTTATGACTTTGCTTTTCTTTATACTTTACTCTTATCTATGGCTTTATTCTATCTCCACATTTCATTGATAGTTTGACTGAATATAGGATTCTAGGTTGGAAATCATTTTCCTTTAGCAGTTTGAAAATATCAGTTCATTTGCTTCTAGATTTCAGTGTAGCTAATGAAACAGGTGTTGTTAATGAAACATCTAGATTTCGATGTTGCTAATGGAACATCTGTTGTTAATCTTAATTATTTTTCATGATTCTCCAATATTATTTGTTCCCCCCGCCCTCGGAAGCTTGAAGAATCTTCTTTCCATTCCCAACTTTCTGAAATTTCACAATCAAGTATCCATACCAGGGTATATTTTCACCTATTGTGGTGGGTACTTGGTGTGCCCTTTCAATTTGGAAATGTGTTTCCTTCAGTTCTGATCAATTTTGTTGAATTATTTCATAGACAGTTTCCTCCCCTGCACTTTCTCTTTATCATTGTTCCGTAAGTCTTCTTATTTAGCTCTTGAAATTCCAGACAGTATGCCAACATTTTTCTCTTTCACTTCTAATTAACATTTTTTTCCTTCTGATTTCTGAGCGATTACCTCAAAAGACTTGAGCTCTAGACCCAATATTCCAATTATTATCTTGGTCTCTCTCTAAGTTTCAGATTCATCATGTTTAGAAGGAATAAGCTGAACTATAAAATGTTTAACTTGCCTTCCAACTCTAACTTACTGTGATTTTCACATTGAATCATCAGGTAGGCAGGCAAGTTTATCTATTCCCTGTGTGAACAGATGAAGGAATTAAGTCTCAGAGAGTTTAAGGTCAGAAGTAGAACATACCTTTCTGACTCCTGGTCTAGTCAACCTTCTGTTAGACTATGTCACGTGACACAATAATCATAATACTGCAGTCATGAACATAAAGTAGTTTGACTAAAATAATAATTTGCTTTTAAAGTAGTTCTTCTGTACTGTACACATATGCCAGTAATCTCTACCTAGTCTAATTTTATCTTTGTCTCTACCTAAATTTATCTTTCTGGGCTTCCCTGGTGGCGCAGTGGTTGAGAGTCCGCCTGCCGATGCAGGGGACACGGGTTCGTGCCCCAGTCTGGGAAGATCCCACATGCCATGGAGCGGCCGGGCCCGTGAGCCATGGCCGCTGAGCCTGCGCGTCCAGAGCCTGTGCTCCGCAGCGGGAGAGGCCACAACAGTGAGAGGCCCGCATACCGCAAAAAAAAAAAAAAAAATTATCTTTCTAAGATGTTAACTATTATTCGATAAGATAGTAGCAGCAGTAGGTATAGTAAACTGCTAACAAATGATAGAGAGTTTTCACTAACCAATTAAATTGAGACTTCAAACACTCAACTTTCTCCTTGAGTAAAATACATTTTAAGCTTTAGGGGAATTGGAGCCCTTAAGTTTACTTTTAATGATGGTGTCCGGAATGTAAACTATATCTTTCTCTTTGTTCAAATGCCTCTAATTATGATTATTTTCCTGTACTTAAATGACAATCTTCACATCTTTCTCTTCTCTTCCTTTTTCTCCATGTTTAAGTGATGACACATACGAGATAACATATAAAATATATTTAAAGTTAAAATAATGATAATACTAAAACTCCCCCATACCCATCATCCATATTAAAATATGGAACATTATCATTACCTTAGAAGATCATCTATGGCCCTCCCTGATTTCATCCTTCTGCCCCATCCTCAGATACGTCCACAATCCTGACTGCACTAGTCAGTTTCAGCTGCTATAACAAAATACCAAAGACTGGGTTACTCAAGCAAGAGAAATTTATTCTCTCAGTTCTGGAGGCTAGAGTCCAAGGTCAAGGTGACAGCAAGTTTGGTCTCTTTGTAGACCTCTCTCCTTGGTTTGTAGACCGTCATCTTCTCACCGTGTGTTTACATGGTGGTCTCTCCTTGCACACACATATCTGATGTCTCTCTGTTTGTGTCCTAATCTCCTCTTCTCATAAGGACCTTCTTATATCCTCCTATAAGGATTAGGTCCCACCCTAATGACACCATTTTAACTTAATTACCTCTTTAATGACCCTCCAAATAGTCATATTCTGAGGTACTGAGGCTTACGGCTTCAACACATGAATTTTGAGGGGACACAATTCAGCCCATAACACTGACTTTTGCATCAGTCGTGTCTGCTGTGGTCTGAATGTTTGTGTCCCCCCAAAATTCATATGTTGAAACTTAATCCCCAAGGTGATGGTATTATGAGGCGGAATCTCTGGGAGGTGATTAAGAGGCAGGGCCCCTGGAAAGTGGATTAGTGTCCTTTGAAAAGTGGCCAAAGAAAGCTTACTTGCCCCCTTCCACCATGTGAGAACACAGTGAAGAGGTTCTGTCTTATAAACCAGGATGCAGGCCTTCACCAGACACCAAATCTTCCAACGCCATGATTTAGACTTCCAGCCTCTAACACTGCAAAAGAAATTTCTGTTGTTTATAAACCACCCAGTCTTTGGTATTGCAGTAGCCCATACAGATGGGCCACTTGGGGTCCTCAGTCCTTCGAGTCAACAGGCACAGATTAATCCTGACTACTTACCCAGGGAAAATTTGACTACTATTCCACAGTGAAGGTAAGAAAGAATATGTCTGGAATACAGGAAATTTCTTAGGACATTTCTTAGTATTACAGTGTCCTGTGATTAAGTCAGTGGAAAACTACAACAACACAATCCAGGCAGGACTACTAAGGGCCCAGACCCCTCAGGAATGAAGGTTTGGGTCACCCCACCAGATAAAGAACCACAACCAGCTGAGGTGCTTGATGAAGGCAAAGGGAATATGTGATGGTCGTTTAAGAAGGTGGTTATAAATACCAGCTATGACCGTGTGATCAGTGACAGAAATAGGGACTGTAATTATCATGACTATTTCCTCATTTTGTTATGAATATGTTTGTGTATATATATACATATAGTAAGCAAATACCTTTGTTTTCTTTCCTACCTTATTTCCTTATTGTATAACATAAGATGTATTCACTTTACATCAGTTAATTTTACATCATAGTAATTTTACATCATATAAGTAGTGTTAATTTTACATCATAGTATTCAAGTTACAGGATATAAGAAGAGTAAACGTCATTCAAAGGCTTTACTTCCTCTTCTGAGGAAGGGACTAGTACATTTTGGGTTGTACACAGGATAGTTGTATCATGTTAGGCAGAATTATAATCTTGTTATTGGTTTAAGGAGATGCATATAGATATTAAATTGACAAGGGGTGGAATTGTGATAATTTTATGTGTTAACCTGACTGGGCTAAGGGATGTCCAGATAGCTGATAAAACATATTTTCTAGGTGAGTCTACAAGGGTGTTTCTGGAAGAGATTAGTATTTGAATTGATGAACTGAGCAAAGCAGATTACCTTTCCCACTGTGAGTGGGCATTATCCAATCTGTTGAGGGACAGAATAGAACAAAGAGGTAGAGGAAAGATGAATCACTCTCTGGTTGAGCTGACACACCCATCTGCTGTCCTCAGACACAGGCACTCCTGGTTCTCAGGCTTTTGGACTTCAGTTGGGACTTTTATGCCATAAGGCCTTTGGACTTAGACTGAATCGTGCCAGCATCTTTCCTTGTTCTCCAGCTTGCAGATGGCAGACTGTGGGACTTCTCAGCCTCCACAACCTTGTAAGCCAATTCCTATAATAAATCTCCTCATATACATAGCTACATATCCTATTGGTTCTGTTTCTCTGGAGAGCCCTGACTAATACATTACCCTTGCTTTACTTTATGGATATACTGTATATTTTTTACCACCTGTCTTAGTCAGTTCAGGCTGCTATAATAAAATACATACTGGGTGGCTGATAGACAACAGAAATTTATTTCTCACAGTTCTAGAGGCTGTAAGTCAGAGATCAGGGTTCCAGCATGGTTGGGTTCTGATGAGAGCCCTCTTCTGGCTTGTAGACTGCTGTTTTCTTGTATTTTCACATGGTGGAGAGCAGAGCAGAGGAAGGAAACTCTCTTGTGACTTATAAAGCCCCCATTCATGGGGGCTCCACCTTTATGAGCTCATCTCTCAAAGGCCCCACTTCCTTATACCGTTCATAGGGTTTTAACATATGCATTTGGAGGGACACAAACACTCAGTTTATAAAACCACCAATGGGTATATACTTAAACATTACTTAGTTTTGCCAGTTTTTGAACTTTATATCAATGGAACCAATACTGTATTCCACTGGGTCTTGCTTCTATCAATTCTTCGAGATACATGATTGATTTCCACTGCAGTATAAGAGTTTATTACACAATTTAATTATCTATTCTATTATTAATGATGTTTGGTTGTTTCTAGTTTCTTGATATTATTAGCATTGCTGTTATGAAAGTTCTTGTACATGCTTTCTGGTATATATTTGCAAGAATTTCTCTAAGCTTTTATATACTGGTAGAACTTCTGGGTCTTGGGATTTGTGTACAGTCAATTTTACTCAAGGTGCCTTTTGTTTCTAGGCCCGTTTTTATTTTTCCTACTCAATGACAGAGGATTCCTGTTGCTTCCCAGTTGACATTCCCCCCTTCTTCCTTTAGTGGAATTCTGATTTTCAGCTGGGCATGTGATCATTCAGAATAGAGACTTTATTCTCAGCTCCCTTGCTAAAATGAAAGCATGAATATTGGTTGGGACTTTTCGGAAGGCTGCGTAAAGAAAGCTGACTGCTGGGAGGTTGCACTTTGTACTTCCTGCTACTTGAAATGCGAGTTAGATAGTGAATATCCAGCAGCCATCTTGACCTTTAAAGATGGAAACCATATCCTAGGATGTTGGAGCAGAAAGAAGGAATTGTGGTTTCCAGAGGACACTGTGGACTTCCATACCAGCTCTGGACTTCCAAATTTCAGACTTCTTTAATGTGAGATATTAAATCTTTGTGTGTTTAAGCCACTATTTTTTAGTCTGTGTACTTGCAGCTAATAGAGTTTCTAACTCAACACATTTTCAAATTTAATTTGATATTCAATTTCTGATATTTGAGCATATAAAAATATTTTGAATTTTTAGTTTGTTACCTCTCAAGTTTGATGATTTCTTGATACCTCTTAGAGAAAAAAAAATCTTTATTTCAGAATGTCAGTTATTCCCCCAAGGAATAAGAGATCTTTGATAGGAACACTTGATAGTCCCTAAGAAACCGTAGCAATGATTCTCCATCTAACAGGAAGCCTATGCCTTTAATAAGTGTTTCCATGCAAAGAAGGATTACAGAAGACAATAGAATTATTAACTGAGAGGTTGTGGTTAATCTTACTACACATTTTTCTCATCTACCTATATATTCCTCCCAGTCCCACCCTCTGACTCCCCTCAGAATTAACCACTATCATTATTTTTAAAAATTTTTTATGGCTTTGAAAATATGATTCTTAAGGAATATATTATTAGAGTTACTTGTTTTGAGTCTGTAAAACTGTAGTTTACTGTATTTTGTCTTCTGGGATCTGCTGTCCTCTCTCAAAATTAGTTTTCCAAGAATTATCTATGATTTAATGAGTCACTAAGAGCATGATTTAGGATATAATTAGCTGTCATAATAGACAAACCCTCAAATTTCAATATTGCAACACAATATAAGTTCATTTCTCTCCTGCATAAAGTCTAAAATACACATGCTTTAATAGTGTATGGCTCTCATCCAATTGGTGAATCAGGAACTTAGAATTTCTCAACATTATCCTCTGCTGCCTTCAACATATGGCTTCCTAAGTTTCCATATTTATCTTCCCTCAAGCTACAGAGAGAGGAAAAATATGGAGGATCCACGTAAGATGTTTCTATAAGTCAGTTCCAGAAGGGGCACACATCACTTCCTCTTGTGTCCCATTTATGAAAGCTCAGTCACATGGTGTGGCAACCATGGAGGTGTGCTTCTCAGATCTCCCTTTAACACAGAAGCTCCTGGAAGGAATTCAGTGAGCTGACAGCCTCCAGCTGCATCACCTTTAGGATCTATCACAACATTCAAGGTGAGGCTAGTTTCCCAGGCAGTTTCCAACCAATGACAGCGTGGCAAGTTTACAAGGGGCTGGACATTTTTACCCAGTGCAGAATTTATCTGTGGGCAATCTTTGTGTTGGGACTTCACATTGGACTGGCCAAAACTTTCTCAGAGCTGCGCTGCAGTCTGAAGTTTCTCTTAGCCACTTATCCTTCCTTCTCCTCTCCTTTCACATGGGTGAGACCTGCATCACGGTTTGAAGGGTCTCCCTGAATACTCTTGCTCCCTCTGCCCTTTGTTATTCATAGGGCTCAAGCTCAATAAAACTCTTAAACTCCTAATTCCATCTTTGTGTTGGCTTCCCAGAGGATTCCAAATGACACACATGATCACACATAAATTCAAGGGAGGCTGGAAAATAGAGTCTAGCTGTATTCCCAGGAATAAGAGAAAATAGGTACAGTGATCAGCTAGTCAGTATCAGCCATAATTTAGCTCATTCATTTTTACTGATGTGATAGCTCTTTTGTGAATATACCACAACCTATTTTATTTACTTTTATGTCAGTGGACAATTGGGTTGTTCTGAATTTGGGGGCGGGGTTGTTTCTTACCATTACAGACATTGCTGCTATGAAGAATTGCACATATCCTGTAACATAATTATGAGAGTTTCTCTTAGTTATATGTACTTACAAGTGGTTGCTGAACTATAAGATGTGCACATGTTCAACTTTGTGAGATTATGTCCAGCTATTTTCCACAGAAGTTGTATCAATTCATACACATGCCAGCTATATATGAGTTCCCTTTGATCCACATCCTCTCCTTCACTTGTTTTGTTAAATTCTTAATTTTTGCCATTATTGTGAGATATAAGAAAATAATGGAATTAAATATTAATTTTCCTCTGTCCTCCACAGTTTTTAGGAACTGGTACAGAAGTTTTATAAACATTTGTCCTATTATAGCCAGCCCCTCTTTCTAGTAGCTCATTCATACCATTCATCCTACTCAGGTCTGTCTGTGTTTATTTTTCCTTCATTGCTACCATTCATTACCTTTTACTTCTACATCAAGGGTTCTTTGCTTTGTCTTTATCTTTTAATACTCTCTAATTCTTTCCTTATTAAAAACAAGATTTCATCTGACATTTTCTTTTAATTAAGATTAATCCCAGAACCCCCTTACTTAAAGAAAATTAAAACCACGTTAAATAAATAGAGGAAACTGGAAAAAGGAGAGACATATAATATACACAATCCAGCAGTATTCCATGGTTCTCCTGTTCCCACACCCAACTCACTGAATATAAACATACATGTATACATACGCATGTGTTTATGATGCATGTGTGTACATATGATTGTGTGAATATATACATATATGTGTATGTATACACACATAATATATATACAATACTATAATATGGAAAAACCTAAAATATATATGCATTATATATGTGTACATTACATATATGTACATTATAGGTATCTGAGAAATATAGATAGCTAGACAGATAGATGGATAGATAAATTGATTGATTCAAGGTACCTAACATAACATTGGATTTATTGAGAGTATATTAGGTTAGTGTTACTGTGCAGTATTGAAATTTGTGACTGAGAAAAAGAGGTGTTTGAGAAAAAGAGGTGTTAAGTATCTTATGTTCCAGCTTTAGAGTCTACTGCTCCACCAGATGTTCAAGGCTGCTGCCTCCCTGTATGGCTTGCTAATATTTGCCATTGGGCAGAATTACACACTCCCTTCCCCCATAAATCCAAATAAGAAGACTTAAAGAAAGGAAAAATCTCCTCCAGGCAGATTGTTCTGTTTGTGATCTGAGATATGTCTTCCTCCTCTCAGTGGCCCCTGATTTTGGAGCCACTGAAGAGATTAAAGACTACAGCATTGTTAGGGACTATCACGGCATGTGGCAGAATTCTGAAGTTCAAGTAGAATGTGGGGAAGCAGCTTACCAATGCCTAGGGCAGTAGCATAAAAAAGGCCTCTCATCATGTGGCCTATGGGAGTTACCTCCTGTCCAAAGAGCCTAAAACCAAAAAGCCAGAGCAATAATTATAACTAAGTAAGGAAAGGAGAGCAACCCCACCATGAACCATTGTGTAATAGCACATTGGGCGCTCCCTACTCTTTTCTTTACACCTTACTGCAAAGAAGATGGAGTAAAAGTGGTTAAAAGAGCAGACCTTGTGCTCTACCACAGCCATCGGGCCCTTAAAGTTCCCTACATGTAAGCTGTTAGACACACAAGTTTAGCTTTTCCTCTGGGGAAAAGAGAAAGGCTTTGGATTGAATATGACATTGACTTTGTAAAAAGAATAGGACTAAGTCATGAAAACTTGAATGAAACTGCTTTAATTACTGAAAGTGACTGGAAAAGCCATTGAAGTGAGATATGAAGCTCCTCACCAAGAAAGGAGTGACTGAGAGCACAGTTGGAAACAGTAATTGAAAACAAAAGACTCTGGGCCAAGATGTCAGCATTGGAGGCTCTTGAATTTCCCTCTTCCCATGGATGCACCAAATATACAGCTACACATGGAGAAATCCCTTCTAACAGAATCCCAGAAGCTAGTTGAGGGACTCCTACACATCAGGAAACAGAAAATACTCACATCTAAATGACCTGCATCTAGGTACTGATAGTGATCCTCCCTTTTGGCACACTCCTGGGGCTCAACACACACAAAAACTGAGATCCACTAGGAATGAAGACAATGACTTTGACAGTCACAAAGTTTTGAGAGGCAACCAGGAGCTTGGGCCAGACTGATTGACATGGTTTATCTCCTAAATGAGACCAATCTGTTAAGACTGGGAGAGGTGGTGGTTTTATCTAATTTGTGGAAACCAACACAGAGAGTCAAGAAAAATTAAGAAAAAGGGGACTATATTTCAAACAAAAGAACAAGATAAATCTCCATAAATCAATCTTTTTAAAAATTATTTATTTATTTATTTATTTATTTTTGGCTCATTGGGTCTTTGTTGCTGCGCACAAGCTTTCTCTAGTTGCGGCGAGCAGGGGCTACTCTTCATTGTGGTGCACGGGCTTCTTGTTGCGGTGGCTTCTCTTGTTGTGGAGCATGGGCTCTAGGCATGCAGACTTCAGTAGTTGTGGAACACACTCTTAGTAGTTGTGGCTTTCAGGGTCTAGAGCACAGGCTCAATAGTTGTGGCACATGGGCTTAGTTGCTCCGTGGCATGTGGGATCTTCCCGGACCAGGGCTTGAACCTGTGTCCCCTGCATTGACAGGTGGATTCTTAACAACTGCGCCACCAGGGAAGTCCCAGAGATCAATCTTAATAAAACAGAGATAAGTGAATTATCCAGAAGAGAGTTCAAATTAACAGTTGTAAAGATGCTCACTGAGGTCAGGAGAGCAATGCATGAATAAAGTGAGGATTTCAACAAAAAAGATAGGAAATATTTAAAAAGTACCAAACAGAAATCATATAGCTGAACAATAAAATAACTGAACTGAAAAATTCAATAGAGGGGTTCAACAACAGGTCAAGCTGGGGAAAGGATTAGTGAACTTGAATACTGGGCAGTGGAATTCATCCAATCAGAAAAGCAAAAAGAAAAAAAGAATGAAAAAGAGTGAGTATAGCTTAAGGGATTTATGGGACACTGTAAAACAGCCAACATATGCACTACCAGAGTCCCAGAAGGCAAAGAGAGAAAACAAAGAAAGAAACAAAGGGGAAGAAAGCTTATTCAAAGAAATAATGGCTAACCTTGGGAAAGAAACAGACACCCAGATCCTGGAAGCCCAGAGAGTTTCAGAAAAGAATTCAAACACTCACATGAGATACATTATAATTAAATTGTCAAAAGTTAAAGACAGAGAGAGAATAATAAAAGCAGGAAGGGAAAAGCAAATTTTTATGTACAAGGGGACCCCCCAAGGAAATAATCAGTGTTTTTTTCAGCAGAAATCTTGCAGGCCAGAGGGGAGTAGTATGATATATTCTCAGTGCTGAAAGAAAAAAAAACTGCCAATGAAGAATATTCTACCTGTTCAAGTTGTCCTTTAGAACTGAAGGAGATGGAGGCTTTGAGATTGAACCCAATCCCAAACTCACTCAGATTGTTAGCAGAATCTCCTCCTTGTGGTTGTAGGGCTGAGGTCCTTGTTTTCCTTACTAAATGTCAGCTGAGGGACACTTCTAGCTCCTTGAGGCCTCTGTCTGTTTTTTCCATATTGTCCCTTTCATCTAAGGGCCCATTATTGTGTGCTGAGTTCTCACACTTGGAATCACTCTGATTTTGCCTTCTCACTAACTTCTGTTACATCCCTCTGTTTTTAAAGTGACATGTAACTAGATTGGGACCGCCTCGATAATACAATATAATCTTCCTATTATAAAATCTTTCATCTTTGTGACATCTTAAAAACTTCTCTTATTACTTAGAAGATTTTATTCTTTTTAAATTCAAATATAGAAAAGCAAATGGGAGAATTCCTGTTTTTGTTACTGCAAGTCTTTTATAACATAAATTTGAAGTTTTCAATTTTTAAGAGCACACTATATGAAATACCGCAAACTTTGTTATGCATCAGTGGCAAAATGTTAAATCTGATTGCCTCAGTTAAAAGTTAAATTTCACCCTATCCTTATTTATCTGACCTAAATATTATATACCCAAGTATATGTTCAAAACAAGCCTAGAAAGTACAAGAGCAATAAAATTGCAAGGAGATTTGGTGTGATGAGAAGAGAGAGTGGAAGAGAAGAAGGAAAAAGTGATTTTCTTCCTTCTTACTATAGAAAGAAAATCATTACAGTATAAAATTGATCAAATCAGGATAATGGCAAAGGATGAAGATTAATACCTATTTTGAGAAACCAATGAACAAATACAGATTTTTAAAATTATTCTTATTAAATTTTCTATCTTCCACTGTTTATTCATTTAGTCAACCATCATATGCTGTATATTTTGAGGCTACAATGTGCCAGATACAGTGATAGGCTTTGAGGAAAAAGATGAGAAAAAAGACAGTCTTCCCCCCGTTAATGTGGAGCATGTGTTCTAGACTGCGACTGTTCATTAGGAGATATTTAGAGATAGCAGTAGAAACTTGGGGGAAAAAAAGGATTTTATGTACCTAAAGATATTGACATGGTGCAGCGTGCAGAGTAGTAAAACAATAGCACCATGGATAAAATCTTGAGGTAAACATCCCATTTTAAAGACATCCAGAAGAAAGGGGCACTGTAGAAAACAAGGGGAATATAGATAAGGAGGAAGAGAGTCAGGGACAGTATTGCAGAAGCTAAGTGTGGAAAGCATTTTACAAAGTAGACTAAGTGAGCATCAGATTTAATACATGAAAATATTTTAAAACTCAAATATCAGAGAAGTTATGGTTAAATGGATGATCACATATACTTTTGGTTGTATAGCTTCTTTGAAAGGCAACCTGCTGATATATATTATTCAAAATTTCAAATATCAATCTTTTATAAATCTGTAATTCTACTTTTGGTATGTATCCTGGTGAAATGCTCATACATGAGTACAAACTCTTGTACAAAGGTGATTCTTCAACTATTATTTTGTCATAGTAATTACTCAGTGTAAATGCTTGCCCAGCAAAAAGAGAATATCAAAATTAGCACTATCCAATAAAACTTCCTATGTTAGTGGATACATTCTATATCTGCTATTGAATACCTAAAGCTGCTAAGCATCAATATTTTTAATGTTAGTAGGTTAAAATATGACTTGAAAAAATACATCGTATATACATACATATACATATATGTATTACTAGTTTAAAGCTTTAAGGACAGAATAATGCACATGTTGCGATGATATTATATGTAGTACATTTCTGTATGTATGTATGTGCATACATGTGAAGTTTTAAAATATGTATTAATAAATCAATTTGACTTTTGCATTAAAGTAATTAATGGATTAAAAATTTTAAAAAAATTTAAAAAAGAGAACTGAAGGAGAGGGGCTTCTCTGGTGGCCCAGTGGTTAAGAATCTGCCTGCCAATGCAGGGGACATGGATTCGAGCCCTGGCCTAGGAAGATCCCACATGCCGTGGAGCAACTGGGCCCATGTGCCACAGCTGCTGAGCCTGAGTTCTGGAGCCTGCGAGCCACAGCTGCTGAGCCCACGTGCCACAACTACTGAAGCCTGTGCACCTAGAGCCTGTGCTCTGCAACAAGAGAAGCCACAACAATGAGAAGCCCGCGCACTGCAATGAAGAGTGGCCCCCCGCTCACCGCAACTAGAGGAAGCCCGTGCACAGCAATGAAGACCCAACATAGCCAAAACAAACAAACAAAAAAGAACTGAAGGAGAGATGAAGAGTTTCCCAGAAAAACAAAAGCTGAAGGAGTTTATCACCACTAGACCAGCCTTACAAGAAATGTTAAAGAGAGTTCTTAAAGCTGAAACTAAAGGGCACTGATTAGTAACATGAAAATATATGAAAGTATAAAATTCACTGGTAAAGGTAAACATATAGTTAAATTCAGAATACTCTAAAATAGTAATGGTGATGGGAAAATCACTTATAACTCCATTATAAAGGTTAAAAGACAAAAGTATTAAAATAACTATAACTAAAAAAAACCTTTTAAAAAAGAAAAGTCCAGAACCAAATGACTTCACTGGCAAATTCAACCAGATATTTAAGGAAGAGTTAACACCAATCCTTTTCAAACTCTTCGCAAAAACAGAAGATGAGGGAACACTACCAAACTCATTTTACCTGGACAGCATTACTTTGATATCAAAGCCTAACAAGGACACAACAAGAAAGGAAAATTACAGGCTGATATCCTTGATGATCATAGATGCAAATACTTTTGCACAGCAAAGGAAACCATAAACAAGACAAAAAGACAACCCTCAGAATGGAAGAAAATATTTGCAAATGAAACAACAGACAAAAGATTAATCTCCAAAATATACAAGCAGCATATGCAGCTCAATATCAAAAAAACAATCCAGTTAAAAACTGGTTTTTGATGTGGGAAAAACCCCACACATTTAGTTCCAGGAGTGTTGTGAGGAAAAACAGCTCAGGAAGCCTTGGCCAGATATTGGGCAACAATAAAGACTTTTTATCCATTTCTGAGTCTCTATCACCCCCCCCCCCCACCACCACTCTGGCCCAGACAGTGAGGACTTTAGGAAAAGGACTGTTGTGGATGCTGTGACATGCTACCCAGATGCCACCTTCTGGATAGAAGTACTTACTTCCCCAGCTGCTGTGAGAACTGCTGGTCCACAACCCTCAACCATCAGCCTTCTTCCCCAGGATTGCCATTGGCTGAAGAGAGATGCCTCACCCAAGATTATGCCTCCCTTCTGGGGATCGCCTGCATCCAGTGGCTGGTTGATTTCAGGGTATAAAGGCCCAGCCCCCTCACCCCAACTGGGGACGACTCTATAGGGCTCTTCCTGCTTCTGAGCTCCCTATCAATTTGGCTGAGGCCTTTCTTGTCACTACGTCAGAGCCTAACATTGCCCGCTGCCCTATCTGTCTTCCTTCTTATCTTTCACAGGTGCTAATCCCAAAATTAGTCCCTGATAAAGTTCCTGCATGCTAATCTTCATCTCAAAGCCTCCTTTTTTGGGGACCACATCTTGCAATAGATACAATGTCTTTCATGTCTTCTTACACATAGTGGCTGAGCATACATCCCAGAACCTCAACAAACATTTGTCAAATTAATAAATGATAGAAAAGGGTGGAAGTGAATACCGGGATGGGCCGGGTAGCTGTGTTGGTGGTGGCCTCAGTGATGCAAAGGAGGAGAAATAACAGAATTGTAAAAAGGAGGTGCAAACCAGAAGAGGGAAGAAAACTTCCAGTCTTCTTTTGAGAAGTTCAGCACAGGACTTAGGACAGTGAATACTTATTTGAGCTACCAGAGTGTCAGACCTTTGAGGGATGAAATCAAGCTTGTGTCACCACCAGAAAGTCAACTATCTACTTTGTGGGGGCCTTTCATTACCTTCCCCTAAATAAAGAAGTAGAATGTGGTTATTTCATTGATTTATGTGACCTCTTCCTCCTCAGCTCATCTAGCAAACCCCAAATCCTGAGATATCTAAGTATGGTTGCAACCAGGTTTGACAGTGAATTTCAGTTGGCTTGAAGAGCACACAGTAATGCAAAGTGCTTCCTCGTGTGTGTGTGTGTGTCTGTGTGTGTGTGTGTGTCTGTGTGTGTGTGTGTGTGTGTAGGTGATGGCGTTAAAGAGAGAAGACATCAAGTGACCACAAAAGGGTTGTAAATTCCCCAAGGTGTTCAGTGAACTTAGATCCTTATCTGGGTATAAAGACTGGCCTGACAGATATAAAAGTGCTCTAGTCCCCATGATTCACCCGGAAGTATAATGTAGGGGGTCCTTTACAAGTGTTGTCTTTCTGGGCAGTGCCGCCAGCGACAGCTGAAAGAGTACCAACAGCCTGTTCTCCATATTCTTGTGACAGCCCTGGGTGACCCACTGTAAGGAAACAACACGTTTCCTACCATTACCCTGACAGTCATAGTGGGCAGAGCCAGGCAACACCTGGGATTATACATATTTCCTGGGGTAGATGCAGCAGAAGTGAAGACTGGTTTGGGCAGGAGTGACTCTAAGCAAAATGAAACATTAGTGCTCCCCTCCCCTCCCTGGCTGCCTTCCCACATCTCCTTTCCCCTCAGGAACTGCTCTCATGTACCTCCCCTCCTCATTGTGAGTTCCTGCCAGGGAAGAATATATGTGTGTGTGTGTGTGTGTGTGTGTGTGTGTGTGTGTGTGTGTATTAAAGTATAACTACATACAGTAAAGTACATAAATCTTAAATGCACAATGAAATTTTACATGTAAACACCTATATAATCACCACCCCATATTAAGATATAGAACATTCCCAGCTGCCCCAAAAGCCCTCTCATGCCCTTTTCCAGCTAATATCCCATAAAAGTGACCATTATTCTGACTGCCATCATTGTTGATTATTTTGCTTGTTTTTAAAGTTTTTATGAGTGGAATTATACAGCATGTACTATTTTGTGACTTTTTTTGTTTAATAATCTGACTGTGAGATCTAGGTTGGTGCTTGTGGCAGAAGGTTAATCTTTTTCATTGTTGTGTAGTCATTATATGAATATACAAATAGCTATCAGTTCTACTTGATTGACATTTGGGTTGTTTCCAGTGTTTACCTGTTACAAATAACCCTTCATGGAACTTTCTTGAACGTGTCTTTTGGTGGACAGAAGCACTCATTTCTCTTGGGTATATACTCAGTTGTGAAATTGTTCACTTAACAGGTATAGGATGTTTTTAGCTTTAGTAGAAACTTCCAAACAGCTTTCAAAATAGTTGTATAATTTTACACTTCCATCAGCAAATGTATGAGATTTCTTGTTACCCTTCATTCTCACCAAACTCAGTATTGCAAGTCCTTTAAAGTTTGAACATTCTAGTGGGAGCATCTGGGAAATATATCTTTTTAAAATTAATTAATTAATTAATTTTTGGCTGCATTGGGTCTTCTCATTGTGGTGGCTTCTCTTGTTGTGGAGCACAGGCTCTAGGTGCGTGGGCTTCAGTAGTTGTGGTGCACAGGCTCATTAGTTGTGGCACGCAGGCTCAGTAATTGTGGCACGCAGGCTCTGTAGAGTGCAGACTCACCAGTTGTGGCGCGCGGGCTTAGTTGCTCCGTGGCATGTGGGATATTCCTGGACCAGGGATGGAACCTGTGTCCCCTGCATTGGCAGGTGGATTCTTAACCACTGCGCCAGCAGGGGAGTCCCTGGGAAATATTTTATAATCTAGATTCTTATTGCCCTTTTGCAAGTGCAAATTTACCCACCCCATATTTGAACAAAATAGGAACAACACATCACTAAATGAGTAGAGAAGCAAGAGAGAAATGGTACAGTACGATAAACTTACTGACTATATATATGTAATAAGTGGTAGTCAATGGACATCATTCAAACCTGACAAAATAAATAGTAAAGCCTAAGTAAGGAAAAATGGGACTAACAGCAATATCAAAGGAAATGGTAAAATGAAAACCAATAGAAAAAAAATGCAAATTTGCTAACCATCAAAAGAATTAAAAAAATAATAAAAGGAAACAGACCACAGAGAGAAACGTGGTAAATATAGGATAATACCACAGAAAATATAAAATAATAGAGTTGAGGTCATATATATTAGTCATATCAATAAATGGAAATGAGCTTACGTCAGCTTTCCAAAGAAAAGAATTTTCAAATTGGCTCTCAAAAAATATTTTGCTTATCTTACATACACACACATAATAAAACAGTGATTCATAAAGATTAAAACTAAACTAATGTAAAAGTATGACAAGAAATACAAACAAGTCAGAAAAGCAGGAGTTGCAATCCTGATACCAAAGTGTGCAGGGAGAAATAGACCAAAACAGAATAATAATAGACAAATTTAACATACCAATTTCAGCCCAAGACAAGTGGACAAAAATTCAGTTATGATGTAGAATACCCAGAAAACATCAGTAAGGTAGGTCATGTGGACTTATTTTGAACTTTACACTCAAATGTTAGAGAATATGCCTCTTCTTCAAACACACATGAAAAATCATAAAAATAAACCATAAATTGTCACAGAACTCTCAATATGATTCACAAAGTAGAAATAATATCACAGAATTTTCACAGTGCAAAACAAAATCAGATAACAAAAAAGCCCTTTCACTTGAGAATTTTAAAACTCTGTAAAGCACTCTTGTAAAAGGAGACATATAAATCAAAACTGTAGAATTTCTCAAATGTAATAATAATGAAAACATTATGTTTTAGAATATATTGGAAACCAAGTGGCGATCAGTTAAAAATTATAGACTTAGATACTGAACAATAAAATAAGAATGCATATAAATGAACTCAGATCTATCAAGCTAACAGCATCATAATCCAAAAGAAAACAGACTGAAGGAATCAGTAAAGACAGAAGGAGGTATGAATGAGATAGAAAACAGAAAAACAGTAGAAATAATAAATTAAAATGCTGTTCTGCAAAGGTCAACAAAATAGACAAACCACTAACGTAGTTAAGTAAAAAAAAAAGTTCAGTTCCAGAGCACTGCAATAAAGTGAATATCACAATACTGCAGTAAAGCAAGTCACACAAAGTTTTTGGTTTCGCAGTGACTATAAAAGTTATGTTAATCCTAGGCTATAGTCTATTTTTTTGCTCTTTTTTTTGAACTTTATTTTTTTATACAGCAGGTTCTTATTACTTATCCATTTTATACATATTAGTGTATACATGTCAATCCCAATCTCCCAATTCATCACAGCACCCCGCCCCCGCCGCTTTCGCCCCTTGGTGTCCAAACGTTTGTTCTCTACATCTGTGTCTCAATTTCTGCCCTGCAAACCAGTTCATCTGTACCATTTTTGTAGGTTCCACATATATGCGTTAATATACAATATTTGTTTTTCTCTTTTTAACTTACTTCACCCTGTATGACAGTCTCTAGATTCATCCACGTCTCTACAAATGACCCAATTTCGTTCCTTTTTATGGCTGAGTAATATTCCATTGTATATATGTACTACATCTTCTTTATCCATTCGTCTCTTAATGGGCATTTAGATTGCTTCCATGACCTGGCTATTGTAAATAGTGCTACAGTGAACATTGGGGTGCATGTGTCTTTTTGAATTATGGTTTTCTCTGGGTATATGCCCAGTAGTGGGATTACTGGGTCATATGGTAGTTCTTTTTTTAGTTTTTTAAGGAACCTCCATACTGTTCTCCATAGTGGCTGTATCAATTTACATTCCCACCAACAAGTGCAAGAGGGTTCCCTTTTCTCCACACCCTCTCCAGCATTTGTTGTTTGTAGATTTTCTGATGATGCCCATTCTAACTGGTGTGAGGTGATACCTCATTGTAGTTTTGATTTGCATTTTTCTAATAATTAGTGATGTTGAGCAGCTTTTCATGTGCTTCTTGGACATTTGTATGTCTTCTTTGGAGAAATGTCTATTTAGGTCTTCTGCCCATTTTTGGATTAGGTTGTTTGTTTTTTTAATATTGAACTGCATGAGCTGTTTATATATTTTGGAGAGTAATCCTTTGTCCGTTGATTCGTTTGCAAATATTTTCTCCCATTCTGAGGGTTGTCTTTTAGTCTTGTCTGTAGTTGCCTTTGCTTTGCGAAAGCTTTAAGTTTCAGCAGGTCCCATTTGTTTTTGTTTTTATTTCCATTACTCTAGGAGGTGGATCAAAAAAGATCTTGCTGTGATTTATGTCAAAGAGTGTTCTTCTTATGTTTTCCTCTAAGAGTTTTGTAGTCCTACATTTAGGTCTCTAGTCCATTTTGAGTTTATTTTTGTGTATGGTGTTAGGGAGTGTTCTAATTTCATTCTTGTACATGTAGCTGTCCAGTTTTTCCAGCACCACTTATTGAAGAGACTGTCTTTTCTCCATTGTATATCCTTGCCTCCTTTGTCATAGAGTAGTTGACCATAGGTGTGTGAGTTTATCTCTGGGCTTTCTGTCCTGTTCCACTGATCTATATTTCTGTTTTTGTGCCAGTACCATATTGTCTTGATTACTGTAGCTTTGTAGTATAGTCAGAAGTCAGGGAGTATGATTCCTCCAGCTCTGTTTTTTTCCCTCAAGACTGCTTTGGCTATTCGGGGTCTTTTGTGTCTCCATACAAATTTTAAGATTTTTTGTTCTAGTTCTATAAAAAATGCCATTGGTAATTTGATAGGGATTGCATTGAATCTGTAGATTGCTTTGGGTAGTATAGTCATTTTCACAATATTGATTCTTCCAATCCAAGAACATGGTATATCTCTCCATCTGTTGGTATCGTCTTTAATTTCTTTCATCAGTGTCTTATTGTTTTCTGCATACAGGTCTTTTGTCTCCCTAGGTAGGTTTATTCCTGGGTATTTTATTCTTTTTGTTGCAGTGGTAAATGGGAGTGTATTCTCAATTTCTCTTTCAGATTTTTCATCATTAGTGTATAGGAGTGCAAGAGATTTCTGTGCATTAATTTTGTATCCTGTAACTTTACCAAGTTCATTGATTAGCTCAAGTAGTATTCTGGTGGCATCTTTAGGATTCTCTATGTATAGTATCATGTCATCTGCAAACAGTGACAGCTTAACTTCTTTTCTGATTTGGCTTCCTTTTATTTCTTTTTCTTCTCTGATTGCTGTGGCTAAAACTTTCAAAACTATGTTGAGTACTTGTGGTGAGAGTGGACATCCTTGTCTTGTTCCTGATTTTAGAGGAAATGCTTTCAGTTTTTCACCATTGAGATATAGTCTATTAATGTGCAATAGCATCATGACTAAAAAAACAATGTACATACTTTAATTAAAAAATACTTTATTGCTAAAAATGCTAACTAAAAAAAGAAAAAGGAAAAATCCCAAATATACAAAATAAAAAGTGACAAAGAGGAAATAAACATTGAGATAGAGAAACTTTTTTTTTTGGTCGCACCACGCAGCTTGAGGGATCTTAGTTTCCTGACCAGGGATCGAGCCCGGGCCCCGGGAGTGAAAGCACTGAGTCTTAACCACTGGACTTCCAGGGACTTCCCATGAGATAGGGGAATTTTTTCAACCCTGAGACTGCTGTTTCTGCTGCTACCAAACCCTGGAGGCTGCCGCTTGAACAGCTACTCTCTACTAGACTTGATTGGGGTAGCTACTGCGGTCAGCGCCAAAGTAACTTCTGCACCAAGAACTCAATTTTCCTGCTGCTGTCTCCCTTTACAATTCACATGCTTCTGCTATGACCCTCCCTTGGATTGTGGATTAGACATGGAAGCTGCTCATTCCAATCAAACTTTAACATGGGCATGTCTAAGTTACGTGATTGTACCCTAGCTGAAAGGAACCAGTGGAGGCGAGGTACCTGGGTTCTAATGTACAGAGATGAGACTCAAATTCTCTAGACATTTCAAAGGTGCTCAAAAAGTTCCGGGCAATCATGTCAAATAACCACTTCAGATGTTCAACTTCATGCCTGCTTCATGCAGAATTACAAAATCATTTGTATTAGTAAATAATTAGAAACAACCTAAATACCCATCATTAGAGAGATGGTTAATTAAATAATGAAATATTCTTAGTTTGGTGTACTATGTAAAAATGAAAAGATTGAGAGCATTCTGTATAGAATAGTATCTAATAATTCTTTAGGTGTACAAATTCAAGATACAGAAATACATGCACCTATATGTACATACGTATTGGTGAGCGTTAATAGCATGATCGTATTCACATTCATAAATATATATGTGAATATCTGCATATCATTGTATATAGACCCATAGAAAAAGGACTAGAGAGACATACATCCAAATGTTAAGTTTGATTACTTTTAGGAGGGAAAGACTATGTTGAATGTTAGGGGCAAAGTAAAGGGAATAGTCACATTTAATTCTCTATAACTCACATTGTATAAATCTATTATCATAAGATTATATTTGTGTTTGGCTAGTGAATTTTTTAAAAATTAAATTTATGGAGAAGATGGAGATTTAAAATACAAATAAGGTGACCATATGATCTACAAATTTGTCTCCAAGGTTCTTAACGGCCAAAGTAAAAATGGCAACATCCTCAGTTTCATAGGTTGCCTTGTCCACAAGCAGGGGAAATTCCAGTGACTCTGGGGCAACAACATTTTTCCTGGTATTAAGGTTTTGTGGTATAATACAAAATCAATATTTGATTCTTGTCCCATTTCCTGGCACGAAGGTCCTAAAACCCTTGGAATCTCCTGAGTGATAAGAGTGTCTTGTGTATGCTAATGAGATGACTGGGGGCCCCTAGATAGCTTCAGGGGGCTGGTCACCGGAAAGACCAAGCCATGATTAGAGGGTTAGAACTTTCAGGCCCCTCGCCTCCCACCTCTGGGTAAGGGAGAGGGCCAAGACATTGAGTTCATCACCAATGGCCAGTGATTTAGTCAATTATGCCTATGTCATGACACCACCATAAAAACCCCTAAATGACAGGGTCTGGGGAGTTTCCAGGTTGGTGAACATACTGATGTGCTGGGAAGGTGGCTTGGCATAGAAGCTTTGCATCCTTCCTCTCCCCATACCTTGCCCTATACACCTGTTCCATTTGTCTGTTCTGAGTTATAGCCTTTATTATAAACTGGTAATAGAAAATAAAGCACTTTCTTGAGTTCTGTGAGTCACTCTGGCAAATTATTGAACCTGAACTCGGCTATCAAATTTATAAACAGAATATAGTCAGAAGTATGGGTGACAACCTGGGACCTGCAAGTGGCATCTGAAGTGGGGGCCATCTTGTGGGACTGAGCCCTTAACTTGTGGGGTCTGTGCTAACTCTGGGCAATTAGTGTCAGAATTAGATTGAATTGTTGGATAACTAGTTGGTATCAGAGAATCAGAGAACTGGTGTTATAAAATCCCCACATATTTGGTGTCGGGGAAAAAAAAACCTTTGTAGGTATGAATAACCTTTTCATATGTGTCTCTAAGTAGGAGTACTGAGCAATGGATGTGACAATTTCCCAAGATCACACCTATATTAAATGCAATAGCGGAAAAGTTCCAACCTGAAGAAGCAATCTTACAAGGACCAAAGTTCCTCCAGTTAGTACCTTCCTCTCACGAAATAGGATCATTGGTCATCAGGGAAAGGAAGGCCGTTGGAAGGACAGTCAGAGCTGCACAGTCAACCTGGAATAGTGCTAAGCACAAATCCTGATCAAAAAGGAACTTCACTGGTAAAGATAGAACACTGGTCAAGTATCCGCCAGCAACCTCTTTAAACATTCATGCTTTGTAATAAGACCAGGGCTCATTTATCAATAGTCAGCTTCTTTATAGGTCAGGTTGAATAATTGAAATACATATTTATGTTACTCCCTCTCTTTGTTAGTAAGTTCTACTAAGCGCCTTCCAGATAGAGAACTAAGCAGGGAGCAGACAATATTCATACCCTGTCCCAGATTTCTTTGGCCTACCTCAGTTCACCAGGAGCTGCAAATAAACAATTTTCAGCACCTGTTAGCTTCCCAACGTAAGCATCTGTGTCTCTCTTCTTTCCTGGCTGAGGATTTTCTCCAGCATGGAAGCCTGGTCTGCCATACACAGTCACAACATGGAGGTATGGGGGAGTTCATGCCACCTGAGAAGAACTCAACCAATGAGGGATGGGATCTGGGAATAAATGCCCCAGCCCCTCCCCTCCCCTCCCCCAGTTCTTGGGACGTCTATCCCACATGGTTTATCAGAGGTTCCCTGGCAAGGTTAAGTTCTGGTTGCCCACAGTGTTATTAACCTGCTTGGGAACACATACTTTATTAGCTTTCTTCTTTATTTATTATTTTTAATTAATTTTTATTGGAGTATAGTTGATTTACAATGTTGTGTTAATTTCTGCTGTACAGCAAAGTGAATCAGTTATACACATCTCCACTCTTTTTTAGATTCTATTCCCATATAGGTCATCACAGAGTACTGAGTAGAGTTCTCTGTGCTATACAGTAGGTCCTTATTAGTTATCTATTTTATATATAGTAGTGTGTATATGTCAATCCCAATCTCCCAATTTATCCCTCTTCCCCATGCCGCCCCTCTGGTAACCGTAAGTTTGTTTTTTACATCTCTGACTCTATTTCTGTTTTGTAGATAAGTTTATTTGTACCGTTTTTTTCGATTCCACATATAAGCGATATCTGATATTTGTCTCTCTCTGTTTGACTTACTTCACTCAGTAGGACAATCTCTAGGTCCATCTATAGCTTTCTTCTTTTCTTTTGTCACTTCCTCACTTCTGCTTCTTGTGCTCACCTCCCAAATAAAGTATTTGCACACACATCCTCACCTCAGAGTCTGCTTTGAAAGGAGACCAAAGCAAGACAAATCATATTTAGGGCATGTGTCAATTTCTACCTTCTTACTTGAAATAAATTAGAATAAGATAAAATAACTATGTCAAGCTCTTAGGCAGAAGCTATGAGCGTTCTAAGGGTTGAGAAATTTTTTAAGATTTTTTTTAAAAGCTTATGAATCAATATTTGGCTTTGTAGAAAATACACAAAAATCACATTTCTGGTAATCACTGTTATAACCTGACTGTGAAATATGTGTTTTCCCTCTTAACATTTCTCAAATCCAAGTTAAAGATTAAACCCTTTGGAGACCCTTTCATTGAATGAATAAAGAACCTGTCTCCATCATTTCCTTCAATCAATCTTCCTTCTTGTAGATGTGATAATCTTGCAAAAACAAAAAGCAAAGCAAAGTGATTTGTTTAAACATGCCTACCAGGTGATCACTGCCTTAGTTGTCTTTTCAGAAATGGTAGCGGCCCAGAGGATTTTCTGTGCTCTAAGCCTGCAATTAGTTCTGGAGAATAAAGAGAAATTTGCTTTCCTGGGTTATGAGATTTTGAAGCACAATGAGTAATGTATGGGTACATGGCCCTTCTGCTAAGCTTGAGAGACAGCTAAGAAAGAATACACTGTTATTATAAAATCTGTGTTTACTGAAGTAAGGGAGGTTCAGAGAAAAATCAAATGAAAAGATAACAGCCAACATCTGCAAATGTTTTGTTGTAAATGTGATAAAATTATGAAAACTGTCTGCCCCTTGTTCTGCAAATCTCTAGTATGCAAAGCCTGACACTTGCTTCCAAATGAAGAACTTATCTCCAAGGGTTAGAGATACTTCAGTTCACATGTGGCCACAAGGTTTTAATTATGTCTGATTTGTTTTCATCCCCTCACTTGCTTATTGTTTCAAAAATGTCTTTCATTAAAATGCTTTATGCTCCATTCAATACACGATGTAGGTGTTGGTGTTTATGGACAGAATATCTGTTTTGAAGTAAATGCCAAGTTTGATCAAGATCTATTGCAATTGGTTTCTCATAGCTGTTTATATTTCTTTCTGGGAAGGAAAGATTACATTCAGAAATCATGCAAACCTTATTTCAAAGACCCTTATCATTTCCTGGTGCCGCCCTTTCCCTAAAACCAACTACTGTCCTGAAACTACTGTGGTGTTGGGATAATTGAAGCATATGAAGATGCTTTATTCTATCAGAATCTTAAATGTCTTAAAGACTGCAAATTTGGATATTATCATTATATTCAGATCTGATAATGGTTCAGTGTATTATTAGAGATGGAATTTCTTATTTTCTCTGTATCTCTTGTCACAGCCATAAAAGGTGGATAAAACCTATTGCCTTTTCAGTTGTACAAAGTCATTTTTATCATCAGCCATTGAAAGCATTTATTAAGTTTTGATTTATGAATGGAGCCAAGCTTGGCAGACAGAGGCAGATCATAACTTCTTCTGGAAAGTGGTTAATTTCCTTCAATGCATCACTATGATAGGTGGGATCTCTTTATGGCACACACTGATAATTGAATAATAAACATTTATCTGAATGAATAAGCATAATGTTCAGGTGTTTCCATTATGTAGAAATAGTTACTGAATTCATATGGGAATTAGTGAATGAAAAGTCATTTTATGTACATTTTATGTTTGGACATGATAATGGGAAAACTTGTTTACTCATGCAATTAATCCATGAAGGCTTTATTGAGTACTTGGGGTTTTAAAAGCAGTGATGACACTTGGCAGTGATGTGATGCGGCAGAATGGCGCTTTTAACTGAAAATGACAGTGACCGCTCAACTTCTTTAGCTCAGTAAAGTGTTCCTTAGGGTCCAGTGAGTGGCAGGTATACACAGAACAGGGCTTCTAAATGATGAGGGGGCAAACTATTCCAAAGACACTCCTATTTCAATTTGGAAGTGGGTAGAAGACCAAAGTGAAAGAGAATCCTTTAATTCTGATGTCGTTTTCAACAAATTGAATGAACCTGGTAATACTCCTAAATCCTTGGCAATTCCTGCTGTGCAAATTTATTTCAAAATGAACATATAACATCAAACCTATAACAATCAAACGGTTTAAAAATAGGGAGGAAACAACCACACTGGTGTTTTAATGAAATTAATCTAAATTGTAGGCCAAAAGAAAATCTCGTTTTGTTTATGGATTCAAACTCTTTAGGAAAAAGAGCTATTTAAAAAAAATATTTTGACTACCTTAAAATATGACTTTAAGTCACTACTTGTAACAATAAGATTTTTCTAAGTCTTTCCTAGTTACAAGCATTCTGTAAAATTCAAGGGGCATAAAATTCCATTCAAAGAAGGCAAACTGTTTATGTGAGAGGGAAACTAAAAAGCCTTCAGTGGAAACATACAATTTTCAGATAAGAAGAAAAAGTCATGAAAAATGGAGCTTGCACTATATAAAAGGAGTATCATATAATTTTCTTTCTATGTCATGTGTGAAGAAAGGAACAAGAATCTTGAAAAGGCAACGGAAACCTCATCTCTAGTCCCTGTTCTCAAACAGCCTGGACAGGCAGAATAGAGATTTGAGATCAAGACACAGTGTATAGGTAACTTGTCACTAAGTCTTCAAGTCTCTCAGTCACTACTCTTAGTCATCTAAAGGACTGAGTACAAATTGCTGGAAAAGGCTATTGATTATCAAATATTCCATGTCCATTTCTTTTTACTGCCCCTTCTTTTGGTAGGCATTTCTCATAGATTCATGTATCCACCACCACAATCAGAACACATCGCCCCCCCCCCCGAAAATGACCCTCATGCTATCCCTTTATAGTCTCACTCTCCTCCCCCTCCCAGCTTCTGGCATCCACTGATCTGCTTTGTCTTTCCAGAATGTCTTATAATTGGAATCAGGCAGTATGTAACTTTTACAGACTTGCTTTATTCACTTAGCATAATGCCTTTGGGATTCATTGATGTCATTCCATGTTTCAGTAGCTCATTGCTTTTCATTGCTGAGTAGTATTCTATTGCATAGATATGCCACTATTTGTTTATCCATTCACCATTTGAAGAACACGTGTGTTGTTTCTGTTTTGCGGCAATTACAAATAGAGCTGCCAAATACATTCATATACTGGTTTTTGTATGAACATAAGTTTTCATTTCTCTTGGGTAAATATCAAGGAATAAGATAGCTGGATCATATAATTAAGTATATGTTTAACTTTGTAAGAAACTGCCAAACCATTTTCCGGAGTGGCTGTGCCATTTTGTATTCCCACTCGCAATGTATGAGCATTCCAGTTGCTCCACACCTTTGCCAGCAGTTGATATTATCAGTATTTTTTTTTAGCCATTGTAATACATATATAGTAGTGTCTCCTCATGGTTTTAATTTGCATTTACCTAATGGATAAAGATGTTAAACATCTTTTCATGTGCTTATTTGCCATCCTTATATGATCTTTGGTGAAGTGTATGTTCTGGTACTTTGCAACTTAAAAAAATTCATTGAGATAATTGTATATTCACATGTAGTTGTAAAAAAATTATGTGGAGAGATCCTTTGTACCCTTTACCCAATTTCTACTAGTGGTAACAATTTACAAAAGTGTAATATAATATCACAACCAGGATATTGACATTGATACAATCCACCAATCTTATTTAGATTTGTCCAGTTTTACTTATCCTAATTTGTATGTGTATGTATTAAATTCTATACAGTCTTATACCTGTATAGGCTTGTGTATCCATCATCACAGTCGAGATACTGAACAGTTCTGTCACCACAAGGATCCCTCATATTGCCCTTTTATAACTCCACCCACCTCCCTCTTGTGACCCCCTTCCTCAGTCCCAACCCCTGGCAACCACTAATATGTCCTACACTTCTAAAATTTCAGCATTTCAAAATGTTATAGAAATTGAATCATACAGTATATAACCTTTTGGGATTGCTGTCTTATGCTCAGTGTAATCTCCCAGATGTTCATTTGAGTTGTTTTGTGTATCAATGGTTCATTCTTTTTTATTGCTGAGTATGTATATACCACAGTTTGTTTAACCATTCACTCACTGAAGGATATCTGGGATGATTCCAGTCTCTGATTGTCACAAGTAAAAGTGCTATTCATGTACAGGTTTTTGTGTGGCCCTATTTTCATAATTTGGGGATAAATGCTAAAGAGTACAATTTCTGGGTCATGTGGTAGTTGCATGTTCAGTTGTATAAGAAACTGTCAACTGTTTCCCAGAGTGCCTGTAGCATTTGGCATTTCCACCAGCAATTCAGGTAATCCAGTATCTCCACATCCTCACAAGCATTTTGTACTATATCATTTTGTTGTTTTTGTTGTTATTCTGGTAGGTGTATAGTGATATCTCATTTTGGTATTAATTTACATTTCCCTGGCTAACGATGTTGAACATCTTTTCATGTGCTTTTTGCCATCTGTATAAACCTCTTTAGTGAAATGTGTCTTCAAGCCTTTTGTCCATTTTCTAATTGGATTGTTTGTGTTCTTACTGTTGAGTTTGGGTAGTTCTTTATATTCCACATAATAGTCCTTTGTCAGATCAGACATGTGGTTTGCAAATATTTTCTCCCAGTCCGTGGATTGTATTTTCATCCTCTTCATATGGCTTTCACAGGGCAAAAGTTTTTAGTTTATTAATTTTTCCTTTTATGGATCATGCTTTGGTATCAGGTCTAAAAAATTCTTTGTGTAGTACTAGATACCAAAGACTTTCTCCTTTTTTTTCTCTAAAAGTTTTATAGTTTTACATTTAAGTCCATTATCCATTTTAGGTTAATCATTGCATGAGGTGTGAAGTTAGGGCAAGATTCATTTTTTGCTTATGGAGGGCAAACTGCTCCCACGTGTGTTGAAAAGGTTATCCTTCCTCTATTGAACTGCATTTGCACCTTTGTCAAAAATAGATTGATTGTGGGGCTTCCCTGGCAGTCCAGTAGTTAAGAGTCTGTGTTTCCAATGCAGGGGGCGTGGGCCCGATCCTTGGTTGGGGAACTAGAATCCCACATGCCACACTACACGGCCAAAAAGAAAAAAATACTTGATTGATTGTACTTGTGTAGAAGCTATATCTGTGTTCTCTACTCTAATCCATTGATCAATGTGTCTCGCTACCAATACCATACTGTCTTGATTACTGGTGCTATATAAGTAAGCCTTAATATTGGGTAAAGTGAGTTCTCCCACTTTATTCTTCTTTATCAAGATTATTTTAACTATTCTGGGACCTGTGCCTTTCCCTATGAATTTTAGAATAAGCCTATTTCTATTAAAAAAAAAAACTTGCTTGGATTCTGATAGAAATTGTCTTAGCCCCGTATATAAATTAAGAAATAATTGACATCTTTACTGTGCTGAGCCTTCTAATTCATAAATATGGTATGTCCACATATTTAGGTCTTCTTTGATTAGCTTCATCAACATTTTGTAACTGTCAGCATACAGATCCTGTACATGTTTGTCAAATTTATGGGTATGGAGTTGTTTCAAGTATTTCCTTATCATTTTGATGTCTGCAGGGTGTGTAATGATATGCAGTCTTTCATTCCTGATTTAGTTATTTGTGTCTTTTCTCGTTTTTCCTTTGTCAAGTCTTGGTAGAGTTTTTTTCAATTTTATTGATCTTTTCAAAGGACTAGCTTTGTATTTTATTAATTTTTCTCTATTGTTATTCTGTTTTCAGTTTCATTGCTTTTTGTTTTTTATCGTTCTTTCCTTCCTTCTGCTCTTTTTTTTTTTTTTTTTTGCGGTACACGGGCCTCTCACTGTTGTGGCCTCTCCCGTTGCGGAGCACAGGCTCCGGACGCGCAGGCTCAGTGGCCATGGCTCACGGGCCTAGCCACTCTGTGGCATGTGGGATCTTCCCGGACCGGGGCACGAACCCATGTCCCCTGCATCGGCAGGCAGACTCTCAACCACTGCGCCACCAGTGAAGCCCCCTTCTGCTCATTTTGAATTTATTTTTCTCTTTGTTTTTTAGATTCTTGAAGTGGGAATCTTAGATTATTGACTGGAGATGTTTCCCCTTTTCTGATGTACATGTTCAGTGCTATAAATTTCCCTCTTAGCACTGTTTTTGCTATGTCACACAAATTTTGATATGTTGTATTTTCATTTCCATTCAGTACAATGTGCTTTTAAAAATTTCCGCTCAGGTTTATCATTGACCAGCAAATTATTTAGGAGCATGGTTTTTAGTGTGGAATTTTTCTGTTATCTCTCTGATATTGATTTATAGTTTGATTTCATTGTGGTCAGAGACACACTGTATGATTTCAATTCTTTAAATTTATTCAGATTTGTTTAAGGGGCTATGTTGTTTTGCTATCCATTGCCACTTGAAAAGAATGTGGATTCTGCTATTGTTGGGTGGAGTGTTCAATGTCAAATAGATTCTCTTAGTTGACACTGCCTTTGAGTTATTTTATACCCATGCTGATTTTCTGTTTAATTGTTCAATTAGTTGTTGAGAGAAGGATGGTGATGTCTTCTCATCTTTTGGCTGTGCTTATTACTCCTTTCAGTTCTCTCAGCCTTTGTCTTCATGTATTTTGCTGCTGTGTTGTTCGGTGCATGCACATTTTACTTTGTCTTCTTGGTGGCCTGAATTTTTGATAATTATATAGTGTCCCTTTTTGTCTCTGGTCATTTTCTTTACTCTGAAGTTCTTTTTTTCTGAAATTAATGTAGCCACTCCACTTTCTTTTGATTTATGTTAGCATGATATGACAATCTGTCTGTATCATTATATTTGGAGAGTTTCCTGTAGAGAGCATATAGTCATATTTTTTAATCTACCCCACAAATTTCTGTCTTTAATTGGCATATGTAGATCATCTACATTTAATGTAATTATTGAGATGTTAGGGCTCAAATCTGCTGGATGTTTTTTTCTGTTTATTCTGTGTTTTGTTCCTATTTTCTTTTTCCTACCTTCTTGTGGATTACTTGAACCTATTTTATAATTCCATTTTGATTTATCTATAGTGATTTTGAGTGTATCTTTTTGCACAGCATCTTTAGTGGCTGCTCTGCATAACTTAGTCTTCTGATGTTGACATTTTACCAGTTTGAGTGAAGTGTAGAAACCTTGTCTCCCTTTTATGATATGATTGCCTTAAATATTTCCTCCACAGACATCTAGAGCCATATCAGACATTGTTATAATTTTTCCTTCAATCACCAAATGTAATCTAGAAGACTCAAGAGGAGAAGTAAAGTTAATGTATTTACCTATATTTTTTCTTCTTGTGTTTTTTCTTCTTTCTTGGTAATCCAAGATTCTTTCTTTAATGATTTTGTTTCTCTTAATAAAATTTCCTTCAACCATTCCTTTAGGGTAGGTCTGCTGGTGACAAATTCCCTTAGTTTCCCTTCATCTGAGAATGTCTTTATATTTCCTTTGTTCCCGAAGGAATTTTTTACTGGATATAGGATTGTGGGTTTACAGTTCTTTTTAGCACTGGAAAAATGTTGTATCAATTCCTTCTGGCCTCCATGTTTTCTAATGAGAAATCCTGTCATTTGAATTGTTGTCCCAATATAGGGAAGTTGTTTCTGTATCACTGATTTCAAGATTGTTTTTCTGTCTTCGGTTTTCAGAAGTTTGACTATGATATGCCTTTACATGAATTTCTTTGTGGTTCGTGCAGCTTCTTGAACCTATAGATTTATGAATTTTGCCAAATTTGGGAAGTTTTCAGCTATTATTTTACTGTTATTTCATAGTTTTTTAGCCCCACCCTTTTCTCCTCTTTTTCTCGGACTTCGATGGCATAAATGTTAGATCTTATTTTATCTTCCAGTAGGTCTCTGAAAATCTGTTCTTTTTTTTAAAGTCTGTTTTCTGTCTGCTGTTTAGATTGTGTAATTTCTGTTGTTCTCTCTTCAAGTTCAGTAATTCTTCTCCCCTTGCCTTACACTCTGCTCTTGAACCCATGTACTGAGTTTTTGTATTTCTAAGTTCTAAAATTTCTAATTGATTCTTCCTTATATTTTCTATTTCTCTACTTAGACTTGCAATTCTTTTGCTGAGGCTTTCTATTTTTTCATTTTAAGTATATTCATAGGTGTGTTTCAGGTATGTTTATAATTGCTTGTTGAAGCAGTTTCATGATGGCTGCTTTAAAATCTTGGTCAGAGAATTTTAATATCTCTGTCATCTTTGCATTGAAATCTATTGGTTGTCTTTTTTATTCAGTTTGAGATCTTACTGGTTCTTGGAATAAGTGATTTTTTTCTATTGTCACCTAGACATTTTGCGTATTATGTGAGAATCTGGATCTTATATAAGCCTTTTGTTTTAGCTAGCTTCCTCTGATACTTCAGAGAGGAAGGGAGAACACTGCCTCATTACTGTCAGTTGCAGGTAGAAGTCTGGTTTTCCCAGTTAGCCTTGGCTGATACTTGAGGAGGAGAGAACTCATCATTACTGCTGGGCAAACTTCTCACTAGGCCTCCACTGATATCTCCCTGGCTAGGATTGGTAGGAGTGCCTTGTTACTACTCCCCACATGATCTCCATTGACACCGTGGGGTGGGTGGGCCGCCGTCTTACCATTGGGCAGTGTTGTAAATCCCAACTATCCAGTAGGCCTCCTCTGATACCACCTCAGTGGAGTGGAGGAGGGGTGCCTCATTGCTACCAGGTGATGGAGGAAGCCCATGCTTGCTGCATGGTTTCCACTGACTCCATGGTTTGGGGTTGTGGTCACTTGTACTGCTTAGTGTGGATAAAAGTCCCAATTCTGTTCTTGACCTTTTCTGACACCACACCTGCAGGGGGTTGGGTTGCCTCATTACAGTCTGATGTCTAGGCTCCCTCTTAGTCACTGCTGCTATGGATAGAGGTCAGGCCACAGCTTTTTTTCTAGTGATGTTTGGCTGTAGTAGAACAGCTAGTAAAAGTTTTCTCTCTTTCTAGACTGCCTCTTTCCTAGTCCTTAGGCTCGAGAGAGTAGGATTTTTGGTTCTTGTTTTATCTACAACCATTGGCATTTGCTAGTTCTGTTTCTATTTCTTTGACTTCTGCTCTTATCTTTATTATTTCTTGCCTTCTTCTTGCTTTGAGTTTATTTTGCTCTCCTCTTCCTAGTTTCCTGAGGTAGCAACTTATATTATTGAGACTTTTCTCCATTTCTAATGTAAACACTGTTGCTATAAAATTCCCTCTAAGCTCTGCTCTGGATGCATCCCACAAGTTTTGATATCTTATTACCATTCAGTTAAAAATATGTTTCATTTTTTGGAGAATTCCTCTTTGATCATGGATTATTAGGGTTTTTAAAAAAATTTTTTAGGTGTTTAAAGATTTTCCTGTTATCTTTTTCATATTGATTTCTAGTTTAATTCCATTATGAGCTAAGATCATATCATATCTTTTAAGCTTTAAGGTTTGTTTTAGCACCCGGGATCTCATCAATCTTGGAGAATATTCCATCTGTACTTTCCCCACATGAACTCGTAAAGGAAGAGAAATAGTTAAAGATATGTAAGAAAGTAACCAAATCATACTCTAGACATACACTAATACATTTTATTTTTATTTTTTTAAATTAATTTTTATTTGAGTATTGATTTACAGTGTTGTGTTCATTTCTGCTATACAGAAAAATAAGTCAGTTATACATAAACATTTATCCACTCTTTTTTAGATTCTATTCCCATATAGGTCATTACAGAGTATTGAGTAGAGTTCCCTGTGCTATACAGTAGGTCCTTATTAGTTATCTATTTTGTATCTAGTAGTTAATCCCAGTCTCCTAATTTACCACCCCACTTTGCCTTCGGTAACCATAAGTTTATTTTCTACATCTGTGGCTCTATTTCTGTTTTGTAGATAAATTCATTTGTACCATTTTTTTAGATTCCACATACGAGCGATATTATATGATATTTGTCTTTCTCTGTCTGACTTACTTCACTCAGTATGACAATCTCTAGGTACATCCATGTTGCTGCAACTAATAAATTTTATTTAAAACATTTTCCAATGGTAATGCTGTTACATTTGGCTACTTTAAAGAAATTATGCTTATAAACCAAGGAAGAGAACATTTCTAATTAAATGATAGAGCCAAGAGACTGAGCTCTAGGATTTCTTCACAGAAAATGCCTATAGCCTTTGCTTCCAACTAGGTCCCCTGACCATAGCATATCACTACCACCTGGGTACAAATACTGTTTAAAATCATAAAGTGGAAAGTGAATATGATTGTGAATATCACTGTTCTACCCTTCTTGAACATCTTTTTGTGAAAGGAATTTAATTTTTTGTAATATATTTTTGTTGTACAATTAAAGAGGATAGTTACAACATTTTTATGGACTCCAATATATATGTTATAAAACTGTATATTTGCAAGAGTAACTATTGTTATTATGTTATTATTGGTAATTATACCAATAAATTATAAAACAATTTTTACTAAATTGTTAGTAAGCAATTAGTAAACAATTGTTATTGAACAATTCTCAGTCAATTGCAGTAAAACATTGTTTAATTACCCTCCTCAAAGCACAGATAAGCAGCCTTCCTGTTCATTTTAGGAGATAAAGGGCTTCATGTGCCATTTTGGCATTGAATAGTCACTCATAGCAACCAAGCTGTCTTGGTTACTGTTTTGAAAACAGACATGAGTCTCTAATTATGTCACAGTTGATTCCTGTCCAGAAGGCTCTCTGTTATGTCTGCCTCCTTATATACATGTCTTGTTATTTTGGCGAGCAGGAAATAACTTCTTCATGACACAAGGCAACATCAGTCACAACCTTTCCTAAAAACAACTAATGTCAAGAGGAAGAAGAGGAGTACAAAAAGAAAAGGATGCTGCAGAGGCTTTGAGAAGCAGCCTGCTTTTTGATATGTGCCTCTTGTGTGCTGAAGTGTGTTCCCCCAAAATTCGTATATTGAAAACCTAACGCCCAGTACCTCAGAACTCGACCTTATTTGGAGATAGAGTCTTTACAGAGATAAACTTAAAAAGATATCATTAGGGTAGGCCCCAATCCAATATGACTGGTGTCCTTATAAAAAGAAGAAATTTAGACACAGAGACAGACACACATAGAGGGAAGATAATGTGAAGACACAGAGAGATGACAGCCATCTACAAGCCAAGGAGAGAGGCCTGGAACAGATCCTTCCCTCACAGCCCTCAGAAGGAACTGACCCCACTAGAATTTTGATTTCAGACTTGCTTCTAGAACTGTTAGAGAATGAATTTCTGTTATTTAAGCCTCCCAATTTGTGGTACTTTTTTCCAGCAGCCCTCGCAAACTAATACAGTGCCAAAAAACACAAAAGCTACAGCAGTAGGTTTCCAGCCAAATACCATTATGGAAGTGTGGTTCAGCACATTTAGTTTTCTGTGGTCATTTGAGAAAAAGAAGCCACAGAGAAATTGCTGAAAAGATTTCTATGTAGTTTTTCTCCTTCAGAGTTGGATAAGATTGTGAACTGAATGACAACTTACCCATCTGAGATAGTATGCCCTGCAACCCTTTTCCAATGGCAAATGAGAGTCCCTCCGATAATATAACTCCCAGATGTTTTTTCTTATTCTGACCTCTTATGTCTATTCAATAAATTAATCAGTTGAAGTTCAAAGGATTTCCCAAGTTGAATACCTTCAACCTTAAGAAAGGCAATAAGCCCACGCAACTTTTGTGAGACTTGACACGTGTTCCTCACCAAACTTTGTTACACAGGGGTATTTGTTGCTTTAAACAATGGAGAAAGAAGTGCTGAGGATCTCTATATAGCCCATGTCTCTGGGTGAGGATAGAGTTAACTTGTACCTGGACTGGGATAGCTCTATGCTTGTCTCCAGGGTTGCCTGAAAGTCTGGTACTGACCCTTGGTTAAGATAAGGATGAAATGTACTAGCTAAAGATTTATAATGTGCTTCTTGAAGTTCGAAATTCCCTTGGAGACATCCTATACTGGCTTGTCTGCATCAGTTAGGGATCTATAGGTTGATGGTTTGTACCTGGTTTTGCCATTTACACAGTCTGGTTTTAGTTGTGACCAGTGGTATGTTAAAGACCCCTCAGTAAACTAGTATCTTGGCTTCCTTGAAACCAAGATACCTTGCACATATCTTTGTGGTCCATAATTTGAATGCAAAGCACATCTTCTGTAACTGAGAGAACTCTAGGAGGTGCTCCTGGACATATCAAACCCCTCAATGACTGACTATACTTTCTTTCTCCTGCTATACTTATCTTTATTAAAGCCTTAGGTGTGAAATGTTGTACATCCTTTCAGTTGTCTGGCCCTGTGTGATTGTTATACTCTTGAACCCTAGACTCAAGGCTGAGACTTTGCACCCCTCTTAAAATTTACCTTAAAAGGTAAAGCAAACCCTAGTCCTGGAGACCAAATATTGCACAGAAACTGACGAAGCAGTAGAGGCCCCAGTCTTTGTTGAGTTTTAAGGCAAACTCAAGGCCTGGATAAGAGGCCGTAAAGATGTCTGTGGAATCCTGGATCTTGGTTCTAGATATAAGTGGAGAGAAATTGAAGAGGAGCATAGGCGTAGAATAGATATTACTGGGTCATCAGATCCCACCTCTGTCAGGAATAAAACTCTGGTTGGCGGAGGAGGGGGGGTGGTTGAGCCTGCAGGTGAAATTAAAATGGGGTCTGACAGCGGTTTCTTCTGGTTCACATGACTTCTGTTCTAGAGACTGTCTCTGGGGCCAAAAACATTATGGAATATAAGGGAATAAAAGCCAAAAACATTATAGAATATAAGGGAATAAAAGCTACAGCATAATGAAAATTGCACAATTAAATCAAGGTCATATGCCAAAGACACACACATTCTAAATAGCCATTAAATCTACTGCCTTCCATAACCTATTTGTTTCGAGTGTTGTAGGGTTAAATTAGGCAGAGACAGCTTTATATTCCTGGCACTATAAAGGCTATAAATAGAATCTCTCTCATAAAGCATATGTGAATAGAGGAGTTAGTTATGAAGTATAAGAGAAGAACAGAAACATTTACACACAGAAAAAAAGCCTTGTAACTGTAATCAGAATAAAGAAAGGGAATAAGCACCAAGAGAATGTCTAACATTAGAGAAATGGTTTAATAAATTATGGTACATCAAAAGGATAGAATATTATGTAGGCATTAAAATGATAATTAAGATTATGTAGAAACATAAACAAGATGTTAGATATAATGCTAAGTAAAACCAGGAGAATACAAAGTGGCATATAAATATATGAGAGAGCTGAAGGCAATATATTAAAACAGTGGATTATCATAACTGGGAGTGGACCATTTGGTTTTTTTGCTTTTTTAAAAAACTTTTTTAACATCTTTATTGGAGTATAATTGCTTTACAACTGTGTGTTAGTTTCTACTTTATAGCAAAGTGAATCAGCTATACATATACATATATCCCCATATCTCCTCCCTCTTGCATCTCCCTCCCACCCTCCCTATCCCGCCTCTCTAGGTGGTCACAAAGCACCGAGCTGATCTCCCTGTGCTATGTGGCTGCTTCCCACTAGCTATCTATTTTACGTTTGGTAGTGTATATATGTCCATGCCACTCTCTCACTTTGTCCCAGCTTACCCTTCTCCCTCCCTGTGTCCTCAAGTCCATTCTCTATGGCTGCGTCTTTATTCCTGTCCTGCCCCTAGGTTCTTCAGAACCATTTTTTTTTTTACATCTTTATTGGAGTATGATTGCTTTAAAATGGTGTGTTAGTTTCTGCTTTATAACAAAGTGAATCAGTTATACATATACATATGTTCCCATATCTCTTCCCTCTTGCGTCTCCCTCCCTCCCACCCTCCCTATCCCACCCCTCTAGGTGGTCACAAAGCACCGAGCTGATCTCCCTGTGCTATGCACTGCTTCCCACTAGCTAGCTATTTTATGTTTGGTAGTGTATATATGTCCATGCCACTCTCTCACTTTGTCACAGCTTACCCTACCCCTCCCCATATCCTCAAGTCCATTCTCTAGTAGGTTTGTGTCTTTGTTCCTGTCTTACCCCTAGGTTCTTCATGATATTTTTTTCTTAAATTCCATATATATGTAGTAGCATACGGTATTTGTCTTTCTCTTTCTGACTTCACTCTGTATGACAGACTCTGCGTCCATCCACCTCATTACAAATAGCTCAATTTCGTTTCTTTTTATGGCTGAGTAATATTCCATTGTATATATGTGCCACATCTTCTTTATCCATTCATCCGATGATGGACACTTAGGTTGTTTCCATCTCCGGGTTATTGTAAATAGAGCTTCAGTGAACATTTTGGTACATGACTCTTTTTGAATTATGGTTTTCTCAGGGTATATGCCCAGTAGTGGGATTGCTGGGTCATATGGTAGTTCTATTTGTAGTTTTTTAAGGAACCTCCATACTGTTCTCCATAGTGGCTGAACCAATTCACATTCCCACCAGCAGTGCAAGAGTGTTCCCTTTTCTCCACACCCTCTCCAGCATTTATTGTTTCTAGATTTTTTGATGATGGCCATTCTGACTGGTGTGAGATGATATCTCATTGTAGTTTTGATTTGCATTTCTCTAATGATTAATGATGTTGAACATTCTTTCATGTGTTTGTTGGCAGTCTGTATATCTTCTTTGGAGAAATGTCTATTTAGGTCTTCTGCCCATTTTTGGATTGGGTTGTTTGTTTTTTTGTTGTTGAGCTGCATGAGCTGCTTGTAAATTTTGGAGATTAATCCTTTGTCAGTTGCTTCATTTGCAAATATTTTCTCGCAAAACTAGACAGGTACATGTAAAAGTATGAGATGAGATCACTCCCTAACACCGTACACAAAAATAAGCTCAAAATGGATTAAAGACCTAAATGTAAGGCCAGAAACTATCAAACTCTTAGAGGAAAACATAGGCAGAACACTCTATGACATAAATCACAGCAAGATCCTTTTTGACCCACCTCCTAGAGAAATGGAAATAAAAACAAAAATAAACAAATGGGACCTAATGAAACTGCAAAGCTTTTGCACAGCAAAGGAAACCATAAACAAGTCCAAAAGACAACCCTCAGAACCATTTTTTTTAAACAATAGCCAGGGCATGGAAGCATCTCATGCCCGTCTCTGGGGTCCGCGCTGATAGACGCGGCTCGCGCCCGTCTCTGGAGCTTATTTAGGCGGTGCTCAGAATCCCCTCTCCTCACACACCCCGAAACAATGTTCTCTTGCCTCTTCGGCAGCTCCAGACTTTTTCCCGGACTCCCTCCCAGCTAGCCGTGGCGCACTAGCCCCCTTCAGGCTGTGTTCACGCCGCCAACCCCAGTTCTCTCCCTGCGATCCGACCTCCGAAGCCCGAGCCTCAGCTCCCAGCCCCGCCCGCCCCGGCGGGTGAGCAGACAAGCGTCCCGGGCTGGTGAGTGCCAGTCGGCACCGATCCTCTGTGCGGGACTCTCTCCGCTTTGCCCTCCGCACCCTGTTGCTGCGCTCTCCTCCGCAGCTCCGAAGCTTCCCCCCTCCGCCACCCGCAGTCTCCGCCCGCGAAGGGGCTTCCTAGTGTGTGGAAATCTTTCCTCCTTCTCAGCTCCCTCCCACTGGTGCAGGTCCTGTCCCTATTCTTTTGTCTCTGTTGTTTCTTTTTTCTTTTGCCCTACCCAGGTACGTGGGGGGTTTCTTGCCTTTTGGGAGGTCTGAGGTCTTCTGCCAGCATTCAGTAGGTGTTCTGTAGGAGTTGTTCCACATGTAGGTGTATTTCTGATGTATTTGTGGGGAGTAAGGTGATCTCCACTTCTTACTCCTCCGCTATCTTGAAGGTGTCTCCAAACTCCGACCATTTGTTTTTAATTAAAATATCCTGTTGTAGAGACTTTGTATGTGTACATATATATATATATATATGTATGTATATATACACACCTTCTATATGTATAGGTCTATATATAGACATAAGATATTTAGTGGTGGGCGTGTTAGTCTTTTTTTGAGATGCTTTCTCATCACATATAGCAACACTTTCTAATAGAACTTCCTGCAGTGATATATCCATTCTATAAATCTGTGCTGTCCAATATGGTAGACACTAACCATGTGTGTTTTCCAAGCACTTGAAATGTGGCTAGTGTGGCTGAGAAATCAATTTTTAAAAAATTTTAACTAGTTAAAATTTAAATTCAAGTAGCCACACTTGACTAGTGATTACCATATCATTATCTCATTAGTACAGATTTAGAGCTAGAAGATAGACAAAATTTAGTAGTGGGTTCATTAGTCTGGATTTTTTCCCAGTGTCATTAATGTTTTTTTTCCATAATCAGTTGGAGCCTTTAAAAGTGCTCCGTCATTCACTTCTCCCTTTGGAGCAAGAGATTGTGCAAAAAGTGCACCCTACTGAACTGCAAAGGATAAAATATGTCAACTTACTGTGTACTTCAGTGGAATTTTGGTAAAGTCTTTAATCACAAATCTATCAAAGAGCTGTAAATAGCTCATAAATAGCTACCCCTTTATGGTACAAAAACACGAGACCAGGAAAGCACCAGGTCATAGGTTCCCTGGCTTACCCTGGCCTAGAAGGTACATGAATAAAGTGCTCTGGCATAGTCAATAACCAAGTGAACATGAATGGGGAAGAAATGAACAGTAGTTTTCCCACTTGAGAAAATGTGTAGGCTCTGCGTAACTTTTTCCTTATTGTTGGAATCATGTTCCCATGTGTCCCTAGTAAGCAATGCCCACCTGACTTAGGCAGATCCCATCCTGACTTCTGCATTGCCATGCCTCCTCTTTCTTCTACATCTTTGTATACCCACCCTTCTCAACCACATCTCTCCACTCTTATCCTCCATCTCCTCCCTGGAATGCCATTTTCATCTCCAAAGGAGGTATTGAATTGTATCTTGATGGATAGGAGAATTTGGATTAGAGATGAGTAAGGAAAAAGAAGACTCAAACTGAGTGTGATGTGATTCCCAAACTCTTTCAGGGAAGTAATGATTATTCCTGATAATATGTTTAGAGACTGTTCTGATAGACCTAAATGAAATTTTAAAAATTGATAATGTTATTTACTAACCTAGCCAGCTATCTATCAGGCAGCAGTCTAAACATCTCTAAGCAAGCATTCTTTTTCATCTTGTATCTGGTCTAACAATGATTTCCTAATCAGTCTTTTTTCCTGTATATCTATGAAAAGTGAAATCTTTTACTTGGCTAATTTAGAGGCCTGATCTCTTGTATCACACTTAAAATAAAACATTGACGTAATGAATTTGTCATATATGTTTTCCTTAAGAATTTGGAGGCCCTACCAAGATAGCTCAACTCATGACAGCCTACCAGAGTGAAGCAAGAACAGCTCTGAGTCAAGTTATACCACATCAAGTATGACACTGAAAACGTGGAGAGGAAGTTTGGAGCCAGAGTACTGGATTTCCCTGTAGTTTGGGCAATTACGTCGAATGTCCCTACCCCTGCCACTCCTGTAAGCGCCTGGAAAGGTCATTTGATGTTGGAAGGATGTCATAGGACTGGAGAAAAGGTAAGTTGGGTTTAATTCCACAGGCTTTCGGTCAGTGTATTAAATTATATTACTAAGGGATGACCAAAGACCCTAGCAAAGATGGGGTGGGTAGGTATGCATTTATTTCTTTTGGTTTCAGGAATTTATTCTGTGTTTTGTTGGCAAAAACTTTGCGTCTTGTTTTCATTTTTCTTTTAGCTAAAATTGTGTAATTTGCCCAGCAATTTTTCACATGTTAATCTCTGTCTGTAAATGGTCATTTGAAATTCTTTGTGTGTGTGACCAGAGAGATTTTAGATATAGAGCTGTTTGCTTTAAATACCTTTGAAAAATTAAACTTAATTGATTGAAGGAATTGGTCATTTGTATGCAACATGAGAACATTTAGTTCAAACAGAGAGATCCATCTTGAGATGAAGTAAGAACAGAAAATCTGATCAGCTGATATCATGAAAATATACTATCTTATTCTGTGATGTTAAAGAAAATGGCAGGGTTTTTGTGTGCTGAGCATAAAGACTGAGAGGATTGACTGGAATAGACTAAGAAATGGGACTACCTATGGAGATATAAATAATATTATCTAATGCAAACTGTTTACTTACTTACTGTTGCAAGTTGGTTCTCCTGGAAGTAGACCCAGAGATAGAGTTTAGCAGGCAGGATGGCTATGAAGGGATCAACACCTATGGGAGGTAGGGGGGATCAAGGGAGAAGTCCAAACTGTAATGCAGTCCCTACAAATACTGATACTTTGGGCAACCCTATGGGGCACTTAGAAGTTAGAATAGGAGTTGTTCCCTTTTGGGCCAAGATTGATGCACATTTATATCTCCACGTGGATCAGGGTAGTGGGAGTAACTTTGTGGCTCCCTACAGCTGAGATATCTTTGACAGCTGTGGGCTTCATGCTTGTATCACTCCCAGAAGCTGGGGCAAGTCCTTCAATGAGAGGGGATCTGGGTGGAACATCAAGGGATCCACCTCCTTAGTTATGTAATTTTGTGAAACTAAATTGCTTAATCTGGAAGGAAATTAACAAGATTGTTAAATTTATCATATTTAATGGAGGACATATTTAATTAGTCTAGGGACTTAGCTTATGTACATTTAAATATGCATATTTAGAATAGTCTCAAGAACTCATACACAAAAAAAGGAGAAATAAAAAAGAAAAAAGTGTGCTCAAAAGGGAGCAATTAAATTTTAGGTAACTTTAGGCTACTAAGATAAGAAACAATGGAATGAACATTGGTATCAGGCCAATTTCAAGAAAATGTTCTAAATGAAGACTTTTAAGCAAAATTAGAATAGTTTTAATATTACATAATAAACAAATATTAGAGAATTATAAATTTACTCTTGTAGTAAGTCATATACAAATTAAACTATTATTACATTTGTTTTAAAAGATATTTACAACATTCTAAACTTGATAAAGAACACCTGTAACAAAGTGAGAGAGTGGCATGGACTTATATATACTACCAAATGTAAAATAGATAGCTAGTGGGAAGCAGCCGCATAGCACAGGGAGATCAGCTCGGTGCTTTGTGACCACCTAGAGGGGTGGGATAGGGAGAGTGGGAGGGAGATGCAAGAGGGTGGAGATATGGGGATATATGTATACGTATAGCTGATTCACTTTGTTATAAAGCAGAAATTAACACACCATTGTAAAGCAATTATACTCCAATAAAGATGTTAAAAAGAAAAGAACACCTACAAAAAACCCCTGCAACTAACATAGTACTTAATGGTGAGAAACTTGAAGTATCTCACTAAGATCAGGTGCAAGGCAAGGATATTTCCTCTCACTGCTCTTTTTCAAAATCATACTGGAAGTTCTAGCTAATGCAATAGACAAGAAAAGGAAATAAAATGTATACAGATTAGAAAGAAACAAATAAAACTGTCTTTGTTTGTAGATGATATGATTGTCTATGTGGAAAACCCCAAAGAATTGACCAAAAAACTCCTGGAACTAATAAGAGATTTTAGCAAGGTTGCAGGAGACGAGGTGAGTACACAAAAGTTAATCACTTTCCTATATGCCAGCAATGAACAGTGGAATTTGAGATTAAAAACACAATACCATTTACATTGACACCCCAAAAATGAAATACTTAGGTATGAATCTAACAAAATATGTACAAGATCTATATGAAGAAAACTACAAAACTCTGGTGAATGAAATCAAAGAAGAACTAAATAAATGGAGAGATAATCCACATTCAAGGATAGGAAGACTCAATATTTTTAAGATGTCACTTCTTCCCAGCATAATGTATAGATTCAATGCAGTCTCAATCAAAATCCCAGCAAGTTATTTTGCGGATACCGATAAACTAATTCTAAAGTTTACATGGAGAGACAAAAGACCTAGAATAGCCAACACAATATTGAAAGAGAACAAATTTGGACACTACCTGACTTCAAGATTTACTATAAAGCTACAGGAATCAAGACAGTGTGGCACTGGCAAAATGATGGACAAATAGATCAATGGAACAGAATAAAGAACTCAGAAATAGACCCACATAAATATAGTCAATTGATCTTTGACAAAGGAGCAAAGGCAATACAATAAAGATAGTGTTCCTGCAAAGAGTGCCAGAACAACTGGGTATCCACATCCAAAAAAATAAAACTAGACACAAACCTTATACCATTCACAAGAATTAACTCAAAATGGGTCACAGACTTAAATGTAAAACATAAAACTATAAAGCTCCTAGAAGATAACATAGGAGAAACCCTAGATGACCTTGGGTATGGTAATGACTTTTTAGATACAATACCAAAGGCACAATCCATGGAAGAAATAATTGATATGCTAGACATCATTAAAATTAAAAATTTCTGTTCCATGAAAGACAATGTTAAGAGAATGAGAAGACAAGTCACAGACTGGGAGAAAATACTTGCAAAAGACCCATGTGATAAAGGGCTATTATCCAAAAATACATACAGAATCTTTAAAACTCAACAATAAGAAAACAAACCTGATTAAAAATGGGTCAAAGATCTTAACAGACATCTCACCAAAGAAGATGTACAGATGGAAAATAAGCATATGAAAAGATACTCCACATCATAAGTCGTCATCAGGGAAATGCAAATTAAACTTACTGGAACGGCCAAAATCCAGAACACTGAGAACACCAAGTGTCAGTGGAACAACAGGAATTTTTATTCATTGCTGGTGGCACTGCAAAATGGTACAGCCACTTTGGGAGACAGCTTGGAGGTTTCTTACAAAACTGAACATATTTTTACCATATGATCCAGCAATCACTCTCCTTGGTATTTACCCAAAGGAGCTGAAAACTTATGCCCACACAAAAACCTGAACATGTATCTTTATAACAGCTTCATTCATATTTGCCAAAACGTGTAAGCCACCAAGATGTCCTTCAGTAAGTGATTGTATAAACTGTAGTGCATCCTGACAATGTAATATTCAGCACTAAAAAGAAATGAGCTATCAAACCATGAAAAGACATGGCGGCCACTTAAATGCATATTACTAGGTAAAAAAAGTCAAATTTAAAATGCAAAGTACTGTATGATTTCAACTATATGACATTCTGAAATAGGCAAAACTATGAAGAGAGTAAAAGGGTCAGTGGTTGCCAGGAGTTGGGGGAAGGAAGAGAGGAAGCGTAGTAGATTTTTATGGCAATGAAAATACTCTGTATGTTACCGTAATGATTGATACATATCATTTTACATTTGTCCAAACCTATAGAATATACAGCATCATGAGTGAACTGTAATGTAAATTATGGACTTTGGGTGATTATGATGTGTCAGTGTAAGTTCATCAGCTGTAACAAATGTACCACTTTGTTGGGAGATATTGATAATGGGGGCTGCTACGCATGTGTGGGAACAGAGGATATATGGGAAATCTCTGTATTTTTCCTCTCTCTTAGATTTGCTGTGAACCTTAAACTGCTCTAAAAAATAATGTCTTCATTTTTAAAAATTAATTTAAAAAGGTAAAATCAGATGTTCTTTCTGATTTTATTACAGTGTAGAATATGATATAAAAAGTATATACAATGTTTAATTTTTTTTAAAGACTGTTTTTATAAAAAATTTATTTAGTTTATTTATTTTTGGCTGCGTTGGGTCTTCATTACTGTGTGCTGGCTTTCTCTAGTTGCGGCGAGCGGGGGCTACTCTTCATTGCGGCGCGCAGGCTTCTCATTGCGGTGGCTTCTCTTATTGAGGGGCACAGGCTCTAGGCGCATGGGCTTCAGTAGTTGTAGCACGTGGTTGCAGTAGCTGTGGCTTGTGGGCTCTAGGCGTGGGCTTCAGTAGTTGTGGCTCATGGGCTCTAGAGCGCAGGCTCAGTAGTTGTGGAGCATGGGCTTAGTTGCTCCGCGGCATGTGGGATCTTCCTGGACCAGGGCTCGAACCCGTGTACCCTGCATTGGCTGGCAGATTCTTAACCACTGCACCACCGGGGAAGCCCTACAGTGTTTAATTTTATTTTCTTACAAAATAGTCTGAGTGGGACTTTCCTATACTTATCTTATGGGTCAGAAAAGTGATCATTACTGACAGAAAAATTTTAGGAACGTATAAACATAGATGCTCAACTAAATTGAATTATACTAATATCCTTCTGATTTTTTTTGTTCTTGTGACTTCCAGCCAATGTTTCAAAACACATAAACCCTGGAACTACTCTACTTGCACTGTGTGAATAAAATTTCATTGTGTTATAATTTTTGATGTTATTTTTTTAAATATCAACAGTGATTGCATTAATATTTAATTAATTCACAGTTTATTAAGGATCTTGCAATTGCAACTTAAGTCTTTCTATAAATATTATAATGGTGTAGTTAATTAATAATCTTAGGTTACCTGGAAATTTTTTTTTTTTTTTTTTTTTTTTTTTTTTTTTTTTTTGCGGTACGCGGGCCTCTCACTGTTGTGGCCTCTCCTGTTGTGGAGCACAGGCTCCGGACGCGCAGGCTCAGTGGCCATGGCTCACGGGCCTAGCCGCTCTGCGGCATGTGGGATCTTCCCGGACCGGGGCACGAACCCGTGTACCCTGCATCAGCAGGCGTACTTTCAACCAATGTGCCACCAGGGAAGCCCCTTGGAAAATTTTTAAAGAAATCAAAGTGAATAGAGACAAAAAGAGCAAAGTAATTGGTCACCAAATAATAGTTTTAATTTACATATTCTCACCTATATGTAAACATATTTGCCTATATAAAAAAAGTGCTTTCTTATATGTTTACAAATGTTAAAAGCTGAAGTTTAAATTTTCAAAAAATGATAATCTTTCATTTTTTAGTATGATTGTATACATACATGTTTATTTTATTTACTTATTTATTTAAAAATTTATGTTTATGTGAGAGGAAATGCAGGCATACCTTGGAGAATTGGCAGATTCGGTTCCAGACCGCTGCAATTGACGCGCTGGTGGTATAGTGTTTAGCATAGCTGCCTTCCAGACCACTGCAATAAAGTGAATATCACAATAGAGTCACACTAATTGTTCGGTTTCCCAGTGCATATAAAAGTTATGTTTACACTATGTAGTTTATTAAGTGTGCAATAGCATTATGTCTAAAAAATGTACATACTTTACTTTAAAAGTACTTTATTGCTAAAAATTGTTAACCATCATCTGAGCCTTTGAGGAGTCTAAATCTTTGCAATAATAACATCAAAGTTCACTGATCATATCACCATAACAAATATAGTAAGTTTAAAATATTGTGAGACAATGTTCATTGCAGCTCTGTTTACAATGGCCAGGACATGGAAGCAACCTAAGTGTCCATCAGCAGATGAATGGATAAAGAAGATGTGGCACATATATACAATGGAATATTACTCAACCATAAAAAGAAACGAAATTGAGTTATTTGTAGTGAGGTGGATGGACCTAGAGTCTGTCCTACAGAGTGAAGTAAGTCAGAAAGAGAAAAACAAATACCATGTGCTAACACATATATATGGAATCTAAAAAAAAAATGGTTCTGAAGAACCTAGGGGCAGGACAGGAATAAAGACACAAATGTAGAGAATGGACTTGAGGACACGGGGAGGGGGAAGGGTAAGCTGGGACGAAGTGAGAGAGTGGCATGGACTTATATATACTACCAAATGTAAATAGATAGCTAGTGGGAAGCAGCCGCATAGCACAGGGAGATCAGCTCGGTGCTTTGTGACCACCTAGTGGGGTGGGATAGGGAGGGTGGGAAGGAGATGCAAGAGGGGGGGGATATGGGGATATATGTATATGTATAGCTGATTCACTTTGTTATAAAGCAGAAACTAAAACACCATTGTAAAGCAATTATACTCCAATAAATATGTTAATAAATAAATTAAATAAATAAATAAAATATTGTGAGAATTACCAAAATATGATAGAGACACAAAGTGGGCAAATGCTGTTGGGAAAATGGCACTGATAGACTTGTTCAATGCAAGGTTGCCACAAACCTTCAATCTGTAAAAAACACAATATCTGTGAAGCGCAGTAAAGAGGATTGCAATAAAATGAGGTATGCCTATATTGGTAGCTCAGAAGACAAAATAAAATGTCATTAGAGTACTGTCTGTTCTGAATGTGAAGCAATAAAAGTTACTATTTGCTTTCAGTGTATTCTACCCAGATGGCAGGTGATTTTTGCCTCATTCAACCTGCTTGTGCATTCTCAAAAGAGTCAGTTAATTTTTATGCTATTTATGCTTTGGGGAATTCCATAACTGTAGACAACTGTAAACACCTGACATGAAGAACTAAATTCCTAATGTTTATTATGAACAAAATTCTGTTATGGTTTTTATATGGTATTGCTACTCTCTGGACCTTTCTTGTCCTCGAACAAGTGAACTATCATCTGAAAACTATTAAGATGTTGCTTCCCTCTGAGTTCAGACCTCAAATTCAGAATAATACGATTGAAGAGGTGTTTTTTACACTCTAACCGTATTCATTGCTCCCAAGACAGCTGCTAGATAGCACCAAAGGATTTCTCCTCATCTTGTAAACCAGAAAGTGGCACTCATGAACAAGAAGGGGTGTTAGAAGTAATTGGGTTTGCTTGGTATGCTTATTATCTTCTTAATTGGCTCAACAGAATGGTAAGAGTTGTCCTTTACTAGGGTGCAAAATTCGGAAAAACCATCAAATCAAAGAAGAAGCAACCACCCCCAGGTTAATTTTGTGCAAGACAAGTGCTGTAAAACAAAGATATTTTTAACAGTGGTTAATTCCTTTAATATGTATAGAGTCCCACTTTTATTCCTGTGCAAGGGGTGACTTAACACATTGACTTCTCAAAAAAATGTATTCCCAGATTTTAGAGAGATTTTAAAATTTTTTATCAAATGTTAGTGATTATGACACACATTTTACAGGAGAGATACTAAGGTGTTCTAAATCCAGCAATTACTCTGCTACCATAACATATTTTTACATTCATAATAATCAACTAAGTTGGTATGAAATGTTACAGGGAGGTCCACATGCATCAGAACTATGCCCCAGTAAGAGATTTCACTCTTCCTCACTCTGATAGAGTTCCAGGAATAAAGTGATAGTTTCGTCAATCAGGGATTTCTGCTCTGACTTCACATTTATCTGAAACCAAAGCCAAAAGTTGCCAATTGGCAAATATTTCTGAACAAAATATCCAAGATAACAAGACTTGATAACAGAGACTCTTGACTATTTTAATGTAGTTAGGTTTGAGGGAATAAACTCATGGATACATGCTGATGTCACCACTATAGTCAGATACCTGGGAGACTCAACCTGTATGGAACTTAAGATGCAGAATTTCCAGGACTATTTTTTTTCTAGGAATAGATGACTTTAGGAAACTAGACAGTTGAACAGTATCAGTGGAATAATGTTTGAATATGTAGAATTGAGTAAAAACTTTGACAAATCTAGTACTGATTATTTTCTTGGAACATGTGGTATTGTTCTTTTTTTTAACATCTTTATTGGAGTATAATTGCTTTAAAATGGCGTGTTAGTTTCTGCTTTATAACAAAGTGAATCACTTATACATATGTCCCCATATCTCTTCCCTCTTCCGTCTCCCTCCCTCCCACCATCCCTATCCCACCCCTCTAGGTGGTCACAAAGCACCGAGCTGATCTCGCTGTGCTATGTGGCTGCTTCCCACTATCTATCTATTTTACATTTGGTAGTGTATATATGTCCATGCCACTCTCTCACTTCGTCCCAGCTTACCCTTCCCCCTCCCCATATCCTCAAGTCCATTCTCTACTAGGTCTGCGTCTTTATTCCCATCTTGCCCCTAGGTTCTTTATGACCTCTTTTTTTCTTCCATTCTATATATATGTGTTAGCATATGGTGTTTGTGTTTCTCTTTCTGACTTACTTCACTCTGTATGACAGACTCTAGGTCCATCCACCTCACGACAAATAACTCAATTTCGTTTCTTTTTATGGCTGAATAATATTCCATTGTATATATGTGCCACATCTTCTTTATCCATTCATCTGTGGATGGACACTTAAGTTGCTTCCATGTCCTGGCTATTGTAAATAGAGCTTCAATGAACATTTTGGTACATGACTCTTTTGAATTAAGGTTTTCTCAGGGTATATGCCCAGTAGTGGGATTGCTGGGTCGTATGGTAGTTCTATTTTTAGTTTTTTAAGGAACCTCCATATGTTCTCCATAGTGGCTGTATCCATTCACATTCCCACCAACAGTACCAGAAGAGTTCCCTTTTCTCCACACCCTCTCCAGCATTTATTGTTTCTAGATTTTTTGATGATGGCCATTCTGACTGGTGTGAGATGATATCTCATTGTCGTTTTGATTTGCATTTCTCTAATGATTAATGTTGTTGAGCATTCTTTCATGTGTTTATTGGCAATCTGTATGTCTTCTTTGGAGAAATGTCTATTTAGGTCTTCTGCCCATTTTTGGATTGGGTTGTTTGTTTTTTGGATATTGAGCTGCATGAGCTGCCTGTAAATTTTGGAGATTAATCCTTTATCAGTTGCTTCATTTGCAAATAATTTCTCACATTCTGAGGGTTGTCTTTTCGTCTTGTTTATGGTTTCCTTTGCTGTGCAAAAGATTTGAAGTTTCATTAGGTCCCATTTGTTTATTTTTGTTTTCATTTCCATTTCTCTAGGAGGTGGGTCAAAAAGTATCTTGCTGTGATTTATGTCATAGAGTGTTCTGCCTATGTTTTCCTCTAAGAGTGTGATAGTGTCTGGCCTTACATTTAGGGCTTTAATCCATTTTGAGTTTATTTTTCTGTATGTGTTAGGGAGTGTTCTAATTTCATACTTTTACATGTGCCTGTCCAGTTTTCCCAGCACCACTTATTGAAGAGGCTGTCTTTTCTGCACTGTATATTCTTGCCTCCTTTATCAAAGATAAGGTGACCATATGTGCATAGGTTTATCTCTGGGCTTTCTATTCTGTTCCATTGATCAATATTTCTTTTTTTGTGCCAGTACCATACTGTCTTGATTACTGTAGCTTTGTAGTATAGTCTGAAGTCAGGGAGACTGATTCATCCAGCTCGGTTTTTTTTTCTCTAGATTGCTTTGGCTATTCAGCGTCTTTTGTGTTTCCATACAAATTGTGAAAATTTTTTGTTCTAGTTCTGTGAAAAATGCCAGTGGTAGTTTGATAGGGATTGCAGTGAATCTGTAGATTGCTTTGGGTAGTAGAGTCATTTTCACAATGTTGATTCTTCCAATCCAAGAACATGGTATATCTTTCCATTTATTTGTATCCTCTTTCATTACTTTCATCAGTGTCTTATTATTTTCTGCATACAGGTCTTTTGTCTCCTTAGGTAGGTTTATTCCTAGATATTTTATTCTTTTTGTTGCAATTGTAAATGGGAGTGTTTTCTTAATTTCACTCTCAGGTTTTTCATGATTAGTATATGGGAATGCAAGAGACTTTTGTGCATTAATTTTGTATCCTGCTACTTTACCAAATTCATTGATTAGCTTTAGTAGTTTTCTGGTAGCATCTTTAGGATTCTCTATGTATAGTATCATGTCATCTGCAAACAGTGACAGCTTTACTTCTTCTTTTCCGATTTGGATTCCTTTTATTTCTTTTTCTTTTCTTTTTTTTTTTTTTTAACATCTTTATTGGGGTATAATTACTTTACAATGGTGTGTCAGTTTCTCCCCCATAACAAAGTGAATCAGTTATACATATACATATGTTCCCATATCTCTTCCCTCTTGCGTCTCCCTCCCTCCCACCCTCCCTATCCCACCCCTCCAGGCGGTCACAAAGCACCGAGCCAATATCCCTGTGCCATGCGGCTGCTTCCCACTAGCTATCTACCTTACTACGTTTGTTAGTGTGTATATGTCCATGACTCTCTCTCGCTCCGTCACAGCTCACCCTTCCCCCTCCCCATAACCTCAAGTCCGTTCTCCAGTAGGTCTACGTCTTTATTCCTGCCTTACCCCTAGGTTCTTCATGACATTTTTTTTCCTTAAATTCCATATATATGTGTTAGCATACTGTATTTGTCTTTTTCTTTCTGACTTACTTCACTGTGTATGACAGACTCTAGGTCTATCCACCTCATTACAAATAGCTCAATTTCGTTTCTTTTTATGGCTGAGTAATATTCCATTGTATATATGTGCCACATCTTCTTTATCCATTCATCCGATGATGGGCACTTAGGTTGTTTCCATCTCCGGGCTATTGTAAATAGAGCTGCGATGAACATTTTGGTACATGACTCTTTTTGAATTTCGGTTTTCTCAGGGTATATGCCCAGTAGTGGGATTGCTGGGTCATATGGTAGTTCTATTTGTAGTTTTTTAAGGAACCTCCATACTGTTCTCCATAGTGGCTGAACCAATTCACATTCCCACCAGCAGTGCAAGAGGGTTCCCTTTTCTCCACACCCTCTCCAGCATTTATTGTTTCTAGATTTTTTGATGATGGCCATTCTGACTGGTGTGAGATGATATCTCATTGTAGTTTTGATTTGCATTTCTCTAATGATTAATGATGTTGAGCATTCTTTCATGTGTTTGTTGGCAGTCTGTATATCTTCTTTGGAGAAATGTCTATTTAGGTCTTCTGCCCATTTTTGGATTGGGTTGTTTGTTTTTTTGTTGTTGAGCTGCATGAGCTGCTTGTAAATTTTGGAGATTAATCCTTTGTCGGTTGCTTCATTTGCAAATATTTTCTCCCATTCTGAGGGTTGTCTTTTGGTCTTGTTTATGGTTTCCTTTGCTGTGCAAAAGCTTTGAAGTTTCATTAGGTCCCATTTGTTTATTTTTGTTTTTATTTCCATTACTCTAGGGGGTGGGTCAGAAAGAATCTTGCTGTGATTTATGTCATAGAGTGTTCTGCCTATGTTTTCCTCTAATAGTTTGATAGTTTCTGGCCTTATATTTAGGTCTTTAATCCATTTTGAGCTTATTTTTGTGTATGGTGTTAGGGAGTGTTCTAATTTCATTCTTTTACATGTACCTGTCCAGTTTTCCCAGCAGCACTTATTGAAGAGGCTGTCCTTTTTCCACTGTACATTCCTGCCACCTTTATCAAAGATAAGGTGTCCATATGTGCATGGGTTTATCTCTGGGCTTTCTATCCTGTTCCATTGATCTATCTTTCTGTTTTTGTGCCAGTACCATACCGTCTTGATAACTGTAGCTTTGTAGTATAGTCTGAAGTCAGGGAGCCTGATTCCTCCAGTTCCTTTTTTTGTTCTCAAGATTGCTTTGGCTATTCGGGGTCTTTTGTGTTTCCATACAAATTGCGAAATTTTTTGTTCTAGTTCTGTGAAAAATGCCAGTGGTAGTTTGATAGGGATTGCATTGAATCTATAGATTGCTTTGGGTAGTAGAGTCATTTTCACAATATTGATTCTTCCAATCCAAGAACATGGTATATGTCTCCATCTATTTGTATCATCTTTAATTTCTTTCATCAGTGTCTTATAGTTTTCTGCATACAGGTCTTTTGTCTCCTTAGGTAGGTTTATTCCTAGATATTTTATTCTTTTTGTTGCAATGGTAAATGGGAGTGTTTTCTTGATTTCACTTTCAGATTTTTCATCATTAGTATATAGGAATGCCAGAGATTTCTGTGCATTAATTTTGTATCCTGCTACTTTACCAAATTCATTGATTAGCTCTAGTAGTTTTCTGGTAGCATCTTTAGGATTCTCTATGTATAGGATCATGTCATCTGCAAACAGTGACAGCTTTACTTCTTCTTTTCCGATTTGGATTCCTTTTATTTCTTTTTCTTCTCTGATTGCTGTGGCTAAAACTTCCAAAACTATGTTGAATAATAGTGGTGAGAGTGGGCAACCTTGTCTTGTTCCTTACCTTAGTGGAAATGGTTTCAGTATTTCACCATTGAGGACGATGTTGACTGTGGGTTTGTCATATATGGTCTACTTTCTGGAGGGTTTTTATCGTAAATGGGTTTTGAATTTTGTCAGAAGCTTTCTCTGCATCTATTGAGATGATCATATAGTTTTTCTCCTTCAATTTGTTAAAATGGTGTATCACATTGTTTGATTTGTGTATATTGAAGAATCCTTGCATTCTTGGGATAAACCCCACTTGATCATGATGTATGATCCCTTTAATGTGCTGTTGGATTCTGTTTGCTAGTATTTTGTTGAGGATTTTTGCATCTATGTTCATGAGTGATATTTGCTTGTAGTTTTCTTCTTTTCTGACATCTTTGTCTGGTATTGGTATCAGAGTGATGGTGGCCTCGTAGAATGAGTTTGGGAGTGTTCCTCCCTCTGCTATATTTTGGAAGAGTTTGAGAAGGATAGGTGTTAGCTGTTCTCTAAATGTTTGATAGAATTCGCCTGTGAAGCCATCTGGTCCTGGGTTTTTGTTTGTTGGAAGATTTTTAATCACAGTCTCAATTTCAGTGCTTGTGATTGGTCTGTTCATATTTTCTATTTCTTCCTGGTTCAGTCTCGGGAAGTTGTGCTTTTCTAAGAATTTGTCCATTTCTTCCAGGTTGTCCAGTTTATTGGCATAGAGTTGCTTGTAATAATCTCTCATGATCCTTTGTATTTCTGCAGCATCAGTTGTTACTTCTCCTTTTTCATTTCTAATTCTATTGATTTTAGTCTTCTCCCTTTTTTTCTTGATGAGTCTGGCTAATGGTTTATCAATTTTGTTTATCTTCTCAAAGAACCAGCTTTTAGTTTTATTAAACTTTGCTATTGTTTCCTTCATTTCTTTTTCATTTATTTCTGATCTGATCTTTATGATTTCTTTGCTTCTACTAAGTTTGGTTTTTTTTTGTTCTTTCTCTAATTGCTTTAGGTGTAAGTTTAGGTTGTTTATTTGAGTTGTTTCTTGTTTCTTAAGGTAGGATTGTACTGCTATAAATTCCCTCTTAGCACTGCCTTTGCTGCATCCCATAGGTTTTGGGTCATCTTGTTTTCATAGTCATTTGTTTCTAGGTGTTTTTTTTAATTTCCTCTTTGATTTCTTCAGTGATCTCTTCGTTATTAAGTAATGTGTTGTTAAGCCTCCACGTGTTTGTATTTCTTACTGATTTTTTCCTGTAATTGTTATCTAGTCTCATAGCGTTTTGGTTGGAAGCGATAGTTGATAGAGTTTCAATTTTCTTAAATTTCACAAGGCTTGATTTGTGACCCAAGATATGATGTATCCTGAAGAATGTTCCATGAGCACTTGAGAAGGAAGTGTATTCTGTTGTTTTTATATGGAATGTCCTGCAAATATCAATTAAGTCCATCTTGTTTAATGTATCATTTAAAGCTTGTGTTTCCTTATTTATTTTCATTTTGGATGATCTGTCCATTGGTGAAAGTGGGGTGTTAAAGTCCCCTAGAATGATTGTGTTATGGTCGATTTCCCTTTTTATGGCTTTTAGCATTTGCCTTACGTATTGAGGTGCTCCTATGTTGGGTGCGTATATATTTATAATTGTTATATCTTCTTCTTGGTTTGATCCCTTGATTATTATGTAGTGTCGTCCTTTGTCTCTTGTAATAGTCTTTATTTTAAAGTCTATTATGTCTGATATTAGAATTGCTACTGCAGCTTTCTTTTGATTTCCATTTGCATGGAATATCTTTTTTTTTGTCCCCTCACTTTCAGTCTGTGTGTGTCCCTAGGTCCTTTAGCATTTGCTGTAAAGCTGGTTTGGTGGTGCTGAATTCTCTTAGCTTTTGCTTGTCTTTAAAGGTTTTAATGTTTCAGTCAAATCTGAATGAGATCCTAGCTGCGTAGAGTAATCTTGGTTGTAGCTTTTTCCCCTTCATCACTTTAAATATGTCCTGCCACTCCTTGTCTTGCAGAGTTTCTGCTGAAAGATCAGCTGTTCACCTTATAGTGATTCCCTTGTGTGTTATTTGTTGTTTTTTCCTTGTTGCTTTTAATATGTTTTCTTTGTATTTAATTTTTGATAGTTTGATTAATATGTGTCTTGGTGTGTTTCTCCTTGGATTTATCCTGTATGGGACTCTATGCTTTAAATTCAATTATTAAATTTTCATTAAATACACTTGGCCATTTTGTATAGGTTTCTGTACACTGCAAATTATTCCAAGCTTGTCTTTTATTAAACATCTTCCATTTAGTATTTTAAAATTTGCTTTTGATAATGGAAATATCTGTAATCTAGGGGAAGGGGCCTAAATTTCTGTGGACTGTTTTTTTTCTACTGATTCTTATTCCCTGTGATGTGTTTCTTTGTGTTGCCTATTATCTATTTATTTATTTATTCACTACAAGCTGCTCACTTTTTGGAAAATTATTTACATGAACTCTTTGATGTCTAGCATGAATATGACTCATACACAAAGGATTTGCATCTACTTCCACATAAAGCTTGGGGAAATTATTAGTTCTCAACCACTTTAATCTAAATTCTTGAAGCTTTTCTCACCACCTGGGTGATGTAGGTTGCAAATCATGAAAGGCCTGGCTCTGGTTTTCTGTCTCACTTACATTTGGCTTGACAGTTTCCTAATTGTCAGTTATTTAATACTTTTAAGAACTTTGAACTTTATTTAGATTGTAAAATTGTTTTTAGTGAGAGAGTGAGTCTGATTTCTTGACTGACCCTGTTTATACTCAGGTGATTTCACCCAAGAAACCTGAGTTTTATTATGATGATTACATCTGCCAATATTTTTACATAAAGTATAATTTTGAAGCTTTTTTCCTCTTCTTACTATTTGGGATGAGAGGGTGGTTATGTGTTTGGCTAATGATCTGTTTGTTTCTTTTGTCTATCAGAAAGCCACTACCTCTCTCTGCTCAAGAGGAAACTTCAAGTAGCCAGTTTCCCTTGTTTGAAATTCCTCTGCCCTAAAAGTGAAAGTAAATGTTATTTAAAAAGAAAAGTTGGATGGATATTGAAATAAAATTACACTTCATCTCATTGCACATATGTTCAGAATGCTGAACATCATATTTCATAACTAGATTAGTAGAGAAGTAGAAGAAAAATGAGACTCGGTGTCTGTCCATTAATAAATACATGTATGCTAGTAACTGCTTGAAAACAATCAACTTTGAATCAGGTTCAAATTGGCTGCTTCTGAGATAGTGGAAATGAAATTCGCCCTCTGAGCCAGTGTGCAAACTGTTCTGCTTTCAGTTTGAGTCGTAACAAAAAAACAAACTTCCCCTAACTCCATTTCTTTTCTTCTCCTTGTTAGAGTAGGTTTAAAAGAGAAAATACTGTTCTGCTAAGTAAAATCATAGATACATGGGTAAGATTTCTGTTTACTATGCTTCAAACTCTGTGAAACATTTGACATAAATTGACTTTGTGTTTCACTGCACAGCAGGATTTGTTGTTCATTCTGAATTAATGTTATTCTGTAGCATGCATTGTTGCCATTGAGAAGCCAAGTCAGGGAAGCAAAATGGCAATATTAATCAACTCTGAGGCTTTTTCAAATCTCATGTTTTGGAAACCCTATAAGTTTGGAACATCTTCTGAATTTGAAGAAATAACCAAACTCCTTCATCAGTTCTTGTTGGATACGTGCCAATTTGTCATTAGGACTGTATGAAGGACTGGAAAATTCCATTCTGAGAAGTCTCTTTGTAGTGGTCAGTTTGGGGATGTCTCTCCATTCCATGAGACAAAGAATGCTCCCCCTTTTCTATGGGAACTGTTTCCTCTTAGTCACAACACTGATGTTTGTACAGTGCTACTCCATCCCCTAGATACAGTTGAAGGATGGGGTGATTCAATTAGAATCCCTACCCTGGGAATTGAGAATAGGAGCTGAGAGAATCTAGTGGCAGTCTATGCTGATCTCTTAAAGAGAAGAGTTGTAAAAATTTGGGAGCAGGGGTGTTGTTGATTAGTGTATTGGTTTCCTAGGGTTGCCATATCAAAGTACCAAAAGCTGGATAGCTTAAAACAACATAAATTTGTTCTCTTACATTCTGGAGGCCAGAAGTCTGAAATCAAGGCCGTGTTCTCTTCGATGGCTCTAGGGGAGACTCCTTCCTTGCCTCTTCTAGCTTCTGGTGTTTGCTGGAAGTCTTTGGCATTCCTTGGCTTGTAGACACATCACTTTAGTCACATGGCCATCCTCTCCCTCTGTGTCTTCCTTCTATGAATGTATGTTCATGTCTAAATTTCCCCTTTTTATAAGGACACCAGTCATATTGGATTAGGGTCCAACATAATGACCTCATCTTAACTAATTACATCTGCAATGATCTTATTTCTAACATATATTTTGGGGGGGACACAATTAAAACCATAATAGTTGAGTTCCCCTGAAGCAGACTCTGAAATGAGGATACATCTGCAAATAAATCATGAAATAAGGGTGCACAGGAAAAATCAGTAAGGGACAGATGGAAATAGGGTAGGAAAAAGGAGGAGGCGAAAGTCCCACGAACGGTAGAGCAACTCAATCTAATCCCACAGCAGAACCCCGGAATATGTTATGCTGTGGAGTTTTCCTGATTTGAGGTAAGGAAGCATGACATTCAAATGCCTTCAGCCATTATCATTGGCTAAGGACTGGGGGTGGGGGAATGTAAATTCCCAGGCACTTCCATTTCTGCTACATCCAGCAAACAGGACTTCAGTGTCCCTTGGCTGTCCTCTAAACAGTCACAGGTGCTAACTGTTGGAAGGGAAAGTATACCAAAACCAAGGGATCCACAAAAAGGACAAAAGGGGATTGGAGAAGGCTGGGTAGAACACTGACATCTGCTATCGGTGGCATGGCCACCTGCCAGTATGTGGCCTGGGTAGCAGAAAAGGCTGATCCTCAGGTAAAGAATAAGGAGCCAACACAAGGAAAAGACCAGGAGGCAGTCCTTCCTGCATATCTGATGGCTTTCCTTTGGAACTATAATCTCTTTCTGAGGCTCTGCTATATTCTTCCCAATTCATTCCACAGTATTTTCCTATATTACAAAAATAAATTCCTGTACACTCCTGCTACTTCTTCCTAAGGTACTTAGAATTGTTTCTGTGACTTGCAACCATACAACCAAACCACTATATGTGGCACCCTTCTTGAAATCCTGATTGATTCAATCCTGATTGGCGGATTCTTTGGGTTTAACACGAGATCTTTTTGAATAAATATCCACTCTTTCAGATTCCTTTTCAGATTAATTACCCAAATGTCCTAAACTCAGTACATCACCTCCCCCTGGAATTTTTTCCCGTTCTATGAATGACACCACTATTCATTCATTCAGTTATTGAAGTTCACAATTCTGAGTTATTGCCACTCCCCATACCCTGTCAGATTCCAAGTCCTGTGGAACTATCTGAGCAACATTTCAGAAACCTGCTTCCTCTCCACTTTCACTACTGTCCCCCTGTTTCAAAAACCTCTTTATCTTTTTCTCTTATTATTACATCAGGTTCCAAACAGTTTTTCTGCCTCCTGTCTGTCCACTACTGATCATCTCTATGCGTGCATACATCTGTTCATTCCTCAACTATTTACTGAGCACCTGTAGAAGAAGCAGAAAATACAAATATGCATGTGATATTGAGAACAGTGACATTTTTTATCGTGTCTTGTGCTGTTTTACGGGCTTTAGATGTCTTAGCTCATTCAATCCTCTTTAAAAAATATGAACAAGGTAAAAATTTTACCCCCACATTAGAAGTTAAAATGAAAAGACAGGCTTAGAAAGGGTAAATGATTTATTCAGCCTGTAACCACTCTCATAAGGGATTTAGTGAGAGAATTAGGCCCTAGGGAAAAAAAAAAGATTTGAGTGACTATTTTCTCAGTTCTTCCAAGGAGGGCACATAGCTAGCACTATTCTAGGTACAAAGGAGAGAAGCTAATGCATTGTGTCCATTGATTGCTTTAGGGCTTAATTCTCTGGTGGAATCCCCCATTAAGAAGTCAAGTCACAGGCTGGCCAATAAATACTGGACAATATTTGACTTCAGTCTGTTGACTCTAGTGCCCATGCTCTCAGCTGCTATGGACTGCTGAGACATGCTGTAGTGGACAGTTTTCATTGTTGCAGCTGTTCAGCATTCACCCTCTTCCTATTGTTGATGTAGGGGAGAAAAAATAATTTTCCCTCTACCTTTCTAGGTTCCGGGCTGAGATTCCCCAAGCTTCCCACAATAACAGACAGATTAACAGGAGGAAAACAAACAGAAGTTTAATAACCCATATACCTCCTGTGTACATGGGAGATACCCAGAAAAATTGAGTAACTCCCTAAAATGGCCCAAGAAACCACCTTAAATGCTTTCTTCAGCTAAAGACAAATGATATTGAGGGTGGGCAGTTATGGTAGGTTATCAGGAAAAGCATGGTAAACAAGGGGAAGGTTGTTATGCAGATTTAGGTCCTTTCCCATTGATGAATTTCTAGAGATTTAGTCATCCTCTTCTTCCTGGTACGAGAGGAAGACGTGATTACAAAGGAGATTTCCCTTGTAAATGTACATGTCTCTTACAAAAGGGTAACTTCTATTCAGTTTTCAGAGCTTCTCCTGTGTCTGCTGTTTGTTGTTGTTGTTATCAGTTCAAGATAACCCTTATGCCACAGAGGCATATTTGGGGGTGGCATATTCTGCTGTCCTTCAGTGGGAATCCCTCATTTCATGCAGAGCCTGCTTCACATGAGGGAAGATGACATTGTTTTCTCTCTCTGTCTCTCATGGTTTCTTTTCAGGTTTTAAACGTTTCATTTTGCTATATTTAAACATTTCATGTCTTTGGCTAAAAGAGTGAAGGAGGGCTCCCTGCACCGCCCACCTCCCTGCATTATTTTCCAGTGACCAGCCAACGCCATTGTGAACAATCTGTCTTGGGTTGAACAGTATAAAAGCTATCTTCAAAATATGCTGCAGGACCTGTGTTATGGACCGTATGTTTGCTGAAGAACTGTGTGAGAAGGGCACACAGAGACTTTAGCCTGCTTGGATTTAAATCCAGAATCTCAGAATGGGTTTACATGGATTGTGCAGCTCGGGCTGAGAAGATTGGCCTGGGAGTCTTGCAGTAAAACCTCTGTGCTACAGGCTTCTTCTTTTTTTTTAAAAAAAGCATCTTTATTGGAGTATAATTGCTTCACAATGGTGTGTTAGTTTCTGCTGTATAACAAAGTGAATCAGCTATACATATACATATATCCCCATATCCCATCCCTTGCGTCTCCCTCCCACCCTCCCTATCCCACCCCTCTAGGTCATTGCAAATCCCTGTGCTATGTGGCTGCTTCCCACTAGCTATCTATTTTACATTTGGTAGTGTATATATGTCCGTGCCACTCTCTCACTTCGTCCCAGCTTACCCTTCCCCCTCCCCGTGTCCTCAAGTCCATTCTCCACGTCTGCCTCTTTATTCCTGTCCTGCCCCTAGGTTCTTCAGAACCTTTTTTTTGTTGTTTTTTTAGATTCCATATATATGTGTTAGCATACGGTATTTGTTTTTCTCTTTCTGACTTACTTCACTCTGTATGACAGACTCGAGGTCCATCCACCTCACTACAAATAACTCAATTTCGTTTCTTTTTATATTCCACTTGTTTTTGGCGAGCTTTGTGCTCTACTCAAATTCCAAAGTTTTAACTCTAGTTCTTATAATTAGTAGTTGTGTGATCTTGGGCATGTTATATTCTCTGTTTCATTGCTTCTAAATGAGGATAGTAATAGTACCTGCCTCCGTGTTGTTAGGATTAAATTAGTGAGCACTTAGAACATTTTTTGGCATGTGGTACATGCTCGATAATTATTATCAGTTACTCCCTAATGTCTGCAGAATTTTACGTCTATCTTGGCATCTACCCCTGTTTAAGTTCAAATTACACTGCATTTGGCTTTGTGGCTGCTTCTCGATTTTGTTTAAAATGGAATTTTCTTCACTTTACATTTCCTTTCCTTGGGGTAAGGGTGGGATTTGATTTCATATGGGAAGGAATATCTCTTTGCCTTAGTTTTTCAGTATAAGATAAAAAGATCATTCTATGCATATGCAATATATCCCTGATCACTTCTATAGTTATAAAAAGATATATATTCTCTTTCTCTCTCTGCTTGAGTTTTATTCGGTATTTACTTAGATACTTTAAAGAACACTCATTTATCCAGAAACGGTTTAGAGACCTTGAGGTGTTTTTAGTTTGTTTTGTTTTGTCCCTCTTTTGTTTTGTTTTTATTTAAAAAATCCCTAACCATTGGTCTGATAGAAATGCCATTCACTTTGGGGGAGCGGGTAGCATGTGATACAATAGTTTCTCATTTCAATAAATAACTGAAAAGTAATAGGTGCGATTCAATATGGGTACATTTCAAAATCCCTTTCTCCAGCAATTATATGAAGATATAGAAATCCATAAGCAACAGACATTTGTCTTTATTTTCCTAATTTTATTTTGTGAAAATGCAGCAGTTTTCCTCTCATGTAACTCACCTTTAAGTTACACTGTGTTTCTCCATTGATTCTCTAAAGCAAGGCTGATTTTCTTACTTGTGCCTCATCAGAGGTGTCGTGAGGATCAAATCAGATAATGTATGTAAAGCACTTAGAACCCTGTCAGTGCCTGGCATGCAGTAAGCACTCAGTGTAATAGTAATACTATTCTGATCCCCTCTGGCCCTGAAGGAGGAAATTTATCCCTTTAAGATGTCTTCCTAAGCATTGAGCTGTGGTCATTTATATCACACACAGAGCTCCCTTTAGGGTCTCCTTCTTCCCCATTTCCAGCCACACACAAGGAAACCCCAAAGAGATGCAAAATTCTCCTTTTGTGGCCCTTTTTCTACATTAAATTTTGTGGCTCATCCCAGTTTCCTTGTCTTACTTGATTTAGATTTAAAAATCTTTGCTGAAATCCCCTTCCAAGTGTACTTGAAATGCAGGGTTGCAGACTACCCCTGTGCTTCTTCCTCTGGTGATTGATGCTTTTGGAGGTTAAAATGCATCAGTGCAGCTGCATATTTGAACTTGACTGTGGGAAGAGCCTTCGTTTCTGACAATTCTATTCAGATCTCATGTCTAGAGTTAGGGCATACCTGACCTAGTGTTTGGAAGGCATAGCATTGAGCCTAGGCAGGCCTCTATTTGAGGTTTTCTGGTGGCTTTGTGACTAGGGTGAGGAACCAGAAACTCAGTGCCTCAACTTCCTCATCTGGGGAGTAGGGACCACAGTAATTCCTACCTCAATGGGTGAAGGTTAGGGTTAAATGAGACAAATATGTGAAGACTTTAGCACACTGTAAGGATATAATACATTATCATTTATATTGTATTATTTTATTATTTACTATTTTTTATAAATTACTATTATTATTTTTTTAAATTATTACCGTTGGGCTTCCCTGGTGGTGCAGTGGTTGCCAGTCCGCCTGCCGATGCAGGGGACACGGGTTCGTGCCCCGGTCTGGGAAGATCCCACATGCCGCGGAGCGGCTGGTCCCATGAGCCATGGCCGCTGGGCCTGCGCGTCCGGAGCCTGTGCTCCGCAATGGGAGAGGCCACAACAGTGAGAGGCCCGCGTACCGCAAAAATATAAATAAATAAAATAAAATAAAATAAAATAAAATAAAATAATTATTGTTATCTAACACTGCATTCTGATTGTCCTCTCCCCTACTCCATAAAGAACTACGTAGCTTGTGTTTTTTTTTTTTTTACCTGTTAGGCCCTACCCCTCCCTCTATTATCTACAGAAACAAACAACAGATGTCATTCTTCTTCAATTTTTGTACCTCCCCTTATATTTTCATTTGACAGGGTTCAGGAATGCTACCCCACAATATGTCACCTTGGCATATTGGGTGTTTCAAGCTGAAGGAATTTGAGAAATGGCAGGTGCAGTAAGGACTTTCCGATCTTCCCCTGTAGCATGTTGTAAAACCCTCATGTGGAAGGTGCCCTCCCTTTACCTGGAGGAAAGGAGCATCCTTACCTCCAAAGATAGAGAGGAACAGAGAGGAATCCAAAAGAACAGGCCCTGCAAAATTTTGCCCATTTTACTGTACTTACCCCATAATCTTTATCCTATTTTTCCATGACCGTCCAATTTTCATCAAACCTAGCACAGAAACACTCAGTTTTAACCATTTCTTCATTTCCTTATGAAGGCTTCAGAGTCATGTAAAACATATTAAATAAATGTGTATGCTTTCCCCTTGTTAATCTATCTTTTGTTCCGGGGGGGTCCCAGTGGAGAGAGAAAAGAGATTTTCCTTCCCTAACTTTCCAAATAGCAACAACTCACTAATTTCTGTGAGGGAGACCAGCTTTTTTAACTAGGTTCCTCTCAGAACTTCTCTCATTTCTACTAGATAATTTGCATTTCTAGACCTAGGATTGAGACATTTCACATAATCACAGACTAGTTTCCTTGAAAGATTGTGTTAAAAGATAAACTGAGGACTTCCCTGGTGGTGCAGTGGGTTAAGAATCCACCTGCCAATGCAGGGGACATGAGTTCGAGCCCTGGCCTGGGAAGATCCCACATGCTGTGGAGCAACTACGTCTGTGCACCACAACTACTGAGCCTGTGCTCTAGAGCCCACGAGCCACAACTGCTGAGCCTGTTCGTCATAACTACTGAAGCCCGTGCGCCTAGAGACCATGCTCTGCAACAAGAGAAGCCACCACAATGAGAAGCCCGTGCACCGCAACGAAGAGTAGCCCCCGCTCGCCATAATTAGAGAAAGCCTGCGCACAGCAACGAAGACCCAACGCCTCCAAAAATAAATAAATTATAAAAGATAAACTGAGGCACATACAAATTTTAAGACTTTAGTTGAGCAAAAATTCTATTCCAGTCAGGCAGTGCCAAACCGGAAATGGCTAGGAGCATTCCACTGACAGAAGCTGAGGGAGAGACTTTATAGAGAAAAGACAGAAGCAAACTAAGGAAATTATTGGTTGGCTGTAGCTTAAAGCCTAGTTGGCTGCTTGTGATTGGTTGTCCTTAGGTTTCAGTTCTGTAACCTTGAGGCATTTACAGGCTGAGGTTTTGGTCTGCTTATGTAGGCGCCTTGGCATCAGAGCCACATCAGTCTAATGGCCTCCTTGTTTAATTAATTTAACAATTGGAAATGAGCTGCTTTTTGTTTTGTTTTCCAGGAGGTAATGTTTTGCAATGGTTTTGCAATGTGGATTTTGGAGGAAAATAAGACCTGAATTTTAATTCTGGCTCTGTTGCTTTCTGGTTATGTGACTGGGGCACATGAACTCTGCAAGCTTCAATTTTCTCATCTATAATTTTGGAAAGTAGTACTTATCTCATAGGATTTTTGAGAAAACTAAATTGGATGATGCATGGAAAAGTACCTAGCATAGGTGTTCAGAAATTGCAGTCTCTTTCTTGTACTTTGAAACATAATTACACATATCATGATGCAATATGTTTTAAACATGTGAGACGTGTCTACTTACATCAACAGGACACAGCAGTTGGGATTAAGAACTGAGATCACCTGTGTCAACATGACTTAGTTATTTGCTACAGGAAGACCTTGCCCAGGAAAGAAAAGACTATAAACCAAGGACTAGAAGCCAATAAATAGCTTCACTCTTTGCTTCAGGAAATTCCTGCAAGTCAATTTACCTGAGACAACAGTCTGCTCTCCTGGAAAATAATTCATTTACCAAACAACATTGTACTTATCAAGGCTTTCTTCAAGATGCTGTGTCCACCAATACTAAGCTATTATGTCGCAGAATTTCCCCAAGCCCAATTTGGCCGCCACTGAAAGTCACATCTTAAATTAGGCCCCAAAACTCTTTAAATATCCCTTGTTTGACCTTCTTATTCTGATCTGACCCTTGGCTACCTGTCTGACCACATCTCCTGTCACACCCCACTCATCTTTACTCAACTTCAGCCACATCAACGCCCTTGCTATTTCTCAAATGGTCCAGGTATGATGGGTTTTAAACTTGCTAATATATTTATTTCATTCTCTCATTTCCTTCAGGTCTTTGTTTAAATATCCCATTATCAGAGTGATTTTCCTGATTACTTCATATAAAATTGGCCCTCCTGGTGTTGTCTAGCTCTGATTTTCTTTTCTCCATAGCACTTATAACCCACATACTGTATCTGTTTGCTTGTGTGTGTGTGTGTGTGCGTGTGTGTGTGTGTCTTCCTCCCACTAGAATATAAGCATCATGAGAGAAACAACTTTATTTTTGTTTGTTCTTATATCCCTAGTGCCTAAACAGTGGCTGGATCATGATGGGACCTCAATAAATATTTGTAGAATAAAGGGATAAAATGAATGAGAAGTGAAAGTATGAGGACACAGAGTCCCAGTTGCTAACACTTGTTAGAAGCAGCCATTTCATCTAGACTGGGATGGCCTGAGAGTGTTTCTGGCATGAACCAGACTGTTAGAACAGCATTATCCAAAACTGATCACATCCATTCCTTCCTTAAAACCCTTTAATGGTTTCCTATATTTCAGGAGTTGGCAAACTATGGCCCATAGGCTAAACCCATTCTGGTGCCTGTTTTTGTAAATAAAGTTTTATAGCAACACAATCAATGCTCATTCATTTCTGTATTGTCTGTGGCTGTTTTCCTGCTACAACAGTAGAGTTGAGTAGTTGCAAGAGACCATATGGCCCACAAAGCTTAAAATATTTATGATCTGGTCCTTCATTTCAGAAAGATTTATGACCCTCGCTATTGGCTAAGATGAAGTACAGTGTTCTTCAGACCTGTCTCCTACCTAGAAGAGCAGTGTGGGATTTGACTAAGGGTTTGGAATCAAATAGGTTCACATGTCAACTCTGCCAATTATTAGCCATGGGAACTTGTGCCAGTTACTCAACATTTCCCAGCCTCAGTTTCCTCATCTGAGAAATGAAGGTGCTAACGGTGCTTATGTCAGGTGTTATTAGAATTAAATTATTTTCTGTTGGTAAGGCTCTTAACCACAGAGCCTGGTATATGGCATATACACATGCAATTTAGGGTTAGGGTTAGGGTTAGCTTAATATTTTAAGCTATGATTTTTATTGTCTACTCTCTGACTACTTCATGCCTCGTGCTTCACTTATTATTCACACTTAACTGCTGAGCATTCCTGTTCACTGCAAGTTGCTTCCTGCTTCCATACCTTGCTTACCTGATTTCCTTTGCCTGGAACACATAATTGAAACTTAACTTGCCTTTGCAGACCTCCACTAAGGCTCCGTCTGTCAGAAGACTTCCCTGAAAGCCATGGGTAGCTTCATTGGTCCACTGTGGTCCTAAAGTATCCTTACAGTTAGTGCCTTGTCTTAGGACTCTTCGCATCAAATTGAAATAATGTAAGTCTCTGTCTCCTAAACTAAAAGCTCCTGGTGGTGGTGGTAGTGGTGTGTGTGTGTGGGGGGGGGAGAAGGGGGTAGAAAGAACAGTTCTTCCTCATTTTGCTATTCCCAGTACCCAGCACAGTGCTTGGAACATTGCTAATGGTTTTGACTAAATCAGTTCCTTGGAGGAGATACTCCCTTTTGTTCATTCCCTTTTGTACGCGCGTTGCTTGTAGCTGTTTCTAATTGAAAGGAGAGCATTGATGCTGGCTTAAACTTCCTGTGAAGGAATGAGTAGGGGAGCTACCTCAGCTCAGAGTCTGCTTCGAAAGGCTCTGCTGGCTCAGGGAAAAATGCAGGGACAGAGCACTTGATTTCCTGTACTGGTAGCTGTGATGGAATAAAATGAACAGTGCATTGTCTTCCTGATTTGTTTGGTGGTTTGAGTCCCATCTTTGCCACTTACTAGTGATATGATTTTAGTTTGTTCTCTCAACCTCAGGCTCCTCATTGTAAACATGGGGAAATTTCCTCTCTCACTGACTTCGGATGAGGACCAGGAGAGATGGTTAGTAAACTCTCTTGGTAAATTGGTCTGTACACTTTAAGCTATTTATAGTTAAGCTATTTAGATGGTCCCATTGTCCTGGCTTATTGAGTGGGGAGCAGAAATGAGACCAGCATGGGTTTATTTGTAAATTAGTTCATTCAGTAAAGATAAGGCTGGTCCTATGTGGTTGGCCCATTCCATCAGATAAGTATAGGCCACAAGGATTTGTATGACAAACATATTAACACAAAACAGTTATTTGATCCAATGATGCAATACTTTTAAAAATATTTTTTTCAAAGACATGACATAATTATCCAAAATGACTGAAGTATTTTAGAGTGTTAGTTATCTCTATGACCTAAAAGCAAGATCACAGTTCTGTCTGTATTAATGTTCTCTGCCATATAACAAAATACTACAAACTTAGCAACTTAAAGCAACGTGCATTTACTATCTCACAGTTTCTGTGTTTCAGGAGTCCAGGTACAGTTTAGCTAGATCCTCTGCTTAGTGTCTCACAAAGCTGCAATCGAGACGTCAGTCAGGAGTGGGTTCTCATCAGAGGCTCAGCTAGGAAAGGATCTGTTCCAAAGTTCCCTCAGGTTATCGGCAGAATTACTTTCCTTGAGGGTGTAGGATTCATGGCAGTGTAGGAGGGGAAAATGCTTTCCTTGACTCTTAGGATCCCAGGCTGGGTCTCAAAATTAAACTAAGACAGATTAATGGGAGATACGCATATAAATGTATTTAATATAATTTTTATGTGACATGGAAGCCTTCATAAAGGAATGAAGACCTAAAGAAATAGTTAGACCTTAGTATTTTTATGCTAGGTTTGATGAAGAGTGGACAGTTGTGGAGAAATAGGAGAGGTCAGAGAGTATGAGGTAAGTGTAGGAAACTGGGGGAAACTTAGCAAGGCCTGTTTGTTTAGGTTCTTCTCAGTGTCCCTTTGTATTTGTAGATAAGGATGCTCCTGTTCTCTGGGTATAGGGAGAGCACCTCTCACATGAGGATTTTCTAACCTGCTTTAGGGGAGAAGTGTAGGTGGGAAGGTCAGAGTGACTCTCCTGCTTCTGTTGTGTTTTCAAACTCCTTCACCTTAAACTATTCAATAGCCAAGATGCCATATTTTGGAGTAACTTGTCATGAACCCAATCAGCAGTGTGATTCTTCAAAGTTGGTGGTGGAAAGACACATACACACACACACACACACACACTCACTCACTCAGAGAGAGAGAGAGAGGCTAGCAAAACGAGTGCTACAGGCTTATGTAATCATGTATACACATGATCACCTACATCCCACCACCTTTGCCACACTGGACTGGTTAAAAGCAAGTCACAGATCCTGCCCACACCCAATGTGAAAGGATTACACAAAGGTGTTGTAGGGAAAGAAAAAATTATTTTCCTTCTGCCCTTCTAAGTTCTCAGTTGGGGCTCCTATAACAGAACACAGATCAATAAGAGAAAAACAAACAGTTTATTAACATGTACACCTCACGTATACATAAGTGATACTCAGAAAAATGAGTAACTCTGAGAGGTGGCTTAGAATTCAGGCTTAAATAACTATATTCAACTAAATACAAAAGAAGGAGGTATGTGGGGGAAGCCATTTATGAGGAGGTGATCTGGAAAAGTATGGTAAACAAGAGTAAGGTTTGGTATGAAGATTTAAGTCAGTGCCTTCTCCAGTAATAAGAATTTCTTGTGATTTAGTCATCCTCTCTTTCTGGTACAGAGAGGAAGATACCCTTACAAATGGGAAATTTCCTTTTTAAATGTAAAATATCCCTTACAAAAGGGTAATTTCAAATTTGTTTGCAGAGCTTCTCGTATGTCTGCTGTTGCTCAAAATAATCAGATTAAAATAATCCTTATGGCAAAAAAGTATATTTTGGGGGTGGCATATTCTGCTACCCTTCAGTGTAAATACCAGGAGATGGGAATCATGGGAGCTCATTGAAGTCTGTCTAGCACACTGTACAGCCCATAAAGTATGTCACTCCTTCACTTAACACCAGTGTGTGTGTGTGTGTGTGTGTTTCAAGGGATGGTAGGTATGCTCCATGAGAAAAAAGAACTTTGTTTCCCTTGTTCACAGTTGCATGTTCAGCACCTAGAATAGTACCTAAGACATAGGAGCTGCTCAATAGATATTTATGGAAGGAATAAATTAATGAACAAATAAATACCCACTACGTGCATGGCACTGACATTTATTTCAGGCTGTGACAGTGCATAATATATTTAGTTTGCAGTATTTTGTACACCCAAATAGCATAAACCATTATCCTTTTAGTGATGATAAACTCTAAATTGTTGAATGTAAAGCATTTGACAAGAATTATGGGATTATTTTGAACTCAGTGAAGACATGTAGCTATTAAATTTCTGAAGCCCAGTGATTTTTATGATGTAAAATTTATGACCAAGTCACCTTTCTAAAACTAATTATAAGAAAATAGAACTTTCAAGTTGTAGAATTCTAACATGATTAAAAAAGCCCTTGACCCTGCCTCTTCTTCATCAAATCTCTTTTCTTTTTTCCATGGGACAGATTTTCATCTTAGCCTCTGAAGAGTTATGCCCTGAAGTAACTTGTAATGACTGCTCTCTGTTAAGGAGAAATCCTTAACATTACAGAATTATAGAATCGTTGTAGCTTTAGGGTCCCTTGATCCAGAATGCAGAAAAATAGCACCTCATGGCTTCAGCAGATGTTTTTCTTGTTTACACTGAAATTCCAGTGTCAAAAAGCTAGTTCCTTGCTCCATCCTCAGAAGAAGGAAATATTCCATATTCCACAGTGTAGTATGAAGAAAAAAAAGGAAAAAAAAGAATGTTTTAGATGCCAAACAGCACATGGAGAGCTTTGTACACCAGGATGTCTGGGAACATCAATAACAGGATGCCTTCTCACAGCTGTTGGAGCCCCTCTGATGAGAAGGCTTTATGGAAAAAAAATAGGCAATCAACATTCTGCAAAGGATGACATTTTCTATTAAATTGTCCCCACTTTTTATATAACACAGCTGCAACAGCTTTATGTGGCTTTTCCTAATGATACCTCCTCTTACAAGCACAAGCAGTTGCGAAATCGTTTGTCAATGGCTCCCTCTAAATTCACAGTGTTTCAGAGTAGTGACTTCCCACTTTACCTGAAAGTCCCTATCCCCATCCCCGAGAGTCCCAGATGCCTATATTTATTGGTACCTGTAACAATACAAAACTTTAAAATGGGCCACTGAATATGAAGGACAGACTATGTCACAGTGGCTTCCCAGTAATATCTTCCTAATGTAGGTAGGGTTGTTCTTCAAAAAAGGTGGGATGTGGGTTGATCATTGATGATTTAGTACATTACCTTCCATACCTACTCCATAAGTGAATGAATGGTCAATTAACTTCTCTATGTTTCCTTTTAATTAAAAAGAAAGGTAACTTTGTAGTTTTCATGTTTATCAAGTAGCTGTTCAGTGCAATGGTTATAAATTAGTATGTCTTCTAAACACTCTCAGCTGGTGCTGATGCCTTTCCTCTATAGTAAATTGTTATTGTTTTGCAGATGTGTGTGATACACTGAATTATACATACTACTGATAAATAACATGATCTGTTGAAGAAATTGTCCAGATTAATCTAGATCGAGCACTTTTGGCTGTGGGATTTGCTGTCTCTTATTAAAGTGCTAGTTTTGAACATTAAAGGAATATCTCAAACCTCCTAACGTTTATCAAGCTTTTAATGTTCAGAAGAAATTCTGTAGTTATTTGTATACCTGTTGTATAGATCCTAAAATCAATTTCATAAACTTTAAGGCTCAGTTTTGCAATATTTAAGGTAAAAGATAACAATACATCTCCCCTAGTTTTCTGGTTCATGTATCATTAAGTTATTTGTTTCCACAGAACATTTTAGATAACGTGGTGAAAACAAAAAAGAATGACTAATATAAAGTACTTTGAAATGTGAAAATATAAAAAATTTCAGACTCAAGGAGTTCCCAAGATGGTGGAGTAGGAAGACCCTGAGCTCACCTCCTTTCACAGACACACAAAAATTATAACTATTTACAGAGAAGCCACTAATGAGAAAAACCAGAACCTACCAGAAAAGACCTTCTACAAGTAAAGATATAAAGAAGGAACCACAACAAGATGGGTAAGAGGGGGCAGAGTTGGGGTGTAGTCAAGACCTATACCCCCAGGTGGGCAACCCACAAATGGGAGAATAACTACAATTGCAGATGTTCTCCCCAAGGACCGAGGGGTCTGAACCTCACGTACGTCTCCCTGGCCCAGGGGTCCTGTACCAGGAAGATGAGCCCCCAGAACGTTTGGCTTTGAAGACCAGTGGGGCTTACTTTCAGTAGACCCAGAGGACTGTGGGAAATAGAGACTCAACTCTTAGAGGGTGCACACAAAATATCACATGTTCTAGGACCCAGGACAAGAGCAGTAATTTGAAAGGAGCCTGACTCATACCCATCTACTGATCTTGGAGAGTCTACTGGACAGGCTGGAGGCAACTGGAGCTCACCCTGGGGACATAGACACTGGTGGCAGCTATTTTGGGGAGCTTGTTCTACCATGTGGACACTGGTGCTGACAAGCGCCATTTTGGAATCCTCCCTCTATGTTATTAGCTTCGGGACCCAGCCCCACCCCCAGCCACCATTCTGTAGGCTCCAGTACTGGGATGCCTCAGGCCCAACAACTAACTGGGCAGTGATGCAGCCCTACCTACCAGCAGACAGGCTGCTTTAAGATTGCTTGAGCCCACCACTGCCCTGGACATGACCCTGTCTACCAGAGGGCCCAGGATCTGGCCCCACACATCAAGGTGCAGGCAGTAGCCCTGGAATCCCCTGGACCCTGACCACACCCACCCACCAGCAGGCCAACACCATCTCTGAGATACTTTGGACTCCTCAGCCAGCCATCCTGGGATTCAACCCCATTCATCAGTGGGCTAGTACCAGCTTTGGGATACCCAAGAACCTGCAGCTAGCCATGTGAGGAACCGACCCCACCCACCAGCAGGCTGACACTAGATCGAGGAATGCCAACCCTGGAACCACCCACCCCAAAACCTGGCTCTGCCCACCAGTGAGACAGCACAAGCTCCAGGAACTGCTGCAGTCCAGCAGCCAGCTGCATAGTGACCCAGCCCTGCCAACCAGTGGCCAGTAGTCTCCACACAAGACAGGGCTTGACGACCAACCAGACTGAGGGACAGCCACACCTACCAGACTGCCCACAGTAGACAGCCAGCCACAACAGAAAAACCCACATAACCAATATAAGGGGCACCCATAGAACTTACAGTTCTGGTGACCAGAGGGGAGTATGCTGGGATATACCAGACATCTTCTATAAAAGGCCACTTCCCCAATGTATATGCTGTAAGAGACTCACTTCAGATATAAAGACACACACAGACTGAAAGTGAGTTGATGGAATGAGGTATTCCATGCAAATGGAATCAAAAGTAAGCTGAGGTAGCAATATTTATATCAGAAAAAATAGAGTTTTAAACAAAGATTGTAACAGGAAACAAAAAGGACACTACATAATGATGAAGGGATCACTCCAAGAAGAAGATAAAACAATTGTAAATATACATGCATTCAACATAGGAGCACCTAAATACATAAAGCAAATATTAATGGACATAAAGGGGGAAACTGACAGCAACACAATAACAGGATGGGAATTCAACACCCCACTTGCATCAATGGACCAATCATCCAGACAGAAAATTAATAAGGAGATACTGGACTTAAATGACACATTAAACCTGATGGGCTTAATAGATATATATAGAGAGAGCATTCCATCCAAAAGCAGCAGAATACACATTCTTTTTAAGTAACATGGAATATTCTTCAGGATAGATCACATGTCAGGCCACAAAACAAGCCTCAGTAAATTTAAGAAAACTGAAATCATATCAGGCATCTTTTCTGACCACAACACTATAAGGCTAGAAGTCAACTACAAGGAAAAAAAATGCAGAAAAACAAACACAGGGAGGCTAAACAATTGCTACTAAACAACCAATGGGTCACTGAAGAAATCAAAGAAGAAATTTAAACAGGAGAACAGGAATAAAGATGCAGATGTAGAGAATGGACTTGAGGACACTGGGAGGGAGAAGGGTAAGCTGGGACAAAGTGAGAGAGTGACATGGACATATATACACTACCAAATGTAAAATAGATAGCTAGTGGGAAGCAGCCACATAGCACAGGGAGATCAGCTCGGTGCTTTGTGACCACCTAGAGGGGTGGGATAGGGAGGGTGGGAGGGAGATGCAAGAGGGAGGAGATAAGGGGATATATGTATACGTATAGCTGATTCACTTTGTTATAAAGCAGAAACTAACACACAGTTGTAAAGCAATTATATTCCAATAAAGATGTTAAAAAAATACCTGGAGAAATACGAGAATAAAAACACAATGATCCAAAATCTGTAAGATGCAGCAAAAGCAGTTCTAAGAGGGAAATTTATAGAAATAAAAGCCTACCTCAGGAAACAAGAAAAATCTCAAATAAACAACGTAAACTTATGCCTAACAGAACTAGAATAATAACAAAAATTTAGTAGAAGGAAAGAAATCATAAAGATCAGAGCAGAAATAAATGAAATGGAGACTAAAAGAAAATAGAAAATATCAATAAAACTAACAGCTAACTAAGAATGAAATTGGAACATTTCCTCACACCATATACAAAGAAAAAAAAACCCTCAAAATGAATTAAAGACCTAAATGTAAGACTGGAAATGATAAAAAATAGAAGAAAACATAGGCAGAACACTCTGACATAAATCGTAGCAATATTTTTTTGAATTTGTCTCTTAAGGCAAAGGAAACAAAAGCAAAAATAAACAAATAGGACCTGGTTAAACTTAAGAGCTTTTGCACAGCAAAGGAAACCATCAACAAAATGAAAAGACAGCCTACTGAATCGGAGAAAACTTTTGCAAATGATATGACTGATAAGGGGTTAATATTCAACATATGTAAACAGCTCATACAACTCAATATCAAAAAACCCAAACAACACATTAAAAAACGGGCAGAAGACCTGAATAGACATTTTTTCAAGGAAGACACACAGATGGCCAACAGGCACGTGGAAAGATGCTCAATATCACTAATCATCAGAGAAATGCAAATTAAAACAACAATTAGACATCATCTCACATCTTTCAGAAAGGCTATCATCAAAATGTCTACAAATAACAAATTTCGGTGAGGAAGTGGAGAAAAGGGAACCCTAGGGAACTGTTGGTGAGAATGTAAATTGGTGCAGCTACTGTGGAAAACAGTATGGAGGTTCCTCAGAAAACTGAAAATAGAACTACCATATGACCCAGCAATCCACTCCTGGGTATATATCCAAAGAAAGTGAAACCACTATTTTGAAAAGGCATATGCACCCCAATGTTCAGTTCAGCTTTATTTACAATAGCCAAGGTATGGAAGCAACTTAATTGTCCACCAGCAGATGAATGGATAAAGAAGATGTGGTATATATACACAATGGAATATTACTCAGCCATAAAAAAGAAGGAAATTCCGCCATTTGCAACAACATAGATGGACCTAGAAGGTATTATGTTTAGTGAAATAAATCAGACAGAGAAAGACAAATACTGTATCTCATCACTTATATGTGGAATCTAAAAAATAAAACAAACGAATGAAATATAGCAAAACAGAAACAGACCCAACCAGATACAGAGAACAAACTAGTGGTTACCAGTGGCAAGAGGGAAGGGGGGAGGGGAAAAAGAGGTGTAGGGGATTAAGAGGCACAAGCTACTATGTATAAAATACATAAGATACAAGGATATATTGTACAGCATAGGGAATATAGCCAATATTTTATAATAACTTTAAATGGAATATAATCTATAAAATTTTGAATTGCTATGTTGAACACCTGCAACTAATATAATATTTTACATCAACTCTACCTCAATTTTTTAAAAAAAGTTAAAAATATTGACAATTTTAAAATACTGTGCATTAACATTATTATAGCCTAAAAGTTACCAGAGGAAACCTTTATCACTTTTGATATCAGGTACCCCTGTTATATTCTCTCAAATCAACCTATCATTTCATTCTGTGGTATTGTTTTATCATAAATTTTTAGTGTATATTTATATGATTTATTGGTCAATTAACAGGAAGCTACATAAGAAGAGGGACCACGTCTGTTTTGCTCAACATTGTTTCCCAGCATCTAGCATAGCTTTGGGCACAAAATGGATCACAGGTTCAGGTAGCTGGTTTGTTTTTAATATCTGCATAGATCTTAGTTATGTGGGTAGTGTCACAGTTTACTGATCTTACCCTGTTAGACATTTATTTTTTGCCAATCTTGTGCCATTTTAAATAATCTAAATGTTATTCATATTTACCTATGAAATGTGTTAGAACATGGAAACTAATATCAAAAGATTTTATAACATATAACAAAATATCCCCCAAACATGCTGGAAAACAGCAGAAAGAATGTCAGTATTAAGTTAACTGATGCACTGGTCCCACCAATATGAGACTAGATATCTGAATCCAATGATTTAGCTTTTTCTTTTTCTTTTTTTTAAATAACTTGATATTGAAGTCTCATAATTGAAATATTCTTGATGTTTGCATGCCCTTTATTGTTTTTCACATTCTGACTTCAAATATTTAAGTCAAGCATATATTGAAGATATTATATCCACCATAAGCATAAAAAAAAAAAACTTTGCTTGTTTATTGAAATTTCACCTTTCTCTGATTGCTGGGATCTGCTAATATGGCAAAGCTGCCCTGAGAAGTAGCATCGTTTCTGGTTTCTGGTAGAAATGAAAATGGTGCCACAGGTGGAGCCTGATTCAGAGTCCAAATAGCAGTGGCCTCTACTTTAAAAATATATTTAACTGACAAAATTATTTGTTACTGTGTTGGGGAGTAAACGATATGGAATAAAACTAACCACAAAATATATTAATATGTTCAAAATCAAATAGAATTTTAGAAGTAAGTGGTGTTTGCTTTGGTTTTTGTTGTGGACTAGTGTCTCCCCAAATGGAAAAGAACAATGATAGTGAAAAAACAGGTCAATGTAACGCCAACTACGAGGTAAAATAGAAAGTAAATGTCTAGTTCCTTTCACAGTATTCATCAGAGAAGTGTAATAGAGCTTGTGCATACATGGACGAAAATAAACCTGTGTCAAGAAGCATCAGGGAGGACAATACTGGTGATAAAGCGGGCCAGTACGGCCAGTACGACCAAGTCTAGTTTGAGTCCCGGAGGAGACAGTGCTGTAGGACTTTTGTGTAAATATGTAAACCTGAGTGTTTGGAAAATTCTGGGATAATATAAACCTTCTTTTCTCCAGACCCAGTCACTGATCACATACAAATCAGTGTTGCTAGCTACACATTGCCTCACTTCTGCTACTTCCCCTCGACCAGGAAATGGTGAGGAAACATACTCCTTGGGCAGTATTATACATTGAATGGGGATTGTAGTGATTTTAAGGCCCCTCTTTCAGGGCCTCTTATAGCCCTATCTCAAAGGGTATAACCCTTTGATTAGTGTCTGTCTAGGGATGACAGAGACTGTCCTTTATGGGAAGGGAGTAGATTGAAGACTTGTGAACAACCTGCACAATAGTTTGCTCAGGTATAAAATGATAGGGTTGGGTTTAATCTGTAAAGCCTCTTCCAACTCACATACTGCAAGACTTGTTTCTCTTATTCCACTACTCCAGTATCCACCCAAGGTACCAATAAAACCAGAGTGCTCACCATAAGCTTAAAACACGCTGGGCTTTCCTGCCTCTTCCCCTATGGTACCTTACACTGGAAAAGCCCTCCCCACATCACCACCTCTCAGACGTACTTTTTTTTTTTTTTTTTGCGGTACGCGGGCCTCTCACTGTTGTGGCCTCTCCCGTTGTGGAGCACAGGCTCCGGACGCGCAGGCCCAGCAGCCATGGCTTACGGGTCCAGCCGCTCTGCGGCATGTAGGATCTTCCCGGACCGGGGCACGAACCCATGTCCCCTGCGTTGGCAGGCGGACTCTCAACCACTGCGCCACCAGGGAAGCCCTCAGACGTACTTATAATTGAAGGCTTATCTCAAATTCTTTATCTGTCATGACATCCATTCATGGGGACATTTTCTCTCTCTCTGCCTCTCTCTCTCTCTCTCTCTCTCTTTCTTTGAACTCTGGGAGCTTTTTTTTCTGGCTTCCATGACTTTTATATCTATATTTGTGATACGTAAGCACATTTTTCTTATCTTTTAACAAGCACTGAACATGGAAGTTACATTAGAAAATAACATGGAAGTTACTTTCAAGTTTCCAAGTTAACATGGAAGTTACATTTGAAAACCCTCTGTTATTCTAACACACACAGACTCAGCAACATGTGTTTGTACAGACTTTGGAGAGAGTAAGTAAAGGTTCAGAATCATTTGAATTCACTTTTTGTGTCATTCATATCTCCATTCCCTGGGGTACTACATATTCCATGTTCCTGTATTTAAATAGTAGATTTGAAATAAACAATGATGGTAAAGTGATCATAAATGCAAAAACCAAAGAACTTGAGCTACTTCACTTGGTCTTTAAAATTGAAATTTCTTTGTTTTAACTTGTTTCTGTTTTAAATCTAAAGGATGAATTAAGAAAATAATAATCATTGTTGACTATTATATGACTTTTACTGAAAATAATTGTGTCATATGGAGGAGAGGATAGGAAAAAAGGAGACACTGCAGATTTCAAATACACTAGGAATGCCACTGATCTAAGCCTTTCTCCTAATTTGAAAAATGCGAATAGTATTATCTTACAGGGTGAGTGTGGAAATCCAATGAGGTAATACACACAAGGGCCTCATTGCAGTGCCTGGCACAGATTGAAGTAGCAGTCCTTATTTTGAATTTTGATGAAGATAGCAGTGTGTGTCTTACTGAGAGTAGAAAATAAGGTAAATGAGTAAAATACGGATATATGATGTGTTAGGTAGGGATATATGCTAGGGAGAAAAAGTGTATCAGTAATTGGCAAGGTAGTAAGTGGAAATTTTGGAGTGAGAATGATTGTTAAGTAAACTGCAAGAAGTCAGGGTTTAGTGGAAGAGCTGTATGGGAGAATGACATTCCAGGCAGGGGGAAAGAAAGAACAAAAGCCCCTGAGAAAGGAATGTGCTTGGAATATTTGAGACATAGATAAGTATGGCTGTAGCAGAGTGAGGGAGGGAGGGAGAGTAGTAGGTGTTAAGATTAGCAGGTCACAGTATGATGAGACAGATCTTGTAGAGTTCCAAAAACCATAGAAAAATTTTAACTTTTTCTATGAGGAACATGGGAAGCATTTGAAAGGTTTTCAACAGAGGGGTGATAGGAGTTGACTACATTTTATCATTTCTGACCCCCTGAGCTGAAAATAGACTGAACAGTTATGCCGGGAGACTAGTTTCCATAGTCCAGATGAGGTACAATGATGGGCTGGACCAGTATGGTGGCAGTGGTGGTAGTGAGAATCGGCTTTATTCTGATATATTTCAAAGGTAGGGATACATAAGTTGAAAATGTTATAGTCATCTTCTCTTCTGTTATTCTTCCCTAACATGTATTCTAATGCTTTAAAATACTAGTCACACCTGAGGATTTGAGTAATCAACTGGTCCAACTGGTGGTCTCAGAGTCTGAGTTAAGCACACAACTGGTCTGTTTATTATGGAACAACAATCAACAATGAATCAACATTTTTTTTTCAAGTGGGAAAATAACATCATGTGTCTTAGTGTCTTGGGGATTCCATCTTCCTCCTACCTATATATTATGAACCCTTTAAATTGGATAATAGTAACCTTCACTTTTCTCTTTACAAAGGTCTTCTTCCTTTCTTATTTTTGTGCCAAGTCTTGTCTAATCCAGGCCATTAATGGGTCTTTGACTTCTATTAATTTTTGGCTTATCTGTATAGAGGGAAGGGATCTGTTTTTCCAAACTTACTATCTCTAAATCTTTTTATTTGCATAGAATACCCACGTGCTAGCTGGTAAAGTCAATGATTCCTCAATCTTCATTTTAATTACATTAAATTAATTTCATCAAAAAATCTATTGAGCATGATGCGAGACACTGTATTTTAGGGATAAGTAAGATATGATTCCTTCTCACTAGTAACTTATGATCTCCAGGGCAGATTTAAACTGATCAAAAACTCTACATTACAATGTGGTAAGTTCTTCAGTTAAGAGGAAGCAAATAATTTTGCCTGGCCAGGTTGGAATCATATAACAAGGAAGAGCATCTGAGAGGTGAGTTTCACCAGTGGAGAATGAGGGAAGGGACTTCCTAGAAAAAGGGAGCAGGAAAAATACTCAGAGCTGTGATGATATATTCTGTCTAAGGGGAAAAAAAAAGTAGTCCACTGTAATTACTGTGTCATGCCATATGTGTAGATGGTTGGAGGTGAGGTTGGATAGATAGACTGAGAAATGATTATGAAGGGCCTTAATATATTAAATCATTATCTAATTCTGCCAAATTGACTTGCTGATTTTGCACAGAAGCTAGAATTGCTTATTATAATGAAGAATCTTTTGATCATCCAATACTACCTGGGACCTGAGCCTGTTCTTCAATTTTTCTAGGGAGTAAGTAATCCTGGGGCCTCAGAAACATACCAGGTATGCATATTTGTGCAGTAATACTCCATTTCATTACATCTACATTAAAAGTCTTCTTTTGAAATAATTATAGACTCATAAGAAGTTGAAAAAAGAGTTACAAAAGGTTCCATGTTCCCTTCACCCAGCTTTCCCTAATGATGGCATTTTATACAGCTTATAGGTAGTATAAAATCAAACCAGGAAATTAACATCAGTACATTACTGTTAACAAGAATACGAACCTTTTGCAGTTTTCACCATCTTTTTAACCTACATTTACATGTGTGTGTGCATGTGTATTTCTATATAATTTTATTTTATGTATAGATTGTTATAACTATCACTATAATCAGGATACAGAGCTGTTCCATCACCACAAAAGAACTCCTTTATACTACCTCTTAGAATTCATACCCACACACCACCGTATTCCTGTCACTGTCCCCTGGCAACCACTAAATTGTCCTTCATTTCTATAGCTTTGTCATTTCAAGGATGTTATATAAATGGAATCATACATGTGTAACTTTTGAGACATTTTTCACTGAGCACAATGCCTTGCAGTCCAGTCAAGTTGCTGCATGTATCATTAGTTCATTCCTTTTTATTGCTGAGCAGTATTCCATTGTATGGAGGTACCAGAGTTTTTCAGCCATTCACCTACTGAAGGGCATTTGGGTTGCTTCTAGTATTTTGCTATTACGAACAAAGCCGCTATGAATATTCATGTACATGTTTCTTTTGGTGAGCATACATTTTCATTTCTCTAAGATCATGCCCAACAGGGCAGTTGCTGGGTCCTGTAAAGGCATATTTAGTTTTGTAAAAATTGCCAAACTATTTTCTAGAGTGCTTGCGCCATTTGACATTCCCACCAGCAATGTATGAGAGATCCAGTTCCTTCACATACTTGCCAGCATTTGGCATTATTGGCAGTTTTTATTTTAGCTTTTTAAAAGGTGTATAGTGATATACCATTGTGGTTTTAATATCCATTTCCTTAATCGGTAGTGATTTTGAACATTTTCCTGTGCTTCTTGTGATCTTTATCTTCTCTTTGTACGAATGTACTTTCATGTTTTTTGCCCATTTTATAATTGAATTATTTGTAAAAAAGAAAACTTGAGTTTTGAGACTGATTTATAAATTCTAGATCTAAGGCCATTTTCAGATACATGGTTTGCAAATATTTTCTTTTGGCCTGTAGTTGTCTTTTCATCCTCATAATAGGGTCTTTTGCAGTGTAAAAGTTTTTAATTTTGATGAAGTCCAATTTATTGAAGTTTTTTTTTTAATGGGACATGCTTTTGGGGTCATGTCTAAACAGTAGGTCATTGCCCAGAACTAGGTCCCAAAGACATTGTCCTATGTTTTCTTCTAAAATCTTTATAGTTTCATATTTTACATTTAACTTTATGATCCATTTTGAATTAATTTTTGTATGCAGTGTGAGGATTAGATTAAAATTGCTTTTTTTAACCTATGGATGTCCAATTGTTCTAGCACAATTTATTGAAAAAAATTCACGCTTCTTCCATTGAATTGCTTTTGCACTTTACCAAAAATCAATTGTGTATATTTGCGTTAGTCTATTTCTGGTTTCTGTATTCTGTTCTGTTGATCTATGAGTCTCTTATTTCTCCAGCTGTCTTGATTGCTATAGCTATATAGTAAGTTATAATCTCAGATTCATCTCATTTTATTCTTTTTTGTCAAAATTGTTTTAGCTATTCTAGTTCCTTTGCCTTTACATATAAATTTTAGAATATGCTTATCTATATCTGCAAAAAACCTTGAACAAAACTAACATCTTTACTATGGTGAGTCTTCCAATCCATGAACATATGTCTGTCCTTTCATTTAGATCTTCTTTGCTTTCTTTCCTTAGTGTTTTATGATTTTCTGTATACAGATTCTCTATGTGTTTTGTTAGATTTCCTTTTTTTCACAATTATAAATGGTATTGTATTTTTAATTTTAGCTTCCATGTGTTCATTGCTAATATTTAGAATATAATTTACTTTTGTGTGTTGATCCTGTACCTTATGACTTTGGTAAACTCACTTATTAGTCCTAGCTGCTTTTTGGTAGATTCCTTACAGTTTTCTACATAGAGAATGGTGTCATCTGAAAGTAACGATAGTTCTATTTCTTTATTTCCAATCTGAATGCCTTCATTTACCTTTCTTCCCCTATTGCAATGGCTAGATCTTTCTGTACTATATTGAATACAAGTGATGAGAGTAGACATCCTTGTCTTGTTTCCAATCTTGGGGGAAAACATTGTCTTTCACCTTTAAGTGCAATATTAGCTATAGATTTCTTTTTTGGTAGATTTGCCTTATCAACCCGAGGAAGTTTCCCTGTATTCTTAATTTACTGAGAGTTTTTATCATGAATCAGCTTTGAATTTTATCAAATACTCTTCTCCATTGATTGATATGATCATATGATTTTCTTTTTTACTCTGTTGATATTGTAGATTGTATTTATTAATTTTCATATGGTGAACGAATCTTGCATTCCTGAAATAAACCTCATTTATTTGTGGTGTATAATTAATTTTGTGTATTGGTGGGTTCAGTTTGTTAGTATGTTGTTGAGGATTTCTGCCTGTAGATTTGTGAGAAATTTTGTTTCTAAGTTCACAAGATATTTTTATCTGTAGTTTTCTGTATCTATTTTTAAAGTATCAAGAAACTGTCAGAGATGTGTCTCCACAGCCACATCTCAAAAAATTGCCTTCTGTTTTAAGAAGGTAGATTCTAAGAAGCTTAATGTGGTCGAGCTCTTGGCTTCTATCTCAACCTTCCATACTACTATGAAGGTAGGAGGGAAATTAGAAAACTTAGTTTCCACTTGGAACTCTCAGCCAGGAGTATACATTACCCTTCTCTAGCTTGTTCTTTACTTTTCCTGATAGTTTGAATGTTCTAAGATAGGAATTTCAGACTTGGAAAGCCAGTGTTTGCATCTTCTCAACTCATCACCAATATTGCATTGATATTTGTGGTAAGAAGTTAAACTTGCATGGTTACATCTAAAAAATTAAATGTAGTTAAAATATAATCAAGCAATGAAATATGATTATACATGATAAAGTTATTTTCTGTGTTCCTCAATTTATCTTATATCTTCACTGATATTAATAGCATCACATCTATCACATAAGACAACGTAAAATTCATCAATTTCTTCACATAGATATTGACTCAGTCTGGTCCACTTTTATTGCTATTGTAATCATAAAGATAAAGCAAACCCTTTATTTTACATTTATTCATACAAAATTCCAGAAGGCTTTCGATGTGTGCTTGTGCATAGCTAAAAATGGTTCCTTCTAAAAGTTTTCTTCTGTATTTCTAGGGTTTTATGTTTATCTTATTTATTTTTATACATCATCTATAACACTTTTTTCCTGTGATTTTTAAGGGTCTAGTAATAGCCTGTGAGATTATTATGTGACTGTGCTCAGTAAAATAAAATCATAGACTCTCAAGACTGTAAAACAAGAGATAAATGTATATAACTCAAATAAAATCTCAGGCTCAGACTGGTTAAGTGACTTGCTAAAGGTTATACACAGAGTCAGCATCAGAATCCTAACTAAATACCAGCTCTCCCATCTGTCAGAACAGTGTTAAGACTTGTAGCCCATAGTTTCACCTTAACCAATGGCAGACTATAAATGTATAGGTCAATCTGAATTTTTGGTACAGATATAGTGGATTTGGCCTAGTTTAATTTTGGGGAGTGTGAAACTCACTTGGAGGGAAGATTCTACAAAACTCAGATTTGGGGAGTCAGTAGTGGAGTCCCAGACTTCATGTCAAAAACCCCCTGGTGATTCCGATGCTGGTTCCCCTGAAGAATCACCTATGTGTGGTGACTTGTTCTTCTGGTACTCCCCATCCCTGCCAACTGAGGGCAGTAGAACACTACCTGCTACCTGCTGCTGAACCTACTTCTAAAACGCATTGATCCCTATACCCGCTGCTACTGTTAATTTATCAACTAGGAGTCCCTCTTAAATTAGGAAGGTGAGGAAATAGGGAATGGGAATCCTCTTTCAGTTGCCCAAAGCTGCTGAAACCCAGATAGGGCAAGTTTAGTGGCTGGTATTGACAGTAAAAATTTCAACCCTAGTATGAAGAAGCTAATTGAATGGATAAAACTAATCCCTAGGAACTTCTCTGAAAAATGTAGATGTAAGGCAAAAGGTTCACTGGCAGACTGAGATCAGAATAGCAAAGTAGCTTGAAAATATGAAACTGTTGTGAAAATGACTTTATCTTTGTTTCAAAATTGTCAGTTTCAGAACTATTTCTTTTTCATCTTTGTATCCCTTATAGCACTTTGCACACAGCAGACACTCAATAGTAGTTGTTGAAGAGGTATCCCATAATGAATTCATCTATTTAACTCTCCAAAGGTCACTCTATATATAATGTAATAAAGTGAATGTGATTCTATTATTTTCCATCAACTTCACTTGTTATTTTGAAAATCTTTTGGGAGTTTTTATGTAGAATGTGGTAGTTAATAGAATGGGCTTTGGAATATCAGCTCCATACCTTTTCAGTTGTGTGAACTTGGGAAAGTTACTTCATCATTCTGTGTCTCAGTTTCCCAATCTTTAGAATGGAGATAACAATATTAATTCCCTCAAAGGGCTGTTGGAAGGATAAATGACATAAGGCATATAAAGTACTTAGCACGATGGCTGCCACAGAGAGAGTATGTGCTGATTAAATGTTCACAGGTAAGATAACTGATCTAAAATCAATAATTGAGTCATTTACCTAACAGATGTTATGTACCAAGTACTGTGCTTATTGGGAGTTAAGACAGAGTTTCCCTAACTTTCTCAGTTCACAGAACCTTTAGTGTCTCAGTGAATTTTTCACAGAAACCCTATGTCGAAAGAAATACCTATCAGTTCCACTTACTAAGTAGTTAGACCCAAGCAATTTAATAGTTACAGTTTATGCTGTCATTCTGTTTTTGTCAAAAATTTACATTACCCCATGATACTCCTTGTATCATGCTTTACTGAAGCACTCTGAGACACCTGGGCATACAGTTTGGAAATCATGGAGTTAGGGATACAAAAATAAATAAAATACGGCTCCTTCTCTAAAGGAGTTTTCAAATTTAGCATTGTAAACAACTTACTAAAATATTATAAATGCTTTACTGAAGTATTGCCAAGGTCTATGGGGGAGATAAAGGAAGCTGGGGTATGCAAGACATCATAAAGGAAGGATTATTTGACTGATGATTCAAGATTGAGTAGAAGATAATGAGACGGAGAAGAAAAGGAAAGGCAGAGAGAGGCAACAGTGTCAGTAAAGATCCTGATGTACAAACATTTGTAGAAATTCAGAAGGTGGTAACTTTGTCTGTTGGTAATGATTGTAAAAAGAGAAAATTAGGAATAGACATAGAGATAAAGTAAATATTTGTGGCAGCCATGGAGGTGCACACAGAGATTGTTTTGCAAGAGAGAACACTCTGGAAGGAGTGCTATTAGCTGGCAGCCTCCAGCTGCTGCACCTTTGGAGTCTGCTGCAACATTCCTACCAAGGCCACACCCACCCCAGGCTGTTCCCACCAAGGACTGATCACAGGGGAGCACCAGAGCGGGACAATTCTGCCTGACACGGAACTTCTCTGATGGGCAGTCTGCTCCGGGGCTTCCCATTGGCCTGGCCAAGATTCTGCTGCAGTCTGAGATTACTGGTATTTACACTGAAGGGTGGCAGAATTTATTTCACAGTTGTCAGACCTACATTACAGTCTGAAGACTCTCCTTGTCTCTCCTCTCTCCTGTTCCCTACCCATTTATCTATCACAGGCATTTCCCCCCAGTAAATGTCTTGTGCTTCTAATTCAATATTGGTGCTTGTTTTCTGGAGGATCTGAACCCATACAATGCTAAAACTGAATTTTTAAAACATATACTGTCCTAGTTGAAATAAATTGAAGCATAATACCCTAGAACCACGGTGGAGATGTTGACGAGAAGGAGTCAGTTCTAGAAGTTCTTTTAGTTTGGGCTTTGCTCTACAATAAAGAGATTTTGAGAGCCTCAGTGGTATGTGGGAAATGAGTTTGAAATGAGTTTGAAAGTCTTTCCTGGCACACGTGGTGGGATGTCCTTCACTTAGATAATCTAAGGCAAGGATTTTGATGGAAGTTGTCTAAAGCTTTTCCTGTCAAAAGCAGCTGAGTTACTTTGCTTCTCTTGGGAGCCTAAACTACCTCATGAGGTAGGTGTTTAACCAGTAAAGTAGGTCTAGGGTATAAGACGGATGGGCAAAGAGTGTGAGAAGGGGAGGGGTGGAGATGAGTGAGGACATGTGAGAAGCGTTGTCCATGTGAGGCTAATGAGTTTAAAACTTACTTAGGAAATGAGGAGCCATCAAAGGTTTAGAGGCAAAGTCGTGATATTTTTCTTACCTAAATGGATCTAATGATATTCAGGGAGCTAAGTGTAAAGTCAGGCCATGAATTAGGAGGAAAACTTGATTGGAGCAGGCGAAATCCAGTGTGGGTTTAGACATACTGGCTTTGAGGCTCAAGCAAAGTGCTTTTCATTTCTAGCAGGCAGAACTGTTTATTTCATTCCTGGAGCATGAATAAGGAGGGTCTCTGACTTTATTGTATTGGCAAGGTGCCTGAAGAATAATGCTATGGTAGTCTCTCCCTGCTTGCTTGTCACAATGGACAGCAGCATGATTGATCCAAACATGCAAACAGTCACTGCTAGAGGATGTCAACTTTCTTTAATGGCAGAGGTCATAGAAATTTATGAAGATGGTTACATGAAGCAGGAAATAGCACAGCATGCCCTCAGATAGAGGTCCAGCATCCTAGGACCTCCATCCTACCTGCCATTCTAGAGATGGCCTCTAACCCAGCCAGCTCTCCAGATGCGGTGCACATGTGTATGGACGGTGGGTGAACCTTTAGAGCTGCTGGGGAATTCCATTATTCTTTCCAAGTCCAGCATTCTCCCATTCTTTTAGATAATTATTATCATGCCTTTTTCTCTTTCCACAACCACCAATACCTCCTTCCTTTTCTCATTGTCAACGGATGGTGGTGTTTCTTATTTCTCTGAGAAAATAGGAACATTCAAAAGGGAAGGTTCATATCTTCCCACCAAAGTCATCTTCAGTTTTCAGATTTCTGCACCTCCCCTTGTGTCACAACAAATGAGCTCTTTATCTACTTACACAAGACCAAATCCTCCCCCTGTGCATGAGATCCCATTCTTGACTTCTTACTCAAGGACATTGCTCAAGGATTTGTCCGCCTCTTTCTCTTATTATTTTTTCCCTCAGCACTGGATCAGTCTTCTCAGCATGCAAACAGACAATAATGTTTCTCTCCCTTCGCCTCACATTTCCCTCTGACTGCTGTACCATTTCTCTGTTGCCGTTTTAACAAACATTGTTTCTTCTTTTTTTTTTTTTACATCTTTATTGGAGTATAATTGCTTTACAATGGTACGTTAGTTTCTGCTCTATAACAAAGTGAGTCAGTTATACATATACATATGTTGCCATATCTCTTCCCTCTTGCTCTCCCTCCCCACCACCCTCCGTATCCCACCCCTCCAGGCTGTCACAAAGCACCGAGCTGATCTCCCTGTGCTATGCAGCTGCTTCCCACTAGCTATCTATTTTACGTTTGGTAGTGTATATATGTCCATGCCTCTCTCTCGCTTTGTCACAGCTCACCCTTCCCCCTCCCCATATCCTCAAGTCCATTCTCTAGTAGGTCTGTGTCTTTATTCCTGTCTTACTGCTAGGTTCTTCATGACATTTTTTCCCCTTAAATTCCTTATATATGTGTTAGCATACGGTATTTGTCTTTCTCTTTCTGACTGACTTCACTCTGTATGACAGACTCTAGGTCTATCCACCTCATTACAAATAGCTCAATTTCGTTTCTTTTTATGGCTGAGTAATATTCCATTGTATATATGTGCCGCATCTTCTAAATTAATTTATTTTTTGGCCGCGTTGGGTCTTCATTGCTGCACGCGGGCTTCCTCTAGTTGCGTTGAGCAGGGGCTACTCTTTGTTGCAGTGCGTGGGCTTCTCATCGCAGTGGCTTCTCTTGTTGCGGAGCATGGGCTCTAGGTGCACGGGCTTCAGTAGTTGTGGCTTGCGGGCTCTAGAGCTCAGGCTTAGTAGTTGCGGCGCATGGGCTTAGTTGCTCTGTGGCATGTGGGATCTTCCTGGACCAGGGCTTGAGCCTGTGTCCCCTGCATTGGCAGGCAGATTCTTAACCACTGTGCCACCAGGGAAGGCCTGTTTCTTATTTCTGTTTTCTCTTATTTTCTCTTGAGCCCTATCTGATCAGGCTTCCATCTCCACCAGTCCACCAAAGTTTGCTGACAAGGTCACCAGTGACCTTCGTGTTGCCAAATCCAGTGATTATTTCTTGGTTTTCACCTATTGGATCTGTTTTGTGCACACAACTCAGCTGATCACTCTCTTCTTTTTAGACTATGTTCTTCACTTTGTTTCTGGGCCATCATTCTCTTGGTTCTCCTTTTTCTCTGATGGTGTTAAATAAAATAACATCCCTTAGTGTAGCCTTCTATGCCTTTAAATTACTTCACATCATGAAATACACCATGACATATTACATATGTATTTGTTTACTTGTTATTTGTCTCTTCTGATTCTAAAATGTAAACTCCCTGAAAGCAGCAATTTGTTCATTGTTTACTGCTGTATTCCTGGCTCCTAGAGCAGTACCTGCCATGTAGTCTATACCACATAGATATTCGTTGAGCAAATTGATGAAAATAACTCCAATATAAACTTGAAGGTTTTTTTCAAGTCTGGGTACAGTGTGTGCCATTTCTTTAGGGCCATCCCTCTAGCTTTAGGACCACCCACCCCCCTAGGTTTTATTCCTGATTGAGGTCCATCCCTGTACTATATGAAAGGAAAGCAAATGTCATATTGTCATGCTTAGGATTCAGATAGCCAGAAATTTTTGGCTTAAGATGTTCCTAAAATTCTTGTTTTATGTAGAAATGAGTTTTGAAGGTTAACTTTTTAAGATAAAAAAATCCCCTATAGTCAAAAATATCCTTAAAAGATCCTTAAATCCACTAGAAGGTATGACACATCTGCTTTTGAATGTACAGTCCTTTATATTAATTGTTATGAACATAAGGGTTTGCAAGCTACTGAGATATATTAAAGAAAGGACCAAAATGAAAGTGTGCAGACTCTGACATTCAAATTAATCTTTCTTTAAAATAAAGATCAAATTACTCACTGCAAATAAGAGATGAGTGGAGATTTCTGATGTTTCCACATTTGCTGCAGATTTTACTCCACTATATTACAATATCAAACCTCTATCAGCTTAATACAGAGCATTAGATTTGCATATTGTTGTGGGGACTACACAAGATACATTTAGACGAGTACCTAGCACAAGGCCTGACACACAGTAGATGCTCAGAAAATGTTGGCTAGATGTGAATCTAAGTCTTCTTTGATCAGATCTGCAGAGAAATGTTGTAGGGAAGAACTAAAATCCTCGCTAATTCCTGCTTTTCCAAGTTACTGTTTTCTCATGTGGCCAGTGAATAGATATTGTTCACGACCTTGGGCAGAGACTTCATGGAATCACCTTTTAGGCGGACTTGAGGGAGGGGTCCTCTAAATTGGCATATAGTTAATTGCATGAATGGAATTATGCAACTTGTTATGAGTAAAAAGTAGTATTTGTGATGATGGAAAAAATTTAGCCCGTAGAATATTTTGATTTGTTAAGCTTGTCTTTTGCAGTGAGATAAAGCAGTTGAGCCAGAAATAATTAGACCATGCCCTACCTCCCCTCCATAAGCCCTGCTTTGGTAGGTTTGGGATTCGAAAAGGAGAAGAATGACTTCAGGTAGGCGTGCTGATGGCACTATACAAGACCGGGGGCCTAGTCAGAGATGCAGTTGGTGTTATGTTTACACCATTGAGAGAGAATGTCCTTCAGCTTGTCGGTTTTCACCATTCTTGTGATATTTTTATAATTGGCCATCTCTGGTTCAGTGTGGTCCACGGACTTTGCCACCATCTGCTCCTTGGATATCATTGTTCCTCTCTGCTTTTCTCAATTCCTAAAACTGTCTTAGGCACAGAAGTTCAGTTCAAAGTCTATGAGTATAAAAGTATAGCTCTTCCCAACAACAACAAAGACAACTCGGGCTTTTGAGCACTAACTTGTTCCAAGCTCAGTGCATCGCACATGTCTTTTTATCTTCACAAAACCCCGTGAGAGTGGATTCTTAGGAGTAGCATCGCCATCACCTGGGAACTTGTTAGCAATGCTAATTTTCAGGCTCTGCACAGACGTACTGACTCAGATACTTTACCAGTGGGAGCCAGCCATCTGTGCTTTAATAAGCCCCCTATGTGATTTTGGTGTAGGTGAAGTTTGAGAACCCCTGCCCTAGGTTGGCATAGGCAGTGCTATCACTGCCATTGGAAATGTGAGGAAGGAAGATAAAATTACACCGAACAGAAATGGGGCAAGGCCACAGAGCTGGTAGGCCATAAGTCTAAGTTGCAAACCTGCACAGTCTGATCCCTGGTCCTTCAAATATCCTGCCTTGGGAAGAATGAGATTTGTGATGGTGCTACTTTGCTTTTGCCCCCAGTACTCAATTTCAGCTGCATCTGTTTGGGTCAGTTCCTGAAAATAAACTCAAAGATGGAGATCAGCCTGCAGGGAGTTTACAGGGGAGTGCCTTTCGAATCAACACCCATGGGGTGTGAAGGAAGCCACTTGGTGCAGGTGGCCCCAGGCGATGGGACCTGACCCTGGGCCAGGTTGTCTTAGCGGAGAGCCTTCAGCTGCCAACACTCCCAGCAGCTGGGGGAATGAGTGCCTCAGTCCTGAAGGGGGGAAGTTGGGGGATTCAAATTCTCCCCATAATATCTACGAATGCTGAGATTAGGAGCGCCCCGACCATCCACAGACTTGAAAATCTGCCCATAACTTATAGTCAGCTCTCTGTGTCTGCTGTTCGCATCCATGGATTCAACCAACCCGGATGGTATAGTACTGGGTGGGAGGGAGGTCCATAGAGGGAGGGGATATAGATATACATATAGCTGATTCACTTCATTGTAGAGCAGAAACTAACACAATATTATAAAGCAATTATACGCCAATAAAAAAAAGAAAATTAAAAAAAAAGAAAAAAGTCCATGTATAAGTGGACCCATGCAGTTCAAACCTGTGTTCTTCAGGGTCACCTGTATTAATTTCAGGGAAATTTTAAAAAATAGGTTTACAAGAAATCAAATACAAGCATGGACACTGCATGGCTCCATCCACAATTAGGTTAAGCTTGTAATAATAATGCACAACAGAATGTCAATCTCCCCCAAACATAATATTGAAAAGAGAAAAACATTAAGAAGTAGCAATAGGGATGTTATATACCAAAATCAAAAGCGCCAGAGTAGTAATCAGCTTGTGAGGGATAGGAAAGGATCTGCTGTTTTTCAAATAAACCTTATAATAATGTTGGCCTTTTAAAACACTGTATGTGTAATACTGGATACAGATGTTTAAGATAATTTTATGTACACCCAAATAATTTTAAATGCCCACTTATGGTACTTTCTGTGAACAGGCTGCAGAAAATAGATGGCCTCTTTTATCGTTTTTCTTTGTAATTAATGAGGTAATCTTTGCATGTACCAAGAATATGATACATTACTTATGCACTGGAGTGTACTGTGCCTGCTATAAAAGTCTTTATGAAAACGAGGGCAGAAAATTAGGCCTTTAAATTACAAAGACTTCAGGTGATTATGGTGAGAAAATAAGCCCACTTATCCGGATGGTAGCAGGGAGGGCCATTTTTTATTTATAATCGACTGGAGACTGACAGTATTGTCAGTGTGTGGTGGGTTACTGTGTTTGATTAACTTCACAGATATAATGGCAGGATTTCTTTTTGTCCCAAATAAATGACTCAGGTAAAACAGATCGATACATAACAGTGAATTTCTCTTTGACCGTTGTGTACTCGATTATACTCAGCAGAGTTTGACTCACATTTTACCGGAATTTCAATATTCATTTACTGCTTATGCTGAATCGTGAGTATTTTCAATATAGAGTAAATGCTTTCAATAGGACTTCACAGTTGGACTGTGTATGAGTTTACAAAGCCAACGATTTTACAAATCTTAGAAAAACATCTATCACTTCATGTCATTCTTTAGGATAAGCTATACTCTGAGTAAATTTTAGTGTGATTTTCATTATTAATAATATTTTATATATGAGAAAAATGCTTTTCCTTGATAAATTCTAAATGTTTGTGAATTTAGTAACTTGACTGAAGATTATTTGAGTCATTGAGGGAATTATGCTTCAAGACACCTAACTTTTCCCCACTTTGCTATTACCTTGAGCAACACAAATACGAATTCACTTCATTCTTGCCCTGGGTGTGTATTCTGAATGGAAAGATTAAATGTGTAAGGTATAAATATGCTTAAATACAACAGAAATTGTTGTGTGCCTCAAGAGAAGTAAATATAAAGTACTTTGGGGGTTCAGTCACTTCCAAAGTGATATCTGAATCAGATCTTGAAGAAAGCCTTTATGTCTTGATTTGTCATTCATGATTGTACGGATCTTAGAGATGAAGGCTGTACCTAGTTCTTCACAATGGGCTCTCAGACCTCAAAGGCTGGGGTGAGGCCAGAGAAGCCAGCTGAGGCTTCAACCTGAAAAACAAGACATCCCTCACTGGAAGTGGGTCAGGTGCTCACAGACAAGTGCAGACGGATGTGAGGGGGGAGACAAGTCAGACAGGGGAGCATAAGGTCAGGTGATAGGAGGTAGCAGAGCCAGTTGCTTGGGGGCAGGGAGGTAGCAGTGGGATACTCAGCAGACAGGCAGCCAGTGGTTTCAGAAGGTCTGCGACAGCAGATCTGGGACAAAAGGTGGGCAGAGATTCCATTGGAATAGAGGCAGCAGGGGTTTGGAAGGAAGCCAGCTCTCAATCACATGGCTGGGGTCCCTGGGCAAGGCCACAATTACTAGGACAACTGGAGAAAGCCAGCCTGAACCTCATCGTTGAGGGGACAGGGGTCTGTTCTGCAGTGGGAAGATCCCAGGCTCTGGTGCAGATTGGCACCATCACTTGGTTAAAATGCATAGCACAAGGCACATAGTAGGGCCTCAATAAATTAGAGACATCATCTTCATCAGATTTTTTTTTTTTTTTGCGGTAGGCGGGCCTCTCACTGTTGTGGCCTCTCGCGTTGCAGAGCACAGGCTCCGGACGTGCAGGCTCAGTGGCCATGGCTCACGGGCCCAGCCACTCCGCAGCATGTGGGATCTTCCCGGACCGGGGCACGAACCTGTGTCCCCTGCATCGGCAGGTGGACTCTCAACCACTGCGCCACCAGGGAAGCCCTTCATCAGATTTTTATCAAGATAGAGACCCAGGTTTAGAATTAAAGCAAAAGGTCAGAGCTGGACTCACAGTAAGTCTTATTTAATCAGAGTTTCTAAGAATGGAACTCAGATTCCTTAAATTTCCCCCAATTCATTACCTGTGTGACCACAGTCTCCTCAGCTGTACAATGGGGCTCACAGAATCTACCACGCAGGCTGATTGTGAAGATTCGACGCTGTCATGTATGGCAGCATCTCAGTGGGGTGTCTGGCAAGTTGTGCTTGACAAGCAGTAGCTGCTGCTGTTGTTATCATTAGCTCTGCTAGAACAATGCACAGTGAAATACCACTCACATTAAGAATGGGCCAGGTTTCCTCTCTCATTAAGGTTTAGGACTTTGCGGTAGGATGGATCTCCATCCTGTCTCCTCTACTCACATTCAGCCAGCACGCAGGAGGCTACATCTCAAAGTGGGGAATAAGGTGAACCTACAGGTAAGGCTGAAGTGGATCTCTCTCCTGGGAAATGGGCAAGAGGATCCCACATATACAGGCCATACCTTGAGAAGTTTCATGTTTCAACTGAAAGTCTACCATTTTGAAAACCATTTTTAGCCATCATTTCTATTTAGAATGGAAAATTCCAATGGATGGTTCAGTGAGTTGGAACCACTCACCATCTTGGCCTTCTTGGCAAGCTGCCTCCAGAAAACTCTGCTGGGTTCTCATAGATGAGTGGCACTCTTACTCATGAAAGCTACTTTGCAAATCTGCAGTTAAAAAAACTTGTGAGTTATTCTTAGGAGTGGAGCCAGGTGGGTGATATGGAAGATGGCAACATGGGGAAAAATTTTTTCTGTTTGTAAAAATGTCACCGACAAGGTAAATACACAGAAGAAAATGTTGACCTAAAAGCCCTGTATGGGGGATAATAGTTACTCCATGAACATTATGACACTTAAAATACAAATATATTCTGGGTCCTCCCAGTTCAAAGCAAGCACATAATGATGTGATTCAAGGGGCTGGCTGGGTTCATTCAATTCTTTTCAAACACTTGTTGACCATCTTGTGTCAGGCACTGAATCAGAAGGTAGGCACCAAGAAATAATGGTGCTTGTGCTCAAGCAGCAGACAGGCAATTGTAATAGAGGTGCTATCATATAAATGAGACAAATGTCATAGAGCTCAGAGGGAGAAGCACCTAATCCACATAAGACAGTGAGGTGGTGAAGCAAGGCTTCCCAATGATGTGGCACCTGGACTCGTAAAGTGCAAATAGCACCAGCTCTTGCTTGAGAGTTCTAGCCTGCACTTCCTAAAGGTCTGCCCCAGGGATTTCAGACTCACCAGGTTCCACAATCACGTAACTGCATAGGACAATTCTTTGCAATAAATTTCATATGCACACATCACATATGTGTATATATGTATATACACACACACACACATATACACATATGTGATGTGTGCGAATGAAATTTATTGCAAAGAATTATATACATATATGATTGCGTTTTTTTCTCTGGTGGAACCCTGATTGATACAATTACCAAGCCAGATTCCACTCTGGACAGCTGGAACTTAATTCTCTTGAGTTCTGAGAGCCATAGTAACACATGTGCCTCAGAATTTATTCTGCCTGAGGGGTAATGATGCTGGAGTATTTCTACACCAGCTCTCATTAATCATTGCTTAGTTCCCTGGTGTTTTCACTCTGCCAAGCTTGTAGGCAGAGAGGACTTAGGAGGCCAGAGTGAGTTCGCAGGCAAAGAGGCACAGGAGCTGGCAGTGAGAAGCTGGACTGCATGTAAGGAAATGGTAAACTCCAAGGAGCTATTAGTGGCCCAGCAACACTACCTGCGACATCTCTGAAGGGAATAAAGTTTCAAGAGAGAAAATTTGTGGTAGAAAAGTGTTAAGGTAAGAAAGGAAATGCTTCCATTTCACAATGTTAATATACCCCCATCCTTGTCCCTGAACATTCCTGACGTGCCTCATACTCTACCCACCCCCCACTCCCACACACACTCAAATAATCACTCCTCTAAATTGTCTCAGGGGATCTGCACTGGCATCTGCAATTACCAGTGTCAAGAGTGACCAAGAGGGAATTCCCTGGCGGTCCAGTGGTTAGGACTCTGTGCTTCCACTGCAGGGGGCACGGGTTGGATCCTCGGTTGGGGAATTAAGATCCCGCATGCCGCGAGGCTCCGCCAAAAAAAAGAAAGGAGTGAGCAAGAGATACTGGTGATGGGGGCTGCCCCCTGCCTTCACACTCCAGGCATGTTACAACCTCTCTAATAAGGAAGAATGTAGAGGAGTCTTCCATGATAGATCATGAAATGCAGTTTACATTCTATGTACACAGAGGGGACTTACCAAAATGACGTATTTTAGCTTTTAAGATATTAAAAAATCCTCCTTGAAAGGCTGTCAGGCATGGTAATTCAGAGCATGGGTTTCAGATCCAGATTGCCTGGATTCAAATTCTAGTTGTGCCACTTACTGGTATTTTACCCTTGGCCAAGCAACTTTTAGGTCTTAGTTTCTTCATCTGTAAAATGTTTGCTGTGAAGATTAAATGAATTAATATATTCAAAGTGCTTAGAAGAGTGAGTGGCTTAGAGTAGTATGATATAAATGTGTTGTTAATAGAATTATTATTATTATTACTAGTATTGACTCATGCTTTCTTATGAAAGGTAGAGCTGGCTCGAGGGGACGTGTTGGAAAGGAAATTGATGAGTAGTAAATGAGATCATATCTTTAGAGCAATTAAGAAGTCATGAATACTGCAATTCTGTAATTAAGCGTTGTTAGATGGAGTACACACCACCCATTCCTGATATTTCAAAGTGAGAAAAGTGACCTTTCATTTGTTACTGACTTTTTTTTTAAAAAAACGGATGATCAGCATATATCAAGCTCTGGGTTGGCATTGATGATGATTAAGGAAGGAAACATTAAGCCCACACGTAATCCAGATCCACAGGCAGGTCTCAGCCCTTAAGCTCTCCACCTAAGGGTAGTCTCTAACTTACTGCCAAGTGCCAGAAATGACTCAGTACTAAAGATTGTGAGCTCTGAAATCAGACTGCTTAGGTTCAAATCCCAGTTCCACTCTTTGGTATCTGGGATCTTGGGTGAGTTGCTTAGCTTCTTTATGCTTCAGTATCCTTGTCTGTTAAATAAAGATGCAAACAGCACCAACCTCATGAACTTCATAAAGCAGGGGTCAGCCAACTATGGCTTGTGGGCCAAATTCAGTTTGCACCCTATTTTTGTAAATAAAGATTTATTGGAACACAGCATAATCTACATGTGTTTACTTTTCAGCTTTCAGAGCTGAATAGTGTGACAGAGATGTTATGGCTTACGAAACTGAAAGTAATTCCCTGTCTGGCCATTTACAGAAAAAGTTTATCCACCCCTGACCTAAAGGAATAAAAAAGATAATGCACATAAATGTGTATCCCGGTTCCTGGCACATCATAAGTACTGAGTGAATATTAATGATTAACTTTGTCTATTGCCCAAAATGCAAGAACTATTTGCCGAGGCCTAAAATATACAGCTAATCTCCACAAGCAATATGGATCTGAATGAATTTCTGAGACGTTTGGAAAGTCAGCCTAATATCACTGTATGCCATCATTTTCCTGGTATTTAGTTATCTCACCCACTCATTCATTCACTGACTTGTTCTCTCCCGGTTGTGTTCACATACTTGGTATACCTAATAGGTTAGTGGGCCAGTAATCCATGGACATCTGCCTGATTGATATTTATGTGGGGAAGGGGCCAGAGGACATTCAGTACCTGGGGAGAGATACTGGAGCCAGTGTCAGGGTCTGTCCTATGGTCCTTGGTTTTGTGTTTGAGTCCTTTCGAGAGAAACTCTTCTTTCATATGACTGTGTGAGAGAGTAGAGCTTGTTCACCCCGCTTCCTTTCTCAGGAACAAATTAGGAAATAAAAGGAAGAGAAGGGCAGAGGGGCATTCCTCTATCAGCGTGGTGTGCACCTCATTCTGTAGGACTATAGCCTTGGAGGCATCAGGAGATGGTGCCCTGGCATCACTATTCATGCTGTCTGTCACCCACAGGGACGACAGGTGCAGTGTAGAAGGTCAAGGGGAAAGGCAATCTCCAGCAGACACTAACGTGGCATCTTAGAGTGAAGAAACCTAAGAACTATTGAGAAACCCTGGGAATGCCCATAAACAGTTGGATGAAAATTTGAGGGCAAGGGCTTTTACCTTAAGCATATAGGTAGAAACTGGTAAAACTCAGGTTCTCAGTGTTATCAAATTCATTTGCATATGCACAAATTGGTGAGGCCTACTGCAACTCCATTGCATACTCATGACACACACAGGTATTGAGGACCCACTCTGCTTTACCTGCAGAAACCTTGGTTCAAAAGTATTTAAAGACCCCACTAAACCCTGAAAGGCCAAGAATAGCTATCTAGTCTTTGCCACCCTTACTGGTGGAAGAACTGGAAGGAAGCTTTAGCTCATCTTGTTCAATCTTCTTGTTTTACAGATGGGAACACCAAGACTCAGAGGAAGTAGCATGCGTCGGTCCCCCAATTAGTTAGAAACACACACTAGGTTGAAAGTCTTGTTCTGAGATGGGAAAGGAGCAGCACTGGAACTGGTCCAGAACTGGTCAAGCAGAGTCTTCTCCTGCCCTAAAGGAGTAGGGACAAGCAGGCCCATTTCTACCATTTGTGGGGACCAGGTCAGGAGTACAAACGAAGGCCCGCAAACTATCTAAAATATAAATGTTATAAAGCAAGCTAGCAAAAAGCAAAATAAAATATATTTCATCCTCCTATCTTGACAAATATACTTTCATAAAAATCTGGAAATCCTGGTTCAAATTAGAGGGCTCAGACGCCTTGACTCCATGGACTCCTCACCTTGTGTAGTAGGGGACAGTTTGGGGAGGACTAGAATGGGACTGTCTAAAACTAGAGTTCCAGGTCAGGGGTTTCTCTTGCCAGGTTCTAAGCAGAGTACTGGTGCCCAGTGTGGTGGCAGAATTTTTTATTAGGACAAGAAGGAATCACACAAAACTATTTCCTAAAGCACATGTCGGTGAAATATAGCCCCGTGTCCCCCCCTAAATCCACCCTAGCTACCCGCCTCCTTTCCCATCCTGAATCCAGCTGAGCTAAAATGGAAGCAACAACTGTTACAAAACATTTCAACTAATAGAGGCTCACGCTGGTAGGCAGGAGGTAACCTTCAGGAACATCTACTTTGCAGGGAAGCAGAGAATTTTGGAACCATATTGGGATAAATAATACGGGGTCCTGTAGACAGAAACCAATTAAGTCGAACCTCAGGTTGAGACTTCTCTAGTTGTCATCTCTACATAATAATCTCAATTCCGAGGCTCTCAGGGCCACCTGAGCCTCTGTAGTCTCATTTAACTTAGAAAAGAAAAAGAAAAATCCCTCCATTTTATTTGTACGGGAAGAAGGGAGAATAGAGTCTTTCTGTTCAGTTTTATAAACCTTTGACTCTTCCACAGAATTCTTCTTTAGGTGGTTTGGTAATTTTCCTTACTTAACATGTAGCGATATTCTGTATTCTTTTAGCCATAGTAGTAGGGAGCTAATTAATCTTGAAAACATACCTCTTGTCCCAATTTCATTCTTATTTCTACCACTCCTTTCTGACTTTGTTTAGAGTGTCCTTGTTCCTATTCCTGTATCCAGAGAGAGGCAGTGTTCATCGTTCTTATGCTCTCAAAGTGCTTTTGCTTAAAATGGGAGCCAATTGCATTCACAGCAGAAGAAAATTATGGGCTTAAGTACTTTATACTTTCAACAATGCATCTTCGAGAATGTTTCTATTGATCAACTATGGAACTAGGACACTCAAGACCTTAATGCAGGTCAAGCATTTCCTGAGATAGTTTATCATGAAACTATTCAAAACCACACGTTCTTAGAAGTGATTTGGGAATCAGAAAGGTTTTATTAACTAGGTGATGTCAGTTGATAAGGAAAGAAAGGTGCACAGAGTTAAGAAATCTAAACGATGAAAATTGCATAGACCTGTCTACCGTGGTCTTATATGTAATTCATCAAAATCCACAAATATTTCTCGAGAACCCTTTAAGTACTTGATGCAGATCAATAGTATCTTGATTTTCAAGGACAACGACTAATCAATGCAAAACTGGCAAACAGCTTGAGAAAAAAAATCAATTTCTGGTGCTAATGTGACCATATTTCTTAGTTGTCATTTCCAAGGTATGTGTTTTTGCTTGGCTCACCCGCTTACCAATTACGAATCATGTTTAGAATGCCATCAGTGCTTTTAAGGAAATCAGCTGGAGTTGGATTAACCTATCCTCATTATACAATTTGTCTTAAAAAAAACTACCTAATGTCCCTGCCTTCAAGGGGGTTTTAGTATACATGAAAGATAAAAATAAAAAAATCCCACTACCCAAGAGGAGGGGTTCTGGGAAGATGGCAGCCTGAGCACATGTTTTTTATTCCTATTTCCCTCAACTTCCTGCTGGAGTGAATCAAGCAGTAAGGTAAAGCTTATGTATGTATGTGTCTTTGGGTGGGAGCGGGGAAGGTGGTGTAGAGATGACCATGTTTTATTGTAGGTACCTGGAAGGGATCCTATACATCTGGAACCTTCAGGCTTCCCAGATGCCCTTGTAGAAACCAGGCTAGGAGGTGAAGGCATTGTTGTTGCAGCCTGATTTCAATCACCAGGAGGGGGGAAACCATTTTCTCTGATGTAGCCTGGAGTAACGAGCTCTGATTCCAAGGCTCTCTGAGAGGGCAGATGGCAGAGTGTAGGGATCCCCTAAACCCGTGGAGATCAGCCCTTTCTTCCTGCTCACCACCAAATCCCCGAGCCACTCTGCTGATCCCATGGATGTTGCTACCCGTGAGGGGGACTGCTGCTATGAACTGCTCCCGTTCCAGTACGCAAAAAAATGGCAGCCACTCAAAGCTCACACGTGGATAAGAGTCTTCAGGACCTATCAGCCCAGTTGTTTCACCAGAGGTTAAACATGAAAAACTTCTAACCTCATTCTTTTGCAAAGCTACCATAGCCTGACAGGCCCCAACATCACTACTGGCAATGGTTCCCAGAGAGATTTCTCCACTTGCTGAAATGAGTGGACATGTGATTCACAGGTCAGTTAAGGGGACCTAGTAGTTCAAAGGAGAGGAGTTACAAAATTAGAAGAAAACTTAAAAAAAATCTGTGATGAGATTTCTTATGAAAAATAACGGAAATACAACAAAGAAATCATGAGAAAGCAAAAAGATGTGAGAAATTGAAAGAAAATGATTTGTGAATTTGAAGATTTCAAAGAAGTGAAAAAATGGAATCAACGCTGTAGAAAACTGAATAAGTGATTTGAAGTTCAAATATAGAAACTATCTCAAAAAGTGAAGCAAAACATGAAGAAATAGAAATCGTGAGTAAAAAAAAAAAATGTTATAGAACAAGCCAAGAGATTTTTGCTAAGAATAGGAATTCTAGGAAAGAAAGTAAAAAGTGAAGGAAAGGAAGCAATAATTCCAGAAATTTTAGAAGAAAACACTTATCTGAACTTCAAAAGTAATCAAGTTTTCGGATCCAAAATGATCGTTGGGTACCAGACAGGATTAAAGAAACAAAAGATACACTCCTAGAGATATATCTGGTGAAATTCTAGGGTAAAGTATCTTGGAAACTTTCACACAGGAAAAAGAAAGTGAAAACAAAAAGGAAGATAATCAAAAGGAAAAATATTTCTTTTCTGCTATATATATAAAATTAGAAGTTAGGGTATCTCATTTATAAAATTTGGAGAGAAAAATATGGCAGCCCATGATCTCATTGTGTTATGAAGGCAATACTGACACATTTTTACACATGCAAGGGCCCAGGAAGTATGTTAACTATGCATCCTTTCTAAAGAAACTGAGGAAATTCTCCAGGCAAATTAAAATTAAATCAGAAATTTTTCCAAGATGAGAGAAATGAAATGTGTAAGAAACAATGGTGAGCAGTAACTTTCGGATCCTCTCTGCAGTTACCTCCATCTTGTCTTCATTTTCATTGCTATCACACTAATCCAGGCTATCATAATCTCTCACTAGATTGCTGCTTTCGTTGCCTCATAACTGTTGTCTGTGTATTCACCATGCCCTCATTCACTTCGGTCAGACTCATCTTTTTCAAAGGGTACTTTGATCATGCCACCTCCCCCACACTCCTAAAACCCTTCAGCATCTTATTGTTCTTAGTTTAAAAAGCTAAATTTTTAATGTTCTCCATGAAGATTTTGCATTGTATGACTCTACCTTACCTCCCCAACTATATCATGTACCACTTCTGCCTTCCTTCACATGTGCTCTCCCACCATGGGGATTTTGTATGCTCTGAAGTTGTTCCTAGATCATTCTCTTTCCCCTTCTTCACTTGGTTGAACTCTTATTCATCCATTTTGAGAGAAGAGCCTTGAATAAGATTGCTCTCTGGAAGAGCAGTAATCAAGATTCAACTCAGAAGGGACAGAATTAATCAGCTATAGATATAATTCTTTTTTGTTTTATTTTGCATTATGGTTGAGGCAAAGGTATAAATTTCTGGATATGTGAGAAGATGGCTAGCCAAAGGAGGAAGCAAAGATGACAAGAGCAGATATTGTCTACAAATTAATGCCAGGCCTCAGATTGGGATGGGAAAGAAGTATGTCATTGAATTCTCTCTTAGAGTCTTAAATACATGTATGCACTGTCTAGAACTCCTTGGGACCAAGACATAAACTGAAATATGGGCTAGTTGATCATGAGTAGAAGAGGTTTTCTGTAGAAACATTTACTATAAAGTCTAGTGGGAGTGTCATGACATGGGGAAATATACAACATTAAAAAGAAAAAGGTCCATTGGTGTATTGGTTTTATATGGCTGTGAAACAAATTACTATATATTCAGTGGCTTAAACAGGGTGTACAGGAGTTTTTTGTACTTTCTGACAACTTTCCTGTCATTGTGAATTAATTCCAAAAAATATTCTTAAAAATAAATTTGATCAGCCAAGCTCTGTTACTATGTTTGTTTTACAGATAAGAAAAAGAAGGCTTAGTAAAACGGAATGAAATGGGGTCATTTGTAGAGACATGGATGGACCTAGAGACTGTCATATGGAGTGAAGTAAGTCAGAAAGAGAAAAACAAATATCGTATATTAAAGCATATATGTGGAATCTAGAAAAATGGTACAGATGAACCTGTCTGCAAGGCAGAACTATAGACACGGATGTAGAGAACAAACGTATGGACACCAAGGGGGGAAGCGTGGGTGGGATGAATTGGGATGTTGGGATTGACATATTTACACTAATATGTATAAAATAGATAACTAATGAGAACTTGCTGTATAGCACAGGGAACTCTACTTCGCTGTACAGTAGAAACTAACACAACATTGTAAAACAACTATACCCCAATAAAAAAAAGTTTTTAAAAGAAGAAAAACGAAGGCTTAGAGCAGCAAAGGAACTTGTCCCAAGCTACTCAGTTAGTAAGGGTTGGACTTCTGCCAGATGTCTGAGTAGGTGTGGAGAGTGAGGCAGAAATTGGCCTGTTAAGGATGACAGAATTTTCACAGCAGTCATGTGGCTGTCTTGCTCAGTTCTTTTCCTTCAGACTGCACACTAATGAGCTCCACTCAAAGAAGGTGCGCACATAAATAGAAATATTTCCATATGGCAGTGCTTTGTCATACTTCTGGCCACTCTCAGCTGTCATCCAAATGCAGACAATGCTGGAATACAGAATCAGTTGTATAAAAACTGATGTTGGGCTCCGTACATCTGAAGAAAGCAGGCGCCCAAAAGATGCAAAGGAAATGTTGAAGAAGAGGTTTGCCTTGCTACCTAAATCTCATGTGACAGTTAACAATGTAATCTCTGCTGACAATTAACAAGGGTTGTGTATCTAAAAGCACTTGAAGACATGGTTGGACTCTGGACCCATCTAACGAAATCTTTGATTATTTCATGGAAAAAAGAGTGTGAGTAGGAGGAAGAAGTGGGGGCAATTTATCATTTAGAAGATGAAAGATTGGCATTTTGGGGGTTAGCATTATCATTCAACAAATATCTTCCACATCCCCTATGTTGCAAATGCAAAATAAGCAGCAAAAGGGAATATATAAAAAATAGTAAATCTTAGGGAAAAAACTTAGTTTTCCTTTTAATGAACACATGGAAATCATCAACTTTAATTTTCTCCCAAATGCCTTTCAGTTAACAGAGAGAGAACATAAAAATTACATGAAAAATCACTGGCTCATTAGGTAAATGATATATGCTGGACTTTGATGTTCTTAGACAGAAACTAATGTACTGGTAGCTTTTAAGGGATCTAAGAGTCATATTAAACATAAAAAAATCACGACATTGGTTCCCGTTTTGTCAAGACCGAATTGCTCTTCTGGTCATTTGTTGGTGTTCTGTCACTGCCACAGTGAACTGGCTTTGGGTTATTAACTGTATTTTCAAAAGTGAATTACCAGACTCGATTATGTGTATGGGGAGTAGCAAGAAAAAGTAAACAAGCTAAATATCAAAGGAGGGAACTCTTTTCCAATGGCTTTGATGGTGGCTTTTGATGGTGGCTTTGATGGTTATCTCACCTGTTTTCCCTCAAATTTTATTTATTATTTAAGCAATGTGAGAGGTGGACATTAGGGTTCTGTGGACCAAATGCTTGGATTTAGGCATATCTTGGTCCTTACACACAATCAAGTTCAGTAGTAGGAGCATTCTTATCCATAATTGTTGTGCAATGTTGTGCTTAGAAATTCGCTGATCTGCTAGTTCCAGAATTGTCTCTGATGCTCCTGACATCACACCGTGTATAAATCTCCTCTAATCGTGCTAAACCTCTCTTTCCTCTACTGTGAAATCCAAAAGGACTCAGTTACAGGCTGCCATGTCAGGACTCAGCATATCTACTTGTTAAAGGATCATCTTTTTATACTACTTGAGTGTTTTATGGTCACCCTCATAGATGTATAGTTTTTTTTTTTTTAAGGGGAAGGGAAGGTTCTCAGTTTTTAAAATTTATTTATTTATTTATTTTCAGCTACGTTGGGTCTTCGTTGCTGTGCGTGAGCTTTCTCTAGTTGTGGTGAGCAGGGGCTACTCTTCGTGTGGTGCGTGGGCTTCCTGTTGTGGTGGCTTCTCTTATTACAGAGCACGGGCTCTAGGCACGCGGGCTTCACTAATTGTGGCTCGTGGGCTCTAGAGCGCAGGCTCCATAGTTGTGGCGCATGGGCTTAGTTGCATGTGGGATTCTCCTGGACCAGGGATTGAACCCGTGTCCCCTGCATTGGCAGGTGGATTCTTAACCACTGCACCACCACGGAAGTCCCAGTTTCTCATTTTGATTCTTTGTCTTTTGAAGCAATGTTTTCTTTTGCAACAGTGACAAAGCAATAACACACATCCTTACTTTCTCACTCACTAACACAAGATAATACATCTGAGAAATAGAGGAAGTAATTTAAGTTGAGCTGAAGAAGTCTGACCTCAAAAGCTAGAATAATTTTTTTCCTAAATAAATTTTTAAAATTCAATTAGGTGTGATTGATTTTCAAGTTTTGCCAAGAGTGGCATACATATGTCACTATTAATTATCTTTGGAAAGTACATTCAAGATTTCAGTGATATTCTGCTGTTTGACCTACAACAGCTGCTTTTAGTCTGTAACCCGATGTTCATCCAATTGTCATGTATAATAAAGTATTTCTTAGGAGCAAGGGTGTTTTTGTCCAGTTAGAGGAGAAATAAAATAACCTAAATGCTGAAATGTGTCTAACCCCCTGTCCCTCATTTCCTTGATCCTTGCAAACACCACCTCTCAAGCCTGGAGAGAATCAATGACTTCTGCTTCCGTGGAGAAAAAACTCAACCTGAGACTACAGGCAGTTTGGTTGAATGGTGTTTCTCATATCCAGGTGTACCCTGGATATAGCATTTATTTCTTTTTCCTTTTTCCCTTTCTGCTCATGGTTTGTCCTTTCTGTTTTCTTCTTGCTGTGAGAAAGCCAGCATTGAGAATTGTAATTCTCTAAAAGAAGGCAAGCATTTTAACTGAACTTTTCAAGAAGGAGTTAATTAGTTCTTTTTTAAAAAATTATTTTATTTATTTATGGCTGTGTTGGGTCTTCATTGCTGCGCGCGGGCTTTCTCTAGTTGCAGCGAGTGGGGGCTACTCTTCGTTGTGGTGCGCGGGCTTCTCATTGAGGTGGCTTCTCGTTGCGGAGCACGGGCTCTAGGCGAGTGGACTTCAGTAGTTGTGGCACATGGGCTCAGTAGTTGTGGCTTGCGGGCTCTAGAGCGCAGACTCAGTAGTTGTGGCGCATGGGCTTAGTTGCTCCGCAGCATGTGGGATCTTCCCGGACCAGGGCTCGAACCCATGTCCCCTGCATTGGCAGGCGGATTCTTAACCACTGCACCACCAGGGAAGCCCAGGAGTTAATTAGTTCTAGTAACAGTTTTCATTAAACAAGAGGGGACGATGTTGCTTATTTAAGGAGAAGAAAAATTTAATAATAGAGATTTTTATAAAGCTCTTATTACTGTATGTAGCCTTTTAAAAAATGCCATCTGATAGGCCAAGATATCCAAGCAGGAGCAGAAACCATAAAGTCTGGGAAAGTACAAAAATGTCATATCCTCTTTGAGAGCCAGTTTTCTCATCTATACTATGGAGATAGGAACTACCTCCATGGGTTGGTATGAAGCAGTCTGTGTGAGTAAATTAATTAATATAATTACAATACAGTTTCTTTATTTTAAAATGGGGATATATAAATAGAGTAGTCTACAGTATTTCTTCCTGAGCTTGAGTAGATATCCATTGAATTGAGATTGAATTCCATTAAATATACTTATGCCACATTATGCAAGTAAAGAAAATGTTACTATTCTGTTAGTGTTAGTAAATTGACTGTCAAGCTCTCTTCTAATTGGGATGGCATGTATATTGTTATTGGGACTATACATTGCCGGTAAAAAGCATCAAAGCTATGAACCAAAGCTTGGATCTGCAATCTGCCAGGGGAAATTAGGGAGTAGATAGCAGAATATGGGGACTCATAAGGAGATAAAAGAAATACACTTTATATATCATAGATTGGTTGAAGGCATAGGATTCCTTTAAAATTTTTAAGAATGTATCTTCACTCTTAGTGCTGTTTCTTAATGTTATTTAATATCCAATATGCCTCTTCTTCATATTAGATATTGTGTATTGACTAGATTAGATACCATATATAAAAAAGCTCTCTTGCATTCATTGTTCTATTCCTTTGCCTTATTCTCATAAGCCCCATTATACTTAATCTCAAAGATACCAGTGAAATTATATCGACTCTTACCATCTTTTAAAAATCTTTAAAGATTTTCCAGTATTTATTCAACTTAGGTTACAATAATCACTCCTGTTACTGTTAAGTATTTGGGCTAAGTGGGAAGCTGGAAAGTCAGTATTAGGCCTTTTTCAGGCCTAAAATTGGACACAGGATACTTCTTTTCTGTAGGTTTTGGGCAAATGAGGTTTTCTTTTTTTGCTAGGTTGGGCCAATCAGATTCACACATCTCAAATTTTTCAAGACAGTCATGATTTAAAACATTTGTTTCCATTATTCTTATGAGTGAAATCATACTAACCAGGCCGTGTGTCCCAGTTGTGATATCAAGAGTTTATTTATTCCACATATATTTTTGAGTACCCATTATGTGCCAAATCATAGGGTACCTATTCTTTGTAAAGAAATAACCCAGAATTATGTTTTTAATGTAATTAATCAATTAAATAATCAACTAATTAAAATAATTAAATAAAAATCAATCAAAATAATCAATAAATTAGTATAATAAATTATTAAACAATAATGTAATTAATAAAATGATTCATTAGTAGATTGTTATAAATAATTATAAATAAATATAGTATAAATAAAAGATAGTATAAAGTATAGTATACATTATAAATAACATAATACACATATAATGTAAACTATAAATCAAATAATCCATTGTTATAATAAATTATAAAATAATAATGTAATTAACTAATACAATAATCCACCTAACAAACATATGTAGGTAGTTTACAATGTTCCAGTGGTGAGCAAAGCAGACCCATTTCTTGCCCTAGTGAAGCTTTCATTCAAGCAGGGCAGTATGCCCTGTCCATCCCACTGACATTCTGTGTTTCAGAATAATGATTGTCCATGTTTGGCTTCTGTGTTTAAGTGGCTGTTTCTTTTCTGTGCTCTTAGGTTTTACTACTTTTTGCCTGTATCTCCAGGGGTTAGAGCTGAAGTCCTACTCAGTAGATTAATTAAAATATATCATTGGATCTACTTCTTTTGGCTTCTCTTCAGTATTTTAAGTTTTTTATAAAAACGGTTTTATAAAGCCAATTTACTTCTCTTTTTTTACTCTCCAGATTTATACCATATAAACACTATAAAAAAAGATGCCTCTCCTAAAATGGAGTGAGAACAAAGATAATGGAAAGTCTGGAGTGAATGAAAATGATTTCATTTTTCTCAGCTTCTTTCTCATATTTTTCTCTTGTTGGATTTTTTAAAAGAGCTATTAAAAAGCTCTTTCTGTACACATTCACCTTCTCACTTGCGCTTCTGCCCTTGGCAAACCTGGTGTGTTTTTCCACTGTCCCACACCCACATATATTTATGTGCAGAAAGAATGATATCATATTGAGATAAATCCTTTCTGCTGGACATCATGGCCCAATGATTCATTCCATCTCCCACAATTAGCTATTCAAGGAAATTGTCATTGCTTGCTTTCTGAATGTTTTTAAAGCATTTTTAACTGTCTGTTTCTGGGAAATCAGTGGGGTTTTTCACATTTTTAAGTTCTTAAGTTTGAGGTGGAAGTAATATTTTAGGTTGAGTCCCTCAGAAGCAGATTATGAGATGAGGATTCATGTGCAAGGGATTAATTAAGGACATGCTGCCAGAAGAAACCAGTTAAGAACTGGGGGAAGCAGGGCAGGGAGTGTGAAGAGGACAAGTAAAGATACAATTTCAGATTTCAAAGCCCCATCAAGAGAAGCTGATCGCCAAGGGGAACTCTGAGGAGTGTGCTGTTCCTTAGAAGTTGTCCAGACAGGAACAAGGGGTCTGGGCTTTCATACTTTTTCAAAAGCTAGTTATTGGCCAAAGACCCTCCTGGGGAGGTGGGTAGGGAAGTAAGCTCCAGGCAATAAAGCAGTTTGCAACAAAGTGATTTCAGTAACCCAAGGGCAGTCCCCCAAGGTGTCTCAGGTGTCCAATATTGGAAGCAAAATGATCTCGAAGCAGAAGTTTGCCCAGAATGATAAAAAGAATCGAGGGAATCTGAGAGGATCATCAGTGTCTACTACAGGAAGCATTTAACATAAATGAACGTTTTTCAACACAAAAAATAAAGCCCGCCCACCATCCTGTCTGGCATCATATCTTACTTTGTGGTTGCTCAAAAATATTTGTTGTTTTTGCTTTAAAGTATTATAAACCAATGATTTATTCACAGAGATGAATATTGTGACTTCACCTTTTATCAGTTTGCCTTATTTTTACACTCAACTTGGATGGACCACTAATAAGGGTAATGCAGATTAGTTCACACGTTATCCTTATTTCCAAGTCTGCCATAGAAACTTGCAGCAAAAGTTAATATTTAGAGCGAACTTTATGTGAGTGGAGTTTTCAGAACCATTCTTCAGAGGTGGTGGCCTTTGGGCTAATTACAGAGGTCATTCCATTTCCCTTTGTCCTCAGTAGTACTATACATATAAAAGCAAATTTATATTAACATCAAGAACAGCCTTGAAAAGAAATTAGGTCACCAATAAACATCCAAATGGGCTCATGCAGAAATGGAAAAAGTCCTATGAAGCATGCTTTGATTTGTAGTAAGCTCTGTGGTAGGTATGGTAATTAATTGTGTGTACACATCTTACATCTTATTAAAGGCCACCAGGAAAAATCACCTTCTCTGCCACTAACCCCCTTTCCTAAGTTATTGCTCAACAAACAGCAGCAGGAGGGACCTCAAACTGTGGCACATTGTCTCTGATTTGCCATATCATATGTACAGCTCTCAAAAACCAATAGACAAATTTTTATTAGACCTCCCTGAAAGGACAATAAACTCAATGTTATCATCAGTTGGTAAGTTATCTAATTAGGTTGCTGATTATTTAGAATATTGTCAGTTTAATCTATTAATTCCTTTAGATCCTGACTTAGATGATTTCCTTAAATAAGCAGTCCAAGGACTTTATGAATAAAGGTATATTTTTCTTTCTAAGGCTTTCCATTTTAGTCCAATATTTATGATATAAGATAAAACTCATAATCACATAGCAACTCAGTTATTCCCAGTCTTTGTTTGGCACGGATGTCTCTAGAAAACTGCTTTGAAATTAATGGCCTCAATTTTCTGATAGTTATTAAAAGTGATGCCTTTTGAGAAAGATCACTGTTGCCAAATTTTTGAGACTTGCAACTCAGTCAGGAAATAATTTAATTTTAATTGTAGGTCATACTGAGATTTAGAGGAAATTTCAAACATTTGAGTAGGCACCAGTAACTAAAATTTAAGAGAAGAATAACTACAGGCAAATCACCTGAGAGCAAGCTGAGCTCTCTAATTCTCTTACTGATATAGTCCTTAAACACATTGCAGAATGCAGAATAAATCATATAAAAGTACAATGCATTCCTGGCATAAACAACAGTTTGCCATGGTATATAATTTTCAAAAATATAGTTTGGCTTTGGACTCTGTTTGCTAATGTTTTATTTCTGTTTGCTAATGTATTATTTTATGTTTATATTCATAAGTGATATTGGTCCAATAATTTTTTATGGGACCGGTGTTAAACTTGCTTCATAAAAATAACTTGGAAAATTTCCTTCATTTTAAATGCATTTCTCATTAGGATTATCTGGTCTCTAAAAGTTTAGTAAAATTGCTCTGTGAAATCATCTGAGCTAGGTGCTTTTATGAGAAGTAATTTCTTGATAACTTTTTCTATTTCAATTATAGAAATTGGTCTGTTTAAGCTTTCTGTCTCTACTGGGTCATTTTTTTGTAAACTGTATTTTTATAAAAAATGATTTAATCTACCTTTTTCAGATTTATTTGCAAAGAGGTATACAGAGTAGATTCTTACAATATGTTTCCTCTGTATCAGTAATTTCCCTCTTGTTATTTGCTTATCTGTTTGCTTCTTCCCTTTTTGATTAAATTAGCTAGTGATTTATCTAATTTTTGGATTTTCTCAAAGATGTAGGATTTTTTTTTTTAAAGAAGATGTTGGGGATAGGAGTTATTAATTAATTAATTTATTTTTGCTGTGTTGGGTCTTCGTTTCTGTGCGAGGGCTTTCTCTAGTTGTGGCGAGCGGGGGCCACTCTTCATCGTGGTGCACGGGCCTCTCATTATCGCGGCCTCTCTTGCTGCGGAGCACAGGCTCCAGACGCGCAGGCTCAGTAGTTGTGGCTCACGGGCCTAGTTGCTCCGCGGCATGTGGGATCCTCCCAGACCAGGGCTCGAACCCGTGTCCCCTGCATTGGCAGGCAGACTCTCAACCACTGCGCCACTGGGGAAGCCCCAAAGATGTAGGATTTTGATTTATTAATTTAACCTACTATTTTCCTGTTCTCTACTAATTTCTAATTTAATCTTTAATATTGCCTTACTTTGCTTTGGTTTACTTTGCTTTTCTTACCTTTTAATTAATGTATTTTCATTATTTTATTTTTATTGATGTAGATGTTTAGTATTATAAAGTTTCTTCTGATCACTGCTTTAAATGTGCCTAATAGGTTCTGTTATGTAGTGTTTTCATTACCATTATTTTCCAAAGTTTCTGTAATTTTTTGTGTGTTTACTTTTCATCAAGATTTAATAAGAAGGTTTTAAATTTCCAGATGAAAGGCTTGTTTTGTTCTGTTTGTGGCTCGTATTTTAATTTCTAGTTTTATTGTAATGTGATCGTACAGTATTGTTTGTTTAATACTTGTACTTTGTGAAACCAACTGATGTTTTGGAATAGTGTCCTAATATACCATCAATTCTTGAAAAAGATCTAGTGTGCTTGAGAATAAGTTACATTTTCTATTGTCAGGGTATGATGTGCAGTATATCTTATTGCTTTTTTTGTTTAGATCTTTTAGATATATATATCTAAAGTACATTTACTTATTTATGGTCCACTTTATGTGTTTTGTACTGAGAGTGTTGTGTTAGTCTCCTATTAATTGTGCATTTCTATTTATTTCTCCTTGCATTTCTTATAGTTCTTGCCCTGTATACGTGATTATTATATTATTTGGTACATAGATATTCATAACTATTGTATCTTTAATTTGCATTGTGACTTTCACCTTTATAAAGAATCTCTCGCTGTTTCATTCATGGCTTTTGGGCCTGAATTCTAATTTGGTAAAAAGATTGTAACATTATATTTTCTTATTTTTTCATTTGTGTGGTAAATTTTTGTCCATCCCTTTAAATTGTTAGGTTTGTTTTATGTGCCTATTTGAAAATCTTTTTTTAACAGGTAAATTTAGTTTATTCACATTTATTGACATGACTGATATCTTTCAACATTATTAATTTATACTATAACTTTTATTTTTATTTTGTTATATTTACTTTGTTTTACTCTTTTCTGTTGATTTTTTTCTGCTTTGCGTTACTGTTTTTGTATTTAGGAAATTTGAGCTTTTCTTTTACTGTCTACATTTGTATTTATATCTTTCATAGTGACCCCATTTTATAATAAATTTTTTTCTCTTTTTCCCATATCAGTCTAGCCAGAAGTATATCTATTTCACTAATCTTTTCCAAAAAAAGCTTTTTCTTTGGCAGTACTATCTGTTTAGTTTCCATTTCATTAATTTCTATTCTTAAGTTTATTATTTAGTTTCTTCCGTTCTTTGCATTTATTCTATTGTTTCCATTTTCATGAGTCAAAGAAAACTCATATTTCTAAGCTTTATATTACAGTTTTCTAATCAATGATTTTAAGGCTATGTAAGCAAATTTAATATCTGATAGCCACCAGTCATTGCACATATTTGGATATACCTAAAGCCAGACCTAAGACACAAGTCTTAGTTGTCATTATTGACGGTCATTTTTAACTATAATAATAGGCAAACTGTGCCAGCGTGAAAATAGGTGAAGCCAGGTTATCTTTAACTAATTTTAGCATTTAAATTCTGAATTAACCAGGAATATCATTTCAAGATGATGTAAAATATAGCTGACCGATGCTCTCTGAAAAAAAAAAAAGACTTCTTCCTAAATGAATTATTTCCTTATTGGAGAATTATATTTAATTCTAATTATATTTCTGTGTGACACAGGAGTCATTGTTGAAATGAATATTCTCTTGCCATGTCTTTACTGGAAAGTCAAAGAGAAAAAATGAAGAAATTATCTAAATAATTCAGGCAAAAGCAAATCCATAGTTCACTGTTTTTAGTGAAATGTTTGGGTTTGGCTGCGTTTCTGTGATGTGTTTTGGTTGCATGCATTTCTCCCTGAATCATTTTGACAATTGCCTCAAATTTCCACTTGGCATGGCCAGTGGACATTTCAAACCTCAAATGCAAAATAAAACAGACTGTGAAAAAGACAGCTGTTTTAAAATCCAGGGGCTGTCATTTCCAGCTCTAGGCCTATGAATCCCTCGTAACCAACTAGGTAAAATGTTGCCTTCTAGATACTCTTAGTTTTCTCATTTTGATAGGGTAGAAGCAAAGTATTTTTGCTCCTATTGTGTAAGGACTTCCACCTCAATCACTTGGCAAAATTCCTGAGGGTAAAGAATTGTGATGTTCTGATTGAACTTGGACACTCAAGTGAGTATAATAGGTTACCTGGCACTTAGTCAACATGGCAATAGCGTCTTCTCTATAAATAGAACATTCTTGTCATTCTTGTGGAGGAATAAACAGAAATGCAATATTACTAATAATTGTGTAAGAATTCCTGGGTCCTGAGTTGAGGTTTTATGTAAAATCTTTCAGAAAATATCAGTAACCCAATTTTAAAACAGTCTTGTTTATCCTTGCTTTATGCAAGTGTTTTATAGATTACTCCATACAGCGTCTCTGTAAGTTAGTCCAATATTGCTACTATTGCTATTAGTCCAATTAGTCCAATATTGCAATATTGCTATTAATACTGCTGACCAAAAAGTTATAGGTTGAGTATTTAATTCGCCCATCAGAATTCTGGACCCCTCTGAAATTAGAATTCCTTGCATTTATATTATATGTCTTAGTCTGCTTGGGCTGCTAAAACAAAATGTCATAGACAGGGTGGCTTAAACAACAAACATTTATTTCTCACAGTTCTGGAGTCTGGGAAATCTAAGATCAAAGTGCTGGCAGATTCAGTGTCTGGTGAAGGCCCATTTCCTGTGTTGCAGCCTTCTTGCTGTATCCTCATATGGCCTTTCCTCAGTGTGTGCTCCTGGAGAGAGAGATCTCTCTACCTCTTCCTCTGCTTATAAGGATACTAATCCCATCATGAGGATCCCACTCTCATGACCTAATCTAAACCAAATTGCCTACCAAAGTACCTATCTCTAAATATCATCACCCTGGGTAGGGGGAGGGTTAGTGCTTCAACATAAGAATTTGAGGGTCATGCGTATATTCAGTTCATAACAATGGATATAGCTGTTGGTTTTGAGCAAAACATTTTCTGTAGTTCTTGGGTTTCCATGAAGGGAAGAGAGGCTCTAAAACTGAGTATGATGTTTCTGAGAAAATTGGGCTGGGAAAGGAGCTCTTTATCCTTTTTTAATGAAGGTATGGAATGTAAATTATACCATGACAGGGAATTATTACCTTCCATAGAGCTGAATAGAGCAGACAGTTGCCAGTATCTCTGCTCAGGAAGATTTATCCTTGATTGCAAGCAGACACTAAATCTCAGCTAAATATAGACATATGATCTCATCCAACTCAGGCAAATGGTCCATCTGAATAAGTAATTTTATTCTGTTAATCTGAATCTGCAGAAGATGACCAAATCTTGGAAAGTGCTCGTAAAGAAATTCTTCTTGATATTATAGAAGAGGTGATTAGCAGCATGTTAAATCAGGTAGTTCTGTTTAGATTTTCTTCTTGATATAGGACATGCATAAAATTCAACTCTTCATTTAAAACCAAAGTTTTATACCAGAGAAGGAACTTCTGCTTTTAGTCAAGCTGGGACTGTATTTATTCTACCACCTGAAACAACCCAAAAGTTAATAAAATATATATGAAGCAAAGCTTTTAAAGACACTGGACGAAGAAGGATAGTGATCCCTGAGAGATGGGAAACAAAGTGAGCCCTAAGATTCCCTCAGTTTACAGCCGTCAGAGAGTTTCCAGGCCATGGTAAAGAGAAGGGAAACTGAGATAGAGCTTGGCAGACTCTGAATTTTAGAGGATTTCAGAGAAGAATCCAACTCTCTAGGTACATTGAGACAGATAAAGCTCAGAAGACAAAATACCAAAGAAGAGAGAAATGGGCAGAAAAAGAACTTCAGAGATTTACAGTGGATCTCTCCCAGTTATTCAGCAGAATACTGATGAGCACATGTGTGTGAGGAAACTATCCCAGACTGGTCAAGGACCCTCCAAAAGAATTAGAGCAATGCCTGGTGTTCACACAGGGGCAAGAATAGTGCCTGCTACCATCAGCCAGACCGGAAAATTTATAATTCATGGAACTTTAGGTAAAGTACTCAGGAAGATCTTGACTCAGTGGTGGGGAATAATTAGCCTTAGACTGATCACTGCTCTGGAGTTGCACTATAAATCATAAAAACAAGACCCAAAAGATCAAATTGTTTCCAAGTAATGTTATTTTTAAGTGCATATGGAACATTTATCAAGATAAATAATTTTCCAGGCCATAAAACAAGTCTCAATAAATTTTAAAAGTTTCAATTTGGATAAAGCATGTTCTCTGACCACAAGGGAATTAAATTAGAAATCAATATCAGAGTGCTTTCTGGAATAACCCCAAATATTTCAAAACGAAATAACACACTTCAAAAGAACCCATGGTTCAGAAAAGATATAAAAAGAGAAATTCAAAAGTTTATTGAATTGAATGAAAATGAAAACAAAACATATACAAATTTGTTGAATGCCACTAAAGCAGCACTGAGGAGGACACTTACCGTCCTATATGCTTATATTAGAAGACAAAACATCTGCAAATCTGTGACTTCAGTTTCCACCTTAAAATATTAGAAGAAGAACAAAAAACTCAATATAAATAGAAGAAAGGAGATATAAATATTAGAGCAGAAATCAATGAACTAGAAAACAGAAACAATAGAGAAAATGGATGAAGCCAAAAGATTTCATCAATAAAATTGATAAACCTCTAGCCAGCCTGTTCAGGAAGAAAATATGAAGTCACAAATTACCAATATCAGAAATGAGAGCAGTTAGATCACTCTATAATCTAGATTTTTAAAGAATGATAAGGGAATATTGTGAACAACTTTATGCCTATAATTTTGACAATTTAGATGCAATGGAAAAATTCATTGAAAGACACAAACTACTAAAGCTCATTCAAGAAGAGAAATATAACCCAAAGAGCTCTGCTCTATATCTATTAAATAAATTGAATTTATGATTCAAAGCCTTACCACAGAGAAAACTTAAGGCCCAGATGGTTTCCCTGCTTAATTCTATCAAATATATAATGAAGAAGTTAAACCAATCATACACAAACTCTTTCAGAACAGCTAAGAGGAGGGCATACTTCTCAACTCATTATATGTTTCTAGTATTACTGTGATACCAAAACCAGACAATGACACTGCAGGAAAAACAAAAACAAATCAACAAAAAACCAACAGACCCATACTCTCCATAAACATAGATGTAAATGTTCTGACTAAAATTTTAGCAAACAGAATTCAACAATATGTAAAAACTATAGTACATTATGACCAAATTAGGTATAGCCCAAGAATGCAAGGCTGGTTTAATATTTGAAAATTAATCAATAGAATTCACCATATTAACAAGCTAAAAATGTAAAAGGCATATAGAGAGACACATAAGAGCATATAACAAAATCTAATGTCAATTCCTGATAAAACTCTCAGAAAATTAGGAATAGAAAGAAACTTCAACCTGATAAAGAGCATCTATGAATAATCTATTAATACAACTAACATCATATTTAATGGTGAAATACTGAATTCTTTTCCCTTGCCATTAGGAAAAAGACAGAATGTCTTCTTAATCTCGGGTGGCCTCGGCCTGCAGCGGCTCGAAGCAGGATTTCAGTTCCCAGCCAGAGATTGAAGTCGGGCAGCAGCAGTGAGAGTGCTGAATCCTAGCCACTAGACCACCACCATTCACCAGTGGTAAGTGACAAGGCCCTGGCCCATCAGCTGTGTAGAAATGAATTTCCACATAGAGACGGAAAGTAGTGAAGCAAGTGAAGTGTTTTATTAGGAGGAAAAAGGGTAGGTGTGGATAGACACACGGCGGATTCAGAGGGAATCGCGCCCTCATGGTAGTTTGAATCACTTATATGGGACGTTCCTTCCTGGTTTCCTTTGGCCAGTCGTCTTGCTTTGCCTGGTTCTGAGTCCGTGTTTGGTTTATCTCGCACCTCCCACGTGTGCGTGTGCATCTCTTAGCCAAGATGGATTGTAGCGAAGAGGCCTATGGGTAGGTTGATATCACCTACTATGGGGTGGTGCCCCCTCCCTTTTTGACCTTCAAGGAGCCTTTCTGTGCATGTGTAGTCGGGAAGGTCTCCTTGACTTCGAGAATCAGGAATATGTGGTCTTTTATCTCTTATGTGGGCAGGGCTCAGCATGTCCTCCCTCCTGCTGTTCTGGAGTATCTGTCCACAGGAGATGACCTCCAGCTGCTCGGCCTGGGGCCCAACTATTTCCTGCCTCATTCTTTCACCATTCTATTTAAGTCTGCATTGAAGGTTCCAGGCTTTGAAATCAGACCAGAAGAAGAAATAAAAGGCATACATATTGAAAAGGAAGAACTGAAACTGTATTCACACAAAACATTATCATCTATGTAGAAAGTCCAATAGAATCTATTAAAAATCTACTAAAACTAAAAAGCGAATTTAGTAAGTTGTACAGTAGAACACAAGATCAGTATATATGAATCAATTTTATTTCTATATACTATCAGTGAATAACTAGAATTTTTAAAAAGCATAAAATATTAAATATCAATACTTCAAAATCAATCTGTCAAAAATACACTGAATACTATAAAATGTTGCTGAGAGAAATTAGAGACCTAAATAAATGGAGAGAGATAGCTTGTTTATATATTGAAAGACCCAATATTAATATTTCAACCCTCCCCAAATTAATCTATAGATTCAGTATGGTCCTTATCAAAATCTCAGTGAACCATTTTGTAGAAATTTACCAGCTAGTCCTAAAGTTCATATGGTAATTCAAAGGATTTAGAATAGGCAAAACCTCTTTGAAAAGGAAGAAAAATGAGAGGGCTAACTCTACCTCATTTCAAGATTTATGCTAAAGCTATAGTAGTCAAGATGGTGTGGTATTGGTGTCAAGATAGACAATTAGATCAGTGGAATAAGATAGTGCATTCATATATAGACCCATACATATTCTGACAACTAATTTTTGAACAAAATACAAAGGTAATTCAGTGGAAAAAACAGTAAGTAGTTACATTACTCTAGTAAGTAAATGGTGCTGAAAGAATAGGATGCGCTATTATATATGCTCACAGACTTAAATGTAAAACCTGAAACTATAAAACTTCTAAAGAAACATTAGAGAAAATCTCTGTGACCTTCAGTGAGGCAAAGATTTCTTAAATATGATATCAAAAGCATGACCTATAAAATAATAATTGATAAGTTAAACTTCATCAAAATTAAAATCTACTTTTAGAAAGATTCTTTTAAGAGAATGGAAAAGCAGATAACAGACTAGGAGAAAATATGTTCAAGGCATATATCTATTAAAGGACTTGAATCCAAAATATATGCTCAAAACCTAATAATATGAAAATGAACAACCCAGTTAAAAATGAGCAAGTGCAAGGGAATTTTTTGGGTGATATAATGTTCTATATGATATTGTGGAAATCGATATATGACTCTATGCGTTTGTCAAACCTCATAGAAATGTACAGCACAAAGAGTGAACATTACTATATGTGAATATAAAAATATCAACCATGCTGTGCTTTGATTGGTCATTGCAAGGCTAAAAACAAAAAGAATTGTATATAAATACTGTACTCTAGTAGGTAAATGTGTTTCACATGAGAGTGTGCTATTTTGAAGCTGGTTGCTTGTATGCTGTGATTAAACATGTAAGTAAATAAATTGTAGATAATGGGAGCTAGGTTTCTCACTGTCAGAGAAGCTACAAATAGGCAAAGGGAGAAGGCAAAAATGAACCTTGGGGTTCTGGATTAGAGTTGGAGGTATTGATATGAACTCATATTGCTATACTCATATATATATTTAAACACAGGAATAATTATATATGTGTGTATACGTGGGCCAGCGTACATACATATATTTTCTAGCTCTGTTTACTAAAAACGCCTAGTAGCAATGACACCCGAGGAATAAGGTGCATACTCAGTGCCCAGATCTTGGTTTCTAAATAATACTCTCCAGTAAAAGAAACCAAGGCACCTTGGAGAAATTAGTGATAGTAGAGTCGGGGCAGGAAAAATACAAGATCAGTTTGTAGCTTATCTTGTGTCAGAAAGCAAGGGAGTACTCACAAAATGAACAAACAAAAGCATGTCAGAGGGACACAAGAGCCAGCCTGAAAGATCCCCTAATGGCCAAATCTGGAACAGTTTGAGCAACAAAATAAATAAAATAACAAAGCATTGCATTATAACCCAAAGAATAAAATAAATATACATGACTTAAATGATACTTAAAGATTAATGATAAAGTAAATAAATGGAGGAGAAGAGACAAATCTCCTTTCCCGGAGAATTCCAAATAACAAGAGTAGAAGGAATGAGGCAAACAGAAAACCACTATTAGCATAACACAGTAAAAATTGCTGCAGGAAAGAGCCACTAATCAAGGCTAAAGTTAGTAAGTGAACCTTTGAAGAGAAAGACCATATTCAAGTAGCTACATATATCTCCCCCATAATATTTATTATTTATTAATTCTTATATATTAAATTGTATAAAATTAATTATATTTATGAATTACCGTGGTTGTTTTAACATACGGCCACACATTCTTAGCTATGCCTGTCTCCATGCGTCGCTCCGCAACGGGAGAGGCCGCGGCCGTGAGGGGCCCGCGTACCACAAAAAAAAAAGAAAAAGAAATGAATAGATAAATTGTGGAATGACCATTCAATAAAATACTGCTCTGCAATAAAAGAAATAAAATATTGATACAAACAACAAGGTGGGTGAACTTCAAACTAATTATGTTGAAGGAAAGAAGTTAGACAAAAATAGTACATGTTGCATGACTTCATTTGTATCATACTCTAGAAAATGCAAGCAAATCTATAGTGACAGGGAGCAGATGAATGGTTACTTGGGGAGAGAGAGATGGGGCCTTGATGGAAGGGAGGGATTACAAAGAAGATGAGGAAACTTTGGGAGTGATGGATAAGTTCACCATCTCGATTGTGGGCACATTCATGGGTATGTACACAAGTCAGAACTTTTCAAATTATACACTTTAAATATGTTCAGTTTATTCTATGCCGATTTTCCTCCAATATATCTGTTAAAAATGTATTATACCTATTCTTATATTATAAACTTAATTTTAAGAATACATTAATTTTAGGTAATTAGCATAATGCAATATATAAAATTAAATAGACTTAAATAGTGGTTTACAGTATTGGTTCTCAAACTTTAGCATGCATTGGAATCTCCTTGTGGGCTTTTTCAAACACAGATTTCTGGGCCTCACCCCCAGAGTTTCTACTTCAGTAGGTTTGAAGTTGTACCCGATGATTTGCATTTCTAACATGTTCTCAGATGATGCTGACTTCAAGAATGCTGGTTTAAAATATTAGTTTTTGGAATCAGAAACACCTAGGTTTCAATCCTAGATATTTTGTTTACTAATTGTATGACGTCATCGCATTTTTATGTCTCTAAGGAACGGATTCCTGTGATGTAAAATGGGGATGGTAATACTTGTCCCACAGGAGCATTGTACAAATTAAATGATTACAGTGATTAGCATAGTAATTCTTTATATAATAAGCAACAATTAAGTGATAAATATTATCATTATTATGACATATTCGAGGCCACTCATCCTTCAATGGTTGCTTTAGTTCACCCATATTTTGAAGAGTGGAGAAAATTAATGAATAAGCTAAGTATTAAGTGTGTGAGCCTTGAATTTAAGTACAAACCTTTATTATTAACCACTGTAGGTATGTATTTTTCTTCCTTGGCTGTTGATAGCAATGAAGCTATAAACGTGTTCTGCTGGGCTAGCTTCATTTTGTTTGCTCACTTTCTCTGGGCTTCAAACAGCACTGGATGTACTTGGTTGAAAATTGTAAACTCACGTTTATACAATTAATATACAGGCAGTCCTCATTATTCACAGATTCCGTATTTGCAAATGTACCTACTCACTAAAATTTATTTGTAGCCTGCAAATCAATAATTGTGAGACTTGCACAGTCATTCATGGACATGTGCAGAGTGGTGAACTATTTGAGCCTCTTGAAACTCACATTCTCAGCTGAGGTTGAACAAGATGGCTCTCTGCCTTCTTGTTTTGGCTCTCATACTATAAATAAATCTCCTTTTCACAATTTATTTAGTGCCATGTTTTTCATATTTTTGTGTTTCTTTTTGGTGATTTTACTTTGAAAATGGCCCTCGAGCATAGTGCCGAATGCTCTTTAGGGTTCCTGAGTACAAGAAAGCTGTGATGTACCTTACAGAGAAGACATGTGCGTTTGGATAAGCTCTGCTCAGACATGAGTTATGGGTTATACTGCTGCTGACCGTAAGCTTAATATAGTGGATCAATAACATATACAATATCAGGTATCTTTAAACACATAAAAAACAAAAGTTATGTATGGATCAATTGACAAAAATGTTTTGACCAGAAGCCCTCAGAAACCTCATCTTGTGTTTCCCCTAGGAGCAGTGGTTCAGTATTCGCTAATTGAGAGTTCCCGGCAACTTTATAGAACTGTGAATAATGAGAATAGACTGTATATAACCATATACAACCTATGCAGTTGAGCCCAAAGTCAAGGAAAAACCACTAGAGAAGCTGGCAAGCACCCAGCGTTGGAAAACATTGCAATCAGCATCTTGGAAAGGGGTGGATTTGCTCTCCAGAAGCATTGTGGTGGCACAGATGTCTGTTGTATTAATAAATATTCAGATATAGGTAAAGGTCTGGTCCCCATATTAATTTTCTACCCTCCTCCTCTAGGGAGGTGGTTCAGCATGCATTGAAGAGCCATTTGCTTTACCAGCCATCTCTTCCCCTCCTCATGCCTACTGAGGCAGAGAGACTACTCTATCTGATATAAATTGCTGTGGGTCAGGGTCAGGCCCTATGCACTTATATGTCACAGAAAATAGAGGGAGAGGAACAGAAAACAGCAAACACTCCCAAAGTGTGTTTGTGTGATCACAGAGAGACCAGTAATGGGACCTCTGTTTAACTGACTAGTTTTTTATGTCTTGCTTACTGGGGTTTTCCTCCAGCATTAATAAGAAGCCTTAATCATGGTGACATGTTACATGTTCCCCATTCAGATTTCTTTGGCTTGTCAGTGGTTTCCTTGTGGACTTTTGGAAGAAGGTTAAATGAAAATCTTTCATTCAAAAAATGAAGGATCAGCCCTTGGTTGGAGGGTGGAAAGAGGAGAGGAATTTGTTTCAGAGAAAATGGCAGAAATAGCTTGTAAATCTTTAACATCTAGCACTAAGGTTCTGATTTTTAGCATTGTGATGAACACCGCGTTTATTTTTTAAAAGCATGGAAGAGTTTTGACATTTCAGGTTGCATCTAAATAGCTTAAAAACCTTTAAAAACTATTCCCTGAAGAAAACATAACTGTGCAAATCTGAGCTTGAGTTTTGAAAATATGTACTATGCAGTTCTTTGGTAAAGTGATTCAGGGAAAATGAAAAACTTCTTGCACAGAACATTTTGGAGAGTGTGGGGTTGGGGAGCAGATATGCATGCCCGACTCTAGACAGAGCAACAGGAGTCATTTTGAGTGATCTCCTGATGAGCCATAGGAAAAGAACCTGCAAAGGACTTCGGACTGATGGCCTCATCCTTAGACCTTAGGTTTAAGGCTCAAACATGAGTGGTAGCAAAGGTTATTTTCACCCTCTGGATGAGTGAGTGTCCTGAAAAAGGCCAGTTGACACACTTTGAAGTAGGGAATAATAGAACTAATGGATGTACCCAAGTTCCATGCCCAGGTACTGGCAAGGGATACCAAGCTTTGGATATCAGATGACATCCTCAAATCTCCTGACTTGTCCTAAGAGAGCTGATCTATGTGTCTATAGGAGGCTGAGGTGTGCATAAAATTGGGAAAGTAGACTCTTAATTAAAAGAGCTGAAATCCTGGTGGTAAGAGAGTCCTCCCAATTGAGAACACAGTCCGTGTGTGTGTGTCTGCGTGTGTTGAGGTGGGAGGTATAGAGCAGCAAAGGGCCTGGTGACACTGGGTCCATATTGGCAGTGAAAATGATAAACCCTAATGTGACACCTGATAATCAAAGCCCCATAAAGCCAGAAAAATGTGGCACTGACGGATGCAATAGGGAAATTGTAAAGGCTAATAGGAAGTCATGAGCTTATACTGATTCAGCCGGGGGGGGATGAAGGGGGTTTGGGTAGAGGAAGGCTTGAGGTCCTAGCAACTCTTCTGGTGGGGTGCTCCAATCCAGTGAGTACTGTCATTATAATTACTACTCTTATGCACATGACTAAAAGTCCTCCCCAGATTCATGTATTGTGACCTGAAGAAACAAGGGTTACTCAAGCAGCATACTGCGCAAATGGCTGAGGATTAGCGATAGAGAGAGAATCGAGCACAGTAGTCTGGATGAAGAGCCACAATGCATACTATATCCTTGGTGGGAGTAAAGACAAATTTTAATTTTAAAAATTTCAGAAAACAGTTAAAAGCATAAGGGTCATCAATTCAATGAGCAATAATTGACCACTTACCATATATTGAATACTCTACAAAATGGTAGAAGTATCAAGGCAAGCAAAGACTATCTTTGTCATGTACAAATAACTATTCTACTGTCCATGATTGACTAGAGCTATAACAGAGGAAAAGATGAAGTGTTTTGGATGAAGGAGCAAAAAATTTAAATAGCTATAAAATAGTGGCAAGGTGGCATATTGAAAAGAGGATTGGATTTGGGGTTGACAGCTATTAGTTTGGAGTTTGAGTCCTGATTATAGCATTTCAAAATTAGAAAACTATATCAAGAGAAGTAATTTACCCAAATGATAAGGTTAGAGTATTGCGAAGACAGAGATTAGCTCTCTTACTCCTAGACCGTGCTCCTTCCAACTCCACCTTACTTCTGGGCAGCGTCTTAAGTCTTATGATGGGGGACACTTTTACAGAAATACTTTACAAAGAAAAGGGGAGAGACGAGTAGCCACGTGTTATTTGGTCTCCTGGGTTATAGTGCCTGCATTTAGACACAATGATAGCACGTGCTTAAAAGCTACAGCCTGGGGCTTCCCCGGTGGCGCAGTGGTTGAGATTCCACCTGCCGATGCAGGGGGCACGGGTTCATGCCCCGGTCCGGGAAGATCCCACATGCCGCAGAGCGGCTGGGCCCGTGAGCCATGGCCGCTGAGCCTGCGTGTCTGGATCCTGTGCTCCGCAACGGGAGAGGCCACAAGAGTGAGAGGCCCGCGTACCGCAAAAAAAAAAAAAAAAAAAAAAATGCTACAGCCTGCTTATTATTAAATATTAAAGACCTTTTTTCTGTAGCAGGTTTGTGGTTCTTAACACAGTAAGACTTCTCAGCTAAGGTGGTTTCGAGGGGGGATGGAATTGCGCAAATGCCTTATTGTAAAACTCAAACTAAAATCACCTTGGTCATAAAGAACATAAATCATCTTCTTAATGAACACACCTTGGAACCCTCACAGCAGTACGCCATGATCATTTGCAATCAATCAGGCAGTTAGTAACAGAGAACCTCCCTCTTGCCTTCTTCTCCCACCCCACTGCAGTGTAGTAATGGGTCTGCTTCCAAACTGTGAAAATGTGTCTCTAGGGATACTGTATTAAGTGGAAGTAATAAACTAATCTTGGGGATCTGGTCTACCTCTGAAGGGGAAGAAAAAAAGGGCACTGAGTTAGTACCCAGACTTTCATATCAGATTCCTGATTATTTTGGAAATGTCTTGACTGTGTTATGAAATGTGTTTTTTCTAAGATGCATTCCCCTTAGCCTCCCACTCCTCCCACCTGAAAGGGGCCTCAGTAATGGAAAAATTGGGGTGTTGGGGTTCATCTCACTTATGCTTAAATCTCCTACCATGGTGCTCCAGATCAACAGTAGTTTCTGTGATGCTCTGGCATACCTGGAGGCCAGTGGGACCAAAAGCCTGCCTTCACTCATTGAAAGATGACAAGCATCTATTAGCATTTATTTTATGCTATGTATTTTGCTAAGTTGTTATGCATTTTAGTTTATTTTTTAATCCTCACAGAGGTAGGTATTATTGTTCCTACATTTCTGCAGATGAGGAAATGAGTCTAGAGAAACCAAACAACTTGTCCATGGCTATACAACCAGTAAAAGGGTAAAGATGACTCATAAATCCCCTGCTTACATATTTGATAAAGATAAATGAATGTCTTCTCAATCAAAGATATGTCTCCTAGCACTTTTCCATCCAGTTTGGGACTCTTAGGTCTAACCTATAAAATTCCTGGTGCTGCCATTGAAACACTAGAATTTAGGAACAGAAATATTCCTTTCTTACCCTGTGGGAGGCTCAGGATTTACCTTAAACTGAAGAAGTATGTTTCATTTTTTTCAAATATTGCACAGGCCAACAGCATATTAATAAAATTAATCAGTCAACCAATCAGTAAAACACCTGCATGCCATTTTCCAGGCATCTTCTTTCCTCCCTCTTCTCTTCAATCCTTATTCATCTTCTCAAATTCTTGTTTGAATATATTAAAATGAAATTAAAACTTTCCTTTAAATCTTCAATCATTTTTCACTTCTTAGCATACAAAGGGTTATTTTCCAACATCACCATGCATCCTAAAACTGTATTTCTTTAATAAATATAAAAACAGGGACTTCCCTGACCGGCCAGTGATTAAGACTCCATGCTTCCAATGCAGGGCACATGGGTTCAATCCCTGGTCGGGGAACTAAGATCCCACGTGCATGTGATGTGACGAATAAATAAATAAATAAATAAATAAAATAAAAACAGCTAGGTAATATAAACACTGCTAGTAACATGTCAACTGAAAAGACTCCCTTAAAATTTCCTTCAAAACAAATTTAGAAATTCAGATCTTGATTTCTAATACCATGCTCCAATAAAAGGAACCAGGGCTCCTTGGAGAAATGACTGATTCTAGGACTGGGGCAGGAAATACACAAGATGAACCTGGAGCACCTTGTAGTGCCAGAGAGTAAGGAAGTACTCAAACAAAACTAACCACAATGATGGGGTATGTCAAAGGGACACGGAAATCAGCTGAAAGAGCTCCCAATGGCCAAAGCTGGAACAGTTTGAGCAATAAAATAAAGAAGTGTTACATTATCGTGTTCTTGTCAACATCACCCAGTGTCTCCCATCTCAGAAACATATGCATGATTCAATGAACAAACAAACAAACAAATGAGAATAGGCAAATCCTCTGGGCAGAATTCCAAATGAGTTATGTAGCTACTTTACCTCAAGGAGGTAGAACATAGCTCTTCATTCTTTGAGTATAGGCTACACCTAGTGAATTGCTTCCAAAGAGTACAGTATGGAAAGAGAGGAGAAAAAAAAGAGTAACTTACCACGGAGAAATGTGGCAAACACTATGTCAGCCAAGGTTAACATCAACGGTGATTAGTTTATATTGATAGTATGCACCCTTGATATAATGTGGTGAGAATGGCATTTCACCTCTGTGATCTTCCTTCCCAAAACCCATAACCCCAGTTCAATCATCAGAAAAAACCCAAGTGACAGATAATCTATAAAATACCTAACCTGTACTCCTCAAAACTCTCAAGATTATCAAAAACAGGGAAAGTTTGAGAAATTGTTATAGCCAAGAGGAATCTAAGGATACATGATGACTACATGTCATATGGAGTCCTGGATGGGATCCTGGAACAGAATAGGGACATTGGGTAAAAAACAAGAAAATCTGAATAAATTTAGTAAATACTGAATCAATATTGGTTCATCAATTGTGACAAACGTACCATAGTAATATAAGGTGTTAGTAATAGGGGAAACAGGGTATGGGGTATATAGGGATTCTTCGTACTCCCTTTGCAATTTTCTGTAACTCTAAAAGTGTTTCAAAATAAAAAGTTTATTTAACAAAATGATCTAAAGCCAATTCAAATCATGCTGTACCAGTTCCCTGGGGGAAGAGGGTAGAAACTAAATATGGACACCAGACCTTTGCTTATATGTAAATAGCCATTGAAGGACCCCATCTGAATCCAATTTGTTGAATTATTAATCAACCTGTATGAGTTTCTGTTACTCAAGTTGGCATATGTGTGGTAATGGAGCTGGCTAATGTAGCTTCTGCAGTAAGTTCCAGGACCCCACTTCTCCTTCCCCCTACTTCCCACCCACCCTCTCTACCACCTCAGAATCAAGCAGCAGTGTTAACGCACTTTAGAGGACCTCTTTAAGAAATTGGTATCATAGCAGGTTAATTCACTAGATTTTCACCACTGACAATATGAATTTAATTATCTTAATTTTTTATTATTTTTTCATGTTTCAGCTTTTTTAGGTCTGCTCTATCTAGTGCAAGTAAACTATCAAATACAATAAACCTCAGTTGCTTTTTTCCTAGGTTTTCCACTTCAACACTCTTTTGTCTGTGTCAGCACTGAATATGGGGTGGGTAAACCTTAATATAAGAAAGATTGCTTGGGATAGCTTGAGAAAAGTTTGTACCCTAAATGGAGTTTACCCTCTGTACTTCTTATATCCTTTTTTAGTTTCTCTGATTGGAGTCAGAAACTTGGCTCTATTGTGGTTTCCCGACATGGGCACCCTACCAGTCCAATCCTCCTAAAATAGCGCCTAGTGATGTTGTTCCACCTCTGGTCCTGCCTTTTAAAAAACTCTTCTTTATTCAGTGCTTTGATTTTTGTCAGCTGTCAAAAAGGAAGAAATTCATGTTCGTATTTACATTAAGGAGAGACTGGTAAAAAAACAAGTGCTGTTCTCCTTAAAGGTATTGAATGTTAAAAGGATTCTCTGTAATGGCACTCCTATAGTAAAGAGTGTGACAAGAAATTGTGGGGACTCTACTCAAGGCTCTGTGGTGACCTAAATGGGAAGGAAATCTAAAAAAGAGGAGTTATATGTATACGCAGAAATGATTCACTTTGCTGCATAGCAGAAACAAATACAACATTGTAGAGCATCTATACTCCAGTAAAAATTAATTAAAAAGAAAGAAGTTGCGGGGATATTTTTTAGTGCAGAGGCCTTTCTTATATCCGCCAAATTTAGGGAGGCTGTGCATCCAGGTTTTCCCAGGACAATCCCGTTTTATGCCTGTTGTCATGGAGTAATCATTAGTGGAAACTGCTTTTACTCTCACAATTTCCCTAGTTTGTATGAAAAATTATATGAACACCCTACTAAAATTGCCCATGGCGAAATCCTGTTTTACCAGTCAGTGCATGAAGTGCAGAAGAGGTGAGGAAGCCAGCTAAGGCTAGTTACAGGGCATTGTTGATCCCCAATATTAAGCACACCTCTGTTGACAACAAATGGAATTTTGTTGCTGATGGGGTGTAACTAATTTGTTCCTAACTCTGAGCCTTTTTGATTTGTCTATAAAGTTAACTCAGGATCCCAGATGCTTTTCACATTCAGTTCTACATTCTGAGAGAAGCTTTTTCAAATGTTTTAAGTTCCCTAGAAACAAACAAGAACAGTCAAAATGCCACCTAACCATGCTCACTGAAGTTTCCTGGTGAACATCTAAACTTCTTTCAGATCCTTGTGAGTATGAGACACTGATGCTTTTTTTGAGTTAATATGTGTGAGATAATATTTTTTTTTATTGAAGTATAGTTGATTTACAATGTTGTGTTAATTTCTGCTGTACAGCAAAGTGACTCAGTTATACATATATATATATCCTTTTTCATATTCTTTTCCATTATGGTATATTACAGGATATTGAATATGGTTCCCTGTGCTATACAGTAGGACCTTGTTATTTATCCATTCTATATATAATAGTTTGCATCTGCTAATCCCAAACTCCCAATCCATCCCTCCCCCACCTCCCCTCCCCTTGGCAACCACAAGTCTGTTCTCTATATCTGTGAATCTGTTTCTGTTTTGTAAATAAGTTCATTTGTGTCATATTTTAGATTCCACATATAAGTGATATCATATGATATTTGTCTTTATCTGTCTGACTTACTTCACTTAGTATGATAATCTCTAGGTCTATCCCTGTTGCTGCAAATGGTGTTATTTTATTCTTTTTAATGCCTGAGTAGTATTCCACTGTGTATAGATAGATAGATAGATAGATAGATCACATCTTCTACCACTATTGAATATAGTTCCCTCTGCTATACAGTAGGACCTTGTTGTTTACCCGTTCTCTACATAGTAGTTTGCATCTGCTAATTCCAGTCTCCCAATCCTTCCCTCCCCCGTGTATGAGATAATATTCTTTAGACCTGTTGATATCTTACAGAACCATTTTCTCAGAAAATAAAAATTAAGATATAAAGCCATCTCAGGGGTAGGAGGATAGTCATGAACTGACCTCTGCGAAGCAAAGTCCCTTTGCTTATTCAAGTTGGGTTGCCCCTGACCCATGGCACTGTACGCAGCTCCCTAGGAACGATTGATTTCCCTCAAAAAATTTGGCTCTGTTCAGTTCTTTGAGAGCTTCGGGGAACTGAACTTTAGGGTTGTAATTTTGGGATGTTTTATTTGTAGAGGAACTCTAACATATGAAATAGAAGAAAGTGAACTCCTGCCTTCCTTTCCCTCTCTGTCCCCCAAATCAACCCATGATGTGACCCCAAGGGAACTTTTGAAGTAATGACAACTACATAGGCAGTGTAAGCACTAGGTCTGCCTGCAGCATTTGGTGTGATCAGGGGTCCATCCTCACAGACCACCACGGATGAAGGGAGAGGGGTAAGGTGGGATACAGAGGAGGAAAGGTTAGAAGGGTTACTTGCTGAAGACTGTTGGTGACCCATGGCCGAGCATCCTCTCCCTACATTCTGAGAGAGGAGAGATCTGAGGAATATCCAACATCTGGTAATTACTCACCTGTGTGCTGGCTAATGACTGTGGTAATGAGATGGAGCAGAGCCAGTCTTCTTCCTGCTGTGCTTTTATTAGTGAGAAATGGCATCTACTTGTCATGTTTTCATTTTTACACAATGTGTAACCTAGGCGTAAAGGAGATAGAGAAGGTTCCGTTGAGATAGCGGGGTTGAGAAATAGGGAGTGCTCTGGGGAGAGCAAATAGTAATGGGACAGTCAGCCTCTTGGGGGAAAGCTTGTTGGGATAAGAGAAGATAGGAATGGGGTAGAACAGATTCTTGCTAGAAAAGAAGCCTAGAAAATATTCTAGTCACGTCTCTCCATTGTTACAGATAATGTTGCTGTGTAACAAACAACCTCAAAATTTAAAGACCAAAAATTATAATGATTTCTGCTCAGAGCCTAGCTGGATCAGGAACATCTAGGATCTCCCTCATCATCCAATAGTCTAGCATCTTTTCAGCATGGTTCTGGCTTCATAAAAACAACATTACAGGAGGAAAATCCTCGGTATAAAAGCTTATTAATAACCTATGAATTAAGAAAATCAGACTGCTGGATTCTAATCCTGTCTTTGCCTCCAACATCGTCAACTTGAGTGATTTGCTTTACTTTCTGGATGTGGACCTTAGATTCTTCTTTGAAATTAATGAGTTGACTAAATGATTTTGAAGCTTCTTTACAGCTTATTTACAAAGAATATGCTATTCTTTCCCATTCCCTGGAACCTTGTATGGCATCTGGAAGCATAGTAGAAAATAGCCTATTGACTGCTATCACTTCATGGTCCAAATCAACCCACTCTCAACTCTTCCTGTCTTCTGCTTCAATTCAGCAGATCTACTTTAGTGTTCCACCAGACCTTCCTTCTACTTCCTCAGCTCAACTATTTCATTCATGCCTGTCGTAGATTGTCAGTCTATCACCCAGATTTCTCAACTTCAAGTCTAGTATACTTTTCATTACAGCTACCCCACTCCTAGGCATGCATCACTTACTCCCATCCCCCCAAACTTCAACCTCTGAAAACTTTCCTAATCCTCTAAAGCCTTATTCCAAGCATAGCTCCAGCATATAGTTTACCCCTGTTATGCCAATACGAAATGGCCTCTCCCTCCTTCGAACTACTTTTTTTCCTAATAATTGCAGCTACTCATGTGATACTCATATATATGGTTTATATTCTCAAACACAGTATGATATAAAGAGCCCACTTCACAAATTTTATCGAAAGCCCAGTGAAAGAATTGGTTTTTATGGAGGATTGTTGAAAGGGCATTCAGGCCATCTATTCTGCTAGACAGCCTAAAACTTATGTCTGGTTCAAGTTAGACCATTAAAGCTACATAATTGTACTGAACTGTCTTGTCCTCCACTATGAAGCTTTTTACATTGACTTGTGTCTTGGTGTTATGTCTTCAGATTTCAATGAGTGATGTTACAGGGTCCACTCTTCAATATGAGAGACATGTTCTTGTCAACATCACCCAGTGTCTTCTGTCTCAGAAATATATTTTAGAGTAAATGTTTCACTTCCCCTGAAGTGCTGTTGGTTTTTTTAACTTACGAAGAATGGGAATTCTAATTCCATTGTATTATTGGTTTTGTTATTGCTGTTGTGCTGGTTTTGAATGTTTACTTTGGCTACCAAGACTCCCAGAGTCACAGCTGTGATGCAATTACAATAGATGCCCTGTTCTTATTAATTGTAAATGGGCAAATGTGTTTTTTTTCCTTAAATTCACCATTTATTTTGAAGGCTATTTTTTGGTTTCTTTTTCTTAAATGCTTTTTTCTTAGATATACACATAGTTTAAAATTTGTTTGAAAATTTTATTTTTTCATTGTTCCATTTTATTTAACTCTTTAATCCATCAAGAATTTATTTTGATATATTTTGTGATGGAAAGATCTATACATACTTCAAAATATTCAGCCAGTATTATTAACATTAGCTACTGAATAATCAAGCCATTACTGGTTATGAAAAAATGTTCTTTTTATACATTTTGGAATATATAAGTAATGCATGAATACATTACCATTGTGAAAAATTCCAAGAATGTAGATAAAGCAAATTGCCCCACTCAGTCTCACAAAGCCTGTCAGTTTCATTTTTCCCCCAGAGGAAATTTTATCAGTTCGGTGATTATCCTTCCAGTTCCTTTCTATGCTTTTAGGCACATATGTGAACATATCAAATATACAGTTTTTTAAAATGGGGGTTTATATATAAATGTATTTATATAGTATACATTATACTATAACTGTTTTTTTAATAATTCTTTGATATCACGGAGATCAACCTATAGTAGTACCTTTAAATAGAGTTGGTTCTTTTTTAGTAGGTTCATAATATCCCACTGTATAAATAATAACTTAATTCATAGCTTTCATACTGATAAGTTTTAGGTTATTCCAACTTTCCACTCACAAAAAAAATGCTTCTATAAACTTTCCGTGCATCTTTATACTCCAGAGTAAGCATTTACATTGAAAGATTGCCATATAACTGCAAGTGATAGATATATCTCCAGAAAGGCTTTATCAATGTGTGCCTCTCCTGACAGTATATGATAATAAATAGGTTTCAACATTTTCAACAAAAGTGGGCATTTTTTTCAGCTTTTGTGCTTCTAAGTGTGTCAGAATCATATTTAAGTTTATAGTTATCTCATAGTTACCTACTTATTCAATTCAGGCAATATGTAGTATCCTTTGACTCCTTCAACCTCAACTGCTACCTATGTAAAGTAAGAAATGTAGAACTCTTTGCTTTTCCCAGCTCTTCCTTCCATACCTCCCAGTCTTAGAACATGTAATCTGGAATTTCAGAGCCAGACAATCATCACTAAATACATATTTAATTTATATCTCATCTCTTTCAAAAATTATTTTTTATGTTTTCATTCTCTTTTGTAAGCCTGTTTCCAACAATAACTGTATGATTAACCAGTTCAGTGCTTAAATTCAGAGTATTATGCCACTACTTTCTTTCTTAAGCTATTTATTTTCATTCTTCAACTGGTACTGGAATACGTCTTTCCCTTTTGTTAAATGAATATTGTCTTAGGGCAGGCTCCCCAGAAACAGACTCTGAGACAGAGAGATCTATATACCAGAAGTTGACTGGCGAGTGATCTTGAGAATGAGATTTGTAGGACCGTGAGGGAAGCAGGATGGGCAGGGGCAGATGAACTGTCAGGCAGTTGTGACAAAGACTTCAGCCAACCCCATGGAAAGCTCTGGAGATGGGGTGGTCCTTCAGAGTTTCCCCAAATTTGGGAACAAGGGGCCAGACCGTCATACCTCTGCATGGACCAGTTATGTGGGTCGTCTGCCCTCTGGAGGAGCGTAATCTTGGGTTCCCACCTGCTGAAGACAATTCCTAGAGAGAGATGCAGCTATGAGGCCTCAGCAGCCAGCACTGCCAGCAGTTGATAGAATGAGTATTTCTGTCTTGAAGTGAGAGATCTACAGCATCTATTACAATAGCAAATTCACCTGAAAAAGAATTTTTAACTCCTAAACTTTTTCCTCTCAAAATTGTGTAGATGTTGTTGCTTGCTTTCTGGAATTTAATGGTATGGGGGAAATATGAGGCTGGTTAGATTCTTATTCTTTTCTAGGTAACCTGTTTTGTCTGCCCAGGCACATTTTTCTTTTTTCTCAAAACTCAAAACTTGCACCAGAATATGTCAGATATGAGTGTCTATTCATTAATCATACTTTGTATTCAGCAATTGAAGACCATTTTCTTCTGTTGTACCACCAATTACTGCATTATTTCCTTTGTTTATTCTTCAGGAACACTGATTTTCTTCAGGAAAGTAAGTCTCCGTGCTCTTGTCTTCATACTGACCTTCTTCTCTTTCTTTGATATCATCTTTTGCCTATTTTTTCCCATCTGCAGTGAATCCTTCTCAAATCTGTGTTCTGCATCACTGATTTGTTTTCCTGTGGTGTTAAACCTTTTCTTTCCTGATTGCGCTGTGAATTAAAATTTTATTATTACATTTTCCTAACTCTTTATGTCTTTTTCTCTCTCAGCTACTTCCCTCTTCAACTGAACATATGTCTCATCCAGTCCTTTGTCCTTTGTCATTTCAGCCAGTGTCCCTATCATCTCACTTTTTATCTTCTTGTTACAATCTGTATGGTTTTTCTAAATTTTCTTTGAGAACAACCAATGCTTTCTTTCCAAAAGTTGTCTTTGTAACATGCAACATAGGTTTAAGGAAGTATGATTATCTCCTGCCCCTTCAAGTTAATATTCCCGTTGTCTGATATCCTCAAAAACTCTTTGTCAGGACCCACTTTTTTCACTTATCACTAAATGATAACATTTAATCCAGGCTCAATGTAGATTCCCCTTATCCTCTCTCACTGTCCAATCGAGTGCTAAGAGCATCCCCCTTTGTGATATTTAGCTGAATGACAATTGATGTCTGTAGCTCCTAACCAAATATCTGGAGTCCAGCAACCGTTAATCCATTGTGCCTCTCCTAACCAAGAAGGGATTTTCTCTTGCTCTTGTGAATTTACATTATGGAGACTAATTAATTCCTGGATACTTAGAAGCAGTCTAGGATTTTGTGGTTCTTTTATTTTATGTATGTATGAATTTATTTAAGTTATTTATTTCACTAAAATATTGCCTAAAATCCCATAGATTCTAGCATGCCTTAGCCCTACTGCATCTCTTCCAGCTTAAGATTTCAGACAGCAGTTTACCACTATCTTGGTATTTAATCACTGCTTATGTTTCAGTTCTAGAAACTTGAAGTCTTCAAAAGATTTTTTTTAGAGGCCCTATACGGGGTGGAACAACCCTGGTCAACTTGTATGCATGCTATATTGGCTGCTCTCTTGTTTCCTGGTTGGGTTGGTTCCATGTCTCTGAGATAGGGTGGTGGATACCTCATGGCAATTGGCAGACATTTTTTCTTTCTCTTTTATAAATTTTTGGGTTTTAAACCCACAAGTTAGCTTGTTCCTGAGACTCCAGTAGTATGCTGGCCATTTGCCTATTTTCTTTGAGCTCTACTGTTCACCTTCCCTTGCTCTGCTCTAGATTGCAGGGAACAGACCCTTACAGGCTGGCTTCCCCACATTTCCATGTCAGGTGGCTTCTGGTTGGGTTCTGTGAAAGAGAGACACTACTGAGAGATTGAAATATGGGAAGAAATGGAGAAGTCAAGGTATTTCTCTCTCTCTCTCTCTCTCTCTTTCTCTCTCTCTCTCTCTCTCTCTCTCTCTCTCTCTGCTTCAGGCATTGCCTCTGGCAGGGACTGTGGCTCCTCCATGACTCCAGCCCCTTCAAAGCACCAGCTTTCAACAGACAGCTCCATCCACTTTCACCTGGCAGATCCTTTCTTGATTCCAGCCTTCACCTGATGATCCCTTCCTAGGAGCTTCTTGCTCTTGCCAGCTTCTGAGTTGTCTCACTCTCCTGTATTTTGCTTCTTTGTTTTTCCATCGACTGTGTAACCAATTCCCTTTATTAGATCTCTCCTTTTTGAAAAGCCTAGAGATGTTTCTGTTTTCTTGACTTAGACTTGACTAACACATTAAGTTTTTTCAAACTGCTTTTTTTTTTTAAATAGAAATTCCTCCTACAGTCTGGGAGTGATTAATTTCCAGTATTGTTACAACTTACTTTCCTCTCCATGGCTTTTCTTTATGAGTATTTCAATGGAGGAAGTACAGGGGAGCAAATGAGATGCCATTAGCTAACAGCTATCACAATACATTTGTCTCTGGCTGCACAATTATGTATAATTTAATTATATCCTGAGGCCATCGTTCTTTGCAGGATCCATCCCCAATTACAAGGTGAAAACCACTGTGAAAAAACTTTGAGTCATTATTTTATCTGAAAACTAGTTTTATGATATGTTTCTGTGAGATTGTGGACATTCTGCTATAAAGAGTTAGTGGCAGAGAGAGCAAGGAATTTTTAGGGATGCAGTATCCTAGGAGGTGACAGTGTAGTCAATCAAGGTTTGCCAGTAATTGTTCCCTTTTATGGCACAATATACTTGATCAGAAATACTCATTCTGGAAACATTTGGCATGGTGTTCGTAGAGTTTGGGATTCCCCAAACCACTGTCACTTCTGGCACCAACTGTAAGTTTGGAAACCTCCCAAGACCACCGTCACATCTGATACCAATTTTGTGTTTGGGGTCCCCAGGAACACCCTCAGGTTCAATAATTTTCTGGAAGAACTCGAAGAACTCACCGAAAGCTACTATACTCCTGGTTACAGTGTATTATAGTTAAAGAATACAGATTAAAATCAGTCAGGTGAAGAGACACATGGGGCAAAGTCTAGGAAAGTTCCAAATATGAAGCTTTCAGTTGTTATCTCCCAGTGGAGTCATAAACAGCATTAATTTTTCTTGGCAAATACGTGTGACACAGAATATTGCCAACCAAGGAAGCTCACCTGAGCCTTGTTGTCCAGTTTTTACTGGAGCTGAATCATGGAAGCATGGTTGACTCCTGACACATGGCTGGCCTTTAGTCTCCAGCCCCTCTGGAGGTCAAGCTGATACTACATGCCCAGAGTTTCTACCATAAGTCACATTGTCAGACTATCTAGTGGGGCACAAGGCTCCCTAGGTAAACAAAGACATTCTTATCAGACAAGACATTCCAAGAGCTCGAGATCACCTCCCAGGAGATGAGCGCCAAGACCAGACCTCTTTTTGGGTAAGGTTAATTCTTTACTACACAGTGTCCAAATATCCAGAACTAAGCTAGAGTTCAAAAATTTTATAGGAATGATGGAATTTAAACTTACTGAGTTCTGGGAGTCAGTTAATGGGAAGGGGGCCAGTAGACTCTACAATATGAGCCCATGGATAGTCTGTGCTTTATAGTTGACACAAACATCCATCATTGCAAGGTCAAACTTCCAGTGTGATTTTGTGCCTCATCAAATACAAATACTGATAAATGATTTCTGATTGGAGTCTCTTATTAACGTTTGTGTTTTTTCTCCCTCAGAACAGTAAAATAAACATTGGAAAAAAGGAAATAGATTAGATGATTGAGCTACGGACTCTGGTCCATAAATCCCATATAAAATTACTTTAAGAATACATTGTTGGTTAAGTGCTTGATATGTACTAGAATTTTATCCTGATTATCAGAAAGTAGTAGGAAGTACTGTTTCACTTGAAAGACAGTGAAAAACTGCAAAGCAATTTAACTTAGGACTTATTAGTCTTATTAGGTCCTTAATCCTGTGGTAGAAGTGCTGCTACTAGAAACCGGCAGGGACATTCTGCAAGGGATGCACAGCACTTTCCAAGGTTGAACAGAGTAGCCATTCTTGCTTTTGATTAGATGTTCCAGATGTATATCTATATCTATATCTATGCCTACTTCTCTTTACAATATGTTGATAGAGGTGTAAATGTCCAACACATAAGGAAGGTATGTTCTCAGAAGAGCAAGAAGAAGCTTTATGAATAATTTAATCAAAGCTCACAAGTCAAATGGATGAAAATATACTTGGTCTACATTTGGTTTCATGGTATCCCCAACATTCTCTTCCATAGGCCGAATATGGCAAAATGACAGAGTAGGGAACCCCTGACATGGTATAATTTGGGAAGGGACAAAGGAAACTGACTTTTTTTCCCCAATGATTGATCTCTAGTGGAGCTCAGTTCCTCCTCGCCCTCCAAACATATATGCATTTCACTACACTCACAGGAAGTCAAGGACATTGACTTAGGTGGAAGTTACAGGGGACTCTGTTTCTCCTTCCACTTTGGAAATATGCTAACCTGGGAACAGTTCCCACAGAGCATCTTCTGCCTCTACTCCCAGCAACCTTGAAGTCAATCAATTATATAAACTCTGCTCTGTGTCTTAACAAGATACTCACAGACTTTCTCTTCTATCCCTTGCTCTTCTTCTGTGAGGAAGGTTGCTCTTTCTTTACCTCCGGAATGGTAATATACATTCTTAAGCAATTTTATAGTTTTTACTTAAAGATCATCACTAGACGTGTTCATGTATTATTTCTTTCCTCTTTACTTTATCCAGTGGACTATTCCTGGGTTTTGGGAGAACATCTGCCCCTCAACTCCCATGTACCAGACTGTACTGTATTCCTATGCTACCAAAATAACTGGGAGGGATGGTAGTCAGTGAATGTGATGCTCTAACCTATAATTCTTGAAATCTCAGAGGCTTAATTAAATTAAATTGTATTTCTCTCTGACATGGCATCATAGTGTAATACAGTCAGTAAGGGATGAGTTTTCTCGACACGGCCATTCATGAACCTAGGTTTCTTCCATCTTTTAATGCTTTCTTGTAATTATATCATATTCAATATTTGGCCTGCAAGAATTCCACAGAGGGGAAAGAGAGTGAGATAAATAAGGTGTTTTATGGCCAGGCCTAGAAGTAGCCTGCATCACTCTGCCATATTCCACCGGTCTCAGAATTCAGTCACATCACTCAGACCTGTGATGACCTTTCTGTGGTAATTTCGTTGAATATTTGTACAATATGTTTTTGTAGTGCATTGCTCAACATTTAAAAATAAATGTGTAGCAGTTATAAATAACTTCAAGAGGCTATTTAGGCACAAAGGATACAAAATATCATGAACATCAGGTACCCTGAGCCCCATTAGACATGAGCATCGCAAGGCTAAACTTGGAACTCCACAAACCTTTGGTCCTTTTGGATTCTAAGATTTCAGGGAGTAGGCTAAGAGAGTGGGCCTTGTGCCAGCTCCAGTGAATAGCCAGATAGTACAGCTGTGTATGATGTGTCTACCAGCAAAGAGTTTACATAGTAATAAGAGAAAGGCAGGGATTGAATAAAGGGCACTCTCCAGAAAAAATGGTAACATTGGCCAGCTGATGGTTTGGTAGCTGGGGTTAGGGACATAGGGGAAACAGCTGTTCTCATGCAAAGGTTAGGAGAACAGTCTTGGTTAGACAGTAAACTTCCTTTGAGTACTTTAATGAAACAATCACTGCACACAGAGTTGTTTCCTTTGCTGGTATATACTGTCTTTTATCCTTTAGAACCCTGCTGATCAGATCACAACAGGATTTCCTGTCTTCATCAGTGAGAGAGGAGTAGTGGTTGTAAAATCATATTTGCAAATTCTTTGACACTTCTTTCATTAAGAGGTAGAATCTAATTTCCCTCTCCCTGAATATGGGCTGGCCTGAATGATTTGCTTCTCATTAATAGAATGCAACAAAAGTGGTGCTGTCTAACTTCCCACACTAAATCATAAAAGGCCTTCACCTGGCTCTCCACTTCTCTTGGGACCTTTGCTCTTAGAACCCAGGTGCCATGCTATGAGAAAGCTCGGGCCACACAGAGACGTCTTCCAGATAACTCCAGCTCCAGCCACCATCTGACTGTAACTGCAAGAAATACCCCAAGTGAGAGCCACCTAGCCGAGCTGAGTCAACCCCTAGAACTGTGAAAGACAATAATAATAATAATAACAACAACAACAACAGCAATAGTTTTTAATACAACTAAGTTTAGAGTGATTTATTATGCAGCTATAGATAACTAAAACAAGAAATAATGCCATGGAAAAGCTATTCTCATTTTCCTCAAATTCCTCCATGCATTGAAGTCACTTTAAGCTGTAGTATTTGAAAGACTAGAATACTTGGAGCTTGGGGGACAGAGGGCAGAGCCACTCAGACTGATTGGGCCTTGAAGCCCAGCTCTACAACCAGTGGCAGTACCAAGGAGTGAGGAAAAGCTTCTTTTGCTGCCATCTCCAAAAGTGATACCACAAAGAAAAGAAAAGGATATTGCAACAGCAAAATGTATGTTCTCTAGGTCTAATGTGAAATGTGACCTAGAATGAATAGAAGCATCTTTGAAAAACTTTGATATTTTAAAGCTTCTGTAATAAACAATCTAAATAAAACCTTAACAATGCAAATGCAGATTCAAGGCATAGGTTGCAACCACTCCTACTCCTATCCAAAAGCAGATGGCTGCCCTTAAGCTATTGATTCTCTGAAATTTTTCATCATGTCCACGATGTTGATTACTTGCCTACCTTGCAGGATTCTTTTAAGAATAAATTGAGATAGTGTATATAATTCACTGAGCCCAAGGCTTGACAATACCCAGTGAATACACAGTAAATATCAGCCAATATCTACTTCTTGATAGTTACCACTATCAATAGAATCTTGCTCTGAGGAAATACCACTCTTAGTTAACAATCTATGTCTGTTAGGCCCCGATTTGATATTTTTGTGCTTGTTTCTCTCTCCTTTAGAGACTCAGAGCAGATGCCTGGTTTCAGCTCAGCTAAGTGAGAGCTGGATGATCTTGAGTAAGTCCGCTGACCTCCTGCATTTTCCCATCTGTAAAATGGGGATGATAACAGATAACTGCACAGGATGGCTGCGAGAGTTTAATGAGACTATATGGGGACAAAGGCCACCTCCAGGACAGGAAGAGGAACAGTTGTGTCCTTTCCTGACAGTGTAATTTGCATTTTCTTAATTCATAACTTTAAGAAAACTGTATGGGAAACAAAGTTATTAGGAAAACCAAACAATCTCAGTAATCTTTTTTCTTGAAGTGCAACTAGTGTCTTTATTTTGCTTCCAGTGTTTACAAGTGGTGTTGATGGGACACTACACAGACTCATACCAGTGGGACAGAACCATGTGCCATCAGTGACAGAGCCAGTTCATGGTAGAGTCACCACATGGACACAGCAAGGCTCCAGAGCTGGCACTGCTTTCCCTCTGTTCTAAGCAGCCCAGGATTGAGGCTTTTAAAAGGGACATTAGCTCTGGAATCATGGGTAAATCTGACATTATTTCATTGAGACTAATCCATGGTTCTTTAATTCTTCCCCCAATTTTTTTTAAAAAATAGTATTTTTCTCTCCTCTCTTCCTCCGTTGGGCAGAAGTGGGTGATTATATAGCCAATCATTGAATATTTCTGACAAGGGCCTCAGTTGCTGTAGCTACAAGACCTAATTAAATCTGTAATTGAATTTGTAGACTCTTGATTTCCAATAGATTCCTCTTCAGATGTAGAATTCTTCCCGTATTTACTCCCATTAAACACCACTCCCATCCCACTCCCCACCCCTTGTAGGAGAATTATCATGTAAAAGAATAACATCCATTTGTTTTTATTTACATTAATTATTCTTTATTTTCCTGAGTATTAGTAAACATATTACATACTGAAAATTGTCAATATTGTTTCAGAATCCAAATAGAATATATATTATACTTCAATATGTACTTTAAGAATGTATTAATATTTAAGAACCCAAACCTTCAAATGATACCTCAGTTTGGCAGAGGTAATACTACTCTGTCTCAATATTTGGAATGAATTTAACACACATATTTTTTCTCTCTCTACAGCCAGTTTTGGCAGTAAAGAATTGAATTTCACATCAAGGCATAGTACAAAAATGGAGAAGGAGATTTGTAAATACTAATTATTCAAACCCAAATCCATATATGCCTATTTTTCTTACTGATTTTGATACTGTCAACATTCAGGCAAATTGGTTTCTTTCTCAACATTTTTCAAAAGCACATTAAGTTGTGTTAGATTACAAGAAAAAATGAGAAATTCAGTACCAATAAGAATGAACTACTGTAATGAGAGAAAAGTAGCTGTTTGAGGAAGAGAATCATGTCAATAGTTAATACATTTTCTTATTTATTTATTTATGGTTACATTGGGTCTTGTTGCTGCGCGGGGGCTACTCTTCATTGTGGTGCGTGGGCTTCTCATTGTTGTGGCTTCTCTTGTTGCGGAGCACCGGCTCTAGGCGTGCGGGCTTCAGTAGTTGTGGCTCGCAGGCTCAGTAGTTGTGGCTCATGGGCTCTAGACTGCAGGCTCAGTAACTGTGGCTCACGGGCTTAGTTGCTCCACAGCATGTGGGATCTTCCTGGACCAAGGCTCGAACCCATGTCCCCTGCATTGGCAGGCAATTCTTAGCCACGGCGCCACCAGGGAAGTCCAATAGTTCATAAATTTTCAATCAGAAAAATGCTGTTTTCTTTTTAGATCTCCAGCACTTTCTCCTCCAAAGTCGCAGAACCTTACTTACCAATTTCTAGTTTCTGTGATGCAGGAAACAAAAATTATAGCTGAATACATGCTGATTTCTTTAAGTCATTTTGACTTTGTGAATAACAGTCCAGAAATTACATACCCTGTGGCCTTTTGCATGTTCTAAAGCTAATATGGGGAGAGTAATGCTTGAGCAAAGATAGTACTCTTAAGTTTTAAATATCAGGCACAGCCCACTGAGAACTTATTGTAATATATACAGATCATACTCCTAGTCTACCTAGGAGGTCAGCTCCAGCAATCTGCCCATGTAAACACAGAAATTCACATTCATGTTCATGTTTCTCTGTGTTGTTAACATTGTTTTAGTAAATATTGAGTGGATATAGAAGAATGCTTATAAAATATATGTAAGAGAAAAGCAATAATACAAGGAACACCCATGTAACTCCCCAACCAGCTTAAGAAAAAGAATAATATCTATGAGATCCTCTGTGAGAATCACTCTGGTCTCAACCTCATTGCCTCCCCAACTCAGAAGTAACTCCTTGATTTTTTTCTGGTTTATCACATATATTTATATTCCTAAAAATAAAAGTGTTTAATGTCACGTGGTTTTTAAACTGCTTTGAACATACTGAATACATCATTCTGCAATTTCTTTTTCTTTTTTTCTTTTTTTTGCAGAGCATTACGCTTTAGAGATTCATGAACGTCGTTGCATGCAACTGCATTTCATCCATTTACACTGCTAAGCACTATTCCATAATATGAATATGTCATAATGTTCTTTTTCCATCCTACTGCTGATCTCCATTTGGGGGTTTTTCACTTTTATGACATTACAAACAATGCTCAGTACAAACATAAACATTTTTGTAAATGCATCCTAAGATATACGTGCATAATTTTTCTAGGACATTTACATAAAGTAATCAATTTCTGGCCCACTGGGTATGAACCTTTTACTTTACCAACTACTGATAAATTTTCTTCCAAAGTAGTTGTAAAGTTGTATAATATACCCGCCCCCTGCCCACCAATCAGTGTATGATATTGTCAACCTTTTAAAATTTTGCCAACTGGTCAGTATATAACGGTATCTATTTCTTTGTAGTTTTGAATTTGCTTTTTCCCAGTTACTGATAAAATTTATTGCTACCTCATGTTATTAATTGTCACTTATATTTCCTCTTCTATGAAGTGTCTCTTTAAAATTTTTCTCTCTCTTTTTAAAATTTGGGACACTTATCTTTTCATTACCTATTTGTAGGAGTTCTTTATATAGTCTAGATACTAATTCTGTGTCACTTATATTTGTCTCAAGTATGTTCTTTCAATTTGTGGCTTTTTTTCTCCATTCTTTTATAATATCTCTAGAAGGTGTCAAATTAAGATAGTCAAATTTATCGATATTTACCTTTATTATTTACATTTTTGTGTCTTTAAGAAATTCTCCCGTTAACAGAACTCAGGAAGACAAATCTCTTATATTTTCTTCTAAAAGTATTATTAGTCAGTCTTCACAGTTGAGCCCTAAATTCAACTTAATTGGTTGCTGTGAGATAGGAATCCTATATAATTTTTTTCCATTAAGAGAGCCAAATGTCATATCAACATTTATTGAACTAGCTCTCCCTATTGCACCGATTTACAATAAAAGCTTTGCCATATACCAAGTTTCCATATAAAATAGATGCTTTCTGGACCTCTATTTTGGTCCATTGGTCAATTTGTCTATCTGTCGGCCAAAACTTTGTTGTCTTATTAATGTAGCTTCATAATAACTCTTGATTTCAGGTAAGGCAAGTCTCTCAACTTCTTTTTCAGAAGTCTTGGATTTTCTTGGCAATAGAAAATTCCACATAAATTTTTTAGAATCAGTTCATCAGCTTTCCAAAAGAAATCATTTTGGCATTTGATTGGAATTTCATTGCATCTGTAGATCACTTTTAGTATTTAAGGCTTAAACTCTCCCTGTGTGTTCTGCTATAACTGGACCCCACATAATTTTATATAAAATTCTATCACTATAATTCAATTATAAATATTTTCTAACTTTTAATATTATTTCTTCTTTGACCTATGTGATATTTAGTAGTGAACTTCTTAATTCTATAACACTTGGATTTTAAAAATTATCTTTATAACATTGATTTCTAACTTAATTGTTTTGTGGTCAGAGAAGATAGTCTATGGCAGGGGTCCCCAAACCCTGGGCTGCAGACTGGTACTGGTCCGCAGCTTGTTAGGAACTGGGCCGCGCAGCAGGAAGTGAGCAGTGGGCAAGCAACTGAAGCTTAATCTGCCACTCCCCATTGCTCCCATCGCTTGCATTACCACCTGAACCATCCTTCCCCCTGCCGCCCCCGTCCGTGGAAAAATTGTCTTCCACAAAACCGGTTCCTGGTGCCAAAACAGATGGGGACCACTGGTCTATGGAATCTTTTGGACTTTACTGAGACTTGCTTTATATGCCAGTACATGGTAAATTTAAAAATATATATATTCCATGTGTGTTTGAAGTCAACTGTGAAATGAATTTAACCTTGAACAAAAGTTGTGGTAAACATTTTAGCTACTGATGTAAAATAATGATTATAAGGCTGTTTACTTTTTCATTTCTCCTTGTATTAGTTTTAATGAGATATTAATAATTTCATCAGATCTTATTCTTTTTTTAACATCTTTATTGGAGTATACTGGCTTTACAATGTCATGTTACTTTCTGCTATATAACAAAGTGAATCAGCTGTGTGTATATATATATCCGCATATCCCCTCCCTCTTGTAGATTTTTTGATGATGGCCATTCTGACTGGTGTGAGGTAATACCTCATTGTAGTATTGATTTGCATTTCTCTAATGATTAGTGATGTTGAGCATCCTTTCATGTGTTTGTTGGCAAACTGTACCTCTTCTTTGGAGAAATGTCTGTCTAGGTCTTCTGCCCATTTTGGATTGGATTGTTTGTTTTTTTAATATTGAGCTGCATGAGCTGCTTGTATATTTGGGAGATTAATCCTTTGTCAGTTGTTTCATTTGCAAATATTTTCTCCCATTCTGAGGGTTGTCTTTTCATCTTGTTTATGGTTTCCTTTGCTGTGCAAAAGCTTTTGTTTCATTAGGTCCCATTTGTTTATTTTTGTTTTTATTTCCAGTTCTATAGGAAGTGGGTCAAAAAGGATATTGCTGTGATTTATGTCATAGAGTGTTCTGCCTATGTTTTCCTCTAAGAGCTTTATAGTATCTGTCCTTACAAGTAGGTCTTTAATCCATTTTGAGTTTATTTTTGTATATGGTGGTAGGGAGTGTTCTAATTTCATTCTTTTACATGTAGCTGTCCAGTCTTCCCAGCACCACTTATTAAAGAGGCTGTCTTTTCTCCATTGTCTATTCTTGCCTCCTTTATCAACGATAAGCTGACCATATGTACGTGGGTTTATCTCTGGGCTTTCTATCCTGTTCCATTGATCTGTATTTCTGTTTTTCTGCCAGTACCATACTGTCTTGATTACTGTAGCTTTGTAGTATAGTCTGAAATCAGGGAGCCTGATTCCTCCAGCTCTGTTTTCCTTTCTCAAGATTGCTTTGGCTATTCGGGGTCTTTTGTGTTTCCATACAAATAGTGAAATTTTTTGTTCCAGTTCTGTGAAAAATGCCAGTGGTAGTTTGATAGGGATTGCATTGAATCTGTAGATTGCTTTGGGTAGTATAGTTATTTTCACAATGTTAATTCTTTCAATCCAAGAACATAGTATATGTCTACATCTGTTTGTATCGTCTTTAATTTCTTTCTTCAGTGTCTTATAGTTTTCTGCATACAGGTCTTTTGTCTCCTTAGGTAGGTTTATTCCTAGGTATTTTATTCTTTTTGTTGCAGTGATAAATGGGAGTGTTTCCTTAATTTCTCTTTCAGATTTTTCATCATTAGTGTATAGGAATGCAAGAGATTTCTGTGCATTAATTTTGTATCCTGCTACTTTACCAAATTCATTGATTAGCTCTAGTCATTTTCTGGTAGCATCTTTAGGATTCTCTATGTAGAGCATCATGTCATCTGCAAACGGTGACAGCTTTACTTCTTCTTTTCCAATTTGGATTCCTTTTATTTCTTTTTCTTCTCTGATTGCTGTGGCTAAAACTTCCAAAACTGTGTTGAATAATAACAGTGAGAGTGGGCAACCTTGTCTTATTCCTGATCTTAGAGGAAATGGTTTCAGTTTTTTGCCATTGAGAATGATGTTGGCTGTGGGTTTTTCATATATGGCCTTTATTTTGTTGAGGTAAGTTCCCTCTATGCCTACTTTCTGCAGGGTTTTTTAAATCATAAATAGGTGTTGAATTTTGTCAAAAGCTTTTTCTGCATCTATTGAGGTGATCATATGGTTTTTATTCTTCAGTCTGTTAATATGGTGTATCACATTGATTGATTAGTGTATATCAAAGAATCCTTGCATTCCTGGGATAAACCCCATTTGATCATGGTGTACGATCCTTTCAATGTGCTGTTGGATTCTGTTTGCTAGTATTTGTTGAGGATTTTTGCATCTATGTTCATCAGTGATATTGGCCTGTAGTTTTCCTTTTTTGTGACATCTTTGTCTGGTTTTGGTATCAGGGTGATGGTGGCCTTGTAGAGTGAGTTTGGGAGTGTTCCTCCCTCTGCTGTATTTTGGAAGAGTTTGAGAAGGATAGGTGTTAGCTCTTCTCTAAATGTTTGATAGAATTCGCCTGTGAAGCCATCTGGCCCTGGGCTTTTGTTGGAAGATTTTTAATCACAGTCTCAATTTCAGTGCTTGTGATTGGTCTGTTTATATTTTCTATTTCTTCCTGGTTCAGTCTCGGTAGGTTGTGCTTTTCTAAGAATTTGTCCATTTCTTCCAGATTGTCCATTTTATTGGCATAGAGTTGCTTGTAGTAATCTCTCATGACCCTTTGTATTTCTGCAGTGTCAGTTGTTACTTTTCCTTTTTCATTTCTAATTCTATTGATTTTAGTCTTCTCCCTTTTTTTCTTGATGAGTCTGGCTAATGCTTTATCAATTTTCTTTATTTTCTCAAAGAACCAGATTTTAGTTTTATTGATCTTTGCTACTGTTTCCCTCATTTCTTTTTCATTTATTTCTGATCTGATCTTTATGATCTCTTTCCTTTTGCTAACTTTGGGGGGTTTTTTGTTCTTCTTTCTCTATTTGCTTTAGGTGTAAGGTTAGGTTGTGTATTTGTGATGTTTCTTGTTTCTTGAGGTGGGATAGTATTACTATAAACTTCCCTCTTAGAAGTGCTTTAGGTGCATCCCTAAGGTTTTGGGTTGTTGTGGGGTGTTTTTTTTTTTTTTTTTTGAACTTTTGGATTAATTTTATTTATTTTTTTATACAGTAGGTTCTTGTTAGTTATCCATTTTATAGATATTAGTGTATATATGTCAATCCCAATCTCCCAATTCATCCCACTACCACCACCCCCCACCACCACTTTCCCCCCGTGGTGTCTATATGTTTGTTCTCTACAACTGTGTCTCTATTTCTGCCCAGGAAACCAGTTCATCTGAACCATTTTTCTAGGTTCCACATATATGCATTAATATACGATATTTGTTTCTCTCTTTCTGACTTACTTCACTCTGTATAACAGTCTCTAGATCCATCCACATCTCTACTGGGTCGTCGTGTTTTCATTGTCATTTGTTTCTAGGATTTTTTTTTTTTCGGTATGCGGACCTCTCACTGTTGTGACCTCTCCCGTTGCGGAGCACAGGCTCTGGATGCTCAGGCTCAGCGGCCATGGCTCACAGTCCCAGCTGGTCCGCGGCATGTGGGATCTTCCTGGACTGGGGCACGAACCTGTGTCCCCTCCATCGGCAGGTGGACTCTCAACCACTGAGCCACCAGGGAAGCCCTCTAGGTATTTTTGATTCCCTCTTTGATTTCTTCAGTGATCTTTTGGTTATTTAGTAGTGTACTGTCTAGCCTCCATGTGTTTGTATTTTTTACAGATTTTTTCCTGTAATTGATATCTAGTCTCATAGTGTTGTGGTTGGAAAAGATACTTGATAAGATTTTAATTTTCTTAAATTTACCAAGGCTTGATTTGTGACCCAAGATATGATCTATCTTGGATAATGTTCTTTGAGCACATGAGAAGAAAGTGTATTCTGTTGTTTTTGGATGGAATGTCCTATAAATATCAATTAAGTCCATCTTGTTTAATGTATCATTTAAAGCTTGTATTTCCTTATTAATTTTCTGTGTGGATGATCTATCCATTGGTAAAAGTAGGGTGTTAAAGTCCCCTACTATGACTGTGTTACTGTTGATTTCCCCTTTTATGGCTGTTAGTATTTGCCTTATGTATTGAGGTGCTCCTATGTTGGGTGCATAAATATTTACAATTGTTGCATCTTCTTGGATTGATCCCTTGATCATTATGTAGTGTCCTTCCTTGTCTCTTGTAACATTCTTTATTTTAAAGTCTATTTTATGTGATATGAGTATTGCTACTCCAGCTTTCTTTTGATTTCCATTTTCATGGAATATCTTTTTCCATCCCCTCACTTTCAGTCTGTATGTGTCCCTAGGTCTGAAGTGGGTCTGTTATAGACAGCATATATATGGGTGTTGTTTTTGTATCCATTCAGCAAGCCTGTGTCTTTTGGTTGGACCATTTAATCCATTCACGTTTAAGGTAATTATCGATATGTATGTTCCTATTACCATTTTCTTAATTGTTTTGGGTTTGTTTTTGTAGGTCTTTTCCTTTTCTTGTGTTTCCTGCCTAGAGAAATTCCTTTAGTATTTGTGGTAAAGCTGGTTTGGTGGTGCTGAATTCTCTCAGCTTTTGCTTCTCTGTAAAGGTTTTAATTTCTCTGTCGAATCTAAATGAGATCCTTTCTGGGTAGAGTAATCTTGGTTGTAGGCTTTTCCCTTTCATCACTTTAAATATGTCCTGCCACTCCCTTCTGGCTTGCAGAGTTTCTGCTGAGAGATCAGCTGTTAACCTTATGGGGATTCCCTTGTATGTTATTTATTGTTCTTCCCTTGCTGCTTTTAATATTTTTTCTTTGTATTTAATTTTTGATAGTGTGATTAATATCTGTCTTGGCATGTTTCTCCTTGGATTTATCCTGTATGGGACTCTCTGCCTTTCCTGGACTTGACTATTTCCTTTCCCATATTAGGGAAGTTTGCAGCTATAAGCACTTCAAATATTTTCTCAGTCCCTTTCTTTTTCTCTTCTTCTTCTGGGAACCCTATAATTTGAATGTCGGTGTGTTTAATGTTGTTCCATAGGTCTCTGAGACTGTCCTCAATTCTTTTCATTCTTTCTTCTTTCTTCCTCTCTGCAGTAGTTATTTCCACTATTTTGTTTTCCAGGTCACTTATCTGTTCTTCTGCCTCAGTTACTCTGCTGTTGATTCCTTGTAGAGAATTTTTAATTTTATTTATTGTGCTGTTCAACATTGTTTGCTTGCTGTTTAGTTCTTCTAGGTCCTTGTTAAACGTTTCTTTGTTTTCTCCATTCTATTTCCAAGGTTTTGGATCACTATTACTATCATTACTCTGAATTGTTTTGCAGGTAGACTGCCTATTTTCTCTTCATTTGTTTGTTCTGGTGGGTTTTTACCTTTCTCCTTCATCTGCTGTGTATTTCTCTGTCTTCTCATTTTGCTTAGCTTACTGTTTTGGGGTTCTCCTTTTACAGGCTGCAGGTTCATAGTTCCCATTCTTTTTGGTGTCTGCCCCCATTGGGTGAGGTTGGTTCAGTGGGTTGTGTAGGCTTCCTGGTGGAGGGGAACAGTCCCTGTGTTCTGGTGGGTGGGGCTGGATCTTCTTTTTCCAGTGGGCAGGGCCACATCCAGTGGTGAACTTGTTATGATTTTAGGCAGCCTCTCTGTTAATGGGTGAGACTGTGTTTCTGTCTTGCTCGTTGATTGGCATGGGGCATCCAGCACTGTTGCTTGCCCATCTTTGAGTGGAGCTGGGTCTTTTGGTTGAGATGGAGATCTCTCGGAGAGCTCTTGCCAATTGATAATATGTGGGGCTTGGAGGTCTCTGGTGGTCCAGTGTCCTGAACTCAGCTCTCCCACCTCAGAGGCTCAGGCCTGACACCAGGCTGGATCACCAAGACCCTGTCAGCACACGGCATTAGTTTCTTTCAAAACCATCTGCAGGTGTGTGCATATTAATTGGCTCTGGCATTCTGTAACCTTTGTGGTTGGGTTTCCCAGCTGCTTTCCAGGAACCCCGCCGAGCCCCCTGCAGCTCCGGGGGTGCAGCGTAGCTCGCTTCCACCCCAAGCTCGCTCTCTGCACATTGCCTGTGCTTCGGAGTGAGTGCTCAGCCAGATCTTATTCTATTTTACATTTTTTCGTATCAGTTATTTATAATATGCTGTTATATCCATTAACTGCGTTTTTAAAAGTTTTTCAGTTATATTTCTGTCACTTTGAAATGCTTTGTTTTTTTTCAAATCTGTCCATTTGCATAGCTTTTTGTTCCTTATTTATATTTTAACCCCTTCGTTTATATCTTTTAAAGTATTGAACCTCTTTTAAAAATCTATGGTGTTTCTAATTCAACATGTGCATCATTCTGGGCCTGATTCTCTGCTCATTGTTTGTGCTGCTTTGCACTTAACCATGCTTTGCATGTTTGATGTTTTACTCCTTTTGACTGTGAGATCATATTTTGGGGAACTTGATTTAAGAGAATTCTTTGAGGTAATGGTTGAAACAGTTTATTCAAAGGAGATTTGCATTTATTTCTGTTAAGCACCTAGGACATGTGTAGCTGGGGACCACATTAACTAAATCTCCTTAGGTTTTATCGGATCATCCAGATTGTGTGAATTCCAGCTCCAGTGTACATGAGGACTAACTTGTTGTTACATGTATTCTCAAGGGAGAGTTTTTCCCCCTCCATTCATTACCAAATTTTAATATAAGTATTTCCTTTTAGTCTCCTTGTGGAAAGGGGTGTCTAATTCACTCTATTTTGAAGGTATAGTCTGTTGGGTTCCAACAGTAAGCATGTATATAGGCATATGGGTGCTCTCCTATCAGAACCTTTGCTCTGGGTGGGCTCAGAGCTTTGTATCCTATCCTTTATGTCTATGAGGCCAGGACATCTTAAGCACAGGTTCACCTGGTTTGGCAAATGCTCTCAAGATCAAAGATAGATTAATGGTTCCTTCACCTCTCTGAGTTTCTGCTTTAATTTAATTTTCAGTTCTGAGCGATGGTTACAAATTTGAAGGCCCATTGATACATTACAAATAATTAAATGTTTTATGTAACAGGTTTTAAAGTTATATTTAGTGGGAAGTTTTTTTTAGGGCATGTAGACTGCTATGCTGCTGTGTAGGAAAGTGATTTGCACATGTTTTTATTCTCAAACTTCCTCAATTATGAGTATTTTGTTTTAGTTTTTTTAAAAGTTGTATTTTTTTCAGGCAACTTTATAAAATGCTTAACAATTTTTGTTGTTTCAAACTGCAAGAAATTTAAAAGAATCCACGTCTCATATTTGATCTGTACAAGTAGAAAAGTACTTCTTCTTTTTTTTTTTTTTGTGGTACGCGGGTCTCTCACTGTTGTGGCCTCTCGCGTTGCGGAGCACAGGCTCCGGATGCGCAGGCTCAGCGGCCATGGCTCACAGTCCCAGCCGCTCCGCGGCATGTGGGAATCTTCCCAGACCGGGGCACGAACCCGTGTCCCCTGCATTGGCAGGCGGACTCTCAACCACTGCGCCACCAGGGAAGCCCAGAAAAGTACGTTTTATAAGAATAAGAACATGTTCCCCTGATGGTTGTAATTCAGTGATTATTAGGATTAAGAAAAAGTATAAGTGTGGGAGTATTATAAAGTGTGTTATCTTTTTTTTTAACATCTTTATTGGAGTATAATTGCTTTACAATGGTGCGTTAGTTTCTGCTCTATTACAAAGTGAATCAGTTATACATATACATATGTTGCCATATCTCTTCCCTCTTGCTCTCCCTCCCCACCACCCTCCCCATCCCACCTCTCCAGGTGGTCACAACACACCGAGCTGATCTCCCTGTGCCATGCAGCTGCTTCCCACCAGCTATCTACCTTACGTTTGGTAGTGTATATATGTCCATGCCTCTCTCTCGCTTTGTCACAGCTTACCCTTCCCCCTCCCCATATCCTCAAGTCCATTCTCTAGTAGGTCTGTGTCTTTATTCCTGTCTTACCCCTAGGTTCTTCATGACATTTTTTTTCTTAACTTCCATATATATGTGTTAGCATACGGTATTTGTCTTTCTCTTTCTGACTTACTTCACTCTGTATGACAGCCTCTAGGTCCATCCACCTCATTACAAATAGCTCAATTTCGTTTCTTTTTATGGCTGAGTAATATTCCATTGTATATATGTGCCACATCTTCTTTATCCATTCATCCGATGGTGGACACTTAGGTTGCTTCCATCTCCGGGCTATTGTAAATAGAGCTGCAATGAACATTTTGGTACATGACTCTTTTTGAATTATGGTTTTCTCAGGGTATATGCCCAGTAGTGGGATTGCTGGGTCATATGGTAGTTCTATTTGTAGTTTTTTGAGGAACCTCCATACTGTTCTCCACAGTGGCTGTATCAATTTACATTCCCACCAACAGGGCAAGAGTGTTCCCTTTTCTCCACACCCTCTCCAGCATTTATTGTTTCTAGATTTTTTGATGATGGCCATCCTGTAAAATTGTTTTTCCCTTCTTTTCATAAGTGTGTTAGCTAACTCTACTCATTGCCATATGACTTGCCATACCTCCTATGGGATCAGTGTACATCCCCAGTTCACTCCAGGTTGGATAAGGGGGAAACTTGAACCTTTTTTTGCATTCAACTCATCAAAATTATTGAGTACCTGTCATATTGAAGAGACTTTGTTAGGTGTTGTGGGAGATATAAGGATGAATGAGACCCCTCTCTGCCCTAGAGTAGCTAACAATGACAGAGGCATTCATTAAAAACTAAAGTGCAAGGTAAACAGTAATGAGTGCTACAGACTGTCAAGAGAGTATAGGGGGAGGAGGAATAAATTCCATCCGGAAGAGTTGACAGTGGTATACTGGTAAATGTTTAACAACTGACCCTCTGAGGATAAAAGCCCTGATTTGTACCATTTGCTAATTTCCATGGTATAAATATTTTCATCATGGCCAATTTCAAGCTACCAATGTGATGTCAGTTGTCTCTAAATTTTCTGAAAATGTAACAGTTGGCTTTTGCAAGCTGGTACACGGTGGTTCCAGATCAGCACTGTGTAGAGGACAGTTTCTTGTAGTAAGACTGAGGTATGTCTTTAAGAAAAGAGTGTTCTGGTATACGTGTAGGGAAGAGCATTCCAGACAGAGGGGAAAATCTTAGACAAGGCAGAAATGTGTTAAAACCTAAGATATGTTTGAACACCTGGTATGCCAGTGTGGAGGCCTACATTGTACATGGTGGAAAGAAAGGGAGGAGGAGCTACAGTCAAAGATGTCTGGGAACTGTTTTGGTTGGTTCTTATCCTTCTAAGGATAAGCCAATTCACTGAAATGACAAAAGACACATACAAACTTCAAACTCATGGCTTTTGCCATAATTTTTTTTAATGTATAAATGGTAATAAAACCAATAACAATGTACCTACCATAAACCTACATAATTAAACATTATTAATACAGTTGATGAATATATATATATATACACACACACATATATATATACCTTCCTTTTTATATACATATACATATATAAGAAATTACAAATCTACGTTAACAATTATATAAGCAATATATAGTATTGCTTACATATATTTAAACTTCATGAAAAATATTTCATGGGAAAACTATATGTTGTATTTATACCACTGTAATTTACTTTTCCTTTCTCATTCATATTTTGTTTTATTCTTTCTTGTTCATACTTGTAGTTTGAATTCATTCATTCTCATTGCTGTATAAAAGTCCATTATATAAATAGAACATATTTGGTTTATTCCATGGGCATTTAGGTTGTTTCCCATTTTTGCTTATTATAAAAACTTCTGCTAAGAACATTTTTGTACACTTCTCCTTTTATATATGAGCTATAATCTCCCCAGGGCAAATACCTAAGGGTGCATATGCTTCATTATAATGTGTGTTCCTTTTCAACTTTACTAGATATTACCAAGTTATTTTCCACAAGTGATGGTATAATGACACCTCCATGAGTTTCTGTTATTCTATGTTAGTACCAGTCTTTTAATTTCTTTCCAGTAATATTGGAGTGAAATGGTATCTCAGTATGATGTTAATATACATGTTCTGTGACTTGTGAGGTTGAGCATCTATTCATTTACCTTTAAGTCATTTTTCCACTCTTTTGTGAATTCTATGTTTATGTAATTTGCTGACTCTTTTTTTAGTTGGTGTGTTTACTGATAACACTTAAAACCTACCTAGGGAGACAAAAGACCTTTATGCAGAAAACTGTAAGACACTGATGAAAGAAATTAAAGATGATACCAACAGATGGAGAGATATACCATGTTCTTGGATTGGAAGAATCAGTATTGTGAAAATGACTATACTACCCAAAGCAGTCTACAGATTCAATGCATTCCCTATCGAATTACCAATGGCATTTTTTACAGAGCTAGAAAAATAATCTTAAAATTTGTTTGGAGACACAAAAGACCCTGAATAACCAAAGTAGTCCTGAGGGAAAAAAATGGAGCTGGAGGAATCTGACTTCCTGACTTCAGACTATACTACAAAGCTACAGTAATCAAGACAATATACTACTGGCACAAAAACAGAAATATAGATCAATGGAACAGGATAGAAAGCCCAGAGATAAACTCACACACCTATGGTCAACTAATCTTTGACAAAGGAGGCAAAGATATACAATGGAGAAAAGACAGTCTCTTCATAAGTGGTGCTGGGAAAACTGGACAGCTACATGTAAAATAATAAAATTAGAACACTCCCTAACACCATACAAAAAAATAAACTCAAAATGAATTAGAGACCTAAATGTGAGACCGGACACTATAACACTCTTAGAGGAAAATATAGGAAGAACACTCTTTGACATAAATCACAGCAAGATCTTTTTTGATCCACCTCCTAGAGTAATGGAAATAAAACCGAACATAAACAAATGGGACCTAATGAAACTTAAAAGCTTTTGCACAGCAAAGGAAACTACAAACAAGACGAAAAGACAACCCTAGAATGGGAGAAAATATTTGCAAACGAAGCAACTGACAAAGAATTAATCTCCAAAATATATAAACAGCTCATGCAGCTCAATATTAAAAAAAACAAACAACCCAATCCAAAAATGGGCAGAAGACATAGACATTTCTCCAAAGAAGATATACAGATGGCGAAGAATCACATGAAAAGCTGCTAAACATCACTAATTATTAGAGAAATGCAAATCAAAACTACAATGAGGTATCACCTCATACCAGTTAGAACGGGCATTATCAGAAAATCTGCAAGCAGCAAATGCTGGAGAGGGTGTGGAGAAAACGGAACTGTCTTGCACTGTTGGTGGGAATGTAAATTGATACAGCCACTATGGAGAACAGTATGGAGGTTCCTTAAAAAACTAAAAATAGAATTACCATGTGACCCATCAATCCCACTACTGGGCATATACCCAGAGAAAACCATAATTCAAAAAGACACATGCCCCCCCAATGTTCATTGCAGCACTATTTACAATAGCCAGGTCAGGGAAGCAACCTAAATGCCCATCGACAGATGAATCGATAATGAAGATGTGGTACATATATATAATGGAATATTACTCAGCCATAAAAAGGAACGAAATTGGGTCATTTGTAGAGATGTGGATGGATCTAGAGACTGTCATACAGAGTGAAGTAAATCAGAAAGAGAAAAACAAATATCATATATTAACTCATATATGTGGAACCTAGAAAATTGGTACAGATGAACCGCTTTGCAGGACAGAAATTGAGACACAGAAGTAGAGAACAAATGTATGGACACCAAGGGGAGAAAGTGGTGTATGGTGGGGGTGGTGGTGTGATGAATTGGGAGATTGGAATTGACATGTATACACTGTTGTGTATAAAATGGATAACTAATAATAACCTGCTGTATAAAAAAAGTAAAAGAAAAAATAAATAGATAAAAATAAAAATGCTTGAATGAGCAATCATGGGCACTCTTGAAACAAAAGTTAAAATAGAGAGTATCAACAAAGAAAGAGAATATAAAAATAACAAAGTGGAAATTTTAGAATGGAAAAATGTAACTGAAGTAAGAAAAAAAATCACTGGGTAGACTCAATAATGGAATGGAAATGACAGAATAAAGAGTCAGTGAACTTTAAGTAAATCAATAAAAATTACCTAATCTAGACAGAAAAGAGAAAAAATACGGAAAAACAATGAACAGAACCACAGAGGCAGTGGGACAGTACCAAAAGAGCTAACCTTCCTGTCTTTGCAGTCTCAGAGGAGAAGAAAAAGAGTAAGACATTGAAAAAAAATTCTTGAAATACATGATGACTGAAAACTTCCAAAGATTAAATATTCAAGAAGCTGAGTGGCCCTAAAATAGGATACACCCAAAGAAATTCGTGCCCAGACAAAGCATAATAAAAGTGATGACAACTAAAGACAATGAAAAAAAATCTGCAAAGCTGCCAGAAGAAATGGACACGTTACTTATAGAAGAATAATAATACAAATAACTGGGGATTTCTCATCTGAAACCACTGAAGCAAGAAGTGGCACAACATTTTTCAAGCACTGAAATAAATAGCTGCCAACCCAGAATTTTATATCCAACAAAAGTATTCTATAGAAATGAAAGTGAAATTAAGACATTCCCAGATGAAGGAAATTAGAATCTATACAGATCTATCCTGAAATAATTTCTAAAGAAAATTCTACAGACAGAACGGAGAGAAACTTGAATCATCAGGAATGATGGAAAGTAATATAAATGGTAAATATTTGGATTAATATAGTAGACTATCTCGAGTTCTTTAAAGCATGTTTAATGATTGTAAGCAAAAACTATGGAGTTGTCAATGTATGTAGGTGTAATACATACTACCAGTTGCAAGGAGGAGATAAATGGACCTACATGGAAGTAAGGTTTCTATATTCCTATTAAAGTTGTAAAACACTGATTCTAAGTAGACTGTGAAAAGTTAAGTATGTATATTTTAGTCCCTAGAGCAACCACTAAATACAAAGAGATGGAGTCAAAATCACAATAGATAAATTGCAACAAAATACTAAAAATTGGTTAAATATGGGAATTCCCTGTCAGTGCAGTGGTTAGAACTCAGTGCTTTCACTGTTGGGGCCCAGGTTCAAAGATCCTGCAAGCTGCATGGTGTAGCCAAAAATAAATAAATAAATAAAAATTGGCTTAATAACTTTTAAAAAGGGCAGGAAAAGAACAACCAGAGGAAACAAACAGTAGAATTATAAAATAGTAGACCTAAATACAAACATGTCAATCATTAGATTAATGTAAATGATTTAAACATTCATTAAAAGATAGAGGTTTTTGAGATGGATTCTTAAGAAATGACCCATATGCTGTTTACAAGAAGCTCATTTCAAATATAACAATATGGTAGGCTAAAAGTTAAGGGATGAAGAAAGATATATCATGCAAATACTAGTTTAAAATAAAACTGGAGTGACTATATTAACATCAGACAAAGTAGACTTTAGCACAAAGAAAGATACCCAAAATAAAGAGAGATATTATAAATTGATAAAAGTGTAGATTTGCAAAGAAAACACGATCCTAGGCATGTAGTCACTTAAAGACTGAAAAGTACGTGAAGCAAAAATTTACAGAACCAAAAGAAAAAGTTAAAAAGTACACAATTGTAGTTGAAAATTTTAAAAACAGAAGTAGTAACAGAAGTAGTAAACAGAAAATCAACGAATATATTGAACAAAGCCATTAGCTCACTGGATCTAACTGGCATTTAGAGAACATTCCACCCAGCAACACAATAATATGCATGTGTTTCAAGTGCACATGGAATATTCACCAAGATACATCATATCTTGGGGCATAAAACAAACCTTAACAAATATAAAAGAATTGAAATCCTACCAAGTGTGGTCTTTGTCCATAATGTGTGTCCACACAATGATTTTTTATTTAGGATAGGGAAAAAGTGATGCTCTTAATGGCAAGATGTGCAGCACAAATTAATAAGGGGAACTCCGTGTATTTTATCTACTTCAGTAATGGAATGGCAACTTGGGGATTTTGTGAATAAAATTTATCTGCCTTATATAGTTCTTTGAAAGAGAATATGTGATTTGTGAGAATTACAGTTTGTTTTCTTTTTTTAGAAGAAAAAATTTCTAAAGATTAATAATAGAAAGCTAACAAGAATATCTCCAAACATTTGGAAACAACATACTTTTAAATAATCTGTGGGTGAAAGAGTAAGTCTCAGGGAAATTAGAAGATATTTTGAATTGAGTGAATATGAAAATACAATGTATAAAAATTCATGGGATACAGCTAAAGCTGTGCTTAGAGGGAAATTTATAGCATTAAAATGCTTCTATGAGAAAAATACCTGTCCTAATATGTTATATTTATATATCATTATTTATTTATAATTAGTAAAACATTATTAAATTTCACAATACTGTGGGCACAAAAACTACCTTTAAAACTTGCAGAGAAAAAATAAAAATAGATTGTATGCTTTATATTAGATACATGGGTATCTCTTCCCGCTACCCCCTCAGAGAAATGAACTGATATATTTGACTGAATTGAGAGAAATTTCACAGTTTTATTGGTGAGTGTGGAAAGAATTGTTGATAGGAAAATAGGAAACCAAGCAAATGAGCAAATGTGATAATTATACTAATTTCCGGGAAAAACAAAGGTGTACAAGAAAGGAAAGATAATTACCACATACAAGCGGTTTAACTCTGAATAATACATATTTAGTTATGATAATATAAACTCTGAGTATTCAGTTTGTCAAAAATGTGATATAACTTAGCAAAATAGGGAGAGGTGTAGAACAGGAAGTTAATGTGGGGTAGTGTAAGAATACAAAATTCTGATTTTTTTATCACAAGAAATTAATGTGTGATGCTTGAAAATGGAAAACTTAATAAATAGCAGCAGGGCATGTTATTTAGAAATATGACAATGAATACTAAAAAAAAAAAAGCATCTAGAAAAATTGAGTTGCTCCCTCTGGGAAAAGAGAATCACATGTGAAAGGAAGTAGTAAGGCTGTTTAATTATAAACTTTTAGTAGTATTTCACTTTTTAAGGTATGTGTACTAGTTTGATACACATAAAAAGAATGTTCAGTGCTAGAACATAATTACTTTCTTTGCAGTGAATAGTAGCAATAGTAGTAATAGTAGCTAATCTTTATAAAGGGCTTACAGTGTGGCAAGGCCTATGCTAAGAGCTTTTCATTCATTGTCTTATGTAATCCTCACGGGCCTCATCTGAAGTAGGTACTATTTTTCAGGAATACATTAATAACATTAAGACTTAAAGAGGTTTTATAAATTGTCCAAAGTTAGTATTTGGCAAGTGGCTTTGCTAAGATGAGAATCTTAGCTCCTGACTACAGGGCCCTGAGTCCTAACTATACTCACATTTTATAATTTTACCAGCCTTACTTACCTCCCTGGAGTTTTCTAGATTTTCAGTGAGACAATAAATGTGAAAGGTCTTTAAAAAGATTAAAAAGCTACAGAAGAGTATGTTCTTTTGAAATTTCCTGTCAGTCTATAAAATTTAAACTTTCCTTCTCTGCTGGACTCTTGCTTCACTGTCTCCATTGCCAGGCTGTAGATTTTGTTCCCTGATTATCTCTGAGCTCCAGTCCCAAAATATAGGCTGTGGTACCAAAACTGCCATGCTTGGAAGGATGAATGTAACACGGGAAGATGGTTTCTTCCTTCTGATATTACCACTTCTGTTCCCCCCCACCCCGTCTGCCCCACTTTTCCTAAAATCAAAGAATTATAGTCACAAATCAAAATCCACTTTTATAACCTCAATATTCTTTTAGTCTTGGGCTTCTATTACTGTGCTGCCTATTATACATATTTAAACAACAAAAGATGTTATAAAAATTCCTTCTAGGCCTCTGTAAAGTGACAATATAGATTAGACGGCAGATAGTAAATTTTTTAAGGATTTTAGTAGGATAGAAAAAGAAGTTTATAGATACATACTCTTACCTTTCAAAAAAGTAAGTTTGACATTTGGGTATATTTAAAGTTCCAGAATTAACTTTCACGAATCAAATTTTCTTTGCCCCATCACAGCCTTCCATCATTAGCCAGTGCATTCTGGAAAACATCCCAAATATTCAAGCCTGTTCTTCATCTCAGTTCCCTGTCTGCTTATTCAAGATGAGAATCCAGGACAGAAATAACTCAGGAAAAAAGCAGGGGAAAAACATTTATCAGCAGGAAGCTAAGGAAAACACATTCATGGATCAATCTCTTTTAAGTCAGCAAACATGGAATTCCTCTCCCCAATGCCACAGACCAAGTATAGAGGGAAATTGAGAGCCCTGGGGAAAATATTAAACTGTTAAAGAGACGTCAAAATGATTTCTCTGTATAAATAACGGCCTCTCCGTTAACTGTTGATCACATTCTCAGACACAATACTAATGTTAAAATGAACATTCCAGTTCTTTCAAGAGACTGTCTCAATTAAAAAGCTGCATAAAGGCTATTATTATCTCCAGAGACTGAGATTATCATCATCAACACCATGAAAATATGGGTTTTAGTAGTTGTTAGAGAGTATCTGCTTCAGTGGCTTCCAGAGTGGAAGGCCCTCAGGGGGAGGTAGAATGGAGAACAAGAGAGGTTTCCCACATCCCACAGTTCAGAGAACTCTATTTTCAAGTTTTTCTTTGTTATATCCACCAGCCAAAGATCACCAGGAAAACTTTTAGTCAATAAAGTTAGGTTTATTATTATTGCAGCAAGTGAGACTGCACACTATGCAGAAACATTGGAGATTCTCTGAAAGAGGAAATGGGTAAGGGGAGGGGGTCACTTATTATAGGATTGAGGCTTGTGTTTTTTATTTTATTTTATTTTAGTGGGACGGCTCAGGAGGCAAGGGTCTGCTGTCAGGAATCTGGGGCAGTTTGATAATTGACTACCTTATTTTTTATCTAGGAGGTAAGGGAAAAAATGGGGCTAGAGTATTCATTGAAGAAGCAGTTGTCGCTCATGTTAACTTAGAAGGTGGTGCAGTGGTGTTTGGTCATTCTCTGCCTAATGGCTCTGCTAATATCTCTGTTTAGGTATCATTGTGGAGTGTGAAGTGGTCTTTCCATTCTTTTGTTCCATCACAGTCATGGGGAGTCCTTGTCTAATGTTGATATCCTGTGATATTGTTTTTGTCCCCCAAAGGAACACCATGCCCTAACTGGAAGCAACTAGACCAACTTCCAGGGGTCAACTGTCAGGATTGCTCTATATTTTTAAGAACAGCTTTATTGAGATATAATTGACACACAAATTACACATACTTAATGTGTAAAATTTGATAAATTTTGACATATATATATCCTTGAAACCATCACCACAATCAAGATAGTAAATGAATCCATCACCACCCCAAAAGTTTCTTGATGCCCCTTTGTAATTCCTCCCACCCCCATCTCTCCATCCATCCATAGTAACCACTGATCTAATTTTTGTCATTATAAAATAGTTTGCATTTGCTAGTTTTATAAAATGAATCATATAATACGTACTCTCTTTCGTTGGGCTTCTTTCACTGCTATAGTCATTTTGAGATTGACTCAAGTTGTGTGTATTCATAGAAAATTCCTTTTTATTGCTAAAGAGTATCCCTTTGTATGGACATACCACTATTTATCTGTTGGTGAAGATTTCTGTTGTCACTAGTTTTTGGCTATTACAAATGAAGCTGCTATAAAATTCTTATACTAGTCTTTGTAATTGACATTTGCTTTTGTTTATCTTAGATAAGTACCTGGGAGTGGAATGGCCAGATCATATGATATATATGTGCCAAATTTTTAACAAAACTTCGGGGCTGCTTTTATCTTTCTCAACTTTTTGAGTTCTATATAAGATGTCAAGTAGCTTAGAATAAAACGTTCAATAGTGAGGGGAGGAAATGGTATTTGAAAACCACCCTTTCAGCTAATCCATTTTGTTTATGGATGAGGTAAATGAGACCACAGAGACTATATGAATGACAATAAGTAGGTATAAGATCCAGCACTAAATCCCTGGTCTTTTAGTACTGAGGTCCTGCTTTGGCTCCAGGGTGACTATCTCTTTCTCTGTGGAAAAGAACAAACCGAAAGATCAAATCAGAGTAATTATGTTTGTATTCCAGGTAGTTTCATGGTGCGATCACTATGTTAGATTTTATTTAATTTAAGAATGTCACTCTCCATTATTTTTGTCACTATCTTAGGTCAGATCTCTATCACCTTGTGTCCAAATTTCTGTAACATCATCCTTCCCAAGCTCTTTGCTTTCCCCATTCCACTCCTTTCAGTATAATGATAATGGTTTAGTTTTCTGTCCCTGTCTTCTTATTTCTTACTCTGCTGAATTCAGTCTCCTCTATCTAGTTTTGAATGCTCTCACCTGAAATCACCGATCATGTCACTCTTGGGCTTATCTAACCTCTACGCTCCTTAATCTCTCCAGTGCCCTAAAGCATCTTATACTCATTATCACACCCTTGATTTCATTTCACTACTGGAAATGCTTCTAAAATACGTATAGCCATAAAGCTGAATAGAAACCTTTTCACTTGTAAAACAACAGTGAATTATAAATACAAACAAAACTACAAAATAAAATAAATAAAACTAAAAATATTAACTTAATATGATCAAGGATATTTCCCCAAAACTAAACTGATGATGTTATTTTTGATGAAAACAAGCAGATATATTTGAATATTTTATAATTTTCGTTTATTTGATTATTTTTATATTGAGAATGATGGGCCATCATGTCTCATTGCTAATTTTACTAGTGCAATTTTTCAATTTTAACAATGACCTAATTTTAAATCACCAATTATTTACCGTGATGGTTTAGACTTTTAAAAAAATGCACAACGTGAGAGTTGCGAGTTACGTTTTATTTGGGGCAAAATGAGGACTGCAGCCCAGGAAACAGCATCCCAGATAGCTCTGAGAAACTGCTCCAAAGAGACAGGGGGGAAGATCAGTATATACGTGATTTTGGTGAAGGGGGAATACATACAGTCAAGCACATATTTTTTGTAGAAGGTTTCTGCTAGTCTCGTGAAGGTTACTGCTAGGCACGAGGAGCAGTCATCACCATGAAGGATTTTAGTGCTTTTCTAGATATGAGGAGATATAAGAATTGGACTCATAAAATTGTCTCCTGAAAATATCTATCTGAAGACCTGTTCTGCCAGTTTTCCCCAGAGCACAGAGTGCCTCATTTCAGCTCTCCACCCTGAACTTTCAGGGCGTGTTGAAAGTCAGCAGCTGCAGCAGCACATGATTTAATCCTTGTAGGGGTAGATGGCAAGTGCCAATGGAAAATGCCATTTGTAGTTGACAATGGTATAGTCGATTTAATACTGTACTCCAAAATCCAATACTGAAAAGTTAAAAATAAGTAATTTCAGGTTTACTACATATTATTTTTGCCTTTTTCTTACATAAAAAAGAGTGCACAATGTATTTATTGGTATTTTGAAGTAATCCTGACTACAACGGCTCTTATGCCTTTTGTTTGATGAGACTTGTACTCTGAGAGCTTTTTGATGACTCAATTCTCCATTTGAACCTCTGTAAAAAGCCCTTCATGCAGCAGGTAGTAATATACTTGGCCTTTACTTGTGAGTATAATCATAAACAATTTTGGTTCCTGGAATTCTCTGGCAGCACTTGGAGATGAAGTAGTCATCCAGATGATCAAGATGAAATTTCTTTATATATTTTTAGACTGCAACTGAATTGAAATGTTCAATTTGTTAAAAAAAAAATCTTACATTTTGTCCCTAAGAATGCATCTGAGGAATGATAAATAGGAGCCTGGAAACCATAGGATGAAACACGCTTACCCGGTATTGCATTATACAGTATAGTTGAGAAACAGAGGTGCTTTGTCAAAAGCACCTCACTGCTTATTTCATAGAACAAAAAAAAAAAATAGAACAAAGAAGATCACAGCAGACAACAGGCAAGGAGGAAAAGGCTTCCTCTACTCCGAGGCCCTTCTATCTAGACCCTCTACCAGGTGGCTAGCAAATAAATTTAAATAAATAACATTTATTTCTCCGTTTTGCAAACAGTCATTTGCATTCTTTGTAAGTGCCTGGATTGCAAAGCAAAATGACTATGTGATTTCAAAGATTCTCCTTCCTTTCTTTGCAGATAATAACATTGGTTGTGCTCAGCAGTCCTCGATAATGTGATTCTGGATTCACAACAACAAATGAGAGGGTGAAAAATCTTTCGTTATTACACTATTTATGTAATTCTAGCAAAAATCACCCATCTGATAAATGAAAAGAGGTTATAAGGCAGAGTAGAGTGGCCAAGGGAGAAAACACGACATGAAAAAGAGAAAATAAAACGTATATGAAAAGAAAATGAGAAACACCCCCAGAGAGAGAGAGAAAATGAGAAATAGAGATAAGATACCAAGCCTAGAGCAAGGTGAATATTCTCCTTTGGAGCCAGTGAAATATTCTATTTAGTGCAAGCAATATAAACTATAGTATTTTTTGGTTAATAACTCTGATTTATTAGGTTCTTTAAGAACACTCATAACAGAGTTTCATTGGTAAATATCAGACACTAGAGTTCATAACATTAAATTAAAATTCAATGAGGCTAAATTAATAATGGGGGACTCTAGGAGGGCTCACGCCAAGGAGAACTTCCCAGAACTTCTGTTGCCCATGTCCTTGTATCTGCAGTGAGCCACAGGCACCGCCCACCTCTTCAGGAGACCCCCCAACACTAGCAGCTGTGTGGCTGACAGGGTCTTGGTGCTCCGGCCGGGTGTCAGGCCTGTGCCTCTGAGGTGGCAGAGCCGAGTTCAGGATATTGGTACACCAGAGACCTCCCGGCTCCACATAATATCAAACAGCAAAAGCTCTTGGAGAGATCTCTGTCTCAACGCTAAGACCCAGCTCCACTCAATGACCAGAGAGCTCCAGTGCTGCACACCCATATCAAACAACTAGCAAGACAGGAACAAAACCCCACCTATTAGCAGAGAGGCAGCTAAAATCATAATAAGTTCACAGACACCCCAAAACACACCTCCGGACACAGTCCTCCCCACCAGAAAGACAAGACACAGCCTCATCCATCAGAACACAGGCACCACTCCCCTCCACCAGGAAGCCTACACAAGCCACAGAACCAACCTTAGCCACTGGAGGCAGACACCAAAAACAACAAGAACTATGAACCTGCAGCCTGTGAAAAGGAGAACACAAATACAGTAAGCTAAGAAAATGAGAAGACAGAGAAATACGCAGCAGATGAGGAGCGAGGTAAAAACCCACCAGACCAAACACATGAAGAAAATAGGCAATCTACTGAAAAAGAATTCAGAGTAATGATAGTCAAGATGATCCAAAATCTTGGACATAGAATGGAGAAAAAGAAGAAATGTTTAACAAGGACCTGGAAGAATTGAAGAGCAAACAAACAGTGATAAACAACACAATAAATGAAATGAAAAACTCTTTAGAAGGAATCAGTAGCAGAATAACTGAGGCAGAAGAACGGATAAGTGACATGGAAGATAAAATAGTGGAAATAACTACCACATAGCAGAATAAAGAAAAAAGAATGAAAAGAACTGAGGAGAGTCTCAGAGACCTCTGGGAAAACATTAAATGCAGCAACATTTTAATTATAGGGGTCCCAGAAGAAGAAGAGAAAAAGAAAGGGACTGAGAAACTATTTGAAGAGATTATAGTTGAAGATTTCCCTAATATGGGAAACAAATAGTCAATCAAGTCCAGGAAGTGCAGAGAGTCCCATACAGGATAAATCCAAGGAGAAACATGCCAAGACACATATTAATCAAGTTATCAAAAATTAAATACAAACAAAATATCTTAAAAGCAGCAAGGGAAAAGCAACAAATAACATACAAGGGAATCTCCATAAGGTTAACAGCTGATATTTCAGCAGAAGCTCTGCAAGCCAGAAGGGAGTGACAGGACATATTTAAAGTGATGAAAGGGAAAAGCCTACAACCAAGATTACTCTACCCAGCAAGGATCTCATTGAGATTTGACGGATAAATTAAAAACTTTACAGAGAAGCAAAAGTTCAGAGAATTCAGCACCACCAAACCACCTTTACAACAAATGCTAGAGGAACTTCTCTAGGCAGGAAACACAAGAGAAGGGAAAGACCTACAATAACAAACTGAAAACGATTAAGAAAATGGTAATAGGAACATACATATCGATAATCACCTTAAATATAAATGGATTAAATGCTCCACCCAAAAGACATAGACTGACTGAATGGATACAAAAACAAGACCCATATGTATGCTGTCTACAAGAGACCCACTTCAGACCTAGGGGCACATACAAACTAAAAGTGAGGGGATGGAAAAAGATATTCCATGCAAATGGAAATCAAAAGAAAGCTGGAGTAGCAATTCTCACATCTGAAAAAATAGACTTTAAAATAAAGACTATTACAAGAGACAAAGAGGACACTATATAATGATCAATGGATCAATCCAAGGAGAGGATGAAACAATTGTAAATATTTATGCACCCATGATAGGAGCACCTCAATACATAAGGCAAATGCTAACAGCCATAAAACAGACCAGTCACAAGCACTGAAATTGAAACTGTGATTAAAAATCTTCCAACAAACAAAAGCCCAGAACCAGATGGCTTCACAGGCAAATTCTATCAAATATTTAGAGAAGAGCTAACACCTATCCTTCTCAAGCTCTTCCAAAATATAGCAGAGGGAGGAACACTCCCAAACTCATTCTATGATGCCACCATCACCCTGATACCAAAACCAGACAAGGATGTCACAAAGAAAGAAAACTACAGACCAATATCACTGATGAACATAGATGCAAAAATACTCAACAAAATTCTAGCAAACAGAATCCAACAGCACATTAAAGGGATCATACATCATGATCAAGTGGGGTTTATCCTAGGAATGCAAGGATTCTTCAATGTACACAAATCAATCAATGAGATAAGCCATATTGACAGATGTAAGGATAAAAACCATATGATCATCTCAATAGATGCAGAAAAGGCTTTCAACAAAATTCAACACCCAGTTATGATAAAAAACCCTCCAGAAAGTAGGGATAGAGGGAACTTACCTCAACATAATAAAGGCCCTATATGACAAACCCATAGCCAACATCATTCTCAATGGTGAAAAACTGAAACCATTTCCACTAAGATCAGGAACAAGAGAAGGTTACCCACTCTCACCACTGTTATTCAACATAGTATTGGAAGTTTTAGCCACAATAATCAGAGAAGAAAAAGAAATAAAAGGAATCCACATCGGAAAAGAAGAAGTAAAGCTGTCACTGTTTGCAGATGACATAATACTATACATAGAGAATCCTAAAGATGGTAGCAGAAAACTACTAGAGCTAATCAATGAATTTGGTAAAGTAGCAGCAGGATACAAAATTAATGCACAGAATTCTCTGGCATTCCTATACACTAATGATGAAAAATCTGAAAGAGAAATTTAGGAAATACTCCCATTTACCACTGCAACAAAAAGAACGGAAACATAGGCAGAACACTCTATGACATACATCACAGCAAGACCCTTTTGACCCACCTCCTAGTGAAATGGAAATAAAAAATAAATAAATGGGACCTAATGAAGCTTAAAAGCTTTTACAATGCAAAGGAATCCATAAACAAGATGAAAAGACAACCCTCAGAATGGGAGAAAATATTTGCAAATGAAGCAACTGACAAAGAATTAATCTCCACAGTATACAAGCAGCTCATGCAGCTCCATATCAAAGAAACAAACTACCCAATCCAAAAATGGGCAGAAGACCTAAACAGACATTTCTTCAGAAAAGACATACAGATTGCCAACAAACACATGAAAGGATACTCAACATCACTAATCATTAGAGAAATACAAATCAAAACTACAATGAGGTATCATCTCACTCTGGTCAGAATGGCCATTGTCAAAAAATCTACAAACAATAAATGCTGGAGAAGGTGTGGAGAAAAGGGAGCCCTCTTGCACTGTTGGTGGGAATGTAAATTGATACATCCTCTATGGAGAACAATATGGAGCTTCCTTAAAAATCTAAAAATAGAACTACCATATGACCCAGCAATCCCACTACTGGGCGTATACCCTGAGAAAACCATAATTCAAAAAGAGATAGTGCTGTATTCGTGGCAGCACTATTTACAATAGCCAGGACATGGAAGCAACCTAAGTGTCCATCATCAGATGAATGGATAAAGAAGATGTGGCACATATATACAATGGAATATTACTCAGCCATAAAAAGAAATGAAATTGAGTTATTTGTGGTGAGGTGGATGGACCTAGAGTCTGTCCTACAGAGTGAAGTAAGTCAGAAAGAGAAAAACAAATACTGTATGCTAACACATATATATTGGCAGTTTCTTATAAAGCTAAACATGCAATTAATATAAGAGACAGCAATTTCACTATTGGGCATTTATCCCAGAAAAATTAAAATTTATATTTACACAAAATCCTGTACATAAATATTCATAGCAGCTTTAATCACAGTAGGCAAAAACTGGAATCAGCCTAGATGTCTTCCAACAGGTGAATAGTTGAACAACATATGGTAAATGCATGCCATGGAATACTACTCAGTAATAAAAGGAAACCAACTCGATACATTCAACAACAGGGATGAACCTCCAGAGAATTAGAGTGAGTGGAAAAGCCAACCACAGAGACATACGGTATGAATTCGTTTATATGACATTCTCGAAATGACAAAGTTATAGAAATGGTGAACAGGTTAGTGGCTGCCAGAGTTTAGCAATGAGGTGGAGAGTTGTAGCAAGAGATGTGGCTGCAGCTATAGAAGAGTAACTTTTGTGGATTCTTTGGTGATGTAACTATTCTGTATCTTGTCTGCAGTGGTGGATGCACAAACTTATAGATGGAATTAACTTGTAAAGAACTAAATACATACACACACACACAAAAATGAATACAACTAAAACTGGGGAAATCTGAATAAGGTTAATAGATTATATTAATGTCAGTATTCTTGTTGTGATATTTTGCTATAGTTTTGTAAAATGTTTCCATTGAGAAAAACTGGGTAAAGGGTAAAAGGGATCTCTCCGTATTATTTCTTATAACTACAGGTGGATTTATAATTATTTCAATAAAACTTTCAATTGCAAAGTCAGTTGACTATATTTCTGGGCTTTCCCAGAGTCTGCCTCTAGGCTTTCCATTCTATTCCATTGATCTATCTGTCTGTCCTTTTGCCAATATCACATTGTCTTGATTACTGTAGCTTTATGGTAAATTTTGAAATTTTTATAATATTCTTATATTTTTCAATTGTTCTTGCCTATTTACTCTTCCTGCTAAACTTTAAAATAACTGCACCTATTTACAAATATATTAATTTTGATTGGGATTGAGTTAAACCTTTAAATGATTTTGGTAAGAAATGTACTCTCTAAAGCATTTGATGTTCTCATTCAGCAATATGGTATGTTGCTGTAGTTTTTTTTCAAATATTTTCTCTTGTTCAGTCTTACTCCTAGAGATTCTGCATTTTCATGGTAGAGCTGTGCCTTTTGGGTTTCATGATATTGATACTACTATTGATTTCATCTTTTAACTTCAGTAGTATTTTCTGATATGTATGCAAGTGTATTTTTATGCTGACATTTTATGGAACTCTTTAATTCTAAAGGTTTTCAGTTGATTTTCTTAAGTGAAGCATCAATATATATCTGCAGATAATAGCTTTCCCCTGTCTTCGGGAAAGTTTTGTCTGTTACTTTGTTTGTATATTTTATTATGCTATCACATTGGTCAGGACTTTCACAAAACTGAAGCATAAGCCCACTAGCAAACTCTAGGAGACAGTCTAGAATAGACAGCTCACAAGTACCTCACCTTCAGCATCAGAGGTATGAAGGAACTGGTGTAGTTACACTCCAACTCCTGTCAATCATTGGTTGAGGCCTATCTCTAGCAGGTGGTATGGGTGAGGGAAGACTCCAGGGCACTTCAAGCCTGTCCCAAAGGTGGACAAAGCAGGCTCTGAAGACCAGAGAACTTTCCTGAGCAAAGGAATTCAGGTGCTGATAGTTGGAAATTCAGCACTAAAATGCTTTGACGGAATGTGAGTATTCCATCGCATCAAGGCATCAGCATCTAGTTGAGAAGCCGTCTTTTCTCACTCTCCTACACTCCTCTCACAAATTCTCACTGACATCCTCCCATTGGTCCTGAGGTCATTGTGGTTAGACACACACACGCACACACACACGCGTGCGCGCACACACACACACACACACATGCACACGTAAGGGAGAGATGTTATTCTCAGAAATTCAAGAGCATCTGACTCTTAGCTGAGTTTCCAAGGCAAGGTCATCATTGCCATTCCCATTGACGATGAATCCTAGGCTACTTGACTTCCTGTAAACCATTTTATTTGAGCAAAGCATACAAACAAAAGAGAATGTTTCCACAAGAAAGAGGCTGGGAGTCAGCAAGCGTGAGAGTGATCTGGAGTAAAACCTTTGGAAAGTGTGGGTTTTACTCTTGCCTGCCTCAAAGAGGCCAATGACCTGCAGGTTCTCCAGGTGACTGGCTCTGGGAGTAGCAGCTTCAGAGAATTATGAATGTCTCCTCCCAACCTGGACCTCAGAGACTGCTTATCTCTCATGTCCTTGAGAAGCAATAGCGTGAAGATGAAGGTTTCTTTGATTTCTTCTCTTCCAACTCTTTTAGATTCTTACCCTGTAATAATCACTAAAATCAAAATAAAACTTCCTGCTCTTTAAATGGATGATGTTTATTTAGTAGGTTTTGTTAATCTCCTATCTCTCAAATTCTGATGTCCTTATCAATGTACTTCCTAATCGTAACATTCATTTAAATAATCTCTTGTCTTTGTGAAGGATTCCTCTCATCTGCAGTCTTTATCAGGATGTCCTTTAAATCAGAATCCACTTAATAAAATGTGTAATGCCATGTTAACTTGGAAAGTTTTAGATGGTCCATATTATAGTGTATGGTGTTGAAAAAAGAGGCCTGAAGAAGGGAATTTTAAAGAAGGAAAATATTTACTATTAGATCAGCAGTCACTTAGAATTGTATTCATCACTATTGCTATTGTAATTTTAAGCTAATATTTGTTTAACATAATGGGAATAAAACTATATTGAGCATATGAATGTAGCTAGGATTTAGAGCGGCAGGAATTTGTTAATAAGTATAAATAACAGAAAGATAGACAACAAGGTGTGAATCCTCAAGTAATAAAATACCTCTTCAGATATTTTGTATTAAAGCCAAATGTACTTTGCTTTCCAATTTAAGAATAAGATCCTTTTGAAAGCAAAAAGCACATCTTTTGAATTGGTAACAATGGATGGCCAGGATGTTAGAACCTGGTGATGAAATTTAATTAGCCACTGCAGAAATTACCACTGCTGTTGTCCTTTGAAACTGGATCACTGAGTATAGCCAATTTCATTACCAAAGTCCTCTGAAGAGAGAAAACAAACCTTCTGGTAGACTTCACTTCCTTTTCTCCTTCAAACTCCTTATAGCTAATACAACACAGGGCTCAAAGATGTAACTGTAAATACTGTTTACCACAGGTGAAAGGTGAAGCTTTAATTCAGACTCATTAGAAATTGAGTAAACTTTCTATTATAAAATTGCCATTTAATTTTGACTTTAATTTCTCAGCTTCCATCTTTGCCTTATTTATAGTTATCCATTGATGTATATACCTGTACACAGATGGGATAACTCAGGAAAGGTGAGAATTTTAATTAAAAAGCTACATTTCTACTGGTGGTTTTTATCACTGGTATTAAAATTTAGAAGAGTGTGGCAAAGGAAGATTTCTTTTAAATCGACAGCTGCTTTGAAAAAAATTATTTTTAGAATTCAGCAGGTGGTACAGAAATCATACAAAGGAATGGGAACTGAATTATAAGTTGATGTGACCAATTTTTGTATTAGTTTCTTTATTTTCATTGCTAGGGTGGTTGTGGAATTTGTTATAAGTTAAGGGTCTACTTAAGGATAAGAATTTCTGTACTTGCCTAGCGCTGGGATGTTAAAAAATCTGGTCCTGAGTAACATCTAGGGGAATGGAGGATTTTAGATAAGAATGGAGACAAGAAAAACATTCACATACTAGTTCCTAAAGAGTGAACCCAATGTTTATGTAAGGTGAAAATAAAAATAAAACAAAATAGCCCATTCAAAAATCCTTAGTCATGGAATGAGGAGGCTTTTATAGGGGAAATAGACAAGTACAGGTACTTACAGTGTTGTACAAACATGCTCCTTACAAAGAAGACCTTTTTCTGAAATAGAGCAGAGAAGCCAGAAATGATCCCAAGAAACCTACTTCTTTGAGGAGAGAAAGGCAAGGAAATTTCTGGTAAGGTTTTAATCTAAAACAGACTAATTGTTTTATGAATGGAATAAATTTCAGTTATCTAGAAAATTTAGGTTTTTTTTTTTTTTTTTGCGGTACGCGGGCCTTTCACTGTTGTGGCCTCTCCCGTTGCGGAACACAGGCTCCGGACGCGCAGGCTCAACAGCCATGGCTCACGGGCCCAGCCGCTCCGCAGCATGTGGGATCTTCCCGGACCGGGGCACGAACCCTTGTCCCGTGCATCGGCAGGCGGACTCTCAACCACTGCGCCACCAGGGAAGCCCTAGGGTTGTTTTTTTTTTAACCTGAATCAACAAGATGTCACAGTGAATTCTTCTTTGATATTTCTCTCCAAGTAACAGGAAATGTCTTTAAAGCATCAGGAGAACTATATGGATCACTCCAGCTCAAGGAATATCAGGACATGGGCACAACCAGAAAATAAATCAGGAAGCCCGAACTAGGAAGAATCTTTGTATGCCTCCCCCGACCCCCTCCTCCACAGGAGTTTTCTAAGATTTAGTGATGATTTAGTGACTTTAGATCTAAATCATTGGTGGTCATAGTCAAATCTAGTTATATTACATGCTCTTCAAAAATATCAACACTTATATACATGTCTTTCATTCCACAGTTAATAAACTGAACTTTTTCCCTTATAAGAATTTCCAACCTAAGCAAAAGAACTATGTAGCTTGTGAATGCAACTCTAGCAGCTAATGGGGACCATTAAAATCTACTTCTGTAATAGAACCTAAAAATTTTGCAATCTGGTTCTTACTCTCATTACAAGGACTTTTTCTTGTTGTTGTTTAAAGATCAATAGCATTCTACTTCTTAATCATTTTGAGATCGATATTAAATAACCAAAGCAGCTCTTAAAAAGGAGATCTAGCAATAAATTTTCACCTAAACTAGAATTGGAATAAACTGATTATACTCAAGTTTCAGCAGTCTTCCTCGCTATGTTTTATGACATTAAACCATCGCTATTATATTTAACATTACATAGGGTGACAGGACAACGTAACAAATGTCTCCTACAGCTTTTATGAAAGACAAAAGGGGAGGTTTTTGTAGTAAATACACACTTGTGAAACTTAGTGTTGTAAATTGCAGAAGGCCTAAATTATTTGGGAGAAGATTAACCCCATCAGTAATTCATTCTGCCGCTATAGGCAGCAGTAAAAGCTTCTTGGAACCAGTTAATAGCAATGACAGTCATTGTGCTGTTAAGAGTAACAAAACAGAAACATGCAGCACTATATTCTTCCACTGTTAGACAAAGAGGGAAATAAAGCTATATAGGTAAAGGGTATGGAGACCACTTCATGAAGGCTAAGAATACATCAGTAATTCTGTTTTGTTGGTTTGCATAGTGTTTGGTCTCTAGAAGTTCAGAAGTGCAATCAAATTGATATATTATCTTTCATGGCACTTATCACAATTAAAATTAAAAAGTAGATTATCTAATGGGTAGCTTATTGTCTGTATCTCCTCCTAGAATCTAAGTTCCATGAGAACATGGTCCACATATGCTGTCTTTATCGCTGTATCGTCACTGCCCAGCACTGTGTGACACATAGGAAACTCTCTATAATGTTCGTTGAATAAACACAAGAACTGAATACATGAGTCATTAATTAGTACAAATATAAAATTGGGACAACTTATGAATAATCTTCCTAAAAAAGTATATTGAAAACATTCATCAAAATGATAAAAGAGTCATAATAAGTCCCATTTCTTGGTTGTGAATTTCTGCAATTGGTCTCTCAAGACTTGCTGCAATCAAAAGATAGATTCTGGAATCACCTCAGGTGCTGAATCAGGGCTTTGAGCCTTCAGACAAGCCAGAGCAGCAGCATACCCTCCACCCGGAAACAGAAGCTGGGAAAGATTTTTCCCTTTGGTTTGGAGAGTTTGGGGGTAGGGGTGTGGAGGAGTGAATTCACCCAGCAATTCAAGAACCACTACCACTCTCTTGATATGTCCCATCCCCACTCCCCACCCAAAGCAAACCTTGAGATGTATTTTATTTGGGAGGTGATCCAAGGCCGCATAAGCGAGGAAACGGAGAAAGTGAGACATGGGAGGAGAAAAGTCAACAGAGGGCATGTTAAAGAACAGGTTGCTATGGTTACTGGGGCTCAATCCTGCTGGGTACCCTCTAGGATACTAAATGAAATATACTCCAGAATCTTGGGCGTTTCTTTACCAACTCTGATCCTTAGTTGTTTGAGGGTTGTCCTGAGCGGCATCAACTTTCGGCATCATCCTGTTATATCTGTTGTACACCTAGCAAGCTCCCGTAAATCCAGAGAAAGCGCTCAGGCAGACAAGCAGGGAGCCTCAGGTGCTTTAGGTGGGAACCAAACTCAGGAAGGGTTTCAGGTGAACTCGGAGGCTGGTGTCTTCTGCTTTCATATATACAAAAATTTCTCCCTATAGTTATAACTGAATCCTTACAGATACTCGGTGCTTTTGGAATTATTGATAACATTCCTCATTGTACATTTAAAGAAATTGAATAAATAAGCATCTCAGCCAGGTTTCAATCCCGATCCTCTGACTTCAAATCCCACACACTTTGCCCCGCCTTACGCCACCTCAGGAAGATAAGTTGGTTAGCTTCTAAATAAACAATGATACATGATGTGGCAATGCCGTAATTTATTTCGATGGTAGTTTCTGCCTCTTGCATCAGAGGCAGAGAACAGTGGCCCACATTTAAGGTTGAGACTAAAAATAGGGCCCATCAGAGGAGTCAACTACAAAAGGTGCTGTTCCAGGTGAAAAGAATTCTGTTAGATAGATCCACCAGATAGATAGTGAGGCATATTGAAATCACCCAACTTTTCTAACAGAAAAGAAATGGCTTCTTGGACTGGGGGGTGGTGGGAATCTTTTGAGGAGAAAATACAGTGTCATTAGCCAACCTATTCAATAAGGCCAAAGAAATGCTAGTAGATGGCCATGTTCTCTGGAAACCAATGTACATTTCAATCTCTCTTTCTTCAATCATCTGGACACTTTCACAATATAAGTGTTAGGTGGCTGTACTGTGTTTAGTTTGGGTCAGGCTGATAACTTAGTCTCTTTTTGTCTGTGGACTAGGGCTGCCGATACTTGCTTAAGACAAATACAGTATATATTGTTGATTTTGGAAAGCTTGCAGAAAACTATATGCCACATAGTTAAAATCTGCACAAAGATTTTGACATTAATTTTCATAGGTAACACATTCTCCTGAAAGGAGATTTCAGCATTGAAGGAAACTATTTTGCTTCTCCTACAGTATAATGTGGCCATTGGGACGGTTTTCCCTAAGGTCTTTGCAAGATTAAGAGTTTACAGTTTTTGCGTTAAATAAAGCATGGCAATACTGGGAAACTCTAAGAAAATCCTTTCAACTGCATCAGCCCTATCTTTGACTTCTTTTGGTTACACTTGGGTATTCTAATCTTCCATGCAGAAGTTTTGGCAAAATTATCTTATTCTTCCTAAGACGGTATATATAGTAAGCTAGAGTACGCTGGAATCCTGAGTCTTCTGGGACTGATTAATCCTTTCTACATCAGCTGCTCTCCTCACTTCTCCCTCCTCTTCTTATTAGAACATTAATCAGGCAAAGCAGCAAAGTAAACACAAAGACAGAAAATGTCATTACACTTAGTGTTGGATTTCTTACTCCTTATGAAAGAATGATGTCTTTTATAAAGAGTGATTTAGCATTTCAGTCCTTCCCTTCCAGAAAGGGGACAGATAAATGCTTGGGGAGACTTGACAATCACCATTTTTCTTTCGATCAGATCAGTTAATTAGTAATTAACAAATAGGCAGTCTCAGTAGAACTTTGATTTTATCAATTTTTCTTTAGTTTGTGCTTGAATGTGTATATGTGTATATTTGAAAGCCAACTACTAGTATCTTTTGTTCAGAGCAATGTTGATAAAAATCCATTAAGATTTTCATATGGTTGATACGAAATTCACATCCAATATAAACAGAGAAGAGGAAAGGAGGTACCAGGCAAGGAGCGGTAGAAGAAGTATTTTATCATTTATCAAGATAGAAGATTTGGCAAGTCATATTTAAATATAAAAAGTTATGACTCTCACTTTTAACTTTCACCCGTTTTAATGTTACTTATTGTTCACCCTATGTGTATTTACTGCCATATTTTCTCCTTCAGAGTAAAAGTTCTTTTTATTTTGGCTTTCTTAAAAAAAACCTTTTATTGAAGTACATTATACATATAAAAAAGTGCATAAATCATAATGTACATCTCAATAAATTTTTACAAACTGAACACATCTGTATAATCAGCACCCAGATAAAGAAATAGAGTATCATAAGCATTCTAGAAGCTTCCAAGGGACTGGAAGTGTTCCTTCCAGTCACTACCCTCTCCACAAGGGTACCCACTATCACTACCCACTATCCTAACTTCTAACCATGCAGATTAGTTTTGTCTGTTTTTTAACTTTGTATAACTGGAATAATACAGTATAGGTACTCTTTTTGTGTCTGGCTTCTTTCACTCAACAGTTTGTGATAATTATTCACATTTTTGTGTGTAGTTATTCATTCTCATGGCTACATAATATTCTATTTTTTTGTTTTTTAATTTTTATTGTTAAAATATTGGATATATTCTATTTTATTAATGAGGTATAATCTACAATATTATGTAAGTTTCAGGTGTACAACATAGTGATTCTCAATTTTTAAAGGTTATACTACACTTATAGTAATTATAAAATATTGGCTATATTCCCTGTGCTGTACAATATTTCCTTGTAGCTTATTTATTTTATACATAGTAGTTTGTACCTCTTAATCCCCTACCCCTATCTTGCCCCTCCCCACCTTCCCCCTCTCCACTGGCAACAATTAGTTTGTTCTCTATGATATTGTATTGTTTGAACGTACCATGGTTTATTTTTCTTTTTACTGTTGAAGGACTTTTGTGTACTCTCTTGTTTGGAGATATTACAAAAAGTATTATAATATCCTTGAATATATCTTTTGATAATTGTGTGTATACATTTCTTTTATGCATACATATACCTATGAATGGGTCACAGAGTATGCAAATTTTGCTCTTTAATAGATACTACTAAGCAGTTTTCCAAAGCAGTTGTATTAATTTACACTCCTGCCAGCATTTTTCTGCTGTATTTTGCTACTGATCAGTAATCAAAAGCATAAGCAAATTTCCCAAATTATTGTTCTGAGTGGGGCATTTGGGGGTGGGAGAGAATAGAGGAAGGAACAAAGGGAGAGGGCTTCTGCTGTTTTCAGTATAAAGATTTAGCCTTGAGAACTGGAGGAATGAGGTGCCTGAGATCATTTAGATGAGAGAATTTGGAGTCTCATGGGAGAGAACTTTTGCCAAAAAGAAGAGTCAGATTTCTGACACGCTTTGTCAGTGGAGGGATTTTTGAGGACAGCATGGTGTTTTTTAAAATCAAATTTATATCCTGATCTGGCCATACCATGTATCCTGGGAAATGTGGAAAAGTGAATAAGCTTTATTCCTGAATTTTTTATGGCATTGGGTTATATTCAGACAGCTTTGGTAACCATGCAGAAAGTTAATATTCCAAAGAGAGATCATGATGTTCTCTTTCCCTTGGCGTGGAGCGTGGGTCTTTGGCGCACTTCAGAGTTCCAAGAGCTTCTTTGTATTCATGACGCCAGGTGTCACTCATCACTGGCCAGTGAGGTCCTGGCAGGACATATCAGTTCTGGAGAGAAATAACCACCTCTGGGTACAAGAATAGCTACGTCTGGGTACCAGGTTGGATTCCTCCTCAACCCAGCAGGTAGTAAAAAGAGAGTCAGAGCGCAAGGGGAAGAAAACATCAGACATTCCACTATAGCTTAGTTTCTGAATTAGTTTCTATGTTGGCTTGCTAGGTACATTTAAAAGGGAGAAATTCAGCCTTCTCTTTCAGGTTTTGACTTCTTACTCATTAGTTAATCTATTCATTCAACAGTTGTTTAATACTAACAAAGCACCAAGCATGGTGCAAGGCACTGAGGATAAAATAGTAATCCAACAGATTTGATCCCTGTATCCATTGAGCTTATAGTTTATTAGGAGTCTTCGTAGCAATATCGACTAAGAAACATAGTTGTCTGGATAATATCCTGGCATCCAGATTGATCTGACTACCCCGAGCACTCAAACAGAAAACAGAGTTCTAGATTGGAAGTTTGTGTGGTAAATGTGGGATCAGAGCCAGAAAATAAGTGTGTTAAAGAAAAACAAATAGCTGTGAGTTAGCTCCCCTTGTAATAAAGATATTTATTTGTAAGGACATGGTCCAGTCAATGAGTGGCCTGAAATTAGCACATGTCATTTCATTTCCCCTGATTATGTCCTTGTCTGTAAAGTGGCATCATTATCTTCTGTAATTTACTTTACACGGTGACTTTGGTCGTCAGCAAATGTAATTTAACTCAAAGCACTTTAACAGTATAGTTTGGTACAGTGTAAGATATCATTGCCATCATTGTCATCACAGTAAAATGACAAATATTATTCAACGTAAAATGATCAATGTAACACCTTCTACATTCACAACCTATGGCCTTTGTTTTCCACATTGGTGACGATGTGGAAAACAAAGGCTTATTTTTTTCATTGTTTTGCTTTTATACATTCTAGGTTATCTAACCCAAGGAGAATTGCACAAGGGGCATCATTGACAAAAAGGCTGAGTCTCCAGGATCTCCTGCCTCCACTTCATTTTACAGATGTGTAAATTTAAGTCCAGATGGGTTCATTCATCCACTAGTGGTCCCAGAGTAAAACAAATAGGATGTCTGAAACTCATTAGGAGTGTCAAGCGTAAATTGCAAGTAGAGCTAGTAGCTTTAACATGGTAGCAACACTTAGACGCTATGTTAAGTACAAATAATGAGTAAGCAAATAGCTTGAGAGACAAAGAATTCTGAAGATGTATTAAATATATAGTAATTTGGTAACCTGTAAGATATGTTAAAGATAAAATAAATGCAATGTATGATTGAAAAAAATCAAGAGTCTATTGAGAGTTAGAAAGGGATGGAAAGACCACATCATATTCATTACAAATAGCTGGAAGCTGTGTCATTTTTCTAAATCAACCATCCATTGAGTTCTAAATCCACTGAGTTTCTAAATCAACCATCCATTTTTCTAAATCAACCATCCATCCATGAGTATAGTCCCATTCCAGCCCCACATGTGCTCTACCCAGAAAATGTAGATAAAATCCATGACTATTCAGCAGGTTTGTTGGTGAGCTACAGCTGTGGTCAGGTGTTCTTTCCCCTGTGTCTCTCTAGTAGAGTAATGTGTGCCATTAGCCTGGGGCCCCTTCTGTCTGTGATCCTCCTTGCTTGAACTTCAAGTCTGGTCCTCATAACCACTCTGATAGCAGAGAAGATGGTTGCAGGAGAGAGAGAGAGAGAGAAAACCATTGCCTAACCTAGGATTCAGGTGGTGTGGTCCTTTTGCCACTGGTACCCTGTCCTAAGTATGTGAACCTACCCCATCTCTTTCCCCTTGCTTCTCATTGTGTGTTTTAAATTGTCTTAGTGAACTGTGTGATTTGTACATCTTAATTTGGTTTAAGAGCCTTTCTCTTTCATGGCCTCTGCGGGAGCCTACATGAAGGCCACTCCACTGTTCCGTCAAGGTAACATGCCACATGACAGTATCCAGATGACCTCCTTTCTAACACACATGGCCCACATGATACCAATGATGCAAACTAAGCAACTCAGTCAAACTGCCATCAGGAAAGCAAAGCCTCTGACCTGAAAGCTATGACAATAACAGGATAGAAAAGCCTGGAACTCAAGTCTTAGAAGGCTTCTTGGAGAAGACTAAATAAGAATCCATGAATTCAACCAGGATTTCCCATAAAATTGCTCACTCATTTTCAAATTGTAAAACCACCAATGAGGTACTCAGATGTTTCAGTAAACAGAAGAATAACATATCTATGTTTACAGCACATTGACTCTTGCAAAGGATTCTAGGATATCTGCCATGTTTTTACCTTCTACTTTTGGGAAATTGAAGATAATGGAAATGGAAACCAACATAATATTTTCCCATTTGAGTAAAAAGGTATCGTAAGTTGATGAAGAAAGGAAAGAATACTATCCAGAGCTATTTGTAATGTTCCTTTGATTTTACTCAGAATTATGGAAAATTATAGGTTCATTGACAGAGAGAATGAAAATGAAACTCATAGTTTCTGCATTTATCTGATCGCAATTTTTTCTTGTTTATCTGATCCTGATTTTCTCATTAGGGTTTAATAGCTTATAAAATTTTGGATTCTCATAAAAAAATTCTTTATTATGAAAACATTCAAACTTAAAGAAAATAGTGTAATGAACCCATTTATCCAAAACCTAGAATTAACAATGTTCAGTATTTTGCCATATTTCTTCATCTATTTTTGACTGAAGTATTTCAAAATAAATTACAGATTTCATGATAGTTCATTCCAAAATGCTTCCATTTACTTCTCTAAAGAGGACGTGCTCTCACATAACCACAGCATCATTATCACATTTAACAAAATTAACTAGTATTTCTAATATCATCTACTACCAGGTTTATATTCACATATTTTCTAGTTGTCCCCAAAATGTCTTCTACAGCTGGTTTGTTTAACTGAGGATTACACATTCTATTTATTTGTGAGAGCTCTGAAGTAATATAATCTACAACAGCTGTCACACTTGCTTTTTCCATGACATTGACTTGTTAAAAAATACCAGGCCAATTATCCTTAGAATGTCCCATCTTCTAGAAGTATCTGTTTCCTCATGGTGGTTTGATTAATTGGTTCTCTTATCCTCTGTATTTCCTGAAAACTAGCAATAAGATATATAGGTCTGATTATTTTCAAATTCAATTCAGTTCAGATGGCAAGAATTCACCATATATGTACTAGGGACTTTTTACTGTATCACATCAAGAGGCACATAGGTCTGATTCTAACCATTTTACATTTTCTGTTTTCCCAAAGTTAATTGTTGATTACAAAATAATATTTTGTTAATGATCAAATAGTTTTTGTCATTAACTGAACTAGCCAGTTAGTAGATATTAACCATTTCATATAATCATAGGTGCTACACACTGGCCTCCATTTTGGAACAAATACATCTTTCATATGGTATTATAAAAGGAAGCAGTTCTCACTTCAAATAAAATGTAATTGGGGGAATAATTAGATACCAAGCTTTCATAGCAAGAAATTCCTTCTATAACGTGGTGAGCATATTCCCTAACTGCCTGGATCAGTCTTTCGATGCTGACTTTATATAAGGGTTTTATTTTATTATTTTTTTTGGCAGTTTAAGGCTCATGAAAAATATCCCTTAAATTGCCTGCCCTTGACTGCTAAAGTTACTTAATAGAGACATTGGGAAGAGTTTTCCATTTATTACTTTTGGCATTTTTTTGAAAAATGTCTTTTATCAACAAATGTGTTTGCTATGCAGCAAACCAAGACTCAGAAGAAATATTGTTCTTCCCTCTGCTCATATTCCCCAGTTTATTCTGGCCCTCTAAATTAGTTTCTGGTTTCCCTGGATTACACACAAACTCTGAGCAGGATTTCAGTTGGAGATCAGAATTTTAAACACACACTATAATTTTGGAATGGTGATGCATTGTGGAAAACTTCGGGACTGTTTGCCAGCCCATTGTCACCTCTTTTTCTAGAAACCATTCTGCTACACACACTCCTCTCCCCTCCCACGACTATTTGATTCACCTAGAATGAACCAATTAGAAGTTACTGAGCTGAAGTCGAAGCCATGTAAAGCGAAGCCATGAGGGAATTAGAAAACTAAAGCAGAAAAAGCTGGTCTTCAGAAAGGGGAGGGCTGCAGATTCACCAAAAGCCCACGCGAGAACCCTGAGAAACAGACCCAATTCAGGTTTTCAAGGACAAAAGAAACAATCTCATTTTTTTCAGTGACAGAGAAAAGTCATTCTCTCACATATTCTCAGTTTCTTGTACCGCTTTCCATGGGATCTGACAATTTTTTTCCTCCTCAGTATTTCTATATATTTACAGTATCACCCTGAGTTTGATTTGACCAATGGAAAGTCACTTTCTTTTGCTTCCCACCAAAGAGGCTTGCAATGTAATATAGGTAGACATCACCTCTTGGTTTTCTAATCCAGAAAATGACAATAAATGAAAAGACCACTTTCTTCCTCTTTGCAAGCCTCCTTTGTTAAGCCTGAAATTTTTTGGCTTGGGTAAGAAGACTTGTATCTTCAGAATCTTTCTTTTTTAATACCAGGAATATCAGTACTTCTCCACAGAATTTGGTTTAGCTTTATTTTGTGGTCACCATTCGTTATGAAGTTGATTAAGCTGGACTTTTTCATTCTGAGGACTAGAAAGCTTAAAAATAAGTTCGAAACCCACAAAGAGCAACAGTTTAGACGTTTGTAAGATGTAATTTTCCATTAAGCTCATTCTTGGATCCTAATTTCCAAAAAGTATCTTTGTTCCATCTTTTCTTCCTCTCCTTCTCACCTATGTTTATCTTACATAATCTTTTTTTTCTTTTGTTTTGTTTGCTTTTTCTTTTTAAAATCATCTTTATGGAGTATAACTGATTTACAATGGTGTCTTAGTTTCTGCTTTATAACAAAGTGAATCAGCTATACATATACATACATCTCCATGTCCCCTCCCTCTTGTGTCTCCCTCCCTCCCACCCTCCCTATCCCACCCCTCTAGGTGGTCACAAAGCACCAAGCTGATCTCCTTGCGCTATGCGGCTGCTTCCCACTAGCTATCTCTTTTACATTTGGTAGTGTATATATGTCCATGCCACTCTCTCATTTCATCCCAGCTTACCCTTTCCCTCCCCATGTCCTCAAGTCCATTCTCTACGTTTGCGTCTTTATTCCTTTCTTGCCCCTAGGTTCTTCACAACATTTTTTTTTTTTAGATTCCATATATATGTGTTAGCATACGGTATTTGTCTTTCTCTTTCTGACTCGCTTCACTCTGTATGACACACTCTAGGTCCATCCACCTCACTACAAATAACTCCATTTCATTTCATTTTATGGCTGAGTAATATTCCATGGTATATATGTGCCACATCTTCTTTATCCATTCATATGTCGATGGTCACTTAGGTTGATCCATGTCGTGGCTATTGTAAATAGTGCTGAAGTGAACATTGTGGTACATGATTCTTTTTGAATTATGGTTTTCTCAGGGTATGTGCCCAGTAGTGGGATTGCTGGGTCATATGGTAGTTTTATTTTTAGATTTTTAAGGAACATCCATACTGTTCTCCATAGTGGTTGTATCCATTTACATTCCCACCAACAGTGCAAGAGGGTTCTCTTTTCTCCACACCCTCTCCAGCATTTATCGTTTGTAGATTTTTTGACAATGGCCATTCTGACTGGTGTTAGGTGATACCTCATTGTAGTTTTGATTTGCATTTCTCTAATTATTAGTGATGTTGAGCATCCTTTCATGTGTTTGTGGGCAATCTGTATGTCTTCTTTGGAGATATATCTATTTAGGTCTTCTGCCCATTTTTGGATTGGGTAGTTTGTTTCTTTGATGTGGAGCTGCATGAGCTGCTTGTATATTGTGGAGATTAATCCTTTGTCAGTTGCTTCATTTGCAAATGTTTTCTCCCATTCTGAGGGTTGTCTTTTTGTCTTGTTTATGGTTTCCTTTGCTGTGCAAAAGCTTTTAAGTTTTGTTAGGTCCCATCTGTTTATGTTTGGTTTTATTTCCATTACTCTAGGAGGTGGGTCAAAAAGTATCTTGCTGTGATTTATGTCATAGAGCGTTCTGCCTATGTTTTCCTCTAAGAGTTTTATAGAGTCTGGCCTTACATTTAGGTCTTTAATCCATTTTGAGTTTACTTTTGTGCATGGTGTTAGGAACTGTTCTAATTTCACTTTTTTACATGTAGCTGTCCAGTTTTCCCAGCACCACTTATTGAAGAGGCTGTATTTTCTCCATTGTATATTCTTGCCTCCTTTACCAGAAATAAGGTGACCATATGTGCATGCGTTTATCTCTGGGCTTTCTATCCTGTTCCATTGATCTATATTTCTGTTTTTGTACCAGTACCATACTGTCTTGATTACTGTAGCTTTGTAGTATAGCCTGAAGTCCGGGAGCCTGATTCCTCCAGCTCCATTTTTCTTTCTCAGGATTGCTTTGGCTATTAAGGGTCTTTTGTGCTTCCATACAAATTGTGAAATTTTTTTCTCTGTGAAACATGCCATTGGTAGTTTGATAGGGATTGCATTGAATCTGTAGATTGCTTTGGGTAGTATAGTCATTTTCACAATGTTGATTCTTCCAATCCAAGAACATGGTATATCTCTGCATCTCTTTCTATCATCTTTAATTTCTTTCATAAGTGTCTTATAGTTTTCTGTACATAGGTTCTTTGTCTTCTTAGGTAGGTTTATCCCTAGGTATTTTACTCTTTTTGTTTCAATGGTAAATGGGAGTGTTTCCTTAATTTCCCTTTTGGATTTTTCATCATTAGTGTATAGGAATGCCAGAGATTTCTGTGCATTAATTTTGTATCCTGCTACTTTACCAAATTCATTGATTAGCTCTAGTAGTTTTCTGCTACCATCTTTAGGATTCTCTATGTGTAGTATCATGTCATCTGCAAACAGTGACAGCTTTACTTCTTCTTTTCTGATTTGGATTCCTTTTTTTTCTTTTTCTTCTCTGATTGCTGTGGCTAAAACTTCCAAAGCTATGTTGAATAAAAGTGGTGAGAGTGGGCAACCTTGTTTTATTCCTGATCTTAGTGGAAATAGTTTCAGTTTTTCACCATTGAGGACGATGTTGGCTGTGGGCTTGTCATATATGGCCTTTATTATCTTGAGGTAAGTTCCATTTATGCCTACATTCTGGAGGCTTTTTATCATAAATGGGTGTTGAATTTTTTCGAAAGCTTTTTCTGCATCTATTGAGATGATCATATGGTTTTTCTCCTTCAATTTGTTAATATGGTTTATCACATTGATTGATTTGTGTACATTGAAGAATCCTTGCATTCCTGGGATAAACCCCACTTGATCATGGTGTATGATCCTTTTAATGTGCTGTTGGATTCTGTTTGCTAGTATTTTGGTGAGTATTTTTGCATCTCTGTTCATCAGTGATATTGACCTGTAGGTTTCTTTCTTTGTGACATCTTTGTCTGGTATTGGTATCAGAGTGATGGTGGCCTCGTAGAATGAGTTTGGGAGTGTTCCTCCCTCTGCTATATTTTGGAAGAGTTTGAGAAGGATAGGTGTTAGCTCTTCTCTAAATGTTTGATAGAATTCGCCTGTGAGGCCATCTTGTCCTGGGCTTTTGTTTGTTGGAAGGTTTTTAATCACAGTCTCAATTTCAGTGCTTGTGATTGTTCTGTTTATATTTTCTATTTCTTCCTGGTTCAGTCTCGGGAGGTTGTGCTTTTCTAAGAATGTGTCCATTTCTTCCAGGTTGTCCATTTTATTGGCGTAGAGTTGCTTGCAGTAATCTCCCATGATCCTTTGTACTTCTGCAGTGTCAGTTGTTACTTCTCCTTTTTCATTTCTAATTCTGTTGATCTGAGCCTTCTCCCTTTTTTTCTTGATGAGTCTGGCTAATGGTTTATCAAGTTGTTTATCCTCTCAAAGAACCAGCTTTGAGTTTTACGGATCTTTGCTATTGTTTCCTTCATTTCTTTTCCATTTATTTCTGATCTGATCGTTATGATTTCTTTCCTTCTGCTAACTTTGGGGTTATTCTGTTCTTCTTTCTCTAATTGCTTTAGGTGCAAGGTTAGGTTGTTCATTTGAGATGTTTCTTGTTTCTTGAGGTAGGATTGTATTACTGTAAACTTCCCTGTTTGAACTGCTTTTTCTGCATCCCATAGGTTTTGGGCTGTCGTGATTTCATCGTCATTTGTTTCTAGGTATTTTTTGATTTCCTCTTTGATTTCTTCAGTGATGTCTTGGTTATTTATTAGCATGTTGTTTAGCCTCCATGTGTTTGTGTTTTTTACAGTCTTTTTTCCTGTAATTGATATCTAGTCTCCTAGCGATGTGGTCAGAGCACATATTTGATACGATTTCAATATTCTTAAAATTGCCAAGGCTTGATTTGTGACCCAAGATATGATCTATCCTGGAGAATGTTCCATGAGCACTTGAAAAGAAAGTGTATTCTGTTGTTTTTGCATGGAATATCCTATAAGTATCAATTAAGTCCATCTTGTTTAATGTATCATTTAAAGCTTGTGTTTCCTTTTTATTTTCATTTTGGATGATCTGTCCATTGGTGAAAGTGGGGTGTTAAAGTCCCCTACAATGATTGTGTTACGGTCGATTTCCCCTTTTATGGCTGTTAGCATTTGCCTTATGTATTGAGGTGCTCCTATGTTGGGTGCATAAATATTTACAATTTTTATTTCTTCTTCTTGGATTGATTCCTTGATCATTATGTAGTGTCCTCCTTTGTCTCTTGTAATAGTCTTTATTTTAAAGTCTATTTTTTCTGATATGATAATTGCTACTCCAGCTTTCTTTGGGTTTCCATTTGCATGGAATATCTTTTTCCATCCCCGCTCTTTCATTCTGTATGTGTCCCTAGGTCTGAAGTGGGTCTCTTGTAGACAGCATATATACAGGTCTTGTTTTTGTGTCCATTCAGCCAGTCTATGTCTTTTGTTGGGCACATTTAATCCATTTACATTTAAGATAATTATCGATATGTATGTTCCGATTACCATTTTCTTAATCGTTTGGGGTCTGTTATTGTAGGGCTTTTCCTTCTCTTGTGTTTCCTGCCTAGAGAAGTTCCTTTAGCATTTCTTGTTAAGCTGGTTTGGTGGTGCTGAACTCTCTCAGCTTTTGCTTGTCTGTAAAGATTTTAATTTCTCTGTCAAATCTGAATGAGATCCTTTCTGGGTAGAGTAATCTTGGTTGTAGGCTTTTCCCTTTCATCACTTTAAATATGTCCTGCCACTCCCTTCTGGCTTGCAGAGGTTCTGCTGAAAGATCAGCTGTTAACCTTATGGGGATTCCCTTGTATGTTATTTGTTGCTTTTCGTATTTTTTCTTTGCATTTAATTTTAGGTAGTTTGATTATATGTGTCTTGGCATGTTTCTCCTTGGATTTATCCTATGTGGGACTCTGTGCTTCCTGGACAGGATTGACTATTTCCTTTCCCATATTAAGGAAGTTTTCAAATATTTTCTTAGTCCCTCTCTTTTTCTCCTCTTCTGGGACCCCTATATTTCGAATGTTGGTGCATTTAATGTTGTCCCAGATGTCTCTGAGACTGTCCTCAATTATTTTCATTCTTTTTTCCTTATTCTCCTCTGCGGTAGTTATTTCCACTGTTTTATCTTCCACATCACTTATCCATTCTTCTGCCTCAGTTATTCTGCTACTGATTCCTTCTAGAGAATTTTTAATTTCATTTACTGTGCTGTTCATAATTGCTTGTTTGCTCTTTAGTTTTTCTAGGTCCTTGTTAAACGTTTCTTGTATTTTCTCCATTCTATTTCCAAGAGTTTGGATCATCTTTACTATCATTACTCTGAATTCTTTTTCAGGTAGACTGCCTATTTCCTCTTCATTTGTTTGGTCAGGTGGGTTTTTACCTTGCTCCTTCATCTGCTGTGTGTTTCTCTGTCTTCTCATTTTGCTTAACTTAGTGTGTTTGGGGTCTCCTTTTCCCAGGCTGCACGTTCATAGTCCCCATTGTTTTTGGTGTGTACCCCCAGTGACTAAGTTTGTTTCAGTGTTTGTGTAGGCTTCGTGGTGGAGGGGACTGGTGCCTGTGTTCTGGTGGATGAGGCTGGATCTTGTCTTTCTGGTGGGCAGGACCGTGTCTGGTGGTGTGTTTTGGGTCGTCTGTGACCTTATTATGATTTTAGGCAGCCTCTCAGGTAATGGGTGGGGTTGCGTTCCTATCTTGCTAGTTGTTTGGCATAGGGTGTCCAGCACTGGAGCTTGCTGGTCGTTTAGTGGAGCTGGGTCTTTGCATTGATATGGAGCTCTCTGGGAGAGCTCTCTCCGATTGATATTATGTGGGGCCGGGAGGTGTCTGGTGGTCCAATATCCTGAACTCAGCTCTCCCACCTCAGAGGCTCAGGCCTGACACCTGGCCGGAGCACCAAGACCCTGTTCGCCACATGGCCAGGTATGTGGGGAGTGTCTTGCCTTTTGGGAAGTCTGAGATCTTCTTCCAGTCTTCAGTAGGTGTTCTGTAGGAGTTGTTCCCTGTGTAGATGTATTTTTGATGTATTTGTGGGGTGGGAGGTCATCTCAACGTCTTACTCCTCCGCCATCCTGAAGACCCTCCCTTCCTTGTTCCTCTCTTGGTGCTTTCTTGTAAGCTCCAACATTTACAGCCTCCACTTATGCTGGGGTTTTCCTATGCCCATTTTTGTTGGCTCACCAGTCAAACTGAAGCACCTTTCCGCTCCTGACGCCAAAAACACCTGATGTCTATCTTATGTAATCTTGTCTTATTTTATGAACATTTCAAATGAATATAAGTAAATGAATTAATATCATACCCAGTGAGTTTAGTGCACAGCTCAAAGATGCCCCGTAAATACCTGTTGAGTCTTGTTTCACTTCAGGTCACAAATAATCTTCTGAGTGCAATAAGCAGTGATTACCTAATTGAAGACCTTGGAGCCTCAAATAAAAGGTTCTGCCCGAAAGATCTGTGATCATTATCTATACCTATTTTTCTCTATATATGTATATGCATGTATGCACTGGGTTGGCCAAAAAGTTAATTTGGGTTTTTCTGTAACATCTTACAGAAAAACCTGAACATACTTTTTGGTCAACTCAATATCTATCTATCTATTATGTAGATGTAAATTTCAAAGTTCTAAAATATTTAATATGTTAATTTAAATACATATACACACATTTTAAATAACATTATATACACATTTAGTGCTTTATAATTTCTCCTGCTCTCATTTCATGAAACACTTTTATTCAAACCCTTTATAGGCAACTTCAACATCACTCGCTAGCATTACTGTTCCTATAGAGACTTTTTAAAAACTTTATATTATGAAAGATTTCCAACATTGTCAAAGGAGAAGCTTATAATCTTTCATGTACTTATTGCCTGACTTCAACAACTATCAGCAACTATATGGGCAGTTCTGTTTCATCTGTATCTCTACCCGTTTCCCTTCCCTGAAAAAAGCGTATAAAATAACAGTTTGAATTAGATGAACTTACTTACTGTCCAAAAAGGCCAGAAGCAATGTGCAATCTAATAGTTATGAGTATTTCTGGTACCTGAATTGTGGTCTCTAAATATCATTTCTCATTAAAAGGAACAAAGGTTCTTTGGAACAATGGCTAATTCTAGCTCTGGGGCAGGAAATGTGCAAGCTAAGGTTGGAATATCTTGCCATACCCTAAAGCAAGGATGTTGACAAAGGCTATTGGGATTAGGTTAAAAGGACTCAGGAGCCAATTTAATGTTTTTGATGATTCTTACATACAAATTAAGACAAGAGCATTTCCTTTTCACGTTTTCAGAACTATGGAAGGTTGGGGGATTTGACTTGAGCTAGTTAATCAATAATAGCCTTTGTTGGTGATTTTGTCTTTCTCATTCTTCAGGAAAGCTACCTTACCTTAGAGGATTGATGAGTGATGTTTCATGGGTAAGCTTTCTTTCAGAACATTTAACACTTAACTCCAGAGAAGGTCAGTGGGTTAGAGAAGGTTGTAATTTACATATCTTGCCAAAGGAACATGTCTATTTGAGTATGGATATGTTTAACTTCTTAGGAGTTATCTATATAAAGAGATAAAAGTCCTTTAGTTTGGGAAAAACTAAAACAAAACTGGACGAGGGTCATTACCACAAATGACTACCAAATGCCTTAGGACACAGGGAAGCTCTCTGTGATTCTAGTGATTACTGTAAGGGGAATTTAACAGATTCTTCTAAGAGACTATCAAGTCCCTCTAAGGGAACTGAATAATTGTTTGCCTCTGGTAAGTCTTACTTCAATAGAAAATATAGATGAAAATATTAGAAATATGTGTAGGTGCTCCTATGACACCGAATTCTTAGCCTTTGTATATTTGAGAAACAAATGAAACAAAAAAAAGTTAGGGATTAATCCTGAATTTCTCCTAGGCCACTTCTGTCAGCAGACAGATGCAGAGAAATGAGCAAGGTTATCTGAAATCCTTGTCCATTCTTGCCAGCTGGTGTTTTCTACATTGGACATGAGAATGAATATGCAATGGAGGCTTTTGCAATACAGAATGCTTTCCACTAGGGAGTGTAGAAAATGCCCTGCTGAGAGATGTGGGTAAAACTAGACTAAACTGGGAGTAAACCTCTTTCTTTGGCAAAACTACAAACTGGCAGTGGGTTTTTTTCCCCTAAATACATCTTTGTTTTAGACTTTTCCTTGTATTTTACTCACCGTATAATCAACTCTCTGTTAATTATACCTTCTCAGTATTCCTACTATATCATTTCTTTTCTATTGCTGACCTTATATCCAGAATGTCCTTATCACTCAGCTGGCCTATCCCTATAGCCTCCTGATCCCATACTCTTCCATTCCTATTGAAACTGAGTCCCCCTAAAACCGAGTGCCTCTGCTCAGAAACTCTCTATCCAAAATGTTATTCCTTTCTTTGTCCAACACTTGTTCTCTTCAAGATTGAGGAGTATCAAAGAAAAGGCGGTATTGAAACTGAGCAGAACCCTGTGGGGCCCTCTGGGTACAAATCCTTTCCATGTCCCCATTTCTAGTTTGTAGAAAATAGGCTTCATTCAGCCTCCTAGACCTTCCCTGAGTTCAAAAAGGCAGATTCAAACAGTTGCTAATCAGGGAAGGGAAAGAAAGCAGAAACAAAGGAGGAGCAGTCAAGAAACAATAGTGCAGTGATGAAAGCAGGGTCCTGGTTCCTGCTCAAGGAATATACATAACAATATATTTGAATTCTTCTGCAGGAACTAAGGCCCCCACCCAGGTAGAGGATGGTAAGTTCAGACTGAGCACCTCCCTGTTACCTCACCACCCACCAATCAGAAGAGGGTCACACACCCTGCAGCCCTCCCCCCAAATTTTGCCTATAAAAACTTCTCCCCTGAAACCATCAGGAAGTTTGGGGTTTTTGAGCACAAGCCACCCATTCTCCTTGCTTGGCCCTGCCATCAACCTTTCTCTGCTCCAGAGTCTGATGTTTTGGTTTGTTGGGAGTCAGGCACACAGACTTTGTTAGGTAACACTTCTATTCCAACTCATCTCCACACTTTACCTTTTTCTTGTTGAAAAACAAGTATGAGCGTGTCATGCCCTTTCTCCAGTGCTGTGGTTCAACACCCAGATTTGCATTTATAGGCTTCCCCACAATTTCAGTTCTTAACTTTCGCAGCTTTATTTCCAACCAAACCCTTTCCCCCAGTTTTTCATCTCCAACCAAGATTCCTCTGGAAATATTTCCTAACTCCAATGAGGATTAGTGCCTAAATAAGTATGAGAAAAAATAAAAAATTTGAATACTCGAGCAGAGTTAAGGTCAAAAGAATACCTAAAACCTAGCTCTTTCTGGATCCTTCTAGGAGACTAAGATTTTTAAAGAACTTTAATAAAATAAGGATATCAGGTTATTACAGGTAAATAGCATAGACATTCAAGATACGCCAGAACAAGCTCTTTTCCTTTCACACTCTCTGATATTTCTTGCCTCAAAATAATAGTTCCAGCTGTTCCCTTCCCCAAGTCTGCCTTCCCACATTCCATTGCTGCCTGTCAAAATCTCACTCTTCAAGGCCAAATTCCAGTTCCACCTATTCCAGGATCATCAGTAAAATTAGTATCATAAGTTCTTATAGTTCCTTAGCACCTCATTTGCATCAGTGTACCATTCTGCTTTGTTTTAGTTTTCTGCCTTTTACCTGCTTATTCACCTGCCTATTATATGGTGAATTTTAGGAAACACTTCTTATCTTGTATTCCCCACAGTATCTATCACAATGTTTTACACACTGTAGGCAATAATAAATGTATTAAATTGAATTGATTGCATTGAATGGAAAAGAGGAGAAAACCAAGACAAGTTTTGCTTACATCACCAATTTTTCCAGGTCCACTTTCCATGTTGATCCCATGGTGAATAACTCCTGGTAAGAAATCTTCTTCTGTCTTTTTATGAATATCTCAAGTTACCTCCTCAATTTTAATAACTGTAAAATATGAGGCACAGACTAATCTCTCGGAGTTATCCACCCTGAATGCTTTTTAAAATTGCCACGTAGAATCAAAAGTAGTTGAGAAATAGAAAGTTATTGCTATCCAAGAATTATCCTTGACATCTAGAGGCACACTGCATGGTTGTTAAGCACATGGGCTTTGGGGCTAGGTAGATGATTGAATTCTGGCTCTGACCCTTACTATCTGGGTGACCTTCATCAGGTTATTTAACCTCCTTGGAAGGTTAGTTTCCCCAGGAAGTGATGGAGTTTAGGGTATAGGATGTTTATTTAGGAGGAGCTTGGAATCAACGTCTGTGGAAGGGATGCGAAGGAAGCAGGAATGGGTAGGAGGAGAAATCTAGTTGCAATGCAAACCCCAAAATAGCCTCCACCAATCTCTTGAGGGGCTCTGTAGCTAGAAAGGTCTTAAAGAGTTGGCTCAAGTTGGATCCAGATGTCAGGTCTTTATGTTCCCACATAGTCATTAGATGTGGGTAAATATTTAACAACTGGCTCTCTGGGGGTGGTGGCGGGAGGGTGGGGGGAATGACCAATCTGTGTAGTGTTTACTGATTTCCATGATGTAAATACTCCCATCCGTGACTATTTCAAGCTATCAACCTGATGTCACTGTACATGATATTAGGAAGAGATATATACACAATGGGCTTGAGCAGTACATGCAGGTTCCAGCACACACTAAAAGGGGTGTGACCGTGGGTGAGAGAGCTCTCTGCAGCCAAGGTGATCCAAGAGGCTGAAAGCTGAAATCTGTCTGCAGAAGGCACTTTCTGCAACTGGGGCAACCAGTTCTTCATTGAATGGGGATCTGGGTGATACAACATGATGTCTACCACAACCTCTGAGCCTTAATTTTCTCATCAGTAAAATCGAATAAGACTAGTATCTAATGCATATAGTGTCTGTGAAGTAAAATTAAAAGGTATACACACACACACACACACACACACACACATATATGTATATATGGAGAAAGAAAGAGAGCTTTGCAAGCTGCCTGGCACATTGCCAGTGTTAGATAAATGTAAGCTATCATCATTATAATCATTACTTACTTGGGACTGACAAAGACTATTTCCTTGACCAAATTCTAGTCCGCCTCCTCTGAGTCCTCTTTTTGACCAGGCCTAGTCCTTGGACCCTATCTTCAGCCTGCCTAGTCCAGTTTTAGCAAGATCTTACTAAGTCAGTCTAGGGAGACCCCCCCCCCCCACCACTGATATCTGGTCACCTGTGATATCTCATCAGGTTACTCATTTCCCACCTTTTATAGATAAATCCTTGACCTGCCTTCAGCAAGATCCTGTTGAGTCAGTTTATCAAGAATCCCCCTATCCTTGATATCTCTTCTTTATTAATTTTCCATCCACTGATCCCCCTCATTCTGCTCATTGGCTATAAATCCTCCGCTGTCTTTGCTGAATTCAGAGTTGAGCCTGATTTCTCCCCTATTGCAATAGTCTTGACAACTATCATAACAGTCCTGAGTAAAGTCTTCCTTACTATTTTAACAAGTGTCAGAATAATTTTTTTTTCTTTAACGGGACAAACTGTGCAGTTTGTAATTATTACCTTGTATGGGCACCATGAACATGAACCCAAACAGTACCCACTGTTTGGATCAGAAATTAGAGTGACCATGGCCTGCTGGGATTCTGACAAGGAGAATGCATGACAAGAACTGAAGCATCCCCTATAGAGAATAGATCCCAACCCTAGAAACTTCAGTATTATCTGTGTAGCCTATAAAAATTGGTGCTATGACACAATATGACTCGTTTTGTAAACTCAAAGCATCTGGTTAAGGCTGACAGGCAGTCCAATCTCAGTTATATTGTCTGGGATTTATGAAGTCCAGTAAATGTGGGTAAAGAGCCACTTGCCACTTCCTGTCTGAGCTTCAGCCTCTCTACATCTCTTCCCCTATAAGGAAGCTCAAGTTTAATTCCTCCATAGGTCTAACATTCCCTACAAGGGCCTGGCCAATAGGTTCCTTTAAGGCCATCTAAAACACAAACTAGCTGTTTCTTGTCCCAGACATGGAGCTTAGGAGGTCCTGGGTCTTAAAACAGTTTTGGTTGTTCCTCCCATAAGCAGACCTAGAACTAAAAAAAGTACTTTAGTATCTTTCCTGTCTCCTACTACAGCAAGAACAAGGCAGACACTGAAATCGCCATAGACAATCCTGCCACACTGGCTTATAGTAAGTTTCAGCTCTTCTCACCATCCTTTGAAACCTCCTTTTTTTTCTGCCTTTGACTAAACAGTGAATCCTAACATCTTTAGCTGAGTTACTACAGGTAGTAAAAAAGAAGTGGACTTCAGGTCCCATACCTCTCTCTCCAGGGCTCTGATTACATCCTTTCTCTCTGGTTAGGCACAAGCATTTCCCTTGAGGGCCATTGTTAAGCACAGAAAGTGATCCAGGAATATTAGGAGAGTCATACTTCATGCTCTTACTGAAGTGGAGGCAGAAGCTCATGCTATTGGGAACTTTTAGTGACTGAAATCCTTAGTGACTGAAGGTCAAGCTTTATAGCCCCAAGGGCATCTAGTGTGTGGACCCAGTGGAGGCAAAAACATTTCACTTTTTCACTACAACTGTTCTCTCCCGGGGCAAAATATAAGATTAAATTAAAATATCTGACAATAGTTAGGTTTAACAGTTTTCAGAATTCTTTTAACGAAGAGTACTCTGTGGACTTATTTAAGAAAGTAAAATTGTATAAAGAACCCTCATTTTGAATCTGTAAAACCAAAATAAAAATAACAATTATTGGTGGTAAAGTTCAATGGCAACATCACACCCACGTGTGATCTATGACATCCAAAGCCAGTACCAGTATAACAATTCCCTGCACCAAAGCATCTGTTAATTTTTAAAATAAGATTAATGGAATAGAATGTTAAAACTCAAAAGGACCTTAAAGATATTTTCTAGATGAGAAACTGAGGTTTACAGAAGTTAAATTACTTTCCCAAATATATTTCACTTCAAGGGACACTCAAGGCAATCCTTGTGTATCTAGGAACTTTTCCCTACCTCAAAAATTAGTGTTTCAGGAAAACTTGGAAAGAATGGAAAATATTTGACTTTACTGCTGCCCTCATGCTATTGTCAACTTTGGGGTCCTAAGTATACAGATATCTATAACTGTCAAAACCCATTGAACACCAAAGATCTGTGTGTGTGTGTGTGTGTGTGTGTGTGTGTGTGTATTTTAAATATATATATATAAAACAAATGATTGAATAGAGCCATACAAATATTCAGAAGAATCTTTTGGTCATTTCACAAAATTAGTTTCACTTTAATGAAGAAAGCAGGGAAATCAATTTATAGTTGAGTAATTTTCCACTTCTAATCCCTGTGATTAACTTCTTGGCTCTCTCCATTTTATTGCCATATGTGCTTTTGGATTTCAGTGGTTTTTCAATAAAGACGTTGTTTATATCATGTGGATCAACAGATTTTTATATATTTGCTTATTCTTTTCAATAAGTAAAATGTATTTTAGAATGCTTATTTTTGCCCCCCTCTGCCTCCATCACTTGTATCAATTAGAAATGTTTTTAGCCTCAGGTAATAGATAACTTGACTAAAATGGCTTAAAATATAAACATAGTTTTATTTAATAAAAAGCCCTGAAGTGGGTGGTCTTATAGGTGACCCAGCATTTTAATGATGTACTGAGGACCCAGGTTCTTTCCATTTCTATTCTGTTGTTTACAGGGTGGTGGCTTTCTACCTCAAGCTTGCTGCTCCTCCTGGAGTCGGTTATGTTTGCTTCCCAAAGAAGGAGAAATAGCTTTCGAGTGAGCAGCCAATAGCATATGTCTCAATTTTAATGCCATATTTTTTAAGAAAATAGAAGCTATCCCTGTCTACCAATTCAAAAGGACAGTGTTGTAAACAATAACCTAATTGTATCTACTCCAGTGAACACTGGTATAATTATAGTTAGAGTGAGCATGATTGCTGACATGCTTCTAACTCATGAAGACTCCCTTATAAAATTTCAGTCCAAATCACAACCCATATACTATTTCCTGTTTGTTTTTTCTCCTCACCATTGTTTCCAAAAATTATTTGGCTGGTCTTAAGCATTTGTCTTCTAGATAACTTGAAAATTAGCTTTCCTCATTCTATTTTTTAACTTCCTGTTGGCATTTTGATTGGAATGGCATTGCATTCACAAATTAATTTTGGTAGAATTGAAAATTACATATAATTTTGGAAATATGTGAAAACAATTCTTCTGTACATTGATGAATCTTCCAGTAAGCAAGATCCTTGAAGGGGCTGACATTATACGGGGTGGCTGACAAGGATCAACTGGTTGTAATCAGAATCAGTGGAAATAAAAAGAAGAGTGGAATTATAATACGTATTCATCAGCAAAGGTATAGAGAACCAACATATGACCTGGCATTAAATTTCCCACTATTCATAGTGACTCCTTAATTGGGAGTTTCCAAAATAAAATAAGAGTAAAGATTTAGCCTTGAAGGAATATGATTTGGCACTAAAAGAACATTATTATGCTACTAGCACTGATCTACTGTGATATACTCTGTATTCAGATATCACCATGATAACAAAAGTGAGGTCTTACATCATACACAAGAGACATGTTCTCCTTTGCACAACAGATCAGCATTCTCCTACAATGAGTCACAGAGTAACTCAGCTTTCCTCTGCAGCTATGATTTATTGTGAGAATTAAATTAGATATTGTGTAAAGTGCTTGATACATTGCCAGACATGTAGTGTGGGCTTAGTAAATGGTGGCTATCAATATTAATAGAGAAATATAATGGTAGGTAGTATAAGCTCCACTTCACAGATGTGGGCAATGAGGTTCAGTCCCCTTAAATAGCTTTTACAAGGTGTTCCAGAGAATATATACCTCCTTGGCTCCTAAATTATGCTATTCCCACTATACTTTGCTATCTGCGATATCTACCAGTATCTTACTCTGAGGAAGCCATTTCTCAAACTCTTTTTGTTAAAGACGATTGTATCAAGGTGACAAATACAGATATATAGTGTGACCAGTACGTTCTTGAAAAAATGGGGAAAATTACTTGAATTTGAAAGGTTCCTAAAAAATGGAATCTATGGACATGAAAGTCATAATAAACATCTTCAGCTACACTTATTTGATTTTGAGATTGTCATAGAATCAGAGGTTGTTAGACCTTGGAGGTCACCTAGCCTATCCCCTTTAAATGACACAATGATGACATTTGAACAGGTGAGGAACTTGCCAGAGTTAGCACATTGGTGAATGTGAGTTCGAATTCAGGCCTCCTGATTCCCAGTCTAGTCCAGGTCTTTGAACTAATATCATGGACAGAAAATGTGAATTGTACCAATCTATGTATGAAAACCATAATTTTTAAGTAAAATTAAGAATAATTATGCACTTTATTGCGTTTAAAGTTATTTTAAACATTGTTTTAGGTTTTAATTTTTTCCTGTTTTAGTTTGTTTTAATATGTCTTTGATATAGACAAGTTATTTTTTCTTCCACTTTTATTGAGATATAATTGGCATACAGCACTGTTTAAGTTTAAGGTGTACAGTATAACAGTTTGACTTACAGCCATCATGGAACAATTATCACAATACGATTAGTGAACATCCACCATCTCACATGGATACAAAATTAAAGAAATAGAAAAAAAAAATTTCCTTGTGATGAGAACACTTAAGATTTACTCTCTTAAAAACTTTCATATATAACACAGAGCAGAGTTTCTTAAAAACTTTCATATATAACACAGCAGAGTTAATTATAGTTATCATGTTGTACATTATATCCCTAGTACTTATTTATCTTAATAACTGGAAGTTTATATCTCTTGACTGCCTTCATCCAATTTTCCTTTCTCCCACCCACCACCTCTGGTAACCACAAATCTGATCTCTTTTTCTATGAGTTTGTTTGTTTGTTTTTGAAATATAATTGATCTAAACACTGTTAGTTCCTGTTGTACAACATAGTGATTTGATATTTCCATACATTTCAAAATGATCACCAAGATAAATCAAGGTATGGTATATAACATACAAAGATATTACAAAGGGCTTCCCTGGTGACGCAGTGGTTAAGAATCCGCCTGCCAATGCAGGGGACATGGGTTCGAGCCCTGGTCTGGGAAGATCCCACATGCCGTGGAGCAGCTAAGCCCGCGCGCCGTAACTACTGAGCCTGCGCTCTAGAGCCCGCGAGCCACAACTACTGAGCCCGAGTGCTTCAACTACTAAAGCCTGCATGCTGCAACTACTGCGCGTGCCTAGAGCCTGTGCACGGCATATAAGAGTACCCCCCGCTCACCACAACTAGAGAAAGCCCGCGCACAGCAACGAAGACCCAATGCAGCCAAAAATAAATTTTAAAAAACAAAGATATTACATAGTTATTGACCATATTCCTCACACTGTACCTTTCATACCTGCGACTCATTTCTTTTGCAGCTAGAAGTTTGTACCTCTTAATCTCCCTCACCTATTTCTAAATAGACAATTGAAATTGATAAATCACTAATGATGAAAACAAATGAGATGATAAAGTAATATTGATAATACAGTTTTTCAAGGCTATTTAGATTGTAGTTTGTATTTTAACATACACAAGTATTATAATCAATATCATTGCAAAAAATTAAACCAATGCAGAAGTAAACAGAGCAAACCCTTCCTGCATTCCCACTCTATTTCTCAGCAGTAATCACCTTAAATAGTTTGGTGAATTTCTTCCATTTTTTTCAGTCATTTCATTTATATATATGAAATTTAGATATTTAACTTGGTAGGTTAGCTATCTGAATTATTTTCTACTTGTTTCTTCAAAAGCAATATGTCTTGGTGAACTTTCTGTGTCAGTACAAACAGATGTACTTCATTCTTTTTAACTGCTACATATATCCAATGGCATGAATATTCCAAAATTTATTTGATTATACCCTTATTGATGGGCATTTAGGTTTCTAATTTTTCACAATTACTATTCCAAAAAACGTTGCAGTTAATCTCCATCTACAAGCTTCTTTGTGCACATGCATGCCAAGTCTTTCTCAAGGATGGCTACCAGTAAGCACCTAAATGTGTTTCCATACTGCTAGATTATCCTCCAAGATTATTTTGCCAATTTACACAACTGCCAATAGTATATGAGAAAGCCTGACTCCCCAAATTTGTGCTAATTCTTGCCATTATTAATCCTCAGCTTTCACCTGATGGCCGAATAATTATATTTCTTGCTTTTAATTCATTTGAAGGTATGTAATTTACATGATATTAGTATAATATTTATATTTCTTCTTTTTTGTCTATTTTTTACTGTTGTGTTGATTGTGGTTTTCATATTATTTTGTAGGATTTCTTTATACATTCTTGATATTAATATATGTTATATGTAACAAATATCTTCTTCCAAGTATTTGTATTTAGGGGGATATGCAAATTTCTTTTAATTTTCAGATGATAAAATCAGTCATTCTTTTCCTTTTTTACATCTATATTTTTCCTACTTAAAAATTTTAAAAGTACACTTTAATTTTTATATCAATACCTTGGATTTTTAGGTTTAGATTTTTATCCATCTTGAATTTATTCTTGGTATATGTAAATGTAGAGGATTATATGCTTTAGTTAATAAAGTTGTAGAATTACGTTACAAAGTAATAAGTGTTCAGAAAACAAGAACTCAATTCCCAAAAGAATAAAAAATATGAAGGAAAGAAAAACTTTCTCATTTCCCTTGGTCAGGGGGTCTCCATTTATTAGGGACATAAGTCTGTCCACGTTTAGTATGAGGATTTATATGTTTGCACACATTTCTCCAATCTTATTTATATTCTCTATTTCCCAAGCTCTGTGTTAATTTGTATTTAGCATATTTTGGCTTTTAATTGATTGTCTTTCCTGCATTTTGTTGAATTGTCAAGTTCTCTTTGTTCATTGTTTATTGGTGAGTTACGGGTTTTATTTTGTGGTGATGTAAATGTTTTGGAATTATATACCAGTGATAGTTGCACAACATTGAGAATATGCTAAAAAAATCACTAAATTGTACATTTTTAAATTGTTAAAATGATGAATTCTATGCTATGTGAATTTTATCTCAAAAGCCTCTTCAGAAATTGTAAAATTAGTGTAACTTACCACTATCAGTGAAATATTACAAATATTAAAGTAAAAAATTAATAATCTCTTCACTTCATTCCATTCTCCAGCTCCTCTAACCTGAAAACTAATGTTAACAGCCTGGTGTGAGTCCATTCACACTTTATGCTGCCCACACAAATATAAAAATAGGCACATGCACACATATTTTAAAAATTATTTTATTTATATTAACACTGATGGAATCATACCATATGCATTATATTATAGCTCATGGACATCCTTCAAGTCAATAAATATGACTCCATCTTATTCTTTTTGACAGCCGCATAATATTCCATAGTGTGTGCATTACTCAGGGTCCTCCATAGAAATAGAACCAATAGGGTGTGTGTGTGTGTATAAAGAGATTTTATTCTAGGGAATTGGCTTACACAATCATGGAAGCTGACAAGTCCCAAGATCTGCATTTGGCTAGCTGGAGACCCAAGAGAGCCAAGAGTGTAGTTTCAGTCTGCATCCTAAGGCCTTACATCCAGGAGAGCTGATTGTGTAAGTTCTTGTCTGAATGGTAGCAGGCTTGAGACACTGGGATAGCCAATGTTTCAGTATGGTCCAAAAGCAGGAAAGAATCAATGTCCCAGCTCAAAGGCAGTCAGGCAGGAGGAGTTCCATCTTAGTCTTTTTAGACCTTCAGCTGATTGGATTAAGTCCACCCACATTAGGAAAGGTGGTCTACTTTTAGCCAAAGTTTATTGATTTTAATATTAATCTCATCCAGAAACATCCTCAGACACACCCAGAATATTTGTCAGAATATCTGTGCACCCTGTGGCCCAGTCAAGTTGACACATAAAATTAACCATCACAGCACAGATATACTACTACGGTTCATTCAAGTGTTCATATATTGTGGACATTCTGATTCTTTCTAGGTTTTTCCCTAGCACAGGTTTACTGCAGGAAACCATACACACATGTACACACATGCACACATGTGTATATGTTTTTATGTGTGTGTAAAGCAAACTTTTGTTTTTACTTCCAGGGAATAAATTCTAAAACTTGGGATTGCTAAGTCAAGGACATGTATATTTTTAAAAAATTAAATAGACATTGATAAATTTGTTTCCAAAACTGTTATAGCAATTCACAGATCCATAGTCACCTTCCTAGATTTAAAGTCCTAAATCATTGTTGTTTTGGCATTCTGATGAGTAAAATTATATTTAACTTTTGATTTAATTTGCATTTTCTAGGTTGCATTTATAGTGCCTTTTGCCATACTTTTTCGTTTTTGTTTTATAATGGTTTTAAATAGTCCTGGTTTTTTTCCAATATAACTTTTAAATTCCTATTTTCTTTAGGATGATAATTCTCTCCCACTATGAAATTGTGCAGATATCTTCCATTTTTTAAAATATTTGTATTTTTAACTTAAATTCTGAATTCATCTGGAATTAATTTTTATATGTGTTGTGAGGTAAAGATCTAGCCTTTTCACTCCAGATGGAAAATCAGTTATGCAAGTACCTCTGGTAAAATAAATCTTCCATATTCCACTAAGTTGAAATAAAACCTTTATCATATATAAATCTTCACATTTATTTGGATCTATTTCTAGACTTTTTATTCTATTTATTTCACTGATCTATTTCTGTGTCATTTCAATATGACTTGAAGTAGAGTAGCTCTATATTTATCTGGTGAGGTGAGTTCCTTAGCCACTATTTTTATTTTGCATAATTTGCTTGACCAATATTTGGTTATTATTCTTCCATATAAGTTATAAAATATTTTTTTATCCAGTTCACATAAAAGGAATGCTAATTAAAATTTCAATAATGCTCATCATTTATGAAGGAATTATTTACATTTTTATATAATATGAATGCAGTGCGTCTTCCCTCTCTAAGTGTTGTTTAACATTCTTCGACATAACTTTATAGATATCTTCATATAGTTTTTAGACCTTTCTAATTAAAGTATTACTAGACCGTTTCCATATTAAAATGGTTATTGCAAAAACGTAGATAAAAGGTATTGATTATTGTATTTTTTTTAACTTTTTATTTTGAAATAATTATTTACTCACAGGAACTTACAAAATAGTGCACAGAGTCCCATGAACCCTTCACCCAGCTTCCTCCAGTGATGGTATCTTATATGACTATAGTACAATATCAAAAGGAAGAAACTGACATGGGTACAATACTGATAACTACACTGTGCACCTTACTCAGCTCTCATCAGTTTTTTTTTTTTAACATCTTTATTGGGGTATAATTGCTTTACAATGGTGTGTTAAGTTTCTCCTTTATAACAAAGTGAATCAGTTATATATATACATATGTTCCCATATCTCTTCCCTCTTGCGTCTCCCTCCCTCCCACCCTCCCTATCCCACCCCTCCAGGTGGTCACAAAGCACGGAGCTGATATCCCTATGCCATGCGACTGCTTCCCACTAGCTATCTACCTTACGTTTGGTAGTGTATATACATCCATGCCTCTCTCTCGCTTTGTTACAGCTCACCCTTCCCCCTCCCCATATCCTCAAGTCCGTTCGCCAGTAGGTCTGTGTCTTTATTCCTGTCTTACCCCTAGGTTCTTCATGACATTTTTTTCTTAAATTCCATATATATGTGTTAGCATACGGTATTTGTCTTTCTCTTTCTGACTTACTTCACTCTGTATGACAAACTCTAGGTCTATCCACCTCATTACAAATAGCTCAATTTCGTTTCTTTTTATGGCTGAGTAATATTCCATTGTGTATATGTGCCACATCTTCTTTATCCATTCATCCGATGATGGGCACTTAGGTTGTTTCCATCTCTGGGCTATTGTAAATAGAGCTGCAATGAACATTTTGGTACATGACTCTTTTTGAATTATGGTTTTCTCAGGGTATATGCCCAGTAGTGGGATTGCTGGGTCATATGGTAGTTCTATTTGTAGTTTTTTAAGGAACCTCCATACTGTTCTCCATAGTGGCTGTACCAATTCACATTCCCACCAGCAGTGCAAGAGTGTTCCCTTTTCTCCACACCCTCTCCAGCATTTATTGTTTCTAGATTTTTTGATGATGGCCATTCTGACTGGTGTGAGATGATATCTCATTGTAGTTTTGATTTGCATTTCTCTAATGATTAATGATGTTGAGCATTCTTTCATGTGTTTGTTGGCAGTCTGTATGTCTTCTTTGGAGAAATGTCTGTTTAGGTCTTCTGCCCATTTTTGGATTGGGTTGTTTGTTTTTTTGTTATTGAGCTGCATGAGCTGCTTGTAAATTTTGGAAATTAATCCTCTGTCAGTTGCTTCATTTACAAATATTTTCTCCCATTCTGAGGGTTGTCTTTTTGTCTTGTTTATGGTTTCCTTTGCTGTGCAAAAGCTTTGAAGTTTCATTAGGTCCCATTTGTTTATTTTTGTTTTTATTTCCATTTCTCTAGGAGGTGGGTCAAAAAGGATCTTGCTGTGATTTATGTCATAGAGTGTTCTGCCTATGTTTTCCTCTAACAGTTTGATAGTTTTTGGCCTTACATTTAAGTCTCTGTAATCCATTTTGAGCTTATTTTTGTGTATGGTGTTAGGGAGTGATCTAATCTCATACTTTTACATGTAGCTGTCCAGTTTTCCCAGCACCACTTATTGAAGAGGCTGTCCTTTCTCCACTGTACATTCCTGCCTCCTTTATCAAAGATAAGGTGACCATATGTGCGTGGGTTTATCTCTGGGCTTTCTATCCTGTTCCATTGATCTATCTTTCTGTTTTTGTGCCAGTACCATACTGTCTTGATTACTGTAGCTTTGTAGCATAGTCTGGAGTCAGGGAACCTCATTCCTCCAGCTCTGTTGTTCGTTCTCAAGATTGCTTTGGCTATTCGGGGTCTTTTGTGTTTCCATACAAATTGTGAAATTTTTTGTTCTAGTTCTGTGAAAAATGCCAGTGGTAGTTTGATAGGGGTTGCATTGAATCTGTAGATTGCTTTGGGTAGTAGAGTCATTTTCACAATGTTGATTCTTCCAATCCAAGAACATGGTATATCTCTCCATCTATTTGTATCATCTTTAATTTCTTCCATCAGTGTCTTATAATTTTCTGCATAAGAAAACACAAGCTTTAAATGTATATTTGTTTTTTAATCCAATTATTTAAATTAATTTTAGAAGTTTTAAAGTCTCTTCAGGTTTCTGGATATAGGGATTAACCAGCTTGCTCTCGCTATTTCTCTCCAACTATATCTAGATCTAGATCTAGACCGATAGATAACACTTATATCTCTATACAACTATATCTCCATACAGTTGCAGTACAAGTAATTTCACTTTCTTAATCATAGATATTTTTAAATGTTTTAATGTTTTATCATAGGAATATATTACTTTTTGAATAAGAAATAAAAACTATTTCACAGAAAAGCTAGTTTTCAAGTTGATTTTTGCTAAAAAATAAAAATCATTTGCTTTTTCAGACAAAAATAAATCCAAGGATTAATACAAGAGTTGAACTTCAAAATAAATAGGATCTCTAGCGCTAGCAGGAACCATCACTATTGATTGGACTTACTGATTATGCTTATATTATTTAGGTCAGTTTTCCAGATTTTCAGTAATGTTGTCTTTGGTCACATAAAAAGGAAATAGATAAAAGGGAAAAGAACAAAGAGAAACAGAAATAATGCAGACAGCTATTTAAAGCAATCTAAGCCATATGAAGTAGATGTAATTGTCACACCTACAGGAGACCATTCTAAGTTTGTATTGTCATTCATTACCTGCTTCCTCATGATTAATGGCATGCATTTGTATGACAGTAGACATGGGGTTAGAAGTCCAATTTGTTCCTATCCAATAGAACAAAGTCAGGGACTTCTCTGGTGGCACAGGGGTTAAGAATCCACCTGCCAATTCAGGAGACACGTGTTTGGGCCGTGGCCCGGGAAGATCCCACATGCCGTGGAGCAACTAAGTCTGTTCACCACAACCGTTGAGCCTGCGCTCTAGAGTCTGCGAGCTACAATGACTGAGCCTGCGTGCCACAACTACTGAAGCCCACACGCCTAGAGCCCGTGTTCCGCAAGGAGAAGCCACTGCAATGAGAAGCCCGTGCACCACAACGAAGAGCAGCCCCTGCCCACCGCAACTAGAGAAAGCCTGTGCACAGCAACGAGGACCCACCACAGCCAAAAAAAAAAAGAGAAAAAAACAAAGTCAGCGGGTTCACTTGAGGAGTGAAAAGGAAATTTAGACTTACTTCATCTCTGCGTAAATGGCTGACCAGTTGAAATAAACAAGCCATTTCCCATCCTCCCATTTATTTAAAATCATTGGTCATGTTCCAGCAGTTAAGAGGAATCATCACACTGTAATTAAAGAAAGAAAGATTCAGTTTACATATGAAGATACTATAGGGAAAAATTCCTTTGTATTTAATGGACTTACTTTAAATATTTAGAGTCTAAATAATTCTGGGTAAACCAGACATACAAGACCAAAAAGTGCCAAGAATGAAAAGAATAGTGAAAAGAATAACCCTCTCTCACATATAAACAAATATCGGTTACTATTTTTATGAATTAGAAAACATCTAAGACAATAATTTCTAATACACCTTCACTGTCTCCCTACCATATACCTAAAGAATAGACAGTCGCAAACAGAACTTTTAAAATGTCTTTTACAACAGTTTCTAGTTTAAATATTACATAACTCAAGTGGTAGGTTTATAGCAGTCTTATTTTATTCTGTATTATGACTGATTGTGACAAGCCCCTGTAGAAACCATCTACACACTAATAACCAGAAATATTAATTTATCATTGATATCTATCCACAAGGCAAAGAATATCATAACCATTGGTAGTGGTAAACATCAGATATACCACAGGCTGGTCAGGGCACAGCTCCTGCTTAGGTATTAGTCCTGTTTACCCTTGGGAATTGCTGGATACATGAGTCCTTATGAATTCTACGAGGGTAGTTTTCTAAATATCATCATGACAACATTGTATAGCGTAGGCAACCAAAATATTCAATGATGGGACAACTATTTTGGGGGGAATTAATATCTTTCTCAACCGTTCGGTAGTTTTTACCAGCTGTACATTCTGTTCTCATTTCTGTGATCGACTACATGACATTTCTCTGAGTTAAAATTCTCATGGTTTTCGTTTCCCAAGCATCCTACACTAACTCAGTCTTCTGTTCCTAGTGATTCCAAACATTCTTGAGACCCTTCAAAAAAGTTGCAATTAATTTTAAGAAATTCTTTACATCTTAAAATCTCTTAGGACAATTTAAAAGCTGATAATTGCCTAGAAAGTTAAGTGTAACCTAGCCGAAAAGTCTAAAAGCAAGTCCACCATAATTTCACATACAGGAAAGTAAGAAATGAATTAGAGATGTCCAAGAAGAAATCATTCAGGATTTCACAGGGTGGCATCTTGGTGGAATCCCAAAGTTTGCAGTCTGTTCCTCATATTTGCAGATCTAGCAAATTAGTCAGTCTATTCTGTGCTGATCAGGATCTCAGAGACAGACTACACAGAAGAGGCTGGTGTATAAATTGCATCCAAGTAAAGTCATTGCTAAAGAATTACCCGTAAACTAGAATGATCATGTTATTTATTGTCGAAACTGCAACACTTAAGATTAAAAAAAAAGTAACTATTAACAATTAAGCCGGGACAAGAGGTACAAATTGTCATTGTTTAGGACAAAGCAGGGCATATGGTCACTTTATCCATACCTCAAACACTCATCACCATGGTTCAGTGCATCTCCTACCTTGTGTCAAGTTCTCTGGGAAACCAAAACAGTAATTTGTAAGTTGTGTGGTCAGCATGAACTTAGAGCCAAAGGAGGTGGATAGTTCTGGCTGTGGATAAATCTATTGTAGTGGGGCAGGCAAGCACAGTGCACCAAACTCTATTTGTTGATTATAAAATGTGTGTCCCTCAGGTCCAGTGTATCTCCCCTTTTGGACATATTTTTTTTTACTCCTCTTTTCTAGGTCCACTTTTCCCCATCTATTCAGATTGAATACAATGCAACTGGTTAGAATTCGACTTTCTAGGTTACAAAGAACATTCTAGTCTTGTCTCTCGGAAGAGATATCCTAGTCACCTGGACTTCAACATACTCCAAATCTCAGCAACATCCACATCACCATATCTTAGTTTACAGCTATAGGTGTTTCATCTCACGTCTAAGTATTAGAAATGAATTACCTTGTGACAGTGAAACCAGAAAGAAGCAAATTCTTAAGCCTCTTGACTTTATATACTGATAACAATATTTCTCTGCATTGATTTGGACAAGATTATATTAAAGCCATGCGCAGTTTATAGTTAAAACATTATGAAATGAGATCAAAAGGTTGTGGTAATTCAGGATAGAGTAATTATCACCAACTGACTGCAAGCTTGGTTGGTGGCAAGTAAAGAAGATGTATGACAACTGGTTAAAAAACTGAACCTATAATTGGAGGAAGCAAAGCTTTGGCTTTTGTAAAATGTAGATGAGATTAACAGGCTTAATCAGAACTTGGTTTAGATACCAACAGTGAGCAACCTGCAAGCAGGTGCTTATAAGCACATCAGCAAAGTAGTGAAGGCCAAATGAAATGCTATCTAGAAAAATAGCACTTGTAAGACATCCTAGGAGAGCATCATAATAATAGAGGAGCGAATCTTCACCCAAGAAACATTGGGAATATTAAGAATGCAATGGAATGTGCTGGTTAGTAGAAAATTTGGCAAACGTATTCAGAGGAAAGCAAAATGGAAATTATTAACTTGGTCAGAGATACTAAAGCGTGCAGAGAAACTAGAGTGACTGATTTCAGTAATCAGGGAGTTTGGACGTATACTGACTGTACTTTATCCAACTAAATCATCCTTTGAAACCAGTTTTGGAAGGCAGTGCTTCTATTCCACTGGATCATGAGTCTAACATGAGTACCAATGAGTGTTTGTAACCTCAGGACTAAAAGGAGAATTAAATAGGATTGTGTAAGGGCAACAATAAAAACTCCAGGGCCAGGGAAGAGAAAACTTAATTACTGAATGATAAAAGTAAACATACACGATGAGAAATGGGAAATGAAATTGACGAAGAAGGCGGCTTTGGAAGAATCCAGATATCTATACTCCTACTCCACCACACCAACACTGAGAAATGATAAAACAAAAGCCCTCATCCATGCTTGCCTTTCTTGATCTCCCTTTGTCTCCCTTCTTTGTCTTATAATCCCTCCATTCTGAAGAGGTGGGCTCAGTGCCTTTCCTTTCTCCTATTCTGAAACAGTAAAACTCATATCCTGGCCATCATACAGCAGAAGAGGTATTTTATGTGCCTCATGAAAGAAAATACAATGATCTGAGCCTGTTCTAAGCAAAATAGAATTGAGTTATGTTGTAGTAATAAGCAAGCCCCAAGTTTTGGTAGATTAACACATGAAGTTTATTTCTTGAACACATAAAATCTGTTGCGGGTCAGGTGACCCTCCAGTGCAACTGTCTTCCATGAGATTACCCATCAATGCATGCTGCTTCAATCTTGCAGCTCGGCCATGTTAATGCACCACTCAAGGCTCACCATTAAACGGGAAAGTTGAACAGGTATTTCACTTAGTCCAGAAGAGACACTCATTACGTCTGCATGTGGTCCTGTGGTCCATTAGCCAGTAGTAGATGCATGGCCTCACCAACTTCAAGGAGCTCAGTAGAGTATTGGTGAACACTAGAAATACCCACCAAGAGCTTTCCATGCGTGAGCTTTGATATGCTAAAGGAATTTATGAAATTTTCTCTCTCTCCAAAGCATGATTTTCAAGCTTGTTGTTTTCCTAAGAATGCAAATAAAATTTAAATTTGACCCTTGATGCTGAGAAATGGTAAAGTTCTCCTGGTGGGTGTATCTACCCTTCCCCTGAAACACTGAAACTCTGCTGCTCCAATAGGCAAGAGCCTAGTTGAAGAATGTGCAGACACGTGGCAATGTTTCAAAAATATGATCCCATTTCATGATGATATTAAAATATAATATTTGGCCTTTGTAATACCTAGGAAATAATGCTCATTTTACGAGCAGAAAGAAAGGGCAAAGTTGGCTGGGTTTAATAAAAAAAAAAATCTCATCATCATTAAAAGGAATTTAACTTCCTCAATGAAAAGTAAGGGAAACCCTTACATACGGGTAGTATATAAGCAAACAAAATCCTCTTTCATCTTCTGTTGCAAAAACCCATTCAGTGAGTAACTATGAATTAGAAATCAAAACAAACAGCTGGGATCTAAGTATAGACTTCTGAATATGGAGCTTTTGGGTTGACTGTATCTAAATATGTGATACTCTTAGAGGAAGTCAGCATGGTTACCTCCTTCTGTTAAATGCATTATGTAGAAACAATGAGGCAGTAAACTTCTAAAATACATGCTGGAAGGCTTAATACAAGGAGTGTCACTTAACCCACTTGGTGAAGTTTCAGGGAAGCACTTTGAGTGCTGTTAACATGAAAAGCAGTTTGTATACAATGAACCTCAGTAAGAAGCAACGTTCACAGATTTACCTATAAAACCGTAGACCTCTCCCTCTTAAATATTTATCCTGCCAGATTTAATTGGGCCAAAGCAGATAAAACTGTTCAAGCATGAAAGCCTCTAATTGTAATTCATAAAGAGGATTATGCACATGCCATACTTCTAGAGAAACTACCTGTCTGTAAAGGAACACAGTTACAACTAAGTGTCCTACAAATATGACTTTTTAATAGTCTACTTACCTACAGGAATAATGCAAGCGTCAGTGCCCTGGGGAAAGTGGGGAGGACAATTCTTGCCCATGCTCATCAGTACAGTGCACAATTTCACAGGTCAAATCTCAGCTCTAAGCTCATACAGCTAGTGTCAGGTTTAGTTTCTAAAACTTCATCTGCATGCCAGGCAACTAAATCAGCCAGGGCCATCTATGCCCTGGTAAAGCTAGAACAAGACCTATTTCTAGGTCTTCCATGCTGACAAGTTTCCCGAAGGTATCCACTGGAACAACTGTTGAACTCTTGTCCTTCCACTGTGTGTAATTGACACAAGCCTAAGAGCCAAGCAATAAGACAAGCTGTGTATGTGTGGTGTGTGTGTGTATATATAGATGTAAAACTGAGAAAATTTTAATTGGGCATCTACTGTGTATCAGGTACTGTTCTTGGGCACATGATGGAGTCAAGAGTAAAGGCCAGACCAGACCAGTGCAGGCCACAAAAACCAACAATACAATAAGCAAATACAGCAAGCAAATGAGACTAAATAAGTTATTGTCCAATCCTAGTTAATTGTTTAGCCGGCAGACTTCTCTCGTATGGTAAGACTAGAAATGCTGTAAAAAAAAAAATCAGTTTTACCACTCAGAGAAATGGACAGTAGAGATATTTGTATGTGGCTGCATTTATTCATATAGAGAAACTAATGCTATCACTGAAACGCTAGGCCAAGAAATGTGTTCACAAATTTACAATGAGGCTGTAAGTAAATGAGCCATGAAAACACCACATTTAAGGATAATAGAAAATACCACAAACTTGAAATGCTTCAGGAGATTTTGTGGATTTAGGAGGAGGCTTTAGGAGGCTTTACAATAGCAGAACACTGATGCATTCACTGCACATCTGCAGGGACTTCATTCTTCAGGACAGAAAAATATGCTTCCCACAAATTGTGACTCTATTATTTCACCATTAGCTCTAGAATTTATATGAGTGCAGGATCATTGCTCAGATCCAACACACAGTTGGCACCATTCCAAACCGGCAAGTCATTCTCAGGCCACTGAAGGGACCTTAACTCTGAAAGCCTGGAAATTATGTTTAATTAGTTTCCTTTTGTCATCAGTGGACAATAGATGGAAAAGGGTAACATTTATACTTGTCAGGGACAACCCACCAGGGAGCAGGCTTCCTTGGAGTCAGCACTCAGAGAGGCAATCCTTCTGAGAGGAGCTATGAACTATAATTTGGTTGGAAGAAGGATATGCATTTATGTCATGGTCAGCCTGTATGCTTTGCAGATTCATTTATTAATTTAGTTTGCAGATACACAGCTTCATTTCCCCCCATCATCATCCTGAAGTGACCTTCACTGAACTCTGGGTGTGGATTGAGTTTCTCATCATTTCTTTTCTACATCTATCCCACAGTTAGTGCTTCTTTTCTAACAGGGGAATTGAAGTTTTCTACTCAGAGATATTGCTCAGAAATCGGTCTTGTGTCTGTACTGCAGTCTGCTCTTTGGGGTTTGATTATAAACAAATATTCCCTAAAAGTCAGGACAAAAGGACAGAAGTAATAACTCAGATATGCAGCTGTCCCAGGACTCCTAAAAAAGAGTCCTCCCGAACGTGACCACCATATGGAAACTGTGAAATGACTATTTTCCAATCTCATTCTTATTCATTTTCTGTTTTTTTTTTTTTTTTTTTGTGGTACGCGGGCCTCTCACTGTTGTGGCCTCTCCCATTGCGGAGCACAGGCTCCGGACGCGCAGGCTCAGCGGCCATGGCTCACAGGCCCAGCCGCTCCGCGGCATGTGGGATCTTCCTGGACCGGGGCACGAACCTGTGTCCCCCGCATCGGCAGGCGGACTCTCAACCACTGCGCCACCAGGGAAGCCCTCATTTTCTGGGTATTTTAACCCCTGAAATCCAAATAATCTTGTTTACCAGATTAAAGATATATCTTATGAGCTCTTCAAAACCTTTTCTTCCTACTTGTCTTTTCTAGATTCAGGGCACCTGGAGGGCAGCAAGCTGGGTTAGCAGGACCTTCATAAATCTGTTGACCACTGGAGACCACTGGAGCTTTACCAAATTATCATGTCTTGATGACAGGGTAGGAGAAGGAGGGCTTTAACTGGCTTCTGGTCACCATCATGAAGATCTGTTATTTACAGGCAGTTCTAAGTATGCTTAGGAAGTGGGGAGATGTGACTGGTCTGTAGCTAATGAAACATTTTGATTCTAAAATCTCAGAATTCAATTAATGTTATGGGATGGGAATAAGAAAAGGAAAAAGAAAACAATGTATTTCCTATCACCACTCTAAGACATATTAAAAGATGGACATTTCTGCCTATTTGCCTCATCTGGAATAATTTCTACAAACTCCTTCCCTTCCTGACCACTTCTGAAATGTGTTTGGCATACCTAGGAAAAGACATCTGTTTTTCAAGTTCTTGTTCCAATGCATAAAAATACTTGTTTGATATAGTCTGTCCATTTTTATAAGATTGTGATGTTATTCAGATTAACTTTCTAACATGTCTTTATGATTTTTCAAGGGCTGAGATGATTCTAGTATAGCCAACAAATTTCACAGTGAGGACAGCAACTTTAGCTGAGGTCAAAGGATAAATTTTACGTGTCTTGACTAATATTTAGCTGACAAAGGCAGTACAGATCCTACTCTTTTTCCAGGGAATAGAACAGTTTATGCCTCTTGTGTGTATTTTTAAGTAATCTAATTGGCTTGAGGTTTATTTTTTCTTAGTAACCGTGATCCCAGCTCAGTTTGGGATTTTGGACGTAAATAGTGATTTTTGAGAAAATCATAAGGTGAACTTCTTGGGTAAAAACAGAGGAAAGCCACGGATTTAATTGCTAATTGTACCCAGTAACACACAGGTATGCCTATGGTTCTAATGGATGTCCAGACCATCTCACATTTTTTTTCCAAATCTAATAATAAGGAAGGAGCACTGATTTCTTAATATGGATATTGTAGTTGCTGCTATCCATGCTGTGATCACATCTGGCCTCTAAAGAGGGAAGTGTGGGATGGAGGTTGGAATTTAAATGGTTATGTACCTTCCCTATGCCAGTCTTTCATTTCCTGTGACTGGAGCCAGCAACTCTGTGCCATCTTTAGGATCTCACTCAGGCTTAGCATCTTCTGTTTCCTGCCTTCCCCCCATCACTATGTCCCAGAGCAACTGATTTTCCTACCGGGGCATTTTTCACTGATACAATGTATATAATTTGGGAGCCTTTGATGGAAGGACTTGAAAGAGTCATTAACTTCATTTTGGTTCATTTGTTTTCCAAGTCAAAGAATCCCAAAGAGAACTGCTGTGAAAAATAAGAGCATCTTAATTGACTGCCTTGAAGCTATGCATTTCAGACATCACAGACAGGCTGAGCTCTCCCTGGAGGATGGACAGATATAAAAATTCAACTATCATCTACTGTTGGAGTCCCCTCAGCCTGTGCCCAGGTCTACCCTTCACTCTCTTCCAGTCTTCTGCCTTTGAACATTGACTCCCCCTTTGCAATTTAAATTTATTTTATTTTTTTTATTTTTGGCTGTGCTGGGTCTTCGTTTCTCTGCGAGGGCTTTCTCTAGTTGCGGCAAGCGGGGGCCACTCTTCATCGCGGTGCGTGGGCCTCTCACTATCGCGGCCTCTCCTGTTGCAGAGCACAGGCTCCAGACGCGCAGGCTCAGTAGTTGTGGCTCATGGGCCTAGTTGATCCACGGCATGTGGGAACCTCCCAGACCAGGGCTCGAACCCGTGTCCCCAGCATTGGCAGCCAGATTCTCAACCACTGCGCCACCAGGGAAGCCCCCTGGCAGGAGTTCTTTAGACCCAACCAAGTTGTCAATTACTTGCCGCGCAGTCTTAATTTGGATGTCAGGTGGTCGTCTGGGTGGATCTTTTCAAGTCCAAAGAGATAGAGCAATAGGAAAATGAGAAAGACTGAGGGGGAAAAGCCTTGGCCTCAGTGCGCTTCTTCACGGCCAGAGAACTGGTCTCTGGCAGATCCTGCAGGCGACGTCAGCTGCCCCTTAACGGGCTACTTGAATCTACATGGCTCAGGGTAAGTCCCAGCCACCCTTCAGAGGGGAGCCATAGCCCAATAGGCGGATCGAGGTTATGGCCTTTGAGGCCCCGCACTGGGTGCCAGAAAAGATGTTGCAGGAAAGAGAGTGGGGTGCGAGAGGATGGTCACATCCCAAGTCATGTCTGAGTCCCTGGGGTGGCCGCCAAGTGTGGGTTCTTGGCTTTGTGCAGGCAAGGATTCAAGAGCAAGACATAGTACAGTGAAACAAGGTTTATTCAGGGAGATACACACTCCATAGACAGAGTGTGGGCCATCTTGGAAGGCAAGAGGCCCCCTTTGCAATTTAGAACCCTACTTTGCCCTGGGAATTGAAGATTTCAAGCCTCTTTTGTGAGTATTGCAAAGTGATCTTATCTACTGGATATTTACTTTTTAAAAAAATTAATTTATTTATTTTTGGCTGCGTTGGGTATTTGTTGCTGTGTGCGGGCTTTCTCTAGTTGCGGCGAGCAGGTACTACTCTTCGTTGTGGTGTGCGGGCTCCTCATTGCGGTGGCTTCTCTTGTTGCAGAGCACGGGCTCTAGGCGCACGGGCTTCAGTAGTTGTGGCTCGTGGGCTCTAGAGCGCAGGTTCAGTAGTTGTGGCGCACGGGCTTAGTTGCTCCGCGGCATGTGGGATCTTCCCCGACCAGGGCTCGAACCTGTGTCCCCTGCATTGGCAGGTGGATTCTTAACCACTGTGCCACCAGGGAAGTCCTGGAGACTTACTTTTTCTTAGAAATTTTTAGCTTGAATAGGTTTAAAGAAGAGTCCACCTGAATAAGTAGTATTTTACCATTTGCCTAATTAACTCATGACATCTTTTTCATTGTGTTCAAATAGTGGCTACACCATTTACTAGCTGTGTGACCTCCAGCAAGTTACTACCGTACTTTGCTTATTTATGTCATGAGGATAATAATAGTACCTATCTCATAGTGTTATTGTGAAGATTAAATGAGTTGATAACTTTCAAGGTTTTAAAATTGTGGCAGACATATAGTAAGCTCTCAGTATGTGTTAGCTATTATTATATTACTATTACTAATAGGACTATTATGATTTCTAAATTTCAAGATAAAAGTTGGATTTTAGTATACTAGCTTTTTTGATGTTAACATAAACTATGAACATAGGCTGCCTGCCTATATAAAAAATAAAATATGCACTAAACTTTTAATTTGTGTTCTATATTTTTTATAAAGGTAAGAAGATGCAAGAGGAGGTTTTTAAAGCTAGATCTTAATAGGATATGAGAAACTTCTCTTTATAAGAAAAGAATGATGATAGACTAGTTAGAAAAATTTATACATAAAAAGGCTTAGCGTAATTACCAAATGCTTAGGATTGCATGAAATAAGAAAAAAAAGTTGTATAGGTTATTAATGCAGAGTGTGTGTGTGTGTGTGTGTGTGTGTGTGTGTGTGTGTGTTAGGTGTTAGCTAAGCATGGACCAGACAATAACTATTGTCAGGCACTTTCATACTTGATCCTTTTCCACAACTACCCTGTGAGATCCTTGGTTATAGATAAAGAATCTAAGGCCTAAATAGGCTAAGTATCTAAACCCAAATCTTCTGAATATAGTATTCATTACTTTAAACTAAGGTCCAGTGCTCTTTTGAGTCTATAGTAATTGTACATGTACTAGGCAGAGGGGATAGAATAGAACAAGATAGACATGGTCCCTGCCCTCTTGAAGCTTCCAATTTAACAAAGAATAAAAATTTTGAAAAAGTAATTAGAAGCATTAAAAAAAATTAAGAGAACTTCTGGGTAGCTGAAGGCAGTGGTGGCCAACAAGCTGCCAGTCTCCCACTATATCTTCCCAAAACAATACCAAATAACAAGATGGGAAATGTAAACTTACACAAAAACCAAGCCCTCGGCATTGCCTGAAGACATAAAATGCCAAAGCCTCAAAGTGAGTATAAGTAAAGAAATAACAAATCACCAAATTTCATTCCAGTCTCCCATGCTGCCATCGTAACTCCCCACCCTCCAGCCAGTAAGGCAAAAGGAGAAAAACTAGGGAAGACAGAAGAGGAAGCTAGGGAAGGGGCATAAAACTGATCCAAAATCAGCCTCAGAAAGATTAACACCATTTTAAGTCTGAATATTCTAAAAAAGCATCTGAAAGATCAGAAAGTGGATTACAGTGATGGGATGTAAAAGTACTTATATTTTAAGGGGGCAGTCTTTAAAACACATAGCTTCTGGTAGAGAAAAAAAATAAAGAAGAGAGAAACTTCACTTGGCAATTATGTGGGAAAAAGGAAAAGAAGCTGGGGGAGGGGGGAGGGAACGTAGGGTACTATAGGACAGAATAGAATCATAAAACTAGAGGACACACAGACTTTCCAGCCCCCACCAAAACAAATTAACAAGCAAATCTGCTTAAAGTGCCTAGACTGTTATGTTGAGAGAAAGGATATCACTAAACTACGAATCTTGCGAAACATTCCAATGCCACAGAGAAATGAACAAAAAGAAAATCAGCAAATCCACATAGAGGTATTCTAAAAACTCAGAAAACAAAATTTCACACATATGAGGAAATTTCACACATATGAGGAGAATTTCACACATATGAGGAAAAGTTCCCATAGGAAGAACAACCGCAAAGCAGAAGAAAACTGTAAGAATTAAATATAATCAAACACATATTTGAGGATATGAAAAACCACCTTGTAAGAAATTTAAGAACTAAGAAAGAAAATAATCAAAAACCAGGGAGATATGAAAAGAGAGTTGACTTAATTCAGGAAAGCATTAAAGACAAACTTAGACATAAAGAGTCAATTATAAGATACCTAAGGGAGAACAGAGATTCAAGTGAAATTTAATAAGGGGTATTGAAGAAAGACAAGAAAACAACAGACAATGGAAAGGAGATAAAGAAAGGAGTAAAATGGATAAGAGAGAAAGTAGTAAAAATGAATGACAGAAAGAGTAAGAATAATATTCTTACCATCAGAAGCTACCTACCACAGTGACTTAAACTCATCCACAACTTGATTAGAGCCTTCTGGGAGATTTTGAGCTAGAGGCACCCAGCTAGACCATGCCAGGATTTCTGTCCTACAGAGAAAGTGCGATTAAAAAAACATGTTTCTGGTTTTTTTTTAACATCTTTATTGGGGTATAATTGCTTTACAATGGTGTGTTAGTTTCTGCTTTATAACAAAGTGAATCAGTTATACATATACATATGTTCCCATATCTCTTCCCTCTTGCATCTCCCTCCCTCCCACCCTCCCTATCCCACCCCTCCAGGCGGTCACAAAGCACCAAGCTGATCTCCCTGTGCTATGCGGGTGCTTCCCACTAGCTATCTACCTTATGTTTGGTAGTGTATATATGTCCATGCCTCTCTCTCGCTTTGTCACAGCTCACCCTTCCCCCTCCCCATATCCTCAAGTCCGTTCTCTAGTAGGTCTGTGTCTTTATTCCTGTCTTACTCCTAGATTCTTCATGATATTTTTTTTCTTAAATTCCATAGATATGTGTTAGCATACGGTATTTGTCTTTCTCTTTCTGAATTACTTCACTCTGTATGACAGACTCTAAGTCTATCCACCTCAATACAAATAGCTCAATTTCGTTTCTTTTTATGGCTGAGTAATATTCCATTGTATATATGTGCCACATCTTCTTTATCCATTCATCTGATGATGAACACTTAGGTTGTTTCCATCTCTGGGCTATTGTAAATAGAGCTGCAATGAACATTTTGGTACATGACTCTTTTTGAATTATGGTTTTCTCAGGGTATATGCCCAGTAGTGGGATTGCTGGGTCATATGGTAGTTCTACTTGTAGTTTTTTAAGGAACCTCCATACTCGTCTCCATAGTGGCTGTACCAATTCACATTCCCACCAGCAGTGCAAGAGTGTGCCCTTTTCTCCACACCCTCTCCAGCATTTATTGTTTCTGGGTTTTTTGATAATGGCCATTCTGACTGGTGTGAGATGATATCTCATTGTAGTTTTGAGTTGCATTTCTCTAATGATTAGTGATGTTGAGCATTCCTTCATGTGTTTGTTGGCAGTCTGTATATCTTCTTTGGAGAAATGTCTATTTAGGTCTTCTGCCCATTTTTGGATTGGGTTGTTTGTTTTCTTGATATTGAGCTGCATGAGCTGCTTGTAAATTTTGGAGATTAATCCTTTGTCAGTTGCTTCATTTGCAAATATTTTCTCCCATTCTGAGGGTTGTCTTTTGGTCTTGTTTATGGTTTCCTTTGCTGTGCAAAAGCTTTGAAGTTTCATTAAGTCCCATTTGTTTATTTTTGTTTTTATTTCCATTTCTCTAGGAGGTGGGTCAAAAAGGATCTTGCTGTGATTTATGTCATAGAGTGTTCTGCCTATGTTTTCCTCTAACAGTTTGATAGTTTTTGGCCTTACATTTAAGTCTCTGTAATCCATTTTGAGCTTATTTTTGTGTATGGTGTTAGGGAGTGATCTAATCTCATACTTTTACATGTAGCTGTCCAGTTTTCCCAGCACCACTTATTGAAGAGGCTGTCCTTTCTCCACTGTACATTCCTGCCTCCTTTATCAAAGATAAGGTGACCATATTTGCGTGGGTTTATCTCTGGGCTTTCTTTCTATCCTGTTCCCTTGATCTATCTTTCTTTTTTTGTGCCAGTACCATACTGTCTTGATTACTGTAGCTTTGTAGTATAGTCTGAAGTCAGGGAGCCTGATTCCTCCAGCTCCGTTTTACGTTCTCAAGATTACTTTGGCTATTCGGGGTCTTTTGTGTTTCCATACAAATTGTGAAATTTTTTGTTCCAGTTCTGTGAAAAATGCCAGTGGTAGTTTGATAGGCATTACATTGAATCTGTAGATTGCTTTGGGTAGTAGAGTCATTTTCACAATGTTGATTCTTCCAATCCAAGAACATGGTATATCTCTCCATCTATTTGTATCATCCTTAATTTCTTTCATCAGTGTCTCATAATTTTCTGCATACAGGTCTTTTGTCTCCTTAGGTAGGTTTATTCCTACATATTTTATTCTTTTTGTTGCAATGGTAAATGGGAGTTTTCTTGATTTCACTTTCAGATTTTTCATCCTTAGTGTATAGGAATGCCAGAGATTTCTGTGCATTATATTTGTATCCTGCTACTTTACCAAATTCATTGATTAGCTCTAGTAGTTTTCTGGTAGCATCTTTAGGATTCTCAGTGTATTGTATCATGTCATCTGCAAACAGTGACAGCTTTACTTCTTCTTTTCCGATTTGGATTCCTTTTTTTCCTTTTCTTCTCTGATTTCTGTGGGTAAAACTACCAAAACTATGTTGAATAAGAGTGGTGAGAGTAGGCAACCTTGTCTTGTTCCTGATCTTAGTGGAAATGCTTTCAGTTTCTCACCATTGAGGATGATGTTGGCTGTGGGTTTGTCATATATGGCCTTTATTATGTTGAGGAAAGTTCCCTCTATGCCTGCTTTCTGCAGGGTTTTTATCATAAATGGGTGTTGAATTTTGTCGAAAGCTTTCTCTGCATCTATTGAGATGATCATATGGTGTTTCTCCTTCAATTTGTTAATGTGGTTTATCACATCGATTGATTTGCATATATTGAAGAATCCTTGCATTCCTGGAATAAAGATCATGGTGTATGATCCTTTTAATGTGCTGTTGGATTCTGTTTGCTACTATTTTGTTAAGGATTTTTGCATCTATGTTCATCAGTGATATTGGCCTGTAGTTTTCTTTCTTTGTGACATCGTTGTCTGTTTTTGGTATCAAGGTGATGGTGGCCTCGTAGAATGAATTTGGGAGTGTTCCTCCCTCTGCTATATTTTGGAAGAGTTTGAGAAGGATAGGCGTTAGCTCTTCTCTAAATGCTTGATAGAATTCGCCTGTGAAGCCATCTGGTCCTGGGCTTTTGTTTGTTGGAATATTTTTAATGACAGTTTCAATTTCAGTGCTTGTGATTGGTCTGTTCATATTTTCTATTTCTTCCTGATTCAGTCTTGGCAGGTTGTGCATTTCTACGAATTTGTCCATTTCTTCCAGGTTGTTCATTTTATTGGCATAGAGTTGCTTGTAGTAGTCTCTCATGATCTTTTGTATTTCTGCAGTGTCAGTTGTTATTTCTCCTTTTTCATTTCTAATTCTATTGATTTGAGTCTTCTCTCTTTTGTCTTGATGAGTCTGGCTAATGGTTTATCTACTTTGTTTATCTTCTCAAAGAACCAGCTTTTAGTTTTATTGATCTTTGTTATCATTTCCTTCATTTCCTTTTCATTTATTTCTGATCTGATTTTTAAGAGTTCTTTCCTTCTGCTAACTTTGGGGTTTTTTTGTTCTACTTTCTCTAATTGCTTTAGGTGCAAGGTTAGGTTGTTTATTCGAATGTTTCCTGTTTCTAAAGGTGGGCTTGTATTGCTATAAACTTCCCTCTTAGAACTGCTTTCGCTGCATCCCATAGGTTTTGGGTCGTCGTGTCTCCATTGTCATTTGTTTCTATGTATTTTTTGATTTCCTCTTTGATTTCTTCAGTGATCACTTCGTTATTAAGTAGTGTATTGTTTAGCCTCCATGTGTTTGTATTTTTTACAGATCTTTTCCTGTAATTGATATCTAGTCTCATAGCATTGTGGTCAGAACACATACTTGATACAATTTCAATTTTCTTAAATTTACCAAGGCTTGATTTGTGACCCAAGATATGATCTATCCTGGAGAATGTTCTGTGAGCACTTGAAAAAACTGTGTATTCTGTTGTTTTTGGACGGAGTGTCCTTTAAATATCAATTAAGTCCATCTTGTTTAATGTATCATTTAAAGCTTGTGTTTCCTTATTTATTTTAATTTTGGATGATCTGTGCATTGGTGAAAGTGGGGTGTTAAAGTCCCCTAGTATGAATGTGTTACTGTGGATTTCCCCTTTTATGGCTGTTAGTATTTGCCTTATGTATTGAGGTGCTCCTATGTTGGGTGCATAAATATTTACAATTGTTATATCTTCTTCTTGGATTGATCCCTTGATCATTATGTAGTGTCCTTCTTTGTCTCTTCTAATAGTCTTTATTTTAAAGTCTATTTTGTCTGATATGATAATTGCTACTCCAGCTTTCTTTTGGTTTCCATTTGCATGGAATATCTTTTTCCGTCGCCTTACTTTCAGTCTGTATGTGTCTCTAGGTCTGAAGTGGGTCTCTTGCAGACAGCATATATATGGGTCTTGTTTTTGTATCCATTCAGCCAATGTGGGAGCATTTAGTCCATTTACATTTAAGGTAATTATTGATATGTATGTTTCTATTCCCATTTTCTAAATTTTTTTGGGTTCGTTATTATAGGTCTTTTCCTTCTCTTGTGTTTCTTGCCTAGAGAAGTTCCTTTAGCAGTTGTTGTAGAGCTGGTTTGGTGGTGCTGGACTCTCTCAGCTTTTGCTTGTCTGTAAAGGTTTTAATTTCTCCATCAAATCTGAATGAGATCCTTGCTGGGTAGAGTAATCTTGGTTGCAGGTTTTTCTCCTTCATCACTTTAAATATGTCCTGCCAGTCCCTTCTGGCTTGCAGAGTTTCTGCTGAAAGATCAGCTGTTAACCTTATGGGGATTCCCTTGTGTGTTATTTGTTGTTTTTCCCTTGCTGCTTTTAATATGCTTTCTTTGTATTTAATTTTTCACAGTTTGATTAATATGTGTCTTGGTGTATTTCTCCTTGCATTTACCCTGTATGGGACTCTCTGTGCTTCCTGGGCTTGATTAACTATTTCCTTTCCCATATTAGGGAAGTTTTCAACTATAATCTCTTCAAATATTTTCTCAGTCCCTTTCTTTTTCTCTTCTGCCTCTGGAACCCCTATAATTCGAATGTTGGTGCGTTTAATGTTGTCCCAGAGGTCTCTGAGTCTGTCCTCAATTCTTTTCATTCTTTTTTTTTTATTCTGCTGTGCAGTAGTTACTTCCACTGTTTTATCTTCCAGGTCACTTATCCATTCTTCTGCCTCAGTTATTCTGCTATTGATCCCATCTAGAGTACTTTTAATTTCATTTATTGTGTTGTTCATCGTTGCTTGTTTCATCTTTAGTTCTTCTAGGTCCTTGTTAACTGATTCTTGCATTTTGTTCATTCTATTGTCCATTCTATCTCCAAGATTTCGGATCAACCTTACTATCATTATTTTGAATTCTTTTTCAGGTAGACTGCCTATTTCCTCCTCATTTGTTAGGTCTGGTGGGTTTTTATCTTCCTCCTTTATCTGCTGTGTGTTTTTCTGTCTTTTCATTTTGCTTATCTTACTGTGTTTGGGGTCTCCTTTTTGCAGGCTGCTGGTTCGTAGTTCCCGTTGTTTTTGGTGTCTGTCCCCAGTGGCTGAAGTTGGTTCAGTGGGTTGTGTAGGCTTCCTGGTGGAGGGGACTAGTGCCTGTGTTCTGGTGGATGAGGCTGGATCTTGTCTCTCTGGTGGGCAGGTCCACGTCTGGTGGTGTGTTTTGGGGTGTCTGTGGACTTATGATTTAGGCAGCCTCTCTGCTAATGGGTCGGGTTGTGTTCCTGTTTTGCTAGTTGTTTGGCATATGGTGTCCAGCACTGTAGCTTGCTGGTTGTTGAGTGAAGCTGGGTGCTGGCATTGAGATGGAGATCTCTGGGAGATTTTCACCGTTTGATATTGTGTGGAGCTGGGAGGTCTCTTGTGGACCAGTGTCCTGAAGTTGGCTCTCCCACCTCTGAGGTACAGCACTGACTTCTGGCTGGAGCACCAAGAGCCTTTCATCCACACGGCTCAGAATAAAAGGGAGAAAAAGTAGAGAGAAAGAATTAGTAGAAGTAGGAAGAAAGAAAGAAAGGAAGGAAGGAAGGAAGAAGAAAAGAAAAAAAGAAGGAAAGGAATGAAAGAAAGAAAGGAGGGAGGGAGGGAGGGAGGGAGGAATGGTGGGAGGAAGGAAGGAAGGAAGGAAGGAGGGAAGGAAGGAAAAAAGAAAAGATAAATTAAAATAAAATAAAGTAAAATATAAAAGTTATTAAATTAAAAAATATTTATTAAGAAAAAATTTTTTTAAAAAAACGGACGGATAGAACCTTAGGACAAATGGTGGAAGCAGAGCTATACAGACATAAACTCATACAGAAGCACACACATACACAGAAAAAGAGGAAAAGGGGAAAAAATCATAAATCTTGCTCTCAGAGTACACCTCCTCAATTTGGGATGATTCGTTGTGTATTCATGTATTTCACAGATGCAGGGTACATCAAGTTGATTGTGGAGCTTTAATCCGCTGCTTCTGAGGCTGCTGGGAGTGATTTCCCTTTCTCTTCTTTGTTCTCACAGCTCCCAGGGGCTCAGCTTTGGATTTGGCCCCGCCTCTGCATGTAGGTCGCCGGAGAGCGTCTGTTTTTCGCTCAGACAGGACCGGGTTAAAGGAGCCGCTGATTCGTAGGCTCTGGCTCACTCAGGCCGGAGGGGGAGGGAGGGGCACGGAGTGCAGGGCGGGCCTGCGGCGGCAGAGGCCGGCGTGACGTTGCACCAGCGTGAGGCGCACCGTGCGTTCTCCCGGGGGAGTTGTCCCTGGATCCCGGGACCCTGGCAGTGGCGGGCTGCACAGGCTCCCCTGAAGGGGGGGGTGTGGATAGTGACCTGTGCTCGCACACAGGCTTCTTGTTGGCGGCAGCAGCAGCCTTACCGTGTTATGCCCGTCTCTGGGGTCCGCACTTTTAGCCGCGGCTCGCGCCTGTCTCTGGAGCGCCTTTAAGCAGCGCTCTTAATCCCCTCTCCTCGCGGGCCAGGAAACAAAGAGGGAAGAAAAAGTCTCTTGCCTCTTCGGCAGGTCCAGACTTTTCCCCGGACTCCCTCCTGGCTAGCTGTGGCGCAGTAACCCCCTGCAGGCTGTGTTCACGCCGCCAACCCCAGTTCTCTTCCGGCGCTTCAACCGAAGCCCAAGCCTCAACTCCCAGCCCCGCCCGCCCCGGCGGGTGAGCAGACAAGCCTCTCGAACTGGTGAGTGCCGGTCGGCCCTGATCCTCTGTGCGGGAATCTCTCTGCTTTGCCCTCCGCACCCCTGTGGCTGCGCTCTCCTTCGTGGCTCTGAAGCTTTACGCCTCCACCACCTGCAGTCTCCGCCCGTGTAGGGGCTTCCTAGTGTGTGGAATCCTTTCCTCTTTCACAGCTCCCTCCCACTGGTGCGGGTCCCGTCCCTATTCTTTTGTCTCTGTTGTTTCTTTTTTCTTTTGCCCTACCCAGGTACGTGGGGGGTTTCTTGCCTTTTGGGAGTTCTGAGGTCTTCTGCCAGCATTCAGTAGGTGTTCTATCGGAGTTGTTCCACGTGTAGATGTATTTCTGTTGTATCTGTGGGGAGGAAGGTGATCTCCGTGTCCTACTCTTCCGCCATCTTCCTGGAAGCCTCCAACAAATATTTTTAACATCTATTTTTTTCCAGTTATTGTTCTAGACATTGGTGATTCTTTTTGTTCTATTGTTCTTTTTAATTTAATTTTTTTATACAGCAGGTTCTTATTAATTATCTGTTTTATACATATTAGTGTATATATGTCAATTCCAATCTCCCAATTCATCCCACCACCACCACCCCTCCCCCCACTTTCCCACCTTGGTGTTCATATGTTTGTTCTCTATGTCTGTGTCTCTATTTCTGCCTTGCAAACCACTTCATCTGTAACATTTTTCTAGATTCCACATATATGTATTAATATACTATATTTGTTTTTCTCTTTCTGACTTCACTCTGTATGACAATCTCTAGGTCCATCCACATCTCTACAAATGACCCCGTTTCATTCCTTTTTATGGCTGAGTACAAATTAAGTTTTTCTGAATATTTGTGTACAAGTCTTCGTGTGAATATATGCCCTCAGGTAATTATTAATAGAGGTAATTATTAATATTATTATTAATTATTAGGTAATTAATATAGCCACTCCAGCTTTCTTTTGGGTAGTGTTAGCATGGTTTATCTTTTCTCATCATTTTACTTTTATCTTGTTTGTGCTTTTATAATTGTGCGTTTTTTGTAGGCAGCATACAGTGGGATCTTGCTTTTTATCCAATCTGACAATCCCTGCCTTTTAATGGGGTGTTTAGACTGTTTAAACTTAATGTGGTTATTGTGTTCAGATTACATTTACCATTATGCTATTTGTTTTCTCTGTCTCATATGTTCTTTGTTCCTCTTTTTCTGCTTTCTTTTAGGTTTATTAATTTTATAATTCCATTTCAATCCTTCTGTTGGCTTATTGGCTATAACTCTTTGCCTTGCTCTTTTTGTGATTACTTTAGGGTGTATAGTATACATTTTAAATTGGTCACAGTCTACCATCACTTGATAGTACATCACTTCACGTGAAGTATAAGAACCCTAAACACTATATTTTTCAACTCTCTCCTTCCTGGCTTTGTTCTTTTGTTATCATACATTTTACTTTTACATGTGTTATAAACCCCATGCTACATTATTTTTACCTTTGTTTAAGCAATCATTTATCTTTTAAAGATATTTAAATAACAAAAGTATCATATATTTCTACACAAGTAGCTACCATTCTGGTGTGCTTCATTCATTTAGTAGCTCTAGATTTTCATTTGTATGATTTTCTTTTCACCTGATCAACTTTCTAACATTTCTTGTAATATGAGTCTTCTGGTGATTAATTCTTTCAGCATTTTTATGTCTGAAATGTCTTTATTTTACCTTCATTTTTGAATGCTATTTTTGCTGACTAGAGAATTCTAAGTTGACAGTTTACTTCTTTTACTACTTTAAAGATGTTGATCTGCTGTCCTTTTGCATTATTTCTGATAAGAAACCTGCTGTCATCCAACATATCTTTTTTCTCCGACTGCTTTTAAGATTTTCTCTTTAGGACTGGTTTTGAGAATTTGTTTTTGTTTTTGCAGTATGCGGGCCTCTCACTGTTGTGGCCTCTCCCATTGCGGAGCACAGGCTCCAGATGCGCAGGCTCAGCGGCCATGGCTCACGGGCCCAGCTGCTCCGCGGTATGTGGGATCTTCCCAGACTGGGGCACAAACCTGTGTCCCCTGCATCGGCAGGCGGACTCTCAACCACTGCACCACCAGGGAAGCCCTGGTTTTGAGAATTTGATTGTGGCATGCCTTTGTTTGGTTTTCTTTATGTTTTTTGTGCTTCAGGTTCATTGATTTTCTTCAATCTCTAGGATTTTAGTTTGTGCCAGATTTGAAATCTGGGGGCTGTTATTCTTCAAACATTTTTTAAATTCCCATCTGTCTTTCCTCTCTTTTAGGTATATCAGTTACATGTGCATTAGGTGTATGAAGTTGTTCTACAGCTCTCTGGTGATCTGTTCATTTTTTAAAACTTTTTTCTTTTCTGTGTTTTGGTATCTGTTACAGATAGTTCTTAATACTATTGCTTCAAGGTCACTAATTATTTATTCTGTAACATTGAATCTGCCTTTCATCCCATCTAGTATATTTTTCATATCACACACTATTGTTTTTATCTTTATAATTTTGATTTAGGTCTTTTAAAAATATTTCTTCAATTTTCTACTTAACATGTACAATCTTTCCTCTAACTCTTTGAACGTATGAAATTGAGTTATATTAGCGGCTATTAATGTCATTTTCTGCCAGTTCAAATATCTGTGCCAGTTCTGGGTCTGTTTTCATTGATTCATTATTCTCCTCATTATGATTTCTGCTTTTCTGCTTCCTTACTTGCCTGGTAATCTTTAATAGACTGTCACACATTGTGAATTTTACCTTGTTGGATGCTGGATATTTTTGTATTCTGATAAATATTCTTGATCTTGTTGTGGGATGAAGTTAAGTTACTTTGATCCTTTTGGGTCTTGCTTTTAAGATCTGTTTCTGAGGAATGGAGCAGCATTTAGTCTAGGACTAATCATTCTCCACTACTTAGGTAACATTCTTCTGATGACTCTACCCAATATTCCATGAATTATGAAGATTACTAGCCTAGCTGGTAAGAACAGACACTGTTAACAGCCCTGTGTTATTACCAAGTACTGTTCCTACTAATCCTTTGGGATGGTTTTTTCCTTGGCCTTGGGTAGTTTCCTTACATGCACAGGTAGTTTCCTTATATGCACGTGCTGATGGGTACTCTGCTGAATACTTGAGGGGGACTTCTATAAATCTGCAGAATTTTCTCCCTCTGCAGCTCTCTTCTCTCCAGGGCTACGTTTTGTTAACTCTAGATATTTTGTCCTCCCAGTCTTCTTAGCAATATCTCTCACCTTCGGGAGTTTGATTCATTCCACCTGGATTTGCCCTCAACACACCACGGCCTTCAAACTGTCTCAAAGCAGTAAGCTGGGGCAACAGTAGGTTCCCACCTCTCAGGGATCATATCCTTCATAGCCTGATGTCCAATGACTTAAAAATCACTGTTCTACACATTTTGTATAGTATTTAATTTGTTTCAGATAAGAAGATAAATTTAAACCCTGTCACTGCATCTTGGTTAGAAGAAGTTCCTAGTCATCTTCTCTTCGGCTTTAGGTTTTAGGTCTCTTTTGAATTGACTCTCTGAGGACGTTTCTTTCTCAAGTGCATGGGTGGTCAGCATATGGTAGCTCTGATGTTGTCTCTGGAGGGAATAGCTATTCCTCTTTATATCCTTTGCCTTGGATTAAGGCTTCATTAGATTCACTTGCCATCGACTGGAAAAACGCTGAGGCTCAAGATTAGCAAGTGAACTGGGAGCAAGGGGCCCTGGAGGCTGCCCAGTCTCTTCTAAAGTGCGGCCCTCATACAGAAGCACAAAGGGCAACTTGTATGCAGTCTAGCTCAGGACAGATCAAGGTCCTCACGTTCATCTGCCTCTCATGACACCGACAGTTGGCTGAGAATTTAGATAGATTAAGTCCCCTACATATGAACATGTTCTGTTCTGAGAGCGTGTTCATAAGTCCAATTTGTTCGTTAAGTCCAAGACAGTTAGCCTAGGTACCCAGCTAACACAATCAGCTATATAGGACTGTACTGTAATAGGTTTATAATACTTTTCACACAAATAATATATAAAAAACAAACACAAAAAAATAAAGAAAACCTTTTTAATCTTACAGTACAGCACCTTGAAAAGTACAGTAGTACAGTACAACAGCTGGCATCCAGGGGCTGGCATCGAGTGAACAGGGAAGAAGAGTTACTGACTGGAGGAGGGAGAGGAGGTGGGAGATGGTAGAGCTGAAGGATCGTCAGCAATAGGAGACGGAAAGCAAGCTGCAATTTCACTCACGCCTGACGCTGATGGCACAGGCTCTGGTTCCTTGCTGGATTCAGTTCTATCTAGCCTCTTTTCTCGTCATAGATGACACGGTAGCACTGGATTGCATTCTGAATGGCTGCTGCAACTTTCGTGTACCATTCTACACTCGGGTCCTGTGCCTCAGAAACTAACAGTGCCTCCTCAAATAAAGAAAATCCCCTTGCCATTTCCTGCGTCGTGACTCTCTTCGGTTCTTCAGTTACTTCTTCCTCTTGTCTCTCTTCGTCCTTTCTCTGGGCCTCCAATTCCATCAGATCTTCATTAGTAAGCTCCTCGTGTTACACAGCAAGGAGTTCAATGAAGTCGTCCTAAAGTACACAAAATCACAACCACTTGTAGAGGATGCAAGCACGTGACAATGTACGCCAGACATGTGAACTTACGTGACTGGACGTGTGAACGCATGTTTACATCTTTGAAAGTTCGAAACTTGAAGGTTCATGTGTAGTTGGCTTACTGTATTCAGAATTCTGTACCTATATCTTTTCATCTCCTATGACTAATATGGTAACTCCACTTTGGAAAAAAGTGGAAAGAAAGAAAGAATCTATATTTAAATTCCAGAATTAGAATTCTAATTATTTATATTTTGTTGTATATTTTTATATTATTTTTAAAATTTTTTATTTATTTTTTAACATCTTTATTGGAGTATAATTGCTTTACAATGGTGTGTTAGTTTCTGCTTTACAACAAAATGAATCAGTTTTATATATATACATATGTTCCCATATCTCTTCCCTCTTGCGTCTCCCTCCCTCCCACCCTCCCTATCCCACCCCTCCAGGCGATCACAAAGCACCAAGCTGATATCCCTGGGCTATGCGGCTGCTTCCCACTAGCTATCTACCTTACGTTTGGTAGTGTATATATGTCCATGCCTCTCTCGCGCTTTGTCACAGCTTACCCTTCCCCCTCCCCGTATCCTCAAGTCCATTCTCTAGTAGGTCAGTGTCTTTATTCCTGCCTTACCCCTAGGTTCTTCATGACATTTTTTTTCTTAAGTTCCATATATATGTGTTAGCATATGGTATTTGTTTTTCTCTTTCTGACTTACTTCACTCTGTATGACAGACTCTAGGTCTATCCACCTCATTACAAATAGCTCAATTTCGTTTCTTTTTATGGCTGAGTAATATTCCATTGTGTATATGTGCCACATCTTCTTTATCCATTCATCCGATGGTGGACACTTAGGTTGTTTCCATCTCCAGGCTATTGTAAATAGAGCTGCAATGAACATTTTGGTACATGACTCTTTTTGAATTATGGTTTTCTCAGAGTATATGCCCAGTAGTGGGATTGCTGGGTCATATGATAGTTCTATTTGTAGTTTTTTAAGGAACCTCCATACTGTTCTCCATAGTGGCTGAACCAATTCACATTCCCACCAGCAGTGCAAGAGTGTGCCCTTTTCTCCACACCCTCTCCAGCATTTATTGTTTCTGGGTTTTTTGATAATGGCCATTCTGACTGGTGTGAGATGATATCTCATTGTAGTTTTGATTTGCATTTCTCTAATGATTAGTGATGTTGAGCATTCTTTCATGTGTTTGTTGGCAGTCTGTATATCTTCTTTGGAGAAATGTCTATTTAGGTCTTCTGCCCATTTTTGGATTGGGTTGTTTGTTTTTTTGTTATTAAGCTGCATGAGCTGCTTGTAAATTTTGGAGATTAATCCTTTGTCAGTTGCTTCATTTGCAAATATTTTCTCCCATTGTGAGGGTTGTCTTTTGGTCTTGTTTATGGTTTCCTTTGCTGTGCAATATATTTTTATATTAAAGTTAATTGAATATAGTTTTCTCCCCCTGGTGTATATTCAGTTTTTCTCAATTAATCTTTATTTTTTTTAGAGCTTTAACTAAAGATCCCCTCAATATCTGCTTTTATGTAACTACTTAAACTTGGTGGATCCAGATGATAATAATTACAGTTCAGCTGAGCAGTATGTGCAGACAAGGTAAACAGTCTCTTTACAAGTGACTAGAGCCAGAAACTTTCCTTTCTGTACATGTTGTAATTCACACTAGTAAACCTGAGTGTGCAGATACTTACTAGTTATGGAAATCGAGCCCTGAAAAATTTAACAAATATCAGAATTTTATTCTTTAAATTCTAGTCTTGCTCATGGGAGTACTTAGCCTTTACCCAGACAGAGATTATCAAGCAATTTTCCTTCATATACTTGCTCATCATTTATGGCAAGAATATTTAAAGTATTGGAAAATATCCTAATGGGAAAAAGGTTATCATTTTTTTGAGACTATGACTTTAGGGTCAAATGACTGATAATATTCAGTCTTGCTTTCAAAAACAGGTAATAACTAAAAATCAGTAATAAGTATTCCTTCCAAAACAGGCTGATAATGAATTTTCAAATACTTGGGGTGAATCATTGGAAGGCAGTGATTGAAAGTGCTTCTTTCCCCATCCTCCTTCCTTGGCAACAGAGAAAATCAAGTCATTGGTCTGTGAACACTCTATTAAGAGGAATTGTGATCCAGTTGGGAAGTCTTAGTTAGTATGGTGCAGCTGAAAGACCACTACCAGAAATTTTTGTGTTTGAGCCCAGATCAGCCATGAAAAGATATGAGTTTTAAGAGATCATCGGCCAAATTTACAACTCCTTATTTGGTAACATTCATGGCAAAGAATGAATTTTTCATTTATTAAGCAAATATTTTGTGAGCACCTCCCAATTGTCATATACCATGAACCCAAAGGAGAAATGGCAAAGGTGAATGAGGCGAGCTTTGTCCCAGGTGCGCTCAAAGTGAGGATCATCACAGTCATACACTTGACACATTCCTTACAACCTCATGTTCCTCCTTTGCTGCTTGTTTGGTAAAGGGCATTGATGGGAAGGAGAAAAGTACAGCTTTTATGATTATAACTCTGATTAAGATGGATTTGTCTACCTTTTGTACTTTATTGCATTTGTCCTTCTTTACTAATTAGCAATCTCTCCAGAGATAGGATTTGTGTCTAAGATAACTTTTCTAATTCTCCCCTTTTTTTCCCTCTCCACTGGAATCATAGATGGGAGACTCCACAAAACATACCAAGCAACTATTTCATAGGTTTCAATAACTCGAGCTTCTAGAATTCTCCATTATATCAAGTAACATCAGGTATCTCCACTATATTTGAGAGACTTTATATGATCCTTATCTAGTTTAGAACTACATATTCTTGGAGCAGAAAAAAAGGCCTGCTGCTTTAAGACTGAGTTCTAAAACTGTGGACATTTATACAATGGAATACTATTCAGTAGTAAAAACAATGAATTACTGACACATACAGTATGAATAAATCTCAAATGTATTATTCCAAGTGAAAGAAGCCAGGCTTAAAAGGTTACATACTGTATGATTCAATTTATATAGTGTTCTGAAAAAGGCAAAACCATAGGGGCAGGAAAAGAGTGGGAGAAGGGGTATTGACTCCAAAGGGGTAGGAGAGAATTTGGGGGAGTTATGAAAATGTTCTATAAGATAATGGTGGTTACTATGTGCACTTGCCCAAACATACAGAACTGTACTCTAAAAGGGTGGATTTTATTCTATGTAAATTAGACCTCAATAAACCTGGGGTGGGGAGAGACTGGGTTCTAGGGCCTGGTCAGTGTCCTTTAGGACCTATCACCATGAGTCTGTGAGTGTTGGGGAAATGCTTAGAGCGGGGAACTCATACAGGGATGCAATATTTGGGGTAATATGTATTTCAACTGAAGGCAGGGGCTAGGGGATAAATTGCAGCTATGACTTGAATTCTAGATGGGAACAATTCTTTCCTAATGTTCTGACTAAAATTCTCTATTAAAAAGTCAGTGAAGTGGAGTGGATAAGGGCCTGACTTCGGGAACCAGACTACCTGGGTATGAATCCCACCCTTGTCAGTCACTAACTGTGTGACCTTTGGCAATTTACCTATTAGAAAACTGCATATTAGCTTATACCCAGCTGTATTAGCCAACCAGTAAAAGGATAAGTAACTGTGTGTGTATGCGTGTGAGTGTGTGTATGTTTTGTAATTAAGACAGTAAAGGAAACTGTACTGCTTGAGGTTAAGGGATAAAAATGATGATACTTCTGATAAAGCTGACTATGGACTGGGTACTCTTTTAAGCATATTACATGTATAAATTATTTAATTCTCACAACAACTCTATGATAGGTACTATTGTCATCATCCCTGTCCTACAAATGAGGAAACTGTGTGGCACAGATAGGTAACTTGCCAAAGGGCACAGTTAGTGACTGATGAGGCTGGGATTCAAATCCAGGCAGTCTGGTTCTGGAAGCCAAACCCTTATCCACTGCACTCCATCGCCTTTCTAATAATTAGAGAATATTAGTTACAGCATTAGGAACTAATTGTTCCCATCTAGAAATCAAGTCAAATTTAATTTCCATGATCACTTGTAATAAATGAAGGTCAGGGTCCTCCCTACCCAAATCCAAAGGGGAAAATAGTCAGTGTTCATAAAGTTGATCATTCCCAGCCATGCTGTATCAAACTACACAGAACTTCGTTTTCAACAGGGAAGTGAAAAATAAGACAATATTTTGGAAAAAGAGGAAGCGATTTGTTTGTGTGAAGATCAAAAATTAGGCTCTGTCACAATTTATCATGAGTGTCAGCTATCTACAGAACTGCTCCCCCCAACTTAATTTCTTACTGCATGACATTTTCATAGCTGTAATTCATCCCCTTTGCCCCACATGTCTTAGCATTACAGCAGTATCTTTAAAACTGCAATCCAACAGCAAAAGCCTTGACCCTACCACGGCACAAAAAATCCTCAGCAATACGTTCCTCTCCTTGGATTCTATGTAAGTAAAAATTTGTAAAAAATAAATCCATTTGGATATTGTTATTTATTTATACCCGACCTTGTTCCAAAAACAGATATGGGGTATGGTATTTTTTTCTACAAAGTCCATAAACATACAATTTTTAAAACATCTATATTTCTGCAACCTCATAATAGATGATATACTGACCGAATATGCTACATATTAGAATTCATATTGGACATCACATTCATCTTCAAGCTGCAGTCTTTTCCCATTTCTCTTTGTCAAAGACTTCTGGAAATGTTATGCTAAAAATAACAGACTTTTAATGTGAGCAACAGGTTAACAAAATGAAAGTTGCTATAGTAACAGAATGCACATTTCAGAAAATGGCACTGCAGGGAGAAATGATATTTATCGGCTGTAGTAAATTGTTGAAAGCTTGTCAGTGTGTATCCCGTAGTCTGTTTCAGATAGCTGGGTAGCTACTAATAGCAATATTTCCCAATATTTTCCTGAGTCTTAAGAATGTATGGAATCAAGGATGTTCAGTCACGGGGCATGGATTCCTGTACTTGTCAGCATAAGCAAAATTAGCTCTATTAAGGCAGGACCCTCATGTCTCCTTTAATGCTGTGTTTTTTGTTTTGCGGTATGCGGGCCTCTCACTGTTGTGGCCTCTCCCGTTGCGGAGCACAGGCTCCGGACGTGCAGGCTCAGTGGCCATGGCTCACGGGCCCAGCCGCTCCGCAGCATGTGGGATCTTCCCGGACTGGGGCACGAACCCGTGTCCCCTGCATCGGCAAGTGGACTCTCAACCACTGCGCCACCAGGGAAGCCCTAATGCTGTGTTTTATTTTGATGTCTTAACCATTAGTACTTGCAGGGTTGTCAGAATTATTCATGTCAACTGTGGGGAACTCCCGAATCTCTGAGAATTATCATTGACATAGCATTTGGTGCGTTTGGTTTGCTCTGAGTCATAAGCTGGCAGTGTACTTAAGCAAAGCTTTAATGATTGGATGTCTTCTGTTTGCATTGTTAAGGGATATTTTATTTATTATTGCTTTCCAATTGCAACTTTTGACTGACTGTTGCCATGTTTTCACTGTATTCTATTAAAGAGGAACAGACAGCAATTTTTTTACAGCATGCGCCACTCTGCTTTTACAGCCTGCATTTTTCATGCAGTAAATCCAGACACTTTACAATCATTAAGAATATGTAGGAAGACTTGGCTCCATAACGTCCTCTCTCCAGAGTTCAACCTGTGCTATAAAACAAGCAACCACAGAAAACATACATCCAGGCTCAGCTCTCTAAAAGCCAAAACCCCCGATCTTAAATAAGTTATTTCTGGTAGGAGAGTTATAGAAGGTTTGTGTTGAATGTTTTGCTACCTTCGATCCAAATGGCTATTGCTTCTTTCTTGCTCATCTTCTTCAAGTTACAATTTGCCCCCTTCTCAGCTCATTAATAATGTAGCCTCTGGTAGATGCACTGGCCTCAAATGAGATGCCTGTATTGCATTTACTAGGACCCAGCTGGTTTCTGCACTGAGGTTATGTAAGGCTTTAACTAGGCAGGTTTTTCCCTCCCCTCGTATATCTGGAAAGCTTTTCTCCAAGGAATTTCAAGAGGATTGTGATGAGCACTGCTGTGGCGTTCACTGAAGTCACCCTGGGACTACCTTATCCTCATCCTGTCTCCCCAGCACCTGGCTTCTCCTCTGTGAAAGAGCAGCGATGGTAACAAATGGGGCTGTTTGGGCTAGACAGAGAGAGGATAAGCAAATAGGCCAAGACTTAATTGCTTTCTTACCTGAGACTGCAATTTCCTCCAAGATATGGGAATGGCTCTCGGGAGAAAATGGAACCAAGATAGATCACAGTGATTTTCCAATATTATGGAATTCTGGACTGGGAACAGTACAAATGGCCTTTCTTTCTTCCCTTGACCCTCAAAGAGTGGCCCTGACAATAAGGAAAGGTCAAGTTTAGAAGCCACAATACCTGATGAAGATTGGGCCACATTGGCACATAGGCACTGTTCCTTGAGCTTCGACTATATGCTGAGCTTTATCTCATGCTTTAGCTTATTCCACTTTTACAACAGCCCTGTGAAGTAAGATTTATTCTTATAATGGTTAATCAATTCTTTTTCAGCACAATTCTTTTGAATGCTGGTTCTCTTTCTTGCTGAACACAGAAAGAAGTCAGAACTACTGAATTTCCTTGTTCCTTCTGCCGTTTTTAAATGCTACATCTTCCTCAAGCAGGGATCCTAATTTTTTTCTTCTTCATAGTGTTACTCTAAAAATAATCATTTTAAACCTCTCTTTTCATGGCATTTATCTTTCAGTTGAATTCAGGAGTCAGTATGGCAGAGCACAGAGAGAGGTCAGCACATTTTATCTGTAAAGAACCAGAGAGTAAATACTTTAGGTTTTGCAGGCTATATGGTCTGTCTCATTGACTCAACTCTTCTGTTGTAGTAGGCAAATGCAACATAGACAACACATAAAGGAATGCGTATGGCTGTGTTCCAATAAAACTTAATTTTCAGAAACAAGAGGCCTGCCTATGAGCCTTAGTTTGCTGATCTCTGGATTAAAAAAAAAAAAAAAGTGGCAGGAGATGGGGGAGGGCAAAGCAAAAGGATAGTGTCAAATAACTAATTTCTAGGATCATGTTATTAGCTGTGTGGCCTTGGGCAAGTTACTTTATTTCTTTGAAACTCAGTTTCTTTATCTGTAAAACAAGGGTAATAGCTTCCTCATGAGATTATTGTGAGGATTTAAAGAGAGAAACACGTACTCCTGAACTTTCCACCTCTTTCAGTTTGCTTAACACTGCTTGATGGTTTATAATATTCCGGGCACTTGTTTAAATGCTGATGATGCAACCGTAAGACAAGGCCCTTGCTTCCCGCACCACCTCTTAGGAATTCAAGGAGCATTAATCCTGCCTCCGAGGATAAAGGAAGGCTTCTGATAGGAGGCATTCAAGGTCCATCTTGGAGGATGAGTGGAATATTTTAGGTTGAAAAGCAAGAAAGAGAAGGACATTCCAAGTAGAGATAACAACTGAAGCAAAGAGATAAAAGCTTTGTAGGATTGCATTGTATTTCAGGGAACTGGGAAAATATTCCAGTGTAGCTAGAGAATAGGATGATGCATGGTAAGGTACAGACTAATACAGCCTACCTGATACCCATTCCCCCTTCTCCCTTACTCATAGGGCCATGATTTTGTCCAGGGAAGAAAATGTACCCAGCTAAAAATACTCAATCCCCCAGTCTACCCTGTAGCCAGAGGTGGCCATGTGACACAGTTCTAGCCAATTAGATGTGGGTTGAATGTCTGGAAAAGGCTTCTTTTTCTGAATAAATAGAATACAACTGTATAAGAGAAGGCTTTCTTCTGATCTGGAAAGTGGATGTAACACTTGGAGATTCAGCAAGCCTTTTGCAATCATGAACAAAAGCCACATATTGACAGTGATAGGGCGGAAAGACAAAAGAAGTCTGTGTTCCCTGTGGCATTGTTGAGCCACCACACCAGCCCAGTGCCCTATTTCCAGACTTCGGGTACACCAGAAACAAGTAGTCCCATACTGAAGCCACTGGGAATTGTGTTTTCCATTGTTTGCAAATGAACAAAATACTAAAAGATACTGGAGAAATGTGAATACTTGAGGTGCATCAGCATGACTTGATGTATAGATTGGATGCGGGAGGTTAGAGACAAGGAGGAATTAAGGATGACTGTCTCTGAACTGAGCTTCTGGGTAGAGTGTGATACTAATTATTGAGATGGGGAAGATTGTGGGAAGGGATACATTTTGGGTGGGAAACGAATTGTTCTGTTTTAGACATGTTAAGTTTGAGATACCTATAAGACGTCCAAGTGGAAACGTCGAATCGGCTGTGTGGGATGCGTGAGTCTGAGATCCAGAGAATTCCTCTGGCTGGAGATGAAATTATGACTCATCAGCAAAATTATGATTTTTGAATCCAAGAGAAGAGATGAGCTCACCTTGGAATATTGTGTAGAGAAAGAGAAGATATGAGGTGCGTTTGGTAAAGGTAGGTGGAGAATGGATTGGAGAGAAGAGAGATTAGGCACATGGAAATCAGCTCAGAAGTTGCTGGATTCGTTTTGAGTGAGAAGTAAGGGAGGTCTGACCTAGAGTAGGAACAGTGGGAATGGAGAAAAAGGAAAGGACTTAACAGATAATTTACAGGAAGAATCCACAGAACTTGGATTCTGATTGGATTGCAAGGGTGAGAAAGAAGCCAAAGATAGCTCTGAGATTCCTCTATGCTTGATTAACTGTATCCTGATGTTCTCAACTGGTGTGGGATGCGTAGAAGGAAAAGAGAGTTAGTTCCAGGGTGAGATAACAAGTTTGACTTGGGTACTACCAGGGCAAACATCAGACAGGCATAAAGCCTGGGACTGCCAGGTAATGCTTTTGAAAAAGTACCCTCTCTTCATCTAAACCTGAAGCAAATGCTCAGGAATGATCTATAATTGTTTTGAAGCCAGTACGATGGTAGACAGTGTCCAGAATAATTATGAGGGTCGTGGAGGACTTTTAGAAGTCCTCCATGAGACTAGCAAGGGGAATGTCTTGTGCTCAGTGTAATCCTTGGTCCATGTTGGTTGTGTCATCCATAACTGAATGTCCCAGTAGGGAACTTTGGGGAGCTAGAAAACCTTACCTTCACCCAGGGGGTGTATTGTGGATCTTCTGCTTCATTTAACCGTCTCCATAGAAGCTTCACACTTCTCGATGTGTCCATTGTTGTCTTCCTGTGGTTCATATTACTGAATAACTGTTAAATGGAATTGCTGCAAAGTCCTTGTGTTCTGATAGCTGAGTTGGTAAGAGGAACTAGAGAAACCACAAAGGTGTTAATACCAGAATTCTAAGATATCAAGTGAACCATCTTTGTTGCAAAAAAATGTGGCTAGGAATAAAGGAAGAACTGTTTGTCAAGTATGTCAATTGTCTCCCTGACTCCACGCAGTTTGGCATCCTGGATTGAATATTGGAAGTGGTCACAATTATAATTTCTTGGCTGTTTCTGTTGCTTCGAGCCAAAGGGTAAGAGATATCTGAGGTATTATAGCAGAAAATGAAATTACAAAATCCAGTCTGGGTAGTAATGAAAATTGAGACCAAAGCTGTTTCTCAGCAGAAATTGGATACTTCCGGCATTTCAGATGAGAATGGGGCGGGGGGTGGAGGTGGGGGTAGTAAATTAAGCAGAGAATATTCTTTGCCTTTTATTTTAGACTTTTTCAGAGGCAGCAGATTTTTAGACCAAGAAGAGTTTAAGAAATAAGAGGTTTTAAATGTGGGAGGAAGTGGCAGCAACGATGATAGAATTAAGTAAAGCTCAATCTTCACTGACCTTACCTGAAAAAGTGGATAAAGAATACCTGGGTCTGCATTACGGTTTTAATTATGAATAATTATGCTTTAAATTTTGTGAATTAATCTTTCCTTTACTGTCAGCTCTGACCTTGCAGCTCTGCGATTTTTGCAGACTAATTGGGGTTTTTTAAATGTGTCCTGAGATAACCACTCAAAAATAATTTTCTCATTGGACCAGACACTTCAAGTGGAAATCACAAGTGTCTCAATGAGGTATAAAGCATCCATTGATTAAAGTGTACAAGAAGCAATTCCTTCTTGAAACTTCTGTTTGAAGATGAATGTTTTGTTGCATAGAGGCTGGCTAAGAGGTGCTTTTTAAAATATGATTGAAAAATAGCCATATGTCCTCATTTCCAAGATAACCCACAGTCACCAAGTTGACTAATTGAAATGGTACTGTGATGATGCAACTAAAGTGGTAAATAACTGACTTTATAGGTATAATTTTGCTTAGGAAAAAACAAGCTTCCTAAACTAAGGAGGGAGAGATTGGCATCTTCAAAGTTACAAGTCTTGGGGCTGGCAGAAGGGGACATGTGTATATATTTTCAACAATCTCAGAGCTAGGAAATAAGGAATGATTTGACAAATCTAAAACTTTAGTAAAAAAGTTAATGAATGATAGAGAAATACTATAAACACTTTATTTTTAAGTTGCACAAGGTGGGGGTGGGGGTGGGTCTTAAACAATAAGTGGACACTAGTGAGAAAAACAGATGTCAAAGTGAGTTAATAGAGGGTCAGATGCTCTTGCACAGGGGCCTGTATTAGTCTGCTTAGGCTGCCATAACAAAATGCCACAGACAGGGTGGCTTAAACAACAGAAATTTATTTTCTCACAGTTCTGGAGGCTAGAAGTCCAAGATCATGGTTCTGGCTGATTTAGTTTCTGATGAGAGCTCTCTTCCTGGCTTGCAGACAGCCACCTTCCTGTCCTCACGTAGACTTTCCATAGTGTGTTCCTTCAGGGGAGGTGGGTGGGAGATAGTACAAGCTCCCTGCTGTCTTCTTATTAAAGACACTAATCCTAGCTGATTAGGGCCCCACCCTTATTACCAGATTTAAGCTTAATTCCTTCCTTAAAGGTCCCATCTCCAGGCACACAAGGGATTAGGGCTTCAGTATATGAATTTGGGTTGGGGGCACAGACATTCGGCCCAAGAGAGCAGGTGGAGGAGCAGCCCCACTGGGAGACTGCAGGGGGAGGGGAGGGGGAGGGGGCCCAATCCCTGTGGAGACCCAGCCCAGACCTCTTCAGGCTGCACTGGTGTGCTATTAAAAACTAGAAGCCCTTCTTCCTACCCACCACCCACCTGGAGTAAGAAGTCTGAGAGTTGGGGGTGGGGTGGACAGCAAGCTTAGATCAGAAGATGCTGTGAGGCCAAATTGTGGCCTGGCTGGGCCCCTCTCCCACCCCAGGGCTGACTGAGACTCAGGCCAGGGTGTAATAGTCCAACCACCTGAAAATCAGTGTTACTTTGAAAAAGACAGGGAAAAGATCTTGGCAGGACCACACAGAACCTTGAGGTAGGAGTGTTTCCACTCCCTTAGTGAAGATCTAAGAAGACAAGCACAATGCAAACCTCTAAAAGTGCCAGTTCCTAGGAATCACTTGGGTGGGAGCTCTCTGGGGCATACTAGGCCATTTAACAGTGTCTCTAGGTGCTGTTAACAAGGATGCAGAGGGTAGCCTAAAAGGCAGCATTTCTCAACTGCAGGCATCCTGGGCTATATAGTTCTTTGTTGGGGTGGTCTTATGCATTGTAGGATGTTTCGCAGCATCCTTGATGTCTACTAACTAGATGCCAGTAGCACCTCCCCCGCCACCAAGTTGTGACCACCAAAAACGTCTCCAGACACTGCCAATGTTGAGAACCACTGGCCCAAAGAGATGGCTGGCGGTGGCCTAATAAAGACAATTTGTGCTTCAGATTAAAAGGACAGTAATTCGTACAGTTAATGGAAATACTGAATAAAGGCATAAATCTATGATAATGCTGAAAAGGAAGATGCAAGATAATATACCACAGTAAAAAGTCAAGCCAATGTGAGTCAGTTGATTGGTACTGAGTTTCTCAGAAAACTGGGAGGTCTTAACAAATTGTTCGATTAAAGAAAACGTTACATTTAATTAATTACTTAATCTTGCAATGCCATCATCTCACTGGCTAGTTAAAGAAGTTATTGTAGTCTGCCTGAAATGTCAAACATCTACACCCTCACACTCATCAATGTGATCTGATACTGCAAATATATTATATCTTAGGTCACACACTCATAAATGTAGTAATGCGATACTGTAAAAATATTAAAACTTAGGTCAGGGTATGGATTTAAGGATATAACTCAGAGGATTTTCTTGGGAAATTGATCTTCACTTTTTCAGGTGTTGCTGGAAACATTCATGTGTGCTCCGGTATTTTTATATAATGTATTTATACCTGGTGACAGCCAGACTTCCAAAAGTCAAGCAGTAGGTAGCCAGGAAGGTGTAAACCCAGTCAAGGAGAGCTTCTCGTGCCACCCCTCCTCAGTTCCATCTTTCTGTGGGGAACTTTGGGAGACCTGGGATGTTCTACATCCAGCGGGGAGCATAACATATTAGTTCCCACTTTCTGTGGGCATCTCCATAAGTTTTCATGTCTTTTGCCATTGAAGAAACTTTCTATCTTCTAGAACAGTGTCTCTTGGTGTCTTTTTGTCAATCACGTCACTGCCCTGTTGTGATGACTGAGTAAATACCTTTTGAATTTTCTATGCCTTTTTGCCATCCCACAAGGTTGTGTATTAGGCATTAGGAAATGTAGAAATGAAACTGGCACCAGTCTCCTGGATTTCCCTTTGAGTTTTTTTCTCCTCCTTTTATCTTTTGGGTGCATGAGAAGACTTCTGGGTAGTCACACTGCTTCCTTTAGATTCCTCCTCGTTTTTATTTCTGTTTAATCTGATTTCTTATTACATTATAAGAATTTATAGAATCTCTCATCTCCCTTGAATACATTTTAGAAACCCTGATCATGAGGTTATAACCACATTCTATCTGACTTTTAAGAATATGATGTTCTATGAAATAATGCCATTTGCAGCAACGTGGATGCAACTAGAGATTATCATACTAAGTGAAGTCAGTCAGAAAGAGAAAGACAAATACCATATGATATCACTTATATGTGGAATCTAAAATATTGCACAAGTGAACCTATCTACAAAACCGAAACAGACTCACAGACATAGAAAGCAGACTTGTGGTTGCCAAGGGGGAAGGGGAGTGGGAGAGCGATGGATTGGGAGTTTGGGGTTAGCAGAAGCAAATTATTATACAAAATGGATAAACAACAAGGTCCCACTGTAGAGCACAGGGAACTATATTCAATATCCTGTGATAAACCATAATGGAAAAGAATATATATATATATATATATACACACACACACATATCTGAATCACTTTGCTGTACAGCAGAAATTAACCCAACATTGGAAATCAACTGTAGTTAAATAAAACTAATTAATTAATTTTAAAAAGAATATGATGTTCTAAAGTCCGTGGTACCTTTTTTTCTGTTGCCAACGTTTCACTTTTAGAAACCCCAAGAGGATCACTTTCTTCTGGAGTTCCTGTCATCCTCATTTTAAGAACTCTCTTGGGGCTTTCCTGGTGGCGCAGTGGTTGAGGGTCCGCCTGCCGATGCGGAGGACACGGGTTCGTGCCCCAGTCCAGGAAGATCCCACATGCCACGGACCGGCTGGGCCCGTGAGCCATGGTCGCTGAGCCTGCGCTCCGCAATGGGAGAGGCCACAACAGTGAGAGGCCCGCGCAAAAAAAAAAAAAAAAAAAAAAGAACTCTCTTGTTCTTGTTGGTGGGAATTAAGCCCAGATTAAGAGTCCAGCTTGATATCTTCCTCTACATGCAGATATGACACTGTCAGTAAGAAAAGTCAAAAATGTGTCAAATACTTAGTAGACTGAGACTTCCTGGAGATGTAATTTCCTTGCTCACAAACCAGGTATAGAAACAGGATTAGGAAAGCACAGTCTATTTATGAAGTTGTAATTGCTGAAATGCTTTTTATTCTCTTTTTAACTTTTATACTGACATAGTTTTGACCTACAGAAAACTTGTGAGAATAGTACAAAGAATCCGCATAAACTCCTTCATCCAGACACCCCGGATGTTAACCTTTTACCACATGTGCTCTCTCCATGCAAATACTTTTAAATGAAAGACACAGGCAGAAACACGTCGTTCCTAAGATGTGCAAATTATGACCCCAAATATTGCCTCTCCCTCCCTTCATACAATCCCCTCATCAGCTGCACAGCCAGACCTCGGCAGCTTCCTAGAGCTCCCTTCCTCTTACATCACACTTCATGTGTCTGCAGTCCTTAACTAGACTCAGGCTTATCACTCTGGAGTGTAGCAACTCTATTATTCTTCAATCCATAGCCTGCTATTCAGTGCCCAGCGCACTGTAAAAGTATTCACTGCATGGTGGAATACATTTTTCCTTTTATAGGGTTGGGTTTGCTGTTGGTTTTGTTGTTTTAGCATTGGTCTGCTTCTGAAATAGATGTTCCCTTTCATACACAGTTCTTCCACTAAATATAGACTTTTAGGCACATAAAAGCATAGCTGAGACTCCTAGGTCCAGAATCTGTGAGTTTGGTGCCAGAGAATATGTGAGCATGGGAAACAATTCTGATCCAAGAAAGAGCAGGGGTATTGATGGTGTTAAAGAAAGCCTTTTTAAAAAGTGGTTTGGCACAGTATAGCAAAGTTATAAAAATGTTACAGATGATTATGTGTTCGAATAGAGTAGTATTGCTGGTTAACTAAAATGGAAGGTTTGGAGCATTCAACAGTGAACTTTTTTTTTTTTCCTGTTAACATTTCAAAGTCTTATTGACTCAAGTTTTTAAATATTCTTTTTCATATTTTTTTCATTATGGTTTATCCCAGGATATTGAATATAGTTCCCTGTGCTATACAGTAGGACCTTGTTGTTTATCCATCCTATATATAATAGTTTGCATCTGCTAATCCCAAACTCCCAGTCCATCCCTCCCCCACCCCCCTCCCCCTTGGCAACCACAAGTCTGTTCTCTACGTCTGTGAGTCTGTTTCTGTTTCATAGGTAAGTTCATTTGTGTCATATTTTAGATTCCACATATAAGCGATATCATATGATCTTTGTGTGTCTGACTTACTTCACTTAGTATGATAATCTCTAGGTCCATCCATGTTGCTGCAAATGGCATTATTTCATCCTTTTTATGGCTGAATAGTATTCCATTGTATCTATGCATATATATATATATATACACACACACACATACACACACCACATTTTCTTTATCCATTCATCTCAATAGAGAAATTTTAACCTAGTCAACAAAGCTCAGATTGTGGAATGAAAGCCAGTTAGGTTATACATGCAAATATTCAAGTATAAAAATGTTGAGAAAAAAAAAAAACAAAAACAAAACAAAACAAAAAAATGTTGAGAAGTATAGTATGGAATCTGGCTGATGAAATCATGGGCTAAAGAAGTGACTAGAACACAGTTTCTTTCATCAGAGTCTTATAATTTTCTGCATACAGGTCTTTTGTCTCCTTAGGTAGGTTTATTCCTAGATATTTTATTCTTTTTGTTGCAATGGTAAATGGGAGTGTTTTCTTCATTTCACTTTCAGATTTTTCATCATTAGTGTATAGGAATGCTAGAGGTTTCTGTGCATTAATTTTGTATCCTGCAACTTTACCAAATTCATTGATTAGCTCTAGTAGTTTTCTGGTAGCATCTTTAGGATTCTCTATGTATAGTATCATGTCATCTGCAAACAGTGACAGCTTTACTTCTTCTTTTCCGAAGTGGATTCCTTTTATTTCCTTTGCTTCTCTGATTGCTGTGGTTAAAACTTCCAAAACTATATTGAATAAGAGTGGTGAGAGTGGGCAGCCTTGTCTTGTTCCTGATCTTAGTGGAAATGCTTTCAGTTTTTCACCATTGAGGATGATGTTGGCTGGAAAAAAGAGAGATATATCCATCCACTGTTTTAGTAAACATCTGTTATAATCGTATCTTCCCACCATCTTTTAAAAAGCTTTTCTACATTTGGGGAAACCCCTACCTCATGAGTCCTGCAAAGTTGAAGTCTGAACTCAAATCCCCAGCATCCTTTGCAGCAAGCATGCTGTCATATGACGTAGGCTGCCTGAATTTGGAGATAAGCAAAAAAGGAAAGAATCCTGTTATGGAGCTTCTGCTTGTGCCAACACAAATAATGACCAAGACATTTGGCTTTCAAATGGCAGTGTGTTCTAGTGCTGCTAACTTGAGTTCCTGATGCAGAAGTAGCAATGTGGCTGGCAACAGTAATGTTTCAGTGGAGTCAAGTTCTCAGCATTTAATGCTTGGCTGGGACAGCAGAGGTGGTCTTATCTCAGGCCAGTTCTGGGATATGGGTTTGACCATTTCTCTAGGAAATAATTATTTGAGATAACACCTTGACCTTTACCTGTAATCTGTTTTTACAGTGGAAACCACCAAATTAGATTCTGCTGTTTGCAACTGCCTAATACAATATTACAAATATCCCTCAGTTTTTCTTCTAAGAGGCAAAGTAATCAACAATTTTGAAGCTATCACGAGATAAGAAGAGTAAATACAGCCTTGAAGAAAAGTAAATACAGAAACTCAAATGGAATAAAAGCCTTCTTGGGTAGCTCATAATTCATTTGACTCCTTGGCTGTTACCTCACATCCCCTTTGAATTCAGAGTTGGCCTTTCATAGGAGTTCCCCCAAACAGAATCAGCTCTACAACACATGGCTGGAAGTGGATATTTTCTCTGAGGATTTCAGGGACAGATAAAGGAGACGTCTCATTGTACCATCTTAAAATGGTATGCGATGTTCCCATTAGGCATCTCTATTCCTTTCCTAAAGTCCTTATCTGGGTGACAGAAAGGATAGAAGAGGCAGATTCTGATATCAAGAACACAGGAATTTTTCATCATAATTTAAAAGTGGACAGTACTTTGAAAATACACTTCCCATGGAATGGGTACCATATACTTACACATTCTTTTCTTTGGACTATGTGGATGAAACTCTTAAAACTCTCTATCAATTTTCAGGGGTATTGACTCCCTGGAGAATATTTTCTCTTATTTTCATTTTTAACTGGGAATATACGTAACAATAACTGTGGAGAAACGGTGAAGGAGAAAGCAGAAATCGTTCTTTGTTGTCTTTTTTTCAGTACATCTCGTGTGTGTGTGTGTGTGTGTGTGTGTGTGTGTGTGTGTGTGTGTGTGTGTGTGTGACGCAGGGATAAAGAGGTTACATAGATGCATTTAAGTGGCCATGGGCTAGTGTGAATTCTCCTGGCATTTCTCCCAATTATTTAAATATTCCATGCTAATCGGCTTGCCCATCACAGACCTCAGGACAAGTGGACCCTGGTCCTTTATAAGAGCCAGAGAGTGTATCTTTCCCCATAGCTGACTGCCTCTATTTGTTTTCGTTAGTGTAAATGAAAACAAATGGAATTCCTAGGTGCCCCAGGCAAAGGGATGCTGTGCCCCGCCCCACCCCCAACTGCTGCTGCCTACAGCCTCCTGAGCTCATTCAGAAAGCTTGCCAGGAGAGGGGTGCTTCTGCAAGGGCTCTCCCCTTCAGAAGCTCGGGACACATTATTTTGAATTATTTCAGAAGAGGAAACTCTCGGCCAATCAAAATGCAGCACTTGTATTAGCTTACTTTCAAACGAATGATAGCTTTGTAGAATCAAAGTCTGCTCAGATCTCACCATTTCTAGGCTGCTTGCTTCCTCGGCCTGAAGTTAGCTGCCATCTTCAGAACAAGGCATCTCTGTTGCTGTCTTTGGAATCTGGCATGAACAAAGGATCTCATAAAAGAGCTGCAGTGAATTGTTGGAATTTGTGTTGACAAAAGTTCCTTTCCTGCGTTGCAAACTCAGGCTCGGCCTCTGCAGTGTTGAAAAGCTGCTTCCCCTCAGCAGATGTTCTGACACTCGCTGGTTGTGTTCTTGTCTGCACTCATTTGTCTTCCCTTGCTCTCCACTTCCACGACACAAGATAGCTTGGAAACGCAATTTCTCCTCTCCTCTGTACAGCCCTCTCCACCAGTGACTTGCCCACTGCTTCATTCCCACAAACCAGAGCTACCGGGGTCTGCATCACCCTCTGTGTTGCAGTAATTTCTGCCTCCCTGGCTTTTCACAGTTGGACACAAAAAGCAGTGATGACTAAAGCCTTCATTTTTTTTCTCCTGACACCATCTCCCCAGACTTATGCTTTTTTCTCACAATGGGAGACAGGACCACTATAAAAATTCAGTTGGCCATCAAGATGGTCTTAGAATAATATTTGACCTTTTCCTTTCTTTTGTTTCTTTAAAGTAATCACTACAGGCTGCAGAAGCAGGTTCCCTCTAATCTTTATCACCTTATCCATTATGATAGTCAAATGTCTGGTCCTATCTCTAATCCAAGCTCTTAGAGTAGTAGCCTCACTGAACATCACCTTTGGGGCCTTAACAAATGTTTCTTGGGAGGTGAGGAAACATTTACTGAGAAGTTGCTTCTGGATGTAGACACCCTTTTTGTCCATGTTCTCAGGCCCCTGGAGAAGTGTGAAGACCACAGATTTTCGTTTTACAGAGAGGAGTAACTCTTTTCCGATTTCCTCCAAGTGGTTGCGTGATTGGACCCCTTGGGTCAACGTGGGGGTCAAAGTTTGGAATGAGAAGAGGATGTGCGTATGATTTAAAGAGGGGGGTATCCCATCCAAGTACTAACCAGGCCCTAGGGGCAAGACGGGAATAAAGACGCAGACCTACTAGAGAATGGACTTGAGGACACGGGGAGGGGGAAGGGTAAGCTGGGACGAAGTGAGAAAGTGGCATGGACATATATACACTACCAAATGTAAAACAGATAGCTAGTGGGAAGCAGCCGCATAGCACAGGGAGATCAGCTCGGTGCTTTGTGACCGCCTAGAGGGGTGGGATAGGGAGGGTGGGAGGGAGGGAGATGCAAGAGGGAAGAGATATGGGGACATATGTATATGTGTAACTGATTCACTTTGTTATAAAGCAGAAACTAACACACCATTGTAAAGCAATTATACTCCAATAAAGGTGTTAAAAAATAATAAATAAATAAATAAAGAGGGGGGTGATCTGAGACAGGTCATAGCTCTGGGACAGGTCAACGATACCTGGGCATCAGGGAAGTAAGCTTACCTAGGTCAGGTTGTGAAATTTGACAATGTGTTCTAAATCAAGTATTTTCTTCGGTTAATAACCTGTCTCATATATTCTGTGCCAACCACTGTGTGTGAGGCTGTGGGAGAAATAAAGATGTAAAGATGAGGTTTCTTCCTCTACTCACGTATTGCATGTTCCCACTCTGACCAAGACTTCCTCTGTCTCCAGCACAGATAAGCTACAGCAGCTGCAAGAAGGGGCAGAGAGTTAGGAGGGCGAGTGTGGCTCCCCGAACTATCCACTATAGATGTCAACACCTCAGTGCATCTCCATGGGCCTCTTCCTCCATGCATCTGAGTGATTCTCAAACCTGGGTGCACATTAGAATTACCAGGAAACTGAAAAAATAAATACAACATCTAAAAATGGTCAAATTGGTAAATTTCATATTGTGTAGATTTCACTTTAATTGAAAAAAGGGTAGTAGGTCCTCTAACCTCAAGGAGATAGAATGTAACTCTCCACTCCTGAAGCGTGGGCTGTGCGTAGCAACTTTCTTTCAAAGAGGACAGAGTGGAAAGGCGGAAGAAAGTGTAACTTTACAGTGGAGAAACCTGACAAACCTCAGCTAGGGGACCAAGATCAACATCAACAACGCTAAGTCATGTTGATAGCATGCACTGTCGATATGGTGTGATGAAAATGACACTTTACCTCTGTGGTCTTTCTTGCCGAAATCTATAACCCCAGTCTCATCTTGAGAAAAACATCAAAGCAATCCCCACTGACGGACAGGCTACAAAATACCTCACCAGTAATCCTCAAAATTGTCAAGGTCATCAAACACAAGGGAAGTGTGAGAAACTGTCACAACTCAGAGGAGCCTAAGACATGACAACTAAATATCATGTGTTATCTTGGATGGGATCCTGATACAGACAAAGGACATTAGGGAAAAACTAAAGACATCTCAGTATATTATGGAAGTTAGTTAATAATAACGTTTCGGTGTCGGTTCATTAATTTTCACAAGGGTTCCGTACTCATGTAACGTGTTAATAGGGGAAACTGAGTGTGGGGTATACGAGAACTCTCTGTACTGTTTTTTGTAATGATTCTGTAAATCTAAAAGTCTTCTAAAAGAGAAAGTTTCTTAAGTAGATAAATATGCTTGGATCTCACCCCAGATAAATCCATATCTTTGGGTGTGAAGTCTGAGCAACTGTAGTTTTACAGGCTTCCCCGGGGGGATTCTCATGCACGGTGAAATTTCAGAATCATTGGTTCACCCAGCCCTGCCCTCTGCAGGTCAAAATTCTGATGTTAGCTTGCTGTCTCATTTCACCCACCTTTGCCTTCCCTCAGCTCTTACGGCCAGATTTATCGACGAGCTACATCTCTTGCCCCAGACTCAGCCTGTTTCCTGGGTCAGATCTGAGCAGGCAGAGATCTAGCTTACAATGGGAGTGAGTTTAAGCTGGGGCTGCATATTTTTTTCCTGTACTCCACCCAGACTTGGGATGATGTTCAATAATCTCTGGCTCCTCCCAGCCAGCCATGACCCAGTGTGTAGCAGCATGTTTCCATGTCAGTTCCTTTTCTGTGGTCTCTTTGGGCAACTGCTCATATCAAGACTTCCTCTTGGGTACGGGCCTCAGCCCTCTTATATGCAGATCTAACCTTTCTTAGTTTCCGTCATTGAAGACTTTGGCTCCCCTTTTCAGTCACTGATTAGACACTGATGAGGGTAGACAGAGCCTCTAAAATGATGCTGCCTGATCGCTGTGTCATTGACTTTCAGCTGTCTGAAAGTTTCCCCTACCAGGTACCATCTGCCAGGTGAGACTGCCTGAGCTCTATGTCATGAACTTCCCAACTTCCTACCCTAGGCTCTGCAGGCTCTAGGTAAGGGTCCCCAGGCCACACTTGGAATGTTAGAAATGATCCTAGCTCAGCCTCATCTTGGAGGCCCTCTTTTGCTCACCATAACACGCTAAGACTTGAGCCCATTAACAACAGCCCTGTGAAGCCAAACCTCCCTTTCTCCTGCTGTTCAATTTATACCTCTGATCAATCTGCCACCTTGTTATCCAAATACTTCAGTCTGGTAACAACATTTTCACCTCTGCTCTCCACTGAAACTTCATCTTCATCCCACACTCACTCACTCCATTCTGCTGCATTCCATGTATATATTCTTATTGCTCTCTTTTTCTGCCATTGCTAATGGAATTCCTTAAATTCTCTGCCCCACCAATATCACCAGACATTTGAAGAAAACCTGTAATTTGAAAGACAGAAAACAAGAAACAGGAAAAATAAAGAAATTTAGAAACAAACAGAGACAATGCAGGAAGTAAAAGAAAACTGAAAAGGAAAAGACCTATAATTATTTTCCTAAAGAGAGGAGTAAAAATAGTTCATCTATGAAACAGAAACAGGATCCTATACTAAAATCTATAAAACTAAGAATTCTTGGAATTTAAAATGTGATATAGAAAATTTAAAACATTAGTGGAAAAGTTGTTTGGCTTGGTTTTTGCTTGTGCTTTTATTTCTGGGCAGGAAATTGATACGTATCCTTGAACTTCTTATCTCCTTGAAATGAACAAATTAGGCAGAAGGCTTCTTAACTTCTGCTATTGGGTATATGAGGTTGCTCTCGGATCCTAAACCATGTAGCTGCTTGGATAAATGGACATAAAGTCTGCCTTGCTGGGCCATTTATGTCTCTGCAGGGCCACCTGAGCAGGCAGGTCCCAAGATCAAGATTTAGGTCAAGGGCCAGAAAGTTCTCTTTCAGAACTTTCAGGCTTAGATCAGATTGTTAATCCGGATCTTATCTGAGAACCCTGTACTTGGTGGATATTTTGGGATCAACTGTCCAGCTATTAATAAAGTCCTATTTGGGCCCCATGCCATTCCTGATGTTTGTGTGTTTGCTTAAACAAACAGAATCCCAGATGCCATCAGGGGTAACCAGAGCCCTTGACATATACTTTTCCTTCAGTAACAGAAAGAAGTGTCAAAAAACTAAGACGTGTATCAAACATGGATATTTAATGAACTTTTACTGACCAAAAAATAAAACAAAATAAAAATATACATAATAAGTTTCAAGCATTATATCACGATATTCATGTGCCTCTATAGTCTACCTCCTCAGAGGGCTTACATTCTCTACCCTCCCATCCATTGCTCTTTTCAACCAAAACAGTAACAACAAAAATAGTAGTTTTATGGAGTACTTGCCTTGTGCCAGGCATTGTGCTAAGTACTTTACAAATGCTATTTCATCCAACCCTCATAAAAATATTCCAAGAGGCAAGCACAATTATTATCTCCATTTTACGGATTAGGAAAACTGAGGCACAGAGAGACCAAGTAAATTGTCCACGATATAGTAAAAGAAGGGGCTCGTATTAGAATATAGGATGACTGACTTTCAGGCTATATTCTCATTTCTAAACTTACTGTTCATGGTGCCTTAGTGAAATACTGGTTCTTTGCCTAGAGCTCTCCCTTCCGTCTCTCTACTGAAAGCTTGTTTGTTTACTCAAAGACCAACTCAAATGTCATTTCTGCCATGAAACATTCCCCTCTCCAAATTCCTCTGCCTCTCCTCAGTATTCTCATCCATTAAAAAAAATACCTTTAAGACTTAGGTCAGGTTCCCCAGAAGCAGACCCGAAAATGAAGTTTTGTGTGTGAGAGATTTATGAAGTAAGTGCTCCCAGAAGAAACCGGTAAGGGAGTGGGGAAGCAGGACAGGGAAGGAGAGGAAGCCAAGCAAAGGGGAGATTTCAGGCAAAGCCCCAACTTCGGTCTGATCGAGCAAGGGAGCTCTAGAGTATAAGGTACACCTCAGAGTTTATCTGGACCCAAGGCAAGGGAGCTAGGTTTTTCCCTTCATCTGCCAGTCATTGGATAAGCCCCTCACCCCAGGAAGATATATATAAACTCCCAGGCATTTCACGCTTTCAGTATGTCAAGGCAAAGGGGCTTTAATAGCCAAGGGGAGTTTTCTACTAAGAACCTGGACCCTTAGACACAAAACCATCCAAAGACTGGGAAGGGGCTTGCAGAAATGGTAAAAGTGGTCTGAGGGTATCTGAGCAGAGCCCTAACAGTGTTTAATAATCTCTATAATCAAATTTATGATATGACTACATCTGCCCTATTTCTTTTCAGTATGCATTTTCTTTACTACACTACTTGATGACACGTCCTGCATCTTTTTATTTGCACCTAACATATTTTATTTGGATTTAATTTGCCTTAACTGTGAAGAGAGGCCATGGCCCGACTTGTGAATTCTCAATTTATTTCTTGGCTTCTCTGAAAACTCCTCCCTCCCTTCCACCTATGCTGGGTCCCATTCTTGTTAAAAATTCCCAAAGACATCAACCTCTACCGAAAGTTCCTTTTTAAATATAAGGGGAGTGTGCAGAGAACTTAGCTAAGGACCACGTCCAAGAGCTATTTTTATTAAAAAGAAATTTTATTGAAGTATTGTTGATGTATAATATCTTGTTAGTTTCAGGTATACAGCACAGTAATTCAGTTATATATATATATATGTATATATATAGGCTAACTCCATTTTAACAGAGAACTCCTATTTTTAGTTTTAATACAGAATTACTGAACAGCCAGCTTAGCCATTCGATCCTTCCAGAACCAAAGAAGTTTCTTCCCTCTCCACACTACCCCTTCCTCTCTTCCTAATCCCAATACTGACTGAAGAAAATTTGAGGGCGACTTTGTAGGAGACATAAGGTAAAAACGGCTAGTACAATCATCGTGTGCATAAATGAACACCTCATTTCACAACATCAGGATAGAGAGACAGCTCTGCCTGTCCAGTTGCTGCCATGGCCATTGTGAATTGTGGATCGCTGTCTGTGAGACAATCAGCTGAGAGGCTCAGAGGCTCAGAGAAGCGTTCCGTATCAGTGCCCTCTCAGGGCTGGAAGATGACACTAACGCAGAGCCACTTGGTTTTCCCAGAATACAGACAGCAAGAACCAAAATGAAGAGGGATCCCTGAAATTACCTGTGTCACCAAGTAGAAACAGGAGATCACTCTTTATCAAATTTCTACATAATAATGTTCAACATTATGGAGTACTAACTGTCAGCGGCCGATACGGGAGTGGTAGAGAGGTGTTATCTAGTTTATTCTCGTAACTACCCTTTCATATAAGCTCATCATCCCTATTTTCTAGATGAGGAAAATGAGACCTGGGAATCTAAAGCACATGCTAAGGTCAGACAACCTAGAAGCTGCAGGGAGCTGGGATCTGAGTCCTGGAAAAAGTGACTGATGCAGCATCTGTTCTCAGAAACTTCTGCCCCCAGGATCAGAACAGGGGGCTCTTCCTTCAGGCTCTCTCATGATCATCCAATCATTTTGCAAGTTCCACATTGACGATAATGTTCCTCCAAATCCGGTCTTAAGGTACCTAAACAGCACTGAGCACAAACCTCTTAGATCCTTCCTCAGACTCCCCTGATCATGAACAGCCCTGCTGAAGTTTATGTTAATTATAAATGGAATATTGATGTGTAAAATCAATACACATTGATTTATCCTATTAAACAAAAGTATTTATCCTATTAAACAAAATGACTTGGTGCACATGTGTTTGAAAGCATTGGAATCAAGTCGTGTTATTCACTAAAATTGAAAATAAGCAGACGGACCTCTGTTCTAGAATATGTGGTTAGCCATTAATCCATATTTGTCTACATGTAGGGAACAACACGCATATAATTCTATGGTTTAGACCTTTCATTATTTCAAGCTGGTTTTACCTATATCAATCCTATTTAATTAAACTTTTAATTAAGTAACTTTCAATTAAACTATTAATTAAACCGGGTGCTATTTTTTTTCTTAAAGCCATGATGATTTCTGGTAGGTACAGCTGTTGCAGGTAGAGAAACTTACATTTCATTTGATATTTTCAATTCTGTCTCATTCTTTCTTCAGTTAAATATAACGACCAATATTCTAGGGCAGAAAATGTCGCATGCCTATCTTTCTTATGGTATCAGGGTCACACTGGGAAACAGATGGCACGTTTAAGTTACAATATTTGAGGAGGGTTTAATAAAGGGACCATTTACGAAAATGTAAAAAATGTAGGTGGGGTCTAGGGAAGCCAGAAAAGATGGCACAATACCTAGGGCTAGTGACAAGGGTCTGGGCCCATTACCCATTACCTACTCTAGGCTCAGGAGGTCATGGAGAGGAAGGTTGTTGTTAGCAGTACCTGGAGACCTAGTGGGTTATGGGGTAGGGCTGCTGAAGCGCTAAAACATAGATGGCTTGATGTGGCTCTCCTCCCTCATTCCCATCTCCCCCCACTAGTGGAACCCAAAGGGAAACCAGAGGGCAAGAGAGTCTGTCAATGGTCCACCCTGACCCACCTCCCAAGGCACCTCCCAAGGATATTGACACACTCAGGAAACAGAGTGTCCCTGCAGTGTGGGCCCTGTGTTCCCTTCCTCTCTGTATCCCCTACACATAGCAGGGGCTTAGTAAAGAGGGACAAGAATGAATCTTCTCATTGTTGGAAAAGAGCTCATCAGGGTAATCTGTGGAAAATCAAAAGAATAAAACCGGAGCTTTTTGTGTTCTTCCTAAGTACCTCAATCAGATTTACTTCAAAACCTACTAATTTGATGCTTTCTTCAAATAAGAAAATGGTGGGCCTATTCACGAGTATTTCTGTCTTCTGAGCGAAGTTTAGAATCAGAAATGGAGTTTATTAATTGAGGCATTTTTTTCCTTCACTTGTTCTGACTTAAGTGCCCACTTTTTGGAGCTGTGCACCAAACTAAAGTCTCACTTTGGAACTTTGGTTTTGCCTTTTTCTTCTTTTCAGTTTTCTTTCTTTCTTTCTTTTTTAATTTTATTGGGATATAGTTGATTTGAAATGTTGTGTTAGTTTCAGGTGTACAGCAAAGTGATTCAGTTATACATGTACATGTATCCATTCTTTTTCAGATTCTTTTCCCACATAGGTTATTACAGAGTATTGAGTATAGTTCCCTGTGCTATACAGTAGGTCCTTGTTGATTATCTATTTTATATATAGTCGTGTATGTATGCTAATCCCAAGTTCCTAATTTATCCCTCCCTCCGATGTTTCCCCTCACAGATTTCTTTCTGTTTCTCCATCTTCTCCCCTCTTTGCCTCCTTTTTCTTTCCCATTCAGTGGTTGAGGTCCTAGAGCTAGAGGATAACTCACTTGGGACAAAATCCAAGAAATCAAAATCCATTTCCTTATTTCATTCTGGCCCAGTTAAGTGATAAGCACAAGTCACTGTTCTGTTCCCAGGTCTATACAGTCTCCACATCCTCAGCCCACTGTGATGTTCTCTCACAGAAGCAAGGCAGCAGCCCATCAGAATGCTTGCGTGATACATCCCACAGCCCAGATACAAATTCCCTGATGCTGGAGAAGAGTGGGTCCAGTGACCTGTGGTTCAAGTTGCCTTCAAGTCTTTCATCTTCTTTGGGGCTGGATCCAAAAGGAACATTTGCTGTCCCTTCATAACGTAGTTTGTCTTCTATCTTTTTCTCCCCAATCCCCTCTTAACTACTTCCTGCAAATAATCCTTGCTCTGCCCACCTTCTTCCTGTCTGTCTGTATCAAAACTTATTGAATAAGTATCCACTGAACACGTAGTTGGGTCAACCACAAATAAAGCCTCCTTCTGGCCTAGCCCCCTCCTTTCACACAGCACAGCATTTCCTGTTGCCTAGAGTCTCCCATTCCACCCCACCTCCCACTGTACTTGCCAGAAATCTCTCATCTTCCTGCCCACAGAATTATTTTCTCACCCCCTTTGAATCCAGTTCATATTCTTTTCTTAACCCTTCTTAATTTGTATCCTCCCTCATCCTTTTCCACTCAGTCCTTACAGATTCACTCTGAGGTAATTTATTTTATGCTAAATGATTGTACTACAGATAATTATTTTATTTGTATAATTCTCCTTACGGTCATGATTATCATCGTTGTAAACCCAGTGTGTGTGTTTCATCTCTAAAACTAGAAAATGAGTTTCTGGTGTGTTTTATACTGAAGGGACTATCTTGCCTGCTTCCTGAACCCTGCATCCCAACTTGGTTTGTAGGATTTTCTTCAGCACACATTGTGTATTGAGGACAGAATTAAGCATTAAGTGCTCTGTAACATGTGAACAAACCACCTGAGTGAGACGTTGCTGACTTACGAAAGAGCTATATAGACAAACTACTGGGAAAAACAACAAATATTTAACTTTGTAAATTAAGTGTTTATATTCTTATGAATGTAAGCAGTAAGATGATAAGGCAAGTGAGGGGATAATTATGACTTGTTGGTCCAGGACAAGGAAACAAATCACAGCCTCTCACTCCAGGTATGAACTAATAGTTTCATGGGGGAAGTAGGGTCAACTTCCGTTTGGTAAAGACATCAGGCCAGTGTACTCACTCTCTAGACAGACTAGTTCAGTTCAGCCATTCGTGACATTAATAGACCTACTTGGTGAGAAATGGAAATGTCAGTTTACTTCCTGTTTGGCCTTCTTTGTCTGCCTTCCAAGGCCCTCTTGATGATGGTTCTTCATGTGACCTGTGTAGAAATGAGATAGCTTCACCGAGATTCATTCATTTTGTTTAGAGGAAGTACATGATTTTATATCACTTTGTAAACAAGAGAAAGTCATGGTAAAAATGGATCGAGTACAGGGTTCTATATATTGGAAAATTCCTTCCCATGACAAATGCCATTTTTCAGGCCGTGGAGTGCTTTGTTTGAAAATGAGCACAAACAGTTCTTTGACCAATCTGGTGCAAATGCCAAAAGAGAAGAATACAGTCTACAAAAGGAATATGGAAAATATCAACCATGCACCTTTTTGTTGGTAACAGGTAGGGTGTCTATAAATTTTAAAAATATCATTGAAATTAAATTGTTTACTAAAGAGATTCAAGACAATTACTTTTTCATATAGATGTTCACATACTACCTAAGACCTGGGCATTTGAATTTTAAAATCAACATCATTATCATCATCATTACTCATCATTAATGGTGCTCATATCATGAATTTGGCTCTTCTGCTTGCTAGCTGTGTATTTACTTCTCTATGCCTCAGAGCCCTTATCTGTAAAATGAGGATTAAAATAATACACACTTCATAAGGCTGTTGTCAGAATAAATGAGCTAATACGTATAAAGTGCTTCTAACAGTGCCTGATGTTTATTGCTCTCAGTGGCAGCTGTTATTAGAGTAACTGTTATTATTATTATTATCCCTTTGCTTTTTCCATGTTGGTGCATTCATGAAGATTAAATGAACTACTATTATTATCTTAGTTTCACAGATGAGGCAAATGAAGCTCTGAGAAGTTAAGTGACTCTCTCAAGATGATACAGCTGGTCAGATAAAAGCCTGTCTGAATGGCTGGCTTAGCAAGTATAATCTGAATTTCATTAATATCAGGTTAAGTGAAAACTTATTGCTTTAAATATGTGGAAAAGAGATTGTGAGAATATGAAAAAGAATGTATATATATATATATATATGCATAATTGAATCACTTTGTTGGACAGTAGAAATGAACACATTTTAGTTTTTTTGGTTTTTTTAATTGTTTTTGGCCACACCACGCAGCTTGTGGGATCTTTGTTCCTGGACCAGGGATCAACCCGTGCCCCCTGCAGTGGAAGCTCGGAGTCCTAACCACTGGACCACCAGGGAATTCCCATAACACACATTTTAAATCAACTATACTTTAATAAAATAAATTTTAAAAGAGAAAAGAAGAGATTGTGTTTGGTGCACTTATACTCATTGGCATTTTCATCACAGAAAGATCTCTGCCTCCAGGCTTCCTTGGCCCCATTACTTTTTGCATCCTACCATCCTAGGCCCTCCCTCAGCAATCAGAGGGTGTAGAATGGGAGAGAAGAGGGTAGGGTTGCGAGTAAGCAGCAGAATCAGGATGGAGGAGAGGGCTGATGCCCTTTGTCCATTTATACTCAGAACTCAAAGGCTCCAGTCAGCTTCAGCAGCAGTTCATCTTATAAATCAATGTGGCAAGGCATCAGCTTTAAAATCCATTACATTGAATCAGGAGTGGAGTTTACAGCTAATAGGCCAACAGGACACCCGTCCACGGCCGTGACCTTGTAAGCTGGCGTCAACCAGTGTTCTTGCTCGTTTCTCCCTCTCTCCATGACACTGAGTCAGTTATGTTCCTGCCTGTTACTTCTTACAGAAAGAAGGGCTGAAGTGTTGACTCTCAGTTTTTTTAGAAAATTAGATATTCGTAGAATGGTGACATTGTTTTTTATTCCAGAAATTCTGCTAACCATCACAGCTGTCACCGAGTCATTTTTCGTAATGGGAAGAAGTTTAATGTCTATTTTTCTTTTCACTTCTCACTCATTTATCAGTTACTTAAAATCTGGCTTCCCACACCAAAACTTGACAGAAATTGTTTTCTAGAAAGCCACCCATGATGCTCTGATTACCAAATACTGGAACTTCTTTTTCTTCTTGCCTTTTTTTTTTAACTTTTTATTTTATATTGGAGTATAGTTGACTTACAATGTTGAGTTAGTTTCAGGTGTACAGCAAAGTGATTTTGTTATACCTATATATAAATCTCCTCTTTTTCAAATTCTTTTCCCATTTAAGTTATTACAGAATATTGAATAGAGTTCCCTGTGCTATACACAGGTCCTTATTATTTATTTTATATATAGTAGCGTGTATATGTTAATCCCCAAATCCTAATCTATCCTCCCCTCACCTTTCCCCTTTGGTAACCATAAGTTTGTTTTCTAAGTCTGTGAGTCTGTTTCTGTTTTGTAGATAGGTTTGTCTGTGTCATATTTTAGATTCCACATATAAGTGATATCATATGATATTTGGCTTTCTCTGTCTGACTTACTTCACTGAGTGTGATAATCTCTAGGTTCATCTACTTTGCTGCAAATGGCATTATTTCATTCTTTTTTATGGCTGAGTAATATTCCATTGTGTGTGTGTATATATATATATATATATATATATATATATATATATATATATATATACTGTATCTTCTTTATCCATTCATATGTCAATGGACATTTAGGTTGTTTCCATGCCTTGACTATTGTAAACAGTTGTGCAGTGAACATTGGGGTGCATGTATCTTTTTGAATTAGAGTTTTCTCTGGATATATGCCCAGGAGTGGGATTGCTGGGTCGTATGGTAGTTCTATTTTTAGTTTTTTAAGGAACCTCCATACTGTTCTCCATAGTGGCTGTATCAATTTACATTCCCACCAACAGTGCAAGAGGGTTCCCTTTTCTCCACAATCTCTCCAGCTTTTATTATTTGTAGACTTTTTGATGAGTGGTGTGAGGTCAGCTACTCACTGTAGTTTTGATTTGCATTTCTCTAGTAATTAGCAGTGTTGGGCATCTTTTCTTGTGCTTTTTGACTATCTGTATGTCTCTTCTTATCTTTCGTAATGCTTCTCCAGCATTTGATCATATGGACCAATCTTTCCTTCCTGAAAATCTCTATTCCCTTTGCTTCCATAGCATTCCAGTATTTTGCAGTTTTGCTCACCTATCTGGAGACGAGTCCATATCAAGCTGTTCAGTCTCATAAATAAGTCATGAGCTTGTTTTACTAACTTCTGTGGTAGACAGAATATTGCCCCCCCCCAAAGATATCCACATCCTAATCCTCAGAACCTGCAAATACGTTACATTACACGAAAGGGGGAATGTGCAGATGTGATTACATTAAGGATCTTTAAATGGAGAGATTATTCCTGAATTACCCAGATAGGGTCCAACATAATCATAAATGTACTTATAAAAAGGAAGCAGGAGAGTCAGAGTCAGAGCAGGAGATGTGACTATAGAAGCAGAAATCAGAGAGAGTGAGAAAGAGAGAGAGCTAGAACGAGAGAGAGAGAGAGAGAGATAGGGAAATAGGAGCCACAGCTGAGGAAAGTGAGTGCCCTCTGCTTATAGAAAAGGCGTGGAAATGGAAATGGATTCTCTCCTGGAGCCTCCAGAGGGAATAGAGCCCGGCCTACACGTAGATTTTAGGATTTTGACGTCCCAAACTCAAAAATGATAAATCTGTGTTGTTTCGAACCACTAAGTTTGTGGTGACTTGTTACAGCAGCAATAGGAAACTAATAAAAATGCCTTTTCAATTCTTTATTTCTCACTCAGAAAATTCTCCCAAATTTCAGAACTGACTTTTCAATTGTCTTCTAAACACCTTTACTTGGATACTTTGCCAGCATCTCAAATTCAACTAGTCCAAAATGGAAATTATTATCTTTCTCCAAACAATGTATTCCTCCTGTGGACTTTTCTGACTGCATTCATTTACTCATTTATTGATTATTTTATTAATTTATATATTCATAAACCAAATGTTTCATGAGTGCTTACTATGCCAGATACTGTTGAGACTCTTAGAATGCAGAAGTGAACAAAAGATAAAATCTCTGCTCTGATGGGGATCACATTCTAGGGAAGAAACAGACAAAAACAAGAAACAAAATAATTCCAGCTAATGAAAGTTTTATGAAGACTTTCAAGCAACGTAAGGAGAGAGAATAATATGAACGAGGGTAGGAAGGGTGGTGATGGCTATTTTAAATAGGATGATGGGAGAAGGTCTATCTGCAGATGTGGCATTTGAGCACAGACCTGATTTTAGAGGAGCAAGAAGAAGAATAGATGGAGGAATATCATTCCAGGCAGAAGTCACAGCAAATAGAAAGACCCTGAGGCAGGAATGAATTTGCATTGTTCATGTTCAAGTGATTACAGGAAGACTGGAGTAGAGTGAGCGAAGAGGAGAATGTAAAGAGGTGAGGACAGAAAGATGGGCAGAGACTTCTTCAGTCATAGGTAGGGATTCTGATTGTTTTCTAAGTGTGATGGGAAACCTTTAGAGAATTTTGAACAAGGGAGTGATGTGATCTGATTTATAGTTTAAAAAAATCACTATGGCTGCTCTGTAGAGGACAACATGAAGGGAGAAAGAGGAAGTCCAGTTAGGAAGCTAAGTAATGAAGGATAGTGGCTTGGCCCAAGGTGGTCGGGGGGTTAGTCAGAATCAGGACATATTTTGAAGGTAGAGCTGATAATAACTGCTTAGGATTGATGGTGCATAATGAGGACGGGAAAGAGACAAGGATTAACCCATAAGTTTTGAGTAAATGGAAAAATGTCATTAACTGAAATGAGGAAGACTGCAAGAGTAGCAGGTTTGGGAGCAAATGCCAAAAATTTGGTTTCTGCTATATTAAGACTGATAGGCCTTTAGACCTCAAAGTGGAGATGTTACGTAGGTAGTTGAATACTCATTTGTAAGTTTGTTGCTCAAACAGGCAGTCTGGACTGAAGACAAATTTGGAAATTATCAGCATATAAAGGATGTTCAAAGCCACAACACTGGATGAATTCACTTAAGGAAATGCTGAAGATAAAGGAGAGAAAAGGTCTGAGGGATGAGCCCTGGGGGACTGTAATATAGAGAGATAAGAAGTGGAGGATAAGCCAGCAAGGGACATTAAGAAGCGGCCAATGATGCAGGAGGAAAGCCAGGGGAATGTAGCTCAAACACCAAATGAAGAAGGTATTTTCAGAAAAGGGAAATGGTCATATCTGTTAAATGTTGTCCAATACTTTTGTAAAATGAAGACAGATAACTCAGCACTTGATTTGGTGATATGGAGTTCCATTCACCATGACAAAAGTTGTTTCCATGCAATGGAGAGGGAAAATTTTGGTTAGCGTGGGTTAAAGAAAGAAAAGGAGATGAAGAATCTGAGACAGTAAGTATAGACAACAGTCTGCAGAATTTTGCTCTCAAATGGAAGGGAAAAATGAGATCATAGCTGGAAGGAGACATGAGATAATGGTGGGTATCTTATTTAATATTGGAAATATTATATCTAAGGTTAAATATTTTATAGCAAGTTTATATGATGATGAGAATGATCCTGTAGAGAGAGGATAATTTCCAGAGCAAAGACCTCAGGTGGTACAGAGAAAGGGGATTCAGTGTATAAGTATAGGGGTTATCATTACTCATTCAGTTTTACTGGTAGCAGAGAGAGAATATCAGTTATGATAGAATAGGCAATAGATTTGATGAGAATAAAGAAGAATGTAGATGTGTTAGAGGGTTGGAGAAGACAAAAAAAGGTAGGAAATAGGCATTTTAAAAAAATATTTTTCCTTTTATTCATTTTTTGGGGGGGTTAATTTATTTATTTTTGGCCATGTTGGGTCTTTGTTGCTGCACATGGGCTTTCTCTAGTTGCAGCGAGCGGGGGCTTCTCTTCGTTGCAGCGCGTGGGCTTCTCACTTCGGTGGCTTCTCGTTGCGGAGCACGGGCTCTAGGCGCGCGGGCTTCAGTAGTTGTGGCTCGTGGGCTCTCGAGCGCAGGCTCAGTAGTTGCAGCACACGGGCTTAGTTGCTCCGCGGCATGTGGGATCTTCCCGGACCAGGGCTCGAACCCGTGTCCCCTACATTGGCAGGCGGATTCTCAACCACTGCGCCACCAGGGAAGCCCAGGAAATAGGCATCTTAAATAGTAGCACAGCAACTTTACAAGCAAGATGAAGCATGTTTGCTAAGCGTCAATGAGGGCCCACTTGCCCAATGGGTAGGAATCCTGATAAAATTTAAGAATAGATGGAACAAGGGTACTAGATTAGTGATTTGGAAACATAGAAGGCTGTGATGAGACCTTGTGATGTTTGCAGTTAGGATTAAGGATATCCTTCATCATGAATTAGGCTGAGTGACCAGGAGTGCAATATATGACAACTTCTAATAGAATAAGCCAAGTATTGTTAGGCCTGTGGGTTTTGATAAAGAATGGAGGTAAAATAATTGGGAAGCAACTGGGACACCTACCCTGCCTCAAGGTCCTATAAGTAGCATTTAAAAGGGCTGCAAAGGAGGCATTGTCCTGAGGAAAGAGTCCGATTATGATTAGAACAAGAAGAAGGTGAAGGGAACATTAAGAGATGAAGTAAAGGATATGGAGGATTTTGCTGATAACAAACCATGAGTCTCAGAGGATGTGGAACTGCAGATCAGGAAAGTGTAGGTGATGAGATCAGACTTACTGCATACAGATCTGGATGGGGAGAAAGTCTGGACAATGATAGATGACCTGAGAGATTCGCATTTCTTGGCAGTAGCTGATGAAAACAGGGATGGGAGGGAGGTTGATGGGATATGAGAAGAAAGGGATTATTTAGTCCTAAAGTGGTCCCTTAGAAGAAGGTAGGGCATCAGTTCTATTGAGACCAATAGTTGATATCAATGGCCTTGACAATGTCAAGTTATGTTGTAGATATTGTCTTACCTGGAGCACCCTGAGCCCTGTGGACCTATTTTATAGACTACAGAGAATTGTGTCAGGCCCAGAGAAGGAATTTACCAGAAACAAATGCTCTTTAGGCCTATCTTGAATCCTGCTGTGGATAATGGTGTTGGGGCCAAGGGATAAGGGTGATCTTACTAGGTCCTCTTGCCCAGACTTGTCCTATGAGTCCCGGGTCCACATGTCCAATTTTCTACTCAACTTCTCCATTTTGATGGCTCAAAGATATCTCAAATTCAACAAGTTCAACAAAATATTTATAATCTCCAAACTCTACAGCCCCAAATTTGATCCACTTTTAGTGTCTCCTCTCTTATTGAATGGTATAAACCAAAAATCCAAAAGTCATCCTTGTCACCCACATCAAATCTGTCCACTAGTCCTGCTGACTCTACTCCCACAATATAGCCGCAATCCATCCACTTTTATTTCCAGGACACACAGCCTTTACAAATACCACCCTAGAACAAACTATCAGATCGATCTTTTTAAAATGTAAGGCATACTGTGTTTCTCCCCAGCTGAATACCTTTTCATGACTTTCCAATGTACTTAAAATAAAATCCCAATTCCTTATCATGATATTCATGGCCCAACATGAACCAGTCCCAGCTCACCAAACCCGTTACACTGGCCATTCTGATCTTTGGCCATAATAAGTTTATTCCAAACATTGGGCGTTGGCATTTGTTATTCCTTCTGCCTAGAACTCTAAGCTCCAGATTTTTTTTAAATTTTTATTTTATATTGGAGTATAGTTGATTAACAATGTTGTGTTAGTTTCAGATGTACAACAAAGTGATTCACTTATACATGTATCTATTCTTTTTCAAATTCTTTTCCCATTTAGGTTATTACAGAATATTGAGCAGAGTTCCCTGTGCTATATAGTAGGTCCTTGTTGGTTATCTATTTTAAACATAGCACTGTTTACATGTCAATCCCAAACTCCCAATCTATCCCTCCCCCACCACACCCTTCCCCCCTGGTAACCGTAAGTTTGTTCTCTAAGTCTGTGAGTCTGTTTCTTTTGTGTAAATAAGTTCATTTGTATTTTTTTAAGATTCCACATATAAGTGATATCATATGATATTTGTCTTTCTCTATCTGACTTACTTCACTTAGTATGATAACCTCCAGGTCCACCCATGTTGCTACAAATGGCATTATTTCATTCTTTATAATGGCTGAGTAATATTCCATAGCTGTAATATGTACCACATCTTCTTTATCCATTCATCTGTCAATGGACATTTAGGTGCTTCCATGTCTTGGCTGTTGTAAACAGCACTGCAATGAACATTGGGGTGCATGTATACTTTTGAACCAAGTTTTTCTCTGGATATATGCCTAGGAGTGGGATTGCTGGATCATATGGTAGCTCTACTTTTAGATTTTAAGGAACCTTCATACTGTTCTCCATAGGGAAAACTAGACAGCCACATGTAAAAAAAAAATGAAATCAGAACACTCTTTAACACCACACACAAAAATAAACTCAAAATGGATTAAAGACCTAAATGTAAGACCAGATACTATAAAACTCCTAGAGGAAAACATAGGCAGAACATTCTCTGATATAAATCGCAGCAATAGCTTTTTTGCTCCATCTCCCAGAGTAATGGAAATAAAAACAAAAATAAACAAATGGGTCCTAATTAAACTCCAGATGTTTTAAATGGCTGCTCATTTCTCATCATTCAGGCCTCGAAACAAGTGTTACCTTCTCAACACAGCTTCGTCTTAACGTGTGATATAAAGTAGCCAACCCTCATCCCTAGCCTGCTTTAGTCACTGTCGCATTACCCTGCTTTATTTTCTTCATCAGTATTGGAATTTATTTTATTTACTTGTTTATTGCCTGTTTCTGTATTCTAGAATATAATCTCTATGAGGGCAGGAGCTTAATTATATCCCTACAATATGCTCAATGCCTAGAAAAGTGCTTGGTAAATAGCAGTCATTCACTAACATTTATTGAATGAATGTCAAGGGTTTTCTACTGTTAAATAATTACACTCCCCATAAACTGAGTATCTTCAGCTTAACAGGATTACCAGTGAAAATTTTTATCATTATTTAATGTGCAACTATTTAAATCTCCTTCAACTCTTCTTTGGGTTGACATTTCTGCTTTTGCTCTTTTGCAAGAATGAGGCTACTCATGATTTTGAGGGAGCTAGCAAAAGATTACACTATCATAATAACTTCCTATGTCTATTCTGAAAAGCAACATGCTTTTTAGTATGCAAAATTAATTGAATGAAATCGTATTTAAGGTTTAATTGCCTCTATTTGCCACTGACATTTTCCAGAATATTTACTTAGATCTCTTTAGGAAAAAAAAAAACTCTTTCTTTCATTCTCTATCTATGTCTATCTACATGTATAAACACACACACACACACACACACACACACACACATTCTGCTAAAGTAGCTGATTTTGAAAGTCAGTGTACATTGCAGAAAACATCTGTTTCATAGTAATAGCTATTTATTAGAAAACGATCTGTTTGTTTCTAAAGGATTACCCTTTTGTCTTCCAGAAAAAAAAAATATCAATAACCACTGGAGTACAGAGAAATCTTTACCTTCTTGATTTTTTTCACTGCACTACTGGATGTGATTTGCTGGGGAGGTTGGAATAATGGCTGGCAAGAATTTGCATTTCTAAAAGAATCCTGCTGAGGCTACATGGAAAGATTAGTAATGGCTAAGAATTGCGGGCTGCTCAGTTAATTGACTTTTTTTTTTTTTTTTTTTTTGTGGTACGCGGGCCTCTCACTGTTGTGGCCTCTCCCGTTGCGGAGCACAGGCTCCGGACGCGCAGGCTCAGCGGCCATGGCTCACGGGCCCAGCCGCTCCGCGGCACGTGGGATCCCCCCGGACCGGGCCATGAACCCGTGTCCCCTGCATCAGCAGATGGACTCTCAACCACTGCGCCACCAGGGAAGCCCCTAATTGACTTTTTTCTATCTAGAGGATAGCCATTCCTTTATTTTCACTGTAGTTGGTGTATAATAGACTGATCTCAAGGTGCACAACTGAACTCTGCTGTTGTGGGAACATGTGCTTTTAAATGGAAAGCTTGGTACCTAAATTTAATAAAGGAAATTATATGGGCTGACATTAACCCTTCCCGTTATTTTCCTGGGTGTAGGTTGTCAGCATTCTCGTGGCATAAAGCTGACCCACAAGACAAATAACAGAAGGACAATAAATAAGTGTATTTATAGCAAGTACCACATGCATCTTTTCTTATTATATGTAGATCTTTCTGTTCTTCATACAACTAGAAATAAAAGCTCCTTTTGATCCCATTTCTAAAGAGCATAGATAACATTTTTCTTTCAAACTAATCATAATATCTGTGGAATACTTTTCATTTCTGAATCTATATGTATTTATAAAGATTAATTTTGAGAGCTCCACTATGAAGAAAGAAAGGTTGATCCCCCAAATCAGGTATTCTCCTTCCTTGTTGACAGGACACCATGCAGAATTTCCACAGTTGGAGTTTAAAAGAGTTGTCCTGTCTTATTTCATCTCCCTAAAAGGTAGTTACCTGGCAGTTTATGGAGAAAACATCCAATTTTTTTCTGAAATAGTTCAACCCTATTGGCAGATCTGCACTGACTAAGATTTCATTGTCAACAGGATAATGAATTAGTTATAATTAATACATCAGTTGTAACTAAAGCAAGTTTGAACTAGCTATTTCATCTTTGAGATTCTTAGCTCAATTGGACTTCCCAGATCAGGTACAACTTGAATGAGAATGTAGACTTTCCAAGTCTCCTGGCTCTGAGTATGGTCAGAAGATCAGGATTAATGGCATTTGATTCATATAATATGTCAATAATTCTTTTTTGTATTCCCCCCAAAACACTTATGTAGGTGTTGAAGTAGGAGAAAGGGACCATATGTTTTGCAGAAAACACAATTCCTTGGTATTCTCAAAAAACACAAATACTTTAATGTATACTAAACAACTCTTCTCTGATATAAAGTAAAAGGATAATTTGTGAAGAAAAAGTTTCATCTGCAGTCATGGAACATATTAAAATGCCAGTTGAAATTCCTGGTAGCTGGTCTTCCCTTCAAAAATACTTCAATTTATTTTGTATTTATTTGGGGGAACCAACATTTTAATTAACATTGTAAATCTGAAAGGTGGCTATCAATTGAAAAAGGGAAAAATAACCTATGTTTCAGATACCAAATATATCAGTTAGCTTTTGCTGTGTAACAAACTACCCTAAAGCTTGGTGGTTTAAAGCAGCAACTATTTACTGAACAAATAATTCTGGGGGTTGACAGTTTAGCTTATGCTCATCAGAGCAGTTCTTCTGGTCTCCGCCAGGGTCATTCATGCATTTGTGGTCAGCTACTGTGTTGGCTATGGGCTGGCTTTTCTCAGATGACCTCCTATTAGGCAGTATACCTCTCCTCCATGTGGTCTCTCATACTGCAGCAGGCTTCTGGGCAATGTTCCAAAAGGTCAAGGCAATGCATGCAAGTTCTCTTGAGATCTAGCCTCATAACTGGCATAACATCATTTAACCTATTTGGGCTTGTTTCAAGACCAAGTGGTGGGGACTGGTAAGTCAGAGAAAGGAAAGTCAGAGATGCTAAAGCGGATGTTTCCATGGATAGAGATATTACCTGATCGATGTACTGGAGTGTCATTTACATTTCTTATTATAAATGGGTAAATTGGCACTCAGCTCCATTTAGCTCTTCCTTCCCCATCTTTTTCTCTTTTTTTCTCCTCCCATTTTAAAAGTAGCTTCTTTCTTCCTCTGAGCCCTGGATTCTATGGTACCCAGATATTGGAGGTATGGGTTCTTTTCTAGCACAGGCTCCTTGTCTCATGACACCATATATCATCTCCCCTGCCTTTGAGGGCAAAGACTGAGCCACCATCATGTTTACCCTAGAAAGAGCCACAGTGGTTTTAAGACTCAGGTCTGATCACCCGGACACACAGAGACGCTGCCTTCTCCAGTGACTGTCTAGTGGGGTCAGGTGGGGGTGTTAATGCCCCGTGGGGTGAACTTTGACTAATGAGACAGGAGATAGAAAGGAAGTGGCAGATAAATTGCTTGCCCTTCCTCTCTTTCCAACAAAACCAAATGGTTCAGGAAAGCAGGGGTTCCACACATCCTTTCTGAAGATATCCTACACGACCAATCATCAGCCAGTTTTCCTGTACAGCTATGAACATCTTGGTAATACATCATCTTGTATTACTTTTCGCTCCTTCCTTGACTGGAATTCCCTTTTCCCTCATTCTTCATTCACTAAGAGTGCACCCTACCTCAAAAACAAGCATGTCAACTTCATGCCCTCATGCTCTGTTTTTTAGAGAATGCAGGGTAAAACAAAACATGGAAGATTGTAACTTTTCATGCATTTGTTAATTTTCTACTCAGTAAGTATGGAATTAGGGGATTCGTTTGTTTTGAGTTTTGACCAACAAATCAATAATGGTACTATTCGGGAATGACCCTGATTGGCTGGAGCATGTTGTAGTTCATTTTGCTGAAGCATAACTCTCCATCTCACATGGTTTGAGACAGATGAGTGGAGTCACCATAATTAGGGAATGAAGGCAGCTTGCCTACAGCAAAGCCATACTGAGATGGAGACAGTGAGCAGTGTGGGTGAATTATGCTCTGCATGGGCAATTTTTTACACTTATAAAATGAAAAGAAATTTTTTGCTGACCCACAGTAATGACAGAAACTCTTTTTTATTTTATTATAATGGCCTATAAATATGTATCATGTAAACCTAAGAATGAACTCCTTATACTATTATCCCTTATACAATTATAAAACCTAAATTAAAAATTGAATTCATCACATTATACAACCAATAAAATTTAAATAAACATTAATTTTATATAACAGATAATTTTTTGTTGAAGCCAAACTAGTGCTCACAACTGATATAACATATGCAAATATAGTATGCCATAAGATGGCTGTTTTCTTTGTTTAAACAATTTTGAAGCCTTTTATTTTACAGTTTCTTAGAATACCATTTAGTCCTTTCATCATGTGAATGGGCCATTCACATATTAATTCTGCCTCTGTCTTTTTCCATGAGCCCAAAACAATTAAAATAGAACATTGCTCCAAAGCACAGAGTTGTTTTCAGGACGTCAGATGTAAATATGTAAATATGCAGCTTAAGTCATACTTTCATAGACTAATGCTTTTTTAAAGCAAGAGTCTAGGATTTTTCCCCCTCATAATTGTTTAAGGAAATCGATATTTACACAAAGGTAGGTGTTAGAAAGTTGTCATTTGTGGCATTATGAAAGGTGAACAAGAGTAAAGAATGTGCTTCCTAGCATATTAGAACTTAAATGCTGTCACTTCATGATCCTTTTGGGCAAAAATGGTCACCCAAGCAAAATGCAAATATGTGCATTGAAATAAATTAATGTTCAATTATAGGATGATCAACTGCATTATACAGAATATGCTGTTTATTTTAATTTCAGATATAGTTTGAATGGAAACTCACACATGAAAAAAACCTTGCGATAAACTCATGGACACACAATACTCTTTCCATGGACTACTAGAAAAATGAAGTCCTCCACTGGGGAGACATGCCCTACAGCTGTGAGTTTTAATTTATTTGCCATCTCTTTGTCAATCAGGTAAAAAGCCATTTGTTCTCATCCTAGAAAAATTTACCTATGTGTACACAAACAATATTTTGAATACAGTTTCAGTAAGTATATGAATGCCCTGATGCCAATCCAAGGACTGGTATAATTACATTATTTCATTGAATTCTTCTAATTACCTTGGTAAGTAATATCCGGTAGAGAAATCTCAGAGTAGCATAATTATTCTCCCTTTTGCATGTTGACTGTTTTTTCTAAGATTCCCTTAGGATACTTTTTTCTTAATCTTTGAATATCAAAGCTTCACGAGGAAATTTTCTGAGGAAACAGTCAACCTAATTTGATCATCAGAGTCAAGACTTTTACTTCAAAACCACTTCTACTAAATTTTTGAATACTATTTTTATCTTATCTGTTCCCCTTTTCTTTCATCTCTACATATCTATCATATTTTATAAAAATTTTATATATAATTTCTTTGAGATTTCATTTTGTGTGATCTTTTTGAAGCTTGATTTCCATGTCCCTGACTGTGGGTTCAAATAATGTTTACTCTAGTTTTGGTGGCATCAAATGTAACATTTTCCTCTGAAACATTTTCATTTATTTCTAATTTTTTTTATGTGTCATATTTCTTTTTACTGACTGCTTATTTTCCATCTCCTGCTTTAAGTCTTTTTTTTACATCTTTATTAAGTCTTTTTTTAAAACAAGATTGCACTGTACATTTTTTGAAATTATAGACAATTTTGTTTTTAACTTTTAGCCTTTAAGTCATGCTTGATGTAATACATGTTATTAATTTTTTAAAAATTTTTATTGGAGTGTAGTTGATTTATAATTTTCTTTTTCACAATGTTTTTCCTCTCTTTGTTTTGTGATTTCTGCACACAGGTCAAGTAGTTTTCTTTTAATTGGACCAGCCATTAATGAATTTAAAGAGCCCTTCTTACTAGTCCTGACACCCCCTACCTCCAGATATTTTTATGTGAGAGAATAAAACTTTCAGCAGTCTTAGACTAACATTAGGAAAGATGTCTCTGTTACTCAAAATCAAACATAATTTCTAAGTAATACTTGTTTAATGCAAATGTAACACTTATGAATATTTGTATACCAGATTTTTTATCATAAATAAAACAGAAACTACAATAAATATAAGGAAAAATAGAAAAAATTAGATTAGTATTAGTGGGCTTTGATTTACTTTTCCCAGATCATTATTAGATCAACTATACAAAATTATAAAAGAAGACAAAAATGCCATACTTAAATATTTTGAACTCAAATTAAGGATGGAAAAAGTAGAAAACAGACTGGCAAGTCTATAGAAAACTTGATTAATATAATTCGTAACTTGGCTTTTCAGTAACTGAGAAAGGCAGATTAAACTTTACTACAATGCTTTTGAATTTGGCAATGGCTTCATTTTATGCTGTCATTGTATATTTGGGGAGTATGTTATGAGACACATACAAATCTAGAATTGCCATAGTTTTCTGGTAGATTAATTCTTATATAATAATAAAATGTCTCTAAGGAATGCATTTGCCTACAAGTTTACTTTGTCTGATACTAGTACAGCTACATCAGATTTCTTGTAGTAAGTTGTTATATATATATATTTCTGACCTTTACTTTCAAATTTTTTTCACTCATATATATATTTTTAACATCTTTATTGGGGTATAATTGCTTTACAATGGTGTGTTAGTTTCTGCTTTATAACAAAGTGAATGAGTTACACATATACATTATGTTCCCATATCTCTCCCCCCTTGTGTCTCCCTCCCTCCCACCCTCCCTATCCCACCCTTCCAGGCGGTCACAGGTCACAAAGCACCGAGCTGATATCCCTGTGCTATGCGGCTGCTTTCTACTAGCTATCTACCTTACGTTTGGTAGTGTATATATGTCCATGCCTCTCGCTTTGTCACAGCTCACCCTTCCCCCTCCCCATATCCTCAAGTCCGTTCTCTAGTAGGTCTGTGTCTTTATTCCTGTCTTACCCCTAGGTTCTTCATGACATTTTTTTTCTTAAATTCCATATATATGTGTTAGCATACAGCATTTGTCTTTCCCTTTCTGACTTACTTCACTCTGTATGACAGACTCTAGGTCTATCCACCTCATTACAAATAGCTCAATTTCGTTTCTTTTTATGGCTGAGTAATATTCCATTGTATATATGTGCCACATCTTCTTTATCCATTCATCCGATGATGGGCACTTAGGTTGTTTCCATCTCCGGGCTATTGTAAATAGAGCTGCAATGAACATTTTGGTACATGACTCTTTTTGAATTATGGTTTTCTCAGGGTATATGCCCAGTAGTGGGATTGCTGGGTCATATGATAGTTCTATTTGTAGTTTTTTAAGGAACCTCCATACTGTTCTCCATAGTGGCTGAACCAATTCACATTCCCACCAGCAGTGCAAGAGTGTTCCCTTTTCTCCACACCCTCTCCAGCATTTATTGTTTCTAGATTTTTTGATGATGGCCATTCTGACTGGTGTGAGATGATATCTCATTGTAGTTTTGATTTGCATTTCTCTAATGATTAATGATGTTGAGCATTCTTTCATGTGTGTGTTGGCAGTCTGTATATCTTCTTTGGAGAAATGTCTATTTAGGTCTTCTGCCCATTTTTGGATTGGGTTGTTGGTTTTTTTGTTATTGAGCTGCTTGTAAATTTTGGAAATTAATCCTTTGTCAGTTGCTTCATTTGCAAATATTTTCTCCCATTCTGAGGGTTGTCTTTTGGTCTTGTTTATGGTTTCCTTTGCTGTGCAAAAGCTTTGAAGTTTCATTAGGTCCCATTTGTTTATTTTTGTTTTTATTTCCATTTCTCTAGGAGGTGGGTCAAAAAGGATCTTGCTGTGATTTATGTCATAGAGTGTTCTGCCTATGTTTTCCTCTAAGAGTTTGAAAGTGGCCTTACATTTAGGTCTTTAATCCATTTTGAGCTTATTTTTGTGTATGGTGTTAGGGAGTGATCTAATTTCATACTTTTACATGTAGCTTTCCAGTTTTCCCAGCACCACTTATTGAAGAGGCTGTCCTTTCTACACTGTACATTCCTGCCTCCTTTATCAAAGATAAGGTGACCATATGTACGTGGGTTTATCTCTGGGCTTTCTATCCTGTTCCATTGATCTATATTTCTGTTTTTGTGCCAGTACCATACTGTCTTGATTACTGTAGCTTTGTAGTATAGTCTGAAGTCCGGGAGCCTGATTCCTCCAGCTTCGTTTTTCGTTCTCAAGATTACTTTGGCTATTCGGGGTCTTTTGTGTTTCCATACAAATTGTGAAATTTTTTGTTCTAGTTCTGTGAAAAATGCCAGTGGTAGTTTGATAGCGATTGCATTGAATCTATAGATTGCTTTGGGTAGTAGAGTCATTTTCACAATGTTGATTCTTCCAATCCAAGAAGATGGTATATCTCTCCATCTATTTGTATCATCTTTAATTTCTTTCATCAGTGTCATAATTTTCTGCATACAGCTCTTTTGTCTCCTTAGGTAGGTTTATTCCTAGATATTTTATTCTTTTTGTTGCAGTGGTAAATGGGAGTGTTTTCTTGATTTCACTTTCAGATTTTTCATCATTAGTGTATAAGAATGCCGGAGATTTCTGTGCATTAATTTTGTATCCTGCTACTTTACCAAATTCATTGATTAGCTCTAGTCATTTTCTGGTAGCATCTTTAGGATTCTCTATGTATAGTATCATGTCATCTGCAAACAGTGACAGCTTTACTTCTTTTCCAATTTAGATTCCTTTTATTTCCTTTTCTTCTCTGATTGCTGTGGCTAAAACTTCCAAAACTATGTTGAATAAGAGGGGTGAGTGTGGACATCCTTGTCTTGTTCCTGATCTTAGTGGAAATGCTTTCAGTTTTTCACCATTGAGGATGATGTTGGCTGTGGGTTTGTCATATATGGCCTTTATTATGTTGAGGTAAGTTCCCTCTATGCCTACTTTCAGGGGGGTTTTTATCATAACTGGGTGTTGAATTTTGTCAAAAGCTTTCTCTGCATCTATTGAGATGATCATATGGTTTTTCTCCTTCAATTTGTTAATATGGTTTATCACATTGATTGACTTGTGTACACTGACGAATCCTTGCATCCCTGGAATAAACCCCACTTGATCATGGTGTATGATCCTTTTAATGTGCTGTTGGATTCTGTTTGCTAGTATTTTGTTGAGGGTTTTTGCATCTATGTTCATCAGTGATATTGGCCTGTAGTTTTCTTTCTTTGTGACATCTTTGTCTGGTTTTGGTATCAGGGTGATGGTGGCCTCATAGAATGAGTTTGGGAGTGTTCCTCCCTCTGCTGTATTTTGGAAGAGTTTGAGAAGGATAGGTGTTAGCTCTTCTCTAAATGTTTGATAGAATTCACCCGTGAAGCCATCTGGTCCTGGGCTTTTGTTTGTTGGAAGATTTTTAATGACAGTTTCAATTTCAGTGCTTGTGATTGGTCTGTTTATATTTTCTATTTCTTCCTGATTCAGTTTCCGCAGTTTGTGCATTTCTAAGAATTTGTCCATTTCTTCCAGGTTGTCCATTTTATTGGCATAGAGTTGCTTGTAGTAATCTCTCATGATCTTTTGTATTTCTGCAGTGTCAGTTGTCACTTCTCCGTTTTCATTTCTAATTCTATTGATTTGAGTCTTCTCCCTGTTTTTCTTGATGAGTCTGGCTAATGGTTTATCTATTTTGTTTATCTTCTCAAAGAACCAGCTTTTAGTTTTACTGATCCTTACTATTGTTTCCTTTATTTCTTTTTCATTTATTTCTGATCTGATCTTTATGATTTCTTTCCTTCTGCTAACTTTGGGGTTTTTTTGTTGTTCTTTCTCTAATTGGTTTAGGTGCAAGGTTAGGTTGTTTATTCGAGATGTTTCCTGTTTCTTAAGGTGGGCTTGTACTTGCTATAACCTTCCCTCTTAGAACTGCTTTTGCTGCATTACATAGGTCTTGGGTCGTTGTGTCTCCATTGTCATTTGTTTCTAGGTATTTTTTGATTTCCTCTTTGATTTCTTCAGTGATCACTTCGTTATTAAGTAGTGTATTGTTTAGCCTCCATGTGTTTGTAGTTTTTATAGTTCTTATCCTGTAATTGATAACTAGTATCATGGCGTTGTGGTCGGAAAAGATACTTGATACAATTTCAATTTTCTTAAATTTACCAAGGCTTGATTTGTGACCCAAGATATGATCTATCCTGGAGAATGTTCCATGAGCACTTGAGAAAACTGTATTCTGTTGTTTTTGGATGGAGTGTCCTATAAATACCAATTAAGTCCATCTTGTTTAATGTATCATTTAAAGCTTGTGTTTCCTTTATTTTCATTTTGGATGGTCTGTCCATTGGTGAAAGTGGGGTGTTAAAGTCCCCTACTATGAATGTGTTACTGTTGATTTCCCCTGTTATGGCTGTTAGTATTTGCCTTATGTATTGAGGTGCTCCTATGTTGGGTGCATAAATATTTACAATTGTTATATCTTCTTCTTGGATCGATCCCTAGATTATGTAGTGTCCTTCTTTGTCTCTTCTAATCGTGTTTATTTTAAAGTCTATTTTGTCTGATATGAGAATTGCTACTCCAGCTTTCTTTTGGTTTCCATTTGCATGGAATATCTTTTTCCATCCCCTTACTTTCAGTCTGTATGTGTCTCTAGGTCTGAAGTGGGTCTTTTGTAGACAGCAAATATATGGGTCTTGTTTTTGTATCCATTCAGCCAATCAGTGTCTTTTGGTGGGAGCATTTATTCCATTTACATTTAAGGTAATTATCGACATGTATGTTCCTATTCCCATTTACTTAATTGTTTTGGGTTTGTTATTATAGGTCTTTTCCTTCTCTTGTGTTTTCTTGCCTAGAGAAGTTCCTTTAGCATTTGTTGTAAAGCTGGTTTGGTGGTGCTGAACTCTCAGCTTTTGCTTGTCTGTAAAGGTTTTAATTTCTCCATCAAATCTGAATGAGATCCTTGCTGGGTGGAGTGATCTTGGTTGCAGGTTTTTCTCCTTCAACACTTTCAGTATGTCCTGCCACTCCCTTCTGGCTTGCAGAGTTTCTGCTGAAAGATCAGCTGTTAACCTTATGGGGATTCCCTTGTGTGTTATTTGTTGTTTTTCCATTGCTGCTTTTAATATGCTTTCTTTGTATTTAATTTTTTGACAGTTTGATTAATATGTGTCTTGGCGTATTTCTCCTTGAATTTATCCTGTATGGGACTCTCTGTGCTTCCTGGACTTGATTAACTGTTTCCTTTCCCATATTAGGGAAGTTTTCAACTATAATCTCTTCAAATATTTTTTCAGTCCCTTTCTTTTTCTCTTCTGCTTCTGGAACCCCTATAATTCGAATGTTGGTGCATTTAATGTTGTCCCAGAGGTCTCTGAGACTGTCCTCAGTTCTTTTCATTCTTTTTTCTTTATTCTGCTCTGCAGTAGTTATTTCCACTATTTTATCTTCCAGGTCACTTATCCGTTCTTCTGCCTCAGTTATTCTGCTATTGATCCCATCTAGAGTCTTTTTCATTTCATTTATTGTGTTGTTCATCACTGTTTGTTTGCTCTTTAGTTCTTCTAGGTCCTTGTTAATGTTTCTTGCATTGTGTCCATTCTATTATTTCCAAGATTTTGGATCATCTTTACTATCATTATTCTGAATTCTTTTTCAGGTAGACTGCCTATTTCCTCTTCATTTGTTAGGTCTGGTCGGTTTTTACCTTGCTCCTTCATCTGCTGTGTGTTTTTCTGTCTTCTCATTTTGCTTATCTTACTGTGTTTGGGGTCTCCTTTTTGCAGGCTGCACGTTCATAGTTCCGTTCCTTTTGGTGTCTGTCCCCAGTGGCTAAGGTTGGTTCATTGGGTTTTGTAGGCTTCCTGGTGGAGGGGACTAGTGGCTGTGTTCTGGTGGATAAGGCTCGATCTTCTCTCTCTGGTGGGCAGGTCCACGTCTGTTGGTGTGTTTTGGGGTGTCTGTGGACTTATTATGATTTTAGGCAGCCTCTCTGCTAATGGGTGGGGTTTTGCTAGTTGTTTGTTTGGCATAGGTTGTCCAGCACTGTAGCTTGCTGGTCATTGAGTGAAGCTGGGTGCTGGCGTTGAGATGGAGATCTCTGGGAAATTTTCGCCGTTTGATATTACGTGGAGCTGGGAGGTCTCTTGTGGATCAGTGTCCTGAAGTTGGCTCTCCCACCTCAGAGGCGCAGCACTGACTCCTGGCTGCAGCACCAAGAGCCTTTCATCCGCACAGCTCAGAATAAAAGGGAGGAAAAAGTAGAGAGAAAGAATTAGTAGAAGTAGGAAGAAGAAAGAAAGAAAGACGAAAAGAAGGAAAGAAGGGAGGGAGGAAGGAGGGAAGGAAGGAAAAAAGAAAGAAGTTACAGTAAAATAAAATAAAGTATAATGACGTTATTAAATTATAAAAAATTATTTAGGAAAAAAGGATGGATAGAACCTTAGGACAAATGGTGGAAGCAAAGCTATACAGACAAACTCTTACACAGAAGCATACATATAAAGCCTCACAAAAAGAGGTAATGGGGAAAAAAATCATAAGTCTCAAAGTCTCTCCTCCTCAATTTGGAATGATTCGTTGTCTAAAGGAGGGAAAGGAGGAAAGAAAAAGAGAGAGAGAGAGAGAAGCAAAGAAAGAAGGAAAGAAAGAAAGAAGAAAGAAAGAAAGGAAGAAAGAAAAATAAAAGTTATTAAAATTATTAAGAAAAAAATTTTTTTTAAAAACGGATGGATAGAACCCTAGGACAAATGGTGGAAGCAAAGCTATACAGACAAAATCTCACACAGAAGCATACACATACACACTCACCAAAAGAGGAAAAGGGGAAAAAATCATAGATCTTGCTCTCGAAGCCCACCTCCTCAATTTGGGATGATTGGTTGTCTATTCAAGTATTCCACAGATGCAGGGTACATCAAGTTGATTGTGGAGCTTTAATCCGCTGCTTCTGAGGCTGCTGGGAGAGATTTCCCTTTCTCTTCTGTGTTCTCACAGCTCCCAGGGTTCGGCTTTGGATTTGGCCCCGCCTCTGCGTGTAGGTCACTGGAGGGCATCTGTTTTTTGCTCAGACAGGACGGGGTTAAAGGAGCCGCTGATTCGGGGGCTTTGGCTTACTCAGGCCGGGGGGGAGGGAGGGGCGTGGCGTGCAGGGTGAGCCTGTGGCGGCAGAAGCCGACGTGACGTTACACCAGCCTGAGGCCCGCCGTGCGTTCTCCCGGGGAAGTTGTCCCTGGATCCCAGGAACCTGGCAGTGGCAGTCTGCACAGGCTCCGCGGAAGGGGGGTGTGGATAGTGAGCTATGCTCGCACACAGGCTTCTTGGTGGCAGCAGTAGCAGCCTTAGCGTCTCCCGCCTGTCTCTGGGGTCTGCATTTTTAGCCGCGGCTTGCGCACGTCTCTGGAGTTCTTTTAAGCAGCGCTCTTAAAGCCCTGTCCTCACGCACCAGAAAACAAAGAGGGAAGAAAAAGTCTCTTGCCTCTTCGGCAGCTCCAGACCTTTTCCCGGACTCCCTCCCGGCTAGCCGTGGTGCACTAACCCCTTCAGGCTGTGTTCACGCCGCCAACCCCAGTCCTCTCCCTGCGCCCTGACCGAAGCCCGAGCCTCAGCTCCCAGCCCCACCCACCCCGGCGGGTGAGCAGACAAGCCTCTTGGGCTGGTGAGTGCCGGTCGGCACTGATCCTCTGTGCGGGAATCTCCCTGCTTTGCCCCCCGCACCCCTGTTGCTGTGCTCTCCTCCGTGGCTCTGAAGCTCCCCCTCTCCGCCACCCGCAGTCTCCACCCACGAAGGGGCTTCCTAGTGTGTGGAAACCTTTCCTCCTTCACAGCTCCCTCCCACTGGTGCAGGTGCCGTCCCTATCCTTTTGTCTCTGTTTACTCTTTTTTCTTTTGCCCTACCCAGGTATGTGGGGGCTTTCTTGCCTTTTGGGAGGTCTGAGGTCTTCTGCCAGCCTTCAGTAGGTGTTCTGTAGGAGTTGCTCCACGTGTAGGTGTATTTCTGGTGTATCTCTGGGGAGGAAGGTGATCTCCGCATCTTACTCCTCCGCCATCTTCCTCTCCACCACCACTCTTATATTTTAAATAGAATATAGAAGGGCTTTGTTTTTTATCCAGTCTGATAATCTTTAGCATATTTATATCATTATACATTTAATGCATTCAATAATTACTGATACAATTGCATTTAAATGTACCATCATGCTTGCTTCTCTACATAGTCCATATATTTTATGTTCTTTTTTCTCTTTTTTTTGCTTTCTTTGTGTTGATAAAATATTCTTTTTACTCTATTTCTCCTCTAAGTACCTTACTAGTTATATGTTCTTTTACTATCCTTTTTCAGATTACACTAGAGAGTAAAACATGGATCCTTATTTACTAGGTTCTAATATAAATTAGATGTTTTCCCACATCCCAGAAAACATAAGGACCTTAGAACACATTAATTTCATTTATACTCTGTGGTAGATGGTATTTTTTTCAGATTTAAAAATATGTTTTGATTTCTGTATTCTTTATAAAAGATCATATAATCCTGCCTGATGTCACATGATTTGAAGTACCTCCCTGTGGTGATTTTTCTTGAGCATTGACCCAAAGCTTGGCTATATGACTTACATTGGCCAAATGCATGTAAGTGCAAGTGACTGTATGTGATGTCCAAGCAGAAACTTTAGAGCCACAGGATAATTCTGCCATTGCTCTTTTTGTTCTACCATTAGAATAGTATGTTCCAAATAGTGGTTACTTCTATTGTGGATATTGAAATGAAGACAATATATGGAGAGAAACCAAAGCCAACCCACAGCTACCACAGCCAATATATAATGTGAGATAAATTGTTTTGTTAATCCATTGAGACTTTGGAGGTTGTTTGTTACTGCTGCATAACCAGTGGATGCTAACCAAAACATCCCTTATTTTCTTTTGTGATATCACTGAAATGTATTTTAATTTGAAATATATATAAATAGGCTTGGACATTAACATTAGAGTTTTATGCATTCTATATTCTTTAGAATTACTTACATGTTCACTTTTTTAAACTCTATTTCTTCTATATTCTAGTTCTATAATTTTTTCATTAGCTACATCTAATCCCCTCTTAAATGTATCTATTGCATGCTTAATTTTAGATATTGTATTATTTATGTTATAAATTTTCCATTGGATTATTCTTCATTTATAGTTTCTATAATAACATTTATTTTAAAGCAGCGTTTGATCAGTCCAATATCTGAATCTCCTGAAGGCAATTTCGGATTTTCAAATGCCTATAACTATGTATTAATTTGCTATACTGGCTTAAAATAACACACATTTATTATCTCAGAGTTTCTGTGGGTCAGGGGTCTAGACCCAGCTTACCTCAGTTCTCTGTTCAGGGTCTCACAAGGATTCAATCAAGATGTTGGATAGGCTATATTCTCATGTGGAGTTTTGACTGGAAAAATCTGCTTCCAAGTTCTTTTGGCTTGTTGGTACAATTCATTTCTTTCAGGTTATATGATTGAGGGATCTGTGTTTTTGCTGGCTGGAGGTTGTCTTCAGGTCCTAAGGTCACCTGCAGTTTCCTGCCATGTGATCCTTTCCATGGAAAGTTTACAACATGTCAGATTGTTTCTTCAAGCCCAGAATGAGAGTACTGTATATCTAAACAGCTAAGACAGAGTCTTATGTAACATAATATAAATAATAATGGGAATGACATCCCATCACCTTTGCTATATAACATAACCAAATCAAGTGAATGTCATCTCACCTCCTTTTATATATTCTATTTCCTAGACGCCAGTCACAGGCCCCACCCACATTCAAAGACTTGATGGTGGCATGAATCTCTGCAATGCCTCCAGGGATGAAGAATTGATATTGATTTACTAACTTTATAGTTAGAGGCAGTTTTAGTGGCTTCCTCTTGGCCTTTCCTACCACAATAGTCCTCTCTCTATGTGTCAGAGAACCCATGTGGTGATTCAGAAAGTTGCTGAGTACATCTATTCATCTTATACATTCTGAAAAGGGAGCTATAACTCCATGATGGGTATGAGTACTCACTGGGACCAAAACTCCATTGATCATCTGATCTTTGACCTCTATAAGTCTCTACTCTATGAAGGCAACAGTAACATTTTTGGTCTCTGGAAACTGGTGTCAGTTTAGCACCAGTGCCCACTGATTCCCCCAAAGTCTGATTATTTCCCTTTCCCAAATGCACAGTCACCCTAATAAGTGGTAAATGGCTGCAGGTTCCTTTGGGGAAGGCTAGGAAGAAGGTTAACAATATAGGTATTTGCCAGCATAGCAGGAAATTTTCTCAAGGGGACATAGTCTCCCCTTCATTCAAAGAACTGTAGGTTTGTGAACTGGCTCAAATTTGGGACTTGATTGAGGGGCTATGGTATTTTGGGGATTCAATTTAGACTTCTGTTCACTAGGTCTAGAACTACTAGGCTCATACAGAGCAATTAAGAATTTAGTAAACTGTCCATCTATTTCTTTTCTAGAGACACCATGATCCACTAGTCAACACTAATGATCTCCTCTGTGAGTCAGACTATTCTGATTACTGCTTTGACACTGCTGTCCATTACAGTAACTACGCCATCTTGTCTTTGGCAATCATATTAGTTTCCTAGGGCTGCTGCAGCAAAGTACCACAAATTGGGTACCTTAAGACAACAGAAACTTATCCTCTCACTGTCTGAAGTCTTAAAGTATAAAATCAAAGTGTTTGTTTGTTAGAAAGGATTTCTCACACCGGTCAGAATGGCCATCATCAAAAAATCTACAAACAATAAATGCTGGAGAGGGTGTGGAGAAAAGGGAACCCTCTTGCACTGTTAGTGGGAATGTAAGTTGATACAGCCACTACGGAGAACAGTATGGAAGTTCCTTAAAAAACTAAAAATAGAACTACCATACGACCCAGCAATCCCACTATTGGGCATATACCCTGAGAAAACCATAATTCAAAAAGAATCATGTACCACAATGTTCATTGCAGCTCTATTTACAATAGCCAGGACATGGAAGCAACCTAAGTGTCCATCAACAGATGAATGGATAAAGAAGATGTGGCACATATATACAATGGAATATTATTCAGCCATAAAAAGGAACGAAACTGAGTTATTTGTACTGAGGTGGATGGACCTAGAGACTGTCATACAGAGTGAAGTAAGTCAGAAAGAGAAAAACAAATACCGTATGCTAACACATATATATGGTATCTTAAAAAAAAATGGTCATGAAGAACCTAGGGGCAAGATGGGAATAAAGATGCAGACCTACTAGAGAATGGACTTGAGGACACGGGGAGGGGAAAGGGTAAGCTGGAACAAAGTGAGAGAGTGGCATGGACATATATACACTACCAAACATAAAATAGATAGCTAGTGGGAAGCAGCCGCATAGCACAGGGAGATCAGCTCGGTGCTTTGTGACCACCTGGAGGGGTGGGATAGGGAGGGTGGGAGGGAGGGAGACACAAGACGGAAGAGATATGGGGACATATCTATATGTATAACTGATTCACTTTGTTATAAAGCAGAAACTAACACACCATTGTAAAGCAATTATACTCCAATAAAGATGTTAAAAAAAAAGTAGATCAATTAAAAAAAAAAAGAAAGGATTGTTCCTTCTGGAGGCTCTGAAGGAGAATCTATTCCATATCTCTCCCCTAGCTTCTGATGGTTGCCAGCAATCCTTGGCATTCATTGCCTTGTAGCTGCATCACTCCAATCTCTGCCTTCATCATGACTTCCTATTCTCCCTGTGTCTAAATTTCCCTCTTTTTATAAGGACACCAGTCATGTATTAGGACCCACTCTAATCCAGTATGACCTCATCTTAACTTGATTACATCTGAAAGACCCTATTTCAAATAAAGTCACATTCACAGGTGTCAGGGATTAGGACTTTAACATATGTTCCAGGGAACACAATTCAACCTGTAACAGCAATTAAGTTCTGCCACTTGGCCCTTGTCATCCCAGGATTCCATCATTCTAATTACATTTAGTGATTCCAGTTCTATGGTAGCAGTTCCCACTGTAATTTCTGACCTCTAATGAATACCCAGCATAAAACTCATCTAGGATTCTGGGGCTCTCCTTTCAGATTTATTTCTCACAGCCAGGATATGTTCTCAAACCCTCTCAGGGTGAGTGAGCAAGTCATATGATAAAGGCATTTTGACATTCCCAAGCTTTTGGATACCTTCTTCTGCAGTGTACGAAGGCAGTCCTGGCATTTCAATTTCATTTACTTCTTTAGGTCACCTTTGGGTTCATGTTTCAGCCAACCAACTAAGCAAACTTTTAGAACCACTATGTCAAGCCCCTCAAGCTAAGACATGAAGACAAAATCTTTGCCTAGTGGGCCCTGTTACGGACTGAATTTTGTCCCTCCCAAATTCATATGTTGAAGCTATGTAACCCCCAGTGTGAGTGTATTTGGAGAGAGGGCCTTAAGGAGATAACTAATGTTACATGAAATCATAAGGATGGAGCCTTAATCTGATAGGACTGGTGTCCTTGTAAGAAGAGGAGGAAACACCAGCCAGACCTCCCTCTCTTTCAGTGAGAAGGTGGCCATGTGCAAATCAGGAAGAGATGTCTCATCAGAAATCAAACCTGATGACACCTTGATCTTGGACTTCAAGCCCCCAGAACTGTGAGAAAATAAATTTCTGTTGCTTCAGCCACCAGTCTATGGTATTTTGTTATGACAACCCAAACTGACTAATACAGGCCCATATCAATTAAATTCAGCCTGATAGAGTCCTCTCACGTTAATCATATAGCTTTAAGACTGATTCCCGAGGGGGACAAGGGGAAGATGGCGGAAGAGTAAGACGCGGAGATCACCATCCTCCCCACAGATACACCAGAAATACATCTACACGTGGAACAACTCCTACAGAACACCTACGCTGAACGCTGGCAGAAGACCTCAGATCTCCCAAAAGGCAAGAAACTCCCCACGTACCTGGGTAGGGCAAAAGAAAAAACAGAGACAAAAGGGTAGGGATAGGACCTGCACCAGTGGGAGGGAGCTGTGAAGGAGGAAAAGTTTCCACACATTAGGAAGCCCCTTCGCGGGCGGACACTGCGGGTGGCGGGGGGGTGAGCTTTGGAGCCGCGGAGGAGAGCACAGCAACAGGGTCCGGAGGGCAAAGCGGGGAGATTCCGACACAGAGGATCGGTGCCGACCGGCACTCACCAGCCTGAGAGCCTTGTCTGCTCACCCGCTGGGGCGGGCAGGGCTGCGAGCTGAGTCTCGGGCTTTGGTCTAAGCGCAGGGAGAGGACTGCGATTGGCGGCGTGAACACAGCCTGAAGGGGTTAGTGCACCAGGGCTAGCTGGGAGGGAGTCCAGGAAAAGGTCTGGACCTGCCAAAGAGGCAAGAGACTTTTTCTTCCCTCTTTGTTTCCTGGTGCGTGAGAAAGAGGGGATTAAGAGCGCTGCTTAAAGGAGCTACAGAGTCAGGCGCGAGACACAGCTAAAGGTGCGGACCCCAGAGACGGGCATGAGACGCTAAGGCTGCTGCTGCCACCACCAAGAAGCCTGTGTGCGAGCACAGGTCACTATCCACACCCCCCTTCCGGGGAGCCTGTGCAGCCCGCCATGGCCAGGGTCCCATGATCCAGGGACAACTTCCCCGGGAGAACGCACAGCACGCCTAAAGCTGGTGCAACGTCACGCCGACATCTGTCGCCGCAGGCTCGCCCCACACTGCGTGCCCCTCCCTCCCCCCGGCCTGAGTGAGCCAGAGCCCACGAATCAGCGGCTCCTTTAACCCCGTCCTGTCTGAGGGAAGAATAGACGCCCTCTGGTGACCTATATGCAGAGGCGGGGCCAAATCCAAAGCTGAGCCCCTGGGAGCTGTGAGAACAAAGAAGAGAAAGGGAAATCTCTCCCAGCAGCCTCAGAAGCAGCGGATTTGAGCTCCACAATCAACTTGATGTACCCTGCATCTGTGGAATACATGAATAGACAACCAATCATCCCAAATTGAGGAGGTGGGCTTCGAGAGCAAGATCTATGATTTTTTCCCCTTTTCCTCTTTTGGTGAGTGTGTATGTGTATGCTTCTGTGTGAGATTTTGTCTGTATAGCTTTGCTTCCACCATTTGTCCTAGGGTTCTATCCGTCCATTTTTCTCTTAATATTTTTAATTTAATAACAACTTTATTATATTTTACTTTATTTTACTTTATCTTCTTTCTTTCTTCCTTCCTTCCCTCCTTCATTCCTTCCTACCTTTCTTTCTTTCTTTATTCCTACTTCTACTAATTCTTTCTATTTCTTCTGCCTTCTATACTGAGCCGGGTGGATGAAAGGCTCTTGGTGCTGCAGCCAGGAGTCAGTGCTGTGCCTCTGAGGTGGGAGAGCCCACTTGAGGACACTGGTCCACAAGAGACCTCCCAGCTCTACATAATATCAAATGGCAAAAATCTCCCAGAGATCTCCATCTCAACACCAGCACCCAGCTTCACTCAACGACCAGCAAGCTACAGTGCTGGACACCCTATGCCAAACAACTAGCAAGACAGGAACACAACCCCATCCATTAGCAGAGAGGCTGCCTAAAATCATAATAAGTCCACAGACACCCCAAAACACACAACCAGACGTGGACCTGCCCACCAGAAAGACAAGATCCAACCTCATCATCCACCAGAACACAGGCACTAATCCCCTCCACCAGGAAGCCTACACATCCCACTGAACCAACCTTAGCCACTGGGGACAGACACCAAAAACAATGGGAACTACGAACCTGCAGCCTACAAAAAGGAAACACCAAACACAGTAAGATAAGCAAAATGAGAAGACAGAAAAACACACAGCAGATGAAGGAGCAAGATAAAAACCCACCAGACCTAACAAATGAAGAGGAAATAGGCAGTCTACCTGAAAAAGAATTCAGAATAATGATAGTAAAGATGATCCAAAATCTTGGAAATAGAATAGACAAAATACAAGAAACATTTAACAAGGACCTAGAAGAACTAAAGAGGAAACAAACAACGATGAACAATACAATAAATGAACTGAAAAAGACTCTAGATGGGATCAATAGCAGAATAACTGAGGCAGAAGAATGGATAAGTGACCTGGAAGGTAAAATAGTGGAAATAACTACTGCAGAGCAGAATAAAGAAAAAAGAATGAAAAGAACTGAGGACAGTCTCAGAGACCTCTGGGACAACATTAAATGCACCAACATTCGAATTATAGGGGTTCCAGAAGCAGAAGAGAAAAAGAAAGGGACTGAGAAAACATTTGAAGAGATTACAGTTGAAAACATCCCTAATATGGGAAAGGAAATAGTTAATCAAGTCCAGGAAGCACAGAGAGTCCCGTACAGGGTAAATCCAAGGAGAAATACGCCAAGACACATATTAATCAAACTGTCAAAAATTAAATACAAAGAAAGCATATTAAAAGCAGCAAGGGAAAAACAACAAATAACACACAAGGGAATCCCCATAAGGTTAACAGCTGATCTTTCAGCAGAAACTTTGCAAGCCATAAGGGAGTGGTAGGACATATTTAAAGTGATAAAGGAAAAAAACCTGCAACCAAGATTACTCCACCCAGCAAGGATCTCATTCACATTTGATGGAGAAGCTTTTGCTTTACAGACAAGCAAAAGCTGAGAGAGTTCAGCACCACCAAACCAGCTTTACAACAAATGCTAAAGGAACTTCTCTAGGCAAGAAACACAAGAGAAGGAAAAGACCTACAATAACGAACCCAAAACAATTTAGAAAATGGGAATAGGAACATACATGTCGATAATTACCTTAAATGTAAATGGACTAAATGCTCACACCAAAAGACACAGATTCGCTGAATGGATACAAAAACAAGACCCATATATATGCTGTCTGCAAGAGACCCACTTCAGACCTAGAGACACATACAGACTGAAAGTAAGGGGATGGAAAAAGATATTCCATGCAAATGGAAACCAAAAGAAAGCTGGAGTAGCAATTCTCATATCAGACAAAATAGACTTTAAAATAAACACGATTAGAAGAGACAAAGAAGGACACTACATAATGATCAAGGGATCGATCCAAGAAGAAGATATAACAATTGTAAATATTTATGCACCCAACATAGGAGCACCTCAATACATAAGGCAAATACTAACAGCCATAACAGGGGAAATCAACAGTAACACATTCATAGTAGGGGACTTTAACACCCCACTTTCACCAATGGACAGATCATACAAAATGAAAGTAAATAAGGAAACACAAGCTTTAAATGATACATTAAACAAGATGGACTTAATTGATATTTATAGGACACTCCATCCAAAAACAACAGAATACAGTTTTCTCAAGTGCTCATGGAACATTCTCCAGGATAGATCATGTCTTGGGTCACAAATCAAGCCTTGGTAAATTTAAGAAAATTGAAATTGTATCAAGTATCTTTTCCGACCACTATGCTATGAGACTAGATATCAATTACAGGAAAAGATCTGTAAAAACTACAAACACATGGAGGCTAAACAATACACTACTTAATAAAGAAGTGATCACTGAAGAAATCAAAGAGGAAATCAAAAAATACCTAGAAACAAATGACAATGGAGACATGACAACCCAAAACCTATGGGATGCAGCAAAAGCAGTTCTAAGAGGGAAGTTTATAGCAATAGAATCCTACCTTAAGAAACAGGAAACATCTCGAATAAACAACCTAACCTTGCAACTAAAGCAATTAGAGAAAGAAGAACAAAAGCACCCCGAAGTTAGCAGAAGAAAAGAAATCATAAAAATCAGATCAGAAATAAATGAAAAACAAGTGAAGGAAACGATAGCAAAGATCAATAAAACTAAAAGCTGGTTCTTTGAGAAGATAAACAAAATAGATAAACCATTAGCCAGAATCATCAAGAAAAAAAGGGAGAAGACTCAAATCAATAGAATCAGAAATGAAAAAGGAGAAGTAACAACTGACACTGCAGAAATACAAAAGATCATGAGAGATTACTACAAGCAACTCTATGCCAATAAAATGGACAACCTGGAAGAAATGGACAAATTCTTAGAAATGCACAAACTGCCAAGACTGAATCAGGAAGGAATAGAAAATATGAACAGACCAATCACAAGCACTGAAATTGAAACTGTGATTAAAACCTTCCAACAAACAAAAGCCCAGGACCAGATGGCTTCACAGGCGAATTCTAGGAAACATTTAGAGAAGAGCTATCAACTATCCTTCTCAAACTCTTCCAAAATATAGCAGCAGGAGGAATACTCCCAAACTCATTCTACGAGGCCACCATCACCTTGATACCAAAACCAGACAAGGATGTCACAAAGAAAGAAAACTACAGGCCAATATCACTGATGAACATAGATGCAGAATCCTCAACAAAATACTAGCAAACAGAATCCAACAGCACATTAAAAGGATCATACACCATGATCAAGTGGCGTTTATTCCAGGAATGCAAGGATTCTTCAATATACGCAAATCAATCAATGTGATGCATCATATTAACAAATTGAAGGAGAAAAACCCTATGATCATCTCAACAGATGCAGAGAAAGCTTTTGACAAAATTCAACACCCATTTATGATAAAAACCCTGCAGAAAGTAGGCATAGAGGGAACTTTTCTCAACATAATAAAGGCCATATATGACAAACCCACAGCCAACATCCTCAATGGTGAAAAACTGAAAGCATTTCCACTAAGATCAGGAACAAGACAAGGTTGTCCACTCTCACCACTCTTATTCAACATAGTTTTGGAAGTTTTAGCCACAGCAATCAGAGAAGAAAAGGAAATAAAAGGAATGCAAATCGGAAAAGAAGTAAAGCTGTCACTGTTTGCAGATGACATGATACTATACATAGAGAATCTTAAAGCTGCTACCAGAAAATTACTAGAGCTAATCAATGAATTTGGTAAAGTTGCAGGATACAGAATTAATGCACAGAAATCTCTGGCATTCCTATACACTAATGATGAAAAATCTGAACGTGAAATCAAGAAAACACTCCCATTTACCACTGCAACAAAAAGAATAAAATAGGAATAAACCTACCTAAGGAGACAAAAGACCTGTATGCAGAAAATTATGACACTGATGACAGAAATGAAAGATGATACAAATAGATGGAGAGATAGACCATGTCCTTCTTGGACTGGAAGAATCAACATTGTGAAAATGACTCTACTACCCAAAGCAATCTACAGATTCAATGCAATCCCTATCAAACTACCACTGGCATTTTTCACAGAACTCGAACAAAAAATTTCACAATTTGTATGGAAACACAAAAGACCCCGAATCGCCAAAGCAATCTTGAGAATGAAAAACGGAGCTGGAGGAATCAGGCTCCCTGACTTCAGACTATACTACAAAGCTACAGTATCAAGACAGTATGGTACTGGCACAAAAACAGAAAGATCAATGGAACAGGATAGAAAGCCAAGAGATAAACCCACGCACATATGGACACCTTATCTTTGATAAAGGTGGCAGGAATGTACAGTGGAGAAAGAACAGCCTCTTCAATAAGTGGTGCTGGGAAAACTGGACAGGTACATGTAAAAGTATGAGATTAGATCACTCCCTAACACCATACACAAAAATAAGCTCAAAATGGATTAAAGACCTAAATGTAAGGCCAGAAACTATCAAAGTCTTAGAGGAAAACATAGGCAGAACACTCTATGACATAAATCACAGCAAGATCCTTTCTGACCCACCTCCTAGAGAAATGGAAACAAAAACAAAAATAAACAAATGGGACCTAATGAAACTTCAAAGCTTTTGCACAGCAAAGGAAACCATAAACAAGACCAAAAGACAACCCTCACAATGGGAGAAAATATTTGCAAATGAAGCAACTGACAGAGGATTAATCTCCAAAATTTACAAGCAGCTCATGCAGCTCAATAAGAAAAAACAAACAACCCAATCCAAAAATGGGCAGAAGACCTAAAGAGACATTTCTCCAGAGAAGATATACAGACTGCCAACAAACACATGAAAGAATGCTCAACATCATTAATCATTAGAGAAATGCAACTCAAAACTACAATGAGATATCATCTCACACCAGTCAGAATGGCCATCATCAAAAAATCTAGAAACAATAAATGCTGGAGAGGGTGTGGAGAAAAGGGAACACTCTTGCACTGCTGGTGGGAATGTGAATTGGTTCAGCCACTATGGAGAACAGTATGGAGGTTCCTTAAAAAAGTACAAATAGAACTACCATATGACCCAGCAATCCCACTACTGGGCATATACCCTGAGAAAACCAAAATTCAAAAAGAGTCATGTACCAAAATGTTCATTGCAGCCCTATTTACAATAGCCCGGAGATGGAAACAACCTAAGTGCCCATCATCGGATGAATGGATAAAGAAGATGTGGCACATATACACAATGGAATATGACTCAGCTATGAAAAGAAACGAAATTGAGCTATTTGTAATGAGGTGGATAGACCGAGAGTCTGTCATACAGAGTGAAGTAAGTCAGAAAGAGAAAGACAAATACCGTATGCTAACACATACATATGGAATTTAAGAAAAAAATGTCATGAAGAACCTAGGGGTAAGATAGGAATAAAGACACAGACCTACTGGAGAACAGACATGAGGATGTGGGGAGGGGGAAGGGTGAGCTGTGACAGGGCGAGAGAGAGTCATGGACATATACACACTAACAAACCTAAGTTAGATAGCTAGTGGGAAGCAGCCGCATAGCCCAGGGAGATCAGCTCGGTGCTTTGTGACCGCCTGGAGGGGTTGGATGGGGGGGTGAGATAGGGCGTGTGGGACGGAGAGAGACGCAAGAGGGAAGAGATATGGGAACATATGTATATGTATAACTGATTCACTTTGTTATAAAGCAGAAACTAACACACCATTGTAAAGCAATTATGCCCCAATAAAGATGTAAAAAAAAAAAAAAAGATTGATTCCCACATATATTCCCCAGGTTTCTGACCATATATATTAACATAAATCATGCAATTCTTTTGGTATGCACAGCAGATCCTCATGGGTTGAACTTTGTACCTCACTCTTTGGGGCCTGCTGGGACTTGAGTCTAGTTACAGGTCTAAAAGCAAAGCAGAGTGGTGGATGTAGGTTCTGAAGAGGATCAACAGTGCCTTGCAGGCAGCGGAGGCCATTACAGCTTTTTTGCACAAAGAAAGGCTAACTGTTCAGGAAGGGGTGGAAGGGCTGCTTCTATGGGCAAAGAAGGCGCAGCAGAACTTCAAGGTTAAATGTCGCCAGCTTTACCAGGATCTTCCCATAGGTCCCCATTCCAAATTTTTTTAATTAAATTTTTTTTATACAGCAGGTTCTTATTAGTTATCTATTTTATACATATTAGTATATATATGTCAACCCCAATTTCCCAATTCATCCCACCCCCCACCCCACCATTCCGATTTTTCAGGATCTCACTCTTTCCCAGTCAATGCCCTAACTTTATTAATAGAGGTGCCTCAAGGTTGAGAATTTGGTTTGCGTAATTCAGCCACAGGAAGGGAGAGACTCTGGGTCTGGTTTTCAGAAATCTTGGCCCTTTGGCTACAGAAGATACTAATTTCTCTCAGTCCACACATAGAAGCTTGCAGGTCCTTTCTGTGGACATTAAGCTGGGAATTCAAATCCCTGAGGTCATACTTTCCCTACTTTCTGCAGCACAGTTAGGAGCAACCAGCCAATTCCATTACACTCCTTAGTTTGACTAAGATGTTCTAAGACATCTAATACATGGGCAACTAGAACCTTGCCTTCCATAAGTATTTGACTAGGATTATCCAACGGTGATATTTTATGTATCTCTAGTGCCACATCATGCCACTGACTACTAGTACCCTCCTTACCACTTAAAATAGACTCACTAGTGACTTTTTCTTTTCTTTTTAAAAATAAATTTATTTATTTATTTATTTTTGGCTGCACTGGGTCTTCGTTGTTTTGCGCGGGCTTTTCTCTAGTTGTGGCGCAGGGACTTAGTTGCTCCACAGCATGTGGGATTTTCCCGGACCAGGGCTCAAACCCGTGTCCCCTGCATTGGCAGGTGGATTCTTAACCACTGCACCACCAGGGAAGTCCCTCACTAGTGACTTTAAACCTAACAAGATTAGAAAACCTTTTCTAGAAAAGAAAACTCATTCTCAAGATTCTATTTCTCTGGAATTACTCTTTGTAGCAAAATCTGTATTGGTTAGAGTTTAATTAGAGAAGTAGAACAACTAGGATCTATATCTCTATCATCTACCTATCGATCTGTCTGTCTATCTATCTATCACCTATCTCTATTTATCTGAGAGAGATTTGTTAAATGGAGTTGGCCTTATGTGGTTGTGGGAGCTGGTTAAGCAGTCTCTGTAAGGCTGTTTTCTCCAAATATGATGCTAGGGCTTCAAATCCATAAGGAAGGCAGTTAGGAAGGGAAGATTATAAGCAGACTGGAACCTACACTCTTCAGCTGGAGCCCCATGGGGAAGGGCTAAAACCTGTGTCAATTATTGTGGCCACTGACCTTGGCAATGAGGGTATCCAGCAGAAGTGGGGCTCTTTGTCACAGAGCTAAATACATACACCTGGCCTAGGAGTTGAAGAAGCCAAAGGAGGATCAGAGGAAGGTAGAGCATTTGCAGGCCCAGCTGCTGCTTCACACCAATGATGTGAGTCAGCAAATTAGCACCAACATGAGTGAACCTAAGTGGCCATTGCTTCCCTTCCAGCCTCCAAATCTCCCACGAATCTCGTTTGCAGCTGACCTTAGCTACAAACAAACAAGAGGATGAATTCTGGGAAATGGAGTTCAGTCTAGGCAAGTTGACACATTACAAAGCCATCACAAGATAGTCTGTGCAAAGTAGGATTCAAACTAAACCCACACTCAAATGAAAATATTAACCAAGCTGGGAGACTTTATAGTTACAAAGACTACAAAATAAATTACAGTAAGTCCCCTACATACGATCATTCAAGTTGCGAACTTTCAAAGATGCAAGTGTGCCCAGAGAAAGGACAAAGACAAGAGGAAGAAGTAACTGAAGAACCGAAGAGAGTCACGACGCAGGAAATGGCAAGGGGATTTTCTTTATTTGAGGAGGCACTGTTAGTTTCTGAGGCACAGGACCCGAGTGTAGAATGGTACACGAAAGTTGCAGCAGCCATTCAGAATGCAATCCAGTGCTACCGTGTCATCTCTGACGAGAAAAGAGGCTAGACAGAACTGAATCCAGCAAGGAACCAGAGCCTGTGCCATCAGCGTCAGGCGTGAGTGAAATTGCAGCTTGCCCTCCGGCCCCTATTGCTGACGATCCTTCAGCTCTACCATCTCCCACCTTCTCTCCCTCCTCCAGTCAGTAACTCTTCTTCCCTGTTCACTCGATGCCAGCCCCTGGATGCCAGCTGTTGTACTGTACTTTTCAAGGTACTGTACTGTAAGTTTAAAAATGTTTACTTTTTGTGTTTGTTTGTATGTATTATCTGTGTGAAAAGTATTATAAATCTATTACAGTACAGTCCTATATAGCCGATTGTGTTAGCTGGGTACCTAGGCTAACTTTCTTGGACTTACAAACAAATTGGACTTAAGGATGCACTCTTGGAACAGAACTTGTTCGTATGTAGGGAACTTACTGTATAACCTTAAATGGGTCAGAACCATATTAAGTATCTAGGAAACTTCAGAACTCCACAAATTATAAGTGTGTTATAGGGCTTTCCTGGTGGCGCAGTGGTTGAGAGTCCGCCTGCTGATGCAGGGGACACGGGTTCATGCCCCGGTCCGGGAAGATCCCACATGCTGCAGAGCGGCTGGGCCCGTGAGCCATGGCCACTGAGCCTGCGCGTCCGGAGCCTGTGCTCCGCGACGGGAGAGGCCACAACAGTTAGAGGCCCGCGTACCGCAAAAAAAAAAGTGTGTCATATATGAACACAAATTGTTTTTATTAATGAGGTTGAAAAGGGATTTGTCTGGAACAAATTTATGACCTCGTATAATCAAAATGATCACAGCCAAAGCAAAATGTTTAACAGAAATATAACTTTTATGTTAATAAGCACATTTGATAATTGTCCCAGGAAAGACTATAGGTAATTGCATGGAAGTATTTTTCAAGAGATCTATGATAGTCAGCATTTTAAATGTGCATGGAGACGTTTATCTCAGAGATTCAGCAAAGCAGCATCAACTCTTGTGTCAGAACAAAAGCATTCAGCTTCTGACTGTAGAAGATGCTGAGCATGTACTCCATTTGTAGTAAGACTATCTCAACTTTTTCTCTAAGATTTCCTAGAACCTTCTGGAGGCCTCATGCAATTTATACAGTCAGCCAACAAAAATTTATTGAGCCACTGTTATGTGCCAGGCACTTTCTAGGTGCTCTCTGTGTAGCAGAGAATGAATCAGGCGTAGAATCTGCTCTCAGGCAACAAGCTGTCCAGTGAGAAAATGTAGGCAATGAATCAATAAGCAAATATACATGTCTAGTTCTGATAAGTTCTACGAGGAAACATATGGCAGGGTAAAAAGATGGCCTGTTATAATGTGGGGTGCTAGTGCCTTTTTGGATCAGGTGTTCAGGGAAAGTCCAATAAAAAGTTGACCTATAAGCAGAGATATGAATCAAGTGAGGAAGTGAGTGAATGAAGATTTCTGAAGGAGGATCATTCTAGGGAGAGGGAATCATAAATGCAAAGGCCCAGAAAACAGGAGCTGTTGGCATATTAGAGGTCCAGCAAGGAGGCCAGAGTGCCTGGAGTAGAATGACCCAGGGAAAGAGTTGGGAGATGAAGTCAAGAGCGATGCAGGGGCCAGTCTCAGAGACCATGGTTAGGATTTGCTTCTGAAAGACAAACGAAGCCATCAGAAAGTTCTAAGCAGAGTGTGATGATCTTATTTATTTATTTTTTTTTTGTCACGCCAGGGCAGTGACAGCACCAAGTCCTAACCACTGAACCACCAGGGAACTCCCTGAATCTTTTGAAAAATATTTATTTATTTATCTATCTATCTATCTATTTGGCTGTGCCGGGTCTTAGTTGCAGCATGCGGGATCTTTAGCAGAGGCATGCAGGATCTTTTAGTTGTGGCATGTGGGCTCTTAGTTATGGCATGCAGGATCTAGCTACCTGAACAGGGATTGAACCTGGGCCTCCTGCATTGGGAGCGGAGAGTCTTAACCACTGGGCTACCAGGGAAGTCCCTCCCTGGATTTTCTTTTAAAAGAAATGTTCTGTTTGCTTTGTGGGGGACAATGAAGGAAACAGGAGACCGATGAGCAGGCTTTTGCAATAATCCAGGAGAAAAAGGTGGTAATGATGGAAATACAGAGAAATGGTCAGATTTTGAGTCTATTTTAATCAGAGATTATAATGGAGAAAACTCTAATTCAAAAAGATACATGCATCCCAGTGTTCAAAGCAGCACTATTTACAATAGCCAAAACATGGAAGCAACCTAAATGTCCACCAACAGATGAATGGATAAAGATATGGTACATATATACAATGGAATATTATAAAAAAGAATGAAATAATGCCATTTGCAGCAACATGGATGGACCTAGAGATTATCATACTTAGTGAAGTCAGAGAAATGTAAATATAATATGATGTCACATATGTGGAAGCTAAAATATAATACAAATGAATCTATTTACAAAACAGAAACAGACTCACAGACGTAGAAAACAAACTTATGGTTACCAAAGGGGAAAGTGTGGCGGGGTGGATAAATTAGAAGTTTGGGATTGGCAGATGCAAGCTACTGCATATTCCTCGGAGACGGGTAGCATGGGTATCAGATAGAACAACGCAGATTCATCCATAATCCCTTTCTGCTGTTCACCACAACCCATGATCCATCTGTGTAATTTTGGAACAGTCAGTGATTCCAGGTTTTAAATAGTTTGTAAATTTTCAGTTTCTACACACTTTATCATCCACTCGTGATTTTTTAATTAAAGTGTTTTAATTCCTTTCTCTGTTCAGCTGTTAGTGATGAGATCCATATATAGTTTTTTTTAACATCTTTATTGGAGTATAATTGCTTTACAATGGTGTGTTAGTTTCTGCTTTATAACAAATTGAATCAGTTATACATATACATATGTTCCCATATCTCTTCCCTCTTGTGTCTCCCTCCCTCCCACCCTCCCTATCCCACCCCTCCAGGTGGTCACAAAGCACCGAGCTGATCTCCCTGTGCTATGCGGCTGCTTCCCACTAGCTATCTATTTTATGTTTGGTAGTGTATATATGTCCATGCCACTCTCTCACTTCGTCCCAGCTTACCCTTCCCCCTCCCCGTGTCCTCAAGTCCATTCTCTAGTAGGTCTGCATCTTTATTCCCGTCTTGCCCCTAGGTTCTTCATGACCATTTTTTTTAAAGATACCATATATATGTGTTAGCATATGGTATTTGTTATTCTCTTTCTGACTTTTCACTCTGTGTAACAGTCTCCAGGTCCATCCACCCCACTACAAAGAAACCAGTTTCGTTCCTTTTTATGGCTGAATAATATTCCATTGTTTATATGTGCCACATCTTCTTTATCCATTCATCTGTTGATGGACACTTAGGTTGCTTCCATCTCCGGGCTATTGTAAATAGAGCTGCAATGAACATTTTGGTACATGATTCTTTTTGAATTATGGTGTTCTCAGGGTATATGCCCAGTAGTGGGATTGCTGGGTCATATGGTAGTTCTATTTGTAGTTTTTTAAGGAACCTCCATACTGTTCTCCACAGTGGCTGAACCAATTCACATTCCCACCAGCAGTGCAAGAGTGTTCCCTTTTCTCCACACCCTCTCCAGCATTTATTGTTTGTAGATTTTTTGATGATGGCCATTCTGACCGGTGTGAGATGATATCTCATTGTAGTTTTGAGTTGCACTTCTCTAATGATTAATGATGTTGAGCATTCCTTCATGTGTCTGTTGGCAATCTGTATATCTTCTTTGGAGAAATGTCTATTTAGGTCTTCTGCCCATTTTTGGATTGGGTTGTTTGTTTTTTTGTTATTGAGCTGTATGAGCTGCTGGTATATTTTGGAAATTAATCCTTTGTCAGTTGCTTCATTTGCGAATATTTTCTCCCATTCCGAGGGTTGTCTTTTCGTCTTGCTTATGGTTTCCTTTGCTGTGCAAAAGCTTTTAAGTTTCATTAGGTCCCATTTCTTTATTTTTGTTTTTATTTCCATTTCTCTAGGAGATGGGTCAAAAAGGATCTTGCTGTGATTTATGTCATACAGTGTTCTGCCTATGTTTTCCTCTAAGAGTTTTACTGTGTCTGGCCTTACATTTAGGTCTTTAATCCATTTTAAGTTTATTTTTGTGTATGGTGTTAGGGACTGTTCTAATTTCATTCTTTTACATGTAGCTGTCCAATTTTCCCAGCACCACTTATTGAAGAGGCTGTCCTTTCTCCACTGTACATTCCTGCCGCCTTTATCAAAGATAAGGTGACCATATGTGCATGGGTTTATCTCTGGGCTTTCTATCCTGTTCCACTGATCTGTATTTGTTTCTGTGCCAGTACCATACTGTCTTGATTACTGTAGCTTTGTAGTATAGTCTGAAGTCAGGGAGCCTGATTCCTCCAGCTCCGTTTTTCTTTCTCAAGATTGCTTTTGCTATTCGGGGTCTTTTGTGTTTCCATACAAATTGTGAAATTTTTTGTTCGAGTTCTGTGAAAAATGCCAGTGGTAGTTTGATAGGGATTGCATTGAATCTGTAGATTGCTTTGGGTAGTACAGCCATTTTCACAATGTTGATTCTTCCAAACCAAGAACGTGGTATATCTCTCCATCTATTTGTATCATCTTTAATTTCTTTCATCAGTGTCTTATAATTTTCTGCATACAGGTCTTTTGTCTCCTTAGGTTTATTCCTAGGTATTTTATTTTTTTTGTTGCCATATATAGTTTTATAAGCTTCTCCCTGTTTGTTTTTGGCTCATGAAATTTTTTGTTTGTTTGTCATGGAATGTAAGAGTGGAATATTAATACATTTCAGTTTCGTTCTGTAATGTAAGGAATTTTTCAAAAATATTAAAAGATGGACTGGAGCTTTTTCTTTGTGAATAGAAAGTTGATGCCACAGTGAAAAACAATTTAAAAAAAACAATGAATAAATAAATAAAATAGAAATTATGAGATTTGCTCATAGAAACTATCTGGGGTGAAAAGGAAAGAAGGGAGTCGGGTCAATGCAATTGCTAAGAATTTCATGTTTAACTCTCTCTCTCTCACACTCTCAGTTTCTTTTTCTTCAATAGAGTCATCTTTTATGTCCCTCCAAGCACTCAGCACCCTAACACTAGTTTTTAGTTGCCTAAAGTACTTACCATGCCCCCTAGTCCTACAAATGCAGCCTCCAATCCAACTCTACCATTTTTACTGTTTACTTTTTCCTACAAAACTCCGCTGCAGCCCCCGCTTCCTGCCTGTTCCCTGTTCAGTGCTCACGCTGCCATCTCATTCAAAACCCCTAAGCCCTGAGACTTTTTCATTTATGTGTTAAGCAGGAAATATCTGATGTAATTAATTTATATTGAGATAGAAATGACTAATAGCCTGAATTAAAATAATTTTCTTCTCAGGGAAGTTATTTTAAAGAGCTTAGAAATCACTCAAATGATTCCTTTTTTTTCTGCGGTGAATAGTCTTAAGTGGTGACGGTTCTATGATTACCTTCAAATTACACTTAGTTGATGGTTGCCCACCACCCACGCAGGTCTTATGCTGACTTTCTCAGGGCTCAGGCTTTATAAAAAAGGAAGGTACAAAGAACTGAATCATTATCTTTAAAGAGCAACTCCATCACAGCTTGCTTATCATTGTTAATAAATGAAGAAAAGAGGTGAAAATGTGAAAAAGCTCACAAGAAATGCTGAGATTTTGTCCCTGTTTGAAGCTAGCAATTTTGAAGTCCTCTGACAGCAGCCTGTCTTGGTATAGGTGCCCAGGGAAAGGCTCAGCATTTAACCTGCTATATCATCTGAGTTGGGGTGATACTAGGGTCTCCCTTCATTTTGTCACCTTGAATTATCCATTGACATGGCTGCTGTTTACTTTCTATTATTCTCTTTTTGTAGAGTAAGTGTCTTGATGGGGGTGGAGTGGGGAAGAATCTGGATATCTTCACTTCAAATTTGGCTCAGCCATATATATATATATATATAATATATATATATATATTTTATATATATATATATATAGAGAGAGAGAGAGAGAGAGAGAGAGAGTGTTATAGTTATTTAAGGCAAAAAAGATCATAATAAAACTAAAAACAATCCTATTACTTGCTGTCTCTTTTCATTAGGGAAAATATGAACAAATAAAATCTTATAGGTTTTGTAACTGGATTCAGGTATCCACTGAGTAACTAGACATAAAAGAGCTAGAGGCAGTTTCATCCACTTCAATTCTGTCATAGCAATAAAAGCATATATTCTTAGAACCGCACATCATCTCAACTGGAGGGTAGTTATTAGAAGAAAAGTGCTATGTCAGATTGCTGGTTGCCAATTTAATATCCACTCTGACTCTCTCTCTTAGGTACAAATCCCCAAATTTATTTGGGGAAATAATAGAGCTAGCCAGAAAATTATATTTCCTCGCCTATTATGCTTCTAGGTTTGGCCAAGTGACTAAAACCTGTGACTAAAACAAGTGACTAAAACCAAGTGACTAAAACCAATGAAAAATAGATGGAGTTGTTGGGAGGAAATTTTAGAAAAGCTCCTACAAAGGGAAACAGACAGCTTGTAAATACTCCTTTTGTGTTTTCCACTTTGTGCTTTTCAACCTTGAATTTGATGAAATTACTAGAGCCCTAGCAGCCATCGTTGATCACAAGGCAACCTTGAGGATAGAAACCACTTGCTAAGGATATCATAGCAAAAGAGAGGCGGACACTATATCCCTGATGATTATGGGTCCTCTGTGCCAGTGCTGCATTGACTATTTTTAGACTTCTTTTATGAAGCAGAAAGATAAACTTGTAGATCTTTTAAGTCACTATTATTAAAAGTCACTGTTACGAGCAGCCGCATGTAATTCCTAAATGATACAATGATTTACAGCATACTAACTTGTCTTTGGAAGCCAAGAAGATTTTGGCAAACTGCAATAAACTAACTAAAATGTATATTTTTTCTGCTTCCTTCCTCAGCTACTCCTGCCATTGCCTAATGAACTCATGAACAAAGTGGCCATGGTGGCAGAGATGGAGGTTATGCGTGGGCTCAGCAACATGGACTTACACTCACCCAGGCTGACCTCAGCCCCTGCTGAGTGCCCCATCTGTCAGCACCAGAAACTACTGAGTCTCTGATAGGCACCATCCCCAGGGTCATCAGCCAGCTGTCTGGTGTCAGGTTGATTATATTGGACTGCTTTCATCATGGAAGGGGCAGTGCTTTATTCTTAATGGAATAGACACTTACTTTGGGTATGGATTTTTCTTCTCTGCACAAAATGCTTCTAGCAAAACTATCATCCAGAGGCTTACAGGATCCCTTATCCACCATCACGGTTTTGTGTGCAGCCTTGCTTCTGATCAAGGAACTCACTTCCTTGCAAATAAAGTGTGGCAATGGGCCCATGCCTGGAATTCACTGGTCTAACCATGTTCTTCATCATCCTGAAGCAACTGGTTTGCCAGAATGGTGGAATGGCCTTTTGAAGATGCAATTATAGCACCAGCTAAGTGGCAATTCAGCCGGCCTTCCATATCCATTGGTTCAACATTCATGGATTCAATGAGCTGTGGATAAAAGATATTCAAAAAAAATTCCAAAAAGTTCCAAAAAGCAAAACTTGAATTTTCCATGCCAGAAACTATTTACATAACATTTGGATTGTATTTACAACTATTTTCATAGTATTTACATTGTAGTAGGTATTATAAGTAATTTAGAGATGATTTAAAATATACAAGAGGATTTGTGTAGGTTACATTCAAATACTATGCCATTTTACATAAGGAACTTGAGCATCTGTGGATTTTGATATCTGCAGGGGTCATGGAACCAATCCTGTGCAGATACCAAGGGACAAGTGTAACTTGCAGGACTAAGCAAAGCCCTCCAGGAGGCTGTATGTGCTCTAAGTCAGCATTCAATATATGGTGCTGGTTCTCCCTTAGCCAATATTCATAAACCCAGGAATGGAAATGGGAATGGCTCCTCTCACTATTACCTCTGGTGATACACTAGCAAAGTGTTTGCTTTGCATCCCTGTCACTTAAGGCTCTGTTGGTCTAGAGGCCCTAGTTCCAAAGAGAGGAATGCTTTCACCAGGGAACCCAACAACAATTCCTCAGAATTGGAAGTTGAGACTGTTGCCTGGCCACTCTGGGTGCCTCCTGCCACTGAATAAGCAGGCAGGCAACGGGGGTGGTTTACTCTGGCTGGGGTGATTAGTCCTGATCACCAAGGGGAAATTGGGTTGCTACTACCATACAATGTGGGTAAGGAGGAGAGTGTCTGGAATACAGCAGATCCTCTAAAGTACCTCTTGGTGCTCCCACATCCTATGATTAAAGTTAGTGGAAAACTACAACAGCTTAATTCAGACAGGGCTCTAATAGCCCAGACCCTTTAGGAATGAAGTTTTGGGTCACTCCACCAGGTAAAGAACCAAAAGAAATGAGGTGCTTGTTGAGGACAAAGGAAATAGTTTTAACTATCCACTATGACCACATGACCATTGCAGAAATGAGGACTATATGACTTATGAGTATTTCTTCCTTATTTTAATATTTTTATTTAATAGTTTAATTATATATATAATGTAATAATTTAATACTTTCATTTCTTTTCCTCTGACACCCCCTTATCATCTAACATAAGACCTGTTAATAATTGTTAACTTTATATCATATTTGAGTTACATGACACAAAACAGGAAGTATGTATCAACAGGGGAAAGAATGAAAATCAACCAAAGACACTAAAGAAACTCCGTCCTCTCCTGGGAAAAGGAGTAGCATGTTTTCAGTTTTATGTAGCATAGTCTTTATTCGGCAATTAAGTATGGTTCAAGGAGATGTGCTTGAGTTCAAAGTCAACAAGAATGGACTGTGGTAGCTTTGTAGTGTGTCATTTAGGCTAAGTTCAACTACATTTCCCAGAATCCATTCTCTTGTTTCTGGTCAGGTTGGGCCACAAGTATATTCCACATCAGTTGTATCAGTTGTCTACCGTTGTAACTCAATCCTTAATGTACCTATGGTTGGCAGAAAAATGGAGACCCAAGGATGTCCATATTCTAATTCTTGGAATCTGTAATATGTTATATTACATAGCAAAGGAGAATTAAGGCTGCAGATAGAATTAAGTTGCTAATCAGGTGACCTGAAAATAGGGAGATTAGCCTAGATTATCAGGGTGGGTTTGATGTTATCACAAGGGTTCTTAAAAGTGAAAGTCCGGAGGCAGAAGATGAATCACTGTCAGGGTGATTTGATATGAGAAAAACTTGACCAGACATTGCTGGCTTTGAAGGTAGAGGGGACCATGAGTCAAGGAATGTGGGTGACCTCTAGAAACTGGAAAAGGCTAGAATATGGATTATCCTCTAGAGCCTCCAGGAGGGAACCAAGCCCTGCTGACACCCTGATTATAGCCCAGTGAGACCCATGTTGGATTTCTGAACTGCAGACCCATGAGAAAATAATAGTGCTGTTTCAAGCCACTAAATTTGTGGAACTTTGTTACAGCAGCAATAGGAACCTAATACAGTATACTTTATTGATAGTCCTCCATTCCGTGCCTCACTATTCAGATAAACTAATTGTACCCAAATCCTTGTCTCAGGTCTGCTTTCAGGAAATCTAAACTAAGACACTCCCCCCCCTCAACGAATTCTACTAAAATGACCAAGGATATGTAAAAATAGGATGTAATCTGTATAATGATTGGGAAATAGGATAGGTATTATTAGTAACAGGCCAAAAATGCATTGTGCAAATTGGCTCAGATTGAGGCAAGTATAAATACCACAAATACCACACATTTCAACAAAATTGACTAGCAAGTAAAAGAAGTAAGCAATTACTATTACTCCACAGAACCAGGAAAATCTCCTCCTCTGAGAAGGAGAGGATATAAAAAAGGGGCTTCCAGGATAAAGTAGGTGTGATGAAAGTCAAAGTACACAAGGATTCGTTCGAAAATTCTTCAGAAAGATCAGCGAAATACAGCACTCATTCTCAGCTTTCTCTTGGTGCAAACAAAAGAAAGTAAAAATGCTATTATATGTATTTTTTATGTATTCTTATATGGATGAATCTCTCAGAAGGAGAAGGTTGGGCTCCTACAACCTACCCACAAAAATTAAAACAGAATAATTCAGAGAAGAAACAGTTCCTTTTGTTTTAAGTTGACTTCTTACTAATGGTATTAGTCAGGGTTCTCCAGAGAAAACAGAAGCAACAGGATATGTATGTATGTAAGTATATGTGTGTATATATTCATACACACACACACACACATATATATATATATATAGAGAGAGAGAGAGAGAGAGAGATTTTATGGAATTGAGTCACATGATTGTGGAGACCTGGTAAGTCCAAAATCTTCTGGGTAGGCCAGCAGGCTGGAGACCCAGGAAAGAGTTGCAGTTTGAGTCCAAAGGCCATCAGCTGGCAGAATTCCCTCTTGCTTAGGGGAAGTCAGTCTTCCGTTCCACTAAGGCTTTAACTGATTGGATAAGGCCCACCCATATTATGGAAGGCAGCCTGCTTTACTCAAAATCCATCAATTTAAATGTTAATCTCATCCCAAAACACCTTTACAGAAACATCCAGAATAATGTTTGACCAAATATCTGGACACCATGGCCCAGCCAAGCTGACACATAAAATTAACCATCACAGCAGTTCCCAAGCTGCTTCCTGCGAAGGAAGTTCTTCCAGGGAAAATGGAGTCTGTCCTGACAAAAGACAACCACGTTCCCAGCGTGAATGAGCTAAACTGTGGAGGAGGCTACTTGAAACCAATTAAATCCTACAAAGGCTGTTTGAGCTGAATCCATCAGGACTCACACATGCAGCCACTGAAAGGTAACTATTTGGGAAATCAATTAACTTTCCTGTCATGAGGCTTTTCTCTCCAAAGCTCACTCACCACTCCATGTAGACGATTTAATTCAACCTGTAACAAAATATAGCTACAGCAAATAGAAGTACTTTCATGTTCCCACTTTCTGGGACTAGAAGATTTGGATTCTGACACAGAATCCATCTGAAATCTCAGTACTCAAAGAACTTGCAGTTCCTTGGTAAAGCTCAGGCTATAAAGAAAAACCACTAGACTTTTTTTTTTTTGCGGTACGCGGGCCTCTCACTGTTGTGGCCTCTCCTGTTGTGGAGCACGGGCTCCGGACGTGCAGGTTCAGCGGCCATGGCTCACGGGCCTAGCCCGCGGCATGTGGGATCTTCCCGGACCGGGGCACGAACCCGTGTCCCCTGCATCGGCAGGCGGACTCTTCAACCACTGCGCCACCAGGGAAGCCCCCAAACCACTAGACTTTTGAAAATACTCTGAGCAAAATAAAAGAGCCACTTGGGGATTCAGATATCCATGTGAAACTGTCTTATACCAAGAAAAGTTAAGTTTAAAAAAAAGTTTAATTTGCATCCTCAGTAAGACTTGTTGGAATTCTGTGCTCATGGAAAGAACATAATATAACATTAAGAAAGATTGCATTCAGATAAAAACTAGGATTACTACATTTAAACATGTAATAGAGGCAGTAAAGAGAAGACTGAAAAATGCAAAAGGAAAAGAATAAATGGTTTTCAGAACAATTAAGAAAAGGATGAAGAGATGAAGAAATAAAGCTTATGACTAAAATGAATAAAAATATAACGATATGTTTTCTCTTATATTTACCCCAAAATCGGATGATGCAATTAAATGCAGTAGAAATTTCAAGCAAATATTGTTTGCTGTTCCAGATCCACTCAACACCTTTTTCCACCCTGTGCTTTTTCCTAGGAGGCTGACCTTTACAGATGGCTTCCAGGGACTTCTCATTGGGTTGTCTAGGAGAGGCACTGGCAGGAGATGGCAATGTGGGAGGAGAGGAAGGCCCAGATATCCATCCCTCCAGCTGGCCATTAGTTAGCAGTGGCCTCTCCTAGAGACACTGACCCAGCTGTGCTCCACAGCTCTTTCTAAGTCCTGGAAACCACTCCTTCCCTCTACCTTTTCAGCCCCAGGGGTGATAATGAATCCCCAGCTGTTTTACTCTAAGTGCTTCATCATCCTTTTGGTTTTCTTTAACCCTTTCTATACCTTTGTAACTCATTAAACTCTGCTCAGTTACTTTATTTGAGAATTCCATCATTTTTACGCTACTGGGATCCTGACTGATATAAGCACTAATTAAAAAAAAAATAGCAAGAATAGAGGAAAAACTTGAGGCTTTAGACCAGAGTGGCCCATCTAGTTGGAGAAGATAATGAAAGAGATTCTTGTTCTGAAATGAAAAAAAAAATTCCCTAGGATAGAGGAAAGGGCAGAAAAATAAGTTGATAAAGTAATTTAAAAAAGTCAGGCTGGGGCTTCCCTGGTGGCGCAGTGGTTGAGAGTCCGCCTGCCGATGCAGGGGACGCGGGTTCATGCCCCGGTCTGGGAAGATCCCACATGCCGCGGAGCGGCTGGGCTCGTGAGCCATGGCCGCTGAGCCTGCGCGTCCGGAGCCTGTGCTCCGCAACGGGAGAGGCCACAACAGTGAGGGGCCCGCGTACCAAAAAAAAAAAAAAAAAAAAAGTCAGGCTGGTATCAGATCTTTCTTCTGTAATACTAATTTTCAGAAGACACTGAAGCAGCATCAAAAAAATTTTGAGAGCCTACCTAAGCTACAGTTCCTGGAACAGAAAGTCATTTACGAACATGCAAGAACTTAGAAAGTGTACCATCCACAAATAGCTCTGAGCAATGTTTTCAGAAAAAAGATAAAGTCCAACAAACCAAAAAGCAAATCACAATATATAATTCCAATTGAGGGAAATGTGATTTAAAAGCAATTGTAGTTACTACTGAGATCAGTAATATTTATGTTCAATGTTGAAATAATCGTTAACATGGTTGTGAAATGTAACAAATGTCAACCAATTTTGGAAAGACAAGATATACAATTATAAAATAAATTAACCTAGTTCTAATATCACAGATTATTCCAACAAAAATGGCAAAGGAAGGGATAAAACTAAAATGTACTAGTATTTCTTTATTTTTTTCTGTTTAAATGAAAAAAAATTGAGTCCATTATTTTTTAGTTGTTTCAAAGGAAAAGTATATTTTAACATGTAATTACAAAAAAGTTAAATAAAACTTCTAAATCACTAATGATAAGAACGACCAAGTTATAGTAAAAAAATCTGAAAGAACATGCAGCAAAATATTGACAATGCTTACTCCTGAACTGTGAGATCTTGGAGATTTTTATTTTTTGCTCATCTATATTTCTATTTTTCTATAACGCACATACATCTACTAGTGTAGAAACAAACCCTTATACAAATTTCCATATCTTACAAAATGAAATTAAACTCTAATGCTTTTAATTTCTTGAAATTTGTTTATCTCCTGTTTTTTTCTCAGAAGTATTTGACATATAGACAGTACTATATAAAAAACAGATCACCAACAAGGACCTACTGTATAGCACAGGGAACTATACTCAATACTCAATATTTTGCAGTAACCTATAAGGGAAGAGAATCTGAAGAATTATATATATATGTATATATATATATGTGTGTGTGTGTGTCTGAATCACTGTTGTACACCTGAAACTAACATGATATTGTAAGTCAACTATACTTCAATGAAAAAAATGCAAACAAACAAAAAAGTATTTCAGGCAGTTAACAAATGGACTTAACATGTGAGTAAGACAGATAATGGGTCTGGATCAAATTGGGCAATTTTTTTTTTGGACATTCCTGGGAACTTAACAGCAAGAAGGAATCCCAAGCATAAGTAAACATACTAACTAAGTAATAGAATCATTTCAAAATGTATGAAAATGTCCTAGAAATAACTAAAGTCAACAAAATGTTTTTTAATAATCAATAACCCCAAATGCTATTTAACTTCTGAGAGACCTTAGTAGTGTACATCTTTTGAGTTTTCTACTCAACTCTCCCTTTTCTAAGAGATTCTGTCCCCTCATACACATGGTGGCAATGGGCGTGGCCACATGCCATGTTGTTGCAGGGGTTACCTGAACCTAGCTGGGATTCTAGACATGGGTCTGAGAGATCCAGACCACCCTCTCTAGTGGCTTTACCTATTAAAAACACACTATTGGGACTGTTGGTGGCCATGTTCCTCTTGTGGATTGCGCAGCTGAGGGAGCTGGTTTTCAGAGATAGAAAAGAACGAAGAGAGGCAGAGCAGAGGTGAAGATAATTGATGATACACTAGCTTCTTGCTCCAGTTTTCGCCTGCACTCCAGCCATGTTCCTGTCCTTGGGATCTCAGAGCCACCTCAGTATCCTGAGGTAGTATCCTGCAGTAGTTCAGATCATGAGCCGTGACATTAGATTGCCTGGATTTGAATCTTCGTTACTAGCTACTGGGACCATTTGCAAGTTCCACTATCACTTTAAGCCTTGGTTTCTTCATCTCTAAAAGGGAGATATTAGGCCCTATTTTATAGGATCATGGTGTTATATGAATTAATACATTTTAAATGTTTGATATAAAATAAGTGCTGAGTATTAACGGCTATATTAATAAATTATATTAATAAATTATACAATATTATATAATATTATGATAACTATTAATTAACTATTTATATCCTTATAATAAATTTATTTTTCTGCTTAAATATTTACTATCAAAGGCCCATCCAGATCTGCAATTCCTTTTGGGAAGAATGATTTCAAAACTTTGGGCTGGTGATGGTGGGGAGGTGGAAGAAGAAGAAGCATAGTAAATAGTTAAGAGTATGAGCTTCTTGGTCAGTGAGCACAGTATTTAGGTCCTATTTTTGCCTTTTACTAGTCATGGGACCTTAGGAAAATTACTGAGCATTAAATTCCTTATTCGTAAAATTTGTGTAATACATCTGGCTCATAGAGAAGTTGTAAAAATTTTTCAATGAGACTATATGCCAGGTATCTGGCACATAGGAATACCAAGTAAATATTTTATTATTTTAGTTATTATTACTAACTCCACATGCAGGTGACCAGCACATCAAGTGGCTAAGTTAAAATCAGAGAGATAAGGGGTATACAAAGACTCATACTGTCAACTAAAAAATAATGCAAGAGGCTGCAAATAAGAAAACAGTTTATTTGGGGTTTTAAGAATTGCAATTCAGGGCTTCCCTGGTGGTGCAGTGGTTGAGAGTCCACGTACCGATGCAGGGGACACGGGTTCATGCCCCGGTCCGGGAAGATCCCACATGCCGCGGAGCGGCTGGGCCTGTGAGCCATGGCCGCTGAGCCTGCACGTCCGGAGCCTGTGCTCCACAACGGGAGAGGCCACAACAGTGAGAGGCTGGCGTACCACAAAAAAAAAAAGAATTGAAATTCAGAAGACACAGATTCGGGTAACCTGGAAAGAGCGTTCCAAGGATGTGTTCTAAATGGCTCCATTTTAGAGAGCTCTCTTAGCCATCCCATACCAACTCCATTTTGATTTTCCTTTCATAACACCTTGTCAAGAGACATGTGATTAATCAACATGCACCTTTTCCCTAATTCAGAATGTCCCAGCCACAGTTTGCTCTTCTTACAAATGTATTACTTTAATTTCTTGCGATCTTAGATTGTTACTGGGTATAGTAATAAGATTTCTGCTTCAGTGATATCTTAAATCCAGTAGGGACTACTGAAGTTAATTTTAGCCAATTAACAAGTGTTATGTATTTAAAGTGAGGACCTAAGATCCACAAAGCAAATTAAAAACCTAGAAACCTTACTATCTTCTTGTTTAAAGTCCTTATATTTTATAAGAAAGGAGTTGAAGAGTTGCGTAAATATTTAAAAATAAACGTTATGAAGCTTTACTTTGTTTTTCTGCTAGCAGACTTTTCCAGGCCCCTACTGAAACTTCACCTTAATAGGTGCCCCAATAAATATTTGCAGAATGAATGAATGAACATATTATTATCAGAGCAAACCAAATCAATAAACATGAGGTCAGTGAAGAAATATCTTCAATCACTGATTCATACCTTGCTTGCAACACAGAATCACTTGGGAAGGCTTTTCAAAACATACATTTCCAGGCTCCACAGACACCTTAGTTGAACCAGTGCTTTTGGGTGGTGCAACCAGGGAACCTGTATTTTCAAAAACCTCTTCAAGTGATTCTAAGCAGCACCTAAGTTTAGGAATGTAAGCAATTCCTTGGCTGAAAGTCCTCAGAAATGAAATTACTCACTTGAGTTTAAGCGCACTCTGGAACCTGCACATTTTGTTCTACCCTGATTCTATCTTTGAGGCTATGTGTTCTGACTGGGGCCCTCTTGGAGGAAGGAGTCAGAATGGCCCAAAGAAGCACAGAGGTCTACAGGAAGAGCATCTTGTTGAGCACTCATGCAGCATAAAATTGGAAAGCTGGCATTATTACAAGGTTTCACATGGCCCCAATTCTATACCCTTCCCTGTGTTCCCGGCGAATTTAAGGTTCTTTCTTCATCGCGAAAGAATTTGGAGAGAAGCAGAGAGTTTAAGAAAGTAAAGTGAGAGTTTATTTAAGCAAGGATACGCTCTCAGAGGGAGAGCGGGCAGACAGGTGAGGGGCTGCTGCCCTGAGTTTTTTTTGGCAAGCCGGCTATGAGGGGCATACAAATGAAGGGGTGAAATATTCACTGGGGAAGGAGGATTTTGGGGGTCGTATTCCCTGATTTTCAACCCAGCTCCATTTTCCCAAGAGGAGGAGGGATTTTTGTCCTTATTAAGCTTAGATCAGAAGTGTCATGGTGTCGGTGCATGATGGGTACTTCTTATCTGCAAGACTAATTTTATTGTAATGAGAGCATAATGAGCAACAGGTTACATTGGGACACAGGAGATTCCCGCCTTTCCCCACCTTTCTTTGTCTGCTACCCAGACACTTATCACCTAAAATGTGTGGTTTCCTGTCAGTCTGGAGGTTCCTGCTTTCCTTTGTCTGCCTATGGACCTCCGCTGTTTACAAGGTGTGTGGTTTCCTGCCACCTGGCCCCTGCCCCCATTTCTCTGCTCACACCTAGCTACCTGCCTGCTGTAACAGCTGTATCTATGCTCTTTGTCCTTATCTCTGAAACACCCTCCCACTCTATGTAGGGTGTTTGCCCTACTCCTTGGCCCTGGGATCAGCCACGTGACTTGCTCTGGTCATTCAGATTTTAGAAATATGAAACAGGCCAGGGCACGGAAAAGTGCTCCATGTGTCTGCGAGTTCTCTCACGCTTAGGCCTTTGCCATAAGAACACAGCCTTTGGAGAATGAGATATGCAGATCATATCCTAGGGTTATGTTAGATAAACTGATGATCAGCCGACCTCCAGAGCCTGGCCAGAAGATGAGAGCTACAAGCCAACATACAGTTGACTACGGATGTAAGAGTGAACCCAGCTGAGATCAGAAAAACTGTCCCGCCCACTTAAGGTTTCATGAGTTAATAAATCTTTATTGTTTTAGGCCACTGAATTGTGGAATGCTTTGTTACACAGCATTATTATAGCAAAAGACAGTGATACACAAGGAAATCAAGGTATTCATGATCCCCAGAGTCATGATCATAAGAATTATGTAAATTTGAAAATCTCCTCAATGGATGGATTTTTCTGAATCCATCTTCTTCTCTGTATCTTAGGAGGTATTATCACTAAAATGCCTAAAATTGGTAGGGGCCTGGGAGGGGCAGAGTTAGGGAGAAATTAATATGAGTGATGTTGGGGAGGAACACAATTCTTTTTCCCTCTGTCCATCTTAGGTTCATTGATTGGGGCCAGCAAGTCAAACTGATAAAAGACAGATTAACAAGAGAAAAAGACAGTTTTATTTAATACATATGCAGGACAGGAGTTTCACAGACACACAAAAAATAAGAAGGAGGCAGCAGGATGATAGAGGTTTATATACCTCTTAAGCTAAACAAAGGAAAAGGGCTTTTGAGCTTCTGGGTGGAGTGGTCAAGTTATGAGAAGGTGACCAAGATAAGTATGGTAAAATAAGGGTTGTTTAGTAAGGTTTGTTAAGCAGATTTAAGTCGTTGCCTTCTTCATTGGTAAGAGTAGTTAAGAATCCTTCTCTTTCTGGTAAGGAGAGGGAGACACCCCTACAAATGGAAATTTTGTTTATAAATGGAAATGTCCTTTTCAAAAGGAAAACTTGTGCCTCCTTTTCCTGGTGTGCCGGTTCTCAATGGTCTCTGGCTCAAAATAATCCATGTGTCAGAGAGACATAGGGGTGGGCATATTCTTCTACCCTTCATTAAAAACTTCTCTAAAGAAAAGAGGAAATTTGTGGTTAGAGAAAGATGTAGAAACTAGGGCAGGAAAGAAAGGAGAATGTAGGCAGCAGAATGAAGCATGAAAAGTGGTTCTGAAAACTAATAGTTAAAGAATCTGTAATGAAACACGATTTTTCAATTTGCTCTTTAACCATGCACTGATTCCTGCTAGAAGTGATTCACTCAGCTACTGCTACAATTGCACAGATTCTAGTGTGATCCCAGATTGAGATCCTCAACTGAGCCTTCAGTCTGAGTTCTCCCAAGTCAGTTCTTTGAGGAAGACCCTTTAACGTGTTCCCTTGCTATACTCCAGCTGTAAGGAAGACTGTGTACTCCTGTTGGAAACAACAGCTGTGCACATATCTAGATGGTTTCAGCCTGTTTGACCTAAGTCCCAACCCTTGCTTTTAGGGAATAAGAGCAAGTTGAAATGAAAAAAATAAAAGGCATTTGTTTTCAAATGCCATCAAAAGTGCTCTGGGCTATAGCCTTTCCAGAAAGCTGGATTCTGATTCCTTACCTCCTTATGATTCCTTATGATTTTAGGAAAAATCACAAAGTAATTAGAAGACAGTATAAGTGTGTGTGTAATATTGGTACATTCTTTTTTTTTTTTTTTGCGGTACGTGGGCCCCTCACTGTTGTGGCCTCTCCCGTTGCGGAGCACAGGCTCCGGACACGCAGGCTCAGCGGCCATGGCTCACGGGCCTAGCCGCTCCGCAGCATGTGGGATCTTCCCGGACCGGGACACAAACCCGTGTCCCCTGCATCGGCAGGCGGACTCTCAACCACTGCGCCACCAGGGAAGCCCCTTGGTACATTCTTAATGGCAGAATTGATAAGGAAAAATATCAAGAGAATAAGAGATCTGATTAAAAACTAAAAGTGGCTGCATTACAGAAAAAAAGAAATAAATCAAAATGAAAAGCAAGTAACAAATGGATAAAATATTTATAACATATATGACAAAGGTTTGATATCTTTAATATAGAAGAAACTCTTCTAAAGTAATGACAAATGACAAATTGCTATAGTAGAAAAATGGGCAAAACATATAAACTGTCAATTCACATAATAAGAAATATTATGGCCAACAGGCATATAAGATATTCAAACTCACTAGTAATAAAGAATGCAAATTAAGACATTTTGCTTCTGGCCAAGATGCAGTAACAGGGACTGAATTTACCCTTACACCTGAAACAATGAAATAAAAGAGCAATAAATATGCAAAATGACAGTTTTCAAGACATTGGATATCAAGTGAAGAAGGACAATTATCCCTATGAGATGGGAAACAAATGAGGTGAATCTTGTGATTACCCAGGTTACTGACTGAAGAGAGTTTACAGGCTGAGGCACATGGATGGGCAACCTAGACAGAACACAGCAAACTCCTTGAGTCTGGAAGACAGAACTGAATGTTCAGGGAGACCAGGATGTCTAGAGTTCACAGGGCAGAACACTGGAGAGGAGAGAAATTCTCAGAGAGAGAAGTCTAGAGACCCAGAAATCTGTAGAGGGCCCTCCTTGAGTATTCAGCAGAGTAATCAGACCATGTGTGACAGGAAACTACACAAAGCCAGGGAAAGAACCATTTGGAAGGATTAAGGTACTATACAGTATCATGCAAGGCTGGGAATAGTCCCCTGAAGCAAGTCATAAGACCCTCATGTGAAAGGTACCTTCCTTTCACCTGGAGGAAAGGAGCATCCTTATCTCCAAAGATGGAGGGACATCCAGAGGAATTTGAATGAACAGGTCTCACTGTTTCCCCCAGTTTACTACACTCACCTCATACTCTTTTTGTCCTATCACATTTTCCCATAACTTTCCACTCTTCATCAAACCCAGCATTAAAAAATGCTCAGGTTTAACTACTTCTTTGGATCTTCATTTCCTTATGAGAGCTCCCATATCATGTAACATTTATATTAAGTCAATTTGTATGCTTTTCTTTTATTAATCTGTCTTTTGTTACAGGGGCTCCAGGGAAAATTATTTTTTCTTCCTCTATAGTCCTATACCGAGCCCTGCTCCAGACCTAATAAATTATAAAAACAAAGCATGAGGGATCAAGTGTTTCCAAGGAACATAATTACATACCAGTAGAAAAGCTTAAAAATATTTATAAGAATACAAGAATATCCAGGACCCAAGGTAAAATTCACAATGTATGCATCCAATCAAAGATTTCCAAGCATGCAGAAAAGCAGGAGAACCGTATGAGAATTGACCTATATGAGAAAAATCAATCAATGGAAGATAACACAAAATTAACACAGAAGCTGACATTAGCAGATAAGAACATTAAAATAGTTATTTTAAGTATATTCTACATGCTCAAAAAGTTAAGTAGAGACATGAATGATATTAAAAAACTCAAAATGAACATATAGAAAGGAAAACTATAATGTGTGACATAAAATATACACTGGATGGGATTAAAAGAGTATTAGTTATTACAGAAGAGATTAGGGAACATGAAGACACAGCAATAGAAACAACCCTAAGTGAAACACAGAGAGAAAAGAAAATTTAAAAAGCAAATGGTCTATATGCATGCAAAAAAAGAACAGACACATACCTCACATCTTACATAAAAATTAACTCAAAATGGATCATAGATCTAAATGTAAAGCATAAACCTCTAAAACTTCTAGAAGCAAATAAGGCAAAGACCTGTGTGACCATGGTTAGTAATGAGTTTTTTTTGTTCTTGTTTTTTTGTGTGGTATGCGGGCCTCTCACTGCCGTGGCCTTTCCCATTGCGGAGCACAGGCTCCGGACACGCAGGCTCAGCGGCCATGGCTCATGGGCCTAGCCGCTCTGCGGCATGTGGGATCTTCCCAGACCGGGGCACGAACCCGTGTCCCCTGCATCGGCAGGCAGACTCTCGACCACTGCGCCACCAGGGAAGTCCAGTAATGAGTTTTTAGATATAAGACTAAAAGCATGATCCAGGAAAAAAGTTTGGCAAGTTGGACTTTATCAAAATTAAAAACTTTACTCTGCAAAAGTATATGAAAAAAGATAAGCCACAAGCTAGGAGAAAATATTTGCAAATCACTTACCTGATAAAAGATATACATTCAGAATACCTAAAGTACTCAACAATAAGCAAACAACCCAATATACAGACTGCCAACAAACACATGAAAGAATGCTCAACATCATTAATCATTAGAGAAATGCAAATCAAAACTACAATGAGATATCATCTCACACCAGTCAGAATGGCCATCATCAAAAAATCTAGAAACAATAAATGCTGGAGAGGGTGTGGAGAAAAGGGAACACTCTTGCACTACTGGTGGGAATGTGAATTGGTACAGCCACTATGGAGAACAGTATGGAGGTTCCTTAAAAAACTACAAATAGAACTACCATATGACCCAGCAATCCCACTACTGGGCATATACCCTGAGAAAACCATAATTCAAAAGGAGTCATGTACCAAAATGTTCATTGCAGCTCTATTTACAATAGCCCGGAGATGGAAACAACCTAAGTGTCCATCATCAGATGAATGGATAAAGAAGATGTGGCACATATATACAATGGAATATTACTCAGCCATAAAAAGAAACGAAATTGAGCTATTTGTAATGAGGTGGATAGACCTAGAGTCTGTCATACAGAGTGAAGTAAGTCAGAAAGAGAGAGACAAATACCGTATGCTAACACATATATGGAATTTAAGAAAAAAAATGTCATGAAGAACCTAGGGGTAAGGCAGGAATAAAGACAGAGACCTACTAGAGAATGGACTTGAGGATATGGGGAGGGGGAAGGGTAAGCTGTGACAAAGTGAGAGAGTGGCATGGACATATATACACTACCAAACGTAAGGTAGATAGCTAGTGGGAAGCAGCCGCACAGCACAGGGAGATCAGCTCGGTGCTTTGTGACCGCCTGGAGGGGTGGGATAGGGAGGGTGGGAGGGAGGGAGACGCAGGAGGGAAGAGATATGGGAACATATGTATATGTATAACTGATTCACTTTGTTATAAAGCAGAAACTAACACACCATTGTAAAGCAATTATACTGCAGTAAAGATGTAAAAAAAAAAAAATCGGCAAAAGATCTGAACAGACACTTCACCAAAAAGGATATACAGATGGCACATAAGCATATAAAGTGATGCTCAAATTCACTTGCTCTCAGGGAAATGCAAATTGAAACCACAGTGAGATACCATCACACAACTACTAGAAAGGTTAAATGAAAGTTGTACCTGACAATACCAAGTGATGACAAGTATACAGAACAACTGGAGTTCTCATATATTGCTGATGGGTATGGAAAATGGTATGGCCACCCTGAAAATGGTTTGGTATTTTCTTATAAAGTTAAACATATACTTATCATATGACCCAGCAATTCCACTACCTCAGAGAAATAAAACCTCAGAGTCATGTAAAAACCTATCCATGAAAAAAAAAACCTATTCATGAATGTTCATCGCAGTTCTACTAATAATTTTTAAAACCTGAAAATATCCCAAATGTCCATCAGCAGTTTAACAGAGAAACTGGTATATTCATATAATAGAATACTACTCAGCTATAAAAAGGAACAAATTATTGATACATGCCATTACATGGATGGATCTCAAAGGCATTATACTGTGTGAAAAAAAAGCCCATCTCAAAAGAGTATATAGTGTATGATTCCATTTATATGGAATTTGGAAAAGGCAAAATTATAGAGATAGAAAACAGATCAATGGATACCAGCAATTGGATTAGGAGTAGAAGGAGGTTGCAACTACTTGAGGGAGTTTTTTGGGTGATGAAACAGTTCTGTATCCTGATTGTGCTGGTTGTTATACAAATCTGTATATGTGTTAAAACTCACAGAACTGTACACACACACAACACAATAATATACAACTATACATCCATGAAGATGGCTAAAAGGCAAAAGACTGAGAATACCAAGCATTGGCAAGAATATGCAGCAATTGGATTTCTCATATACTACCAGTGGGATATACAGTTGTGAAGTCACTTTGTAAAAATCTTTAACACCATTTACTAAATTTGAACATACGCATATCCTATTACCTAGCATGTCCACTCCTTCATATATACGTAACATAAATGCATACATATATTCATACACATAAAAGTATAACAATATTCATAGCTCAAAAATGGAAACCACTTAAATACCCATCAACAAAAAGTGGATAATAATCTGTGGTATATTAATATAATGAAATATGATAAAGCAAAGAAAATGAATAAAGTACTGATACATCTAACAACATAGATGGATCACAGAGACATAATATTGAGCAAAAAAACAGCCCACATATAAATGCCAACCATATGATTTCATTTTTAGAATATTCAAAAAGACACAAATCCAATGTATTATAGATATATTATAATATATTATATATATAAAATATATTATAAATATATATAGATACAGTGATTATCTTTAGAGAGCATAGCAGATTGTCAGATCTAAAGGTGCTAATGTTTATTTCTCTATGTTTTGGCCATTTGCTTTTATATTAAAGTGAATAAAGTGCAACTGTTTTGCTTTACTGATACTAATAAAATTAAAGCATAAATACTGCCTATAAATACCAATAATAAATATGGAACATGCAAATTGCCTTCCCCCAAGCAGTAGCACTTCTGGGTTTAGCAAACCTTCACCCCATGCTGGGCTTCAAACACAGTGGGCATGAAGCCCTCATGGAAAGAATTGAGCCAATTGGCATGAATAATTTGAAAACAGAGAATAAAGAACTGGGTTGGAGTTTCTTTCCATTATTAATCCAGTTTTGGATCAGTGTCGAGGAAAAAATGTAAGTAGGAGCTAAGGGAGATATTTTCTTAAGCATCCCCCACTTTCTCTTCACCCAAGTGTCCAAAAGCATTTGGTTTAATCATTTCAAGATCTCTATAACTTTGAGACAGTATTTCAAGCCTCTCAGTGTACATATTTGTTTCTTTATTCTCAAGGCCTCTCACTGTGCATAGCATATAGCAAAAATCCAATCAATGCAAACGTATTTCATGGAAGAAGGAAAGTAAGATGGATAGAAGAAAAGGAGGGAGTAGTATGTTTCACAGTAGTTTTGGAAGAACTGATGGAATGGTGGTGACTCAATATTTGAAATGATAATAATAAAGTTTCCAACATTGAAGAAAGACATGGGTCTTCACATAAAAAGGCATTTAAAGTACCACACAAAATGAATAAAAATAAATTTCCTATAAACATCTTAGTGAAACTAGAGAAAGCAAGGATAAATTTGAAAACCTTAAAAGCTACAAGAGACAAAGAGAGAAAGAGGGAGAAAAAAAGAATAATTTCTCTGTAAAAAAAAAAAAAAAAAGAATACATTTTGGTCAAGAAGGTATTGTAAGAACAGGCTTTAAGCTTCGAGCCCATTGAAGTGACAGGTAAAATATTGAGAAGAGGAAGTAAAAAGATATAACTGAGTGTATGGATAAGATAAATATCTCAAAAACTAAAAAATTAAATAAGAACCAGAATGGTGAGTAGGGCGGAAGCCACAAGCTAGCTAGATCTTAGGGCTGAAACCAGAGATGACCAGGTACTTAGCAAATAAAAGCAACAAAGAATTAAAATCTTTAAGTAGGCAGCCACAATCAAAGCCCCTCCGTGAAACCATCCCTCCTGAAAGGAGGTTGAAAAATTGCTTCTGCCAGTTTCTAACTAAGGCTGCAGCTCAGGAAACACAGCAGGCCTGGGGCATTGGAAGACAAAGATAGAGCTGCCAGCTATCTCTGTAACTGAATTAGCCCTATACCCAATATCACCACAAGATAATTACTGCCAATTGTCACATTTGACCTAGTTCCAGATGGGGTGACTAGGCAGCTTGAGACTAGGAGGGATAAAGGGAGAGAGACAGCAAGAGAAAAAAAACAAATGAAAAACCTAAACAGACCTACCGTTGTTTGGGTGGGCTGGGGCCATCGTCCCCATTGCTGTCAACGAGCCAAACTATGTGATCACTTCTAACATGAGTCCTGGCCTGCAGAGAACAGCTACCACAGAACTCCTTAGTAGCACTGGTGCTCTTCCCAGCAGTGCACACCTGATGGCTTAGGTATATCCTATGCCCATCTGAACCTTCCCATGGAATATAAACCTCTGGTGGATCTTCTGGCTTCACCTAATATACCCATTCCAGCAGATCCACTTCCCTGACTCTTTTCATTCCTTCCTCCACTCTTTGCCATGGCCACTCAGGCATTTCCACTTTGTTTCCCTGTCACTTAGGACTATCACTTGGGCTCCAAAGAGCCATACTAGTACCAACTTTGCCTCATCCCTTGGGGTTCTTGCCCAGGTATTATTTCTTTTGTCCTGAGAGAGAAGCCCCAAGTCAGTGAACTCTTTTTTCTCCTGTATTATGTTCTGGTTCACTTGATCAAACACCCTCAAAACCCAATCCCCTGTGTACTCCCCTGGCTCATGCCAGTAAGCGTTAGCCAACTCTTGAAGATCCTTTTGGGTGCAATCTTTTTCCTCCCTTATTGGGCTCAGCATAACCCCAGTTCATATATGTTAGAACTTAACCCTAGTTTTCAGTCTGGCACCCAGAGAGAAGGTGAGGGAAGCTTCTGATGGGAGCACCTTTTGCCCTACAGGGGAGAGGGTCTCTTAAATATCTTCCCACACAGTGGAATTGCTACCTTTTTAGCAATGCCCCACATACCACTTGGGATGGGATTTTTTTTTTAGCCAAGTAGTAAATTAATAAGTCTCCAAAACCCATCTTAATACATGCTTTCTTGGACCTTTTTAGTAATGCAGACTGGACCACCTCTATATGGCTCCTGAGGGTTCAGGGGAGTTTGCTTAGCCCTAATCCTCGGAAACATCCACCCAGAAGCCTACATCCCATGTGTTAGGGTTCTGTTTTTCCAACTAGGGTCTTGACCTTAGTGTAACAGACCTACCTTGACTGAGCATGGACTTGTCTTTGAAGCTCCTCAAACTTCACTAACAGATTCTGATATTTTTCCTCAGCTGGTATATCTGTAAGCGAACAAGGAGGACTTCTGGTTCTCATATTTAGTGTTTATCTATTGTTTCAATGCCTTCATTTGCTCATGATCACTCTTTAGGGCTTCAGTGCAACTTAGTGATAATTGTCCAACCTCATTGCCCTTGTATATATTCACCCCAGACCTTTCCAATGCTTGTAATGTCACAATGGTCATGGTGTTCCCCTTCATCAGGATGCTTTTCCAAGTCATTGCCACTGAAAGTTTTAGCAGTTGTGCCACCATACCCCACACACCAGTTGGGATGGGATTCTTTTTTTAGCCAAGTTATAAATGAATAAATTTCCAAGACCCATCTTAATGCATGCTTTCTTATACCATTTACGATAATGAATTGTATCATTTGAAGTCCTTTGTTTAAGCAGATGCTAAGACAGAATTAGAAGTGCAAAAGATTTATTGTGGTTAATACTTCTGAACAACAAGAAGAGAGGGGATAGGAATAGACAGGGAAAGCCTTACATGCTGCAGTAAATATCTGACCCCTGATGAAGGAGAGCGGCAAGGGATTATGCAGGAAGAGGCTCAGACTAAAGTGCATCTCTGAGGAAATCATGGCAAGTGCAACAAGGTACTCCAGAGCAAAGATTGCTTCTAGAGGAGTTCTACCTTGGGTAGAGTTGCCCAGGATCTGGCACCCCTATTGTGCTCTGTGGTTGGAGCTGCCTGAAGAAAATATGCCCTTGATTCAGATACTGCAGTGGATCTCAAAGGTGCTGCCGCTGAAGGCCATCAGCTGACTGTGTACCTCCCAGCTAGTTTTCTCTGAATAGAGATCTGAGGATCTGAGTGACCCACTTTCATGGCTGCCACATGATTTGAAAAAGTAATTTTAAAGTGCTAATGTTCAAAATAAGAAGAAAACCTACAGGGGAAAAATGGTTAACAAAATATGGGTAAGCTATTCATAGAAAAATTATGAAACCTTATAGAAGGACATAAAAGAAGTTCTGATAAAATGAAAAGACGGACCATGTTCATGGATAAGACAAATCTATAAAAAAATGTCAGTTCTGCCTGTTCTGATCTTTGAATTAAATGACATTATAATCACAACATTCAATAGAATTTTTCATTGACTTTACCAAGATAATCCTAAAATTCACATGGTTTTTTTTTGGGGGGGGGGGTGTTGTTTTTAGGTTCCAAAAATAAAGTCAGTAAAAGAAATAAAACAAAGTGTGGATACTCACCCTAGCAGATATTAAGATTTATTATAAAGGTATAGTACTTAGTCACAGTGAGCTCTTGTTGCAGGGACAGACAAATAAACCCAGGGAACAGAATAGAGAACCCACAAACAAATGCATGCTTATATCAAAATCTGATGTATGACAGAACTGTCATTACAAATCAATAGTAAGAGGTAGACTAGTCTATAAATTGTGCTGGGACAACTGGATATTTTAGCAATCTAGTGAATAACAGACTTATGGGAAGAGACTCCCCTCCCCCAAACCGGAGTTTGTGCCAATTAATTTAGGCACAGCTACAGAACTTAATGGAAGTGAGATGGCCAAACAGCCAGAGCAGATGCTGCATAAATTGGAATGGCTTTTTCATTTTCCTTTTCCCCTTAAGTCATAAAGTGTGAATACCTGCCAGAGACAATTTCGGAGCAGAAAATGAACTAATTCTGACTCTGCCATTGCTCTGTTATACTTGAGCTTATATCACTAGTCCAGGGAACTTTCATAAACCACCTGGTGCTTCTGTTTAAGGAATATTCACACAAAAAATGGGTCTGCTTTTATCGAATTGTATTCAGCAGGAACAAAGTCAATCCTTTGTCTAGTGAAAGAAGGGAGAATCATGGCCCATATCAATAACTTTGCCTCCGTCTTTCCAGTGTACTGACAGCCTGTTTCTCCACAGACCACCACTTAGCTTTCTTTTAATGTCCTTTTACCTCAGTGGATCTGACACTACATTTTCTCTGTGGGCCATGATCTCAAATTCTTTCCCCACAGGTATCTATATAAAAGTAACAACCAAATATAATAAAAACTTTACAATATTATTTAAAAATAAGTTCCAAATAAAATTAAAACCTAACTGTGAAGAACAAACTACTAGTTTCAAAATGACTAGTAGGAGAGTATAAATGTGACTTTAGATTTGAGAAGATTTTAAAAGATAGAAACAAAAAACTTCCTAAGGGAAAACTGATACATTTTGACTAAATATTTAAAAATTTGTATACAATAGACCATTAGAAGAGTGAAAAGGTTAGAGACAAGGTACAGACTGGGAGAAGGTTTTGCAATGCATGCAAAGTATTAGCTTCCAGACTATGTAATGATGCCTACAAATCAATAAATAACACGAATACTCAATAGCTATATGGGCATAGAATATGAACAAGCAATCAACAGAAGAGGAAATTCAAAGGCCAAAACATTTTAAAAAAATCCTCCCACCTTGCTATATCAGGAAAATTAACATTTAGAAAACAGTGAGACATCGTGTAACAGCTATCTGGTAGGCAAAAACATGATGTCTGCCAATATTATTTCTTGATGAGGATGTGGAGAAACAGTAACTTGAGTACACTGCCAGTGAGTGTTTAAACTGATAACACTACTTTGGGAGATAATTTATCAGTGGTTAGAAAAGTTGAAGATGCAACCCAGGCATTTCATTTCTAATTGTTTTCTAGTAAACCCTAGTGTCAGGAAGTAAATATTTTCCTGTTTCTGCACTGTTTGACTTCCTGAGCAAAGAAAATTGACATGCTAGAGAATGTTTCCTTTACCCCAGACCCACTGGCTCCTGACATTCCCAGGGTATTAGACTTGGAGCCATATGCACCCATTCAAAATGTAATGAAACTTATCTCCCTCGGAGCCATGGAGACATTCCGGGCTGAGGATGAAAAGCCCTTGTGAAATCTTCCAGATTCTCTTCCCTACTGACAGTAAGCTTGGAGGGCATGTGTTGACAGGGCAGAACCTCAAGTCAAAGCAGCCCAAATGGCTGAGACTGCAGGGAAAACAGTTGCCTTGGAGAGTCTTCTAACCTACAGTGGACTTTGTGTGCATGAGAAATAAAATTTATGTGACAAACCACTAGGACTTAGAGGTTGTTTATAACAACAGTCTAAGCTTAGCTTAATCCTAATACAATAAAGTTATCCATTTTACTGACTTTTTTCAAAGAATAAGCTCTTTGATTTATTTGTTAAATATAGAGGTCTTATTTCCTATATCAACAATTTCTGCTTTTGCTTCATTTCCTTTCTGCTTCCCTAAGGCTTAATTTTGTGTTCTTTTTCTAACCTACTGAGTTTGATTAATTTATTTTTTCTTACTTATTAATATAAATATTTAGGGTTCAGATTTGTTTCTCTGAGTAATGCTTTAATTTTTATCTCATATATAGCATTTATATAATTGTAGTTATTTATTTTTGAAATGATTTTTTTCCCTCATATCAATTGTTTATGAAAGAAGTTGTATTTTACTTGTATTTTTCTTTCTGTTTTTGTTATTAATTTCAACTTTTGTGTTATTGTGATCAGGGCATATTTTCTGCTTCTATACAGGCCAAAGTAAGTCAACCTTATGTATCATATTGTACAGATCTTTTGAGCCTTATTGTTATTTTCTTCCCTGTTCTAACTTGACATATATGGAAGGTTGACCCCGACAGTGACAGATTGTGCATTACTTACAAAGGGACACAAAATAGTTACCAAAAATTACCGTATGTTGGGCCTAAAATAAATATCAAAGGAATGTAATCTCTCAGAGTGTGTGGAAGCCAGACATCATTAACAAAAAGATAACCAGAAAATCCCCTCGTGTTGGAAAGTTAGCAACATACAGTTAAATAGACAGTAAGTCAAAGAATCAGTTAAAATAGAAGTTAGAGAACATTCCAAACTAAATAATAATTAAAATACAAACTAACTTGTGAAATACATCTAAAGCTATGCATGTAAGGAAATTTATAACCTTAAATTCATATATTTATTCATGAGGATATGTGAAAAGGTTCTCAACCTTATTAGTTATCAGAAAATGCAAATTCAAACCACAATGAGATACCGCTATACACCTACCCAATGGCTAAAATTAAGGAAAATGAAAATGCCAAGTATTGCGAGTCTTTACAACAACTAGAACCTTCACATGTTGCTGGTACTACTGTAAATTTATTTACACAACCACTATTGAAAACTGGTTTTTTTTTACTATTTACCACACATCCCATAATCCAATAATTTTATTCCTAGATATATGCCCAAAGAAATATATATATATATATATATATATATATATGTGCATCAAAAGTCATGTACGAGAATGCCCATAGCAGCATTATTTCTAATAGCCAAATCCAGTAAACAGCTCAGATATCCCTCAGTAGGGTGGATAAATGAATTCAGTATATTCTTACAAAGTATAGCAATAAAAATTAATGAACTACTGCTATGTGCAATGATACTGATGAATTGCTCACATAAACAAAATGTCAGGCAAAATATCCAGACACAGGAGGAGCTTCAAGATGGCGGAAGAGTAAGACGTGGAGATCACCTTCCTCTCAACAAATACATCAGAAATACACCTACATGTGGAACGACTCCTACAGAACACCTACTGAACGCTGGCAGAAGACCTCAGACCTCCAAAAAGGCAAGAAACTCCCCACGTACCTGGGTAGGGCAAAAGAAAAAAGGAAAAAAACCGAGACAAAAGAATAGGGACCGGACCTGCACCAGTGGGAAGGAGTTGTGAAGGAGGAAAGGTTTCCACACACTAGGAAGCCCCTTCACGGGTGGAGACTGTGGGTGGCGGAGGGGGCAAGCTTCAGAGCCACGGAGGAGAGCGCAGCCACAGGGGTGCAGAGGGCAAAGCGGAGAGATTCCCGCACAGAGGATTGGTGCCGACCGGCACTCACCAGCCCGAGAGGCTTGTCTGCTCAGCCGCCGGGACAGGCGGGGGCTGGGAGCTGAGGCTCGGGCTTCGATCGCAGGGAGAGGGCTGGGATTGGCTGCGTGAACACAGCCTGCAGGGGGTTAGTGCACCATGGCTAGCCAGGAGGGAGTCTGGGAAAAAGTCTGGAGCTGCCGAAGAGGCAAGAGACTTTTTCTTCCCTCTTTGTTTCCTGGTGCGTGAGGAGAGGGGATTAAGAGCGCCGCTTAAAGGAGCTCCAGAGATGGGCGCGAGCTGCAGCTAAAAGCACGGACCCCAGAGACGGGCATGAGACGCTAGGGCTGCTGCTGCCGCCACCAAGAAGCCTGTGTGTGAGCACAGGTCACTATCCACACCTCCCCTCGCGGGAGCCTGTGCAACCCGCCACTGCCAGGGTCCCATGATACAGGGACAACTTCCCTGGGAGAACGCACGGCCCGCCTCAGGCTGGTGCAACGTCACACTGGCCTCTGCCGCCGCAGGCCCGCCCCGCACGCCGTGCCCCTCCCTCCCCCCGGCCTGAGTGAGCCAGAGCCCCCGAATCAGCGGCTCCTTTAACCCCGTCCTGTCTGAGCGAAGAACAGATGCCCTCCAGTGACCTACAGGCACAGGCGGGGCCAGATCCAAAGCTGAACCCCAGGAGCTGTGCGAACAAAGAAGAGAAAGGGAAATCTCTCCCAGCTGCCTCAGAAGCAGCGGATTAAAGCTCCACAATCAACTTGATGTACCCTGCATCTGTGGAATACATGAATAGACAACGAATCATCCCAAATTGAGGAGGTGGGCTTCGAGAGCAAGATCTATGATTTTTTCGCCTTTTCCTCTTTTTGTGAGTGTGTATGTGTCTGCTTCTGTGTGTGATTTTGTCTGTATAGCTTTGCTTCTACCATTTGTCCTAGGTTTCTGCCGGTCTTTTTTTTTTTTTTTTTTTTTTTAGTATAGATTTTAGCACTTCTTATCATTGGTGGATTTGTGTTTTGGTTTGGTTGCTCTCTTCTTTCTCTTTTTATTACTGAAAAAACGTTTTTAATAATTATTTTTTATTTAAATTATTTTATTTTATTTTACTTTTTTTAATTTATTTTATCTTCTTCTTTCTTTTTTTTCTCCCTTTTATTCTGAGCCGTGTGGATGACAGGCTATTGGTGCTCCAGCCAGGTGTCAGGGCAGTGCCTCTGAGGTGGGAAAGCCAAGTTCAGGACACTGGTCCACAAGAAACCTCCCAGCTTCATGTAATATCAAACAGCGAAAATCTCCCAGAGATCTCCATCTCAACGTCAAGACCCAGCTCCACTCAACGACCAGCAAGCTACAGTGCTGGACACCCTATGCCAAACAACTAGCAAGATAGGAACACAACCCCACCCATTAGCAGACAGGCTGCCTAAAATAATAATAAGGCCACAAACACTCCAAAACACACCACCAGACATGGACCTGCCCACCAGAAAGACAAGATCCAGCCTCATCCACCAGAACACAGGCACTAGTCCCCTCCACCAGGAAGCCTACAAAACCCACTGAACCAACCTTAGCCACTGGGGACACACACCAAAAACAACAGGAGCTATGAACCTGCAGCCTGTGAAAAGGAGACGCCAAACACAGTAAGTTAAGCAAAATGAGAAGACAGAATAACACACAGGACATGAAGGAGCAAGGCAGAAACCCACCAGGCCTAACAAATGAAGAGGAAATAGGCAGTCTACCTGAAAAAGAATTTGGAATAATGATAGTAAAAATGAACCAAAATCTTGATAATAGAATGGAGAAAATACAAGAAACGTTTAACAAGGACCTAGAAGAACTAAACAGCAAATAAAAAGTGATGAACAACACAAAAAATGAAATTAAAAATTCTCTACAAGGCATCAATAGCAGAATAACTGAGGCAGAAGCACGGATAAGTGACCTGAAAGGTAAAACAGTGGAAATAACTACTGCAGAGCAGAATAAAGAAAAAAGAATGAAAAAAATTGAGGAGAGTCTCAGAGACCACTGGGACAACATTAAACACACCAACATTCGAATTACAGGGGTCCCAGAAGAAGAAGAGAAAAAGAGAGGGGCTGAGAAAATATTTGAAGAGATTATAGCTTAAAACTTCCCTAATATGGGAAAGAAAATAGTCAATCAAGTCCAGGAAGCACAGAGAGTCCCATACAGGATAAATCCAAGGAGAAACACACCAAGACACATATTAATCGAGCTATCAAAAATCAAATACAAAGAAAACATATTAAAAGCAGCAAGGGAAAAACAACAAAAACACACAAGGGAATCCCCATAAGGTTAACAGCTGATCTTTCAGCAGAAACTCTGCAAGCCAGAAGGGAGTGGCAGGACATATTTAAAGAGATGAAGGAGAAAAACCTACAACCAAGATTACTCTACCCAGCAAGGACCTCATTCACATTTGATGGAGAAATTAAAACCTTAACAGACAAGCAAAAGCTAAGAGAATTCAGCACCACCAGACCAGCTTTACAGCAAATGCTAAAGGAACTTCTCCAAGCAGGAAACACGAGAGAAGGAAAAGACATACAATAACAAACCCAAAACGGTTAAGAAAATGGTAATAGGAACATACATATTGATAACTACCTTAAATGTAAATGGATTAAATGCTCCAACCAAAAGACATAGACTGGCTGAATGGATACAAAAACAAGACCCATATATATGCTGTCTACAAGAGACCCACTTCAGACCTAGGGACACATACTGACTGAAAGTGAGGAGATGGAAAAAGATATTCCATGCAAATGGAAACCAAAAGAAAGCTGGAGTAGCAATTCTCTTATCAGACAAAATAGACTTTAAAACAAAGACTATTACAAGAGACAAAGAAGGACACTACATAATGATCAAGGGATCAATCAAAAAAGAAGATATAAAAATTGTAAATATTTATGCCCCCAACACAGGAGCACCTCAAAACATAAGGCAAACACTAACAGCCATAAAAGGGGAAATCGACAGTAACACAATTAGAGTAGGGGAAATTAACACCCCACATTCACCAATGGACAGATCATCCAAAATGAAAGTAAATAAGGAAACACAAGCTTTAAATGATACATTAAATAAGATGGACTTAATTGATATTTATAGGACATTCCATCCAAAAACAACAGAATACACATTCTTCTCAAGTGCTCATGGAACATTCTCCAGGATAGATCATATCTTGGGTCACAAATCAAGCCTTGGCAAATTTAAGAATACTGAAATCGTATCAAGTATGTTTTCTGACCACAATGCTATGAGACTAGACATCAATTACAAGAAAACAACTGTAAAAAACAGAAACACATGGAGGCTAAACAAAACACTAATAAATAAGCAAGAGACCACTGAAGAAATTAAAGAGGAAATCAAAAAATACCTAGAAACAAATGACAATGAAAACACAATGACCCCAAACCTATGTAATGCAGCAAAAGCAGTTCTAAGAGGGAAGTTTATAGCAATACAATCCTACCTCAAGAAAGAAACATCTCAAATGAACAACCTAACCTTACACCTAAAGCAATTAGAGAAAGAAGAACAAAAAACATCCAAAGTTATCAGAAGGAAAGAAATCATAAAGATCAGATCAGAAATAAATGAAAAAGAAATGAAGGAAACAATAGCTAAGATCAATAAAACTAAAAGCTGGTTCTTTGAGAAGATAAACAAAATTGATAAAACAGTAGCCAGACTTATCAAGAAAAAAAAGGGAGAAGACTCAAATCAATAGAATTAGAAATGAAAAGGGAGGAGTCACAAGTGACACTGCAGAAATACAAAGGATCATGAGAGATTACAAGCAATTACATAACAATAACATGGACAACCTGGAAGAAATGGACAAATTCGTAGAAAAGCACAACCTTCTGAAACTGAACCAGGAAGAAATAGAAAATATGAACAGACCAATCACAAGCACTGAAATTGAAACTGTGATTAAAAATCTTCCAAGAAACAAAATCCCAGGACCAGATGGCTTCAAAGGCGAATTCTGTCAAACATTTAGAGAAGAGCTAACACCTATCCTTCTCAAACTCTTCCAAAATATAGCAGAGGGAGGAACACTCCCAAACTCATTCTACAAGGCCACCATCACCCTGATACCAAAACCAGACATAGATGTCACAAAGAAAGAAAATTACAGACCAATATCACTGATGAACATAGATGCAAAAATCCTCAACAAAATACTAGCAAACAGAATCCAACAGCACATTAAAAGGATCATACACTATGATCAAGTGGGGTTTATTCCAGGAATGCAAGGATTCTTCAATGTACACAAATCAATCAATGAGATAAGCCATATTGACAAATGTAAGGATAAGAACCATATGATCATCTCAATAGATGCAGAGAAAGCTTTCAACAAAATTCAACACCCATTTATGATAAAAACCCTCCAGAAAGTAGGCATAGAGGGAACTTTTCTCAACGTAATAAAGGCCATATATGACACACCCACAGCCAACATCGTCCTCAATGGTTAAAAACTGAAAGCATTTCCACTAAGATCAGGAATAAGACAAGGTTGCCCACTCTCACCACTATTATTCTACATAGTTTTGGAAGTTTTAGCCACAGCAATCAGAGAAGAAAAAGAAATAAAAGGAATCCAAATCGGAAAAGAAGAAGTAAAGCTGTCACTGTTTGCAGATGACATGATACTATACACAGAGAATCCTAAAGATGCTACCAGAAAACTACTAGAGCTAATCAATGATTTTGGTAAAGTAGCAGGATACAAAATTAATGCACAGAAATCTCTTGCATTCCTATACATTAATGATGAAAAATCTGATAGTGTAATTAAGAAAACACTCCCTTTTACCACTGCAAGAAAAAGAATAAAATATCTAGGAATAAACCTACCTAAGGAGGCAAAAGAGCTGTATGCAGAAAATTATAAGGCACTGATGACAGAAATTAGAGATGATACAAATAGATGGAGAGATATACCATGTCCTTCTTGGATTGGAAGAATCAACATTGTGAAAATGACTCTACTACCCAAAACAATCTACAGATTCAATGCAATCCCTATCAAACTAACACTGGCATTTTTCACAAACTAGAACAAAAAATTTCACAATTTGTATGGAAACACAAAAGACCCCGAATAGCCAAAGCAATCTTGAGAGAAAGGGAGCTGGAGGAATCAGGCTCCCTGACTTCAGACTACACTACAAAGCTACAGTAATCAAGACAGTATGGTACTGGCACAAAAACAGAAATACAGATCAATGGAACAGGATAGAAAGCCCAGAGATAAACCCACGCACATATGGTCACTTTATCTTTGATAAAGGAGGCAAGAATATACAATAGAGAAAAGACAGCCTTTTCAATAAGTGGTGCTGGGAAAACTGGACAGCTACATGTAAAAGTATGAAATTAGAACACTCCCTAACACCATACACAAAAATAAACTCAAAATGGATTAAATACCTAAATGTAAGGCCAGACACAGTAAAATGCTTAGAGGAAAACACAGGCAGAACACTCTATGACATAAATCACAGCAAGATCTTTTTTGATCCAGCTCCTAGAGTAATGGAAATAAAAACAAAAATAAACAAACAGGACCTAATGAAACTTCAAAGCTTTTGCACAGCGAAGGAAAGCATAAGACGAAAAGACAACCCTCAGATTGGGAGGAAATACTTGCAAATGAAGCATCTGTCAAAGGATTAATCTCTAAATATACAAGCAGCTCATGAAGCTCAATATCAAAAAACAAACAACCCAATCCAAAAATCGGTAGAAGACTTAAATAGACATTTCTCCAAAGAATATATAGATTGCCAACAGACACATGAAAGGATGCTCAACATCACTAACCATTAGAGAAATGCAAATCAAAACTACAATGATGTATCACCTCACACCAGTCAGAATGGCCATCATCAAAATATCTACAAACAATAAATGATGGAGAAGGTGTGGAGAAAAGGGAACCCTCTTGCACTGTTGGTGAGAATGTAAATTGATACAGCCACTATGGAGAACAGTATGTTGGTTCCTTAAAAAACTAAAAATAGACCTACCATACAAAACAGCAATCCCACTACTGGGCATATACCCTGAGAAAACAGTAATTCAAAAAGAGTCATGTACCACAATGTTCATTGCAGCTCTGTTTACAATAGTCAGGATATGGAAGCAACCAAAGTGTCCATCAACAGATGAATGTATAAAGAAGATGTGGCACGTGTATACAATGGAATATGACTCAACCATAAAAAGAAACGAAATTGAGTTATTTGTGGTGAGGTGGATGGACCTAGAGTCTGTCATACACAGTGAAGTAAGTCAGAAAGCGAAAAATAAATACCGTATGCTAACACATATATGGAGTCTAAAAGAAAAAAAGGGTCATGAAGAACCTAGCAGCAAAATGGAATAAAGACACCGACCTACTAGAGAATGGACTTGAGGACACGGGAAGGGGAAAGGGTAAGCTGGGATGAAGTGAGAGAGTGGGATGGACATATATACACTACCAAATGTAAAATAGATAGCTAGTGGGAAGCAGCCGCATAGCACACGGAGATCAGCTCGGTGCTTTGTGACCACCTAGAGGGGTGAGATAGGGAGGGTGGGAGGGAGGGAGATGCAAGAGGGAAGAGATATGGGAACATATGTATATGTATAACTGATTCACTTTGTTATAAAGCAGAAACTAACACACCATTGTAAAGCAATTATACTGCAATAAAGATGTTAAAAAAATTGTCACTTGCCATTCTCTGTGGGGTTTTGATATGAGTCTGCAAGCAACTGATTTATTATGGTCTCTATGCAGTCAAACCTCTCTGCTAATGATAATCTGTATTTGCAGCCGCTCCCCAGCACTAGCATCACTGCCTCAGCTCCACCTCAGATCATCAGGCATCAGATTCTCATAGGGAGCCTGCAACCTAGATATGTCTCATGCGCAGTTCATACTAGGGTTCGGGCTCCTATGAGAATCTGATGCCGCCGCTGATCTGACGGGAGGCAGAGCTCAGGCGGTACTGTGAGCGATAGGGAGAAGCTGTAAATACAGATGAAGCTTTGCTCGCCCACCTACCGCTCACCTCGTGCTGTGCAGCCCGGTTCCTAACACGCCATGGACCGGTCTGTGGCCTGGGGGTTGGGACCGCTGTTCTTTAGGACAGCTAGCCTAGAATCCCGGTTAGAGGAGGTCATTGAGAGAATGTGACCACTGGTTGACACGGGAGTTGGACTTGGGCAATAGAAGGCTCCTAACCTCTTCCCCTATCCTTGGAATGTATATAACGCCCACTGTTCCCACACTATGAGCTCTTTAAAGGACACAGCCTTGAGAGAGTAAGGTGTTAAGACTATCTGAAGAGTAAACATGAATGAACCCCACTAAAGCCCCTACATCAACTTTTAAGATTCTGGTGGGCAAGTGTGGAAGTCTGTTTTGTGGCCACCCAATGCAAGCCTCACATGTAAATTCCCTTGCTTATTAAAACTGCCACCTACCAATCAGGAGTGGTCTGCCTCTTTCTTTGGTCTCTCCTTGCCCTCTGTTTATGGGGGCCAGTGTGTGAACCAACAATGCTCAAAGCTAATGTCATTAAAATGAGGGTGGGAAGAAGCATAACAGTGTAATGCAATGCATGAATTGCGACTGGACCCTGGTTTGAAAAAAAATCACCATAGAAGACATCTTGGGACAGTGAGAACAATCTTAACATGGACTTGATATCAGATCATATTACGGAATTATTGTTAATATCTGTGGGAAATTGTTTACCAGAACTAGTAATCAAAACTTCAAATTTTTAAATTTAGACACAATTTGTTCCCTATTTGGTTGGCACTGATTTTTTTAAATTCTAAGAATTTTAATTCTAAATGATTAAAAAGAATTTTGGTAGTGTGGCAAAATGGATTCTGCAGTGCAATGTCCCATAGTGCATGTGCATAGTATCTGTCCTCTTAAGCCATTTCCAGAAATTGATTTTTGGAAATTAGCCATGGATATACATATGGAAATAATGTTATCATAACCATTCTGCATTTACAGAATCAAACAATGTTCAACAATAAGGTACTGGTTAAATAAGAGACTAGTGCGTAGTCATTAAAAATGATAATACAGTAAAGACATATTTATTGACAAGGATGGAATTTCATGTTACAGTATATCAATGAAGAAAATGAATTACAAAATAGCACATAGACTTTGAGTCTACTTTATCATATATTTATTTATAAGAATATGCTCAAGAATGGAATGATATAAAATGCAGGCTGTATGTATCTTTCAGTAGCAGAATTACATTTGGCTTATTTGTGCTTATCTGTATTTTTGAAATTTTCAAAGTAGCATACATTTCCGTATAATGAAGTTATCTAAGGTAATCTCTTTTTGAAAGCCTTTCTTTAGGTTTTGAGGCACATTCAAACATTAATTAAACATTAGAAGGGAAAGCCCTTAAAATGACCTAAATGTGTGTCTAGCAGTGAACAAGAAGTCATGTTTGGAGTTCTACTGGATTATTAATTACAGCATATAAATATTATTTCTTGGAAAGACAATGTAACACTCTAGGCCTTTTTCCAGGATATGCAGCAACAGCCCTTGACTCGCAGATACCCCAGAATAATTTGATATTTGAAATCCCAGTTGCATGTGATGTTGACTAGTTTGACCTGCTTCCAAACTCGCAGGCTCAGAGCAAGAGATGTGGGCAAGACTCTCAGAGACCAGCTTGGTCATAGGGATGGTGATTAGAGTTAAAAATTAGATTAGAACCAGATCCTGGGCTAACAAATACTTAAACTGATGTCCTTCAAGTATTTAACATTTGTTTATTGGAAATGAGACAGAAGCTGCTTTTCAATCAGTCAAAATTGTATCCTTTTTTTTATGAAAATAAGGGATTTATTAAAGTTTACCTTATCTTTAATTTTGTCATTTCATACTGTTCTTACCATAAATGGATGTCATAAACCAATCATGCTAAGGATATGACAAGTACATTCACGCTCTGGGGCCTTTGCACTGGCTAACCCCTCCATCTGGTAGGCTCTTCCCCCAGATAACTGCATCTAAACTTTTTACTGCCTTCAAGTCTACGTCAAATGTCACCTTATCATGGTTTAATTTCAAATGTCTTGTTCAATACTTGTGTTCTATTTTTCTTGCTTTCATACTGAGAAAAATTACTCCTTTTTTTTTTTAGGGCTTGCTCTCTGTTAGATTTTCTTTTGTGATTTTTTTTCTCCCTTAACCAGATATCTTCTTGGGAGGCATATTATAAGTTTTAAAATTTAGATAATGAAGTAGATAATTTGCCCCCAGTGAACAAAAACTGTATCACTGTTATTATGTTTGCAGAATTTCAGCTAATTCTGCTTATCAACACCATGTGACTCAGCTGACCAGGTAAAACTTATACCTGTTTATCTCAAAAATACTGAAGAAGAAAAAGATACACTGGCTCTGACTCTGGTAACTAGTATTTCTACTTATATCACTTGTCTATTGCTGTGTTATGTAGGGGTAAATAAACTTTTTCTCTACCTCTCAGGTTCAGTACCTGGGACCTGTGAATTAAACTAACAAAAGATAGATTAGCAAGAGAAAAAAGTTTATTTACATATGCAATATTGCATACACACAGGAGTATTCAGTGATGAGTAAGTCAAGGAGTAGTTAGAATTGGGGTTTATATACCATCTTAATAGGTGAAAGGGAGGGGAAGGAAAGGGACTCAGGGGAAAACAAATGAATTTTTCGAAAGATAAATGGGGCCTTAGGAGAACAGATGGGCAATATGATAGTCTTGTGATAAGGTTTGTTTGGGTGTGGTGCTGACTTCTTGTCTCCTGCTTCTGGGGAGGGAATTATAACAATTGAGTTCTTTTGGGAGGCTCTGCTTTTAGATAGATAAGGGAAGCTCTGAGAAAGCTTTTCTGCATCTGCTGAGTCTCAATTACCTTCAGGTCAAAATAATCTTTATGTCAAAGTAGCATATTTTGAGGTGGCATATCCTCATCCCCTTCAGTAACAAACCACCCCCAAATTTAGTGATTTTAAATTACAGTAAATAAGTCACCATTCTGTGGATTTGCAGGGCAATCCTTCTGTTGGTTTCACATAAGCTCGCTCATGCAACTGCTGTCAGCTGGACCACTGGCTGGGGTGCAAGCAACTTCACTTACATGTCCAGCAGCTGGTTCTGGTTATCAACTGGGGCATCTTGATTCTCATCCTCAAATGGAATAGATCAGTTTCCTTATGTAATAGTCTCATTGTAGCATTCTGAGAGAGTATTACTGGAAGTTGCAAGATCTCTTAAGGCCTAAACCTACAGCTGGCACAGTGTCACTTCCATTGCATCTTAGTCAAAGCAAGTTACAAGGTAGGTCCAGACTCAGGGGGTGGGGAGAAGACTCCATCTCTTGATAGGAGGAGTGGAAAATTTACATTGCAAAAGAGCATAAGAGGACGTGTTGCGACCATCTTTGACAATCTACCACACCACTCCAAGACACTGTCCATTTTGGAGGAAATTGGACCATTTTCATTTACAGTTTAATGAATAGAGGTTTTGAGGAAACATGAGTTAAATGACATTTTCTTTCTGATTTATTTCAGATGTATATTTGTACCCCCTCATAAGTCGTATAAGCTATACCAACAAAGTCTGGTTAAATTAAGGAATTTATGAAAAAGAATATAGTATAGCTTGCAAACTCCAGATGGAGCTTGGAAGCCCCATAGTCAAGGATGAAAATCAGGCTCTATGTGGCACAGCACTGGCCATGCTGATGGAAGCTGACACTAGGAGAGAGGAAATAGGGGCCACTGCTACTGCCAGCCCTCACTGGGAAAGAGTCACAGGATTCATCATTCAGCAAATGATGACAAAGAGCTTATCTGGGCTAGACACAGAGTGATCTAGGCCCCAGGTTATAGCTGGGTCAAAACCCTCTAGCATCCAGGGAGCTCACATTCTAGTAGTAGGAAATAGAAAATAAACTATACACATAATACATAAGTAAATTATATATTATGTTAGGAAATGATTAATAGTATGGAGACATAGAAAAAAATGTAGGTCAGGCCAAGGGAGATCAGAAATGGTGGGGATGGACAGTGCTCTGAAAGAATGACTTTTGAGCAAACACTTGAAAGGGATAAAGAGGTTCTCTATGCAGATACATACAGGAAGAGCATTCCAGGAGTAGAGAACAACCTAAGTTGTGTATGCACCTGACACCTCTGTGGATCATAGAGGGGGCCAGTGTGGCTGGAGCAGAATGAGTGCAGGAGAGAAGCAGGAGACACGCTCAGGTTGGTAAGAGGGGAGCAACAGTCACAGAGAGCCTTTTAAACCATTGACTGGGCTTCGGCTCTTACGCTAAAGTGGGGAGCCATTGCCAGGATTTTTGTTGTTGTTTTGGTTTTTTCTTGGGTTTTTGTTTGTTTGTTTCTGGCCAGGCCATGCAGCTTGTGGGATCTGAGTGTGCTGACCAGGGATCGAACCCGGGCCCTCAGCAGTGAAAGTGTGGAGTCCTAACCACTGGACCACCAGGGAATTCCCCATCGCCAGGTTTTAAAGAAAGAAATGACATGATCTGACTTACTTTTCGACGGAATATGCTTTCTTCAGAGTATTAGGTTATGATCAGTATGTGAAACAGTAATAGGGTAAGAGTGAAAGTAAAACTATTAATTAAATACAAGAGAATATCTTTGCCACCTGTGGGTGGCTAGATAGAATAAACAAAACGTCAAAGACATACCATGAAGCAAAAAACCTGATGAATGTGAGTACCTCAAAAATAAGTACTTCTGTTCAGTGAGGCACATCACAGCTGGCATTACCAGATAGGTACATATAGGAGGAGACAGTGGTAATGCCCAAAAGTGAGGAGTGCTGCCCATTATAAAAGGAGCTCCTGTAAAACAACCAGAACAATAACATAAATCTCAATTTTTAATATGGGCGAACAATATGAGCAGACAAGATACAGAATAGGAAAGCTTAAAGTCTTATAAGCAAATGAAGAGAAGTTCGAAATCATAGGTAATCAGAGAAATGAAAATTGAAACCACGGTGAGATGTTGCCTGTTGACTGGCATCATTTAGAAAGCTGGATGATATCAAATATTGGCAGGGAGGTGGGAGTATAGCAACCCTCACGCATTGCTGATGGGAGTGTGTACTGTGACACCATTCTGGAGAGAGATCTGGCAATACTTAGTCAAATGACATGTATACTCCACCCTATACTCCAGCAATTCTGCTCCAAGGTATATATTACAAAAAAAAATTCTCACTTGGTAGACAAGTGGGCATAGAGGAGGATGGAACTGATTCTTTAAGTGAAGGTTAGCCTGAAATCCAAGATGTACAAATAAACCCATAAAACTCTGGCTGAAGAGAAGAGGAGAGTGCTGGAGGCCAAGCTCTCCCTGAGTGTCCTCTTGCCCCCCCATCCAGCCCGTGATGGAGAATCATGAATGGGCTCCTTAGAAGCACAACCAGAAAACTATTACCCAACACTAGCACATGGGTTTTGAGGCACCAAAACATGAATAAGTAGACGTAAGGAACTACATGTAGTAAGACTGTCACATAACATAAGGAGGAGGTAAGTGAATGGTAAGGTAGCCAGTGAGTGCTGGTAGTTGCACGTTCAGGTAGCTGGGAGACCTTATGCAACCCACCCAACCTCTTGCTGAGAGGGAAATGCTCAGGGTTTGTCCTGCTTCAGTGACTTGCTCAGCCCTATTCACACCTCTTCCACATCATAGCCTAGCCTGTGCCTGTAAAACAGCGCAATTTTCTCTTCCATGGTAAAATATGGGGGCACATAATTTAATCGTCTTCCTACTTCAAACACTGTAATTCTACCATTGCAGACAGGAAGAAGGAGACAGGGAAGGGAGATACTATCAAGTCCAGCAACTCTTTCAAATTCGCAGGGATTTGCTTTAGGCAACACTGCCTGGCAAAGACCAGAACAGCTCATTTTTGCAGACAGCTTGTTTATTCCTGTGAGAAGCTTTCATAAGGAAAGTGGACCTTGCTAGACTATGTGAAAAGCCAGTTAGCTGAGCCAACAGTGGATTCCTTCGCTGGAGTGAAGTGACTTGACATTATTGCTTATCACTGGCTCGTATCCCGGTCAGATCTTTCTGCCCCTGAGAGCCAGATGTTCTCACTGCTAGCTCTCTTTCACCCTTTCTCCTTCTCTTGCCCTCCCTCCTTCCTTCCCTTTTCCCTTGGTCTCACAATGACTGTCAAAATGGGCTTCTCTCAGCACTTTAACAAGCAAAGACATTGAGTCACTCAGTTATTAGTATCCACTGCAGAGCCTGTGGACTTTGTCCCCAACTGCTGTTTACCTGGGCCCCAAGTAGGAGAGGCATTGGTGAGAGAACTTTTACTCCAGTTTGCAATGTTGAATTACAAAAATGGTCAAGAGACAGTGGGAATCTGTCCATCTCTCAGGATTTCTATTTTTCATTTGTTTGTTTGCCTTGCTTTAATACGAGTGGAAATGCCTCTCCTGTTTTCCCATTTTGAAACCATAAGATAATGGTTTCAAAACTAACATATATACACCTTAGTTATGAGAGTAACCTTCAATTCTTATTTTATTGAGAGATCTTTTTTAACATGAATCGTTGTTTAAAGTTTATCAATGGCTTTTTCAGCATCTATGGAGATAATTATATGTGGTTTTGGTCAATATATTAATCCAGTGTATAATACTAATGGATTTCTTAATATTGACCCATTTTCCTGGAATAAATCCCACTCGATCATGGTGTGTTATTTTTCTCACTGTAATGTTGGGGTTTGTTTGCTAGTATTTTATCTGGATTTTTTTTTTTTGTATTTGCATTCTTGAGTGATATTGGCCCGTACTTTTCATTCTTGTACTCTTTACTGGGTTTTGCATCATGAATGGAATTAGGAAGTTTTCCTTTATTCTCGGTGATCTGGAATAATATATAGAGCATTGGAATTATCTTATCTTTAAGGATTTGATAGAAAATCTCTAGGAAAACATCTTGGCTTTGCTCTTTTTTGTGGGGTATTTCCTTAATTATTTTCCCTATTTCTTTTATGGAAATTGATCTAAGTCTAATGGAGTAAATTTTGGTAATGTGTATTTCCCTAGGAAATTATCCATTTGATCAAGATTTTCAAATTCTTTTCTATAGGGGTCTCCAAAGTAGTCTCTTATGATTTTTTAAAAATAGTTTCTTCTGTTTCAGTGGTTATTTGCTTCTTGTCATTTTTTATTTTATATATTTGTGCCATATCTCTTTGATTTTGAACAAGTTAGCTAGTAATGTGTCTCTTTTGTTATTTTTCTTTAAAAAATGTGAGTTTGCTTTATTAGTGAGGTATATTGCTTTCTATACTCAGTCTCTGCTCTTAGATTTATTGTTTCGTGTTCTCAACCTCTGCTTTTATCTTTATAGTTCCTTTCCTTGTGCTTTCCTTTGGTTTAGTTTATTCTTTTCCTAGTACGTTTTTTAAACCTATGAATTTTCCTGTGATCACTGCTTAAAATGTATCCCATAGATTCTGATATGCACTGTTTTCATTATATAGTTTTTATATTATCTTTTGAAGTATAGTTGATTTACAATGTTATATTAGTTTCAGGTTATGGCATAGTGATTTGATATTTTTATAGATTATATTCCATTTAAAGTTATTTTAAAATAATGATCATACTTCCCTGTGTGCTACAATAGATCCTTGTTACTTATTTATTTTATACATAGTAGTTTGTGTTTCTTAATCCCCTACCCCTATTTCACCTCTCCCTCCCTCCCTCTCCCCACTGGTAATCACTACTTTGTTGTCTATATTTGTGAGTCTGTTTCTGTTTTATTATATACATTCCTTTGTTTTGTATTTTATTAAAATATTTATTTATTTTTGTCTGCGTTGGGTCTCCGTTGCTGTGCACAGGCTTTCTCTAGTTTCAGAGAGCGGGGGCTACTCTTCGTTGCGGTGCACAGGCTTCTCATTGCGGTGGCTTCTCTTGTTGCGGAGCACGGGCTCTAGGCGCGCGGGCTTCAGTAGTTGTGGTTCCTGGGCTCAGTAGTTGTGGCGCACAGGCTTGGTTGCTCCATGGCATGTGTGGTGCAGGGCTTGAAGCTGTGTCCCCTGCATTGGCCGGCAGATTCGTAACCCCTGCACCACCAGGGAAGCCCCTGTTTTGTATTTTAGATTCCACATTTTTGTTATATTTTTTCCTAAAGATTCTGTAATTTCAGTCTGTGTTTCCCCGTCGCCCAGGAGTTGTTTAATAGAAAGATTTTTCTTTTCCAGGTGGAAGAACTAATTTGTCTTATTTGTTTGTTTTTGTCAGTAATTTCCAGTTTTATTCTATTGTGATTAGATATGTTATTTGTAATATTTCTACATAATGGAAATTACTGATATTTTCCTTGTGACTGAATATATGATCAAATTTTGTCAATATGTCATGAATGCTTGAGCAGAAGGTACATCAGGATGTGTAGTTCTTTATATTCATGACATCGACCTTATTAATTATTTTGTTCAAGTATTCTATCTCCTTACATATTATTTGTCCACTTGATCTCTCTTGTACTGAGAGTGTTATAGTTACATCTTTTATTGTTAGTGTGTGTCTACATGTTTCCTTGCATATCCTGTAATTTTTGCTTCCTAAATGTGGTTGCTGTGTAATTTAGTGCATAAATGTTCACATTCATTGTGCTTTCATGTTGTGTGATGGCTTTTAGTACCAAAAATGTTCTTTGTCACCTTTCATGCTTTGGGGCTTGAATTAAGCTTTGCCTGATATCAGCACCTCTATGCCTGCTCTCCTTTTGTTTCCATCTGCTTAGTATACCTTTCTTATTCCTTCATCTTTGGCTTTCTGAATCACTTAGTTGTAGGCGTGCCTCATGTCCAAGGCATATAGTTAGGTTGTGTTTTGTGAGAAAATTAAAAATATTTTTCTTTTAATTAATGAGTGTATTTCTTATCTATTGCTAAACAAACAAATAACTCCACAACTTAGCACTTAAAACAACAAACGCATATTATGGCACAATTTCTGTGGGTCAGGAATCAGGCAGTCACTTAGCTGGGACCCTCTGTCTCACGGTCTCTCACAGGACTACAATCAAGTTGCTGGCCTGGGGCTACAGTCATCTCAGGGTTCAACTGGGGGAGGATTCACTTCCATGTTCTAGTTGTTGCCAGGCCTCAGGCCCTTGCTAGCTGTTGGCTAGACATTTCAGTTCCTTGCCATGCAAGACTCTCTATAGGGCAGCTCACGACATGGCAGCTGTCTTCTTTCAAAAACAATGATAAAGGGTGAGTGAGACAGAGGCCACAATCTTTTTGTCACCCAATCTTGGAAGTGACATCTCTTTACTTTTGCAATTCATTACAGTTCAGTAGAAGCTAGTCATAAGTTTAGCCTACACTCAAGGGGAGAGAATTACACAGGGGCTTGAGTATCAGGAGGAAGCAGGGCTCTTTGGGAACATCTTAGAGGCTGCCTACCACAATCTGCCCTCTGGCCCTTAATGATCCACTTCCCTTCCATGTGCAAAATACACTCACCCCCCTCTCAAGGTCCTCAAAATTCATAAACTATTACAGTACCAGCTCAAAGTTCAGAATCTCCTCATGTAAATCAGGTCCAGGTGCAACTTGGGTGTAGTTTCTTTTGTTCTCTTTTGTTCTAAAACTAAAGGGACAAGTTATCTTCTCCCCAACACACCCAACATATAATTGTGGGACACGCGTAGGATAAATGCTGTACAGATTTCTATTTAAAATGAGAAGAGGGGAATGGGAAGCACAAAGGAGTCACTGGGCCAACAGAAATGTTGAAATGCAGCCAGGCAAGTGTTGGATGTTCCTTGATCAGGCTTGTATGCTTGGCTTCCTTTGTCTGGTTTTTGGGTTCATCCTCTGAGTCAGCATTTGTGACTTAGTGGTTTTCTCAGCCTGCTACCTACCAAGAGAATTTAGGGAATCTAAAGGCCTCTTTACATTTTGTTTTCTCACTGCGCCTTATGGTTCAAACTGGCAGTGTTTGTGCTGATGTAGTTTTCTCATTAACGCTCTGGGTCTTCTGTAAATTTCATTGGGATTCACTCCATTTAAGAAAAGCCACACCTACAAATCTCTTTGAGATAAATCTTTCTCTACCTTGTGCTGAGTGGCTATGGGACAACACCCTCAAGGTTTTGTTTTAATGATCTGTGAGGTACACTTTTAACCTCTTGAAACTGGCCTCTGTGACTGAATACAACTCTAAGGATCTAAATAGTACCTTTGATATTTCTTAAGTCTAAACAAGGGATTTTACAGTCACACCCTTAACTCCATTTTTTGATAATGCTTTCCTGGAAGTTTCTTGGATTTGATTTTGGCTCAGAAGCCATTTCTTCATTTAAGCATTGTTTGCCACTTGGAGAAGCTGAGGATTTTCAAAACCATGAGTCTTGGCTCCTTTTCTTAAATAGTCTTTCCCTCAATTTATCTCTCTCCTCTCACATTTTATTATAAACGACATGAAGCAAACAGGTGGCACCTTCGACATTTTGCTCAGAAACAGCCTTAGGTAGATCGCCCAGTTCATTAGTCCACACAACTGCAGACAACAGCTAAATTCTGCCACTATATGATAAGAATCGCCTTTCTTTAAGTTTCCAATAACATTTTTCTCACTTCCTCTAAAACCCGCACTAGCATCTTCCTCAAAGTCCAAAATTTTACAGCGTGTTCAAGGCATTTTAAATACTACTAACACGCTCTTCAAAGTTCACTGCCCAGTTTCAATGCCATGCCCATATTTTAGTTATTTGTCATGGCACTACTAGACTTCTAAGTACAAGCAGCCGCATAGCACAGGGAGATCAGCTCGGTGCTTTGTGACCACCTAGAGGGGTGGGATAGGGAGAGAGGGAGGGAGACGCAAGAAGGAGGGGATATGGGGACATATGTATACATATAGCTGATTCACTTTGTTATACAGCAGAAAACACAACACTGTAAAGCAATTATACTCCAATAAAGATGTAAAAAAACAATCTATATATCAATATCTGTTGCTATAGAGCAAATTACCCCAAAAGTTAGCAGCTTAAAACCACAAACATGGACGAGGGGAAGATGGCGGAAGAGTAAGACGCGGAAATCACCTTCCTCCCCACAGATACACCAGAAATACATCTACACGTGGAACAACTCCTACAGAACACCCACTGAACGCTGGCAGAAGACCTCAGACCTCCCAAAAGGCAAGAAACCCCCCACGTACCTGGGTAGGGCAAAAGAAAAAAGAAACAACAGAGACAAAAGAATAGGGACGGGACCCGCACCAGTGGGAGGGAGCTGCGAAGGAGGAAGGGTTTCCACACACTAGGAAGCCCCTTCGCGGGCAGAGACTGCGGGTGGCGGAGGGGGAAAGCTTCGGGGCCGCGGAGGAGAGCGCAGCAACAGGGGTGCGAGGAGCAAAGCAGAGAGATTCCCGCACAGAGGATCAGGGCCGACCAGCACTCACCAGTCCGAGAGGCTTGTCTGCTCACCCGCCGGGGCGGGCGGGGCCTGGAGTTGAGGCTCGGGCTTCGGTCGGATCCCAGGGAGAGGACTGGGGTTGGTGGCGCGAACACAGCCTGCAGGGGGTTAGTGCACCACGGCTAGCCGGGAGGGAGTCCCGGGAAAAGTCTGGACCTGCCGAAGAGGCCAGAGGCTTTTTCTTCCCTCTTTGTTTCCTGGTGCGCGAGGAGAGGGGATTAAGAGCGCTGCTTAAAGGAGCTCCAGAGACGGGCGCGAGCCGCGGCTAAAAGCGCAGACCCCAGAGATGGGCCTGAGACGCCAAGGCTGCTGCTGCCGCCACCAAGAAGCCTGTGTGCGAGCACAGGTCACTATCCACACCCCCCTTCCGGGGAGCCTGTGCAGCCCGCCACTGCCAGAGTCCCGGGATTCAGGGGCAACTCCCCCCGGGAGAACGCACGGCGCGCCTCACGCTGGTGCAACGTCACGCCGGCCTCTGCCGCCGCAGGCCCGCCCTGCACGCCGTGCCCCTCCCTCCCCCCGGCCTGAGTGAGCCAGAGCCTCCAAATCAGCGGCTCCTTTAACCCCGTCCTGTCTGAGCGAAGAACAGACGCCCTCCGGCGACCTACACGCAGAGGCGGGGCCAGATCCAAAGCTGAGCCCCTATGAGCTGTGAGAACAAAGAAGAGAAAGGGAAATCTCTCCCAGCAGCCTCAGAAGCAGCGGATTAAAGCTCCACAATCAACTTGATGTACCCTGCATCTGTGAAATACATGAATACACAACGAATCATCCCAAATTGAGGAGGTGGACTTTGAGAGCAAGATTTATGATGTTTTCCCCTTTTCCTCTTTTTGTGAGTGTGTATGTGTATGCTGTGTGAGATTTTGTCTGTATAGCTTTGCTTCCACCATTTGTCCCAGGGTTCTATCCGTCTGTTTTGTTTTGTTTCTTAATAATTATTTTTTATTTTAATAATTTTATTTTATTTTACTTTATCTTCTTTCTTTCTTTTTTTCCTTCCTTCCCTCCTTCCTTCCTTCCTTCCTCCCTCCCTCGCTTTCTTTCTTTCTACTTCTACTAATTCTTTCTTTCTACTTTTTATCCCTTTTATTCTGAGCCATGTGGATGAAAGGCTCTTGGTGCTGCAGAGAGGTGGGAGAGCCAACTTCAGGACACTGGTCCACAAGAGACCTCCCAGCTCCACGTAATATCAAATGGTGAAAATCTCCCAGAGATCTCCATCTCAACACCAGCACCCAGCTTCACTCAACGACCAGCAAGCTACAGTGCTGGACATCCTATGCCAAACAACTAGCAAGACAGGAACACACCCCATCCATTAGCAGAGAGGCTGCCTAAAATCATAATAAGTCCACAGACACCCCAAAACACACCAACAGACGTGGACCTGCCCACCAGAAAGACAAGATCCAGCCTCATCCACCAGAACACAGGCAATAGTCCCCTCCACCAGGAAGCCTACACAACCCACTGAAACAACCTTAGCCACTGGGGACACACATCAAAAACAACAGGAACTACGAACCTGCAGCCTGCAAAAAGGAGACCCCAAACACAGTAATAAGCAAAATGAGAAGACAGAAAAACACATAGCAGATGAAGGGGCACGATAAAAACCCACCAGACCTAACAAATGAAGAGGAAATAGGCAGTCTACCTGAAAAAGAATTCAGAATAATGATAGTAAAGATGATCCAAAATCTTGGAAATAGAATAGACAAAACGCAAGAAGCATTTAACAAGGACCTAGAAGAACTAAAGATGAAACAAACAACGATGAACAACACAATATATGAAATTAAAAATACTCTAGATGGGATCAATAGCAGAATAATTGAGGCAGAAGAACGGATAAGTGACCTGGAAGATAAAATAGTGGAAATAACTACTGCAGAGCAGCATAAAGAAAAAAGAATGAAAAGAACTGAGGACAGTCTCAGAGACCTCTGGGACAACATTAAACGCACCAACATTCGAATTATAGGGGTTCCAGAAGAAGAAGAGAAAAAGAAAGGGACTGAGAAAATATTTGAAGAGATTATAGTTGAAAACTTCCCTAATATGGGAAAGGAAATAGTTAATCAAGTCCAGGAAGCACAGAGAGTCCCATACAGGATAAATCCAAGGAGAAATACGCCAAGACACATATTAATCAAACTGTCAAAAATTAAATACAAAGAAAACATATTAAAAGCAGCAAGGGAAAAACAACAAATAACACACAAGGGAATCCCCATAAGGTTAACAGCTGATCTTTCAGCAGAAATGCTGCAAGCCAGAAGGGACTGGCAGGACATTATTTAAAGAGATGAAGGAGAAAAACCTGCAACCAAGATTACTCTACCCAGCAAGGATCTCATTCACATTTGATGGAGAAATTAAAACCTTTACAGACAAGCAAAAGCTGAGAGAGCCCAGCACCACCAAACCAGCTTTACAACAACTGCTAAAGGAACTTCTCTAGGCAAGAAACACAAGAGAAGGAAAAGACCTACAATAACGAACCCAAAACAATTAAGTAAATGGGAATAGGAACATACATATTGATAATTACCTTAAATATAAATGGACTAAATGCTTCAAAGCTTTTGCACAGCACCAGAAACCATAAACAAGACCAAAAGACAACCCTCAGAATGGGAGAAAATATTTGCAAATGAAGCAACTGACAAAGGATTAACCTCCAAAATTTATAAGCAGCTCATGCAGCTCAATAACAAAAAAACAAACAACCCAATCCAATTATGGGCAGAAGACCTAAATAGACATTTCTCCAGAGAAGATATACAGACTGCCAACAAACACATGAAAGAATGCTCAACATCATCAATCACTGGAGAAATGCAAATCAAAACTACAATGAGATATCATCTCACACCAGTCAGAATGGCCATCATCAAAAAATCTAGAAACAATAAATGCTGGAGAGGGTGTGGAGAAAAGGACACACTCTTGCACTGCTGGTAGGAATGTGAATTGGTTCAGCCACTATGGAGAACAGTATGGAGGGTCCTTAAAAAACTACAAATAGAACTACCATATGACCCAGCAATCCCACTACTGGGCATATACCCTGAGAAAACCATAATTCAAAAAGAGTCATGGGGCTTCCCTGGTGGCGCAGTGGTCGAGAGTCTGCCTGCCGATGCAGGGGACACGGGTTCGTGCCCTGGTCCGGAAAGGTCCCACATGCCGCATAGCGGCTGGGCCCGTGAGCCATGGCCACTGAGCCTGCGCGTCCAGAGCCTGTGCTCCGCAACGGGAAAGGCCACTACAGTGAGAGGCCCGTGTACCGCAAAAAAAAAAAAAAAAAAAAGAGTCATGTACCAAAATGTTCATTTCAGTTCTATTTACAATAGCCTGGAGATGGAAACAACCTAAGTGTCCATCATCGGATGAATGGATAAAGAATATGTGGCACATATATACAATGGAATATTACTCAGCCATAAAAAGAAACGAAATTGAGCTATTTGTAATGAGGTGGATGGGCCTAGAGTCTATCATACAGAGTGAAGTAAGTGAGAAAGAGAAAGACAAATACCGTATGCTAAAACATATATATGGAATTTAAGGGAAAATATGTCATGAAGAACCTAGGGGTAAGACAGGAATAAAGACACAAACCTACTAGAGAATGGACTTGAGGATATGGGGAGGGGGAAGGGTAAGCTGTGACAAAGCGAGAGAGAGGCATGGACATATATACACTACCAAACGTAAGGTAGATAGCTAGTGGGAAGCAGCCGCACAGCACAGGGAGATCAGCTCGGTGCTTTGTGACCGCCTGGAGGGGTGGGCTAGGGAGGGTGGGAGGGAGGGAGACGCAAGAGGGAAGAGATATGGGAACATATGTATATGTATAACTGATTCACTTTGTTATAAAGCAGAAACTAACACACCATTGTAAAGCAATTATACTCCAATAAAGATGTAAAAAAAAAAGAAACGCTCAGCAGCATCTAAAAATAATTAATTTATTATGTAACTGATAGCCTCAAACTAAAATAATTAAATATATGCATTGCTTAGAAAAAAAAATTAACATTTGACTATAATTATTTCTCTCTTAAGATAGTTACTGAAATAAACTGTCTGTGGTAGCAAAACAAAACAAAACAAAAATTTGTTTGTAACAGCCAAAAAATGGAAACAACCCAAATGTCCATTATCAGGTGAATGGATAAACAAATTGAGGTATTTTCATAGAAGGGAATATCATTCAGTAATAAAAAGAAATGAATTATTGTTGCATACAATATCATGGATGAATCTCAGCATAGTTATGCTAAGTGAAAGAAGCTAGACCAAAAAAATTACCTACAGTATAATTCCAAGATCATGGTGGTGTTGCCTGCCCTGATCCATTCCAGCACTCTTCATTCTTGAGGATGAATTTAGTGGGAGGGAGGAATGGAGGGAGGCAGAAAGCAGCCTTGAACTCACACTTAGAAGCAATTGGGAAGATTTAAAATATATATATGTCAGTAAAAAATGAAAATAAAGTAAATATAATAAATATAAATAAAGCAAGTGAGAAAAAGAGGAAGTTGGGGAACATGTACAAAATAAAAGCAAGTTGAAGCCAGATGTGAGGTTAGGAAACAAAATGCTTAGTGTAAAGACCTATGCACTCATAAGACAGGAGTCATGAATTTGGCTCTAAGCTTTCTACATCAACTCAAAGAGAAAAAAAAATAGTTATTCAATATGACCAAAAAATAAAAGCAAAAAGAGCTTTGGAGGTAGTACAGCAGAGGTCAGACAGGAATTTCTTCCATGGGGTCATCTAAACAAGAGATATTTAATGCAACAAAAAATAAACTTCTTCAGCAACACTGTACAGTAAATACAACAGGACCACTTTTATTGAACTTTTCCTTGTAATGTCCCTCAGTATAGATCAATGACATAAAGTCAAAGTGTGATTCAATAAAAACAGGATTTGGGGGGCGGAGGGGGGAGAGTGGAAACAAGCAAAAACAACATGGTCCAAAAAATAAAACAAAAACAAAAAACCCAACATGATCCAGGTGTGTGGCCCTGTGAAGGTCTAGGTTAATCAAAGGATACATTTTAGCGTCTTTAGAGAAATGGGTGTTTGCATGTCTCTTGACTGTCCTCTATTCATAGAATGAGGTTTTTTTGTCATGTTAGTCAAGAGTGAATTCAAGGTTATACTTCTTGAATATATCTGAGGTCCATATATTCTAAGTTGCTGGTGAAATGAACATCGAAAAATTAAAAAAAATTAAAATGTGAAAATCGTGCAGCCAAATGAAAACAAGTGCCCAGCTGCTCACAGAGGTAGTCAAAAACTATACGCAGAGAAGTCTCTGGATTTTCTACAAAATAATTTTGGGTCTTCCCTTCCATATGAATTAATAATAGGTGACTGAGAATCAAGATGCATAGCATAGAATATGCATGCAGGAATTTTTGCCTAAAACTCTTCGAAGTGGCTATTACCAAATGCCAACTTTGATCATAAAAGACATAGATGGATGATAAGGAGGTAAGTAGATGTAGTAGGTTGGTAGTTACATTTGTTGATAGATATGATGTCTAAATTCAAGTCAGTGAACATCTTAGGAAACCCTCCCAGAATAATTGACTATCAAATGTGACTGCATTTTTTAGCCAGAAGATATTAGCATTGTTTTGGAGTGAAGGTGAGGGCATTCCCTCCATCTAGAGAGCAGTGAAATCCCTGGCAGAATCTTGCCATCTGAGTTATCTTTTCCTATCATTGTGCAAGTTCTACTTATTCTTTTCTGCAAGACTCTTTCTGGTTTGGACCCACATTGGTCCCTTATCTGTAATGTAGGTTTCCTTGTATCAGACCTTTATCACTCATTACAACAAATTTTCAGAAACTGTAGGCAATCAATTCTAGAGACTATTCTGAAACGCTTCACACTTTCTGTGATTCACTCACTATCCTGAGAATGGCTTAGCTACTTATTTTCATGGCTTTTCCCCCTTCGGCCCCTTTCTTAAGTACTTCTTGCTGTTTCAGTAGAGTAATGGGTTGGGGGCAGTAGTGTAAATACCTCTGTTTTTAATCAGCAACAGTAATTTCCAGATTGGCCCCAATCTAGGGACAGATTCTTCAGTTGTATAGAATGCAAAAAAAAAAAAAAAAAGCTTTAGATGCTTCCTGTGTGACGCTCCAGCTCCTCCAGCAATATAGGGGGTTTCCCCATTCACACCTGCTACTTTTAGAGTTGTGACATTACTAGTTCAAGGTTCTTAATTGAACTGTCGATAAATTTTAAGCTCTTCTTTTTCAGTGACTTTCTCAGGACTATAAAAATGACCTCTCTGTGGTTCTGCACTGAAACCTTGCCCTTGCGTCCCAGGACTAAGGATAAAAGAAGCCTCCATACTTGCTCCTTGGTCACCTCCTCTCTGCTTCACATTTGAAAGGGTTTCTTCATTTACATCCAGATAATTTGCATCTACGAAATTAGGTCCCTAGGGCCCCTCCTTAGCTACTTTTGACCTGATTCTCTCCTCCATCTCCTGCTACATCCATAGTCAGAGAGATCCCTACTTGCCCTCTCTTATATATAGATATTACGTTCTTACCACTGCATCTTTTTTTTGTGTGTGGTACATGGGCCTCTCACTGTTGTGGCCTCTCCTGTTGCGGAGCACAGGCTCCGGACGCGCAGGCTCAGCGGCCATGGCTCACGGGCCTAGCTGCTCCGCGGCATGTGGGATCTTCCCGGACCGGGGCACGAACCCGTGTCCCCTGCATCGGCAGGCGGACTCTCAACCACTGCGCCACCAGGGAAGCCCTTACCACTGCATCTTTATCCATGGCAGCCCAAGGCATTCACACTGTGCTTTCTATCATTTACGACTTACTATCCTTTAAATTTCACTGGAAACCTGATCTCCTGCAGGACTCCCCTTCTATTATTCCCAGCATTCTCATCACAACATTCCTCTGCACAGATATGTGTGAAAACTGGACTAATACCGAGTGCATTAGGTTGGAGCAGTAGTTCTGCACTGTGCCATCTTGGATAAGCCACTTAGCGTGTCTTAGCCTCTCTTTGCTCATCAATAAAATGAGGATGATGCTACTTAAACTCCTTTAACTCACCCAAGTTCAAGATGTTCACAGGAAAGAGCGTGGCAAAAGTTCTATTCATTTTTTCCTGCTTGACTCATGCTCGTTTTGCCACTCATTGATCCCCTGTAAAGGAGGGTTTCTCTGTATCAGGTCTTCATCACTCATTATAGTAAATTCTCAGAATCTGTTTGCAATCATTGTGGTTGCCAGACCAGCAGAATCAATGTTAACTCGGAATTTGTTAGAAATGCAAATTCTCAGACTCCACCCCAGGACTATTAAGTCAGAAACAGTGGGGTAGACCTAGTCATCTATGTTTTAACAAGCCTTCCAAGTGATACCGATTCACACTAAAGTTTGACTGGCTAATTATCTGCACTGCATTTCTATTCATCTGCACTTGTTTTGTTCACTGTAAATGTATTTAGCTACTCCCTTGAAATCGGAAACTTCCTGTGAGAAGGATATGCCCTGAATATCTGCCACCAGCACTCGCTAAAATCCTGTGGAAGGGTTATTTCAAGATAAATTATCTTAATATGAGTCTGTATTGCAGCCTGAAAATATCAGTTAGCATTTTCATTTTTACAAAGAAGATCACTTGGATTCATAATACTCACAGAAATGCAGTTAATTGACCCATTTATTTTTTCACAACATGTTGAAAAACTGCCAGGCAAAGACAGTGCCAAATACAAAGCTCAGTTGGCAACTCCTACACGCCTCCATCTTCAGACAATTTTCCCGGGACTTCAACCATCAGAAGCTGAAGTGAGGCAGGAGGGAGGAAAGGAAGGACTTAATAAAAGAAGCCCTGAACTTCTCTCAGGGCCTTAACATTACAGGAAGAACAGCACCCAGTGGAATGGCAATGGTGCACCAGGCTTGACAAATTGACTGCAATAAATTAATAAAGCCAGCTCCTGTACCTACATTCTGATTTTAATTTAAACATGTTTTTCAAAGCTGGACTATGAATAAAATGCAGCTAAAAAGCTATCGTAAACACTCTGGAAATTTTGTAGAGAATAATCGACAGTTTTGGGGTCAAGATCATTTTAAATTCTAAATGGAGAGTCATATTTTCCACCTGATATCACTCTCTGCAGAGGTTTCTGATATTCAGTGAAGTCACTGAAAAATACACATTAGTAGAGTGAAAAATGATGACAATTTGGTCTTTTTCAGATACATCTGAATATAGCACAATGCTCATCAATATTGGAATTTTCACTGCTACAATCTGGTTACATAAGATTAGATATCATTTTTGCTCTCTTTTTAAATAAAAAGGCTAGTGAATATTTGAATATAGTTTCATCTGGCTTTCATAGGCAGGAATACATTCTGTATATTGTGTGTATCTCACCCTGAAGTTCTACCAAATAGGAACAGAACTATGTTCTCAGATGATCTTTCTGTCCCAGCAGAGTCAATGTCCTAGGAATTTCTTGTCATTTCATCTTCTGAAAGGTTAGCATTTAGAAAAATACAGTTCCATGAAGGATTCTCAATATTAGTTTGTATTGGCATCTCTGTATTTCTGGTTTAATTTTAAAAGAGGACAATGGAAAACTAAGAAGCAATATCTTTCTGACTTGTGTGATTATAAAAAGGTCTTGCATTGCACTCATGAGGCAAGTAAATGCAATCTTTTCCACTATCCTGTCAATATTGACTTTTAGGAAATTGTTCATTTCAGTTTAGGCTGGTGTCCTATGAAGCAGCCTTAGCTCCAGAACTCTGATGACTAGACACTTTCATTTTACCTTTTATTTAATATTAATTTCCTTTTCTTAATTCCATGTTGTTCTTTTTTCCACATGCACTGGTCCTTCAAATGAATTTTCTTGTTTTTCAGGTTTTCCATTATTGTGAGTTGATTTTCTAGTATTGAAAAGTCAGGGGGCTCTGTTTTCTCTGAGTTATAAAACTTTTTTTTACTCTGACCCCTTTGAAAGATTTCCCTGAATCTTTATCCACCAGGTACTCCTGACACATCTCAGAAACTGCATAATTGAATTGGATAAACTTTCTAAGTAGTAAATTTTCCAGGTAATTTTAATGGAACAGGATAGAAAGCCCAGAGATAAACCCACGCACATATGGACACCTTATCTTTGATAAAGGTGGCAGGAATGTACAGTGGAGAAAGGACAGCCTCTTCAATAAGTGGTGCTGGGAAAACTGGACAGCTACATGTAAAAGAATGAAATTAGATCACTCCCTAACACCATACACAAAAATAAGCTCAAAATGGATTAAAGACCTAAATGTAAGGCCAGAAACTATCAAACTGTTAGAGGAAAACATAGGCAGAACACTCTATGACATAAATCACAGCAAGATCCTTTTTGACCCACCTCCTAGAGAAATGGAAATAAAAACAGAAATAAAGAAATGGGACCTAATGAAACTTAAAAGCTTTTGCACAGCAAAGGAAACCATAAACAAGACCAAAAGACAACCCTCAGAATGGGAGAAAATATTTGCAAATGAAGCAACTGACAAAGGATTAATCTCCAAAATTTACAAGCAGCTCATGCAGCTCAATAACAAAAAAACAAACAGCCCAATCCAAAAATGGGCAGAAGACCTAAATAGACATTTCTCCAAAGAAGATATACAGACTGCCAACAAACACATGAAAGAATGCTCAACATCATTAATCATTAGAGAAATGCAAGTCAAAACTACAATGACATATCATCTCACACCAGTCAGAATGGCCATCATCAAAAAATCTAGAAACAATAAATGCTGGAGAGGGTGTGGAGAAAAGGGAACACTCTTGCACTGCTGGTGGGAATGTGAATTAGTACAGCCACTATGGAGAACAGTATGGAGGTTCCTTAAAAAACTACAAATAGAACTACCATACGACCCAGCAATCCCACTACTGGGCATATACCCTGAGAAAACCAAAATTCAAAAAGAGTCATGTACCAAAATGTTCATTGCAGCTCTATTTACAATAGCCCGGAGATGGAAACAACCTAAGTGCCCATCATCGAATGAATGGATAAAGAAGATGTGGCACATATATACAATGGAATATTACTCAGCCATAAAAAGAAATGAAATTGAGCTATTTGTAATGAGGTGGATAGACCTAGAGTCTGTCATACAGAGTGAAGTAAATCAGAAAGAGAAAGAGAAATACCGTATGCTAACACATATATATGGAATTTAAGAAAAAAAATGTCATGAAGAACCTAGGGGTAAGACAGGAATAAAGACGCAGACCTACTGGAGAACGGACTTGAGGATATGGGGGGGGGGGAAGGGTGAGCTGTGACAGGGCGAGAGAGAGTCATGGACATATACACACTAACAAACATAAGGTAGATAGCTAGTGGGAAGCAGCCGCATGGCACAGGGATATTGGCTCGGTGCTTTGTGACAGCCTGGAGGGGTGGGATAGGGAGGGTGGGAGGGAGGGAGACGCAAGAGGGAAGACATATGGGAACATATGTATATGTATAACTGATTCACTTTGTTATAAAGCAGAAACTAACACACCATTGTAAAGCAATTATACCCAATAAAGATGTTAAAAAAAATTAAAGAAATGAAGAAAAACGGTAAGAGAAGACCAAACTGGAATTAGCATTCCAATTACAAATATCAAAATATAAATAACTACAGTAATATAGTCAAATTCTCCTGATTTCCATACCTATAATGCCTGTTTCGTGGGTCAGAAAAGATCAAATGGGAGAGCTAAAAGTTATAGTCATGAATGTTTAAATATATGATGGTTTCAGCCTCACCTCCTAAAAATTCCCGTGGATCTCTGATCTGTGTCATTCCAATATTGCCCTTCTGATAATTCAAATTCTTGTGGAGCTTTGCTACTTTGATAATTAAGTCCTGAGCCAGATTCTCCACTTTTTCTGCCCTATGGCTTAGAAGGATAGCTTTTTCCTATGTTGCCAAGGATACCATCTGACTTACACATTTAGCTTTTAATTACTGATTAATCTATTTTGGTATTGAATTTCCTTTACCAAATGCAATGGCCCTAAACAACAGCTGTCCAATCCCAAATTCTTTTTTTTTTTTTTTTTTTTGGCTGCGTCTCACAGCATGTGGGATCTTAATTCCCCAACCAGGGACTGAACCCACGCCCCCTGCACTGGAAGCATGGAGTCTTAACCACTGGACCCCCCAGAGAAGTCCCCCAAATTCTTAAAATTACTACCTCTCCAAACATCTCAAATGCCTGAGATATTGTACCCACCAGTGCATTCCACTCTGCCAATATCCCACACTAGTTTACCACTGGTAGGTGGAGCAAGGAAAGCCACCAGTGTTGGAGTCTGTTTTGCCAGCCAGCCTGCAGATGATCCATCTATACCATTTTAGAATCTGCTATCTAAGACCACTTCTTATATGAACTGTCACAGGTCACATTTCCAGGGAAACAGATTTGCATGCGGGAAGGAGTGTTATTGGGGAATATTCTTGAACCAAAATACCTGTGGGGGAGCAAGGGAAGCAAGAATGGGTAGAGGGGGCTTCCCTGGTGGCGCAGTGGTTGGGAGTCCGCCACCCGATGCAGGGGACGTGGGTTTGTGCCCCGGTCCGGGAGGATCCCACGTGCCGTGGAGCGGCTGGGCCCGTGGGCCATGGCCACTGAGCCTGTGCGTCCGGAGCCTGTGCTCCGCAGCGGGAGAGGCTCCAACAGTGAGAGGCCCGCGTACCGCAAAAAAAAAAAAAAAAAAAGAAAGAAACAAAGAATGGGTAGAGGGAGAGGTTGAACTATGGTACAGTCGCACCGGCACCTTTGGCTAATCCAGTGGGGGAACTCTGAAGCTGGGATGGCCTTTCAGAGATGCACCATCTTAAGACAAAGAAACTGTGCCTCTGAACAACAGCATCAACCAATCATGAAATACAACCTTGAATGGTGCAGCATTCTCTGGTCAAGGGTAAGACCCAGAGGGGGCACAGCTGTGACCTGTCAGTAGCCAACAGTTGAGGTAGATGGTGGAGTAAGTGATTCTTTCCCGAAAGGACATCTGGGCGGCAAAGCATAGTATTCACTACAGCCATAATATACAAAGAGACCTACAATTGAATTAGCACCAGTACATTTAAGTAAAAAAATCAATTCACAGAAAAGGAAATTCAAATGGAACAAAATATGAAAACATGTTCAGCCTCATGAGAAATTAGGAAAATTCACATTAAAACAAGATATTTTCATTCATCAGATAATATGTATTTCTAAAGACTGGCAATATTTAGTGGTGATGAGAACACAGGGAAGTAAACACTTCACATATTGCTAATGGGAATGTGTCTAAGAACATAATTGGACGAACTGGACAGTATTTAATAGCATTAAAATTCACAGTAAAGTGCTTATTTCCCCCAAATTAAATTATAGATTTAATGCAATCCCAATGAAAACCCAAGAAAATGACGTGTGCAAATTGACAAGCTGACTCTAAAGCGCATGTAGAAATGCAAAAGATCAAAAATTGCCAAGGCAATCTTGAAGAAGAAAAACAATTGGAAAGTGTTCATTACCAGTGTCAATACTTATAAAGAGACAGGGATTAAGATAGCGTGGTATTGTTATAAGAATCAACTAATAGACAAATGGAACACAATAAAAAGCCAGGAAACAGACCATCCAGATCACCCAATTTACAACCAAGATGCCAGCCACTGAAATGTAGTAAGAATGGGTGGATTTTTTAATAAATAAAGCTGGGTCAAGATTTTCATATGGGAAAAAATAAATCTTGACCCCTACCTCATCCTATATTAAAAAAGGAACTCCAACAAATAATAGAAACTTAAAAAAAAAAAAGAACTCCAAATGGGAGAGGCCTAAATGTTAAAGACAAAACAATCAAGTTTCTGAAATAGCACCATCCAATACAACTTTCTGAGATGATGGATATATTCTCTCCCTGTGCTAACACAGTATCCACATGTGGTTACTGAGCACTTGAAACTTGGCTGTTGTGACTGAGAAACTGGATTCTTAATTTTATTTAATTTCACCTGAAATAGCCACATGCGGCTCCCATATTGAACATTGCAGTTATAAAAGATAACATAGAAGAATATCTGTGATAACTATTGGATGTGTTGACTTGACCAGGCTGAACTACAGTTCCAAGGGAGATTCTCTGGCAAGCGTGAGGGAATGGAGTGGAGGTGACAGCCATTTTGTAGCATACACAGGCCTAATCTGGGTGCTGCTATAAAGGGATTTTTTTTTTTATTTAAAAAAGTTTTTATTTTGTATTGGAGTATAGTTGATTAACAATGATGTGTTAGTTGCAGGTGTACAGCAAAGTGACTCAGTTATATATATATATATATATATATATATATATATATATATATATATATATATTCTTTTTCTAATTCTTTTCCCATTTAGGTTATTACAGAACGTTGAGCCAAGTTCTTTGTGCTATACAATAGGTCCTTGTTGGTTATCTATTTTAAATATAGCAGTGTGTACATGTCAATCCCAAACTCCCTAACTATCCCTTTCCCCCACCCGTCCCCCCTGGTAACCATAAGTTCATTCTCTAAGTCTGTGAGTGTTTCTGTTTTGTAAATAAGTTCATTTGTATAATTTTTTTTAGATTCCAGATATAAGCGATATCATATGATATTTGTCTTTCTCTGACTTACTTCACTTAGTATGATAATCTCCAGGTCCATCCATGTTGCTGCAAATGGCATTATTTCATTCTTTTTAATGGCCGAGCAATATTCCATTGTATATATGTACCACATCTTCTTTATCCATTCATCTGTCGATAGACATTTAGGTTGCTTCCATGTCTTCACTATTGTAAATAGGACCGCTGTGAACATAGGGGTGCACGTATCCTTTCAAACCATGGTTTTCTCCCAATATATATCCAGGAGCTGGATTATTGGATCACATGGTAGCTCTATTCTTAGTTTTTTAAGAAACCTCCATACTGTACTCCATAGTGGTGGTACCAATTTACATCCCCACCAACAGTGTAGGAGGGTTCCTGTAAAGGGATTTTACAAATGTGATTCAAGTTCATAATTAGTTGACTTTTTAAAAATTGAAATATAGTTGATTTACAATGTCATGTTAGTTTCAGGTGTACAACACAGTGATTCAGTTATACATACATAGGTATGTGTATATATATATATATATATACACACACACACATACATATATGTAATCTTTTTTGGATTCCTTTCCCTTATAGGTTATTACAACATATTGAAATATTGAATATAGTTCCCTGTGCTATACAGTAGGTCCTTGTTGGATCAGTTGACTTTAAGTTAATCAAAAGTCTTTGTGGACCTGCTTTTATCAGTTAGAAGAGCTTTAGTAAAGGGCTTAGGCCTTTCTTGAGTTCAGAGACTCCAAATAGAACCCAGGTCTACAATGGCTCTCCCATTCCTCCTGGATCTTCCTTCCTAACTGCTGCCTTTGGACAATAAACTTGACTCACGCTGTGCTGTTCAAGCCTGCTGGCGATCTGCCCATTCTACCTGCTTGCCTGTGAACAAGCTTCAGCCCGTGCCTGTAGGGAGCCAGCCTGCTCATGATCCTGCCTTCCCAGCTGCCTGCCCTACAGATTTGGGCTTTGCATAGCTAGGCCCCACAAAATGCACTAACAATAAAGAAAATGATTGGACAATTGTAATCCATTAAAATTAGGAACTTCTCTTTATCAAGAGATAGTGAAGAAGCAAAGCCCAGATTGGAAGAAGATATTTGAAAGATATATATGTCATGTCTAGAATATATTTTTTTAAATGCCTCTAGAGATAGGGACTTTAAAGAACTGATAAAGTTAAAAGGAAGTCACTAGGATGGGCTCTCATCCCATCTGATTGTATCCTTATAAGAAGAGGAAATTTGGACACAGACACACACAGGGGGAAGACCATATGAGGACACAGGGAGAAGAGGGTCATTTGCAAGCCAAGGAGAGAGCCTCAGAAGAGACTAACCCTGCTGACATGTTGATCTTGAACTTCCAGCCTCCAGAACTGTGAGCAAATAAACTTCTGTTGTCTAAACTAAAAAAAAAAAAAAGCCTCCTAATCAGTAAGAAGCAGACACCCCATTTCTTTCTTTCTTTTTTTTAATGAATGAAAGACTTTAACAGACCTTTCATAAAAGAAAATATCCAAGTAGCCAATGATAAGGTGCTCAATCAGAACCACAGTGAGATACACACCAACAAGAATGGCTAAAATTAGAACAACAACAATAATAGTAAAGTTTAAAAACCTCGTAATATCATGTGTTGACCAAGATGTGGAGCAACTGGAACCCTCTTATGCTACTGACGAAAGTATAAATTAGTAAATTTACTTTAGAAATTGGAACAGAGGTGTGTGTATGTGTGTGTTCAATTTATCATAAATTTTCATCTATGATTAGTGTTTTTTCTGTTCTGTTGAGAGAGTTTGCCGACTCCAGGGTCATATATTCATATACTCGCTATATCTGCCTATGCATTCTCCCAGAGGCTTTATATTTTAAGCTTTAATTTTAGGTCTATGATCCATATCAAATTAATGTTTATATATGTAGGAGGTAGAGCTTACGAATCTTTTTTTTCATATAATATTCAGTTGCTCCAGGCCCACTCAGTTATTGCTCATTGAAAAGACTCTCATCTCCTCCGTTGAGTTGCATTGGCATCTCTAGTTCCTTATACATTAAGCTAAAAAAAAAAAGGTTGCATGATACGTAGGATTATTGCCTTTTTTGGTCAAAGAATTTTAAAAGTTTGGATATTTTAATATAAGAATCTACAAAGTTACAGAAGTTACACATTGAACATTCTCACATTAGTTACCTTGAAGGGATGGAGGGGCAGATTATAAACTATTTCTTTATATGCCTCTGTATTATTTGATTCGTCATTATGCAATATCTCTTTACGCTTGTAACTTACACAAGTTTTGAAAGCAAAACAAATCAGAAGCAAAACAAGGAATGTGATCTTTCCCTCTTTTCAAATGTCTCTTCTGGGGCCTAACATCTACCTTGCATCAAAGATGATTTGTGTCTCTGCCCTGGTTGCTGCTCTTAAGTTGTCATCAAGTAGTGGGATCACATGATACTCTTCTTTGCAACCCCAGTGCAGCCCTTTCCAGTGCCATGGAAGGTTGCAATCAGATGAAGGACAATAAACAAAGCAGGGGTTTCTCCTCAGTTTGGCTCCTCAGGTGACTTTTGTGAATTAATTCTTTTATGGTAAATAATTATTTCCTTTGCATGAATGCTAGATCATTATATGGCTCTCTTTCATTTTTAAATCTTATTATTAATAGGAATACAAGTCTTTTAAACTAGATACAGAATAGGATGAGTTCAAAAGGCTAGCTTTGAAAACTAGCTCAGCCATTAACATGGACTGTACTTATAATGGGAACGCCATGCTGAGGATTCATCTATTTCTCTCTTTTAACTTTTGCATCTAATTAATCTTTGTCTGAAGGGCATGTTCCTGGTATTCAGAAGCATTCCTCAGTGGGGCTAATGTGCTGCAGCAGAGTGACCTCTACTGAGAAAACAATTTTCACCCAATCTTTTTCCAGCCAATTATCTCCAAAGGTACAGAGAAGGAGTACTTATTATGCTCTCCTCTCTCACAAGGGAAGAACATCGAAAAATTAATTTTGTTTCCCTAGGAGAGGTTATAAACCTTTGCATAATATATCATGAAAGGGCAAGGTATTGTTGACATGATTTCAATATATCTCTGAATTTTCAGGCATCCCTAAGGGGATCTCCAAATACTGTTTAGTTGACTATAATGTATGCTTAGTAAGTAGGAAAATCCTAGAACAGAGACCTAAGTATTGAGATGGAAGCCTTTTTTAATACATGTAGAATTTTTACATATGCAGTATAGAAGTCGTACTAATGAGCACTTAGCCAAGTGGCATCTGGGGCCCCAAAGAAGGAACACAAGATTGGCAAGAACTTGCTCCAATAAATTAACAGGTTTTCAAGCAATAAACTCCAACACCTACAATGCTATGGTTTTGTCTTATAATTGGCACCCACACTAGAGACATGAGAAAGTAGTTGAAAATTCACAGCCTGGTGAAAATTGTTTTAAATTAAGAGAAAATTTAAAAACCTATTTACAGGACTATAGTCAAGTCTCTAAAAGTAGGGTTAGATCATGGAAGGTCCAGAATGTCTTGCTTTGCAGTCTGTGGTGAGTCTATATGCTGATGTCGTAGATCAGATATCACCAAAGATTCCCCAAAGGAATTTGATAACATTCAACATCTTGTACTGGTAAAACTCTTAGTGAAAAAATAATAGAATAATCATAGGAACACTTATATTGCATTTATTCTGTGCCAGGTACCGTTATGTACATTTCACATGTTTTTTGAATGCATAAGTTATTTAATCCTCAAAACAAAGCCACATGTTAAAAATATTGTAGACTTTGGTACTTTTATGTAGCAAATACTTTAATATATCCAGAGCAGAGGGTACAGAGAGGAAGTAGGTGAGGTTGGAAATGAAAGGAGGGGTTATATCATAGAAGTTCTTGAGTGTCTTACTAAGGAATTATACATCATCTTATGCAAGTAGGATGAGTTCAAACAGGGATATGACATAATCAGATGGGTATTGAAAAAAAATGAATCCTGAAAGTAGAAATGCCATATAAACATCACTATAGTTGCCACAAAGGCATTTGATAAAATCCAGCCTCTAATGTTGATAAAATTCTTAATTAAATTGTAATAGAGTAATAATAAATAGCACTTATATAATACATGAAATATCATTGTTTTTATTATATTGTATTATATGTTGTACAACTATCATATTGTATTATATTATGCTATATTATACTGGTATTATATAATTAAGCATTTATTTAGCAATTATTATGAACCAAGCACTGTTCTAAGCATTTTTTCATGTTTTTAACGTATTTTAATGAATTTAATTTTGAAAAAGCCCTTTGAGGTAGTGTTATCATTGCCATAATATTCAGATGAAGAAATGAGTGCTGAAAGTTTAAGTAGCTTGCCCAAACAAGAACACATTACACAGCATATAAGTGGCAGAGCCAGAATTTGAACCAGGATAGTTCTTTACACGATATACATCTCAAACCAAAGGCCAGCATCGTGTTTATCAGTGAGAAAGTCAACAAATTCCCATTAAAGTAAGAACAAGGCAAAGATACCCATTATCACCAGAAATTATTATGTTCTGCCAGTACTAGTCAGTGCAAATAGATAAGAAAAAGAAATCAGAGGAATAAATGTTGGAAAAGAGAAGGTAAATATTTTCACATTTTTTTTTATTGGCAGTGTCACACAGCTCTTGGGATCTTAGTTCCCCGACCAGGGATTGAACCTGGGCCCTGGCAGTGAAAGCACCGAGTCCTAACCACTGGACCACCAGGGAATTCCCTTCACAATTTTATAAATGTAAATTTTGAAACCATAAGCAATAAGAAAAATCACTAAGAAGACTATTCACAAAATTACTATAATTAATATACAAAAAATGTTAGCTATCTTTATACAAATAAGAATCACTTGAAAAATCCAAAATGTCAGACCACCAGGAACACACCTAGAGTTGAACAAGTTGGGTTTATCGCTTATCACTATGAGAGAGAGTGCATGCCACAAGGGATCATCTCGGTTAAAAAGTGTTAGAAAGGACTTATTACAGAAGAACCTAGAGGGGTAGGGGAAAATTTCTTCCTCCCTGAAAAGGCTTTCTAACTTTAGAGGATCAGTCTTAAAATAGGTAAAGTCTTTGGAAATCAGGTGGTGGGGTTAGCTGGATGAAAATTGATGACATCATGTTTCCGAATGCTGTCCCCTCAAAGGCAGACCTCAGGTAGTGGTGGAGGATATACGGAGTGAGGTCTAGTAACTCCAGAGAAGAATTTGACAAGAATTTAGCAGGACCTTAACCCAGGTAAGTGGTAGGTAGATTTAGGGGGAAACTGTGGGCCTACTTTGGCCAGGCTATTGTGTAGGGATTAGGGGAGAACACACATCCCTAGCATACCTTACCCTTAGTGTATTGCATTAAAACTTAATTCTAAGTTCTTTTTTTTTTTCTAAGTTCTTCTTGATGTCCAGCTGGAGCTTCAGATATTTATGGCATGTGGGATTGCCTCGGCGCCTGAGACCAAACTTTGCCTAGAAGAAAAACCTGCCAATGGTTACAGGAAGCTAGACAGGTGAAGGAAAATTTAGGAGAGAGGAGTTGGGGGCAAATAATGACTCCTTCAAAGGGTTTACATTCAGATTGAGGAAGGAACTCTAACATTCCTATGAGAAAATAACAAATGATATATGACTGCACAGGTGGTCACCGATTTCTACCACAATGCATTGCATTTCTAGGAACAGAGCATATAGTCCTGAAATAGGTCATCTTTCTCCTTAAGGAACAACGTAATAATTGGGATTGTGTTTCTAACCAAGAATATGATACAAAATAAATTATAAACATGAACAACAGTATGTTATAGAAGCCAAGATGTAATGACTACAAACAACTACAAACCTCCACAGCAATTTAACAGAGTAAAATTTTGTGTCAAGTCCTATGTAATGGGCAGAAATATATTGTGCACATTGACTATACAAAAGGAACTCCAGGGTGCCATAAAGAGTATATACAGCACATAAAACTACAGCTCTCATGAATCATGAATTTGACCTAAACTATCATGCTATGTATAACTCACATTAAACATTTACTTAACAATAATTTCATGTGCCTTCTTAAAAAAATCAAAGGGCTTTTTAAGAGATGGTTTTGCTGACATCCCTTTGAAGAGATATCTAGGAAGGCTTAAATAGATACCTTTCTTTTTCTTTTAGTAAACTTTGCAATAGTAATGTATTGAAGATTATTTCACTGTCCTTAAGGATGCCATAATAAGAGCAAGGTGATATGATTTAATTCAATATACATTTATCACATGTCTATTAAAAGTTGGGCCCTGTATTAGGTACTAGAAACATACTGATGACAGAACATGCCTTTGTTCACAGTCCTCAGAGTCGCCTCTTCTGGTTACCTGTCTCCTCAGAACAAGGATCTTGCAGCATTCCCATTTACATATCTCTCTACCCAACTAGGCTGGGAGTTACTTGAGAACAAGAACCTCCTTTCTTTATCCATCTATCCTCAGCTCTTAGCAGTATGCCCCCAAAAGAGTAAAAGTCCATGATTTTTTTTTGTAAGTAAACTACTGGATATATATTGCCTGTGATGATTTTCTTTTCTTTTGAAATTCAGTAGGTATCCAACATGATTGATTTTACCTACTTCTAACTCCTCTTAGGCTATTCGAGGGTATGATGCCAACTGTTCAGTCTCTAAGCAGACATCAGACCAAAGTAGTGATGATAAGAGAGAGAGACAAAAACCCCAGAAATGGTTGTTAAAGGCCTCTTTCTTAGAGTTCACAGTTACAGAGAAGAGAAAGCTATTGACAGCTATTAGAAGGACTTCACACTTCATTGGAGAACCATGAACAACAATTACCAGGTCTTTGGCACAGATTTTTCAAGAGGAACTTCAAAACATCTCTCATAGAATTGCTAAGACAGGCATAGAACTGGAAACACATTGTCTGCTTTTTTTGCCTTTATACTTAGATTTTGACAGTAAGACTCCAAAACAGTAGGTAAAGTGAGAGAAAATTGGGGCATGGATTTTAATTCGGGAGCAGGTTTTCCTGGGACTCATCAAAAGACAGAGATTGCCATAGACTAAGTGCCCCCCCCAAAAAAAAATAACAAACAGTGGACAGTCAATAAATAGAGCTACAATGTTAAGTAAGGCTTGATGAAGGGGTGAATATTGAGCTTGAACACGGAAAGGATTAGTAAGGGCCTCAGTATAGACATGGATTTATAGGTGACCCCATGTTCCCTAGGCAGTGAGGAAGCCAACCTGCATGCAACAGATTAGATATGCTGTTCGCTAATAAGTTAGATCCATAAGATGGGGCAAAATCAACAGAAACTTGGATGAGCTTCCTGAGACGACTCAATACTTTCCTCGATTAACAATTATATTCCAGGGCTTCCCTGGTGGCGCAGTGGTTGAGAGTCCGCCTGCCGATGCAGGGGACACGGGTTCGTGCCCCGGTCTGGGAAGATCCCACATGCCGCAGAGCGGCTGGGCCCGTGAGCCATGGCTGCTGAGCCTGCGCGTCCGGAGCCTGCGCGTCCAGAGCCTGTGCTCCGCAACGGGAGAGGCCACAACAGTGAGAGGCCCGTGTACCGCAAAACAAAACAAAACAAAAATCCTAAAGTTTGTGAATGTTCTTCCTTAACATACACACAGACACACACACACACACACACAAATAAAATAATAAAATGGCAGGTATGATCTTTAAAAAAAAAAAAAATTATATTCCAAGTGTGGACTCATAGTTAATATTAAAAAGTACATGTTTTGGCCATCAATTTTTGTAATGAAAATTCCAATTCAAATAGCTTCTAACTATTCCTCCGGCTTATATCAACTGGAATTTAGTTCTTAATCATAGCCAATGAGAGCCCATATGAGTATACACATGCTGAAATATCTGTGCTGGTCTTCCCCATCTGTGGGTTAATGAGAAGGTTAATTTCAGGTTAATTAGCTGCGGTGTGGGAGATGAGCAAGCCTTCTCAGCAGCAGACTCAGCAAAATCCCAGGAATCTGGAAAAAAAGCAGTGAAACATGGACAGGGAATTTCCCTGATTTTCCTTCCAATTTGTGTAAGCCTGAGCATTGAACTTCTGGGACCCTAGGCTAGTTTTAAAATGAAGACAGTTCCAGCTTAAGCTCTAGAGATAACACGTGGCATCTATACCTGGGGGCAAGACAATTAATCTCATTATAAAACAGTGGAAGTGTTTTCTTCAAAGGAAATTTCCACCAGCTCCCAGCCATTCGTGGCCTTTGAAATTCAAGATAGTTGGATAAATACTCATTTAGGCTAGAAGGAAGCTACATCTAACACAGGTTGTGGCCTTTCTTCCCCAAGGCTAGAACATGCTGGACTGCTACACAGAATACTCATCATGTTTTGGTCTCTGGAACTACACAAGTTTGCTTAGCCAACCAAGTCAGCTAGTTAAAAAAAAAAAAAAAAAAAAGCTATGAGATAACATGGAAATAAAGACCATCATAAAGTAAGCTACAATCAGACAACACTATACTAGAAAGCAGTCTATTATGTCTCAAGGCTCCAAATACTTGTTTGGTCACTTTGAATCTTTTCAACAAGGCTGCTTATTTATTTATACTCATTTCATTCTGAAAATAGATGCTTAGAATGAGAATGTACCAGTGACACACAGGCCACTGTCAGGGAGGAAGAAATTTTCCTCTACCCTTCTAGGTTCTTCTGGCTGGTCTAAGAATTAAATTGACATGAGACAGATTAACAGGAGAAAATCAAACAAAAGTTTAATAACATGTGTACATCAGAGAGACCCAGGAGAACTGAGTAACTCCCCAAATGGCCCAAACCCTCACCTTAAATACCATCGTCAGCTAAAGACAAAAGAGGATGTTGAGGGTAGTGGTTTGGGATTTATAAGAGGGGGAGGCAATTCACACAGAGATAGAAAAGCAAATGTTTGCTAGGCCATGCAGGGACAGTGGGACCCAGAGAGGGATCTTAACAGACTTTGCTAGGTTCCTCTCTGTCTACCATACCTAGTTCATACTATAGTTACCTATGGTGATTGCTCCCTTCCTGGAACAAGTCCTCTATCTACTTCTACTAGAAGATCAAAGGTCTTCTCGAGTCTTTTGAGCCTAAAAATAATCATCCTAAATTAATCCTCATGCCAAAGAGACACAATTTGGAGGTGGCAAATTTTGCTCCACTACACCACTGACCTTGACACCTAGTAAGTCACCAAAGAAGAAATTTAGTAAAGTATGATGTATAAAATCACTCTTCCACAGGAGCCAAAATTGAGCATCATGGGTATCAATATCACTTGGTGTTGTTTTCTTCTATTCTATGAGGTATGGCTCAGAAGATGGGCTGACCTCCATTTTCCTTTACTTGTTGGGTATCTACTAATACCTGACTGTAATACAAATGTAAATGTCAGTTGAATGCTAAGTAAATTAGCATTTGTGGTTTTCCAATTCGATTTTAACTTGCATACAAAATAAAATCGAAAATCATCCTCATCTCCTAGCTTCTTTCCAAAGAATAGAATGAACTCAGAAAATTGTACTCTACTCTCCCATTTTCATGTTATTGTATTTTAGCTCCCTCTTATTTTAAACACACCAAAGTTAGTCTTTTTTTTCTTTCTCTCAATTCTCTCAATTATTCTATTATTGTTTAGAATTCCTATCATGCTTACCCATTTCTTTGCTCACCATGGTTTTTTATATTCTACATGTTCTTTTTGGATAATTGCTGAAGCACTTTCTTTCATTCTTTCAGCAAGGTTCTATGAATAGTAAACTTTCCTGTTCTCATGTAACTCTAATGCCTTTATCTGACATGGAATTCTAGTGTAACAAATATTTTCCCTCAACAATTTGGAAATGTTATTCTTCTGTCATAACTGACCAAAAGCTTGCTGTCTATCTTTCTAGGTAAGCTCTCTTTTCTCCTTGACTGCTTTTAAAATTTTCTCTTTGTCTTTGGTATTCTACACATGTATTACATTGTGTCTAGGTATTGAGCTTTTAAAAAATTCTGCCTGGGACTCAGCATGCAACTTTAATTTGTATTTCCTCCTTGACTCAACTAACAAGACTTATTTTTCTTAATTCCCAGTAGATAGCTTTTTTCTGATTATATTTTTAATTTGTAGTATTTTTGCAACAGAACAAGAGAATGTTTCTTGGTTTTGTTTTGTTTTGGAATTAACTGAGATTTTTGTTTTGTTTTGTTTTTCTTCATAGACCAATACAAGGTCTTTTTTTTTCATGACTGCTTATTGTGTACCAGAAAAAGGTTAATTCTGTATTTTCAGGATAGAGTTTGATATGTGTGTATTAGATCTATCTTCTTAATTGCATTTGGCTTTTATATCATCAGAAAACAAGTGGGGCATACATAAATTGGATAACTTGAAAGTAGTTTAATAAAGGGATACACAATGGTATAGGCAGAGTATAGAGGGAAAGCACAAGAGATACAGCGGTAACTCAGATGTTTGAGGGGGGTGCCATTACCACATATAGGCTGGAAGGTGAAGGAGAAGGAGTGGTTACAGAACTTGAAATAGAGATAATATGTGAACAGGGCTTATACCCTGAGAAAACCATAATTCAAAAAGAGACATGTACCATAATGTTCATTGCAGCACTATTTACAATAGCCAGGACATGGAAGCAACCTAAGTGTCCATCAACAGATGAATGGATAAAGAGGATGTGGCACATATATACAACGGAATATTACTCAGCCATAAAAAGAAACGAAATTGAGTTATTTGTAGTGAGGTGGATGGACCTAGAGTGTGTCATACAGAGTGGAGTAAGTCAGAAAGAGAAAAACAAATACCGTATGCTAACACATATATATGGAATCTAAAAAAAAAAAAGGTTCTGATGAACCTAGGGGCAGGACAGGAATAAAAATGCAGATGTAGAGAATGGACTTGAGGACCTGGTTGGGGGGGAAGGGTAAGCTGGGACGAAGTGAGAGTAGCATTGACATATATACACTACCAAATGTAAAGTAGATAGCTAGTGGGAAGCAGCCACATAGCACAGGAAGATCAGCTCGGTGCTTTGTGACCACCTAGAGGGGTGGGAGACACAAGAGGGAGGGGATATGGGGTTATATGTATATATATAGCTGATTCACTTTGTTATACAGCAGAAACTAGCAACATTGTAAAGCAGTTATACTCCAATAAAGATGTAAAGAATAAAATAAAATAAAATAATTAAGAAAAACAGGTCCACCTGACAGGAGTTTTAGTAGAAGGCTATAGCTAACTTGTAACAACTCAACAGGGAGCGAGACATTAAAATACTCTGATCTCTGTTCATCTTATTGAGAATTTCTTGTATGTGATGATGAGTCACGTCTCTCTTGCTGCTTTCTATTGATAGATTCTCTCTCTTTGGCTTTAGTTGGTCTGGTTATGATATGTCTTACTGTGAATCTCTCTGAGTTAATCCTGCTTGAGTTTATCCTGCTTGGAGCGTGTTGAGCTTCTTCAATATGTAGATTCATATTTTTTCATCATTTTTGGAAAGCTTGGGCTGTTATTTCTTCAAACAAATATTCTTTCTGCCCCTTTCTATTCTCTCCTTCGGGGACTCTGATCATCTGTATGTTGGTATGCTTGATAGTATCCCATAGGCCTCTGGGGCTCTGTTTATTTTCCTTCATCATTTTTTTCTTTCTATACCTCAGATTGGATAATCTCAATTGACCTACTTTCAAGTTGGCTGATTCTTTCCTCTGATTGTTCAAATCTGCTGTTAAACCCTTCTAATGAATTTTTAATTTCAGTAATTGTACTTTTCAATTCCAGAATTTGTATTTGGTTCCTTCCTACAATTTCTGTCTCTTTATTGATAGTCTCTATTTGGTGAGACATCGTTTTTGAACTTCACTTAGTTCTTTAGACATGGTTTCCTTTAGCTCTTTGGACATATTTAAAATAGCTAATTTAGAGTCTTTTGTTTGTTTACCGAACTCAGGTTTGGCTGCTCACTATTCAAAAACCATACTCAAGAGGCAAATGTTGGTAGAAAGGAAAGTTGCTTTAATCAGAAAGCCAGCGATCTGGGGAGAAGGTGGACTCATGTGCCCCAAAACCAACTCCTATGATTCCTTTAACCGTGACAGTTTTTAAATGGAAAAAGGGGAAGTAATCTCAGTTAATCATTGAGATAGAAGGTTAGGTTCACATCATTTTCCATTGTGTGCAGGCTGGCTGACTCCTCATGATATTTCTTCAGATGTTATATTGCCCAAGTGGTCTGCCTGCAGGATTGCTAAGGGGACCGTTGGGGATAGAGAGCTACTCATTCTTTAACTACTTAATTCTTCATTCCTGCTTCTTTTAATCTAGGGAAAGAATCAACAGGTTAGGCTAGGTATTGTGTGCACTTAGTAGAGCATAAGTCAGGAGTTGGGTTAAATGTTCCTTAATGATCTCATTTTTATAATGAAGGTTTAAGGGGAACAGAAACAGGCAAACAGGAAAGAGGCAAAAGAGCTCCTTACAAATCCCCACTTGTCAGGCATCATTCCATTTCTATGGGATTGGGGCGAAAGTCTGTCTTTTGTAACTTCTTCATGCTGACATAGGGTGCTGTATTCTTAGAGTGGAAGATGTTGACATGGGTCTGTAGCATCTCTTTGCTGACAGTTTTAGTTGCCTGCTTACATATATCGGCAGAATAAGCTACAATTATTTTCAGGCCCACAAATATATAGATTATTATGAGCAATATTGTTAATCCCATTCTCTTGAGGCCAGTTCTCGGAACTGTGCTAGTCATAGATTCAGCACTGCTCAAGATGGAGTAGCTTATGTCATGGCTACAGTCTAGTCACCATGCAGTTAGCCTTTTCCCTCTGGTGGCAGTTATAGTATCTGTAAAACAACTCAGGAGTGTGCATCAGACACTGAGTTTGTGACTCTATCATCCTCATCATTAACTGCTCGAGCCTGCTCTTTTGTAACTCTGGGAGGCCTGTAGACTTCAGCTTTTCTACAAACAAGAGGCAGGGGACAAAGAGGGGCCTTTTTACTTGCGGGGACCCTGCAGGGTTCTGTTTGGTTCCTTATTTAGTAAGTCCAATGTCTGGTCTTCCTCAGGGACACTTTCTATGGATTGATTTTTTTTTCCTGTGTATGGATCATGTTTTCTTGTTTCTTTGCATGTCTCATAATTTATTTTTTGTTGTTGAAAACTGGACATTTGAAGTAATATAATGTGCTCACTCTGAAAATCAAATTATTGCCTCTCCCTAGAGTATGTTGTTGTTTACTTGTAGTTTTTGCTGTTTGTTTTTTAGTAAGTTTTCTGTAAAGCCTGTATCTTTGTCATATGTGGCCACTGAAGATTGTACTTGGTTAGATGAGTACTCAGCTAATGATTGGACAGAGATTTTCTTAAATGTCCGGGACAAGTAAATCTCTCCCAGTCTTTGCTGAGGGGCTCTGTGCATGTGTTGGGGTATGCCTTCAATACTCAGGCAGAGCAGTTTAAAACTTTGCCTTAGCCTTCACTTCCTATCTGTACAGAGTCTCAAAGTCAGCCAGAGGTGAGAGCTTAAGGCCTCCTTAGATCCTTCATGTGAATGTGCATAGCCTTCGGTGTGCAAACAGCCTTAGGCATGTGCCAGGATTTATAGATTTCTGGGAATATATCAGAGATTTTGAAAGCCCCTATGGAATTTCATTCCCCAGCTTTTGCTTTGAAGTTTTTTGGTTAGTGTATTGTTTCCCTCAACTGTTATCCTGTGCCTCAGGCAGCCATGAAATTCAGCAAGGGTCTTTAATTGCTTTTTGATAAATGTTCCTGGATGATAAGGCTTTTCACACTGGGCAAGTCCGGTAAGATACAGACAGCTTGCAAATATGGTCTTCTAGGGGACCACCAGGCAGGTCACAAATTGACAACTTTGGGGAATGATGCTTTGAAAGAGCTCCAGCCCCATTCTGCTCTCCCATAGTTGCCAACCTTCACCATCACTGTGGATTGTTCTATTTTAAGGCCACTGTGTTTCTGGAAAGCAGAGAATGGAACCAGGAAAAGTTAAAATGCTCCAAAGCTTGCTGTTTTCACCAAGATTTTCCAACTGTTTCTCTTTAATAAAGATTCTGTGAGCTGTTACAAGCATTCAGTTAATTTCCAGAGTTTTAAAAAAGCTGATTCTGATCAATTTTGCCAGTTTTCTCATTGCTTTTATGAAGGAGAGAATTTTTGGAGGCCTTAATTTGCCATTTTTACTTTATAACTATAAATTTACATAATACCCTTAATCTTCCACTTCTTAAGCAGTATCTATTATCTGAGCTATGATAAACTTAGGATATTCTTTTTTCCTCTTATTTCCTTGCTTCACTTCTACCACTCAATTTTAGTTAATTATACTGTATTTCTGTTTATCATTCATAGTTAACTATGCTTATGCTTCTATGACTTTATTTGCAACTTTCAATTATCTCCTTGGACTGCCAGCAATTACAGATGAAGCAGATATGTGCAATAGTGTAGTTTCTTTCTCCCCCCCTCAATCTATTTTGACTAGTTATATTGTCTTAATTTGGGTTTCTTCAGAGGCAGACCATGAGACAATGATTCAAGTGTAACTTCTTTGTTTGTGAAGAACAAGAAATGCCAGTAGGGAAGTAAGGAAGTACACAGGAAAGGGAAAGCAACCAATAAAAGAATTATTATGCCAGTTATTTCTGTGGGTGACTAAAGCCTAATATTGTGAAGAATTTCTGGGAAAGATTGTAATACACATGCCTCAGAGTTGTCTCTCCAAGATCTGGAGTATGTATTCACCAAATCCTATCAATCCTTTGTTGAGGGCTTCTCCTGGGGGGATTTTAATTCCTTAGTACTTCTTTTATGCGGCCCTTAGGAAAAAGACACATATATTGTTCAATGGAATCAGCTAGGACAAACTGAAGTGGTAAAGCTGCAGTGATATAAATGGGACACTAATGGAGTCCCCTACATATTACATCATTTCTCCATTATTATTATATATAACTTTTACATTCTGTTTTGTGCTTTCTTCCTCACATGTGTTTTAGGCTTGTTTCTACTATTAAATATATTAAAAAATCATTGTGAATTCTTTCTCCATAATTGCTTTGTTAATCTCTTTATGTCTTAAATTTGTCCTCCATTAATTTTCTCAGGAAGTGTTCATGGCAGTGATATTCCCTGAGCTCTTGCATGTTCAAAACTATTCGTCTTTATCCTTTTGTACTTTAAACACAATTTGATTGGATAGAATATTCTTGGCTCACATTTTTGCCAAGCTGTTATAGGAAGCTGTGAGCATCAGTGATGGTTTCTTACATTTCGTGACTTAACTGCTGTACTAGGCTGAATAGTATCTCCCCAAAATTCACGTCTACCTGGAACCTCAGAATGTGACCTGATTTGGAAATAAGGTCTTTTCAGATGTAATCAAGTTAAAATAAGATCATACTGGATTAGAATGGGCCCTAATCCAAGAAAAGATTGGAATGATGAGTATAAAAGAAGACTTAATAAATTTTAAAGGATTGAAGTAATACAAAATATGTCCTCCAACAACAATGAATTAAATTAGAAATCAGTAATAGGAAGAATTTTGAAAAATAAAGATATGTGGAAATTAACCAATACACTCCTAAATAACCAATAACCAAAAAATTGCAAAGAAAATGATCTAATAATTTGAGATGACCAAAAATGAAAAGCCAACGTACTAAAACGTCAAAAACAATGCTTAGAGGAAAATATATGTGTATATCTATACACTTATCTATAATATATATATATATATACATACATACACACTTATATTAAAAAAGAATATCTCAAATCAATAACCTAACTTTTCACATTAAGAAACTATAACAAGAAGAGAAAATTAAGCCAAAAGCAAGTAGAAGGAAGGAAGAAATAAAGATTAGAACAGATTTGATTGGAATAAAAAAATATAGAAAATCAATAAAACCATAGTTGATTCTTTGAAAAGATCAATAAAATTTACAAACTAGCTATACTGAGCAAGATAAGAAGAGAGAAAACTCAAATTATTAAAATCAGGCATGAAAGAGGAGATATTACTACTGACCTTATAGAAATAAAAATATTATAAGAGAATACTATGAACTACTGCATGCCAACAAATTAAATAACTCAGCAGAAATGAACAAATTCCTACAAAGACACAAACTGCTGAAACTGACTCAAGAAGAATTAGAAAATGTGAATAGATGTATAACAACTAAAGAGACTGAATTAGTAATTAAGAAATTTCTCACAGAAGAAGCCCAGCAACAGATGACTTCACTGGTGAATTCTACCAAACATTTAATAAAAAATTAACACCAATCCTTCACAAACTCTTCCGAAAAATTCAAGGGGCGAGAACACTTTCCAAATCATTTTGTAAGGCCAGAATTACCCTGATATTGAGTCCAGACATAGTAAGCAAATGAAATCAGATTAAGAAATCACAAGAAAACAGATTAAGAAATTACGAGAAACTACAGATTAATATTTCATGAATATGGACACAAAAATCCTCGACAAAATATTAGCAAACAAAATCCAATAACACAGAAAAAGATTTTACAACATGACCAACGGAATCTATTCTAGAAATGCATGATTGGTTTAATATCCACAAATTAACCAGTGTACTACACAATACTTATTGAATTAAGGTCATTAAAGAAATGACCATCTCAATATGCAAAAAATAAAATGTATTTGGAAAAAATCCAACACCCTTTCATGATGAAAACTCTGAACAAACTAGAAATAAAAAGGAATTTCCTCACCCTGTAAAAGAGAATCTGTGAAAAACCCACAGATAATATCATAATTAATGGTAAAAGACTGAAAGCGTTCTCCTTAATAACATTAGAATCAATACCAGGATGTCTATTCTTGCCATTCTATTCAACATCATACTGGAAGTTCTAGCCAGAGCAATTAGGCAAAGAAGAAAAAGAAAGAAAGAGGGGAGGGAAGGAGGAAGGCGAATAGAAAAGAAGTAAGTAAAAGGCATCTAATTTGGAAAAGAAGAAGCAAATTTATCTTTATTCAGAGATGATATGATCTTACATATAGACCATCTTAAAGAAACCACAAAAAATCCTATTAGAGTTAAAAAACAAATTCATCAAAGTTTCTGTGTACAAGATCAACACACAAAAATCAACTGTATTTCTACACACTAGAAATGAACAGTCTGAAAAAGAAATTTTTTAAAAATTCCATTTACAAGACCATCATAAAGAATAAAATACTTAGGCATAAATTTAACCAAGCAGGTGGGTGAAAGACTTCTACACTTAAAACTATAAAACATTGCTGAAAGAGATGAAAGAGGACCTAAACAAATGGAAAGACATTCTGTGTTCATGGATTTGAAGACTTAATAATGTTAACTTAATAATTTAAGATAGCAATACTACCCAAAGCTATCTATGGATTCAATGCAGTTTCTTTGAATACCCCAGGATGAAATTCACTTGTTCATTTATTTTTATTCATTCTTTCATTTACCCATTTGCTTCTACTCAATAGAAATAATTGTTTAGTGTCTTTTTTTGTGAATGCGAATTATCTGTGATCCGGAGTATTAGTTAAATGTCTATTGTCTCTTTACACACGTTAGACTCAATTTCCCTTTAAATGATCATTTCTCTGCACTTTTCCTGCTTGAAGAGGAATCTCTGCGAGATGTTGGCAACACAATGGTAATTGAATAGTTTTTCTTTCTCCTTCATCTGTTAATATCACACCCTCTCCCTCAATTTGGCACCAATCTACAGATCTGGCAGTCTCTTTTATTACCACCCAATTCCCCTTGTGGTAGAATCCTCTGTATACAACACAATGCTCTCCCAAACTTCTCCCCAGTCCTTCCCCAAATTGAAGCTAGCTAGACCACTGGTGCTCTGGCCCTGATTACATGCAGCTTTTCTCATTACTAACATGAGGAAAGGAGCTATGACCAGGACAATAAAGCATGGGTTTTGGACAGGGTAGCATTCACATAAAATTTTCTGCTACTCAACTGGGCTCCCACTGTGTTCTGTTATCTTATCTTTTGATTGTAAGAATGTATACGTTATTTGATCTTTGTCATATTTCTATAAGTATTAAAGTTCTCCTATTATATTTTCCTAAGTTTATAAATAGCATCAATGTTAAAATATCCTCATTTATCATCGCACTATTGTCCTTCTCCTTTGGTAAGTTCTCTGACTAAAGGAAACTGTTATTTTATAACCTTTATGAACGATATCTGACCAAATTATTCTTACTCTAAAATAATGAATTATCTTCTGATTCTTACCAGATCTCATCACTACATACTAATCTCAGATAGCAATATAGAAGCTTCACAAATCACACTATATTTATCTAATTCATTCAAATGTATTTTTTAAACATATGCATCAAGCCCTATGCTAAGTGCTGGGACGTGGTTCCTGAATCCCAATAGCTCATAATCCTTATGAATAATGCAATCAGTCCTGTAGCAGTGACATGTACAAAGTAGCAGAAAAGCACGGAGGAAATTGTGCCTGGAGGGATCCAGGATTACTTCATGAGGAGGTTCATAATTCGTCATTTTAGTCATCTGGTAAATTACTAAAATTTTAATGAAAAATAAAAACATTAACTTTTGAATCTAAGATGTGTTTCAATCTACTTTTTCCTTCTGTCTTCACTCCTAACTCTATACTATCAATGTTACTGTTCTGCTAAGTATCGTTGAGACCGTGCAAAACATGTATGATTTTTCTTTTCCTTATTGACTTTTGAGCCTCTCTTACCTGGGCAGACAACAGAATATGTGGACTGCATTAGTTAGATTACTGATTTATCTTCTTTCAAGCAAGAAGCCATGAACAGTGGGCCTCAAGATCCATTTGACAGATCCGAGCCACCTCTGTGTCTAGGGATTAATCTCAGGTGGATTGATAGGCAATACAAATGAAGTGAAATTTATATATGATATTTTCTTCCAGAAAAGGTCTTCTCCCACTCCCAACATTCATGAACCTTCCATTGAGAGAAGGTAAGCTGTAGAACTACTACAAATGGTTACCAAGCATCTTTTAAATAGGGGCCTATGGAATATCCTGAACTTGGGTACGTATTTCAGACACGGATATCAACAAGAAATGTAGCAGAAATAGCCTGATGACCAGACTCTGACCTCTCCCTCTTTTCTATATGGGTATTTATTTTGTTAACCCTGACTTTAGGATATGACAGCCCTGTGGCAGCACTGTATTCTACACAACTTCCTTCCGTCCTCACAGCTCTAACTGACTTTAAGCCAGAAATACTCCATTACATCCTGGGGTGAAATCCACACTGACCCACCCTCTGATGGCTGTGATCATTTCAGAGTCACTTAGATGCCACGAGAATCATTTATAATAGGGAAGACTCGATAAATAACTATATTTCTTACATTTCCCTTGGCATGATGCCTTTTTCTGTAATGTAAGGGGACCTCAATAATGAATGTTTATTTCTCTTTTTCCTTAAGTTTCTGCTACCCCAGCCAATCACACAAGAGAAAGACTGGTTTGGCTTGAAACAGGCCTAAGTGTTAGATTACTACAAAATAGCCCCCTATAAATCATACCACCATGAATTCGTGGACTTGTACAGCCTCCTCTAACATTGAATGAAGGTTGGCCTTATAACTTACTTGGGCCAATAGAAGGTGAAAGAAGTGATTCTGCACAGCTCTGGACTAAGGACCTATGAGGTCTTACGGCTTCTTCTTTTGTTCTCTTGGACACCTAAGACAATCATGCAGCAAAAAGTCTGGAGTGAAAAACCACCTGGGAAGAGAAGTCCAGTCCTCTCAGCTATTCTAACAGAACTCAGCCCCCATCAGCCCTTTCTGCTCAATAAGTGATTCCAGGCAAAACCAACCGAAGGCAAAAACCCAACCGACCTATGGAATCATGAGAAGTAATAACTTGTTGTTTAAAGCCTTTAAGTACTGGTGCGCTACGCAGCAACAGATAAATAATTCAGTTATTGTTGGTAAAGTTTTCTGGGGCTGGGAGCTGGCTACCCTTACAAGACTGAACTGCTTGGACTTACAGTCTCAGGCTCATGCATGGACCTATATTTACAAGGAGAGTCGGAGCCAAGTTTTTCATCTGAACCTGCGAGGCAGAGTTTTACAATGATGAATGTTTCTCAGTTCCAGTTTATGTTAGTATGTACAGAGTCTGAAAGTGCAGCAGAAGACATGACCTGCTTTTTAAAGAGCAACTGACAAGAAGCCTAGTGAGAAAAGGAGAATACAAAAAGCTCTGCAACTCTAGGTAACTCTGTCCGTGTTTGATTATTTCATTTTCCAATGGCAATGTCCCAGCTGTGCTCCAGTGTCTCTTCAGCTTATATCTGTATTCAAATGGGAAGTCTTCCTAATTTCTCTCCTCTGTCATTTTCTTTCTTTCTTTTTTTTTTTTTTACAGTATGAGGGCCTCTCACTGCTGTGGCCTCTCCCGTTGCTGAGCACAGGCTCCAGACGCGCAGGCTCAGCGGCCATGGCTCACAGGCCCAGCCGCTCCGCGGCATGTGGGATCTTCCCGGACTGGGGCACGAACCCGTGTCCCCTGCATCGGCAGGCGGACTCTCAACCACTGCGCCACCAGGGAAGCCCCTCCTCTGTCATTTTCTTATCCAAGTTTCTTGGTTTTGCTGTCCAATTTATCATTGACAAAGCCTCGGGTGAAGTACTTCTGTGCTTAGAGTCTTATTTATACTATTTATCACACTGGAAATTAGTGAGAAGAGCCTCATTTTAGAAACACAGACACCACCAAAAAAGAGAGTCTCACCATGTAGAGAGGCAGAATAGTGTAATGGCAAAGCATACAGGCTCTGGAAAAAGATTGCCTGGCTTAGAATTCTAGGTCTGCAAGTTACTAGCTGTAAGACCATGGATAGGTTATTTAACTCTTTCCTTCACCTTACTTATCTGTCAAGTGGGGATGATAATAGTCGTACATACCTTGGAGACATAAGTGCAAATGTAAACTTGGCACTTGGTAACTATACTAGTTTAGTGTTAGCATTATTTTGATTATTACGAAAGAAGAACTGAGTGTAATAGTTGTAGACCCAGATCTTTGACAAACTAAACACTTGACCTTGAGTAAATTACTATGTCTCTGGGTCTCTGTTTTCATCTGTGAAATGAGTACTGTAAGGGCCCTTTCAGCTCTAAAATTCAATAAATCTATGAAATGTGAAAAGCATGGCTAACTTTGACCTCTCAGATCATGACCACTGAGGGTAAGGCATTTATTTTCCTTGCCCAGAAGGGACCAGAGAAGTCTTGAAGCATGGCATTGTTTCATACATAAATCAAGCCCTCATTTTGTTTGGAAATCTGGTTTCCATTGTAAGCAGGGCAGTTTTTCACCTGGCATCTGATGAATAAGAAATGGTAGAAATTGAGGATTAAATATATTTATGATATCCTATTGTTATATATAGTAACCAATCGTTAATAATATCATATATATATATATATATATATATATATATATATATATATCCCTTATATATAAAGAGAGATTTATTATAAGGAACTGGTTCATGTATCAATAGTTATGGAGGCCGAGAAATCCCAATATCCAGTCTGCAAGCTGGAGACCCAGGAGGGCTAATATGTAGTTCTAGTCTGAGTTCAAAGCCCTGAGAACCAGGAGACCTGATGGTTTAAGTTCCAGATCAAAAGCTGGTGAGCTCAAGGCCCCAAAGCTGATGTTTCAGTCTAAGTTTGAGGGCTGCGAAAAAGACAATGTCCCAACTCAAACAGTCAAGCAGGAGGAGTTCCCTCTTACTTAGCCTTTTTGTTCTACTCAGGTCTTCAATTGATTGGATGAGGTCCACCCACATTCAGGAAGTCAATCTGCTTTACTCAGTCTAAGGATTCAAATGTTAATCTCATCCAGAAACATCTTCAGGGACACACCAGAATAATGTTTGCCTAGTTGCCCAGGCAAATTAACGCATAAAATTAACCATTACAGTTACCTTCCTATAAATGCCAATTCTTATATTTGCATTAAAAGCCAAGGCTCTTAGACATTTGGGGGGACGCCTACGCATGAATGAAAAAAATTAAAATAAACAGAGAACTAGCTTTCTAGAGAAAGAGAGATAATTTTAGGAGCATATGAAAACTTGAGAGAAAAGCACTGTGCACAAACAGATTTGTGGCATTAATACATACGTAAAACAAGAAGAGGATGCAATTGTGAAGGAATGATCCAAGATTAATAAAGATCTCTTTGCAATTAAAAATATGAATACTGGGCTTCCCTGGTGGCGCAGTGGTTGAGAATCTGCCTGCTAATGCGGGGGACATGGGTTCGAGCCCTGGTCTGGGAAGATCCCACATGCCGCGGAGCAACTAGGCCCGTGAGCCACAACTACTGAGCCTGCGCGTCTGGAGCCTGTGCTCCGCGACGAGAGGCCACGATAGTGAGAGGCCCGCACACAGCGATGAAGAGTGGCCCCCGCTCGCCGCAACTAGAGAAAGCCCTCGCCCAGAAACGAAGACCCAACACAGCCAAAAATAAACAAATAACTAAATAAATAATAAAAATAAAGGAATTCCCTTAAAAAAAAATATGAATACTGGGGCTTCCCTGGTGGCGCAGTGTTTGAGAGTCCGTCTGCCGCTGCAGGGGACACGGGTTCGTGCCCCGGTCTGGGAAGATCCCACATGCCGCGAAGCGGCTGGGCCCGTGAGCCATGGCCGCTGAGCCTGCGCGTCCGGAGCCTGTGCTCCGCAACGGGAGAGGCCACAACAGTGAGAGGCCCGTGTACCACACACACACAAAAAGAATGAATACTGGAGTATGAAGTTCAAAAAAAGGTTGTTAGGTAAAGTTCAGATTATTGACCCCTAAAAGACAAAGTGAAAAAAATTACGAAAAAAAAATCAGAGGTGTAGAAATCACCTATAAATTTCAGAAATATATACCAAAGAAAGTACAGTGAATAAATAAGAAACTTTCCAAAACCTGAGGAGAGAGGTGATTCTTTAATTGGGAGGTCTAATTTAAAGGCCCACCATGTGAAAATAGTGAGACTAAAGAAAATTTTTTTTTAATTTTCCGGAGAAAAATAGGTGATTTCCATAAAAGTGAGAATTACCTTAACCCTAACACCATCATCCACATTGGATTTCAGAAGAGAATGGAGCACTCTTTTTTTTATAAATTTATTTGTTTATTTTTGGCTGCATTGGGCCTTCATTGCTGTGCGCGGGATTTCTCTAGTTGTGGCGAGCAGGGACCACTCTTCGTTGCCATGAGTGGGCTTCTCGTTGCAGTGGCTTCTCTTGTGGCGGAGCACAGGCTCTAGGCACACAGGCTTCAGTAGTTGTGGCATGTGGGCTCAGTAGTTGTGGCTTGCAGGCTCTAGAGTGCAGGCTCAGTAGTTGTGGCACACGGGCTTAGTTACTCCACGGCATGTGGGATCTTCCCAGACCAGGGTTCGAACCCGTGTCCCCTGCATTGGCAGGCGGATTCTTAACCACTGCACCACCAGGGAAGCCTAGCACTCTTTTCAAAGTACCATTAAGTAATGACTTTCAAGTAGAATTCCATTCCAACCAAATTATCATAATAATTAATTAATAATTAACATGAACATGCTTTATATTTTTTAAAAAGCACACAATATGGATAAAGTTAAAATCCTTCTTGTCCACTGCATCCAATCGCAAAAACAAAAAAGAGGTTATCAATCACTTCTGTCATTATTGTGTGCAGGCTTTTAGGTGTTTTTCTATATAAATAAAGCTGAAATAAATAATTTTCTGTTTTGTCTTGTTTGAACATAAATAGCAGTTTGCTTTTCAACTTAAGGACATATCTGTATTCTCTTTATGTATCCACATAGGAACCCCACGTCATTGTTTTTAACTACCGTGTCATATTTCAGAGCATAAATGCACTACAATTTATTCAATCACTCACCTATCAGTGGACAGTTAGACTCTTCTCTAATTTTTGTTTTCTTTTATAAACAGTGCAACAGTGAACACCCTTGTACAAGCCTCCTGGTGTCTGAGACTAATTTTCTGCAAAAAAAATACTTCTCTATTTATTCATTCATTCATTCATTCATTGCCTATGATGAATGTCCCCAGGGCCTCCTTATTTCTCTGTCTTAGCTTTCTGTAAGTATGACAAGTTTTGTTATGTCACTCAGGGTTCATGATCTTTTCTTTCCTTCTGTGTTGTGTTGAGTAAGATTAAGGGGCCTTCTGACAGAAATCTCTAAACTATCATTTTTATGATTCATTTCTGCACTACGACATTTACTCAGTATTATAGAATTATAATTTCCTATCTTGAGGGACAAAGATAGGACTAAATTCCCTAAGATGCTTTTCTTGACAAATACTTAAGGGTAAAAATCAAGCTGCTAAATCTTTACCTTTTATGTCTGTTAGCTTTGAGTTATTCTGCAACTTGGGCTCTAAGGGTAAATTAGCTCTTCTAGTCAATTCAACTAAGAATCGGTCAGCAGTTAGGTCCTAAAAATCTATTCTGAAGAATTCTAAAGTATCCATAATCCTCCTTACATTACATTCTTCTTGGGAATCTCTTTTTATAGCAATTTTCTTTCTGTGTTTAGTGATTGCTCTTGAAAGAAAGTCACAAGTAAGAAATGCATTCAAATGCCTAAATATGCCATCAAAGATTTAAGGAAAGATCAAGAGCCAGTGACATTTATTGGTGTCTTAGATATATGCATTGTATAACTTAATCCTTATCACAAATATTAAAGGTAGATATTGCCTTCATTTTATAGACTGTCTAACTAAAGCGTGGAAAGAAAAAGTAACTTCCTCCTAGTCTCACAACTTATAAATGATACAAGGGACCTCAATATATCACACAATCTCCTTTGGTGCAGTGAACACAATTTCAGTTTGAATCCCAACTAGACCTCTCTTTAATAGTCTACTCTTAAGCAAATCATTTTCTGTTTCCTAGATCTCCGTTTCCTTCTCTGTGAAATAAAGTTCAGTGAAAATTGCCTTATAGCCCTAAATTTATATAAATCATTTATTGAATACCCGTTACATATTAGTGCTGATATTAAGTAATGTTAGTGCTAAGTGTGCACTTATTCTATGGAGGATTAGTTAATGAAAGTTTAAAGTGCTCTACTCTAATTCCAACTCTGGGGAGTTGGAGAAAGTCTCCCTGAGGAAGAGAGACTTGAGCTGAGATATGAAGGAGAAATAGGAGTTATCTAGCCTGGGAATGAGATTGGAAGTGAGGAGGATTGCCAAGGTCTTAAGATAGGAGAGAATATGGTTAGTGGATGGACCCAAAAGATAGCCAGTGTGAATAAAACAGGGAAATCTAGGAGCATCATGGCACAAGATGAGACAGTAAAGTTAGGAGCCAGGCCATCTGGGTATGTAGACTCTGTGAAGACTGTGATCTTCATCTTAAGAATTACAGAAAGTCTTTCTACTATTTGAGGTAATTAGGGAAGAAGAAGCTTGGCTAACATGATCAGAATTGCATTTTGAAAAGCTCACTCAGGACTCTTGGTGGAGAACTAATTAGAGGGAAAGAAATGGATGCAAGGAGATCACTTAGGAGATTGTCCAAGCAAGAGGTAATGGTAGCTTGGACTGGAGAGGCCATAGTAGAAATGGAGATGAATGGACATACTAATTTTATTTTGGAGGTGACAATATAAAGGAGTTGGCAACAGTTAGGAATGATAGATAAGATACAGGGGATGAAAAATACAAAGATGTCAAGGGGAACTCCAGCCTTTGTTGCTTGTTTGGTTCCTTGCTTTTGCTTGATTTTGCACTACCAGGAGGACTATGGTACTATTCGCTGAAATGGGGCACAATAGAAGAAAGCCAGAGAGGAGTGAACATGAATTTGGCTTTGAAATTGTTGAGTTTGAAAATATTTAAGACATAGAAATAGAAATGACAGCTAAGAAGCTGGAAATCCAAGATCTGGGTCAGAGATGTAAATATATGCAGAGAGTCACTGCATATACATGGGGATTAGAGCCTTGAACATGGGTGAGATGACTTAGGGACAGAGTAAAGAGGAAAAGAGAGAAGAGCCTAGCATTGAGCTTTGAAGAAGCTTCCAATAATTGCCAATTGGTGAAAGAAAATGCACAAGTAGAGAAAAAAATTGTAAACATTTATGGAGGGTTTTTATTTGTTTCTGTGATGAAATGTTTTCTGGGTCAAAAAATGATCTGACCCATGTAAAATCTTTCAAATTTCATTTCTTTAAAAAATACTAGCCAGGCAAACAACTAATCTGTGGTCAAATGTGGCCTCTTGACAACCATATTGTGACTTCTGTTTTAGGGAAATTAAAGTAGACCGGGGCATAGACAATGTTTGGAAGAATTGTGTGAGTGACAGTAAAGCACCACTTCTACTCAGATTGGAAAAATGTTTCTGGGGATGAGGGGAAGGAGAGACAGAGGGGAAGCAAGGAGACTGAGACCAGAGGCTGGAATAATTCTGGGCCCTTCTTTTTGGGTTAGTGTTCTGGGGAGTTGGAAAGACCCAACGGGAAGCTGGAGGACCAAAGGGCAAAGAGATTTATACTCTAAAAGTCTGTTTGGATTCTCAGAGTGACCACAAAGTCGAGGTTAGCAAGTGGTTGTGTAGGGGCCACGCAGAGAGGAATGAAGTGTAAACAGACTGATGGCCAACAATCTAGCAATGCCTTGGCACTTGACAAGGATATGAGGAAAAGGGCTTCCTCTCCTCGTCGTTATTGGTCATATGACTTGTGGAGATATATTTGTGGGTATAAATTTGGTATTACTTATCAAAATAAATAATGTATATGCTTTAACCAAGAAATTCTGTGTAAAACTTTAATCTGACAGTGATAGAGTAGTCCTATCTTGCAATCCCAAGCTGTGTTTAGTCAATGCTACTTGCTGCCTTGGAGATTCTATGAGGTACCTGCCATTCTTTATTAAATTGCCTTCTGTGGTAACTGGCTAGAATGGACTCTGTTGCTTACAACAAGAGATTCTGAATTATATAAGAAGAATCACAGAATTTTGAAGTTGATAAGACACTTACAGCTCATTTTCTCCAAAGCCTTTTCAGCCCTAATAACCCATTCTTTTATTTTCCCATTTGAAAATTTTTTACTAGAAAACGAAATTATCCTTGACTTGTTCACCCTTTTTATAAACAAAAGACACAAAATGCTAATTATTGTGAACTAACAGAATTCTAGACAAAGCCAAAAAAATGATATTATGTTTGCTCTCTACAAATATAATATGGATAAAATATCAGATTTTCACCAGCTTTCTTGAAATATTAAAAATAGTGTATCCATTATTAATTTTTTGGTTCTAGTTTGAAAGATCCTGCTATATCCTTCTCATCTTCATGCTGAATCAACAACAGCTCAAGAATGCGGATACTTTGTCTAAGATGACACGGCTAAACAAATGCAGAACTTGAAGGAGAACCTGCCTTTGGATAATAGCACACTTTATCAGGCACCAAAGAAAGACATACCACCTCTCTGAGGCATCACCACATGATTCATCCAAATATTTATTGAGTGCCTACTCTGTGTCTGGTACTGGTGCAGGCACTGAGGATATACCAAGGAATAAGATGCATAAGATCCTGCCTTCATACTAGTGGGAAAAGACGGACAGCAAATAAGAAAATAGAGATAAACCTAACTTTGGGTGGTGCTGAATGCTGTGCTAAATAATAACAGTAATAATAATAATTAATAAACAGAAGGGTAGAGAGTGGAGGGTGAGGGTGGTCAAGGAAGGCCTCACTGAGGAAGTGGTCTTTGGGCTGAGACATAAAAGCTTTTCAACACAAAAGATTAGAGACAGAGCACTTTAAACAGAGAAAAGAGCAAATGCAAAGTCCCCAAGGCTGAAGCAAACTGTGCGTTTAGAAGAACAGCAAGATGGTGATCAAGGGGAAACAGTGGAACATGAGGCCAGAGAGGGACAAGGTAGGATCAAAATAATACTCCTGTTGAAGGAGGAATTTGGATTCTTTTTATAGATTCAATGGAAAGACAATAAAACCTTTTGAGCAAGGGAATAACGTGATCCATTTTCCTTTTTTAAAAAATCACTCTGGCTCCTGCCTAGTGAATGAGTGTTCAAAGGGACAGAAGTGGTCTGATTTCTGTTGTACATAGTTGTATTTGCTTCTTTGTTTCTTTGTTTATTTCAGGTTAGTGTATAGACCTAACAAACAGGAAAGACTAGAGAAAATGAACTGAAGGCAAAGTTCATTCGTTTCCTCCGGTACCAATAGTAATAAGGGATTAATGTATGTTTGGGGGACAATAACAAGACTAACAGTTTATGTTATTTTAGGAAGATGCAAGCTTATGACTACTAAGTCATCCATCAAAAATGTCATTCCTTAAAACCACACAGTCATACTATGATAGATTTGAAATATTTGCTTTTCTATGATAAGCCTTAGTGCAGTAATTTTTCTTCGTATCAGTTTGTACTATGCGTATACATATTAATTTAATGACACTTGAATATTTTTAATTGAAGTATAGTTAATTGACCATGTTGTGTTAGTTTCAAGAGTACAGCAAAGTGATCCAGTTATACATACATATATATTATATATGTATATACATATACATACATATATACTATATATGTGTATATATATATATGTACATGTATATATATTCTTTTTCAGATCATTTTCCACTGTAGGTTATTAAGGTTATTACAAGATATTGAGTATAGTTCCCTGTGCTACAAAGTAGGTCTTTGTTGTTTACCTATTTTATATGCAGTAGGGTGTACATGTTAATCCCAAACTCCTAATTTATCTCTCCCATCTCCACCACCCTCTATCCCAATTGGTAACCATAAGCTTGTTTCCTATGTCTGTGAGTCTGTTTCTATTTGGAAATAAATTCACTTGTATTATGTTTTGAGGCAGGAGATAGATGGGCCCTAGGCTGAGCAGCTGGAATCTGTTCCCTGTGAACAGATACTTCAAGATAAGGATAATGGCAGGAGCAATGAGGGGCTGAGTCCTGCTTGGATAAGAGATAAAGAGACCACATATTTCTCATTCTTGAGGTCAAGGAGACCCCCAAGCTACACATGTGCAGAAAGGATCCTCAGGGGAGGAGGTGCCAGACCATAATATGTTCTGTCAACTTCCCAGAGACCCTTGCACTTGAATCCATCTTGGCTAAAAGATGTGCATGCACACAGAGGAGGGCCTGAGTCAGACCAAATTCAGACTCAAAGCCAGACAAAGCAAGATGATTGGCCAGAGGGAACCTGGAAAAACTGCCCCCATATAAGTGATTTAATCCACCCCAAAAGCTCATCTCCCTCTCCCTCCCCCTCCCCCTCTCCCCCTCCCTCCCTCCCTCCCCGTCCCCTCAGAGCCTGCCCATGCTTTCTCCGCACGCATCTTCTCTCCTAATAAACACTTTACTAGTCTCACTGCTTTTTGTCTCTTTGCTGAATTTTTTCGTCAAAGCAGACAAGAGCCAGGGCCCTGCTCCTAGCCACTAGTCAGTCTCTGGTAGTCTAGCGGTTAGGATTCGGCGCTCTCACCACCTCGGCCCAGATTCGGTCCCTGGTCGGGGAACTGAGATCCTGCTTCAAGCAGCCACATGCCGCAGCTGCCCTACAGCCACACGAGACCAATATCATATGATATTTGTCTTTCTCTGACAGTTGAATATTAAGGTTGCTCAGCATATAGATGCTCTGAATATAAAGGCTCTGAAGGAGCTGAAATAACCTGTCAATTAAAGAATATGTGTTTCAGAAGCACTTAACCAAGAAACCATAATGACTCAGAGTGGGCTTGCTAAAGTGGAATGGGGAAACCAACTCATGACAGCTCTTCTCAGGCCAGTGAGAGGACAAAAGATGTCTTCAGCACCACTGGACTGATCTGACCAAATAGGTTCAAGGGTAGATTGCAAGGAAGTGTAATTTTAAAATAGTATTCTTTTTCCTGTGTTCTTCTCCTTCAAGTTTTCTGGCCCTCAAGTTCCAGGCAAAATAAAAGTTTAAAAGTAAACTATAGTGCTGGCTGAATAGTAGGAAGTTGAGCCCATGTGTTGGCTAGACCTTTTCCAATAGGGAAGCATAAGGAATTTACAGTAAAACGAACTAGTACAAATACTCTTATCCTTAAAATGTATGTTTTATTCTTTTTAAATTGAAGTATAGTTAATTTACAATGTCATGTTAGTTTCTGGTGTACAGCAAAGTGATTCAGTTATATATATATAATAAATATATATTCTTTCTCATTATGGTTTATTACAAGATATTGAATATACTTCCCTGTGCTATACAGTAGGACCTTGTTGTTTATCTATCTTGTATATAGTAACTGCTAATCCCAAATTCCTAATTTATCCCTCCCCCCTGTTTTATTCTTATCAGTAGTAATACTAGTTAACCTTGTTGACCACTTACTGCACACCAGGTGTTGCGCTAAGGTTCCACACAATATCTCAGTTGATCCTTTCTACAACCCTGTCAAGAAGATATTACCAGGTATTCTTTGTGTACATGGGGAAATAGAGGCTCAGTATGGTTAAATAATTTCTTTAGGTTCACAAAGATTCTAAGCTACAGAAATTAAGGATAGAACCTGGCCTCCTGCATCCTTCCTGCATTCACTAAATTGCAACACCAACTGTCAGAAATTATTGCCCCTTCATTAACTCTAAGTAGCGTCAAAATGAGATCACCTGACATGACCCACACTACACAAGGCAATGTTTTGAAAATGGGCCTTTTACTAAACTGCCAAAGTCCACAATAGTTTTTCAACAGATCTCCTCTGGTTTATCTGACAGAATGATTTGCATCTTTTTTTTTTTAAAGATTCCCTACCTTTTTTAAAATATAAATTTATTTATTTATTTATGGCTGCATCGGGTCTTTTTTGTTGCACACAGGCTTTCTCTAGTTGCAATGAGCGGGGGCTGCTCTTCATTGTGGTGTGCGGGCTTATTGTGGTGGCTTCTCTTGTTGTGGAGCATGGGCTCTAGGCATGCAGGCTTCAGTAGTTGTGGCACACTGGATCAGTAGTTGTGGCTCACGGGCCCTAGAGCGCAGGCTCAGTAGTTGTGGCGCATGGGCTTAGTTGCTCCGTGGCATGCGGGATCTTCCCAGACCAGGGATTGAACCCGAGTCCCCTGTGTTGGCAGGCAGATTCTTAACTGCTGCACCACCCGGGTAGTCCCAATGATTTGCATCTTAAAAGATGTAGAATTGCATACAAACAAGTTCAAAGCTTGAGTAAATCTTTATAACTAATTCCCCTGAAGCAAGGAGTCTTTGTTTTCCTCTTTGCATAGCAACTTCAAAATTCTAGAATGTCCTAGATCATCTGAAAACCACATCACTTGATGATTTTTTGTCCCCAGATGGACCCAGCATCCATGGAAGAGTGCATTTAAGGGTTATCAGCACAGTACAAAATATGGCCAAGCCTCTTTTTCTCCCAATTCACAAAATGAATACTCAGGTTTCTCTTACTTGGAGGTTGAGCATGATAATTATTGAGCGGTTGTGAAAATTTCCAGCATTCTGTGCTAAGGATGAGGGTTCTTGGTATTTCTTCCATCCTGCCCTCACTCTCTAATTCTACTGCCAAGATCTATATACAAGCCCCCTAGATCCTGGTGCTAAGGATAGAAATATTTGTCCAATGAATGAATGAATGTTTTCTGAAAATTGGAAAGAACTGGGGGCAAAAACATATATATATATAAAGGTTTAGTACATTAAAAAGGCAAGTAAAATGCCTATCTACTTTATCACATTTCTAGGATCAAGAAGAACCATTTTGTTATGTGACCAGTCCTTAAACAAAATTGAGACACAGACAAAATTTACCCAACTAATGTGTTGATTCTTACTGGATGTTGTCAAGGGCAAACATTTACTCGATACGTTATGCCTCAGCTCCTTCCCTTGACAGTCTATTCCCCCACCCACTTCCCAGTTGTCCTGATACTGTCTGGCTGACGTTGATTTATTAAATACATATTTATCAGGCACTTACTATGTATCAGGCTCCTTTGTTGGATCTTGGGATACATCTGATCCAGACAAAGATCTTGGCATTCATGGAACTTACATTCTACTGTCCTAGGAAAATGCTTTGATTGGTATTCAACTTCCTCTTAATAAAACTAGTTATGGATCACAAAAGTGGAATTAAAGCTCAAGAAAATTACTTGAGAAAATTAGAAGAATGCTTGGTTGCATTTTTCTAATAGACCTGCAATAGCTGTTTCCAAAATATTAAAGAACAGCAACTTGCAGAGAACTTGATATACTTTATTAAAAATATGTTTGTATAAGTATAGGAAAACTCCATCAGGAAGTACACACAACGGTTAAGGGAGGGTTGGAGGGAATACATAGAATTGATTACTTCTTCCTTTGCACAGATATTCACTGCTTAAATTTGTTGAATGGAAGTACATTATTTTTGTAAATTAAAGATATCCAATACAGATTTATTCATTTATTTAATGTGACCTGATTTTCAAATCATCGATTGAGAGATTAAACTAGACTGGCAATTCTCAATCGTTTCTCCACTCATGGCAGGTGACATTCACATGTATAACACATTCCCAAAGGTATAACCAGACCTATGTGTAATTCCCTGGCAGGAATCTACCTTTTTCTCTCCTACTAAGGATAGCGTGTCAGAAGCTAGATGTCAAGGAGAATAACATTATTATGGGGATAACCTTAAATGACTTTCATTCATAGATACAGATGTAAATAGAGACAGAGACAGAAATGTGCAATAGATACAGCTACTCGTATAGTTACAGTGGGAAAAAAAAAACCTTCGTGGCTTCACTAGTGTTGGTAACAAATTACCTGTGACGTAATTACAAAACACTAGAATGTCAGAGAAGTGAAAGTAAAACAAACAAACAAAATTGGTCTTAGACCTTGCTGCTCAATACGTGCTCCACAGACCAGCAGTACTGGCCTTACCCGGGACCTTATTAGACCTACAGAATCTCAGGCCCCTCCTCCATGCCTGCTGAATCAAAATTTGCATTTTAGGGCTTCCCTGGTGGCGCAGTGGTTGAGAGTCTGCCTGCCGATGCAGGGGACACGGGTTCGTGCCCCGGTCCGGGAAGATCCCACATGCCGCGGAGCGGCTGGGCCCGTGAGCCATGGCCGCTGAGCCTGTGCGTCCGGAGCCTGTGCTCCGCAACAGGAGAGGCCACAACAGTGAGAGGCCCGCGTACCACAAAAAAAAAAAAAAAAAATTGCATTTTAACAAGATCTCTATATGATTCACAAGCACATTAAAGTTTGAGAAGCACTGGCCTAGATAAATGTTGAGTTCCTTTCAACTCAGAGATTTGGGAAATCTAGGTAAAAGTGACAGGACCAGATATGACCTCAGCCCCCGCAATAAAATCGAACCTTCTATGTGCCTGCTTCCATGCTTCCAAAATTTCAAATGACCTTTCATCCTTCAAGCATTAACCATGCTACCAAAGGAGACAAACTGTTTTCTGGAGAACAGTTGCTATTCAGTGTTCGGCTGCTGCCAGATTGTTTCCACACACAACTGCAATTCATAACTCAAGCATCTGCTCTGACTTTCAAGATTCGAAGCATTAGGTGCAACAGTTTTGAGTTTGTGATTTCATCTTCATACCCACCCTCACCCCCATGACTATTGGCACGTATCTAAAGATCGATCAGAAAATAAAACCATAAAACAAAACGGTACTATAATTTGAAAGACAGGAGTGCTTTGAAACTTTTCATTATGTTGTCAAAAAAGAAAATCGGTGTTTGTAAGTATTCAGTACTTGACGGTGGTTTTCTCATACATGACTTCGCGTCTGCAGTGTGCTACCCAGTATCAGTTTTGCAGCAATGCATTACATATATACACATGTCATACGAATGATTTTTATCTTGTAGTTTGGAACTGATCGGGAAAAGACTTTCTCTACTACAGGTTCCTTGATGAACAGACAAAGGGAGGGATTTCTCTTTTTCTTTGTAAGAAGATTGGGTCACTAACGCAAGCAGCTTACTGAAAAATAATAAACCTCACGATATACTGAATCTCACTTTCCTCATGTCTCTTTGCCTTATTCTGTTTTTCTCTATAGGAAAAATTTTCCAAATGCCTTGGAAAATGTTACCAGACCAAGCCTAAATTCATAAACCTGATTCATCTATTTTTCTTTGGCTATTGTCTTCTCTTTGGTCCTTCATGGCTTTCTTTTAGAGTCCATGCATCTCAGTTTCTTGTTGATACTCAGAGGGGCAAATGTCATCTTAATAATAGTTATAAGTTGCCCAAGAGCCATTTCTCATTAGATGATGGCAGGCCCTGTCATATTCAATACTTCCCCATGAAAAAGTAAAATGAAAAAGAAAAGGGACTTTATTTCTGAAATATTTGGAAGTATAATGGCACAGAGAAATAGGAAATGGAATAATTCAGGGCACAACTGACCCTAATAAGACTTCAACAAACAATAGAGACAGAGATATATTGCCTGAGCCGTGAAGCAATTTTCTGCTTTGTCTTTTTTTTTTAAGTGTATACTTCTCAAAAAAACTGATGATAAAATATGTCATTTTGAGCACAATTATCAAAAGTGACCGTTTTGCATTGGGATGGGGGCCAATCTCTTTGAAGAACTGAGTCCATCCACTGCAGGAGGATTTTCTATTAAGGCTAAGGCAGCCCTCAGCTGGGACAACCCCAAACAATGACTGTCTGATGGGTCCACCTGCATTGATCCCTGCTATTTACTAATGAGAGCATTTCTCAAGCCCCTCCCGTGTGCATCAGCAGCTACAGGGGACACATAGGACATCAGAAACGTGATATCTACATGTTACATACTTTCCGTCTAGTGTTATTTGGAGTCCTTGTAAAAAGTGAGCCATGAGAGCCACTGAGAGATTGGCTGTTTGATGCTTGGACAAATATGGCCAGTCTCACCTGTGGGGGACCATCTGGGAGATGAGGTTTCAGGGGCGTCAAGAAAGTTGCATTGTCCAAAAGAACATATCCTGCAACCGCTACTTAGATGCCTAAAATAGCACCAACCCACCATCCTATTAAGTATGTATAGGTCTATGCAACCTGTTACAATGACAATTCCCTGGAGGAAAGTTATCAGCTAAGAGAAATTTACTCTGCCTTTGCAGAATAATTATTCATGCGATTCTGGTTTGTACTGAGAAAGTGCAGACAACAGTGGAGCATCAGTTGGAGGGAATGCCAGAGAACCCACCCTGCCAATTCCTTCTTTTACTTTTCTTTCTACATGTGCAATCACCACAAGTCGTCAATGTGAATGTTTGATTAAACGAAGAGTGATGGGCCCCTTCTTGTATATTGTTATAAAGGGTATAGCAATCCTAGTGCTGCCACATATCACAGATCAGTCCCCCAAACCATTTGTACTCATCTGCGATGGGCCACCTTCACCATCCTCTGCCTGATGTCACCTTCCCTGGCTTCTCTTCACCTCAGTGCCTAGTATAAAAAAAGACCTATATACGAAGCTTTCTTGGTCCCCCTCAGGCAGAATGAACTTCTCTCCCTTTGTACTCCATTTTGTGCTTGCTTGGCTTTCCAGAGAATAGGGAGTATTGCCTCCAGCTGTGGATCTGGACTTGTCTGAGTCACCTGCCAGATGGGGCAGGATATCTTCTATTCCAGTAGTTCTCATGGCAGCTCCTGGACCAACACCATTAGCATCACCTGGGAACTTCCTAGAAAATACAACTTCCGGAACTCGGCCTGCCCCAAGCTCTACTGAATCAGGGGGTTCTGATGCTCAGTGAAGTTTGACAGGCAACACGTTGGCATGACTAAGATAGCACCAAACTCCACTGCTAGGTTTACTTCTGTTGATTAGAGCTGAAATGTGTTAACCTTAGTTACTGGACCGGTTGTCAGAAAGGAAGAAGATTCTGTCGGGTTACATCAGCCAGAATAAATTGTCAGCTGACACTCTTTGCATGTGGTAGAGTCACAAATACTATAAATCATTGACTGGAATCTGATGACAGCTTTCCTGCCCCACCTCCCTGCACGTAACATCTTGTTAGTGAGTCGTGCGGATGCTAATAATATACTTACTGCATCTTCTAAGAAATCTGATGATTCTGGGAGTTATTTTTCTTTTTGTGTGTGAAACATCATAAAAAAGAATTGCAGCATTTCATTTCTTTTTCTATTACACTCTCTTGCTGTTTTCATAATACTCTTTCTAAAATACAGATGTATAATAACAAGAAAATTTGTTTCCAGAAGAGAATGGCTCACACGTTGGGTTATATCTGTGTGTGTGTGTTTTTCTCCCCAGCCATATTTGTACACATGGGAAATAATCCTGCTATAATGTCATCTTTAAAGGTCTCCCTCAAGGAACCTCAGTGTTGTCAGCAAAATTGAATTCTGCTGCCCTAGATCACATTATTGCTTTTCTAATTTGACTATGGCTCATCCAGAGCTACAAAACTTGGTCAGCTGGGCTATAGATACCTTGCCCCAAAAACTTTCTCACTTGTGCCTCCAGCTGAACTTGCTAGCCCCTCATGTTTTTGTTTTGTTTTGTTTTGTTTTGCGGTACGTGGGCCTCTCACTGCTGTGGCCTCTCCCGTTGTGGACGCGCAGGCTCAGCGGCCATGGCTCACGGGCCCAGCCGCTCCACGGCATATGGGATCTTCCCGGACCGGGGCACGAACCCGTGTCCCCTGCATCAGCAGGCGGACTCTCAACCACTGTGCCACCAGGGAAGCCCGCCCCTCATGTTTGAACTTGAGCTTCAGAGGGCCCGAGTTTCAGGTTTTTAATACTTCTGAAAATGGCCGTTTTGCTCCTTCTTTTCTTCTTTTAAAGTGCTGGTGCTACTGGAGAATGGCACAGGCCAAGGAGACAGGGATGTCAATATCTGATTGGAATATGAGACCCACATTGGGACCCCTGGCTCCTACCACTTCTAGAGGTGGCAGGTAGCAAATAGGAAAGTGCGCTGCCAAAGCAGTCCCAGAGGATCTGGATTTTTAGTGCTGGCTGTGCCACTAACCACCTGTGTGACCCTGGGCAAGTCACCATAACTTTCTGGTCCTCAGTCTTCGCAGCCAGGCAGTAAGAGCTTGGATGATCTGACTTTCAGTATTTCCGTCTAAGCCTTAATAATACTTTCTGGACTCTAATTTTATAATGTTTATAAATAAAAATAGTTGATAAGCTTTTAAGGATCACATGGTAGCTCTATTTTTAGTTTTTTAACGAATATACCTGGAGAAAACCGTAATTCAAAAAGATACATGTACCCCAATGTTCACAGCAGCACTATTTACAATAGCCAAGACATGGAAGCAACCTAAATGTCCATCGACAGATGAATAAAGAAGACATGATATATATACAAAATGGAATATTACTCAGCCATAAAAAGAATGAAATAATGCCATTTGCAGCAACATGGCTGGACCTAGAGAGTTTCTTTTTTTTTAATTTGATTTTTGGGGGGCTGTGTTGGGTCTTCGGTGCTGTGCACAGGCTTTCTCTAGTTGCAGCGAGTGGAGGCTACTCTGCGTTGCGGTGCGCGGGCTTCTCATTGCGGTGGCTTCTCTTGTTGCGGAGCATGGGCTCTAGGCTCACGGGCTTCAGTAGTTGTGGCACGTGGGCTCAGTAGTTGTGGCACGCGGGCTTAGTTGTTCCACAGCATGTAGGATTTTCCCAGACTAGGGATTGAACCTGTGTCCACTGCATTGGCAGGCGGATTTTTAACCACTGTGCCACCAGGGAAGTCCCTAGAGATTCTTATACTAAGTGAAGTAAGCCAGACAGAGAAAGACAAATATATGATATCGCTTATATGTGGGATCTAAAAACATGATACAAATGAACTTATTTACAAAACAGAAACAGACTCACAGACATAGAAAACAAACTTATGGTTACCAAAGGGGAAAGTAGGTGGGGGGGAGGGATAAGTTAGGACTTTGGGATTAACATATATACACTACTATATATAAAATAAACAACAAGGACCTACTGTATAGCACAGGGAACTATACTCAATATTTTGTAATAACCTATAAGGGAAAAGAATCTGAAAAAGAATATGTGTGTGCGTGTGTGTGTGTGTGTATGTGTGTATAACGGAATCACTTTTGCTGTACACCTGAAACTAACACAACATTGTAAATCAACTATACTTCAATTAAAAAATAAAATTAAAAAATGATAAGTGTGAGTTCTATTTTATCAATAGCTCCTTCCCTGACCAAGCAGGGTCAAGAGCAAGAGGTTGAGCACCTTTTCATTTCCCTAACCATGAAATATCTTAGCATCCTTTAGGGAGCAGGGAGAACATTTCTCTACTACACACCCTTCAGCCCTTTTCTTTTCTTTTTTCTTTTCAGCCCGTTTCTGCAAGGCCTGCCTTCTGATATCTTTGCCATTATTTTCTATATAACTCCTGGCAGACATTCCCACTGATGACATTTTTCTTCACTGAACATTCCCAAACTAGATTATCCTCTTGGAAGGGGGCAAAGTTGATGTTTACTATGTAACGTCAGAAATTCTCATTGATGTCCTGTCTCCTTAGTGACCTGCACTCAGTGAATATGCTGGTCTGAATCACTACAGTAGAAAATCTCCTCACCCCCATTCTCAAAACAAGTGATCACTCAGAAAATCAACCCTTGGGATAAATTGCTTTGGGCAATGACTCTTGCAGTGATTTTCCAATTGACGCCCCCTCCCCAAGTCCCTGTGATGTCTCAGGAGCCACCTCTGAGATCCCAAGCAGTGAGAATTCTGGTGTCCCTACCTCCACGCAGACAGACAAACTCCATTGCTTCCTAGCTCCAATTTTACTAATTTTTATTCTGTAATTCTATGTAATATTTAATTTGTAAAACAAGGTTTACTGGGCTTCCCTGGTGGTTTAGTGGTTAAGAATCCACCTGCCAATGCAGGGGACACGGGTTCGAGCCCTGGTCCGGGAAGATCCCACATGCCGCGGAGCAACGAAGCCCGTGCGCCACAACTACTGAGCCCACGTGCCGCAACTACTGAAGCCTGCTAGCCTAGAGCCCGTGCTCCACAACAAGAGAAGCCACCACAATGAGAAGCCTGCGCACCACAACAAAAGAGTAGCCCCCGCTCGCCACAACTAGAGAAAGCCTGTGCACAGCAACGAAGACCCAACACAGCCAAAAATAAATGAATAAATAAATAAAATTTTTTTTAAATTACTGCTTTAAAACTTACAATGAAAAAGATGGAAAACCACTCTCACTGAACCTCTCTAGATCTGCCCATATTTCCAGGCTCTTCCTTTCAAAAGATTTTTGTTCACTTCCCTCAGTTCATTCACCCACTTTGCAGAAATATGGACATCTGCCGCAGAACATGGACATGTGCCAATGATTGTTTAGGAATTAACGATGAAGTACACAATCCTTCTCTTAGTTTGGGTTCCTCCTGCAAAAGCAGAACCGGAGAAAAAGGCTTTCATTTGGGACTGTGATCCCAGGGGGCAGGATAGCAGGAGAGGGCTTGTGAAACAGGGAAGGAAAGAAGCCAACACGAGTCTGCATGCATCAGTAAGTTGGCCATCCACTCCCCAGGCTCCATCAGGAATCCAGAGTGCAAGGGATTCATGCCCCTCCCCTCTCCCAGCAGGCCTGAAGTCCAGATGGCAGCAAGTGATGTATAAATATACTCTAGCTCCTTCGCCAGTGGGGTGGCGGTAGGCCATGGGGGTAACTCTTCTACATTGACTTCTAGAGTTTCTCAGGAGCATTAAGCTCTAGTTGCCTACAGTAGGAACTGCTTTTCCAATGCATCCTTTGCCTCCTGCCCTTCTCTGTCTCACTTCCCCCATCCCCTACCAGTATTTTCGGCAAATCTCCTCCCGAGTAAACTACTTGCACTTGAGTCCCTGTCTCAGGGTCAGCTTCCAAGGGAAGCCAATCTAAGGCAGGGATATTTAATAGAATATCAGAAATTTGGGTTTGGAATATGAGAGAGAGAAATATAGATTCAAAACCAAATAGCACTTTTATTTTTATATTACACAATATCCAACATAATTCTCCAAGTACTGTGGACAATTCTTGGGTGGACTGATGTACACCTTCAGATGCTACATGGCTGAACTAGTATTAATCTCCACTTCTGGCAGCATGATTGGTCCCAAAAAAGCTGACTGCTTCTCATTGTTTTACTAATTTCTCACCAATGGCACCCAGTAGGACATCTGGGATACCTTCCTTGTTTATGGTAGCTTTTGGTTTCTCAGGTGTTCCAACCTTTGGTTGAGAATTTCTGGTTCCTGGCTTAGTTCTCCTTTTGGACCAATTCCTGTATTTACCGCATTTGGAGAATGGCTGCATGGAAGGGAAATGATTCTTAGTGGAAGAAATGAAACCATGGAGTGATCTACCGTCAGGCTTAACAATCAGTTAGTTTAAATATCAGTGACTTTTTAAATGTATTTTAAAACTGTGATGATAGAACAGCATGCATATTTAGATGTATTTACCAAATATTAACCCACTGAAGACCACTGAAGCACAACCTCACTTTTGTGCATTCAGAATGAAGGTTCTCCTACTGGACATACAGTCAATGGTCACACTAAATATTTGTTGAAAGAAGGGCTTTCTAGGTCTGTATCTAAATTTCATATAACGTGTCATTGACTAGGAAAGTTTTTGTCAGTCTCGGGTGTGTGTGTGTATGTGCGTGTGTGTGTGTGTGTGTGTGTGTGTGTGTGTGTGGTAGAACCACAGACCTATCTGCTCAGCCCTTGTCCTAGGGCAATAACAAGAGAATCATGTAAAGAGGAATGTTGGAAAGAGTGCCGATCTTTTCTAAATTTTCGGCTTGTGGTAATGTTGACTAGATTGAGAGTTTTTAGCTTGATGGCAAACACTCAAAATTTGGATTTTTCTTAGGGCAACTTTCATGAAGCAGATTACTTTTAAATAATGTGCAACTGAGATCTGTAATACCTGGTGATTTCTTTAAAATATTTTGTCTGTGGCCCAGGTCACAAGGTCACAATCACGGTACTCTTGCCCTAGCATGAACCGCCAACGTGTTACTGTATTTCAGAAAACTCAAGAACTTCGGGAGGGCTGACTCATTCTATCTTGAACAGCTTGTATGTTCAGATCACAGTATGTGGGGTGGGTGCTGTGTACACTGAAAAGCAAAATCCCAATGCACTGGATTTTGCTTTTGGATTTTCAGCGTCTCCCTCAACATCCTGTTTACAGCTAAACACGCACAGACCCACTGTGCCTGCCAGCCAGGACCAATTGCGTTTGTGCGGGTCTGTGCTGCCTTTCAGGCAGGTTTTTGAAAAGAGTGGCCTGGAGTATTTCTGAATAATGAAAGTTGGTTTTTTTGCCCCCTCACATACCGGAGGGTTTTCCTGTAGACCTGAAGATCAGCTTTTGAATCCCTGAAAGCCCTTACCACACAATACAGCTTTTTTCAAAGAGTACTGGTATCAGGAGATTCTTTTTCTGAGATGAATAACACAGTTTTAAAGTGATTGCAGAGCTCCTGAAGTTAGTAGGACTTTGGAGAATACAGGACAACTTGAACTTAAGGTACTTAAGACCCCTGTAAAAGTTTTATGGTTCTTTCATGCTTTTGCTTTTGTGTTCTAAAATGTAGAAAGACGTTGAGGGAGAGAAGAGGAAGCAAAATGTTATCAGAAGGGGGAAAAAAAAAACCTCTTGTGAATGCTACCTGGAGGGTAAAATGTGAAACTGGATCTTAATTTCCTTTTTGTTTTTGAGAAGACTGTCACTGCCTATGAAATATGAGGCCTGTGAAAGACAGAATGTTCCAAAGTCACTCTTTGGGACAGTCCCCAACTTCCACATGTGGGGTGTTTTTCTCATGTGACTGATTGAACAAATTGTAACTGACAGTGAAGACTCTGGAGCCCCCTTTTCTCCACTCACAAATCTCAGTCTTCCAATTACCTGTCACCTATCATTTATTCTTCATTCCATAAATATTGTGGTAATACCTACTATATGCCAGCTACAGCATCATGTTGTGAAGCTGAAGACAATCCTGAGAAAAACAGACACCTTCCCCTGTGTCTTGGAATTGACCATCTAGTGTACACAGATAATACACATAATTGCCACAACTCCGAGTGCTGTCAAGGACAATAAGAGAGGCCATGAAAGCACCCTATCTGCTTTGGAGGTCAGGAAACAGGCTCTTGTAAGGCAGCCGTGACTGAGCTGAAATCTGAAGGGCACTGCAGGCTGTGGGAAGAACCCAGGGAAAAACTCTGGGACAGGAAGGGAGGAGAGCGCTCCTGGAACCGAAAGGCCAGCATACAAAGCTAGAGGCAGGGTGCGGAGAACTGGGGTGCAGGGGGAGCCCATCATAGAGCTGCTTTCTGCCTCTTCTGGATTTGGGTCTTTATGTGAAAGAAAATGGGCAGCCGTTAAAGGGTTTGAAAGAGAGATGCGACAAGATCTGATGGCGTTTTTAAAAGACCACACTGAATAGAGGGTGAATGAGAGGTCGGAAGGCAGCAGGAGGGGTGATGGGGATGAGGGCTAGTTCAGAGGCTGTGACGGTGACCCCGACCACAGATGGTGGTGACTTGAATTAGGGTGGCGGCAGAATTGGAGTTTCTTGAAATATTTAAGCCAGTAGCGAAGGGCTGGATAGGAGAAGAAACAATATGTGATCATGGAGGATTGGGGGGGGGGCAGAGGGAGGAGTTCCCAGCCAGTGTAAGTGTCTGGGCATTGGGACCTTTAACCGAGGGTCAGGGTAGGAAGGGTCCTCTAGCCCCTAGGCCTCCAATCTTTCCAACCCAAGGAGTGGCTTTGAAACTTTGGCCTGTGACCCCCAGGGAGAAATACGTTTTACACTGTCCGCCCGCACACAGACAGGGGATAGAGAAATTCACAAGACAGTGCTTCCCCGTTTCATGTGCAACGAAGGCAGATTTCCTATCTTACACTATTAAACAAACAAACAAACAAACAAAAACATAGGTCCTCTTGGCCTCCCCTCCCTCCTCCCCCCAGGCGTTGACGGCGGCGCTGATGGCGGCGGGGACCACTGTGGCATCACCCGCATTTGGACTTTGTGACACCAGGGCCGGGAAGTCCCAGAAGTGGGATGAGTCGAACTTCCTGGCGACCTACCGCCCAGCGTACAGAAACTGAGATTTCATGAAGATGAATGAGCCCGGCGCTCGCCAGCTCGGTCTGGAGGAGGACGGGAAGGAGGTGCAAAGAGTGATTTCGAAACTAAAGAAGCCATGACCCTCGACAGCTTAGCTAATAAATTAGCCACCACTGATACCTCGGAGCTCAACTCTCCAGTGCGGGAGCCGAAGAAGGATGGGGCGCACACCAGCAAAATCTTCCTGGACAAACAAGAGAAACAGTGGCAGTTCGAAATGAAAAGGAAGCTTCACTGCAACCAAGGACTGAACATCAAACTGGCCAGACAGCTGATTTCCAAAGATCTACAACGTTAGGAGGTTGAGGACGAAAACAAAGAAAGTTGGCGTGCCACCAGCCAAGACAAGACTACCACCATGAAAGAATCAGAGGACGGCCCCACCAGCGACGAGGAACTGCAGACCCAGTCATTCAACGACGAGAAGACAACGTTTGATCAACGCTGCAATTGTTTGTCAGATCCAAACCCTGTTCCTATAACCTGCTGCTTCTTGTTCTGTAGAGCTCATGCTTCAAGTACTGAAATACTCATCAGTTAAATTGTACTGCGATAATTAAACGGTAAACTTAGAAGATAATAGGTTAACTGGAAAAATCCCTGCTTGCTATTCTGTCTGGTTCTTTGCCACAAATACCAATTCTGATATTCGTCTAAAGCCCCATTACTTTGAGAAAACTGTTGGTTAATGTACATAGCATATAGCTTTCGATGTGTTAAATGTTTAAAGGGGGACTGATTTATATTCACTTCTAGCTGTACTAACTTTTATAGAAAAGGTTTTGTTACAAAATCTAAGTGCAATTGGTACAGTGGGTTATGTAGTCTGATAAATATTCAGGCTGAAAAATACTTGTCTTTAGGGTGATTGGCCTGTTTAATTGAGAGGAGATATATTATAAGAGTTATTGTTACATTTTACCTTTACATTTTCCCTTTATTTGCTTTCAGTGTTTATAAGGAAATGACTGAATGTTTTCTCAATAAAAAAATAGTCCTTTTTCCATGGATTATCAGGTTAAAATGGTGCCAACGTCTATTTTGTTTTTGTGCACTAGATGGGCAGATTTGATATCAATTATTTGTAAAAGTCTAATATTATCTAAGTGGTTCCTTAGACCTGTCTTACCCTCTCCATGCTTTGTTTCCTCAGTCCTCCTGGGGCATACACAGCACAAGGCTTTATGGAGTATCATAGATTGTCAAAATATTAGAAACTCTTCTTTCTCTCAAATATTCTTTTATTTGTTGCAGTAATGTCACTTCTATTTCAACCATCATGGCCTCTTCAGGCTTTTAATATGTGGAGAAAATAGATTGAATAGCAGAAGTGCTATAGTCAGGAAAAAGAATCCAACTGCTACATTTCTACACCTTTTTGGTTTACAGCCTGCTAAATAATTTGCTATTATGAGTTCATCATTTGTCCTAATTAGCTTTTAGAGAACAACTGAGGTTTTTTTTTTTCACAACTGACTCCTGTGCAACCAGTGACATGATCATAGTTCCTGAATGTACACAGACAGACGTCAGCCCAAAGGTTTTATGTGTATTTCCATTTTTTTTCATCGAAATTTTTACTGAGATAACTGTGGGTTCACATGCTGTTGTGAGAAATAATACACAGAGATCCTGTGTACTCTTCATCCAGTTTCCCCCAGTGGTAACATATTGCAAAATGGTAGTACAATGTCACAACAGGATATTGACATCAATACAATTAAGATACAGAACATTGGGCTTCCCTGGTGGCGCAGTGGTTGAGAGTCTGCCTGCCGATGCAGGGGATGCGGATTCGTGCCCCGGACCTGGAGGATCCTGCATGCCGCAGAGCGGCTGGGCCCATGGGCCGTGGCTGCTGGGCCTGCGCGTCTGGAGCCTGTGCTCCGCAACGGCAGAGGCCACAGCGGTGAGAGGCCCGCGTACCACAAAAAAATAAATAAATAAAAAAAATAAATAAAAGATACAGAACATTCCATCACCACAAGAATCCCTCATGTTGCCCTTTTATAGCCACGTGTTCTCCATTTCTATAATTTTGTCATTTCAAGAATGTTCTATAAATGAAATCATATAGCATGTAACCTTCTGGGATGTACCAGGTTTTTTCACCCTTTCACCCACTGAAGGACACATGGACTAGTTCCAGGTTTTGGTATTACAAATGAAGCTCCTATGAACACTCATGTACAGGTTTTTGTGTGAACATAAGTTTTCACTTTTCTGGGATAAATACCCAGTAGTGCAATTGCTGGCTCACATGGTAGTTACAGTTTCTTAAGAAACTTCCAAAATGTTTTTCAGAGTGACTGTGCCATTTTACATTCCCACCGGCAATGTGTGAGCATTCCAGTTTCTCTGCATCCTCACCAGCATTTGGTGTTGTCACTATTTTTTATTTAGGTCATTTTTATAAATGTGTCCTGATGTCTTACTTTGCCTTTCGCTAATAGCTAATGATGTGGAACATCTTTCCACGTGCTTATTTGCAATCTGTATATCCTCTTCTGTGAAATGCCTTTTGCCCATTTTTTGATTATTTTACTGTTCAGTTTTGAGAGTTCTTTGATTTGCAAATTTTTCACAATCTGTACCTTATCCTTTTACAGATACTTTTGCAGAGCAAAAGGTTTTAGTTTTGATGTGGTTCAGTTTATCAGTTTTTCCTTTTATTCATAGTGCTTTTGGTACCCTAGTCAAATGTAATCCAGAAAGACACTTTTTTCCACATCATGATTTCCTAATTAAGTGACACGGCATGAGGATGCATAGAAAATGGACCTTTATTATTTGTTTGATTTTCCTTTGGAAAAAGGAATCTGAAAATGTTCAGTTCCAGTTTCAACTTTCTATCAGCATCACCTCCTCTGCTTAACTCCTTTGATGTTACCATTTGTTCACTCATTTTTAAGAATTAAATTCAGCCAGGCTGGCTATTTAAAACCTGGGACAGAAAATGGTATAAATGGATTGCTAAAAAAAAGTAACTTCCACTTGAAGGTCAAAGCAAATGCATTTTCCCCCTAGACTTTGAAATTATTTCCATTTTTTCCCTCTACATTAGTACACTAAATAACATGTTGTAATAAGGCACGATATTATTTTAAAAAATGATAGTAAGAGCCACTAAATTTGTTCCTGTGAATTAAAACCTCAATTTGACAAACACCGAACTCAAAGCATCTTAATATTTTCACTTAAAGGATTTTGTTCTTTGTGTGCAAATATCACCTGGGACTAACACTGTAGTACTTATCAGTCCTTCACACCTTAGAGTAAATGAAGAACATGGTATACATATTGACTGGGGGGGGATTATAAAAATGAAAGGAGAGAAAGAGGTACCCAGAAGTGAAGAGTTGGGAAGGGAGGAGAGGAAAAAAAATGAGGGGGAAAAAAAAGAAGAATGGAGGTTTAAGTTCACTAGCTTTAAAAGTCAGGACTAGCTCTCAATGAGTCATTAACTCTGAACTGTCATCAAGAGGACACGAAATCTTAGTGAAGAAATGATGAGGAAAAGAAGAGTTCTCTTCTCCACCCAACCAAATAATTAAAGCAATACTACTACCACAGCCTGTACTACTAATTGTCATTTATTGAGTATATGCAATGTGTCAGACTCGGTACCAGGGCTTTGAAAGACTTATCAAATTGAATGATGCCAATGATCCTTTAAAACAGTATTTTGCCCGTTTTAGAAATGAGAAAATTTCAAATAATTAAAATTACGTAATTGGCCCAAGTCTATAGCTGCTAGGTGGTAGAATCAGGATTCACACCCAGGTCTTTCTGGCTGACTCAGGCATGGTCTTTTCCCCACCATACAACACTGGCTCAATGCAGGTCCTTGATGGTGATAGATGGCCCCCCTCTCACCCTCCCCTAAGCACACACGTCTGTCCTGATAGTGTAGGAGGGGCTATTTTTCTGTACAGCTGAGAAGTACAACCGGTCTAAGGAGAATGTTCTCCAACCTAGGAACTGCCCGTGCCCTCTGACACACTGCCCCGAGCCCTAAGTCCTCCTGCTACTTCCTCCCATCCCCTATTCTGAGCCTGTGCTCAGCCAGGAACCTGACACATTCACTCACACAAAGATGCCCCTGAGTGAAAGCATATTTGTCAATTGCACTTTCAAGTGAACAAACATTTACCAAGTACAGCCACGTGTCAGAGGCAATAGGGGCTAGGGAGAGAAAGATGAATGAAATACAACCTCTGCCCCTAAGGAGGTCTGAGTCTAGTGGGGGAGACCTGTATGGTTCTGAAATGATCATTTATGAAGCCGTAAGAGGAAGAGGCTGCCTGTATTAAAAGAGGGATGAGTCCTGGTTTAGGTCATGTAACTGCTTGAAAGCAAAGAAGTGATTTCCAAATGCCTGCAGAGAGAGCAGCAGCCTTCAGAGGAGCTCTGGTCTCTTGTGAGGTCCTCCTGTCTGAAGGCGAGGACAGAGGGAGCCTAGCCCTTGAGACCTGATCTGGTTCAGGAGTACAGGAGGCCCAGCTCACACTTGGCTGGGCTTGGGGAGGAGTGCAGTACAAAAGGGACTGGGGGCAAACCATAGCAGGATTCACATGTGGGGAGGTAAACAGAGAGAGATGAGCACATAGAGGGGAGTAACAAAGGGTTCTGCATTGCATTCTTGAAGAATCCTTTTCCACTAGACAACGCTGAGAGTTTTGTTTTTATCTTATTGGAATGAGGAATTGTAGATACTCTGTCTCAGAAGAGAAGCAGTTATGTAAAATGTGTACTGTAAACCATGCTTCCTTCTGTTGGCTCGTGCTTTATGCAGCTGTATTGTCCTTTTCTGGAACATTGGGGCCATTGTTGAAACCCTGGGTCAGGGAGGGTGCTGGTATGTGCTGTGGGGAGAGAGGTGCATAACCTCATCCCTTCATTCCTCCAGATGGCTGGGGAGGGGGTGTGGAGGAAGGCCAGGAGAGTGGCAGCAGGAGAGGCACGTCAGGCTGGAGCGTGACAGAAGGAAAGGAGAACGGAAAGAAAAAAGGGGACGAAAGACTCCAGGTGTGTAGGAAATATTGAGAAAGTAATGACAGCATTCAATACCATGAACCTCTTGGATTTTTCTACTGTGTTGAAATTTTATGTCGCTGGGCTTCCCTGGTGGCGCAGTGGTCGAGAGTCCGCCTGCCGATGCAGGGGACACGGGTTCGTGCCCCGGTCCGGGAAGATCCCACATGCCGCGGAGCGGCTGGGCCCGTGAGCCATGGCCGCTGAGCCTGCGCGTCCGGAGCCTGTGCTCCGCAACGGGAGAGGCCACAACAGTGAGAGGCCCGCGTACCGCAAAAAAAAAAAAAAAAAAAAAAATTTATGTCGCTTTCTTGGGCCATTGAGCCAGTTCCTGTCTGTTTTACAAATGGTCTAAGAGTCCTGCCACTCCTCTGCTACCCTGGTGACAAATCAGGTCTTTGGGGAGGGCCCCCCTTGGCGAGAGGCTGGCAAGTGGAGACAGAAGTGAGGAGTGGGGAAGAGAAAATGCACACAAAATGAGGTGGCTGGAAAGATGATTTAGGATTCACAGGGGAGTGAGGTGATGTCCCGTGTAGGACCACACCACTCAAGAGACGCTGCTTTTTTTTCAATTGAAGTATAGTTGATTTACAATGCTGTGTTAGTTTCTGGTGTACAGCAAAGTGATTCAGTTATATAACTATATACTATACTTCAATTAAATATATATATATTCTTTTCCATTATGGTTTATTACAGGATATTGAATATGGTTCCCCATGCTATATAGTAGGTCGTTGTTATCTATTTTATATATAGTAGAGAGTATCTGCTAATCCCCAGGAACCACTTCTGTGTGCCTCCCTGTCCCCCAGTCTCAGGTAGCAGCCTACACTTTCCCCCAGGGGCTCTGATGACTGCTCACACTATTGTTTGCCCAACACAATACCGTACTTCGATGATTAGGATTATTAGGGAGAAATGTGGGCAAGGAGAGAGATGAGGGATGGAACCTCCAAAATCCAAATGTAGGGAAGAATACACGCAGAAATCTTTGATAAGAAACTTGATCAAATTAGTGCTACCATTTTAAGACAGAAAAGTCAGTCCATAAGCTACAGGATGCAGCATTTATACACATTCGTTGGCGATGGGGTGTGGGTAGAAGAGGCTGAGCTCTTTGCCAGTGTCCACACCGCTTGGGCTTTAGCAGCTGAAGCTGCACGTGCAGGGGCTTTTGGAAGATTTAAGGATACAGGCTGCAAAAAGCCTGGGGAAAACTGAAAATTGCTGGTGTGTGTCTGTGTTTGTGGCAGGGGTGTGGGGTGGTGGGCTGAGGGGGGGAAAGCTGCCTTAGGCATTTTTTCTCACCAGTATAAACACAGTTCTCTAATATAAAGTTATATATTATTAGCTCTTAAAAATATAAAAAATTGTTTTTATCATTGTGTAGGCAGAGCATATTTGCATCACTGAACCTGCCTATGCATGCTGGGTAATAATATCTTATTCTTGCAAGGAGCCTTCTTTTTCCTTTTTTTTTTCTTTCCTGTTTTAAAGCAGACTCTTTGAAAGGTGCATATGAACCCCGTTTCCATAGCAATTGCAAGCATCAGTGATAACCCAGAGCGTCTAACTTATAATATACAGGCTACTCTATTAATGAACTTCAAACCGCATTTCCATGAGACAACGGCTCAGCCACTGATAGATAAGGTCAGACCCCATCTCCAAACTTTAAATTAAATCAGGTTAGATCAAAATGCAGCAGAAGGAGTGTCCTTTTGGAAAGTGTGCTGTTAAAAAAAAATACATTCTTTGTGGAGGCAAAACAGTTGCTTTTCTGGTTTGTAGTGCCCAGATGGAAAAATCCTAAAACAGATACAGCTTCTTCTGGGTTATTAATGGCATGTTGTCATTTCCTTATGCTATTTGTGAGTGAGTTTTTCCCGTGGTAGCTCAGACTCTAAGAAAGCACATAATCCTTTACCCCATGAAGAACAGGTATGATGGTTAATTCTAGCTGGGTCTGAAATGACACTACTTCAATTGTAATTTATCAACTTGTTTATTCATGCACTAAGTGCCAAGACTCAGTGTCTGCCTTCAAGGAGTCCCCAGATTAGTGGAGAGCTCAGCCTTGTCACCAGACCATTTCTATAAGGTGCAAGAGCACTTTACAGAGGCCCTCGAGGGGCATTGCCCAAGGTCTTAAAAGGCCTTCCCATGGAGTTGATTTCGAGGATTACACTTGGAGGCGAAGTGGAATTTAACCAAATGAAGAGAGGCGAGCCCAGGGAGATTGGCATTTCGGATGTAGGTCAAAGGCAATGTGGTTTGTTTCAGGGACCTATATGGTGTCCTATAAAGGAGAACGGGAGGGACTAAAGAGGTAAGAAGGGCTCTGGAAGGTTTCACCTACGACGCTAAGGCCTAGGGAACCAGTGACATTTTTAAGAAGGAGAGTGACGTAATCAGACTCCTGTTTTTGAAAGACCATATGCTACAGGGTGGGGCCTGGAAAGGAACAGGGTGGGGAGGGCAAAGCTGGAGACAGGAGCACAGATGTGACATTGGTCTCAGGAAGCTAATGATTTTAACGTTCAGATGTGGACCCTCTTCACCTCTCACTCACAGCAAAGGCACACACCGCTCTATGCCAGGCAAAGCTTGGTCCCCAGAACGGCAGCATTAGCATCACCCAGAAGCTGCTTGGAAATGCAAATTCTCAGGCCCCATCCCAGACTTACAAAATCAGCATCTCTGGGGCTAGTGCCCAGCAATCTGGGCTTTAACAAGCTTCCCAGGGGATGCTTATGGACGTTCAAGTTTGAGAACCTCTGCTGTACCATACAGCTTCTGAATTAGCTGAGCTCAACTCTCTGTAGGACAGACCTCACTGTTACCGTGTGTGTGTGTGTGTGTGTGTGTGTGTGTGTGTGTGTGTGTGTAAAGTGGATACAATTTTACAAAAATTCATCACATTGGATATCCGGACAATGCACAGGTTTGCTGAGAAACTTCCACAGGTACGCTGTCTGATTCAGATTACAGCTATATTCAATCTCTCCCCACCTCTCCATATGTAACTCTTTCCCTAGGCTTTCCTCACATTTCTGTACACTGAGTCCCCCCCATTCACATCCACACACTCACTGGTGCAGTGGGCATCCCTGCTGCCACCCGCAGAGCCCCAGGATTTGTCCATATTTCCATCTTTGCTTGGGCTATTCGTTTTGCCCGGAATATATGTCTTCCTGTTTTACCGCATATTTTATTCACTCCTCCACATTCAGTGCCAACCACACCTCAAACTCCTAAGTTAGCATAGTGGGTGCTTGCCTTAGGGGATGCAGAAGAGTATAGTAATTGACAGGGAAAGATTTAGAGTCAAAAAAAATCTGGGTTTGCCCTATGTTCATAGCAGTACTATTCACAATAGTCAAGACATGGAAACAACCTAAATGTCCATTGACAGATGAATGGATAAAGAAGATGTGGTTCATATATACAATGGAATAATACTCAGCCATAGAAAAGAATGAAATAATGCCATTTGCAGCAACATGGATGCAACTAGAGATTATCATACTAAGTGAAGTAAGTCAGGAAGAGAAAGACAAATACCATATGATATCACTTATATGTGGAATCTAAAATATGACACAGATGAACCTATCTACAAAACAGAAACAGACTCACAGACATAGAGAAAAGACTTGTGGTTGCCCAGGGGGAGGGGGGTGGGGGAGGGATGGACTGGGAATTTGGGGTTAGTAGATGCAAACTATTACATATAGAATGGATAAACAACAAGGTCCTACTGTATAGCACAGGGAACTATATTCAATATCCTGTGATAAATCATAACGGAAAAGAATGTGAAAAAGAATGCATCTATGTGTATAACTGAGGACTTTGCTGTACAGCAGAAGTTAACACAACATTGTAAATCAACTATATTCAATAAAAAAAATCTAGGTTTGAATCCAGGCTTTACCATAAATTAGCTGAGTGACCCAAGGGAAAGCATGTCACCTCTCTGAACCAAGTTTCTGCACCATCCAATGAGGATAATAATAACAATGCCTTCCATGTATGGTTGTTGGAACGATTAAGTGAAAAGATGTTAATAAAACACATGGCCTTTAATAAGTATTCAATAAATGGTAGCCATTATTATTATTTTCTCATTTGCGCACATTTTCTCTACATCTGTTAAACTGCTGATCATTTCTGTAATAGTGCTAGACATTTCTGAGTCTGTCTCTTTTCTCCCACTGGACTGAGGACCTCTTGGAGATAGGAGCTGTGGCCACATGTCTGATATCTCCCAACACAGTGCCTTCTACCCAAGAGATGTTAAAGAATGGAGCTAGAAGTTGCCCTTGGAAATTTCTTCTTCCTGTCCAACTGGATTCTCTCATGTGCCTGTGATTTACCTAGTCAAATACAGTTTGTTCTCCAAGGCTCCTCAAGCTTCAGCACCGTGAGCTGTGAGGGGTACAGGTGAAGACAAAGTGAAAACACCAAGGCCATCTTCAAAGAGAAGGTTACTTGAAGCAGCTGCTTGGTGTTTTCATCACCACTAAGTCTGCACAGTAGGAGATGAAATGGGAGGGCAGCAAGCAGGATTTAGATATAAAGCCTGTCTAGGTTTTAATTTTACAATGTGTTGAAACGTCTAGGACACAGCCAAGTTTATGGGGCTATATGTATACATATAGCTGATTCACTTTGTTATACAGCAGAAACTAACACAACAATGTAAAGCAATTATACTCCAATAAAGACGTTTTAAAAAATAAAATAAAAGCAAAAACCATTTGAAATCTCAAAAAAAAAGTTTATGAAATAAAGGAATTAATTCTGTCTCATGAATCCAAACCACAGGTAAGAACCGCATTCCCTTATTTATAGGAACACCTGACACTTTATACTCTCAGAGTGTTTCTAATTCTTTTTTCTTCTGAATTCTCTTTATTAATTATTATTGACTTTGATAGCAACATAAAATTTTTAGAGCTGGGACGAGTCTTAAAGACCCTTTAGCCTAACTAAAGGGTTACCTCTACCTCACCTTAGCAGTAAGGTCCTCTGTTTCATAATCTACAGAGACCAAAAAGTCACCCAGGGCATATGAAGCCAAGGAGAAGTGATATTTGTATACAGTCTCACGATCGCTCCCTTTTATATCTGGGGAACATAAATTGAAGACAGATTGAAGCGTGTTTTCAAATTGGTTTGGGCACCGCTCTTGTATTTAGAACTCAGAAAATCCTTCGGGGAGGATTTGTCCTTTCTCAGAAAGCCTGACTGCAGACCAGCCCCCGACACCCTCTCTGGCTGACATTTTGCCTCTTCCAGCTGTGTGGGGAGGCACCTTGGTCCTCTGGGAGCATCTGAGCCTAAAGACAATGCAGGAAAATAAGAAAGATCAGTGGTGCACGTGGGACCACCCACGACTCCTGAATTCCTCATCTTCTCTGAGTGAGGGAAGAGGAGGGACTCATGGTCCCCTCCCTGCCTGTGTCCCTGCAGCTTCCTCAACAAATGTGAGATGCAATACTACCTGCGTCCTGGGGTTGTTGTGAGCACTTCGTGAAAGAACACCTGGAGAGGGCTTAGGATGGTGCCAGGCACTGTTGGCTTTATTTAATATTCTTCTTGCTGTGTTAGCACTGTCTTGAAGCTCTCCGTGGAGCTCTGGGATCAATCACAGCCAGCTGGGGCCCTACCTTAAGAACTGGCCCTGAACAAAGGCAAACTCTGATGCTCACAGCTGGGCAGAGCGCATCCCAGGAGCCAGCATGCTCTTCAAATCACAGGCTAGGTTTGGTGCTTGAGCTGAGACTTGGCTGCACTTCAATCAGACCCCATGGTGATTGCTGTGATCTGCCATCCAGATCCTCCCTTTAGGATTACAGCTAATGAGAGTGCCCTCAGCTGTCAGCCCTCTCCTGCCCAAGAATGCCTCAGGTGAAGACAAACACTTGGCTCAAGATCACCCCTCCTTCCTGGAGCGGCCCACATCCAATGGCTGATATGTGGAGGACCAAGGGGTCTTTCGATTTGGACCCAACTCAGGACAACTCTGAAAGGCCATTCCAGCTTCAGAGTTCCATGTGGATCTGATCGAGATGCACCACTGAGACTTCAGCCCAGCTGGACTTCTCTCTCTGCCCAGTCCCTCTTCCTTCCCCTCCTTACTATGGGTGTTGCTCCCAAGAGCCCCTCTAAGAACATCCTGTATGCCAATATCCAAGTCAGGGTCTGCTTCCCGGGGAAACCAACTTGGGACCAACCTCTAGCACATGCTGAGATGAGTAGGATCTAATGTCAAACCCAAATCTCTCTATCCAGTCCTCAGAAATGGACCATCTGCAGTCCACTCTAGCTGCTGAAGTTTCAGAGATATGTCTGGCTTCTGGGTTTTTCATGTCAGAACAGTATACAAAGTTAGGGATAGAGGTTAGTTAGCAGTGAGAAATAAACAAGAGACACAACACCCACCTTAAACATTGCCATACTTAAGTATTGCTTGGACAGGACTCTCCTGACCCCAACTCTTGGCTTGGGACCTGGGAAAAGCCAACATTGCCCTTGCCCAGTTAGCTCTGTTGAAGCTTTAATCAGCCTTTTCTCAGGCCCCTCAGGAACCCCCCCACTCTCTTTTTGTCCATAATTTATTAGGGATTTCTGATCCATTAGTTCATCAAACTCTGATGAGTAGTGGTTGCCAGTATGGACACTGGTTGATGACAATCTTAAGTCCAGCTGACAACAAATATGTACCAGCTACATTCTTAAAAATCCCTCCAACATACCTAAAAAGGTGGATGGCCATGCCACCTGTTAGAAAGTACTTGCAAGTTGGGTTTCCCTGGTGGTGCAGTGGTTAAGAATCCACCTGCCCATGCAGGGGACACGGGTTCGAGTCCTGGTCTGGGAAGATCCCGTGTGCCGTGGAGCAACTAAGCCTGTACACCACAACTACTGAGCCTGTGCTCTAGAGCCCGCAAGCCACAACTACTGAAGCCCGTGTGCCTAGAGTTCGTGCTCCACAACAAGAGAAGCCACTGCAATGAGAAGTCTGCGCACCGCAACAAAGAGTAACCCCCACTCTCCACACCTAGAGAAAGCCCACGGGCATCAACAAAGACCCAATGCAGCCAAAAATAAATAAATTAAATAAATAAATTTTTTTAAAAAAAGAAAGTACTTACAAGTTATCATGAGATGGAAGCTCTTCCATGTCTGGTTTGAAATTCACTAAAGGTTTCTCATCATCATTTGAATGCTATATATAGCTTTGGTGTATCAACTCTGCCCCGAGTTGCCAAGACTCTAATCTGTGCCCTTCTGGTGCCCTGTGATAAGAAAGAAAAATTATATTCTAATTTCCTGTCTACTTCTTCTAATTTCATATCTACTTCTTCTATTGCTAAAAATGATCTATTGTCTGTGACACTGGATTTGGGGGAAAATAAGATGGAGAAGAATAAAAGTAATGTGCATGCTACTTGGACGTATGTATTTATTTTCATGCAGGACCATTAATATCCCTGGGGTATCCAAACCTATTTATATCCCATCTGTTTTCTTCCTGCCACAAACAAAACTTCCGTGCCCTGGAAGGCACAGAAACAAAACTTCCGTGCCCTGGAAGGCTTTGATTCCACTGCTCTGAAGCTTCAGAAACAATGTGTGCAAACATTCCGTAGTCTATAAGCATCATGTGAGCTAAAGAAAAAAAAATTTGGAAAAGAAAAACAACAAAAGCAAAGGAATTTTAGAATCTATAACCTCCAATCTCATCTTAGGATCAGAAACGAGAGTAATCACTAATGGAAAATCATATGTGCATGGGTAGGTTCTTGATGATTTGAGCCTACAGTCATTTTGTTTGTTTGTTTAAACATTGACCCTGTATGTATTGGTGTGCTGGAAGTTCAGCTCATCTGAGATTGGGAGGACAGTAGTGGCATGAACTTTCCTAAAAAGTCCACACAGCGAGTCTCACTTTTTTAAGTTCATTGTCTCCAGAGGACCCAAGAATATAAAGTGAGTACACAGATTTGGTATCTTCACTAATGCCCCTTTGGCTAAGTAACTTTAATCAAATATCCTTGAGCTTGAAATTTTACATAAATTTTGTTTCTACTACTCTGGGAATGCAAAAAATGAATGATCTGATCCATGTTCTCAACGAGCTCCTTTAACTGGGGCAAATGTTTGCTTAATAATTACAGCACATTTTGGCAAAGATGTCATAGGTTAGTGTTGAGGAAGCACAGATAAAGGATGTTGAATGTCTATTGCAAATGGAGTACCTCCCCTCCCCCCTACCAAGCTTCTATCTGTAGAATTTACATAGCACTGAATCTTTGGTAAGTGATTAAGGAGAGCAGAGAGAATTTTCTGATCACTCCCAACTTCCATCTTTAATTTTCTTAGCATGTTGAAGCAATATGGTGTATTGGAAATAACTTGAATTTAGAGTCAGAACACATGAATTTTATCCAGGATCTCTGTCTTATTAACTGAGACTAAAACTTGACTGATGCCACAAAGCTTTGTCATCTGTAAAAGGGAATAAGAGATAATTATGAAGAAAAATAATAAATAATAACAATAGCTAGTATTTCTCGAGCACTTACTATGCGCCAGGACCTGTTCTAAGTGTTTACAAGTATTATCATTTATTATCGTGATCCTTTGAGGGAGTTAACATTATTAATCTAAGTTTACAGACAAGAAATTGGATATAAGAAAAGACAAGTAGTTTATAGAAAATTAAGATAGTTTTCAGCAAGTTAACTGGCAACTCCAAGACTAAGATACAAGACAGTCTAATTGTCTTCACCACTATGAAACAGCTAATATAACCTGATATACGTATCTCAAAGGCTTTTAATGATGCTCAACTGAGATATATGTAAATACTTTTTAAGCCATAAACTTTGTAAACAAGTGAATACAGATTTTAATAGTGCAGTATGGGTAGTTTAATAACAGTTAGCATTTGCATACAATTGTTAAATTTGCATCATGTATAATATAGTAAAAGAGTATTTCAACCAGCATTTTAATATTTAGAATGCCAAGGAATCTTCTGGGAACAGAATTTGAAAGATGGAACTACTACATAAAAATTAGCATAAATAGCCTGACTTCTTTCTGTAATTCTCTTTCCTTGGAGCAGACTTCAATAGAATGAGGTTTATCTAAAATTCATTCAGCCCACTTCAGGATGGCAGGTTTTACTTTTTTTTTTCCTAAACCTCACTGAAATGACAGTAAAGAAGTATAAAAGGGAATACATTTATAATAGAACTAAAAAGGGGATAAAGGACCAAGGATTGACCAGAGATTTTGACACATGTCTGAAAGACTGGAACCATATGGGGTTATTTTAACAAATGAAATGTTGTGGAGGCAACAGCTCAGAACACAGAAGACAGAAGAAGAAGAGGCAGCTGAACAGTCTCTGAAGGTGGAGGGATTCTGAGTGAGGAACGCACAGGTACAAAGAGTTAGATTGAGAAATGAGGTGGAACTCAGAATAATTAATTGAAATACTATGTAAAAAGTAGCTATAACAAGTACTCCACTCCCACACCCATATGTGAAGAGACTGTCTCTACTTTCAAACAAGAGAATGGTTCTATGAAGGAACTGAAAGGTCTGGAGTCCTATTGTGGTTCTTGGGTACCCTACAGTAAAGGCCTCTTTGTTTCGACTATAGGGAAGATATTCAACATGCCTCCCTTATTTCTGTCCCTTTGTGCTCCAAAATAAAACTCCCCTATGAGTGATATGCCTTACCTTTCATATGGAGAAAGATCTACGCAACACCAGAGAAAACCAATGCCAACTATTTTTTAAAAATCAACTTATTCCCACATTTCTAAGTCCAAATGTACAACGTAGGATTACATGACATTTGAGAAAAAAACAACTCACAGTAGAAGGTAATAATTTCATTTTAAACACAGAGGAGAGAATTCAAGGAATAGAAGATAAGTTAAAACCAAATCTATGGTAGTTGTGGCCTGGCATGTGCTGGGGGAGACCCGGAAGATGGCGCCCCAAGTGATGTAGCAGCTGAGGAGGAGAAGAGGATGAGGCAGCACCGCTGTGCTGACAGCAAGTGACCAGAGCATTACAAAGCTTTGAGCTAACTGAAAGAAAAAGTGTTTATAACTCACTGAACCAACGTTAGCCAATGGGGGCAGGTGCAAAAAACAATGGGAACTATGAACCTGCAGCCTGCGAAAAGGAAACCCCAAACACAGTAAGTTAAGAAAAATGAGAGGACAGAGAAATATGCAGCAGATGAAGAAGCAAGGTAAAAACCCACCAGACCAAACAAATGAAGAGGAAATAGGCAGTCTACCTGAAAAAGAATTCAGAGTAATGATAGTAAATATGATCCAAAATCTTGGAAACAGAATGGAGAAAATACAAGAAACGTTTAACAAGGACCTAGAAGAACTAAAGATCAAACAAACAATGATGAACAACACAACAAATGAAATTTAAAACTCTCTAGAGTAATCAAGAGCAGAATAACTGAGGCAGAAGAACAGATGAGTGACATGGAAGATAAAATAGTGAAAATAACTACCACAGAGCAGAATAAAGAAAAAGGAATGAAAAGAATTGAGGGCAGTCTCAGAGACCTCTGGGACAACATTAGACTCACCAACATTTCAAGAATAGGGGTCCCAGAAGAAGAGAAAAAGAAAGGGACTGAGAAAATATTTGAAGAGATTATAGTTGAAAACTTCCCTAATATGGGAAAGGAAATAGTCAATCAAGTCCAGGAAGTGCAGAGAGTCCCATACAGGATAAATGCAAGGAGAAACACACCAAGACACATATTAATCAAACTGTCAAAAATTAAATACAAAGAAAAAATAATAAAAGCAGCAAGGGAAAACCAACAAATAACATACAAGGGAATCCCCATAAAGTTAACAGTTGATCTTTCAGCAGAAACTCTGCAAGCCAGAAGGGAGTGGCAGGACATATTTAAAGTGATGAAAGGGAAGAACCTACAACCAAGATTACTCTACCCAGCAAGGATCTCATTCAGATTCAATGGAGAAAGCAAAATCTTTACAAACAAGCAAAAGCTAAGAGAATTCAGCACCACCAGACCAGCTTTACAGCAAATGCTAAAGGAACTTCTCTAGGCAGGAAACAAAAGAGAAGGAAAAGACCTACAATAACAAACCCAAAACAATTAAGAAAATGGTAATAGGAATATACATATTGATAAGTACCTTAAATGTAAATGGATTAAATGCTCCAACCCAAAGACATAGGCTGGCTGAATGGATACAAAAACAAGACGCATATATATGCTGTCTACAAGAGACCCACTTCAGACCTAGGGACACATACAGACTGAAAGTGAGGGGATGGAAAAAGATATTTCATGCAAATGGAAATCAAAAGAAAGCTGGAGTAGCAATACCCATATCAGACAAAATAGACTTAAAAAAAAGACTATTATAAGAGACAAAGAAGGACACTACATAATGATCAAGGGATCAATCCAAGAAGAAGATATAACAATTGTAAATATTTATGCACCCAACATAGGAGCACCTCAATACATAAGGCAAATACTAACAGCCATAAAAGGGGAAATCGACAGTAACACATTCATAGTAGGGGACTTTAACACCCCACTTTCACCAATGGACAGATGATACAAAATGAAAATAAACAGGGAAACATAAGCATTAAATGATACATTAAACAAGATGGATATAATTGATATTTATATGACATTCCATCCAAAAATGACAGAATACACTTTCTTCTCATGTGCTCATGGAACATTCTCCAGGATAGATCATATCTTGGGTCACAAATCAAGCCTTAGTATATTAAAGAAAATTGAAATTGTATGAAGTATCTTATCTGACCACAACGCTATGAGACTAGATATCAATTACAGGAAAAAATCTGTAAAAAATACAAACACATGGAGGCTAAACTATACACTACTAAATAACCAAGAGATCACTGAAGAAATCAAAGAGGAAATCAAAAAATACCTAGAAAAAATGACAATGAAAACACGATGACCCAAAACCTATGGGATGCAGCAAAAGCAGTGCTAAGAGGCAATTTTACAGCAATAAAATCCTACCTCAAAAAACAAGAAACATCTCAAATAAACAACCTAACATTACACCTAAAGCAATTAGAGAAGGAAGAACAAAAAACACCCAAAGTTAGCACAAAGAAAGAAATCATAAAGATCAGATCAGAAATAAATGAAGGAAACAATAGCAAAGATCAATAAAACTAAAAGGAAGAGATATGGGGACATATGTATATGTATAACTGATTCACTTTGTTACAAAGCAGAAATTAACAGACCATTGTAAAGCAATTAAACTGCAATAAAGATGTTAAAAAATAAAAATAAGGGCTTCCCTGTTGGTGCAGTGCTTGCCAGTCCGCCTGCCGATGCAGGGGACACGGGTTTGTGCCTCGGTCCAGGAAGATCCCACGTGCCGCGGAGCGGCTGGGCCCGTGAGCCATGGCCGCTGAGCCTGCGCGTGCGGAGCCTGTGCTCCGCAACAGGAGAGGCCACAACAGTGAGAGGCCTGCGTATCGCAAAAAAAAAAAAAAAAAAAGATAAAAAATAAAAATAACAGCTGATTCTTTGAAAACATAAATAAAATTGATAAAGCATTAGGCAGACTCATCAAGAAAAAAAGGGAGAAGACACAAATCAATAGAATTAGAAATAAAAATGGAGAAATAACAACTGACACTGCGGAAATACAAAGGATCATGAGAGTTACTACAAGCAACTCTACGCCAATAAAATGGACAACCTGGAAGAAATGGACAAATTCTTAGAAATGCACAAACTGCCAAGACTGAATCAGGAAGAAATAGAAAATATAAACAGACCAATCACAAGCACTGAAATTGAAACTGTGATTAAAACCTTCCAACAAGCAAAAGCCCAGGACCAGATGGCTTCACAGGCGAATTCTATCAAACATTTAGAGAAGAGATAACACCTATCCTTCTCAAACTCTTCCAAAATACAGCAGAGGGAGGAACACTCCCAAACTCAGTCTATGAGGTCACCATCACCCTGATACCAAAACCAAAGATGTCACAAAGAAAGAAAACTACAGGCCAATATCACTGATGAACATAGATGCAAAAATCCTCAACAATATACTAGCAAACAGGGCTTCCCTGGTGGCGCAGTGGTTGAGAGTCCGCCTGCCGATGCAGGGGACACGGGTTCGTGCCCCGGTCCGGGAAGATCCCACATGCCGCGGAGCGGCTGGGCCCGTGAGCCATGGCTGCTGAGCCTGCACGTCCGGAGCCTGTGCTCCGCAACGGGAGAGGCCACAATAGTGAGAGGCCCGCGTACAGCAAAAAAAAAAAAAAAAAAAAAAAAAAATATATATATATACTAGCAAACAGAATCCAACAGCACTTTAAAAGGATCATACACCATGATCAGGTGGGGTTTATCCCCGAAATGCAAGGATTCTTCAATATACACAAATCAATCAATGTGATACACCATATTAACAGATTGAAGAATAAAAACCATATGATCATCTCAATAGATGCAGAAAAAGCTTTTGAGAAAATTCAACACCTATTTATGATAAAAAAACTCTCAGGAAAGTAGGCATAGAAGGAACTTACCTCAACAAAATAAAGGCCATATATGACAAACCCAGAGCCAACATCATCCTCAATGGTGAAAAACTGAAACCATTTCCTCTACAAGAAGGAATGAGACAAGGTTATCCACTCTCACCACTATTATTCAACATAGTTTTGGAAATTTCAGCCACAGCAATCAGAGAAGAAAAAGAAATAAAAGGAATCCAAATTGGAGCAGAAATAAAGCTATCACTGATTGCAGATGACGTGATACTATACATAGAGAATCCTAAAGATGTTACCAGAAAACTATTAGAGCTAATCAATGAATTTGGTAAAGTAGCAGGATACAAAATTAATGCACAGAAATCTCTGGCATTTCTATACACTAATGATGAAAAATCTGAAAGAGAAATTAAGGAAACACTCCCATTTACCATTGTAACAAAGAGAATAAAATACCTAGGAACAAACCTAACTAAGGAGACAAAAGACCTGTATGCAGAAAACTATAAGACACTGATGAAAGAAATTAAAGATGGTGCAAACAGGTGGAGAGACATAGCATGTTCTTGGATTGGAAGAATCAACATTGTGAAAATGACTATACTATCCAAAGCAATCTACAGATTCAATGCAATCACTATCAAACTACCACTGGCATTTTTCACAGAACTACAACAAAAAATTTCACAATTTGTATGGAAACACAAAAGTCCCCGAACAGCCAAAGCAATCTTGAGAAAGAAAAACGGAGCTGGAGGAATCAGGCTCCCTGACTTCAAACTATACTGCAAAGCTACAGCAATCAAGACAGTATGGTACTGGCACAAAAACAGAAATATAGATCAACGGAACAGGGTAGAAAGCCCAGAGATAAACTCACGCACATATGGTCACCTTATCTTTGACAAAGGAGGCAAGGATATACAATGGAGAAAAGACAGCCTCTTCAATAAGTGGTGCTGGGAAAACTGGACAGTTACATGTAAAAGAATGAAATTAGAACACTTCCTAACACCATACACAAAAATAAACTCAAACTGGATTAAAGACCTAAATGTAAGGCCAGACACTATAAAACTCTTTGAGGAAAACATAGGCACAGCACTCTATGACATAAATCACAGCAAGATCCTTTTTGATCCAGAGAATGGAAATAAAAACAAAAATGAACAAATGAGACTGAATGAAACTTAAAAGCTTTTGCACAGCAAAGGAAACCATAAACAAGACCAAAAGACAACCCTCAGAATGGGAGAAAATATTTGCAAATGAAGCAACTGACAAAGGATTAATCTCCAAAATTTACAAGCAGCTCATGCAGCTCAATATCAAGAAAACAAACAACCCAATCCAAAAATGGGCAGAAGACCTAAAGAGACATTTCTCCAAAGAAGATATACAGATGGCCAACAAACACATGAAAGGATGCTCAACATCACTCATCATTAGAGAAATGCAAATCAAAACTACAGTGAGGTATCACCTCACACCAGTCAGAATGGCCATCATCAAAAAATCTAGAAACAATAAATGCTGGAGAGGGTGTGGAGAAAAGGAAACCCTCTTGCACTGTTGGTGGGAATGTAAATTGATACAGCCACTATGGAGAACAGTATGGAGCTTCCTAAAAAACTAAAAATGGAACTACCATATGACCCAGCAATCCCACTACTGGGCATATACCCTGGGAAAACTATAATTCAAAAAGAGTCATGTACCACAATGTTCATTGCAGCTCTGTTTACAATAGCCAGGACATGGAAGCAACCTAGGTGTACATCGACAGATGAATGGATAAAGAAGATGTGGCACATATATACAATGGAATATTACTCAGCTGTAAAAAGAAACGAAACTGAGTTATTTGTAGTGAGGTTGATGGACCCAGAGTCTGTCATACAGAGTGAAGTAAGTCAGAAAGAGAAAAACAAATACTGTATGCCAACACATATATATGGAATCTAAGGGAAAAAAAACTGTTCTGAAGAACCTAGCGGCAGGACAGGAGTAAAGACGCAGACGTAGAGAATGGACTTGAGGACACGGGGAGGGGGAAAGGTAGGTTGGGATGAAGTGAGAGAGTGGCGTGGACATATATATACTACTAAATTTAAGATAGATAGCTAGTGGGAAGCAGCCACATAGCACAGGGAGATTAGCTCAGCGCTTTGTGACCACCTAGGAGTTGGGATAGGGAGGGTGGGAGGGAGACGCAAGAGAGACGAGATATGGGGATATATGTATATATATAGCTGACTCACATTGTTATAAAGCAGAAACTAACACACCATTGTAAAGCAATTATACTCCAATAAAGATGTTAAAAGAAAAAAACCACGAAATCTATTTAAAATCCTTTAAGAGATTTGAGAAAATATTGCATACATAAAATAACAATAAGATGTTATAAGAAAGAACATGCAGAGAAAACTAAGCATTCTTGAAAATTTTATATATAATTTGTTAAATACACATGAGAAAAGAGATAAAAAGAAAACTAGGAGATATAGAAAATCACATATTGGAGGTTGAATATCTAATGAGAGCTCCAGAAAGATGGAACAAGAAAATGCAGGGAAGGAAATAACCAGAGAAATAATAGAAGAAAACTTCCCAGCTTTTAATTAAATGATATCTTCAACTTTAAGGAGCCCAATGAATGTTCAGCTGAATAAGTACAGAAAAGCTCCCTCTGAGACAAGTAACTAAAATTTTATAATAACAGTGATAAAAGCACAATCCTAAAAGCTTCTGGGGGTGAATGGTCTGTGGAGAATGGAAAAAGAAACCATAATGATAAATGGCATTACATACACTGCATGCTAGAAGACAATGGGGCAATGTCTCAAAGTTCTGAGGGAACAATTTTTCAAACATAGTATTCTTTATTCTAAATAAAGACTTTGTCAGACAGACAAGGACAGAGGAAGTTTAATAACTACACACACTTCTGAAAAAAATTAAAGTTACTTGAGAGTGTGGTTCAGCAAAACCTGAAATAGAAGGAATCCAAGAATAAGAAAAATGAGGAAGACTTGAGAACCAAGATACAGCACAATGAAAACAAATTCCAGGATGAGAATTCTACAGTAAGCCTGTAAGGCAACAGGTCGTTGTTAAACACAGACATATAAGGGCTCTACGAACAATTTCTTTAAGCATACGGATTTATTTTAAGAAAGTGTATGATTTTGAAGTGGGTAGTTTTGGTGTTTAGGGGAAAACATGTGCTGCATTTGTTAACTAGGGAAAAATGGGCAATTAAAAAGCCCAAAGGAGAAAAAACTGATCAAAAAAACATGGTCAATGGGAATTCCTTGGCGGTCCAGTGGTTAGGACTCTGCTCTCTCACTGCCGAGGGCCCAGGTTTAATCCCTGGTCGGGGGGGGGGGAAGATAAGAAAGCAAAATAAAATGCGATGTAAATTTTACCCAGTGATGTAGAGAAAGCAACAAAGGCAGAAGGTTTGAGGGTGTGTTTTGGTGGGGAGGGAGAAGCTGTGAAATAATAGTGTTCTAACAAGTGTCAATGCATTCCCTTTTATCTAAAATATTAGGAACTAAATGTCCACCAGCCAGAAATAAAGTGTTACTAACTACACCTCATAGACATTGACAGTTTTGCAAAGAAGTGTCATTTAAAGAAATGCATTTAACACTAAAACCACTTTGAATATAATTTAGTCTTGGATAATTCAGAAGAAATTCTAAGATCAGGCATTGATCAAAGGTCATGATTGTGAATGTCTTGTCCTCATGTGGTGTGGAAGTATTGGGTAATTTATCTGGAGGATAAAAAGCAAGAACAAGGTCTTTATTTTACAGTACACACACACACACACACACACACACACACAGATGGATACTGAGGAACAGCATTCAAGGCTATCAGTGTTCTCTAAACAATGACTGGTCCTGTGAACACACACATGTTCTCCATGGCCATTGTGGAGGTAGAAATTGCACTCTAGAATGTTCTACTCATAAATTCACCAGTGGTAGGAAGAATGGGAACTGTCTGCTTCAACTCTCCACCCCACCCCCACCTCTACCAATGCTTTACCCCAATCTCTTTACTCATCTGCTCTGGGGCAGCATAGAATGTTTTTTTCAAAGAATAATCCGTGGAACACTAGAAATAGCATAGAAGGGACTCAGGGGCTCAGATTTTGGAGAGGGTGGAGAAACACCTAACCCATCCATCTCTACTACCTCGTTCTTGACGAAGGGCTTCTCTCTTATCTGCTTTACCTATTATGCTTCCTTGGCAGCTTTCATTAGAAGAAAAGGTTTGCTTCTAGGGGGTAACAATTGCCGTAAAATAACTACTAAATCATGAATTATTGGATTTTGAGTCTATCTCCCACATTGAAATCTGTGACATATTGATTGACTTTAGGGCAGTATCTCTGCTGCCTTTGAATCACGTGGAACTACCCCATTCCATAAATACCCAGCCACGGAGAGCAGCCTTCTGAACCTGGTACCATAGAGGGTCACTTTTCCTTTGCCCCTTAGAATCATCTCTTTCTTGAGTTCCTTCTCTAGCACATCCTACCCTTGGCCCCATACACTGATCTCAGGACCCACCTTTGGATTCCCTGGCTACAGCATCCCGTTGGGCAGCTTTCAAACCACATCACCGAAATTTCTACTTTGTCTGCCCCCACAGCTTGGCATAGCTCCAGGTTGGGAGATCCCTTAAGAACCACAGACCCAACTCTGCCTCCCCTAATGTCTTCACTGAGAGGGCAGGTCAAACACAATGATCTGAAAACTGCCTCTGAAAACTCAGTTTGTGGCAGGCATGGGAAGAAAGTCAGAAAGAGTCCACATGCATGTGAGAATTCTGCATGCTGCCTTCTGCCTGACATAGTCTGGGATTCAGGAAGTCATGCGGGCTGAGCATCCTTGAGGGGCCATGGGTCCGCCTACACGATCGCGTTCCCTGAAAGGCAAACTCTGCCCTACTTATTCTATGACTCACTCGGCGACCGTTCCCTCTTGGAATTCACCCAAGGAAAAGAGTCCTCTCAGCAAAACAAAGTTTTCCTGCCTCCTTGTGTGTGGCCTGCCTATTTTATTTTTTTGGAGCTTTACTTTAGAAGTGTTGAGCAGCCTGAGGGCCTTTTCTCTCCATTTTGTTTTGTGTGTCTTCTTCAAATTATATCTTGGCTAGAACTACTCTTTCTCCCTTGGTGGTTTTAGAACTCACAAGGTGAACTGTGACCCCGAAAGATCAATAGGAATCCCCTCAGGGTCAGTAAAAAGAGTATCGTATATAATAAACATGCTTCCCAGCGCCGGAACTGGGGCCTCAGGAAGAAGGACATGAATTCTTTCTTGGTTATTGGAAAATGGGACCAAGAGGGCTAGAAGTATTAATACTTCAGGGTAACCTCAGGGCAGACTTTAAAGCCAGTAGATACCTGGAGCTGGGGAGAAGTATATTTGAAAACTGCTCTGTGTTTGGGAAGAAGATGACAAGATTATTTCCTCATTCCTCTGAATGCCAAATTCTAACTATCTGGTTTTACAGGTCTTAGCTTGGGCTACCTAGGAAAGAGAGTTTTAGGCAAAAAGCTTATATGCCAACTTCATCAGAGACAGAAAATCCGAGAAACCAGGACTGAGGAGAAAGGGGGTACTGAAGTAGGGAAGACAGGAAACAAATATTAGAGATTATGTTTCCAAGGTAGCCACAGCTTCATAACAAGCGTGGGCAATTACCTGGTCTTATGAGGCATCTTCAGAAAGGCTGTATGAACTATTACATTTCACAACAGTCCATCATGGTGGAAAAAAGAAAAATGTATCCTCTGGACAAAGCAGACTCCTGTCATGAGAGAAGTTCTCAAACAAAGAGATACAGATGCCGGCATTTGGAAGTCAGGCCAGGGTACACTAAAACTGGTTGAGCCTAGGGGAATATGAAAGAGATATCAACAGCCTCTGCTGGGCTGATTTGGTAAATGTGCTCGTTTTCAATTTCTGTTAGTAAAGTTTTAGAGACCATTTTTGGCTACGGAGCATTTGTGATGGAGAGATCCCAGGACGGCCCCCAATTTTCCCTGCCTCCTGCTTTTCATATCTTTGTGTGATCCCCTCCACTTTAGTGTAGGAGGGGCTTGTGACTTTCTTCCAACCAATAGAGTAATTGATGGGATGGCACGTCTATGATTAGGCCATATACAGTTGTGACTTCTATTAGCCTAGCACATTTTCTCCCTTCCTGATTTTGATAAAGTAAGCCACTACACTGGAGAGGTCCACATGGCAAGGAAACAAAGGTGGCCTCTTGGCTAACAGCCACCAAGGAACTGAATCCTGCCACAATGCATGCACCGAGCGTTACCAAATCGAACTTGGGCCCGCTTGCCTGCTTGCAGTAAAGCCAATCTACTGACACCAAGTTGTGGTGAAGAAAAGTGCAGCATTTATTGTAAGTCACCATACATGGAGTCTGGGATAGCTAGTGCTCAAAGCACCTGAACTCCCTGATGGCTTTCAGCAAAGCATTTTTAAAGGCCAGGTGAGGGAGGGGAGTCCCAGGGTATGTGATCAGCTCATGCACAATTCTCTGATTGGTTGATGGTGAGGTAACAGGGCGGTGTCACAGGGGTTAACATCATCAATCCTTAGGCACCAGTAGTTCTGGGGACTATGTGCTCATGGTCATCAAGTAGTTAACATTTTCCATTTGGTGGAAGTTTTAGCATCTGTAAAACAACTCAGGAAATGTGCCTCAAATACTGTCATCTGGGTACTTCAGAGAGGAGCTAAAGTATAAGATACAGGGGAGGAGTCTGTCCCAGGAAGGCCCCATAGGACCCTGCTCAGTTACACTAGAAGCAGATCCTTTCCACTTGAGCTTCAGATGAGACTCTAGGTCTGGCCAACACCCAGGCTTCATGATGCATAGGTCCCGGCTATGCCATGTTGGATTCCTGATCTATAGACAGTGAGATAATAAATGTATATTGGGTTTTAAAATTAATTAATTAATTAATTTTATTTTCAGCTGCGTTGGGTCTTCATTGCTGCCCACAGGCTTTCTCTAGTTGTGGTGAGTGGGGGCTACTCTTCGTTGCAGCGCGTGGGCTCTCATTGTGGTGGCTTCTCTTGTTGTGGAGCACAGGCTCCAGGCATGCGGGCTTCAGTAGTTGTGGCACACAGGCTCAGTAGTTGTGACTTGCAGGCTCTAGAGCGCAGGCTCAGTAGTTGTGGTGCAAGGGCTTAGTTGCTCTGCAGCATGTGGGATCTTCCTGGACAAGGGCTCGAACCCATGTCCCCTGCATTGGCAGGCAGATTCTTAACCACTGTGCCATCAGGGAAGTCCCAATAAGTGTATATTGTTTTAAGCTGATAAGTTGGTGGCAATATGGTTATTCAGCAGCAGATAACTAATATAGCATCCTTGAAGGAGTCATGGCTAAGAGGGTTGGTTAATGGACAAGATGAGCCTCTAGTGAGTGTTAGGAGGTGTTCATATAAAATAAAAAAGACCTGGAGAATGGAACAGGCTGGAGATCAAGTGCAGACACAAGGATCCTTTGGGCAACACGAAGGATCTTGAAATGCTACTGCCAAGTGGAAAGACATTTTTAGGACACTGTAATTAGAAATGCTCAATGAACACAAACAGCCTCATAGGCATATAAAACAAACTTATGGTTACCAAAGGGGAAAGGGGGTGGAGGAAGGATAAATTAGGAGTTTGGGATTAACAGATACACACTAGATAGAGAAACAACAAGGTCCTACTGTTTAGCACAGGGAACTATACTCGATATTCTGTAATAACCTATAAGTGAAAAGAATATGAAAAATATATAACCGAATCACTTTGCTGTACACTAGAAACTAACACAACATTGTAAATCAACTATACTTCAATTAAAAAAAAAGAAATGCTCAATGTCAAGAATGTTCAATGAGAATGTGTGATTCATGTGTTAGAGCCCATTAGACACTGAAGAAGAAACATGTTTGCACCAAGCTTGGCACAGAGTAAGACTTCCACAGATGGTTTTAAGTTGCCCGTGTCCCTTTGCTATAAGGAATTGTAAGGTTACAATAATGATGCGGCTGGGCTGGGAGTTCAGTGAAGCAGACAAAGATTTTGCAAAGCCCATACCCTCTAGGAGAGACACTGAGAAAAGAGAAGTGCAGTAGTAAAAGGCAACTCTGCTTGCTACCAGTCCCAGGGGGACTCAGAAAGGAAGAGATGATGGAAGAGTCTCACTGGATGCATGGGACACAATATGTCCTAAAAGATGACGTCATGATTAAAATTGTTTTCTGCATTTGATGAAGTAGTAAGATAATGCATACATGCAAGGGTGAATCTCTGGTCTCAGAAAGATATAGTATGATGGTCAGGGTCATGAGGAATATCGTTTTATTCAGGCTTTCTTTAGAATCCAGTAGGAATAGGGATTTTGTGTGCTCAGAAGGAGAGAAAGGGGAACTTTTCCACCCGTAATCCATACTTCCTACATATAGACCGAAGCATCCTCTTCTCTTTTCTCTGCCATTTTGTGATGGTTTGATTTCTTACAAACAGTTCTGAGGCTTAAGCTACAAAATAGTCGCTTTGTAGCTACATGTGGGGTTTAAGGATTACGTATGTGGTATCCATGGTTGATTCGGGGCTAGGGAGTGGCCCGAGGGGGAGCATTCTAAACCCCAGAATATAGTGTTTTATTCCTGTCTCCAAGACTATGGCTGGAAGAGCCTGTTTATAAAAAATGCTGTCAAAATTGTAGAGTTCCTTCTATATTTGAAAGCATTGTCTTGGGCCTTCTAGAATAATCAAAGAAATAGCTCAAAAAAAAAAAAAAGAGCTTAGCAGGCATCTGAAGCACTGAGCTAACACCATCAAAACGCTTTGGGCTGGAACAGTTGGTGGGGAACTCATCCCCAGAACAATTGATTTTTCAGTGCATTCAACAACTGCCTAATAGTTACACCCATCAACTTAAGGGGGAAAATATACACTGCCATATAAACCTCTGAGTGTGCTTTACAATAGCTACAATTTCAGAGAAATGAGACCTTATTTAAAAGATGGATTCTTAAAGCTGCTGCAATTTTTGAGTAATACTAATGGGCAGGGGAGGAGCTGGCTTCAGTAATAGTGCTTTATTTAAAAAAATGCAACTCAACAGCCCACATCCTGTTTCTTGTTCTATACAATTCTTGTTACCCAAGGCAGGGTGCCAGGGAGAGGGAAAACTTGAAAGATCAAACACAAAGATTGAATCACAGAGCACCCCAGCAAACAGGACCCCTCCTGATACTCTCACCAGCCAGCCATCTGCTTATCCAGTATTGCTTTTGAAATCTGAATAATATACAAACGTCTGCTAAAGGGAAAAAACCAAAGACTTCAAGTGTTATGTTCACTTATTTCTTATTGTGTTATTTAAATATGTAGGGAGATTATGCTAGGTATAAAAATCTGCTCATAGCTATTGTTATTGTACAAATGCAAACCAGAAGTTGCTTTACAAATGAAACATGAGCAAAGCTACAAAATGCCAAAATACAAATGAACAACATTAATGTGACAAATAAGGCAGATGTGATAAAGGTAAACTGGTACTCAGAGTGTAAATATTAACTCATTTACGCATTTGTTCATTCAGCAGATGTTCGTGGAGTACATGTTATTTCCAATGGCATGCTCCTAGGGGCTGCAAATATGTCAGTGAGTAAAACAAACTTCCCTGGCTTCATGAAGCTTACATTCTAGTGGGATAAGACATAATAAACCAAATAAATGAGTGAAATATATAGTGTGTCAGATGATAATGAACGTTAAGGAGAAAAATCTAGGGCAGGAGAAAGGAAGATTTGGGGGGAAAGGGAGTTGAGGTATAAGAAAGACCTCACAGAGAAGGTAACATTTGTATAAAAACTTGAAGAAGGTGAAAGAGTGAATATTTGGGTATTATTTGTGGGGGGCAGTGGTGAGTGTTCCAGACAGAGGGAACAGTGGGTGCCAAGCCTGTGAGGCAGGGGCGAGCTTGTTTCTAAATGGTGCTGCTATAGGGCAGGTTCTTTTGAGTTCAGCAAACTTCTATTGATACTACCATTTGCCATAAGACAAGTCAGTTCTCCCACCACTTTCCCCTTTTTCAAACTACTGTGAAACCTCTGCTCTTACTGGGTGGCTGTTAGATCATTTGTCTTTCACTGGAGGCTTTTATTACATCCACTTTATTTTTTTTAATTACGTAATGTGATGGTTAATTTTATGTGTCAACTTGACTGGCCTAAAGGATGCCCAGATAGCTGGTAAAACATTTCTGGGTGCATCTGTGAGAGTGTTTCTGGAAGAGGTTAGAATTCGACTCGGTAGACTGAATCCACCTTCACCAATGTGGGTGGGCATCATCCAATCTCCTGGGGGCCTGAATGAATCAAAAAGGCAAAGGAAGGGCAAATTCTCTCTTCTTGAGCTGCAATGTCCATTTTCCCCTGTCCTTGGACATCAGAGCTCCTTCTTCTCAAACCACTGGACTCCAGGACTTACATCAGTAGCCCTCTGGTTCTCAGGTTTTTGGGATGGGACTGAATTACACCACTGAATTCCTGGTTCTCCAGCTTGAAGACGGCAGACTGTGGGACTTCTCAGCCTCCATAATTACTTGAGCCAATTTCTATCATAAACCTCCTCTTCTATCTATCTAACTATCTGTCTGTCTATCTATCTATCTATCCCCTATTGATTCTGTTTCTCTGGAGAGCCCTAATACAGGTAATGATGGTACAGTGATATTGTGTAACATCAATGCAGAGTAAACTTAATCACATGCAGGCACTGAAATACAATGACAGGGCTCAGCATTAATTGGTCAATGGGATTATACGGATGATGCTTAATTTAATATTTTAAAATTAGAGGCTTCCGGGAAGATGGCGGAAGAGTAGGACGTGGAGATCACCTTCCTCCCCACAGATACACCAGAAATACATCTACACGTGGAACAACTCCTACAGAACACCCACTGAACGCTGGCAGAAGACCTCAGACCTCCCAAAAGGCAAGAAAGCCCCCACATACCTGGGTAGGGCAAAAGAGAAAAGAATAAACGGAGACAGAAGGATAGGGACGGGACCTGCACCGGTGGGAGGGAGCTGTGAAGGAGGAAAGCTTTCCTTTCCACACACTAGGAAGCTCCTTCGCGGGCGGAGACTGCGGGTGGCGGAGGGGGAAAGCTTCGGAGCCGCGGAGGAGAGCGCAGCAACAGGGGTGCGGAGGGCAAAGCGGAGAGACTGCTGCACAGAGGATCAGTGCCGACCAGCACTCCAGCACAAGTCCGAGAGGCTTGTCTGCTCACCCGCTGGGGCGGGCAGGGCTGGGAGCTGAGGCTCGGGCTTCGGTCGGATCCCAGGGAGAGGACTGGGGTTGGCTGCATGAACACAGCCTTAAGGGGGCTAGTGCGCAACGGCTAGCCAGGAGGGAGTCCGGGGAAAAGTCTGGAGCTGCAGAAAGGGCAAGAGACTTTTTCTTACCTGTATGTTTCCTGGTGTGCGAGGAGATTAACAGTGCCACTTAAAGGAGCTCCAGAGACAGGCGCGAGCCGCGGCTAACAGCGCAGACCCCAGAGACGGGCATGGGACGCTAAGGCTGCTGCTGCCGCCACCAAGAAGCTTGTGTGCAAGCACAGGTCACTCTCCACACGTCCCCTCCCGGGAGCCTGTGCCGCCCGCCACTGCCAGGTTCCCGGGATCCAGGGACAACTTCCCCGGGAGAACGCACGGTGCGCCTTAGGCTGGGGCAACGTCACGCTGCCCTCTGCCGCCGCACACAGCGCGCCTCACGCTGGTGCAACGTCACGCCGGCCTCTGCCGCCGCAGGCCCGCCCCGCACGCCGGGCCCCTCCCTCCCCCCGGCCTGAGTGAGCCAGAGCCCCCGAATCAGCTGCTCCTTTAACCCCGTCCTGTCTGAGGGAAGAACAGACGCCCTCCAGCGACCTACACACAGAGGCGGGGCCAAATCCAAAGCTGAGCCCCTGGGAGCTGTGAGAACACAGAAGAGAAAGGGAAATCTCTCCCTGCAGCCTCAGAAGCAGCGGATTAGAGCTCCACAATCAATTTGATGTACCCTGCATCGGTGGAATACATGAGTAGACAACCAATCATCCCAAACTAAGGAGGTGGACTTTGAGAGCAAGATTTATGATTTTTTCCCCTTTTCCTCTTTTTGTGAGTGTGTATGTCTATGCCTCTGTGTGAGATTTTGTCTGTATAGCTTTGCTTCCACCATTTGTCCTAGGGTTCTATCCGTCCGTTTTTTTTGTTGTTGTTTTGTTTTTTTAATTTTTTTCCTTTTTTTTAATAATTATTTTTTATTTTAATAACTTTATTATATTTTATCTTACTTTATATTATTTTACTTTATCTGCTTTCTTTTTTTCTTCCTTCCCTCCTTCCTTCCTTCCTCCCTCCCTCCTTTCTTTCTTTCTTTCTTTCTTTCTACTTCTACTAATTCATTCTTTCTACTTTTTCTCCCTTATTATTCTGAGCCGTGTGGACGAAAGGCTCTTGGTGCTGCAGCCAGGAGTTAGTGCTGTGCCTCTGAGGTGGGAGAGCCAACTTCAGGACACTGGTCCACAAGAGACCTCCCAGCTCCACGTAATATCAAACGGCGAAAATCTCCCAGAGATCTCCATCTCAACACCAGCACCCAGCTTCACTCAACGACCAGCAAACTATCAGTGCCGGACATCCTATGCCAAACAACTAGCAAGACAGGAACACAACCCCACCCATTAGCAGAGAGGCTGCCCAAAATCATAATAAGTCCACAGACACCCCAAAACACACCAACAGATGTGGACCTGCCCACCAGAAAGACAAGATCCAGCCTCATCCACCAGAACACAGGCAGTAGTCCCCTCCACCAGGAAGCCTACACAACACACTGAACCAATCTTAGCTACTGGGGACAGACACCAAAAACAATGGGAACTATGAACGTGCAGCCTGCAAAAAGGAGACCCCAAACACAGTAAGATAAGCAAAATGAGAAGACAGAAAACCACACAGCAGATGAAGGAGCAAGATAAAAACCCACCAGACCTAACAAATGAGGAGGAAATAGGCAGTCTACCTGAAAAAGAATTCAGAATAATGATAGTAAAGATGATCCAAAATCTTGGAAATACAATAGACAAAATGCAAGAAACATTTAACAAGGAGCTAGAAGAACTAAAGATGAAACAAACAACGATGAACAACACAATAAATGAAATTAAAAATACTCTAAATGGGATCAATAGCAGAATAACTGAGGCAGAAGAACGGATAAGTGACCTGGAAGATAAAATAGTGGAAATAACTACTGCAGAGCAGAATAAAGAAAAAAGAATGAAAAGAACTGAGGACAGTCTCAGAGACCTCTGGGACAACATTAAACGTACCAACATTCGAATTATTGGGGTTACAGAAGAAGAAGAGAAAAAGAAAGGGACTGAGAAAATATTTGAAGAGATTATAGTTGAAAACTTCCCTAATATGGGAAAGGAAATAGTTAATCAAGTCCAGGAAGCACAGAGAGTCCCATACAGGATAAATCCAAGGAGAAATACGCCAAGACACATATTAATCAAACTGTCAAAAATTAAATACAAAGAAAATATATTAAAAGCAGCAAGGGAAAAACAACAAATAACACACAAGGGAATCCCCATAAGGTTAACAGCTGATCTTTCAGCAGAAGCCAGAGGGGACTGGCAGGACATATTTAAAGTGATGAAGGAGAAAAACCTGCAACCAAGATTACTCTACCCAGCAAGGATCTCATTCAGATTTGATGGAGAAATTAAAATCTTTACAGACAAGCAAAACCTGAGAGAGTACAGCACCACCAAACCAGCTCTACAACAACTGCTAAAGGAACTTCTCCAGGCTAGAAACACAAGAGAAGGAAAAGACCTACAATAACGAACCCAAAACAATTAAGAAAATGGCAATAGGAACATACATATCGATAATTACCTTAAATGTAAATGGACTAAATGCTGCCACCAAAAGACACAGATTGGCTGAATGGATACAAAAACAAGACCCATATATTTGCTGTCTACAAGAGACCCACTTCAGACCTAGAGATACATAGACTGAAAGTAAGGGGATGGAAAAAGATATTTCATGCAAATGGAAACCAAAAGAAAGCTGGAGTAGCAATTCTCATATCAGACAAAATAGACCTTAAAATAAAGACTAAAGACGTTAAAATAAAGACTATTACAAGAGACAAAGAAGGACACTACATAATGATCAAGGGATCGATCCAAGAAGAAGATATAACAATTGTAAATATTTATGCACCCAACATAGGAGCACCTCAATACATAAGGCAAATACTAACAGCCATAAAAGGGGAAATCCACAGTAAAACATTCATAGTAGGGGACTTTAACACCCCACTTTCACCAATGGACAGACCATCCAAAATGAAAATAAATAAGGAAACACAAGCTTTAAATGATACATTAAACAAGATGGACTTAATTGATATTTATAGGACATTCCATCCAAAAACAACAGAATACACATTTTTCTCAAGTGCTCATGGAACATTCTCCAGGATAGATCATATCTTGGGTAACAAATCAAGCCTTGGTAAATTTAAGAAAATTGAAATTGTATCAATTATCTTTTCTGACCACTACGCTATGAGACTAGGTATCAATTACAGGAAAAGATCTGTAAAAACTACAAACACATGGAGGCCAAACAATACACTCCTTAATAACGAAGTGATCACTGAAGAAGTCAAAGAGGAAATCAAAAAATACCTAGAAACAAATGACAATGGAGACACGACGACCCAAAACCTATGGGATGCAGCAAAAGCAGTTCTAAGGGGGAAGTTTGTAGCAATAGAATCCTACCTTAAGAAACAGGAAACATCTCAAATAAACAACCTAACCTTGCACCTAAAGCAATTAGAGAAAGAAGAACAAAAACACCCCAAAGTTAGCAGAAGGAAAGAAATCATAAAAATCAGATCAGAAATAAATGAAAAAGAAATGAAGGAAACGATAGCAAAGATCAATAAAACTAAGAGCTGGTTCTTTGAGAAGATAAACAAAATTGATAAACCATTAGACGGACTCATCAAGAAAAAAAGGGAGAAGACTCAAATCAATAGAATTAGAAATGAAAAAGGAGAAGTAACAACTGACACTGCAGAAATACAAAAGATCATGAGAGATTACTACAAGCAACTCTATGCCAATAAAATGGACAACCTGGAAGAAATGGACAAATTCTTAGAAATGCACAACCTTCCAAGACTGAATCAGGAAGAAATAGAAAATATGAACAGACCAACCTCAAGCACTGAAATTGAAACTGTGATTAAAAATCTTCCAACAAAGAAAAGCCCAGGACCAGATGGCTTCACAGGCGAATTCTATCAAACATTTAGAGAAGAGCTAACACCTATTCTTCTCAAACTCTTCCAAAATATAGCAGCGGGAGGAACACTCCCAAACTCATTCTACGAGGCCACCATCACCTTGATACCAAAACCAGACAAGGATGTCACAAAGAAAGAAAACTACAGGCCAATATCACTGATGAACATAGATGCAAAAATCCTCAACAAAATACTAGCAAACAGAATCCGACAGCACATTAAAAGGATCATACACCATGATCAAGTGGGGTTTATTCCAGGAATGCAAGGATTCTTCAATATATGCAAATCAATCAATGTGATACACCATATTAACAAATTGAAGGAGAAAAACCATATGATCATCTCAATAGATGCAGAGAAAGCTTTCAACAAAATTCAACACCCATTTATGATAAAAACCCTGCAGAAAGTAGGCATAGAGGGAACTTACCTCAACATAATAAAGGCCATATATGACAAACCCACAGCCACATTCATCCTCAATGGTGAAAAACTGAAACTATTTCCACTAAGATCAGGAATAAGACAAGGTTGCCCACTCTCACTACTCTTATTCAACATAGTTTTGGAAGTTTTAGCCACAGCAGTCAGAGAAGAAAAGAAAACAAAAGGAATCCAAATCGGAAAAGAAGAAGGAAAGCTGTCACTGTTTGCAGATGACGTGATACTATGCATAGAGAATCCTAAAGATGCTACCAGAAAACTACTAGAGCTAATCAATGAATTCGGTAAAGTAGCAGGATACAAAATTAATGCACAGAAATCTCTGGCATTCCTATACACTAATGATGAAAAATCTGAAAGTGAAATCAAGAAAACACTCCCATTTGCCATTACAACAAAAAGAATAAAATATCTAGGAATAAACCTACCTAAGGAGACAAAAGACCTGTATGCAGAAAATTATAAGACACTGATGAAAGAAATTAAAGATGATACAAATAGATGGAGAGATACACCATGTTCTTGGATTGGAAGAATCAACATTGTGAAAATGACTCTACTACCCAAAGCAATCTACAGATTCAATGCAATCCCTATCAAACTACCACTGGCATTTTTCACAGAACTAGAACAAAAAATTTCACAATTTGTATGGAAACACAAAAGACCCTGAATAGCCAAAGCAATCTTGAGAACAAAAAACGGAGCTGGAGGAATCAGGCTCCCTGACTTCGGACTATACTACAAAGCTACAGTCATCAAGACAGTATGGTACTGGCACAAAAACAGAAAGGTAGATCAATGGAACAGGATAGAAAGCCCAGAGATAAACCCATGCACATATGGTCACCTTATCTTTGATAAAGGAGGCAGGAATGTACAGTGGAGAAAGGACAGCCTCTTCAATAAGTGGTGCTGGGAAAACTGGACAGCTACATGTAAAAGTATGAGATTAGATCACTCCCTAACACCATACACAAAAATAAGCTCAAAATGGATTAAAGACCTAAATGTAAGGCCAGAAACTATCAAACTCTTAGAGGAAAACATAGGCGGAACACTCTATGACATAAGTCACAGCAAAATCCTTTTTGACCCACCTCCTAGAGAAATGGAAATAAAAACAAAAATAAACAAATGGGACCTAATGAAACTTCAAAGCTTTTGCACAGTAAAGGAAACCATAAACAAGACCAAAAGGCAACCCTCAGAATGGGAGAAAATATTTGCAAATGAAGCAACTGACAAAGGATTGATCTCCAAAATTTATAAGCAGCTCATGCAGCTCAATAACAAAAAAATAAACCACCCAATCCAAAAATGGGCAGAAGACCTAAATAGACATTTCTCCAAAGAATATATACAGACTTCCAACAAACACATGAAAGAATGCTCAACATCATTAATCATTAGAGAAATGCAAATCAAAACTACAATGAGATATCATCTCACACCAGTCAGAATGGCCATCATCAAAAAATCTAGAAACAATAAATGCTGGAGAGGGTGTGGAGAAAAGGGAACCCTCTTGCATTGTTGGTGGGAATGTGAATTGGTACAGCCACTATGGAAAACAGTATGGAGGTTCCTTAAAAAACTACAAGTAGAACTATCATATTACCCAGCAATCCCACTGCTGGGCATATACCCTGAGAAAACCACAATTCAAAAGGAGTCATGTACCAAGATGTTCATTGCAGCTCTATTTAAATAGCCAGGAGATGGAAACAACCTGGGTGTCCATCATCGGATGAATGGATAAAGAAGATGTGGCACATATATACAATGCAATATTACTCAGCCATAAAAAGAAACGAAATTGAGCTATTTGTAATGAAGTGGATAGACCTAGAGTCTGTCATACAGAGTGAAGTAAGTCAGAAAGCGAAAGACAAATACCATATGCTAACACATATAGATGGAATTTAAGGAAAAAAATGTCATGAAGAACCTAGGGGTAAGATAGGAATAAAGACACAGACCTACTAGAGAATGGACTTGAGGACACGGGGAGGGGGAAGGGTGAGCTGTGACAAAGCGAGAGAGAGGCGTGGACATATATACACTACCAAACGTAAGGTAGATAGCTAGTGGGAAGCAGCTGCATGGCACAGGGAGATCAGCTCGGTGCTTTGTGACCCCCTGGAGGGGTGGGATAGGGAGGGTGGGAGGGAGGGAGACGCAAGAGGGAAGAGATTTGGGAACATATGTATATGTATAACTGATTCACTTTGTTATAAAGCAGAAACTAACACACCATTGTAAAGCAATTATACTCCAATAAAGATGTAAAACAAATAAAATAAAATAAAATAATTATCAAAATCCAAATATTGAATTAGTAAATTTTCATAGAACATTCACAGACTTCTGACAACATGTCCATGGACCCTCTATGGTCTGAGGAATCCCACTTTAATAAGCAAGGAGGGATTATTTTGAGGCTGACCTTCTTACTGGCTGGCTTATGGCCATATGTTACACTAGTGAGTATGGAAATATGAGATTTCTTCACCTCAGCCCCTGTGATGTGGGATGATGATTCAACACATGGTTGGGAAATTTTCAGGGTGCATGTCTGGAAAATAAATCCAAAACAACAATCTTGGTTCTTTTTTGTTATACTCACCTGTGAGAAATGCTTCTGTGATTTAGAATATGTACCGTCCAGATCCTCTGTCCACAATCATCAGGGCGAGAAACAACTTTGTCAGTTTTGCAGTATAGAGAGGAGATTAGAGTCTGCGCAAGGCAGCATCTGCACCATTTCTATTTCACCTCAAATCTGCGCCTCATATAGGATGGAGAGCCTGAAAGCAAATTTTGTGATGATGCCCTGTTAGTCAAATGGCAAGACGGGGTCTTAAGAGTGAGGGGGAAAGGGCATGTAAGATAATGAAAGCTCAAGGAAGATGTCTTTTTGCGCATAGCTTAGGAAGGTGACTGTTCTGAAAAAGTTCTTTTTCAAAAAGCATAACACTAGAGAGGTAAGTAAGGCCCCACCATTAGAAATGAATGTAGTTGGCAATATCTGTTACAATAACTGGTGCATATCTTTGTTTTTTTTTTTTGTTTGTTTGTTTTTTTGCGGTACACGGGCCTCTCACTGTTGTGGCCTCTCCCGTTGCGGAGCACAGGCTCCGGATGCGCAGGCTCAGCGGCCATGGCTCACGGGCCCAGCTGCTCCGCGGCATGTGGGATCTTCCCGGACCGGGGCACGAACCCGTGTCCCCTGCATCGGCAGGCGGACTCTCAACCACTGCGCCACCAGGGAAGCCCTAGTGCATATCTTTGACATTTAAGGTGAAATTGGAAGAACTCCAAGATATTATGTAAAGGAATTGAGCATAGTAAGAAAAAAAAAACCCCACAATTTTTACAATGGTTATGTGTTCTTCACTAAAGTTAACTTCACATGGGAAAGTAGATTGTTTTGATAGGCTATCCAGACTAATCTGGACTGGATAGAACGGATTTAAGTTTCTATCCTTAAATTTTTCTCATCAGGAGTAATTTTAGACCACCAGACTAGTCCTCCTAACTTCTAGTGTAGTGATATTCTAGTGTAGTGTCTTCTAGTGTACTGTCATTATATTCTAGGATATAATCTTGGCAGGACAATGTGATTATTGCCTCTTAGAATAAGAACATCAATTTCATCTATACAAAAATCTTTTCTCTTTTATTTATACCCTCTGCTTATGCCCTCACCATCAGCACCACCATCCTTCCAGCGCACGCGCGCGCACACACACACACACACACACACACACACACACACAGCCCACATACGCAATGCACATTTAAGAGACAGAACTGTCTGGGATCCCAAAGGATTAACATATCATTTGATCATCTCTAAGAGGTGAGACATGGAACTCTCACATTCAAGATCTTACTTCAGCTTTCATGTGGGGTATCAGAAGACACATGGCCTCGGCATTTGATAACACAAAGGAGCATAGCATAGGGATGAGAAGCAGGGACTCTAGAGGTAGACTACCTGTGTTGAAATCTCAGCTCTACTACTAACCAGTTGTGTGAGTTACTGAAACTTCTTAGTGCCTCAGTTTGCTTGTCTGTAAAATGACTTTAATAATTTTACTTGGGCTTCCCTGGTGTCGCTGTGGCTAAGAATCCACCTGCCAATGCAGGGGAAACGGGTTTGATCCCTGGTCTGGGAAGATCCCACATGCCGCAGAACAACTAAGCCCGTGCCCCACAACTACTGAGCCTGCGCTCTAGAGCCCGCAACCCACAACTCCTGAGCCCGCATGCCATAACTACTGAAGCCCGCGCACCTAGAGCCCGTGTTCCGCAACAAGAGAAGCCACCGCAAGAAGAAGCCTGAGCACTGCAATGAAGAGTAGCCCCTGCTCACCGCAACTAGAGAAAGCCCGGGCGCAGCAACGAAGACCCAACGCAGCCAAAACTAAATTTAAAAAATTTTTTACCTAACTCATAGGGTTGTTAGGAGAATGAAATGAATTAACTTTTGTGAAGCACATAGAGCAGTGCCTGGCACATCATATGCACTATATAGCTAATACACTGAAATAAATAAGCAAATAAATAAATGAGGCTACCTTAGGAAAAAATAGTAAGGCAAAAATAGTAAGAGGATCATAAGTTGTGAAGACATGACAACGAGGTTGTCAGAAAGTGTTAGAACCCTGAACAAATAGCAGGTTTTTAATTTTTCAATTTGTGTGGGATTTTGGTTATGCAGATGATATTGTTCTTGAGTAGAAAGCAATCGGTGGCCTCAGAACTATCAGGCATTTTTCCCCCTAAGGTGAAGCATGAGTTGTAAGAAAAAATAATACATATTCATGAAAATACACTGATAGGCTGAGAAATCAACAACTGCTTGATATTCCTGAAATGTCTTTTTTCAGTATATCATGAAGGAGCTCAGGAATGAGTGTCAGTTGTAGAATAAAAACTCAGTAGACGTTAAGAACCAGAAAGACCCAAATGTCCTTAATTGTTGCAGGAGTGCTTGCTTTACACTTCATAAGCACTGTAGTGGATGCTGTCATGTGCTGTTAAGATGCTACCTGAACATTGAACCACTCATTCCTTCAGCTTTTGAGAGTGTTTAGGCTGAAAGCCTTTAGCTGTTAGCCCTCTCTGGAAATTGTCCTCTGCTGAAGAGAGCTGCCTCACCCAAGTTCATACCCCCTTCCTGAGAGGGACCAGGATCCAATGACTGATCAGTCTGGATAAAGACCTGACCCACCTGATCCAATTTGGAACAATTCTTCAGGGCCATCTTAGGTCTTCATCTCTCCACAGGATTGGCTAAGGCCTTTGTTGTAATTGCTTCTCAATTCAACTGCTCCGCCTACCCAATCCTGCTTCTTCCATTCTCCTATAGTTGTTAATCCCCAAAGCACTCCCCAATAAACTTCCTACAAGCAAATCTCTGTCTCAGAGCCTAATTCTTGGGAATGACCTACAACAGGTACTTACTGAGTAGGGTGTGTATACCAGCTGCAGTGATAAGAAGCCATGGGCATTCTGATATTTCATTTCCCTTTTTCACAGGAATATCTTCATGTTTTGTGATCTTCTTTAAGAGCTTCCTTAACTTCTTCAATAAGGTCATCATCTATTGGTCCCTGGATCAAACCTCATCAAAGCACCAGGCTACAATTGGAATCCAAGATTTCCATAGAACAATGGCCAAGTCCAGGGTGAATAGAATTTTCCTACCAAAGGTCCCATACTTAAACTGATGAATGAGTGTTTCAGTGGTCCTGATGATGATTGTTAAAGAACAGGTAAAATAATACAGGGTAAGGTTAAATCATGTAATACCTTCCCCTCAGAAAGAACACAAAGGAGTTTATCAAATGACAAAAAAAAAAGAGTGTAAGTGCTGTTTCAATGCCTCGTTCTTCAAAGAGCCCACGTGATCACATCAAGCTCACTCTTATCATTGAGCATAAAAGGAAGGCATAACCAGTGTAGCTAAGAAAACTTGGACAATGTGTTTTGTTCAAAGATACCTTGTCTGATTAGATGCTAAAGATCTTTATTTTTCATCTTAGGCTTACAGAAACAGGTATGCTTCTATCCTTCATGTGAAGTGAGTCGAGATCTGGGTCCGGCTGAAATGGATTCATTTATCTTTATGAGTTCCTAAGTTCTCACACAGTGCCTTGAGAATGCTGTTACAAAATTCCTGAAGATACATAATTCCGACAGTAGTAATGGCCTGAACCCTGATACCCAGTATGATAAACAAGCCAGGCCCCAGGTTTTCTTGTAGTCTTTTGTAACAACACACAGCAGCAAACAGTGTAGGTATATTGGATAAGTATTTACTAAACACATAAAAGAATAGTGATGGTAGCAGTTAATTTTGCAAATTTAGTATAGACCGTAGCAGCATGATACATTCATAGAAAAGTTATCCTTGTGATTTTGATGAATACTTGGTAATTCTAACAACATTGGCAAATGGCATTTTAAAGAAAAGATTGAAAATGTTATTACCAGTTATGGATTCCACACAACAGAGACACCTCCATTTGGAATTCAGAGCCACTGTTTCACATTACTAAAAATACCACATAGTGCAGAAGCACGTTGCTACTGAAGCAGCGTCATTTGACCTGCTCTCATCCCTCTTGGACTGAATTTAACAGCTTTTGATTGGCATAGTCTTTCAAAGGCAGTCTCACTTCAGGTACAATCTGCATTTAACATCCCTGAAGGCATAAGCACACCTCCACATACAGGATGGTAGATATGTGGCCAGGATGATCAATGGAATTCCCTGTGTTATGCCAGTCCAGATGACAAAAGGTCTAAGTCTCTGGCTTATGTACAATACTTATTCCATAAAACAAACTGTGTCTCATCTCTGACCACTGCCCTCAATAGATTTTTACATCTGTTGGAAGTTATTTCAAATCTTGGTGAAGAATGGGTCTCTCTTGTTGGATAATTTTCTTGAGCATCAAAAATTATAACATTTCCTTTCATCAAGAAACACCATTGGATTGCTTTGTTGGAGACCCAATGTACAAGACATGCCTATATACATACATATATATATATATATATTTTTAACATCTTTATTGGAGTATAATTGCTTTACAATGCTGTGTTAGTTTCTGCTTTATAACAAAGTGAATCAGCTATACAAATACATATATCCCCATATCTCCTCCCTCTTGCGTCTCCCTCCCACCCTCCCTATCCCACCCCTCTAGGTGGTCACAAAGCACCGAGCTGATCTCCCTGTGCTATGCAACTTCTTGCCACTAGCTATCTATTTTACGTTTGGTAGTATATGTAAGTCCATGCCACTCTCTCATACCCTTCCCCCTCCCCGTGTCCTCAAGTCCATTCTCTACATCTGCATCTTTATTCCTGTCCTGCTCCTAGGTTCTTCAGAACCTTTTTTTTTTTTTTGGTTCCATATATATGTGTTAGCATACGGTATTGGTTTTTCTCATTCTGACTTACTTCACTCTGTATGACAGATTCTAGGTCCATCCACCTCACTACAAATAACTCAATTTTGTTTCTTTTTATGGCTGAGTAATATTCCATTGTATATATGTGCCACATCTTCTTTATCCATTCATCTGTTGATGGACACTTAGGTTGCTTCCATGTCCTGGCTATTGTAAATAGAGCTGCAGTGAACATTGTGGTACATGACACTTTTTGAATTATGGTTTTCTCAGGGTACATGCCCAGTAGTGGGATTGCTGGGTCATATGGTAGTTCTATTTTTAGTTTTTGTTTTTTGTTTTTTTTTTGCAGTATGCGGGCCTCTCACTGTTGTGGCCTCTCCCGTTGCGGAGCACAGGCTCCGGACGCGCAGGCTCAGCGGCCATGGCTCACGGGCCCTGCCGCTCCACGGCATGTGGGATCTTCCCGGACCGGGGCACAAACCCGTGTCCCCTGCATTGGCAGGCGGACTCCCAACCACTGCGCCACCAGGGAAGCCCTATTTTTAGCTTTTTAAGGAACCTCCATACTGTTCTCCATAGTGGCTGTATCAACTACATTCCCACCAACAGTGCAAGAGGGTTCCCTTTTCTCCACACCCTCTCCAGCATTTATCGTTTGTAGATTTTTTGACAATGGCCATTCTGACTGGTGTGAGGTGATACCTCACTGTAGTTTTGATTTGCATTTCTCTAATGATTAGTGATGTTGAGCATCCTTTCATGTGTTTGTTGCATGCCTTTATATATTATGGAAGGGTACTCTCTTAGATTACAATGCTGAAATAAATGACACAGCACTGTGAGGTAAACAGCAATTCTTTTAGCAGATTGATTCTGTTTGTGACATTTAAGTCTCTAAACCATGACTGATTGTGCTGGGGAAGAGGGTGTGGCAGATTACATTTTTCAAAGATGGCCCACCGTACACGCTCTTCTGCAATGTGACCTTACTACTGCCTCAGTGAGAGGTGGAGTCTACTTCTTTACCTTTTAAATCTGAGTAGGCCCTGTGAATGCCTAGACCTTTAGAATATGGCAGAAGTGACACTGGTAATTCTAGGCAAAGTCATTAGTTGGCCTGGCCAATTCTTCTTCCTACATCTTGGAAGCCAGCCTCCAGGTCAGAAGTATAACCACACTGAGACCACCATACTGTGAGAAGTCCAAGCCACAAAGAAGGTGAGATCCTGTGTGAAGAGAGACAGAGGGGCAGGGGAAGAGAAAGAACAAAGCACCAAGCATGTGTATGAAGGAGACACCTTAGAAGTTGCTCTAGCCCCAGTCATCCCAACTAATGCCACATGGATTCACAAAGGGCCCAGCTGAGCCCTTCCTGAATTTCTGACTCATAAAATCATTAACAAAATAAAATGATTTTTTTCAATCCATGAAGTTTGGGGATAGCTTGTCACGTAGCAATAGATAACTGAAGCAAAGGGTTTTGCTAATAACCTGATTAATTAAATGCTCAGGGATGCTGAGCTGAACTAAGATCCAGAGACTGTCCAACTTATCTTCTCCTGAGAACTTTCGGCATATATTGGCAATATTGATCTTTCTTTATTCATCTAATTTTGTGCTTGCTACCCAGTTTTCCAAAAATAAACAATTAATTTCCTTAAGGATCAAAAAACCCCCTGGTTAATTAATCAAATATGCTGGAAAGTATAGGAGGTCAGGTGCATGATTGAGACGAAGGAGCCACGTGCCTGCCTTTACATTCCGGCTGTGCCACTTACAAGCTCTGTGATGCTGAGCAACCCACACCTCAGTTCTCTCATCTGTAAAATGAAGATAATAATAATAACTACCTCACAGCGTTGTCAGGAGGATTTAATTAATTCAAACTTACAATAGTGCCTGGAACTTTAGGAAGTGTTACACAGATTTTAGCTGTTATTACTCGGATATGTAGCTGGGCCTCTACAATGTTGACCAGCACAGTGCCCTTCTGTTCGGCATTGTAGGAGTGAGTTTTTAGATTCAGACAGAGCTGAGACTAAATCCTAGATCAGCCATCCCTGTGTAATTCTGGAACCCTGTCTGGGCCTCAGTATTCCCATCTGTAGTATAGGGACGGTAATATTTCCTTCTCAAGGTTGTTGGGAAGATTAGCTGCACTAAGCAGGTAAAGTGTTGGGTTCAGAGCCTGGCATGCAGGTTGATTTCCTTGGCACTCCAACCTCTCTATTTATTTCCACACAGGATGAAACTCTCTCAGCACAAGAGAAGAAATGGCTGACTGGTTTTCAATTCTTCGGCCATGTTAAGCATGGAGTGTAGGTACTCAGGCTCCAGGATGGAGTCCTGGTTCAGCCGTTTTCAAGAACCACCCGGAAGCGTACCTATTTCCAAAAGTAACCTGCTGATATCTGGTTTTCTTTTCTTTTAACAGGATGCTGTTCTTGTCATACAAAACTGTACCGTTTGGGTAGCAGTAACTGGCTAAGGATGAGCAACATCAATTACCTATTACAACTCCAAGCTATCAATCAAAACACATGTTATTTCCTATGCCCCAGGCAACCCAAGGAATCAAACTAACAAAAACCCAGAGGAGCAAATAAACATGAATGCTGAGCTACAAAGTTCCCAGGAACACAGTGCACCACAGGAGCCCTTAGTCCCATCAGCTCACTCTGGCTGGTACCAGATGCAGGTGGAAACATAGGAGTGGTGGTGGAAAAAGAATGGGGCAAAAAAATCCCACGACGGGAGCTGACACAAACACAAGAGAGAATATAAACACTCACTCTGCCTCATCACAATCAAGTCAGGAAGGCTTGGCCCATGATTTCTGGTGACTTGCCCCCGGGGACAAAAGCAGTAACAAAACTTAGAGTGATGTCTGCTCATGAGAAAATAATGGCAAAGTCAGAAAACATAGAGAAGTGGATGAGAATAAATCACCTTGTAAGTGAGCAGAGTCAGAGACCAGGAAGGACAAAATTCCCCATACCTGTTTTGTATCAGCGTGGGAAACTAGCTCATTTTAACCTGTCATTGTACATAAGTCACTCTTCAAGCTTGGTGGAGGCAGAAATTCTTCCTCTAATACTTTATATTTACCTGAAAATGGGTTGCCATAAAACTATAATGGTGGTATAAAACCTATAAGGATTGACCCCTAAGAGAAGATAATTATGAGAGGAAAGGGTGAAAAATATTCCTAAAAGACATATAAGCATGATCAAATTCTTGGTATAATGGGGAAAATAAAGGAAAATGTAAAATCATAGTGTAGAGAGTTCTAAATTCCAGATTCCTCAATCAGAAGTGATCTAGTGAACTCTACCCTACATCGAGATCCTAATAAATCATATAATAAAGTGCTATTTATTGAGTACCACCTGTGTGCTAGGCTCAGTACTCCTCTTTTCAAATGCATGACTTTATTTACTCCTTACAGTAACCCTCTGGTGCAAGAACTACTTCTAACTCTCATAATATAGGTAACTACATTGAGACAGAGAAATTAACTTACTTGCCCAAAGTCATACCACTACTAAGTGGCTAAGTCAGGATTTGAATTTAAAATTCCTTGATTCCAGAGTCAGTACTCTCAAGGTCTCTGCTATGTTACCTCTAGATAATACCTTCTTTTTCTAAAACTTTTATTTATTTAAAAAATTTTGGGGGGTTGTGTGGGATCTTAGTTCGCCGACTGGGGATCGAACTCGTGCCCCCTGAAGTGGGGGCTTGGAGTCTTAACCACTGGACCACCAGGGAAGGCCTAGATAATAACTTCTAGATAATACTTATGTTTTCATGAAGACTTCTCCAACTTGATTACTGAGATCATTCCATGTCATCAGATCACTTTTCCTTTTTACATTCTGTAACTATAGAGTGAATAAAACAAAAAGTAAATATAATTTCCATGTATTATAACAGGAGAAGATAAGGCAAACGCTTTAGGAGATATTCAAGCATATTTTGTACTGTTCAAACACCTCCTCATCGAGAAAATACACAACAAGTATTGTCCATTGACTGACAAACCAACAACCCGCCTTGGAAGAAATGTTCTTCCCAGGCTTCTAAACAAAGTGAGTTAAGAGCCCGTGTCAGACAGCCTCTAAGAGGCCCCCTAGTGGTCCCTGCCTCCTGGTATTCATGTCCTTGTGTAATCCCTTCCCCTTGAGTATGGGCTGGACCTGGGGGCTTGATTCTAAATAGTAGGGTAGGGCAGAAGTCATGAGATGTCCCTTGTGAGATTAGGTCACAAAATCCCTCTCTCTCTTTCTCTCAGAGAGTCCTCACTCTGGGGGAAGCAAACTGTCATGCTGTAAACTGCCCTATGGATATTTCCATGTGGCAAAACATTGAAGGTGACTCTGGCTGACAGCCAGCAAGAACCTGAGGCCCTCCAGTAGTCCCCCAAACAGAATCCTGTCAAGAACTATGTGAGTGGGCTTGGAGGCTGATCCTCCCAGAGGTGAGACACCTTGATTGCAGGACCCAGTTCAGCTGCTCCCAGATTCCTGATCCACAGAAACTGGAGGATAATAAATGTTTGTCATTTGAAGCCACTAAGTTTTGGGGTAATTTGTTATGCAGCCATAGGTAACGAATACAGCACCCCTCTGTTCTCGTGATATAAGGGTGGTAGTGCTGGAGATGTTTCCATTTAAGTAAGTCCAGTTACGAAAAAAAACGGAGAAAATCTTGTTGCCATAGCAACAGGTTGCTGTTTTCCTCTGTCCAGTGTAAACACTGGATAATAATCCCAGTAGTTTTTAGCCCACAAATTTCCTCCATTAAAAGAGGAATTAAATGTTGAGGGAGTCATAGCTGGTAGGCCTCTCACATGGCCTTTGATCCAGGAATCATACCGCAGTGACCCCTTCCACATTCCGGTACTTACTTCAGGGCTAAGCAGAAGGGACAGTAGGGGGAGTTATTACTTAGTCTTTGGCCAGAAGGATGGTGGTAAAGGCAAGTCAGTCAGATCTCCCACTTCCAGCCAAATAAAGAGAACACTGCTTTCAGAAGGAGAAATGGGAGTGGGGGAACAAGCTGAATCCTTTACATCTGTTAAATGCTCCATTCTTTTCCAGCCACTGACGTAATGCTGTCTCGTTGGCACCTCACAGTGACCTAATTGGATAAACAGGAAAGGCACTAGTTTACATTTGATGTGGTCAAAGTGTATGTCTGTGATTTTTGCCTTGCGTTCAAAACATAAGAGTAACTATCAGAGAAGTGACTGTTCCGATACACAAATTTGGGGGCGACAGAAGCAGGGTGAGAACCGAGTGTTCATTTCCCAGTAGCTGAGCCTCTCCTTTCCAGCACCCCTCTCTACTGGGCAGACATCCCCCCAGCAAACACTTCTGTTCGGCTCTGGGAATACAGCAGTGCCACTTCGGGGGCAGTGCCTCTGAGCCACCACCGGCACCACGAAGCTCGTATGTCTTTCCCAGGAGTTTCTATCCTTACATCCCAGAGGCTACCTTCACATTTTAAAAACTGAGGTCATTCTTGAAACTTGATGTGCACAGAGTTAGCGAGGAACAGAGTTAATGTTCAGAATCACAGGCCTCACATCCCAGAGATTCTGATTCATTAGAACTGGAATGGGGCCCAAGAGTGCATTTTTTTCCAAGCACTTCCATGTGATTGATTCCGATGGTGGTACACAGCCATCTTTGATAAACGTTGCCTGACCAACTTCTCCTTATCACTACTGTGCTGTAACAAAGAGCTAAAAGACACACACGAGCACACATACGAATACACACACAGAAGAGTATCTTGCTTTATGCAGTAAACTGTTTCTAAAAAGGTTGTACGTGTATCACATTTTATACAACAGTTCACACGCGAAATACTTGACATTCACATGGTATTTCCCTTCAGGAAAAGGACTGCACCTTCAAGGTTATTTAATCCTTAGCACCTAGCACAATGCCTGGCACTTAGAATTGGTTGATTAGTATTTAGGTTTTGTTGTTGTTGTTGTTGTTTGGCCACACCCCGCACAGCATGTAGGATCTTAATTCCCGGACCAAGGATCGAACCCTAGCCCCTGTGCTGGAAGTGCAGAGTCCCAACCACTGGACTGCCAGGGAAATCCTGAATTAGTATTTGTTGAATGAACAACTATTCAGTTTGTTCAAAGCGAGGGTAGGTCTGAGGATACCTGGATGATAAGTCAGAGACTCATTCAGCATACAGCAGTATAAATTCACATTGTCCACTCCTATCTCCATTTAATAATGGTAATGTACTGCTCTTATTTTATGATTCAGAAGGGTGAAAACAAAATATAAGAGGGACACTGAAACAGCTCTGTGAATGGAAGCCTTCTCAGTGTCTTCTTTTCCTCTCTAACCTCAAAAGTTATAACCTAGGGTTTCCCTGGTGGCGCAGTGGTTGAGAGTCCCCCTGCCGATGCAGGGGACACGGGTTCGTGCCCCGGTCCGGGAAGACCCCACATGCCACGGAGCAGCTGGGCCCGTGAGCCACGGCCGCTGAGCCTGTGCATCCGGAGCCTGTGCTCTACAACGGGAGAGGCCACAACAGTGAGAGGCCCGCGCACTGCAAAAAAAAAAAAAAAAAAAGTTATAACCTAAGCCTTGCCAGGAGACTTTATGATCTATTACATCTGTAACTCCAGGAGAAAGACAAAGGATGTGATAAATGGGACCAATGTAAGGCCTCAAATTCCTCTTTCCCAAATAACAGAGAAGACAAGCTTTGCTCTTGAATCAACAAATTACAAGATATTAGAAAGCAGGGAAAATTAGAATCTCCTAAATAGGTGTGGAACAGTGTTACAGATACTCACTAGATCAGAAGCTGATGAGGGTTTTGCTGGAGTTTATGAGACCAAAATACAGCGAAGAACTGCCTTTGGTAGGCCTCTGGAGCAGGCGTTTTTTTCTGAGCTGCTAAATGGAGGTTTTTCAGCTGATTTGTTTATATGACAGCTTGCCTGTTAACAGAAAAACATTGATTCCTCTGGCTTAGCAATGAGGCTCCTGAAACATTTCATCCCTGAACTCATAAATTGGTAATAAAAAAATTTAAGCTTTCCCAAGGAGTTTGCTTGGCCTCAAATGTTTGATTGGACAAGGCACAGATATTTTTCCTGATTCCACAGTTAAAAGCCAGACTTGCCACTTTTCTCTGGTTTGACTTATTGGATAAGCCTTTTGAAAAATGGAACTTGTACTCTGTGTGTTTTATTTTAACCTCAGTGATGATCTGTATCTCAGCCATAAATTTTTAAATAGCTGTGTTATATATGCTGAATAAATGATGAGCCCAACTGTGCTTTGAGCTACCCTCATAGGGCATCAGGAAGGGTCAAGATTGAGGGACAGAAAAATTTAATGTATGTCATGTCCTGACAAGTGATGGATTATTGACTGATGCCAAACTAGGCTCAGAAAAACTAAAACCATCATATATGCTGCAATCATTAGTGACATACTCCCCACACGCCAAGAAGGATCTTGTGAAAATGTGTGTTAGTAAACTTTATCATCAACACTTAACAAAGGTGATCAGATGTAAGCACAGATAATAACAGCCGCTCACATTGTGTACTGTTTGTTTCCGAAGCCCTCGCACATTCAGTATCTCAATTCATCATCATAATAGTCCTTTCATGTAAGAGTTATGATCATTGTTTTTTCTTTAATTTTCAACAGCTTTATTGAGGCATAATTGACATACAATAATCTGCACATATTTAAAGTATATAACTTGACAAGTTTTGACATATGCACACACCTGTGAAGCCATTACCACAATCAAGAAGGTGAACACATATATCACCTCCAGAAGTTTTCTTGTGCCGCTCTATAATCTCTCTGCCACTCCTCCCACCCCTCTCCCAAGCAACCATTAATCTGCTTTCTGTCATGATAGATTAGTTTGCATTTTCTAAAATTGTATGTAAACAGAATTTATACTACATACTCTTTTGTTTTTTCACTCAGCATAATTATTTTGAGTTTCATCCACGTTGCTGCATGTATCAAAGTTCATTCCATTTAATTGTTTTGTTTTGTTTTTTTAATTGTTGAGTAGCGTTCCATCATATGGATATATGACAATGTTGATACATCAGCCTGTTGAAGACACTTGAGTCATTTCCACTTTGAGGCTGTTACAGATAAAGTTGCTATGAACATTCACGCACATGTCTTTGTATGAACGCGTGCTTTCTTTTTTCTCTTGGGTGAGTGCTTACATGTGAAATACTTGCAGGAAGGCAGACATGGCTTAGCTGAATGTCTCTGCTTCAGTGATTCTCACAAGGCCGTGATCAAGGTATTAGCTGTGTCTGCTGTTTTATCTGAAGTCTGAGTTCAGGGAAGATCTGTTTCCAGACTCACTCATGTGTTTGTTCGTAGGTTCATTTCCTCACAGGCTGTTTAATTGTGGGTGTAAGTTCCTCTCTGGCTACTGACAGGGGGACTCCATCAGTTCTGTGCCACATGGGGTTCTCCATAGGGCAGCTCAACTTCCCTCAGAGCAAGCCAGCAAGAGAGCAAGAGAGGGCAAGCAAGATGGAAGTCACAATCATTTATAAGCTAATCTCAGAAGTGTCATCCTATCACTTTTGCAGAATTCCATTTGTAAAAAGTGAGTCACCACTAGGTCTGGCCCACACTCAGGGGAAGGGCTTATATAGGAGACAAGAATCATTGGAAGCCATCTTAGAGTCAGCTGTCAGCCTACCACAATGCCCTTTATCAAGAAACCCAGTGCCAACACCTTGATCTTGGACTTCACAGCCTCCAGGACTGTGAGAAATAAATTGTTTTTTTTTAATTAATTAATTTATTTATTTATGGCCATGCTGCGCAGCTTGTGGGATCTTAGTTCCCCAACCAGGGATTGAACCTGTTCCTTAGGCAGTGAAAATGCAGAGTCCTAACCACTTGACCCCAGGGAATTCCCAGTCCCCTTCTATTCTTAGTTTGGTGAGAGTTTTTATCAGAAATGTGTGTTAGATTATGTCAAATGAATCTTAATTCTGTTGAAATGATCATGTGTTGGTTTTCTTTTTAGTTTGTTAATATGGTGATGTTTTAAAGTTTGTTTACACTGATTGATTTTCAAATGTTAAATCAAAAAGGAAACCCTAGGATAAACATCACTTGGTGGTAATGTATTAGTCTTTTTATATATTGCTTGATTCTACTTGATAAAATTTTGTTTATAGTTTTTGCACCTATGTTAATGCAGTATGAGGGATATTGGTCTGTACTTTTTTTTCTTCTAATGTATTTGCCTGGCTTTGGCGAGAGGGTGGTAGTGTTGGCCTCATAGAACCAGTTAAGAAGTAGTCCCTCCCCTTAAATTTTTGGAAAAAGTTTGTATAAAATTGATATTATTTCTTCCTTATATATTTGGTAGAATTTATCAGTGAAGCTATTTGGACCTAGAGCTTTCTTTGTGGGAAGGTCTTTAACTAGAAATTCAGTTTTCTTAATGGAGATAGGCCCATTTCGGTTATCTATATCTTCTTGAGTAAGCTTGGTAGTTCATATCCTTCGAGAATTTTTTCATTTCATCTAGGTTGTCAAATTGATTAGCATAAAGTTGTTCATAGTATTCTCTTCTTACCCTTTTAATATATATAGGATCTGTAATGTCATCTCTCCCATTTCTAATATTGGCAAATTCTGTCATCTTTTTCCTGAGCAGTTTGGCTAGAGGTTTACCAAATTTACTTTTTTCTTCAAAGAAATAATTGTTGGTTTCATTGATTTACTTTTCTGTTTTTGTTTTCTATTTCATTGATTTTAGCTTTGATCATTATTAACTCCTTCTGCTGACATTGTTCTCCTTTTTCTAGTTTCTTAAGGTGGAGGCTTAGGTCATTGATTGATACTGTCTTTTCTAATATAAGCATCTAGCGCTATAAATTTATTTCTAAGTATTGCTTTGGCAGCAGCCTATGAATTCTAATATGTTGAGTTTTCATTCTAATTTAGTACAAAATACTTCATAATTTCTCTTTTTTTTGATTCATAGGTTATTTAAAAGTTATGTTATTTAGTTTCAAAATATTTGGGAATGTCACAAATATTTCTGTTATTGATGTTTTAATTCCATTGCCATTAGAGAACCTAATTTGTATGACTTACATACTTTTAAATTTATTGACACTGTGTAATGGCCTAGAATATGGTCTCTCTTGGTAAATGTTCCTTGTGTACTTGAAAGAAAGATGTTTTGATGCTCCTATTGAGTGGATTGTTCTATAAATGTCAATTAAGTAAAGTTGCTTGATGGTATTGTTCTATTAATTATTAAGAAAGAAGTACTTTTAAAATCTCCGATTATAATTGTGTATTTTTCTATTTCTCCTTATAACTCTATCAGGTTTTGCTTCATGTATCTTAAAGCTGTTTTATTAGGTTAGTAAATGTTTAGGGTTGTTATGTCCTCCTGATGAATTAACTTTGTTTTCATTGTGAAATGACCTTCTCTATCCCTGGTAATATTCCTTGCTCTAAAATCTACTTTGTTATTAATATAGTCACTAAAGCTTTCTTTTGACCAGTGTTAGTATGATTAGTTTTCATTGTCCTTTTACTTTTAACCTATTTGTGTTATAATACTTAAATTTTATTTCTGTCGGCAGCATATAAGTGGAACTTGTTTTCTTTCTCAATCTGACAAGCTGCCTTTTAATTGGATCTTTAGACCATTTACATTTACTGTGATTATTGTCAATTTTTTGGCTTATATCTACTATCTTGCTATTTGTTTTCTATTTATTTGTCCCACCTGATCTTTGTTTCCATTTTTCCTTTTTCTGCTTTCTCTGTATTGTTTTTAAATTTTACTTTATATCCTCTGTTGACTTATTAGCTATAATTTTGTTTTGTTGTATTAGTAGTTGCTTTATAGTTTATACCACGCTTTTTTCATTTATCACAGTTTACCTTCACAGGACACTATATCTCTTCACATACAGTATAAGAATCTTACAATAGCACAGTTTCAACACTTTCAATTTGATTAATTAACTGATTGAATGATTGATTATTTTCCTCATTATGGGTCTTATTTTTCTGCTTCTTTGCATGCCTTGCAATCTTTGATTTGAAGCCAGTCACTGTGAATTTTACCTTGTTGAGTTCTGTATATTTTTGTATTCCTGTAAGTATTCTTCAGCTTTGTTCAGGTATGCTTTTACATTATTTGAAAAGAGTCAAACCTTTTCAGGTAGTGCTTTTATGATCTGTTAGGCAGGTCTGGAGCAGTGTTCAGTTGAGAACTAATTATTCACTACTTCTGAGGCAAGAGCTTCCTGAGTACTCTACCTAACACCCCATAAATTGTGACTTTTGTCAGCCTGGATGGTGATAACACATTATCCTGGCTGAATGTGAGTATCAGGCACTGTTCTTCCTGATTCTATCTGATGTTTTTTTCCCAGCTTCAGATGGTTTTTTCACACACATGCTTTGATCAATACTCTACTAAGTACTTGAGTGTCACCTTCTGCAGATTTTGTAGTCCTCTCTCTGCACCTCTCTTCTCTCTGGTACTCTGCCCACCTATCTCTAGTTGCCTTGGTCCCCCCATACTCTCAGCTCTGTCTCTTCAACTCAGGAAGATCACCAGTCTCTGCCTGGGTTCTGCTTCCTGCACCACAGCCTGGTGAGTTGGGGGTAATCATAGGTTTCACCTCATTTCTTTCCCTCTCTCAGGGATCATTATCCTTTACTGTCTGATTTCCAGTGACTTGAACAGTGTTATTTCGTATATTTTGTCTGGTTTCTCTGATTGTTTCAGGCAGGAATATAAATCTGGTCTATCTTGCTCTATCCCGGTTAGAAGTGGAAATCTGTTCGTTCCATTTTAAGATGAAGAAATGATGTCAAGACTGAGAACTCCGAGATGACTTAGTGCTATAGTAAGTGGTAGAGCTGGAATTCATGTGCAGTTCTTTTGACTCCTTCTTCAAAAACATCATCTTAGAAGTATCCATATGGCTAGAAAAACTGCAGGGTCTTTCTCCCCCAGCCTACAGTTGTTTTTTTTTTAAATGATTGTTCACTTTATGTTTAACCCTTAGGTTGTTTGCTCGTTCGTTTGTTTTTAGGAATAAAGGTGAGCAGCTATTTGGGGCTGTTAATCTACTGTCCATCTTTCTTTTCAGAGAAAATAATGGCCTTAAGAGCTCCATTCCTTAATGCCTGGGGTTGGTTGTGAATCATTAGAGAACCTTTCTATGTTTGGACCGTGGGTAAATGTTCAGTTTCTGGTCTTATCTCTTAGGTGCACTTATAGATTATACCCTTGCCCAGTTCAGATCCTTTGTTTGTTTCTTCCTCTGGTAGAGTACTCGTCTGTCATTCTTCCCCACCAAATCCCACCCATCATTTCAATCCCATCTGAAGCTCTATTTCTACTATGAAGTCTTCCCACCTCTTAGCTGCCACTTCTATAAAATCACACCAGGTTCATTTGGACAAGATGATCTTGGGGGTTCCTTCCAGCTCTGAAACAAGTTTTGTGGAGGCTAAGATTACTTTCCCTCTTCCCTAAATTACACAATTTGGCATTAATTGACCCTGAATTACATTCTAAAATTGTATCATATATCTCTCCACTCTGTCTGGCAAACTGTGAATCATCAATAAGTTCTAAATAAATCTTGTTGAAAGACTGGATGATGGCATTTTTTTCCCTACTCATTCAATGTGTGTATTTTTTTCTTTGTTACCAGAAAATAAGTTTCCTGAGGGTAGATTTAATGTCTTTTGCTTATTTTATATTACATAGAAGACCTACACTATGCTGGAGGTATTGTTGTGTGTCTGCAAGGACTCTGATTCCAAGAGGCCATCAGCAACCTGATTTTCCAGAATCACGGTACCAAGCTCAGCCGATAATATATAGTCCCAAAGTAAATATGTGTTGAATGTACAATGAGGTGGCTCTGGAACAGAGAGTTTAGCAAGACATTCGTGCTTACACAGAGAAACAAAGATGCAGATAGTGCAGACGCACTCAAATTTTATTGTTTGTTTGATACATCTGCTGCTTTGAGGCTTATACTTAATGTGAGTCTGTTGAATGATTTACAGGTATACTCATGCACTGAGATGAAGGGCTTTGTTATAAATCTTCCTCCTTTTGCTGTAGGATACTGTGCATTTTTCAATGCTGTAAACATAAATAGAAAAGTGTTTTGTCTGTGACAAGGACAAATGTCAGTTGGCAAAGCTCTTAAAGATGCAGAGTTTTGAATTTGAGTTCTCATTATTATAGTGTCCTGATTCAAGAGGTAAGCATAAAAAATGCCTTATTCTTATAAATTTTATTTCATAAACCTTTGTAATAAGAAAAATATAATAAAAGTTATTATATAAAAATAATACATGTAGAAAATAGTGTTAAGCAAAAATAAGAAAATAAAATCCATCCCTATCTCCAACATAGATAACCATGGATAACATTTTAGAGCATACTCTCCCAGGCTTTTTATATACATATTTCATTCAAAAATGTAATTACACTGAACATATTATTTTGTTACATGCTTTTTCATTTACTGACATGGAAACTATTCAGCATATATTCATAAAAATTCTCCAGATCATCATTTCTCACTGCTGCTTAGAATTTTAATGTATGGATCTACTGTAATTTACTTATCCAAACCCCTAATTTGGGTCTTTTTGGTTGTTTTCAATATTTTTGCTGTCATGAAATTGGAGGAATGTGTCCCTGCAGCTAAAGCTTTATGCACATCCCTGATTAATTCCTTAAAATAAATCTCTAAAAGTGGAATTCTTGGGTCAAGAAGTATGCAAAATTCTAAGGCTTTTGACACCAAAACTACCCTCATTCCAATTTAATCTCCCAGCAATGCATGAAGCACCTTTTAAATGTGATTTCACTTCTACTTTTAACCTTTATGCAGGAAAAGTCTAAAGCATTCAAATTTAGTAGTTGGGGAAATCAGTGTCCAGAAGAATCAAGGGTACACAGCATCAAACCCAGAACTATAACCCCACTTTCTACATTCCTTAGAATATACTCTTAGAACAGTGCTCATTGCATCTCCCAAATAGTGTTTGGAAAACTGAGTTTGGGAGATTCTCTGAGCAAAATTACAGTTTGTTAGTTAAATACGTATTGAAAACAAAGTTAAATAGTCTGCAAAGCCTTTGGCGGTAACAGGATGAGTCATGCCTGTAAGCTGGTCTCTGCAATTTAAGTTATTTGCCACCAGGAGGCAGCAGAAAGTCACTTTTGGTCTTTTTCCAAGGATGAAGTGTGGTTTTCCTGAGATAGTCTCCTTTCCACCTTGCCATTTGTTGCATAATCACAAGTTACAAAACTTGCCTTGTACCCATCCTGACATTTATAAAATTAGGATTTCCAGTTTGGTTCAAATAGAGATAGAAAAATAAGTTTTATATATTTCCTCATGAAATCTTAGTTCTACTTAAAACATTTTTTTTTACTTTATAGGGGACTATCTCACTGTATACTTTGAGCTAGACTTGAGAAAGTTGATTTATTTTTAAAAACAAAACAAGATTCTTAACATAGTTTATTGTTCTTGATCTAGTTAGTTTTTTAAAAAATTATTTATTTTTTTATCTTTGGCTGCGTTGGGTCTTCGTTGCTGCATGTGGGCTTTCTCTAGATGCAGCGAGCGGGGGTTACTCTTTGTTGTGGTGTGCGGGCTTCTCATTGCGGTGGCTTCTCTTGTTGCAGAGCATGGGCTCTAGGCACACAGGCTTCAGTAGTTGTGGCACGTGGGCTCAGTAGTTGTGGCTTGCGGGCTCTAGAGCACAGGCTCAGTAGTTGGGTGCACGGGCTTAGTTGCTCCGCAGCATGTGGGATCTTCCTGGACCAGGGCTCGAATCCGTGTCCCCTGCATGGGCAGGTGGATTCTTAACCACTGCACCACCAGGGAAGCCCCTATCTAGTTAGTTTTATGATAATTTTCCTGGATGCCATGGTGACTGCGAAAAATAAATAAATAAATAAAAAGACACAGCATGATGCAGTTCCTCAATAACAAAGAGTACCTTAATTCTTTCCAACCTGGGAGATGTATCCTTAACCTGATATATGCTTTTCAATTGTTAAGCCTCCTGTTCCAAGGTAGATTGATTGCAAAAATGGCACAGTTGACCATGCCCCTCTGAATCCATGCCCTTTCCAACATGACTTTGAAACTTCTTCCATCAAGAAGTTGAGTTTATATCCCTTGTGATTCGCTTTGCCAAGAGAATGCAGTAGAATTGATGGTGTTGCAGTTCCAAGCCTAGTAGGCCTCATAGGGCCTTGCACACTTTTGATTGCTCTCTTGGACCCCAGAGATCTGTGAATAAGGCTGGACCAGCCTGCTGGAGGATGAGAGACTATATGGAGGAGAGCCATCTCAAACAAGGCCATCAGAGACCTTCCACTGCCCAAGAGATAATCCAGCTAACTACTGACACATGAGTGCTTCCAGACAAGATCATCTTAGACTAGCCCAGACCATAAGAACCACCCAGCTGATCCATAGACCCATGAGCTATAGTTTTATTTTTTTGAGGGAGGGAGGGAGGAGTTATTATGCAGCATTATTTATGGTAACTGACACTTTGGGACTAAAACAACTGAGCTAATAATGATTATGTACCATTCCTCCACCTGGGATTCAGGATAGAATAAGCCTGTGAGAACAAAGACTGTTTCTGATTTGGCAGGTTTTGTGAACATAGATCAATGAAGTGGTTTGACTGTATTTATATCACTAGACACTTAGGAATAGCTTAAAAATAATTCACTGGCCTGGTGTCCAGCCATTCCCAATCATGTCATGACCGCCTTAAACCATTCCTTGTTCCCCAAACACCACAAAGGCTATAACACTGGCATAGCTTAAACCTGTTCATCGTTCCCTCCTTCTCTCTTTATCAAAATATTCTGGGTAATCTAAGAGCCAGCTGAAGTTCTTAAAGTTCTTCTCCTCTGTGAAACATATGTGATCACAGGTCTCCAACCTCCAGTATAATAATTTCTCTATCTTCTCTGTTTAATACCTGTTTTGTAGTGCTTATTTCAGTTTGACTTCAAGTCAAAGATCTAAAATTCTACAAGTATTATATAATCTGGGAGACTAAGAAAGAGTAAAGCAAGTTTTCAGATAGTGTCTTAGATATTTTCTTACAGAATATTGTCATGAATTTCTCTCCTGGGGAAAAGAGGCAAAAGTCATTTTAGCCATGCTTAGAGTTCAGAGAGTGAGTATATTTTGGCTTAAAATATACCACTGAATCAGAATTAACTTAGCACTGGCCATAATGACATAACCAAAGAATTGTTCTTGTTTCTACTATTAAACTCTGTCTCCTTGAGAAAAATGGAGCAGACTTCTACCATTAAACTACTGGCACTGAGAGAGAGAAACAAGAAAGACCTGGCTCAGTTCAGGTGGAGAGGAGTGATTCGTGGAGAATCTCATCAATGTTTTGAATGCTACAGCTGGAATTCCATCCATATTGTTAATGGACCTAAACTCAAGTCTCTGATTCCCCTATATTCAAGGCCAGCACAACTAAGCCTTGATCCCACATAAAGACTTGAATGTCTCCATGACTGTGACCCACTTCTATCCTGAGAGGAAAAGGTCACAGTCTATAAACATTTTTTATTGGTTATATTTTACCATATGACCAAGAGGGAAGAGTTAGGGGATGGATATCTGATGCTTATTTGTTTAAAACACACGTCTAAATAGGTCTCTTTTCTTTTGTTAAAGAACTTTTTATAATAATGCTCCATTTAATTGAAACATGGACTTCCCTGGTGGCACAGTGGTTAAGAATCCGCCTGCCAATGCAGGGGACACGGGTTCGATCCCTGGTCGGGGAAGATCCCACATGCTGTGGATCAACTAAGCCTGTGTGCCACAACTTCTGAGCCCACACGCCACAACTGCTAAAGCCCATGCACTCTAGGGCCTGCATGCTGCAACTACTACTGAGCCTGCGTGCTGCAACTACTGACGCCCCCGCGCCTAGAGCCCTTGCTCTGCAACAAGAGAAGCCACCGCAATGAGAAGCCTGTGCACTGCAACGAAGAGTAGCCCCAGCCGTGCGTGGCAACAAAGACCCAGTGCAGCCCAAAATAAATTAATTAATTAATTAAAGAAAAGAAACATGTTGGCGAGCTAAGGAGGAATGAAATACATTTATAAATCAACAAGCAAGCCTAGTAGCCTTTTTGCAGGACAGTCAGGCAACAAGGTATTGAATTCCATTGGCTAGCATGGTATAGTCCCTAGTACAGACTTAAAAAATGTTTCTGTGTGCAAAACAAAGATGATACAATTGAGCCAACAAGAGTTTTAAATGATATCGAATAGAACATGAATAGCAAGGATAGGAAGAAAACTGATTTATATCACAAAGTCATTGTGGATCAATAATATACAATGACATGCACATGAGAAGCAGTCAGTTACAGAAGACATTCAGTGATTCATGAGCATATTAAGTTCCTGAAAATAATAAGCCCACAACATCACATATTATATTTTTCTGGACCAATAGCTATGCAAGTGAATAAGTGAAAGTGGAACTTTGTGTGTGTGAATTCTAGGTATTCTTTTTATTTTTAAATTAATTTATTTATTTAGTTAGTTTTGGCTGCACTGGGTCTTCGATGCTGCACGTGGGCTTTCTCTAGTGGCGAGCTGGGGCTACTCTTCCTTTTGGTGCATGGGCTTCTCATTTCTGTGGCTTCTCTTGTTGCAGAGCACGGGCTCTAGGTGTGCAGGCTTCAGTAGTTGTTGCTCGTGGGCTCTAGAGTGCAGGCTCAGTAGTTGTGGCACACGGGCTTAGCTGCTCTGTGGCATGTGGGATCTTCCTGGACCAGGGATCAAACCCGTGTCCCCTGCATTGGCAGGTGGATTCTTAACCACTGCGCCACCAGGGAAGTCCGAAAGTGGAACATTTTTTAAAGGTGCAATAATAAGGGTGACAAAGCTGTGCAAAGCTATTTGTCTATATAGCAACATTAAGTATAAAAAAATTAAAAGGTTTAGCATGGAATAAATACAGAAATGTTCCCCATAACAAAGTTATTAGTAGACACATTGGTGGACCATGGTTAATTTTTGTCAACAAATGGGTTCTCTGCTTAAGCATCTCTTTTACAGGATAGAAAATTTTATATGCTTATTTACCTACTTCCACTGGGTCATAAAGGAAGCAGTGTGTTAACAGCAGTGTAAGTTACCCCCAAGCCCCATCCCACTCCAGGAGTTCTAACTAGTGTGAGACGAGGACAAATAGAGGACCAAGAAAATCTCCAAGGAAAGAAACGACAGCCAACGAAACCTATTTTCTGACCGATCCACCAACGATGTTGTCTCTTTCAGCAACGAAATTTATTTTACAAAGGGTACATTCAAAACTCAAAATATTCCCTTACTGAAAGAGTCCTTACTCTGAACGAAGGTTTTCATCATACGTCTTATGTCGATTCCTTTAGAAAGCCTTTCATTATCTTTCTGTCTCTCTGTCTCTCCCTCTCTCTCTCTGGCTCTCTGTCTCTCTGTCTGTCTCTCCGTCTCTCTGTCTCTCTCTCTCTCTCTCTCACACACACACACACACACACACACACACACACACAGCAAACATGTCTCAACTCCTAAACCAAGAATGGAGATCATGAAGGTCAAAAATGAAACATGATTTTAAAAGAATCGATACATGTTTAACAATCACTTTGCTGTACACTTGAAACTAACACAACATTGTTAATCAACTTGCTCCAACAGGAAAAAAGAAAAGTATTTGCCAGCTTATTCTAAAACAACACAAAATGGAGATTCTAAGCCATGGAAACCTATATCCAGGTCTTTATTTGGGTGTGTCTTTTTCTAGTTATGTTTGTATGTCCATGTGGGTTTACATGTGTGTTCCTTTCTCTTCTGTTACTGTATTTAAAGCTTCCCCCCAACCTGTCTATCTCTCTTCCTCTTTTAATGCTCTTTCTTATTCCTGTAACTTTGGACAACAGAGAATGAAAATAGGAAAGTGCATATATATTTTTTATTTGTTCTATTTATTGAATTTTTAACGTTCTCTCTTCTTTCTATATAACTGAGAAGAGCCTAATGTTTTACATTTCTCTTTTTTAAAAAATAAAAACCCAATTAAAATTGCCTTTTTCATACTGATCATCAGTGGTTTCTAACTCCTTTGAGTCACTGATCCTAAAAAGAAACAAGCCTCACCTTCATTCTTTTTTTATTTTTTAACATTCTTTATTTTAAAGTCTATTTTATCTGCTATGAGTATTGCTACTCCAGCTTTCTTCTGATTTCCATTTGCATGGAATATCTTTTTCCATCCCCTCACGTTCAGTCTGTATGTGTCCCTAGGTCTGAAGTGGGTCTATTGTAGAGAGCATATATATGGGTCTTCTTTTTATATCCATTCAGCGAGCCTGTGTCTTTTGGTTGGAACATTTAATCCATTCACATTTAAGGTAATTATCAATATGTATGTTCCTATTACCATTTTCTTAATTGTTTTGGGCTTGTTTTTGTAAGTCGTTTTCTTCTCTTATGTTTCCCGCTTAGAGAAGTTCCTTTAGCATTTGTTGTAGAGCTGGTCTGGTGGTGCTGAATTCTCTTAGTTTTTGCTTGTCTGTAAAGCTTTTGATTTCTCCATTGAATCTGAATGAGATCCTTGCCGGGTAGAGTAACATTGGTTGTAGGCTCTTCCCTTTCATCACTTTAAATATGTCATGCCACTCCCTTCTGGCTTGTAGAGTTTCTGCTGAGAAATCAGTTGTTAACCTTATGGGAGTTCCCTTGTATGTTATTTGTCGTTTTTCCCTTGTTGCTTTTAATAGTTTTTCTTTGTCTTTAATTTTTGTCAGTTTGATTACTACATGTCTCGGTGCGTTTCTCCTTGGGTTTATCCTGCCTGAGACTCTCTCTGCGCTTCCTGGATTTGGGTGGCTATTTCCTTTTCCATATTAGGGAAGTTTTCGACTATAATCTCTTCAAATATTTTCTCAGGTCCTTTCTCTCTCTCTTCTCCTTCTGGGACCCCTATAATGCGAATGTTGGTGTGTTTAATGTTGTCCCAGAGGTCTCTTAGGCTGTCTTCATTTCTTTTCATTCTTTTTTCTTTATTCTGTTCCACGGCAGTGAATTCCACCATTCTGTCTTCCAGATCACTTATCCATTCTTCTGCCTCAGTTATTCTGCCATTGATTCCTTCTCGTGTATTTTTCGCTTCAGTTATTGTATTGTTCATCTCTGTTTGTTCTTTAATTCTTCTAGGTCTTTGTTACACATTTCTTGCATCTTCTTGATCTTTGCCTCCATTCTTTTTCCGAGGTCCTGGATCATCTTCACTATCATTATTCTGAATTCTTCTTCTGGAAGGTTGCCTATCTCCACTTCATTTAGTTGTTTTTCTGGGGTTTTCTCTTGTTTCTTCATCTGGTACATAGCCCTCTGCCTTTTCATTTTGTCTTTCTTTCTGTGAATGTGGTTTTCATCTCACAGGCTGCAGGATTGTAGTTCTTCTTGCTTCTGCTCTCTTCCCTCTGGTGGATCAGAAACAAGCCTCACCTTCGTTTCTTAACTTATTTTTCTGAAGTCAGAGTTTACATTTTCAGAAAAAAAGTTGGGGAGGGCTTCCAGTTTTTTCTTGCACCCAGAATTTTGGTTATCACAACTTCTGGATTTCAATTCTTGACTTTTCTTTGTTAAAAATGAGAATTAATATCTCTATTTTTCTATAATTTTGTGCATGCATCATTGTATATGCCTGGCCTAAATTCCATTCTACCCTTGCCATACTTCACCTCACCCTTTGAAATGAAGGATTCTGCTTAGGAGAAATTCTTTTCTCTCCTTTTACATTCTCATCCAGCCCAAACCATTTTCTTGCTTTCGAACCTCTCATTCACTTCCTGATTTAAGCAGCAAACAGCATGTTCTAAAATTACAGCATCTTGGGGTTAGAAGGGATTAGTCAGTATATCTAATTTGACTTAGTGGCCCCACAGTTTTAGTGTCTTTGGCTTAAAGGATGAGACAAGAAATAAGGCTTATTAATTATTCAGCTCGACAAACATTTACAAAGCAAGGCACTGACGGACACTGGGGATTCAGAAATGAGTAATGTGTGGTTCCTGTCTTCAGGAAGCTCATAATCTAGTGAGTGGGAAAATAAGTAAACAATTACCCAATATGTAAATAAAATCATTTCTATGAGAGAGAGAGATTATGGGAGCATATACCCAGGCTGCAGGGTTTTCTTAAGGGGACGCCTGACCTAGGCCTTAAAGGACGAAGCCTCAGAAATCCTCAAACTCTAGAAAGACTGTCTGTGTGAAAGCATGATGTTCAGAATGCAGTTTCAGTTCCTATACTATAGGAATAACTGTAAAAATGTCACCTTTATACTCAAGATAGCACGGCATGGTGTCTGTGTAGTTTATTGGCAATAGCAGGCTTATTATTTTTAATGTTGTAATTTTCCCAGGGTCACCATTCTACTTTCCCTGTTATATGTGTTACATAAAACTGTACTTCTTCACCTCTATTGGAAAAAGCAAAAACGCCAGCAGAGGAAGTTGCTTTTGGATAACAGCATATCTTCCATGAAGAAAATGAAACCCTCACACACTCCTTTCACTATGTTTTGCTCCCTCCTTCATGGCTGTCGTTCCCACGTCAGCTCCTTCTTTCCTTCTCCCCTTCTCCCCAGTGGTCCCCTCCTGTTGCCCTGGTGATCCTGGCAGGACCAGGAGGCCCTATCCAGTGCTCTTGTTAAAGTTGTTATAACTCAAAGTGCAGATGGACGATTTTCCAATTATCTTTTGCTAATGAACATTTTAGCCAAAGTACATCTACTCTCATTCAAGGCTGTAAGAAGTACCTGGATATTTTCCAAGTTTGATAGACAGATGTTCAGTGTTGTAGGATACAGATATTCTTCCTTAAAAGCATTGTACCAGCCCTTTCAAAAGTGGATTTAGGGACTCCCCTGGCAGTCCAGTGGTTAAGACCCCACACTTCCACTGCAGGGGGCACAGGTTCGATCCCTGGTCAGGAAACTAAGATCCTGCATGCTGTGTGGCTCAGCCAAAGATAAATAAACAAATAAATAAAAGTGAATTTATACAAGCATGGACATTTATACAAGCATGGGCATTAGTTTCAATAAACTTTTGTTTTCATATTCATTATTAAAAAAAAGAAGCACCTGCGCTTCTCTGGTAGCGCAGTGGTTGAGAGTCCGCCTGCCGATGCAGGGGACACGAGTTCGTGCCCCGGTCTGGGAAGATCCCACATGCCGCGGAGCGGCTGGGCCCGTGAGCCATGGCCGCTGAGCCTGTGCGTCCGGAGCCTGTGCTCCGCAACGGGAGAGGCCACAACAGTGAGAGGCCCGCGTACCGCAAAAAAAAAAAAAAAAAAAAAAAAAAAAAAAAAGTGCCTGGAAAGCTAGGCTACTTCTTGTGTCATTGGAGTCTGAGAGCAGGGACTTCCCAGATCAAACTTATTTTATACACAGAATGTTAAAGACCATGAACCCATTCCAGGGCTGCAAAAAAGAGAGAAGGATGCCATGGGGTAGGAAGATGAGTCTTGGGAACAGGAGGTGAGTGGAATAGTGACTGAAAAATAGAGCCCTACTGACAAAGCTGCCTTGTTTATTGCAGTCTGGTGATGAACAAAACATTGACCGAGGTGGGAGATCAGAAGTGGGCACTAGGGGCACTCGCCAACAGGAAGCGGGCATGCAAGCTCTCGGGCACACCTCAGATGCCCGTGCTGGCTGCAAAAGCCAACTTGCTCTCAACAGTGCCAGTTTTGCAGCCTCACACCCTCCTCATTGGCAGGGCCGTGTGTTGGCCCCCATTCAAGCATAATGAGAAGGTTTCTATAATTATCGCCCCAGCATTGGCATTTGCACACAGCTGCGTTATCACACACAGATCTTCCCAGTCCCTGAGGGTGAGTTCCAAAACAAGAGGGCTGCTGTGCTTGATGATGCCTCTGCCGCCAGGGCCCTCAAACCTTGCTCGGTCCCCACTGTGACCAAAGTGTGATGCTGACCCAGGACCTGAGATGTTGGCTTTCTTACTTTTTGTAGGGTTTAATTTGAAAAGAAAAAAAATAGTGAACTTGTCTAATATCCTAAACTAGAGAGCCAGGGATTAGCAGGCTGAAGGTTGGTAGCTGGCAGAGCCATCCTCTGGAACACACTGTGGTCGGTGCCTTTCCAGTGTCAGCTGGGGTGAGAAGAACACAAACACTAAAGCCCTGCGCATTCCCAGGGGCTCAGGTCTGGACCTGTATCTGGTTTTCTAGGCCCAACGGGAGGGGCTGGGAAAGAAGAGAATGCCTTTTTACTGCCCATTGTGGGTGACGGTGCATGAATTCTCAGACCTCTATATCTTCTGTCCCACTGTGGAACATGGTGGGGCAGACCAGAGGTATCTCAGAATTCGTAGAATTAGAAAGGACCACAGATGTCCCCTAGTCCAATTTCCCACTACATGCAGTTTTCCACTTGAAAATATCATGGAGCTGTCACCCAGGCTGTCTTTGCCTGCTTCCAGGAACTGGCTGCTCACTCCTTGGCAAGGAAGCTTGATTTATATCTGAACAGCTCTGATTCTTGGACATTCTTGCTCCCTTCCAGCTGCGACGGAAAGAGAAAGTCGTACTGGATGCCTCTCTTGCTTTCAAATTTTCAAGGGACTCCCATGGCCCTTGGGATAAAGTCTGTGTTCACAACAGCTCTGCATGTTTGGCCCTTCCCCACTTCAGCCTCATGCCTTAATGTTCTCCTCTTCCCAACTGGAGCCATCTTTCACCTCCCAGAAAAAACCTCTTTCACTCTCATGTCTAGCCTTCTCACATATAAATTCCTCTTTCTGGAGCATCCAGATCAGGTTCTCCTTTCTGTCCCCTTTAATCCCTACTCATCTTTTGGATTTTTTTCTTGGGAGTCCTCCCCAGTTTATATCCTAGATTAGCTCACTTTGCTATAAGCTGTTAGAGCACTACTTCATCCTTAACAAAATGCTTGGTACATCGGAGAAGCTTAATAAGATTAGATGAGTGAATAAAGGAGTGGATGAATGCAATCTCCCGTAGCTTCCACTCTCTTGTCTTAATTCCATCTTCTTTCAGATGGAAGCCCTTGAAATATTCAAAAATAATCATCCTAATCATTCCAGCATCGTATGAGTCTGGCCACAGCAGGAAACAGATCACACACTCAGGCAGGGTAATTGAGGAGAGCACGATAAAAGGGTATTTATGAAGATGTGAGCAGGGTTAAGCAAATCCTAGGAGCACCCCAGAGCTAGCAAGAGCAGGAGCTTAAGCATGAAGGGTCAAGGGGAAGGTAAAGGTTACCTGAGATCAGAGAAGGTGGCTGAAGGTGGAGGAGAGAGCCACCCAGAAGCCAGCAGGGAGGCAGCCAAGGGAATAAATACCCACTTCACTCTCCTCCTACCCTCTAATCTCCCCCAGTGCCTTGCACTGGCAAATAAAGGACAGGGATCCTCTTAGGATACAAAACACGATGGAGAAGAATGGAGAATGAATGAATAGAGAGAGAAAAATGACAAACATCCAGTATAATCATCCGCTCCCAACAGCCACTCAGAATCTACTGTTGCCAGACTAAACAGCTTGAGTTGTTTCTACTATTGCTTGAAAAGTGGTTGCTGCTGGACTCCTTATTATCTAAGCCAGTATCATCTGGATAGGTTCTGGATTGCCATTCCTTGCCTGGCCCGAAGCATGCTGCCAGGAACATCACAGTGCTGCAGACACCCTCTGACTAGCACAGTGGCCAAGGAATGTATACCAATCTCTGCCACTCTGAACATTACCATTGTATTCATGCAGGTTTAAAACTGTACTTCCCTGCTTATTGAATATATTTCTATTGTTTTTATTGCACTTATGATCAATTAAATCCCCCAGGCTTCCTCACACAAACTACTGTGAAATCAAGCTTCCACCTAAATTGTACTCATATTATTGATTTTTGTTTTAGCCTAACTTCCAGATTTTACATTTATCCCTGTCAGATTTTATCTTATTTACTTCTGTCCATTGTTCCAGATTATTAAATCCTCATTTTGTTATCTAGCATAGCAGCTTTTCTTCTCCACTTTGAGTCACCAGCTAATTGGATTAGGTAATTCTCTTTGTTTACATCTGTACTGATGATGAGTGAACAGAAACCCAGAGAGCTGGGCATTGAAGACCTCCTCTGGTTGAGAGACTGAGTAGTATAGTGTGGTAAGTGGGTAAAATAGAACACTATTTCTGCAGTCTGTTAGTGGTATAATGGGGAATAAAAGATCCATGATGAATTAATTTGGGGAAAATCCTGGGTTACACAAGGTAGACAAGTTTCTTTCCTAAAGTGCCTCTTAGAGCTTTTAAAATGCTAACATGTATGAATTGTCTCTGGAATCAGATATTCAAGAGTCTACTGGATTGATTTTACTATGGAACATACATGTGTTTGTGTATATGTGCATATTTGTACGTGTGTGTATATGTAGTGTTTCATGGGATAGACTTTCACAAAGTACACCTTGGAAAACGCTCGCTGTGGAATCTAACAGACCTGAGTTTCAGTCTCAACTCCACCACTTACCAATTTGGGACAACTTATTTAATCTCTCTAATCCTCAGTTTTCTTATCTATTAAATGGGCATAAAATAAGATGTCATCTCATAGATATGTGGTGAGAATTAAATAAAATAATGCATGAATGAATGAATGCCTCTTACCATGCAAGGATAGTAAATACTCAACTAATGTTAGCCAATATTAAAAAATATCTTTATCATTATAATCATTATCATTAATGTTATTTTGACATTGATGCACTAATTAGATTTCTTATATCAAGTATATAAAAATATAATAATCTAACCTAAAAAGCTAAAAGATATATAAGAAATTAGAAATGTGTTTCTAATTTATGACTATATGACTGAGAAATGATGAATATTCTAAATACCTGAAAAAAATTCTCACAAACCAACGATAAGGAAAAAAATAGATCCTAACAGAAAATGGGAAAAAGACATGAGCACATAATCCACAAAGAACTATAAGTGGTCTTAAATGATCATTGTTATTTTTGATGAAAATCCCCATGGGTGGCTACTGTGCGGGAAAATAGGCACTTTTATCTACTGCTAGTGTGAGTGCAAAATGACAACAACAATAATAATAGCTAACAAGAATTTAGTGTTTAGAAGTTATTCAGACATTCACAGAAAGATAGACAAGATGAAAAGGCAGAGGGCTATATACCAGATGAAGGAACAAGATAAAACCCCAGAAAAACAACTAAATGAAGTGGAGATAGGCAACCTTCCAGAAGAAGAATTCAGAATAATGATAGTGACGATGACCCAGGACCTCGGAAAAAGAACAGAGGCAAAGATCGAGAAGATGTAAGAAATGTTTTAAAAAGACCAAGAAGAATTAAAGAACAAACACAGATGAACAATACAATAACTGAAATGAAAAATACACGAGAAGGAATCAATGGCAGAATAACTGAGACAGAAGAACGGATAAGTGACCTGGGAGACAGAACGGTGGAATTCACTGCTGAGGAACAGAATAAAGAAAAAAGAATGAAAGGAAATGAAGACAGCCTAAGAGACCTCTGGGACAACATGAAATGCACCAACATTCACATTATAGGGGTCCCAGAAGGAGAAGAGAGAGAGAAAGGACCTGAGAAAATATTTGAAGAGATTATAGTTGAAAACTTCCCTAACATGGGAAAGGAAATAGCCACCCAAGTCCAGGAAGCACAGACAGTTCCAGACAGGATAAACCCAAGGAGAAACATGCCAAGAAACATAGTACTAAAATTGGCAAAAGTTAAAGACAAAGAAAAATTACTGAAAGCAGCAAGGGAAAAATGACAAATAACATACAAGGGAACTCCCATAAGGTTAACTGCTGATTTCTCAGCAGAAACTCTACAAGCCAGAAGGGAGTGGCATGACATATTTAAAGTGATGCAAGGGAAGAACCTACAACCAAGATTACTATACCCAGCAAAGATCTCATTCAGATTCGATGGAGAAATCAAAAGCTTTACAGACAAGCAAAAGCTAAGAGAATTCAGCACCACCAAACCAGCTCTACGACAAATGCTAAAGGAACTTCTCTAAGTGGGAAACACAAGAGAAGAAAACGACTTACAAAAACAAGCCCAAAACAATTAAGAAAATGGTAATAGGAACATACATATCGATAATTACCTTAAACATGAATGGATTAAATGCTCCAACCGAAAGACACAGGCCCGTTGAATGGATAGAAAAACAAGACCCATATATATGCTGTCTACAGGTGACCCACTTCACACCTAGGGACACATACAGACTGAAAGTGAGGGGATGGAAAAAGAAATTCCATGCAACTGGAAATCAAAAGAAAGCTGGAGTAACAATACTCAGATCAGACAAAATAGACTTTAAAATAAAGACTATTAGAAGAGATAAGGAAGGACACTACACAATGATCAAGGGATCAATCCAAGAAGAAGATATAACAATTATAAATATATATGCACCCAACATAGGAGCACCTCAATACATAAGGCAAATGCTAACAGCTATAAAAGAGGAAATTGACAGTAACACAATAATAGTGGGGGACTTTAACACCACACTTACATCAATGGACAGATCATCCAAACAGAAAATTAATAAGGAAACACAAGCTTTAAATGACACAATAGACCAGATAGATTTAAATGATATTTATAGGACATTCCATCCAAAAACAGAAGATTACTCTTCCTTCTCAAGTGTGCACGGAACATTCTCCAGAACAGATCACATCTTGGGTCACAAATCAAGCATCAGTAAATTTAAGAAAATTGAAATCATATCAAGCAACTTTTCTGATCACACCGCTATGAGATTAGAAATCAATTACAGGGAAAAAAATGTAAAAACCACAAACACATGGAGGCTAAAAATTACGTTACTAAATAACCAGGACATCACTGAAGAAATCAAAGAGGAAATCAAAAAATACCTAGAGAAAAATGACAATGAAAACATGACGATCCAAAACCTATGGGATGCAGCAAAAGCAGTTCTAAGAGGGAAGTTTATAGTAATACAAGCCTACCTCAAGAAACAAGAAAAATCTCAAATAAACAAGCTAACCTTACACCTAAAGGAACTAGAGAAAGAAGAACAAACAAAACACAAAGTTAGCAGAAGGAAAGAAATCATGAAAATCAGAGCAGAAATAAATGAAATAGAAACAAAGAAAACAACAGCAAAGATCAATAAAACTAAATGCTGCTTCTCTGAGAAGATAAAAAAAAATTGATAAACCTTTAGCCAGACTCATCAAGAAAAGGAGGGAGAGGACTCAAATAAATAAAATTAGAAATGAAAAAGGAGAAGTTACAACAGACACCACAGAAACACAAAGCATCCTAAGAGACTACTGCAAGCAAGTCTATGCCAATAAAAGGGACAACCTAGAAGAAATGGACAAATTCTTAGAAATGTGTAACCTTCCAAGACTGAACCAGAAAATAGAAAATATGAACAAACCAATCACAAGTAATGAAATTGAAACTGTGATTAAAAATATTCCAACAAACAAAAGTCCAGGACCAGATGGCTTCACAGGTGAATTCTATCATTTAGAGAAGAGCTAACACCCATCCTTCTTAAACTCTTCCAAAAAATTTCAGAGAAAGGAACACTCCCAAACTCATTCTATGAGGCCACCATCACCCTGATACCAAAACCAGACAAAGATACTACAAAAAAAGAAACTTACAGACCAATATCGCTGATGAATATAGATGCAAAAATCCTCAAGAAAATACTAGCAAACAGAATCCAACAACACATTAAAAGGATCATACACCATGATCAAGTGGGATTTATCCCAGGGATGCAAGGATTCTTCAATATACGCAAATCTATCAATGTGATACACCACGTTAACAAATTGAAGAATAAAAACCAGATGATCATCTCAATAGATGCAGAAAAAGGTTTTGACAAAATTCAACACCCATTTATGATAAAAACTCTACAGAAAGTGGGCATAGAGGGAACCTACCTCAACATATTAAAGGCCATATATGACAAACCCACAGCAAACATCATTCTCAATGGTGAAAAACTGAAAGCATTTCCTCTAAGGTCAGGAACAAGACAAGGACGTCCACTCTCACCACTAATATTCAACATAGTTTTGGAAGTCCTAGCCACGGCCATCAGAGAAGAAAAAGAAATAAAAGGAATACAAATTGGAAAAGAAGAAGTAAAACTGTTACTGTTTGCAGATGACATGATTCCATACATAGAGAATCCTAAAGATGCCACCAGAAAACTACTAGAGCTAATCAATGAATTTGGTAAAGTTGCAGGATACAAAATTAATGCACAGAAATCTCTTCCATTTCTATACACTAATGATGAAAAATCTGAAAGAGAAATTAAGGAAACCCTCCCATTTACCAATGCAACAAAAAGAATAAAATACCTAGGAATAAAGCTACCTAGGGAGACAAAAGTCCTGTATGCAGAAAAGTATAAGACACTGATGAAAGAAATGAAAGATGATACCAACAGATGGAGAGATATACCATATTCTTGGATTGGAAGAATCAACACTGAAAATGACTATATTACCCAAAGTAATCTCCAGATTCAATGCAATTCCTATCAAGTTACCAATGGCATTTTTTACAGAACTAGAACAAAATATCTTAAAATTTGTATGGAGACACAAAAGACCCCGAATAGCCAAAGCAATCTTGAGGGAAAAAAACAGAGCTGGAGGAATCAGGCTCCCTGACCTCAGATTATATTACAAAGCTACAGTAATCGAGACAATATGGTACTGCCACAAAAACAGAAATATAGATCAATGGAAAAGGATAGAAAGCCCAGAGAAAAACCCACACACCTATGGTCAACTAATCTACGACAAAGGAGGCAAGGATATACAATGGAGAAAAGACAGGCTCTTCAATAAGTGGTGCTGGGAAAACTGGACAGCTACATGTAAAAGAATGAAATTAGAACACTCCCTAACACCATACACAAAAATAAAATCAAAATGGATTAAAGACCTAAATGTAAGACTGGACACTATAAAACTCTTAGAGGAAAACATGGGAAGAACACTCTTTGACATAAATCACAGCAAGATCTTTTTTGATCCACCTCCTAAAGTAATGGAAATAAAAACAAACATAAATAAATGGGACCTAATGAAACTTAAAAGCTTTTGCACAGCAAAGGAAACTACAGACAAGACGGAAAGACAACCCTCAGAATGGGAGAAAATATTTGCAAACGAATCAACGGACAAAGGATTAATCTCCAAAATATATAAACACCTCAATATCAAAAAAACAAACAACCCAATCCAAAAATGGGCAGACCTAAATAGACATTTCTCCAAAGAAGATATACAGATTGCCAACAAACACATGAAAGAATGTTCAACATCACTAATCATTAGAGAAGTGCAAATCAAAACTACAATGAGGTATCACCTCACACCAGTTAGAATGGGTATCATCAGAAAACCTACAAACAACAAATGCTGCAGAGGGTGTGGAGAAAAGGGAACCCTCTTGCACTGTTGGTGGGAATGTAAATTGATACAGCCACTTCGGAGAACAGTATGGAGGTTCCTTAAAAAACTAAAACTAGAATTACCATATGACCCATCAATCCCACTACTGGCCATACACCCAGAGAAAACCATTATTCAGAAAGCCACATGCACCCCAATGTTCACTGCAGCACTATTTACAACAGCCAGGTCATGGAAGCAACCTAAATGCCCATCGACAGACGACTGGATAAAGAAGATGTAGTACATATATACAATGGAATATTACTCAGCCAGAAAAAGGGACAAAACTGGGTCATTTGTAGAGACGTGGATGAATCTAGAGACTGTCATACAGAGTGAAGTAAGTCATAAAGAGAAAAACAAATATCGTATATTAACGCATATATGTGGAACCTAGAAAAATGGTACAGATGAACCAGTTCGCAGGGCAGAAATTGAGCCTCAGATGTAGAGAACAAAAGTATGGACACCAAGGGGGGAAAGCAGCAGGGGTGGTGGTGGTGGTGGTGTGATGAATTGGGACATTGGGTTTGACCTATATACAGTAATATGTATAAAATGGATAACTAAAATATCCTGCTGTATTAAAAAATAAATAAAATAAAATTCAAAAAAAAAGAAGTTATTCAGTTGTCCTTGGTCTCTCCCATGTATACAGGATGGTGTCATGTTATTAAACTTTTATTTGTTTCTTTTTTCATCTGATAATCTGTCTTTTTATTGCAGAGTTGCCTCAGCCAAGAGCCTAGAAAGGTTGAAAGAAAATTATTTTCCTCTCCCACGGTTCTGGCAACCGAGATGGGACTTTCTCAGACACCATACTCACTCCAGAACCTGCAGACACTATCCTGGAAAACCAGCAGGAGCTGGGTTTGATTTCTATTGATCCTCTTCTTCCCAGAGATGGTCATTATTTTCTTTTGTTTCTGTCTATTGTGTTATTTTTCATGAGGAGAACCACAGGTCTGATGAGGTTTTCCTTTCATCTTGTTCTCTGTCTTCAGAGCTTGGCTTTGTGACCAGTAAGAATATTCTTTCCGGGTTCTGCCATCCAGAAGATGCATGTACTGGCATGCAGCTGGCTGACAGTAAATAGGCTGTGGATCTGAGAAGCAGCATTCTCTTTGTCTGACTGTGCCAGCTCTCGGGGGAGTTTGTCATAAGGGATCCCAGTCCATTAGGGACCTTTGTCATCTCAAACTTCATTGTCTCATTAGTACTGGAAAAGTTTAATTCCAGTAGCACCTGCCCAGTGTTACAGATTATCAGGTCTGTGACTGGAGCTGTCTCATGTTCTTGTGGGAAACTGAAGACACTTTTTTCACTACACCATTCTTACTGCCTGTGACAATGAAGGTCTTTCCCTTCTTAGGCTAATTCTGGGAGTGAGCTTTCTGGATCCTGTGAGAACTGCATCTTTTCCCCTCTCTTTTGGGATGCCTCTTGCATCCATGATTAAGCCATAAAAAGGCTTGTTAGCTTGAGTTGCTACTGAGATTAATATAATATCCTACTGGTCAGTGGCCAGACTATGGACTCTTTGAATTGGAAAAACTCTATACTTGAAAAAATGTTTACAGAGTTCTCATCACAAACAATTGTCTGATTGGTACCTATGGAAAGACCAAATTGAAAAAAGGACACAAAGGATTATGATGGCTAGTCTTAGGGACTCCCTTAAAAAATGAAATTACAAAGCTCTTTTTGCCTCCATTTTCGGAAAATCCTACCAAACTTAGTGAGGAGTTAGAAACATTAGTGGCCATTCAGAACCCCCACTCACAGGTACCTTGATTGGCTGCTAAGGTCTGTTCTTCCTACCCATTATACTGTAGTTACCAGACAAGCCAAATGGCCCCCTGGGGAAAACCCCATTTCACAGAGGAAACAGGTGACCAGAATTTCTCCTAGGCCCTTGTACAGATGATCAGCTGAAGGCTGATGTTCACAGGCTGACAAAATCAATAGCAGAGGTTTTCCCCCCTAAGGTGAATTGCTCCAAAGTTGAATTGTGCACTCAAAAAGAAGGTCTTTGTTGAATGCCCTATACAGAATTTTTTAAAGGCATACTCATCAAACCCTGAAGTTCTAGAGCACAGAAATCTTTTGATTTGTATCTTAGTTAGAACTCTCCCTGATATAAAGAAGTAAATTAAAGAAAATGTAGTTGGATGGGAGATTCAGCCTTTTGATACTATTGAGGCTACAACTCAATTCTTTGAGAAACATGAAACAGTTGTCTTTGTCTTGCAAATCTGTATGAAGCCAGAAATGCAGTTCTAGAAGCAATTCAAAGTCCACCTATTCTTTTCACCAATTCCCAAACCTCCTTTATTCATCTCAAAATGTTTGCAGATATAGTAAAAGATTAGGACATTGAAAAGAGAACTGTCCTGCACTTAACAAAAAATTTTTTTAAGTAATTACATTATACCTCTGATAATAGATAAATATATCTTAAAACTCCTTGGAAAAAACTTGGATATTTTCTCTGTGCCTTTGAGATATAAATATTCTACCTCCATCTTCTCTAGGACCTAAGAGCCATTCTTTGAAATGCAAACTTTAGAGAAATGTTTCTCAACAGAAAAAAAAAGAGAGAAGCTGTCTGGAATATGGGCAAATGAAAAATCTTAAGTATCTTCTCCACAATTACTAGCTAAAAAAAAAAACTTCAGCCCTCTGAGTGGTGAAATTTATTCCAACTACCAGAAACAAAATTTGGATCCAAATGTTACTTATAAACTAGTGAGTTTTGTATTATCGTACCTGAATCATGACTAAAATTTTAGCGCAATAGCTATAAAGTCTCTGTTTGCATCTGTCTATATGTTTATTTGTGTCGATGTATGTGTGATATTTTTCTACCTTCAGATGACATTGCCAAAATTAATTTGTAAAAGAGCTCTATTTGGTTGGTTTGAAGAAGAAGCTCTTATAAGGAATGGGTATCCCCAAACTCTCAGAAAAAGAGAAACTAATCCAAATGTTTTGCAAGTTCACGTGATCTGGGATAATCTTCGGTACATAAAACTTGCTTAAATTTGTTGGTTTAATTCAAATGATATGTCTTCAGAGTTAACAGCATTAAATACAATGCAGACACACAACTTTTATTCTGAGTTTCATAGTCATAAGTTCAAAACTTGTCAGCAAAAAAAAAAAAATAGCTTGAGATGATGTTGATGGTTGACTTTGTCTAATGTCTCATGAAGTTTTTATAGGTAGTCTAAACATAATTGTTAAGAACAGTGATTTAGCTAGATATAAGTAGGATAAGAATTTTTAGGTGAACTTTTCAGCAATAATTATGTTTTGTGGTATGTCTACTTAAAAACAGTTTCCCAAATCTTTTGGTAATTTCCATCACCCAGAACTGTTAGTTTTGCTAAGTTAAGTTAAATGATGGCATTTATGTGTGGAATCTAAAAAAGTCAAACCTATTAAAAAAACAGAGAGTAAAACGGTGGTTACCAGGGGATGGAGGGGGTGTAAGAATGACAGTGTTTAAGGTGACCAACTTGTAATGAGTAATGACTAAGTCATAGAGATCTAATGCATAGTATGATGAATATAGATAGTAATATTGTACTACAATTACATAATGTGATAAATATTGCTTCAATGATAATATTATAATGTATAAATGTATCAAAGTAACATGCTGTACACCTTAAATTTACAAAAATGTAACATGCCAAATTTATGGGAAAAAAAAGAATTTAGTGTTTAGCATATTCCAGGTAGTGTTCTAAGCATATTATATTTACTCTTCTTTTTGTTTTGTTTTTTGTGGTTCGCGGGCCTCTCACTGTTGCGGCCTCTCCCGTTGCGGAGCACAGGCCCCGGACATGCAGGCTCAGTGGCCATGGTTCACGGGCCCAGCCGCTCCGCAGCATGTGGGATCTTCCCGGACCGGGGCACGAACCCGTGTCCCCTGCATCGGCAGGCAGGCTCTCAACCACTGCGCCACCAGGGAAGCCCTATATTTACTCATTTAATTGTCACAATGAAAACTCTATGAAGTAGACGTTTTTATTATTTCTACTTTACAGATGAGAAAACTAAGTACAAGTGATTAAGTATACCCTTTCTGGATCATTTTTTGTGAAACTGTGAAATTTTTGACAGTGGTCTATCAAGAGCCTTAAAATATGTATATGCTTTGATTCAGTGCAGTGGGAGCCATTATGCATTGCCCAGATCCCCTTCAGGTCTTATTTCTCTAGTTGCTACCAGTTGATGGTCCTCAGCTCTCAGCCCCCCCTAGATATTTCCCTCAGCTGGAGACATCTGCCTTTCCAATGTATGACTTTGGACCAGTCCACATGAAATGACTGGGTAATGCAGAAATATAAAGGCCTAGCTCTCTCATTTCATATAGGAGATCTCGTGAGGGCCATCTCTGCTCTAGAGCTTCCCATGAGATCGACTGAAACTTTGTTGAAGTTCTATCACACCTGAACATCTCTCTCTGCCCAATCCTGCTTTCTTCTCTTCCCTTCCAGAGGTTTTGACCCTAAGAATACTTCCTAACACACTTCCACATGTTAATCTCCATCTTAGAGTCTGTTTCCTAGAGAACACACAGTGCAACACCCAGTAATTTAACACCTAAGAATATATCCTAAGTAAAATCCAACTATGAACATAAATAATTATGTGTGGGCCCTAGTGGATAGTAAAGCCACTAGAGGAAGGAGCTTAGGTCCCTGAATCAACGCATGTAAATTTTCATCCACCAGTTTCAGCTTGGAGATGTAGACAGCTGGAAAAAGTGTTGCTCCCATCCTTTCAACAACAACAGCAAGGAAGGTGAACAAACTACAAATTAATGTTTTTTTATTAAACACATGAGATAACTAAGGTCACAGGGCAAACAACTACCTGAAATCTAGAGACAGATGGGTGGTTGCAGAGAAAAAATAGGATGCCAGTACTTACTTACCTGGCACAGAGGCTACCAAAAGCCATATGAGCCAGGAAGAGGATTTAGCTAGATTATTTTTAGATCAAATCGCTAAAGGCTGAGTGTGGACTAGTATGAGAATATGATGCCTCTGGTGGCTGCAGACACAGAAAAGTTCTCACTTTCTAGCAGGATTTTTCTATTGGAATCCCATAGGTGCTCACAGGGGAGATAGAGGTAATCCTGAGAAAGGTTCCCCCTTCCCTGTGTTACTGACTGGTGGAGAGGAGTAGCAGCCACTGCTGAGACTCCACCCAGATTCCACCCCTATCTCCCATAAGAAACAAAAACAATCTGCAGGGACAAGGGCAACAAAAACTAGTCTGATGTCACCAGTAGAAACCAGAGTTCAGCTGGGAACAACTAAAAAAAGAAAAAAAAAGAAAAAACTTCCCCTGGGATGAGACAGAATGGGTGCTTGGCCCAGCATTATGTCTGGAAGAGGGGCAGGAATACTTCTGAAGGCCGCACCCCCAACTCAGGTTCATAGCACCTGCTTTAGACTGGGGCTTCATCAGAATGTTAGAAAATACCCCCTCCTCAATACTGCCACCACCATTCTAACAAGTGTCAAGTAAAAATAACAATGGAATAGAGCTGGGAGAGCAGCAGAAGAAAGATTCTCTTTGGGGAACATGACAAGAAGACCCAAAGCCAAGTGGAAAGCAAACTTCAAACCCAGTCAGTCTCCCGATTATGTTATTACAAATTTTCACACTAAAGGCATAGCAAAAGGAATGGTATGCTCATCTCCAAGCATTAAAAAATGTATACCTTAGCATAGACTGTCCTAGATAGCATGCCCAGCGTTCAAAAAAAATTTCAGAGGCGTACGAAAGAAAGCTGGAGTAGCTATATTAATTATATCAAAAGTAAACTTTATAACAAGAAATATTATCAGGGTTAAAGAGGGACATTACATAATGATAAAGAAGTCGATTCTCCAAATAATCCTAAATATTTATGTGCCTAACAAGAGAGACTCAAAATACATAAGGGGGAAAAAAGGACAGTCCTGAAAGGACAAATAGACAAATCCACAATTCTATTTGGAATATATTGATTGATATTTTGCCTAATAAATATCAGTAAAGATATAGATGATTTGGACAACACCATTAACCAACTTGACCTAGTTGACATTTATAGAGTGCTCTAAATAAACAACAACAGCTGAATACACAATCTTCCTAAGTGCACATGGAAAATTTACCAAGATAGGCCACATTCTGGGCCATAAAACAAACCTCATGAAATTTAAAATAGAAATCCTACAAAGTATGTTCTTGGACCATACCAGAATTAAAGTAGAAATCAATAGTGGAAAGCTATTTATAAAATCATCGAGTATTTGAGAAGTAAAAAACATACTTCTAAATAAGTTATGAGTCAAAAGGAAGTCTAAATGGAAGTTGAAAATATTTTGACTTAAATGAAAATGAAAATATGACATATCAAAAATTAGCTGATTCTAGGGTTCAGGCAGAAAATGACCCTGGAGCATCTTGTAGTAACAGAAAGCAAGGGAGTTCTAAAACATAAATTAATTAATAAATAAAAGTAAATAGGAAATAATTTTTTAAGTGGAAGTATATCAAAAGGGCAGAGGAACCAACCTGAAAGAGCTCCCAGTGACCAAAGCTGGAACAATTTCAACAACAAAATATAAATTTTGCATTATAAACCCAAAGAACAAATAAATATCCATGATTGCATACTGATATAAATAATTGAATAAATAAATAAGTGGGGAGAAAGGAAAAACTTGTTATAACACAATCCCAAATAATACACATAGAAGGAATGAAAGAAATAGAAAATCAGCATTAGAACAGCACAGTAATAATTTCTGAAGGCAGTCTCCTGATGAATGCAAAGATTAGTGGGAAAAACTTTAAGGAGAAACAAAACATTTACATAGCCTCAAAGTATCTTCCTCTAAATATTTATTAATCATTGTGGTAGTTTTAGCATATGTCCACAAATTCCTTGTTATTTCTTCCTCCAGAAAATGGAGTGGGCTGGATTTGGTGACTTGCTTGCAAAGAATGGAAAAAATAGTAACTTTCCAATGGAGAAAACTGGCAGACACTGCCTTAACCAAGGCGATGGAAGGAGACATAATTGGTGATAAGTCATGTGTATATTATCTATCCCCTAATATGATGTGATGAGAAGTTGTTATTCTTCCCCAAGTTCCATAACCCTAGACTAATCACAAGAACACCTCAGACAAACTCAAATTGCTGGACATTCTACAAACCATCTGTTTTCAAAAGTGCCAAGATCAGGGGGAGAGGGATAAATTAGGAGTTTGGGATTAACATATACACACTACTATATATAAAATAGATGACTGACAAGGACCTACTGTATAGCACAGGGAACTATACTCAATATTTTGTAATAACCTATAAGGGAAAAGAATCTGAAAAAACCCAAATACATATGTATGTAAAAAAAAGTTTTTGTCTAGTAAAAAAAGAAAGATTGAAAATGAAGTAAAACTGTCATATGATCACCTATGTAGCAAATGTGGTGGAATCTACCAGGGCTCATGAGCAATCCCCGGCCAAACCGCTCTGAGTTCAGCCCCATTAGCTGCTACAGTTCGTTCCTGTTTCCAGGCATGTGAATACCAGGCACCAGTGGGAATTTCTTCCACTCCTCTACTGGCCACAGGGACCGCCATAGGAATAGGGGTGGGGGCATTTGGAGGATCCACAAACTCTACAGGACCTACTAGCTGTTGCTCTGTGGGGATGTATCAGGTTTCTGTGCCCTTCCAGAGCTGAGACCAACATCCTAGTGGTCCTCTCTCCTTTTGTTGTCTCTGTCACAGTGCCCAAGCTGTAGCATCCGGAGTCATAGACACATCTAACTCAAATAGCAACCCTGCTTGGGAGATTCCCGCCTAGCTTTGCAAAACGGCATTCTACATTCTCCAACTTACATCCTATTCTGCCACCTTGTCCACCAGCCCCGAAGCTAGCAACGCAGTGGACCATCGCACCTCCTTCTAAACTCTGACCACAGCTCTTCTTCCATCTTTCTAACTTGAGCTCCTGCCTCTAGCTGGGTATTGGTGCCCAGCAACCTGCCCACAGCGAGGTCAATCCACTGCGTAACCATGCGTCCCCTTCTTTGCCGCAGGGGGCCACGTGCAGCCCCTCCAACAAGTGCATCAGACCAGCTTGCACTCAGGGAGTCCCTGTACTCACATGACAGTCCACAAGCATCTAACATATGGGCCACCCCTCCCCACATAGAGGTTGATGGTCAACTCAGGATTTCCCTCTCGGATGCCTCTTTTTCAAAGCCCACGTCTTGTCTCCTTGGATGGTTTGCCAACCTTTGGTTCTCAACCTGGCCCCCTCAAGGCAAGGAGAGACCAAAGAAAGAGGCAGATTACTCTAGCTCAGTAGGTGGCAGCTTTAATAAGCAAGGGAACTTACCTAGGAGGCTTATCTTGGGTAGCCACGAGTGGATCTCCACACCTGCCCACCAGAATCTTAAAAGTTTATATAGAGCTCTTAATGGGATTCAGTCATGTATACCATCCAGATGGTCTCAACATCACATTACAATCTCAAGGCTGGTTCCTTGGGGCAGCTTCTAGTGCCTGGAGGCAAGCAGAACGCATGCCCAGGTCAAGCTCAGGGGTCAACTGGCAGTCACATCTTCTGCGTGACCTACTCCAACAACTATTGATTCATGAAACAGCATGGATGAATCATAAAATAATTAGACTGAGTTCAGGAAGCCAAATAAAGAGGAATGGGAAGGAGGAATAACAGAGGGGCATGAAGAAACTTTTGGGGGTGATGGATATGTGTATTTCTTGATAATTTCATGGGTATATATATATATATATATGATACATGTATGTCAGATGTATCAAATTGTACACTTTTAATGTGTGCAGTTTGTTGAATGTTGAATATTCCTCAATAGAGCTATTTTTTAAAATATGAAAAGGGTAATTTTTCACCAAATAACTACTACTGTGTACTACTTTAAAAAAAAAAAGTGCCAAGATCATGAAAAACAAGTAAAGACTAAGAAATTGTCACAGATTGGAGGAGACTAAAGAGACATGCCAACTAAATGTGATGTGGCATTCTGGGTTGGACACTGGGACAGGAAAAGCAAATTAGTGGAAAAACTGGTGAAATCTAATTAAAGTCCGTAGTTTAGTTAATAGGTCTGTACCAATGTTAACTCCATAGTTTTAATAAATGTACAATTATATAACATGTTAATATTAGGAAAAACTGGGGAAATGGTAGCTGAGAACTCTCCACACTGTCTTTGTCATTCTTCTATAAGCCTAAAATTCCTTTAAAATAAAACTTTTAAAAAAGTTATCCATATACTAAGTACACCCACACTGGGCTTGTATGTAAGAAATTAAATTCTATTTTGTTAAGCCTTTGAAGATTCGAGACTTATTTTAATTGAAATTAGTGTCACCTTAATATACTGCGGATTATAATTATTAAACCAAATCTTTTCAAATTAATTCTATTCCATGAACATATATTTGACCACTCAATCAAGAAAAGATTGCATATTTGTTGTAAGTTGTCGTAAGAGAGCCAGAAGAAGTTGACCAGCTGCTCTTTTTTTATAATTAGTTCTCCAAAATTAAACTCTAAGTTATTCTCTACTTTTTTTGTTTTTGTTATTTTTATCTTTACAACCATACTGTAAGTACAAGAAGATTCTAGAGCTGAGAGGTACAAGAGGAGTCTGAAAGCTAAACCTGAGCAGGACCTTGAATGACATGTGACAGATCTGACATCACAAATTCGGACACATTTGGGGGCCAGGCAAATAATATACACGCTTGACTTCGATGAGAGCAAGTAGTAGGGAGTAGTGGGGCCTACCAGGAACTGGAGAATGCATGTTCACTTAGAGATATTTTAATATATCTTTTTTAACATTGTGATCAATTGCAAGAAGTCTGCCATTAAAATGGTCTAAGGGTGAGAGACTGTGACCACTGATACAGATCCAATGGGAAGGAGAAACCAGAATACCTTTCAAGTATGAGGAACCTCAAGATGAAAGGTAGGTATAAGCAGAGCAGGTTCAGAGGATGATGGGAATCCAGCCTGATGTTTAAGGAAAGAAGGTAACGTGCCTAGGACATCAGACCCAGAAGGGATTCTGGTGATCCTGTAGTTGAGTAGTATGCAGTACTACTGCATATTTTGCATTGCCTAGGGAGTCACAGAAGCCTCCCAAGGCCTGGGGAGAGGAGATCCAGAAACTCACCTCCCAAATCCATTTCATCTGATGTACACATGGTATTTCCCTGTGAGAGTTGATTTGAATAAATACTTCTATGGCCAAAAAAAGATTTGAAGAACACTGATCTAAGACCCCCTAAGTTTTTTCATCTGTTATAAGGAGGCCCAAGGAGTGGAAGTGACTTGTCCACGGTTCCAAAGTTATATAGGTTTCCTTATATTTGACCTGCAAATCTGGCCCCAAAGCGAGAGCTCTTTCCACTATATTGTAGCCTCATTGTGGAGGGCTGGACATGCCTGGAACAAACTTGCTTCTGGGGACGACCCATATTTTATTATTCCTTGCTCTCTGAGTTCCATGTCAGGTGCTGATCAAGAATTTAGGAAAGGAGGTAAGACTGAATTATTTTCATTTACTTCTTAGGTGAACAAAACATCTGAAAGCAGTTTTTTTTTTAAACATCTTTATTGGAGCATAATTGCCTTACAATGGTGTGTTAGTTTCTGCTTTATAACAAAGTGAATCAGCTATACATATACATATATCCCCATATCTCCTCCCTCTTGTGCCTCCCTCCCACCCTCCCTATCCCACCCCTCTAGGTGGTCACAAAGCACCAAGCTGATCTCCCTGTGCTATGTGGCTGCTTCCCACTAGCTAGCTATTTTACATTTGGTAGTATATATAAGTCCATGCCACTCTCTCACTTCGTCCCAGCTTACCCTTCCCTCTCCCCATGTCCTCAAGTCCATTCTCTACGTCTGTGTCTTTATTCCTGTCCTGCCCCTATGTTCTTCAGAACCATTTTTTTTTAGATTCCATATATATGTGTTTAGTTTTTTAAGGAACCTCCATACTGTTCTCCATAGTGGCTGTATCACTTTACATTCCCGCCAACAGTGCAAGAGGGTTCCCTTTTCTCCACACTCTCTCCAGCATTTATTGTTTCTAGATTTTTTGATGATGGCCATTCTGACTGGGGTGAGGTGATACCTCATTGTAATTTTAATTTGCATTTCTCTAATGATTAATGATGTTGAGCATTCTTTCATGTGATTGTTGGCAGTCTGTATATCTTCTTTGGAGAAATGTCTATTTAGGTCTTCTGCCCATTTTTGGATTGGGTTGTTTTTTTTATATTGAGCTGTACGAGCTGCTTGTAAATTTTGGAGATTAATCTTTTGTCATTTGCTTCATTTGAAAATATTTTCTCCCATTCTGACGGTTGTCTTTTCGTCTTGTTTATGGTTTCCTTTGCTGTGCAAAAGCTTTGAAGTTTCATTAGGTCCCATTTGTTTATTTTTGTTTTTAGTTCCATTTCTCTAGGAGCTGGGTCAGAAAGGATCTTGCTGTGATTTATGTCATAGAGTGTTCTGCCTATATTTCCCTCTAAGAGTTTTATAGTGTCCAGTCTTACATTTAGGTCTTTAATCCATTTTGAGTTTATTTTTGTGTATGGTGTTAGGGAGTGTTCTAATTTCATTCTTTTACATGTAGCTGTCCAGTTTCCCCAGCACCACTTATTGAAGAGCCTGTCTTTTCTCTATTGTATATTCTTGCCTCGTTTATCAAAGATAAGGTGACCATATGTGCGTGGGTTTATCTCTGGGCTTTCTATCCTGTTCCATTGATCTATCTTTCTGTTTTTGTGCCAGTACTATACTGTCTTGATTACTGTAGCTTTGTAGTATAGTCTGAAGTCAGGGACCCTGATTCCTTCAGCTCCGTTTTTCTTTCTCAAGATTGCTTTGGCTATTCGGGGTCTTTTGTGTTTCCAGACAAATTGTGAAATTTTTTTGTTCTAGTTCTGTGAAAAATGCCATTGGTAGTTTGATAGGGATTGCATTGAATCTGTAGATTGGTTTGGGTAGTATAGTCATTTTCACAGCTTTGATTCTTCCAATCCAAGAACATGGTATATCTCTCCATCGGTTTGTATCATCTTTAATTTCTTTCATCAGTGTCTTATAGTTTTCAGCATACAGGTCTTTTGTTTCCTTAGGTAGGTTTATTCCCAGGTATTTTATTCTTTTTGTTGCAATGGTAAATGGGGGTGTTTCCTTAATTTCTCTTTCAGTTTTTTCATCATTAGTGTATAGAAATGGAAGAGATTTCTGTGCATTAATTTTGTATCCTTCTACTTTACCAAATTCATTGAAAGCAGGTTTTAATAAATAGTAAAGTACAATCGACATTTGCGGGACAGGCAGTAACAACACAGCAATAGTAATAACTTACATTTACTGAATACTTGTTATGTGTCCAGCACTGTCCCCAGCACCTTATAAGTGTTTTCTCATTTAATCCTCACCATAACCCTCCTAGGTAGCTAGTGTTATCCCCATTTAATAGTAACGAAAGTAACACCTAATTAGAGAGGTTAAGTAATTTTCCTAAAGTCAAATTATATTAATTATAGAATTATTAATATATTATTGGAACTTTTTTGAAAGCAGCTCAGTGCCTGGATAAGCCTATTCCCTGTCACTGTTTTGTCCAGAGCTGTATCTACTGCTGTGAGAAGTCTAGCCTTCTGTTGATGGGGTAGTTGCTCCCAGCCACCCCCAGCCACCCTCCCTCCAGATAGCCTTTGGAAAATGGGCTCTTCCTGATTCCTGTAAAAAAGGGGTTAGAAGATATTGGTGCAAACGTTCCTATAGAGATAGCATCTCAATGTCAAGGCAATAAAGCCACAAGAACACCAGGAATGAGGGAATCCAGCTGTAGTTTGCCTTAATCAAATGACTCGAATAGTTTTCAGATGTGGTGGGTGGGATGAAACTCAAAGCTTGTTGAACTTCAAACATTTCCCCCTCTCTTTAAAACATCCTGTGTGTTCTCCAGCGGAAACGCAATCCCTTATGCTTCTGTGATTCAACACAGTTGTTGCTTTTAAGTATATTTGAAATCCCAGAGGCCCCTTGGGATGATTTTCACTTAAAAATCATTTTAAGTGAAAAAGTTACATTTTACAGAGTCAGATAACTCAATTTTGAGTTCCAAGAAGCCTGGGATGTGATTTGAAATTTCCAACCATTAAAGTATGAGCTGGTGTGAAAGGTGGAAAAGTGCATCTCATCTTTGTTTGTCTGATACCAAGAGCTGGGAATGGACCCCCACCCACCATTTCAATGTACATGAAGCAAGAAAGACCAATTCCCACACAGTCAGGGTGGGAGACAGTTCCTGCTCCTTTTCTCTCATCTACTAGAGAAGGAGGTGATATGAATAGGACTCCTCGATCTAGATCACAGCTTGATAGTGTCTGGACTACAACGTCCCATGGTACACTGGCCATGATTATTGTTTGAGTTGGAATCCAATCTCTTCCACTTTCAAACTATGTGTCTTTAGAAGTCGCTGAACTCTCTGGGCTTCAGTTTTCTCACCTATCAAATGAGGATAACAATAGCTCCCACCTCATTAGGTTGTTGAGAGTCTTCTATGAGTTAATCATGTAAAGTGTACAGGACCGTGCCTGGCACATTGTAAGAACTCAGTAAAGGTTAATGACATTAAAGCTATAATAATCTGTTCCTAAGAGGGTCTGGGCACCCAAAGGAATAGTAAGGCTCTAAAGCTCTGGCCATGATTTTGTCTCCCAGCAGTTCTCCAAATCATGGGGGCTAGTTCACAATTAGACTGACTTAGAGGTCATTTGGGAATGGTCTGATCCATTATGACTATTGGTGTGATCTCAACCTTGTTCTTCCAGAACGATTGTAGTCTCCTGGTACTATTTCAGACCCTAAATATGAACACTAAAGAAAGAAATGCTATAATATAAAGTGTCACTGTAACTCAAACCACATGGTAAGTATGGGTAGAATGCTAGCTGATGTGTGAGCAAGATGGTGACACAACCCAGGTAATGCTCATGGAAGCTGCATTTGAGGAAGGATATAGATTCTGAATGTGGGTCACTGGCTAAGGTGCTAACTAAGATTCTGGGGGCAGGAAGGGTCCTGTACTGGATTTCTGGTCAATGAAGAAAAGTTACACAATATTCAACGAACACCTTCTAAACACCTACTATGCACTTGGTATGTTGTAAGATAATTATTTCCACAAATATTTATTGAGTACCTACTATGTACCAGCATACTTCAAGGTCCTAGGTATACAACAGTGGATAAAATAGGCCAAAATCCCTACCCAAATGCCAGTTACATTTCAGTGGAAGAGGCAAACTATCAATAAGATAAATAAGTAAAATATCTAGTATTGCTACTTATAGATAGCAATAAGTGCTGAGGTGAAAAATAAAGCAGGGAATGGAGATAAGAGTGTGTCAAAAATGGAGTGATGATTGCATTTTAGATAGACCTGAAGGAGGTGAGGGAGTATGCCGTATGAATACTTAGAGAAGGAATGTTCTATGCAGAGCAAAGAGCAGATGCAAAGTCCCTAAGGCAGAAGTGTGCCTGGAATGGTCAGAAAATGACAAGAAAGCTTTGGGGTCTTGAGTGGTAGGACATGAGGTTAGAGATTTGGTGACTGACTAGAACTCGTAAGGCCTGACAGATTATTGTAGGGACTTTGACTTTTACACAGTGTGTGCTAGGAAGTCATTGTAGGGTTGTAAGCAAAGAAACGATAGATTCCACCTATGTTTGATAGGATTACTTTGGCTGCTATGTTTCGAATAGAAACGAAAGAGACAAGGACAGAAATAACAGAGGCTATTGAAGCAATCTAAGTGAGAAATAACAGTTGCTTGGGCCAGAGTTATAGTAGTAAAGCTGGTAAGAACTGGTCAGATGGCAGATATATTTTGAAAGAAGATCCGTCAGGATTTTCTGATGAATTTGATGTGCAGTGTGAAAAAGAAAAGAGTCAAGGATGCCTTCAAGGTTTCTGGCCTGAATGACTAGAAGATTGGAATTGTCATAAACTGACTTTGATGGTGGGAGGGAGACTTCAATAGGAAGAGGTTTGGAGAAAAAGATCAGAAGCTCAGTTAATTTGCATGGGAAATGCCTATTAACATCCAGATGGAGATGTCAGGCAGGCACCCGGATGGATATATCTGAAGTTCAAGAGAAGGTCTGAGATGGAGATATAAGGTGGGGACTCATGGGCATATAGAGAGTATAGAAAATTATGAGATTGAATGAGACCATCAAGGCAGTGAGTGTATCCAGAAAGGAGAAGTTCAATGATTAAGCCCTGTGGCTTCATTTAGAGGCCAGTGGGATGAGGAGGAAGCAGCAAAGGGATGGGGAAGAAGCAACTAATAAGATAGCAAGCAAGCAGGAGAGTGTGTTGTCCTGGAAACCAAGTGAAGAAAGTGTGTCAACAGGAAGAGAGTGCTCAACTGGGTAAAATGCTGCTGATCTACCAACTAAAATGCAGACTCAGAATGGACCGCTAGATTTAGCAATATGGAGGTCATCCCAGCGGTGTAGTTTTAGGAAGGAGTAAGGAAGAATGATCTGAAAGAGATAATGAAGCGGAAGGATGACACTACCTCACATCTAGACCCAGTGATATGAAGGATCTGGGAGAGAAAACAGCCTCCACCGAGGAGAGGTAAGTTTCAGCTGGAGCAAGAAAATGAAGGGAATAGTCAAGGAAGTGTGAGGGGATATACGGGATTTGACTGACGATTGATAGATGCCTGACAGAAAGTTCCAGTCCTTTCAGGAGATGGAGCAGAGGAAGAGGAGATAGTGACAGAAAAAGGAATGTTTAGAGCCATAAGGAGATTAGACGCCAGGGGATGGGAGAGGGCCTGGAGCCCTTGATTTCTCCTGGTGACTGACATGAACAGGAATATAAAACTTGGTGTTCCAAAGCAGATAGTGCTTGTAAGATCAGGCATTCAAGAGGGGTGATGGGAATATATGGAATTTGGAAGCTATCCCTTCCCTCTTACTTGGTGGAGAATGAAGCCTGTATAAAGGAAACCTTGCTCCTAACATGCAGGCTTCCCCTTTTTGATGTAACTGGGGGACTAAAGGAGGGGTGATCTTACATTGAACTCACAGGAAATCTCTTGACCCCTGGTGATGGTTGCTTGCTCAGCCAATACAAGAAATATTCTTTCAGTGATGAGTGCAGCCATTGAAGCCCGCTGCATGTATCTCCCAACTTCAGCTGCTGAGGGGTTAGCATTACCATTGGCACACTGGGCAGCCACTTTTGTCCAATCCGCATTCTCAGACTTCTGACAAAAAGTCAACACAGAACCATTCCCTCGATCATTGGATGTTCTTCATTTTACAGGAACATTCCCTCTGGTCGTTCTCTGCCAGCTTTGTTCCAGACATGTCCAAATGTCTTTTCGTGTGGCTGCCAGTGTTCAAACACTCTGACATTTCAATCAGGTAATATGGAACTGAATGAACTTCCATAGTAGTTGGCATGGTAGTGTTGCCTAATTCTTTTCTGACTCTGATCACTAAGCAGGAACCTAAGAAGTGGCAGGTACTCCCTAGGGAGATAGAGAAGGCAAATAGATGCTCATCATTGCAGGGCACTGTTGATGCAAAGATGCTCTCTTGGGTCCAGTGGCAAACGGTGGGCATTATTTTGCCTAAAAATTAGTAGAGATTTGGAATTTTGAGAGGTCTAAAGTCTTTAGGACAGAAATACAACTTTTAAATTTTCCCCAAGATGTTCAGAAGTGCTTCACAGCTGACTCTCTTTCCTTGAGCTTTAACCCTATAATCAGCATACTGCCAACATAATACCAAAACATAAAGTAACATATTCAAATTATACTGGAGAGCTTGCATGTGTCTAGCACTTAGAAATTTAGATATTAAATACCTGGAAGTCTATTGTCTGATTTGATAATAAGGGCAATATGTTATAATCTTCAGTTTACAGATGAGCAAATGTCTCTGTAACTCCTCACGTGGGACTTATTTCCACCGAACTACACCATTTATTCACTCATTCATTCATTTAATATGGCTTCATTTAGCCCAATAAGGGCTCATCAATATTTTCACAGCCAATACTTCTGTTTAAGACTTGAACATTTTAAACAAATAGCTATTGAATTCCCACTATACGTGATATTCTTTCAAGAACTATTATTAGGAGGATACAAAGATAACTAGAATATGGACTCTGCCCTAAAGAAGTTCAAAGTCATTTACAATATTTATTCTAAACTTCTCAGCTAAAACCCAAGCTGAGATGTGTATCAGTCCAACAACTTTTCTCAGGGTATCTGTATTGGTTAAGGTAACCCTAAATGCTGTAACATATAAATCCAAACATACGTTATGTTTCAAACATAATAGTTGTTTCTTGCTCATGTTAAGTCCAAAATGGGTGGTCCACTTGGTGGGCAGCAATCCTCCAAGTAGTGATTCAGCGACCCAGGCTTCTTCCATGATGTTAGACACATATGCAGCATGTAGCTTCCAAGCTTGCTGAGTTCATTTGCATCAAGTCAATAGAAAGGGAAACAACATGGAGGGTAACACGTGGGAGGATATTATGGGCCAGATATGACAGTGGTACACAACTGTTCCCAATGCCATGCTAGGACTTAGTCACATGACCACACCAAATCTCAAGAGATGCTTGAACATGTGATCCAGGGGTGCGCTCAGGAAGTCAAGGAAAAGGTTTAATGAGTAGCTGCCATTCTCTGAGAGAGAGAGAGAGACAGAGAGAGAGAGAGAGAGAGAGAATGGGAAGGTTGAGCATGGGAAGGTTCATCTGAAGCAAGATGGATGTAAGTGGGGAAGCAGAAAGCTAGGCCAGTGAGCTCCTCAGTAGACATCTGAGGTCTCCTGAGAGGAGTGAGTTGTGGTCATCTCCAAGGTAGATCTCCTCTTCATGAGGGCGATTCATGTTTGAACAAGGAATGTGAAAGAACCCTCCAAGACGAAGGAACTTTGCTGTAACTTTAAGTTCTTCTTGTCCCTGGTGCATTCATTCTTCTGAAATCCAGCCTGCTGATATGATTTAGTCCAATGATCTTTTGCCCTCCATCTTTGGTACTCTTCTGGCTCCTGAAGGCTATTACTTTCTGCTCCAAGGACGAAATTTCCAGACTTTCCTTGACTCTTCTGATCCTAGATCACCAACAGTCCTATCTTTCAGATCAACCTCAACCTCAGCCTATGGGCCTGTGGGACGGAAAGAAGTTACTAGGTTGAATTCTCACATGTTTGTTAACAGGCGTAGTCAGTTGGCTGATCACACAATAATAAAGTTCTTTCTCAAGTTCTAACAACTCATTAATGTCTCTAGGCAAGCCACTTCATCTTTCTGTATCTCCAGTTCTTTTCCCAGGGAAAAAATAGAAATGGTATTTTACACATCATAGCTATCTTGAGGGCACATGGTGGTTTCCCAATAAATGCTGTCGACACACTAGCCTTCAGTAAAAAGTGATTCTGAAGCTTTCTGCAAATCCAAAACTACCAGAGAAGGGCTCCTTATTGCTGAGTCTGTGGGTACTTCCAAGTGTTGGCTGAGGGGAAAAAATAGCCTCTTCACACTGTTTATTTTGTAACTGGATGTTAAAATTGAAATTTCTGCCGAGACACTAATAGATACCAGATACCAAAATGACTTGTGAGATAGACTTTTCTATAGGATTTGCAGAAAGAAATGGCTCCAAACCAATTTTATGAGTTTTGTGACTCTGACTCACAGTATGGGGAAAAAGGGTTGAGGGTTAGAGTTTACAGGAAGATTTTCTTAGATACGATTTATTTAAGAAAGCTCTGTTGAAAAGGCCATGAAGTGCCTTGACCTCAAGTCAAGAGAGAGGGGCTTTAAGGAGACCCTTTGGTGGGGTAATATGTGTTGCCTAATGTTTGAGGGGGAGACACAGTGGGTTAATGTCTACCTCATACCTGGAACGGATACACTGGCTGTTGTGGTGAGTGGCTGCACTGGAATTGACCAACGCTCCTGGAATTTATTGGAGAAAAGGGTGCATAAGTGTTTGCTGGGAAACGGGTTTGAACCAGTGTGTGTGTGTGTGTGTGTGTGTGTGTGTGTGTGTCTGTGTGTGTGTGTGTGTCTGTGTGTGTGTGCGTGTGTGAGGGAGACAGAGAGGGACAGAGACAGAGACAGAGACAGAACGAACAAGCAGCATAGGATCAATTTAAGAACTATTCAGGAGGACCCGCTTGGAAGAGTGAAAGGATCTCCAGAGAACAGAGCTAATGATGAACCTAAGAGGGCAGCCAGCAACTGAGAAAACAGCAAAGAGTTGAGACAGGAGAGAGTCCATCACCTGAGGTAAGAGAACTACAGATGAGAGATTCCCAGCATTTGGTCGGCAGAGGGATCTCGAAAAACCTCACAAAAGCATTCAAGAAGAAAAGAGTGTTTCATACCAATCAGGCTCGTAGAAGAAAGGGCTCATAAGCGATCCAGTTGCTAAAGAGCTGTCCTTCTCCATGTCCTTCTCCTTCCCCACACACCAATGCAGGAGGGGTGAGAAACCAGGTGACCAGCTTGGAGAAGAAAAAAGAAGCCCTGCTTTTTCTTCTCCAGATAAAAAGCTGACCTTCTCTCTCCCCACCCAATCCCTGCGCCAGGCTTCCTATCAGAATCAAGTCATGTTTGGGCATTCCCTGGTGGTCTAGTGGTTAGGATCTGTGCTTTCACTGCCACGGCCCGGGTTGAGATCCTGGTCGGGGAACTGAGATCCCGCAAGCTGTGTGGTGAGACCAAAAGGAAGAAGAAGAAGAAAAAAAAAGAATCAAGTCATGTTTAAAGTTGTGATCATTACCTGGACCTGGAAATGATCGTTACTGATAATCACAAAAAAGAGAATGTGTTTTGGGCTTAAAGTGGCCACAGGAATTTTTATTACCTAAGCACTCCAAAAAAGAAATGCAGCTTTTGTCTAGAGGCTCGGAAGGAATTATCCTTCTGAATAAACGTAAAGGAGTAGTGGGAGACCAAAAGCAAGTCACCTTATGTTTATGTGATTGCATGATTACATTCCCTTCAGAATACACTGGGAACATCTATTATCCCTTCCAGGACACAGATCCTGAACGGAGGCGGACTGCTCTCCTTTACGGCATATAAATGCTTTCCAACCTGTACTGTATCCATTCTCCTCACCCTCATCTCAGAAGCAATGGAGATCTCCTCATTTTTATTACCTGTGCTTATTATTATTTTGCTCATAATGCTTGAAGGCATTATTCTGGAGTCAGTATCTAAATTTTGGGATGCTTAATTAAATAAATCCATGCAAATGTTTGGTTCATCTCTTCTGCTTAAACAAATGGCCACACATTTATTGCTGCAAAATTGTGCTTTGCTCCAGCATTTAACCACAGTTGTGAGCATCTTAGTATTGCGCTCTAAAATGACACATTATTTCAGCATCAGGCTCCATTTCAAACGATACTTCATATGCCAGTAGGTCTCCAAGGAATTTATTTCCTCTCTCTCCTTATTTACTTATTTTATATCTTTGTATTGCAGTAAAATTCAAGGCTGAGAAAGAGCTAGCTCTCTGAATCCCAGGCTGGGAGTAAATAATTCAGCACAGTGTGGCCCAGAAAATGCTTCCCTCAGTCTTTTTTTTTTTTTTTTTTTGCGGTACGCGGGCCTCTCACTGTTGTGGCCTCTCCCGTTGCGGAGCACAGGCTCCGGACGCGCAGGCTCAGCGGCCATGGCTCGCGGGCCCAGCCGCTCCGCGGCATGTGGGATCTTCCCGGACCGGGCCACGAACCCGTGTCCCCTGCATCGGCAGGCGGACTCTCAACCACTGCGCCACCAGGGAAGCCCTGCCTCATTTTTTTTTTTTTAAACTTGTGTCTGTGTGGATTCAAGATCATGCTGAGTGCTCTCATGTAGAGCAGGGCAGATGTCCTGGCTGAATCGGTAGATACAAACTCAGTGTAAGTCATGAGACGATTGGCTGTTCTGAAACTGGATGGAAAATGACACCACTTTGAAGCTTTTTGTTTTTGAAGTGGAGTCAGGGCTATTAGGTATCTTTTGCAGCCTGGTTAGAGTAATATACAGACATTCTATGCAAAGCAGGATGAGTTCTTTCTGGCTACTTTCCTTGTGTATTGTGTTCCTCTTTTGCTTTTGGACTGACAGCTTAGGATCCTGGGTACAAATCATTTAACCACCAATTGATATGTTAGCTACATTAATCTCCCACTCATTTGGTAATATCTTTCCCCCACTCCCGGAACCTTAAAAAAGCATCCAAGTTTATCTCCTGTGTTTAACTACAAATTCCACTGCCCAATATTGTATTTGCCCAACAATGCCATAACCTTCAAAACAACCATGTTGGCTTGATTTTGTGTCAAGTAGAATTCCATTTGGACGTGGCGGTTTCGGGCACTGTATTAAGTGGGTAGAGACCATAGAGCTGATGAATACTATCCTGCAAATGACAGTGTAGCAGGTGCTGCCGATGCCCCGCCCATATCCAGCTCCTTGCCTTCAAAATGACTCCCAACTGCCAGCATTTGCATCTCTGGGTCAGGAGGCCATTTCCAGAACCACAGATGGTCACTCTACCTGTGCTTGTGGCAGGCTGGAAGTGTCAGGAATTAGCACACCCCAAGGGCAGCTCTCAACCAGTGATGCTCAGGAGTTGGTATACAAATAGTCTAAATCCTTGGCCTCTCAAGTGGGATGTTCCTGAGATGTGTGTATTATACTAGTTCCCAGAATTTACCCATGGAATTAGCACCTGTCACTCAATGTGATAGTTGGATTGATAATACCTCCTTTCTTGGTTTCCCTCCCTCACTTCACTAGTTCACTGCTGGTATTCTCTGGACCTCCCTAATGAACTACTTCCACTCAAATCCTTCTCTCTCTGTGTCTGCTCTTCAGGAACCCAAACCAATACCCAAAGGACAGTCATACCCCCACTTAAAACCTGAAAAGGACTTCAAGCTCAATATCGCATAAACATGTATAGAAGGATAATTCTCTTAAACAAACAGGTCCTAGGGATGGAGGAGTGACAACCCTCCACAGCTCTTATGTATCTTTCCTTGACCACTCTGTTCAGGACCACTGCAGTGTGGACAGAAATGGAAGATGTTCTAAGTTCTATAGGAACCTTTTACCTGATCTCTGTGCCTCCAACTTCTCCTCCCTCCGATTTGCCCTGTATCATGCTGCCGGGCCAATTCTACTAATACCCCATTTTCATGTATCGCTCCCTGTTCAAACATCTGCAATGACCTCCTAATCAGACAGCAGTGGCAAAATGTCTCTGCCTCATCTTAAGTCTCCGTCATGTTCTGGGGAGAGAAGTTGGGTTATTTACAGCACCGCCCCCTTCCTGCTGGTCCGTGGGTTGGCAGTGGCTGCATTCTTCCACTGAAGGTCACAGCTCCTGATGGCTGTTCTTCTCCTATAGCTACAGCTGTAGCTACATCTCTCTTTCCAGGTGACATTAACCACTATCTCCTCTTTACCATCAGGGCTAGTTTCTTGCCCTGGGGCACTTTACTATCTCTTGTTAGTTCTCCTTGTTAAGCTCTCTTTAGTCATCCTTTTGAGTGTGCCATCTGTTTCCTGCCAGAGCCCTGGGCAATACCAGCACAATGTTCTGGGTTCCAGACTTGCCTCTTCCACTTTCTACCTTGTGTCACTTTGGATCTTTTTTTTTTAAAAAAAATTAATTTACTTATTTTTTTGGCTGCATTGGGTCTTCGTTGTTGCACACAGGCTTTCTCTAGTTGCGGCGAGCGGGGGCCATTCTTCGTTGCAGTGCGTGGGCTTTCCATTGTCGTGGCTTCTCTTGTTGCAGAGCATGGGCTCTAGGCGCACCGGCTTCCGTAGTTGTGGTATGCAGGCTCAGTAGTTGTGGCTTGCGGGCTCCAGGGTGCAGGCTCAGTAGTTGTGGCACCGGGGCTTAGTTGCTCCACGGCATGTGGGATCTTCCCAGACCAGGGCTTGAACTCGTGTCCCCTGCATTGGCAGGCAGGTTCTTAACCACTGTGCCACCAGGGAAGTCCCCACTTTGGATCTTAATTATCTCTGAATGTCTTTGAGCCTTATATTCATTATCTGTTAACAGGAATAATAAGGCCTCCGCAGCATGCCTCGTAAAGTTGCTATGTTAATAAAATCCAGTTTTGTGATAGAAAAGACATTGTTCTTTAAATGTGAAGAACAACATAAATCTAAGTCTTTGTTTTTATCATATTATACAGAAGAATCTTGGGTGAGACTCCAAAAACACATTACCAAAAAATGAAAGGACCAGGAGTAAGGTCACGGAAGGAAATGGACAACTTGAGAGAAACGTCCATGCCACTTACAAGTCACTTATGCCAGTGATTCATCTGGTGCTGTCCTCACTCAGGGCCTCAAGTACAGGGCAACCCTTGGTGTGTTGCCATAGCAACTGCCAGCCAGAACCTGGAAATTCCAGCAGCCTATAAATCAATCACCATGAGAAAAGGGGTCACAGCAAACTGCAAAAAGTGTATATCACGGAGGCCATAGAAAGAAAAACTAGAGTAAAGACAGTTGTTCTCAAATATTGGCCCTGAACCAGCAGCATCAACATCACTGGGAATTTATTAAACATGTAGATTCTTGAGTCGCACTCAGTACCTACTGAATGGGAAACTCTAGGGTCTAAAACACTTTGTTTTAAAAAGCCCCCCAGGTGATTCTGATGCATGCTAACATGTGAGAACCGCAGCTCTAAGGGTCAGGAAATTCAGCTTCAGCTCCCAATGTCCAAAAGTGCAGAGTGTGGATAATAAAGAAACGAAAATAAAAGTTTAAAAATGGAAGGCAAATATGATCTCATAATTTCCCTGTGGTTTACCTGAATAGGAATGGTGACTAAAATACAGCAATGGAAAATCTGACTGTATTAGTTTTCTTTTTCTGCATAACAAATGACCACAAACTTAGTAGCTTAAAACAACACACATTCATTATCTCACAGTTTCTGTGGGTCACAGGTCCGGGCACGACTTAACTGGGTCCTCTGCTTATTGTCTCACAAAGTTGCCATCAAGGTGTCAGCCAGGATGGGGTTCCCATCAGAGGCTTGAATGGAGAAGGATCTGCTTCCAAGTTCCTTCCAGTTGTTGGCAGAATTCATTGCCTCGTGGTCATAGGATTCATGAAAACTTGTTTCTTCAAAGCCAGCAATGGAGTGAGAGACTTCAAGCTAAATGGAGTCTTATATAACATAACACAGTCACGAGAGTGACAGTCCACCACCTTGCCATATTCTATTGGTTAGAAGTAAGTCACAGGTTTCACCTACACTCAAGAGGAGGGTGGGAGATTATCAAAGGATATGAACATAAGGAGGTGGGGATCATAGGAGCCAACTTCAAGTCTTCTGTAGTCTGCCCTCTGGCCCCCGCATGATGATCCATGTCTCTCTGACATGGAAAATACATTTATCCATGTTCAAAGGTTCCGAAAAATCTCATCCCTGATATCCCATTATAGCATCAGCTCAAAGTCCAACATCCCATACTGTAATCTAAATCAAGTCCAAGGGTGAAGGAAGCTACTGGCTCTAATCTCTTAAGTACAGCTCATGGGCCGTAATTGCTTTCCACCTGTGGATATGTAAAACTAGAGACCCACTATGTGCTCCCAACACATCCAACATACAATGAGATGAGCACAGCATTACAGCTATAGACATTCCCGATCAAAAGGGGGGGAAAAGGAAAGTAAAAAGGTGTCAGTGATCCACAGCAGTTCTGAAATCTAGCCAGGCAAATAATGAGGGTTACTTGATTTGACTTCAGAGTCTGGGAATCATTCTTCATGGCTCTCAGCTCCACCCTCTGGACTTTTGGTCCTGTGATAATCATCCTTCCATTTTCTTGAAAGGTAGCATGTGTCTGCAGCTGATTAGTTTTATCAGCCTGCTTCCTGTCGGTATAATTTTGAGCATTCAAGGGCCTCCCTTCATTTTGTACTCTTTTGGTCCCCTTCAGTTCAAGCTGGCAGTGTTTATTATAAAATAGTTTTCTCAGAAACTTTGGGGGTCCCATAGATTTCAGTGGACTTTTCTTCATTAGACAAAAGACACACTCACAGATTTTATTCAAAATAATCCCTTCTCTAGCTGGAACTTTTGCTTAGAGAGCTTAGAAGCTTCCCAAAAGGTTTGATTGAGAGGATTGATGAGATACACTCCTAATCTCTTGAAAAGGTCCTTTGTGTGACTGAATACTCTGACTTTTTGAACTTTCTGACGTTTTAGCAAAAGGTTGTAGGGTTATACCGTTCAACTTTTTCTCTAGACTGAACTGCCTTAATTTTAGCATCTTTTAACTATCTGAAAAGACTGGATTTTCAAAATTATGAAGTCCTCATTTATTTTTGTTCTTCCCTCAATTTATTTTCTCCTCTCGCATTTTACTATAAACAACAGGAAGAAATCAGACAACACCTTCAACGCTCCACTTGTAAACCACCTTAGCTAGATGACCAAGTTGATCACTTGCAAGTCCCGCTTTCCACTTAACAGCAGGCGATAAGTTTTCTGAGCCCTCTGCCTCCACATAGCAAGGATTCTCCTTCCTTCAGTTTCCAGTAACATATTCCTCACTTCTTTTGAGCCCTCAGCAGCAGCATCGTCCAATTCCAGTTTTCTACTGTCTGTTCAAGGAAATTTAGGCTTTCTCTATACTGTTCCTCCAAATTCTTCCAGCGTCTACCTACTGCTAAGTTCCACAGTTACTCCCACATTTTTAGGTATTTGTTACAGCAGCATTCCAGTTCCTGTACCAAACTATGTATTCATTTTCCATCACTGCATAACAAATTACAGTGAAATTAGCAGCTTAAAACAACACGCATCTGTTATCTCCATTTCTGTAAATCAGAAATTAGAGTATTGCTTAATGTGGTCCTCTGTTTAGGGTCTCGCAAAGCTGGAATCAAAATATCAACCAGGGGCTTCCCTGGTGGCGCAGTGGTTGAGAGTCCGCCTGCCGATGCAGGGGACACGGGTTCATGCCCCGGTCTGGGAAGATCCCACATGCCGCGGAGCGGCTGGGCCTGTGAGCCATGGCCACTGAGCCTGCGCGCCCGGAGCCTGTGCTCCACAACGGGAGAGGCCACAGCAGTGAGAGGCCCACGTACCGCCAAAAAAAAAAAAATATATCAACCAGGATTCAGAGGCTTGAGTGGGGAATGATTTACTTCCTAGCTCCCTCAGGTTATCAGAAAAATTCATTTCCTTGTGGCTGTAGGATTCATTCTTCAAAGCCAGCAATGAAGGGGGGTGGTGTGGGAGAAGAGAGAGAAAGAGAGCAAGCTAGCAAGCTAGCAAGATGGAGTCTTATATAGTGTATCATTATCGTGGGGGTGACATCCATCACCTTTGCCATATTTTATTGGTTAGAAGTCACATAGGGACTTCCCTGGTGGCGCAGTGGTTGAGAATCTGCCTGCCAATGCAGAGGACATGGGTTTGAGCCCTGGTCCGGGAAGATCCCACATTCTGCAGAACAACTAAGCCCATGTGCCACAACTACTGAGCCTGCATACTGTAATTACTGAAGCCCACGCGCCTAGAGCCCGTGCTCTACAACAAGAGAAGCCACCACAATGAGAAGCCCGTGCACCGCAACGAAGAGTAGCTCCCACTTGCCCCAACTAAAGAAAGCCCACGCATAACAATGAAGACCCAACACAGCCTAAATAAATAAAAATTAAAACACAAACATTCCAAAGGAGAGGATTACACAAGGACACAAACATAAGGAGGTGGAGATTATTGGAGTCATCTTACAATCTGTTTTCCACACTGGCCCTTTTAAAGATAAACAGAACAAACAGAACTTTCAGGGAAAGAATCTCTTCATGTTAAGAACATATCTAAATTAATACCTAGGAACTCAAGGATGGAAGGAAAGAGAAAAGCAATTAAGTGTGGAAAGAAATTTTAAAAGGGTTTCATTACAGACTGCTAAGAGGTGTGGAGGATGCTTTGCTAATACAGAGTCAAATAAGGAAAAGGTCATGAAGGATAAAATGGTTAGGGAAAGATACGTAGGTGAGGTAGAACTTAAAATGTACTTTGAATAATGGAGAGTACTTAGAGATGAAGAGATCATTCCATTACATAGTGAAGGCATGAATACTAATCATGAAGGCATGAATACTAATACCAGTACTATGTTGGAATTGGTAACAAGCGTGGAACATACAGGGGACAGCTAGGAGACCGAAGTGACTCAAGGGTTCTCTACCTTGTTGACATATTAGAATCACCTGGAAACTGCAGACAATACTGATACCCACACCCATCCCAGGTATTCTGTTTTAATTGGTAGGAGATGAAGCCCAGATGGCAGTGGTTTATAAAAGCACTGGAAGTAAATTTAGTGTATATCAGGGATGAGTGCCACAAGACTGATTAAAAGAGCAAACTCCCATCCAAGTACTAACCAGGCCCGACCCTGCTTAGCTTCCGAGATCAAGACGAGATCGGGCGCGTTCAGGGTGGTAAACGTAAGGTAGCTAGCTAGTGGGAAGCAGCTGCATGGCACAGGGAGATCAGCTCGGTGCTTTGTGACCGCCTGGAGGGGTGGGATAGGGAGGGTGGGAGGGAGGGAGACGCAAGAGGGAAGAGATATGGGAACATATGTACATGTATAACTGACTCACTTTGTTATAAAGCAGAAACTAACATACCATTGTAAAGCAATTATACCCCAATAAAGATGTTTAAAAAAAAAAGAGCAAACTCATGGGAAACAAAGTGGTAGGTTCTCTGTGTCAAGTAGGATTCGCTGGTGATGACATACCCATCTAAGACAGGGGTGGGGTTCGTGTTCTGCGCAGAAGGAGGGAGGATCCGGTGGCAGAGGACTAGGCCCGGGAGCCCAACAGGCTCCCCAGTGCCTAAGTGGACAGGGAGAGTGCTGGCTGCGTTCCCTTCTATTCCTCCACTCTCCTCCCACCCCTGTCTCCCCCAGGGTCTCCACCGTCCCTGCTGGACCCCTAACCGTGGGTGGGTCTCGCTGGGCGTAGGAACTCCTCCCCTCCCTGCCTCCCCCAGCCACCCCTCAGGGGTTCCATGCCTGGAGGTCTTGCCTTTACTTTTGCTCCCCCTTCCCTCCCTCCCACTCCCTCAGGACCTGCGTGGCTGGAGGGGGCCTCGGTGGGCAGAGGATCAGGCCCGGGATCTCAGCAGGCTCCCGGGGGCCCAAGTGGGCAGGGGGAACCTGGCCATGCTCCCTTTTGATCCTCTGCTCTCCCAATGGTCCCCCAGGTTCCCCCTTCGGGCATGGGATCCCTTCCCCTCCCCCAGCTGTCCCTCAGGGGCACCAGTCCCATCCCACCTTCACTTCTCCTCCCCCCCTCACTCCCCCCCACGCCCCACATCCTACCCAGTCGCCAGGGGTTCCTCCCACCCCCTTAGGCGTCCATGGTCCCCCACCGGTGCCTGGTAGGTGCCCTAGTTGTGCGGAGATGTGAATTCCGTGTCCTCCTAGTCCCCCATCTTGACTCTGCCTGTGAGAAAGTTTTTAATGACATATTTAATTTTAAAAACAGATATGTGACTATTTGTATTATCTATTTCTTCTTGAGAGAGCTTTGGTAGTTTGTAGCTTTCAAAGAATTTGTTCGTTTTATCTGTTATCAAATTGATTGGCATAAAGTAGTTCTTAATATACCATACCATTTTTATCCTTTTTAATATCTATAGAATCTGTAGTGATATCATCTTTTTCATTCCTGATGTTGGTAATTTGTGTTCTCTCTCTTCTTTCTTTCTCTCTCTTGTTCCTGATCAGTCTGGCAACAGTTTTATTAACTTTATTGATTTTCTCCAAGAACCAACTTAAGTTTTCATGATTTTTTTTCTGTTGTTTTTATCTTTTCAGGTCCATTGATTTCTGCTCTAAACTTCATTTTTTAAAATTCTTATTTTTGGTAATTCTCTTATTTTTCTTGTTTCTTAAGGTTGAAGCTGAGGTCATTGATTTGAGACCATTTTCCTTCTATAATATAGGTGTTTAGTGTTATAAATTTCCTCTAAATATTGTTTAGTGGCACCCAACAAAAAGTTGTATTTTAATATTTGGTTCAAAATACTTTTTCATTCCTCTGTTTCTTTCTGTTTTGACCTGTGAGTTTTTTAGAAGTGGACTATTTAGTCTCCAAATATTTGAGGATTTTCCAGAGATCTTCCTATTATTAATTTATTTCTATTTTAATTCCACTAGAGTCAGAGAACATACTTTGTAGGACTGAACACTTTAAATTTATTGAGACAGCTGCTTTACAGCCCATCGTATGGTCAACTTGGTAAATGTTCCATGTGCCCTTGACAAAAATGGTTGTGTTTGGGTCACATGTTCTATATAAATGTCAATTTGGTCAAGTTCGTTGATGTTGTTAGGTTTTCCTCTGTCCTTAGCAATTTTATGTCTACTTGTTCTATCAAGTATTGAGAGAGGAATATTGAAATCTTTGACTATCTTTGTGGATTTACTATGTTCTTCTTGACATTCTATCAGTTTTGATTCAAGTATTTTTAAACTATGTTAGTAGGTGTTAAATATTTTAGATTTTTATGTGCTCTTGATAAAGTGACCTTTATCATTGTGAAATGGTATTTTTTTATCCATGGTAATATTCTTTGTTTTAAAATCCACTGTCTCATATTAATATTACCATTAAAGCTTTTTTCTTACTAGTATTAGCGTGACATATCTTTTTTTTCCCATCCTTTTTCTGTAAAACTGTTTGTGTATTTACATTTGAAGTGCTTTCTTGTAGGCAGCATATAATTGAATATTACCTTTTTATCAAATTTTATATCTGTCTTTTAATTGGGATATTGAGACCATTTACACGTAATATGATTATTGATACAGTTAGGTTTAAATTATCTTCTTGCTATTTGATTTCTATTTGTTTCATCTGTTCTGTGTTCTTTTGTTCTGCCTTCTTGTGAATAGATATTTTTTATGATTCCACTTTCTCTCCAAAGTTGGTTTAACTCCTTGTTTTTTTATTTTAGTGGTTGCTTTAGAATTTATAGTATACATATTTAACTTATCACAATTTACCTTCAAATGATATTATACCACTTCACATACAGTATAAGAACTTAATAATAGGGCTTCCCTGGTGGCGCAGTGGTTGAGAGTCCGCCTGCCGATGCGGGGGACGCGAGTTCGTGCCCCGGTCTGGGAAGATCCCACATGCCACGGAGCGGCTGGGCCCGTGAGCCATGGCCACTGAGCCTGCGCGTCCGGAGCCTGTGTTCCGCAACGGGAGAGGCCACAACAGTGAGAGGCCCGCGTACCACAAAAAAAAATAAATAAATAAAAGAACTTAATAATAGTATACCGCCATTTCTCTCCTCCCAACTTCTGAGTTGTCATACATTTTACTTCTACATAAGTTATAAACACCAAAGTACACTGTTATTATTTTAAACAGTCAATTTTGATTTAAAAATCATTATATGATAAGAAAAATAGAAATTTATCCACATAGTTACCATTTCCAGTTCTCTTCATTCCTTTATATAGATTTGTTTTACCATTTGGTATCATTTTCCTTCTTCCAGAAAGACTTCCTTTAACATTTCTTAAAGAGCATGTGTGCTGGTGATAAATTCTCACAGCCTTTGTATCTTTGAAAGATTTTTACTTTGCCTTCATTTTTGAAAGATATTTTCACTCGGTATAAAATTCTAGATCGACTTTTTTTCCCCTTCTAGTACTTTAAACCTGTTGCTTCATTGTCTTCTCACTTGATTGTTTCCTACAAGAAATGTGATGTTATTTTTATCTTTGCTCCTCTGTATATAACATATAATTTTTTTCTCTCACTGTTTTTTAGATTTTCTCTTTATCACTAATTCTGTACAAATTTATTTAAATGTGCTTTAGAGTAGTTGCTTTCATCTTTCTTGTACTTTGGGTATGTTGAGTTTCTTGAATCTCTGGGTCTATATTTTTCATAAAATTTGGAAATTTGTGGGCCATTATTTCTTAAAAGTTTATTCCTCACCTCTCTTTCCCGAACTCTGATTACATGTGTATTAGTACACTTGCTGTTGTTCCACAACTCATGGATGCTCTTTTCATTTTTTTTAAGTTATTTTTTTCTCTGTGTGTTTTATTTTCTAGTATCTTTTTATGTCTTCAAATTTGCTAATTGTTTCTTCTGCAATGACTAATCTGCCGTCAATTTTATCCAGTATATTTTGCATCTCTGACATTACCGTTTTCATTTCTAGAATTTTGACGTGGGTCATCTATTATATCGTCCATATCTCTATTTAACTTTTTGAACATATGGAATACAATTATAATAACTGTTTTAATGTCATTGTTTACTTATTCTAACCACTTTACCAGTTCTGCGTCAGTTTTAATTGTGTGATTATTTTTGTCAGTACAGACATATGTTGTTTTATTGCACTTTGTTTTATTGTGCGTCACAGATATTGTGTTTTTTACAAATTAGAGGTTTGTGGTAACCCTACTTCAAGCAAGTCTATTGGCACTATTTTTCCAACAGTATTTGCTCACTTCATGTTTCTCTCACATTTTGGTAATTCTTGCCATATTTCAAACCCTCCACCAGCAAAAAGATTACAACTCACTGAGGGCTCAGATGATGGTTAGTATTTTTTAGGAAATAAAGTATTTTTAAATTAAATATGTACATTGGGGTTTTTTTTTAGACATAATTCTGTTGTATACTTAATACACTACAGAATAGTATAAACACAACTTTTACATGCACTGGGAAACTGAAAAATTCATGTGACTCATTTTATTATAATATTTGCTTTATTGTGGTGGTCTTGAACTGAACCCACACCATCTCCAAGATATGCCTGTATAGGTCATGTATTCCTGTTTTTACGCATGCTCGGTTAATTTTTTATTAAATGCCAGATATTATGAGTTTTGCTTTTAAAATTCATTAGGTAGGACTGGAACAGTGCTGTCTAGTATTAATTATTCCCCACTGCTGAGATAAGACCCTTCTGTGTCCCCTGCCTGATCCTTCATGCATCATGAAGTTTTCCAGTATAGCTAGTGGGATTATTCCCAACTCAGTGTGAGCACTATGCACTATTACTTATAATCCTATGGAGTGTTTTTTCCCTAAGCCTCAGGATTTTTCACACTTGCATGCACTGATCAATACTCTGCTGAATACTCAAGTGTGATCCCCTGAAAATTACCAAGGTTTTCTCTTTGTGCAGTTAACTCCTCTTTGACACTCTGTCTTGCAAACTCTAGCCATATTCTTCTTTCTAGACTCTCATGCACATTTTCTCAACTCAGGGAATCCTTTTGGCTCTGCCTTAGTTCCCCCTCTGTGCACTTCAGCCTGGAAATTCTTTCAAATCAGTAAACTGGGCCAATTCATTGGGCTTATCTCATTTCTTTCTCATTCCTCAGAAAGCACTATCTTTTTTTACATAATGTCCAGTATCTTAAAAACTGTTGTCTCATATGTTTATCCAATGTGTTTGTTGTTTCTGTTGGGTGGATAAATCTGGTACCTGTTACTCCATTTTGGCTGGAAGTGAAAGTCCAAGTACATTGACAACTACATTGATTATTTGCATGTCAGGAAGTGATAGTTTGAGCATTTTACATCTCAACACAATTTACTGTTACTTACATGTTGGCATTTGACTGTGTTTAATTATGTTTTAAGAAATTGGTGAGCTGCTTTTGGTTGACACTGATATTTAACCCATTTTTTTCTCATTTAAAATAATAGGAAATAAACTCCCATTTAGCTTTTGTAGTATGTCTCATTTACTGCAATGGATTATTAATGTTAATTGGTAACTGCGTATATTTGGCTTAGACTTATTTCCCTCACATGAAAATAACTCTAGAAGTAGCCTGTCCATAGCTGTCATGGCAGGTCCATGAAGTTTTCAGAGGCAGGTGCCTTCTGTTTTTCTGCTCCTTAGTGCATGAATTCTATCTCCCAAACTAACATCCATCAAGTCTACATTCCAGTTCCTCCTAGCTAAGTCAGCTATCTTTTACTAGATTTTTCTAGGGGTCTATTAAGTGTTTTCTTCTTACTGCAATGGATAGGTCATCCATATCTTCAAGAAACACTTATAAATGTAGTCTTTTCACTAGGTACCTTGCTGACCTGAATAAAACTAGAGCTCTGTTATTAAGGCACAAGGGGGAAAGGGATGTGGATAAGTCATTAGGACTGTCTGCCACATTTGGCAAAAGACAGTAATGACAGGCTAGGTATTGTGTATGCATTTTGAACATGGAAACGGCATTAGGTTTAAATAAGATTTTTCTGGAAGCATAGGGCAAGGTGCTGTGGAATGGGAGAGGCTGAAAATAGCCTTTTATTTAGTCTCTCCATGACAATAATCCAGGAATGCAACACTGAAGACTGTCAATGGAAAAGATAAAGGAAACACTTCAAAATACTTATGTAAGGAAGAAATATAAGAAAGGGCTTGGTGGCAGATGGGATATAAAGAGCACGTACAGCAAAGAGAGTATGTTGCAAGGAAAGAAAGGATTATAAAAGGAGTGTCAGAAAACTCATGGATGCCACTACTCTATACAACTGGCAAGTTAGGCCTGCTCAAGACTTGAGACAATGACGTCTGGATCATTCACTGAAGACTCTATTGGCAATAGCGTGTTGAAGTAGTTTGGCACTAACACATATGGTGTCTGCAGTGAACTCAGACGGGCAGAGTACAGTTTACTGTGTAGACTAACCCCCATCAGAGATGGTCAGCTCACTGGCATCTTGAAGGCGCAAGCCGTGTTTTCATGTTCCTGCAGCAGGTCCCTTTAGGACAAGGAACTAATCCTAAGCTCCAGCCCTGAGTTCCTTAGAGCAGCCAGCTGATTCTATCTTTTGCCATATCAAAGTCATAACAGGAAAACAATAAACATGCTGTAGTAGAAGAATAAAGAATCTGGGGTCAGACAGGTCATAACAGAGTTATTGTTCAATATTTTGTTAGTTGGGTGATCTTGGGCAAGTTATTCTGTCTCTGAGCCACATTTACTGATCTGGAGAAGGAGAATTATTACAATAATACCTGCCCTCTATAATGTTTTTGTGACGTTTAGTCACGTTTGTCAAAGGAAGGGAACACAGCTGTTGGAGAGCTCAGACTCTAGCCTTGGCTCAGTTACCTGATGCGTCAACTTTCTAACCACTTCACCCCTTTGGATCTTGATATCCTTACCTGTCCTTTTCCATAGCTTCAAAACCTGTTTTGGGCATCTAGTATCTGCTTAATAAATATTTGTTGAATAAAATTCTGTTGAATCCGTAAAATAAAGGGATTCATTTAGATTAACATTTCCCAAAGTATGTGTTGTGAGATGCCGATAAATTGATACTGCATATTGTAAATGCTTACGTTTGAGATGATGGAGCAGAAAAAGCCAAGGAGACGGTGTCCTTGATGACACCCCTGAATCCATCATACCTCTTTTCTCCTAGCTCTGGACTTAATGTTATCTGAAATAAACCCCCTATCTTTGATAAGATGTTCTTATTTGGGTATCTGTTATTGCAGCCAAACCAAATTCTTTACTGATCCAAACTATTAATGTTTATCAATAGTATTTTATAAAAAGAGTCACTATTCCCCCTCAAATTCTGCTCATTAACTTCTTTCAATCTTCAATCAATTCATTAATTAAAATATTCTCAGGCACTTATTATGTGTGTTATGTGCTAAATGCTACACAAAAGAAGCATAAAATCTCAATTCTTGCCACTAAGAAACCTGCAATCTATTTGAATATAGGGGACTCAATTAAGTCATAATTAAATATTAGTTGATGACCCTAAATTAGACAGTATTTTTCCTGAAGGCAAAGACTGAGTTTTCATCAACCTGTGAGCTTGTCCATGCCCCTGATGTAAAGTATAGTGGGAACATGAGACACGCATGCTCCACAGTTGTTTTAATTTGTACACCTTATAGCCCAGTTGCTCAACCAATTGGCTTTCCTATTGAAATGACAGCTAATTTAAAAGAATAAATGGCTATTTAATAGAATGGAAAACCATTAAACTCAACCTTCTGTTAAAGACTGATTCTTACGTAAGTCTTATGAAGTGCTCATTTCTGGCTCCAGAGAAAAGAAAAGAATGAAAATTGTCTTTTAGGACTTCCCTGGTGGCGCAGTGGTTAAGAATCCACCTGCCAATGCAGGGGACACAGGTTTGATCCCTGGTCCGGGAAGATTCCACATGCCGCGGAACAACTAAGCCCATGTGCCACAACTACTGAGCCTGCGCTCTAGAGCTCGTGAGCCACAACTACTTAGCCCACAGGCCACAACTACTGAAGCCCGCCCACCCTAAAGCCCGCACACCACAACAATTGAGCCCACACACCGCAACTACTGAAGTCCACATGCCTAGAGCCTGTGCTCTGCAACAAGAGAAGCCACCACAATGAGAAGCCCACACACTGCAATGAAGAGTAGCCCCCGCTCAACACAACTAGAGAAAGCCCTGTGCAGCAACAAAGACCCAATGCATCAGCCAGAAAGAAAGAAAGAAAGAAAAAAAAAAGAAAATTGTTTTTTAGCGAGCTGTTACCTCACTATGAACACTGACTCTACTCTGAATAATACTGACAATTCTAATAATAATAAAGATGATGATTATGTTCCTTTATATTTCATAGTACTTTGTGGTTTACAAATGTTTTCATATAAATTTGGAAAAGTAACTGAGTATAAAGGAAAGAGAACAGGCTATGGATTCTGTTAGACCTGAGTTCAAATCCAACTTCTACTGTCTGTGTTCTCAGTTCTATCATCTGAAAAATGGGAATCATAAACATATTGTCCATACTTTGGGACTAAATTTTAGAGCTCCTTAAAAAATTGGAAACCAGAAAAATAAAATTTTGTCTGAAAATTAAACTAAATATTAATAGTATGACTCATTGCCCAATAGCCCTTAAAAAGACAGGATGGCCGTAAGATCTGGTAGCAACTGCAGTCAGAATAGGAGTTGCAGTTAGCCATAGAAACATAGCAGAACATCACACACAATTGTCCAAATGTTGGGAAAGGGAGACAGAGTGTAAGCCGACAAATTCTGAGTATTTCCTGTCCAACAGGATAGACCATCTCTAACATGGAAATACAGGTATGGTAGATTGAAAGCTCCTTCCATCAAGAGGTAGAATCTAATCCTCCAGCCTTGAATCTGGTTTTGTCAATGTAACGTGCTTTGGCCAACGGGATATTGGCAAATATTACACAAGCAGAGGTTCAAACAGCACTTACATAGCAGGGCTTGCCTTCCCTTGCTGCTGGGAACTCTCTCCCCATCATGTGAACAAGCCTGGGCTAACCTCCTGGATGATGAGAGCCTACCTGTAGAGAGGCCTTAGCTGTCCAGCCATCTCAGCCATCCCAGCTGAGGCCCCATATATGTCAGTGAGGCCATCCTAGACCATCTAGCCCCAAAGAAGTTGCCAGCTCAGAAAAAGCACTCAGCTAACCTAAGGAATTATGAAAAATAACTGTTTATTGCTTTAAGTCACTAAGTTTTGGGGTGGTTTGTTATGCAGAAATAGATACCAGAGGGCTTTTTAGCTTTCAGTATGCCAGTCCCAGGAATGAAATCATCCCTTCTGTAATATGAATATATCAGGCAATCTTATGTTGACATCATCAATTACTTCTGGCTTCCCTTACCCTGGGTCCACGCTTACTAACACATTTCTAATTATGATCTGACCTTTCACATAGTCTGCCTACAGTGGGCAATGGGCTGACCACATAAATTGTAAGGATCTCTTGGTACGGTTATTATTCATGATAAGCTAATGAAGTGGCCCTGATCAAGGTTTGGCTTAAGGAGAAGATATTCTATGTCTCTAAATATTTACTCTCCACCCTTCTCTACCCTACTCTTTACTCCAGGAAGCTGACCTCCATGGATTGCCTCAAGGAACAATCTTGCCTGCGGCTTCTTATTGGGCTTCTCCAATGGGAAGCCCTACCTGGAAACTGGAGAGAAGAGTGATTTCAGAACATTTATTTATTCCTACAGCTTTCTCTTTGTAAGACTTGGTTTGGGTAGGCTAAGTCCCTCAGTTGAAGATTGCAGCTCCTGTCAAGGTGGTCCCTTCTCCAAAACTCTCTCATTGAGACCACTCCCTCTCCTCTTCCTTTCAGGCCCAGAAGTGGAAATAGAGCAATTTTTACTAGCCTTCAGTTCTGTACTATCCTATATGGTTTCCCAACTCCTGCCCACACTTTTGTAGATAACCCCTTTATTAAACCCTCCCCCAATTATCCTAATTTCAGCATGCCATCTGTCTCCTGTTGAGCCCCTGACTGATACGTATGCTGAGCATGTAGGTTTGAGTATCTGATTCGTCTGATGGTGATTTCCCTTTGTCCTATGATTTACCCCTGAAAGATGGCTCTACCCTCACCAAACCAGTATAATCAAGTTTTTAGGCCCATGAGCTGAGTCAGGCTGAAGTTCATAAGGGTAACAAATTCCTCTAGAAACCAGCCAGCTGGCCTTTCCCCTCTGGAGTGGGGAATAAGAACTGTACTTTTCTGTATTTCTACTATACCCACTTTTCAGAGTTGCTATTAAGATTCAACAAACTACATGCAAATTGTTTTGTACCTTTGCATGTGCCTGCCACCTTATAAGTTCTCAACACGTTAAGCATGACTACTGTTTTGTTTAATGTCCTTTTGATTGTATAATATGGTCTTTACTGATCAAATGATGTGTAACACTTTTCTTGGACTTCTGTTTTGGATGTTTTTGTTCATTGATATTATGGGAGTTGGCGTAAAAAAAGAAAATGCATGTGTAGCATGACTGACACACAATAAACACAGCTTCTAAAGCCTCATGACAGAACCACCAAATGGAAAGGATCCCGATTTAAGCAATTGTCGCATAAACATGTTTAACGAGTCAAACATGGAGCAGAAATGGCACTCTAAGGAAAACCAATAGTCTTGCCAGTTCATTGAAACTAAGCATTCGTGGAGCCCTTGGCTCACCTGTGGTCAGAAAGGTTGATATAAGACAACAGGGAGATGGCAGGTGGGCCCCCTCTGGGACACGGCATGGTAGCAAGATGTGTAGGCTTCCTTGTTACCTACTAACAAGTAAGTAGAGTCAAATAAAAAGACTCTCCAGCATTCTCCTCTTATCAGAGAAAGCCAGCATTCCAGATGCCAAAATGGTGTATGCTATGGGACAGGAATCATGCCCCCCACCTCCCAGGCAGCTGGAGTAGATAGGTCCCTGGTAAGATCATTTACATGTCTTCCCAGTGGGGTTTCAGGTTAGCCTCTCCTCTGTGAGGTCCTGCCTCTATTTCACTTCAGGCTGCAAATATTCTCCTACTCACCTAGACACATGCACACACACCCCCCCACCATGTGTAGAGAGCCATTCAAAATCAACCTTAATCTTTTTTATTCTCTACAAATGTGATTCCTCTCTGATGGATGCTTGGGTTTAGAGTTGCTTGTTTACTTTAGATGATTTGTTTTGGGGCCTCAATTTCACGTCCCTATCATTCAAAATAGGATGTGACCTTGGAGGAACTCTAAGGCAGCTTAGGAAGAGGCAGACAAGAAGCCTTCATGAATGGACACAGAATGAGCAGAGATTGTCAGGAAAATGCAACTGTAATTTGCATAGGGTCACAAGGCGGACATTGATCTGAAGTGTTCCGGTGAATTGCCAGTGGACAGGACATAGAAACAGACAGTAAATCATAAGGTAGAGGATGGTGTATAAGATGGAATATAAGCCTGGGGGAAGTAAATAAAGGAATGCCATGTCAAGATCAGAAGAATGCTGATAGGGAGACGTAGAATAGAAAATTGTTTCATTAATTCTGAGATGAAACATAACTACCTGAACTTGAAATCGGGTGGGCACCAGGTCAAAAATAAGTTAAAAGGAATTTAATTTAGATATGCAGTTAAAAATTGGCCATGTTAAGGGGGCAAGAAATTTTAGCAATAATGGAAATGAAGAAAAAATAATCTAAAAATTTTATAAAAGGTTTGAAACTGAGCAGGATCCTGTGGGGCCCTCCAGGGTACAAAGCCTTTCCGTATCTCCCGTTTCTTATTTGCAGGATAAAGGCTTCAGCCTTGTAGACCTTCCTAAATACCAAAGAGAAGAGTCAAAGAGTCACTAATCAGGGAAGTAAGGGAATGCAGAAACAAAGGAGCAGTCAAGAAACTATAGCGAAGCCATTAAAGCAGGGTCCTAGTTCCTGCTCAAGGAATATACATAACAATATCTTTGAGTTCTCCTGCAGGAACTAAGGTCCCCACCCAGGTGGAGGATGGCAACTTCAGGCTGAGCACAAGATTCCTGGAGCACCACCCTGTTACCTCACCACCAACCAATCAGAAGGAAGTCACATACCCTGCAGCCCTCTCCCCAAATTTTGCCTATAAAAACTTCTCCCTGAAAACCATCAAGGAGTTTGGGTTTTTTGAGCACAAGCCAGCCATTCTCCTTGCTTGGCCCTGCCATCAACCTTTCTCTACCCCAAAGTCCAATGTTTCAGTTTGTTTGGCCTCACCATGCGTAGGGCACACAAACTTGTGGTCAGTTACTTGTTACTACAAGTTAACTAGAAACTGGGTTAACCAAAGCTGGAAAAAATATGAAAAAAAAAGAAGACTATCAGAATTAATGTAGACTATCCAGCTTATATCACTTAATCAGCAAATGACCAGATGAACTTTTCTTTGGGGAATAACAAGATAAGGGAATTCAGCCCTGAGTAGATAAAATAAACTTAGCTAGATATCTTGGTATCTTTTTAGCCTGAGAGGTATTATCCTACTCTAGAGTTCAGTGTCACAATTAAGTGGGATTGTAGAGAGACTGTTTTTTTCATTTCCTTGAATCCCCCTAGTCCCTTTTTTTCTGAACTGTATTAACAACACAATTGCTCTAAAGAGCAGGGCTCCTTTTCAAATTTAAAATATGGGCTGTTGTTCTCTCTCTCCTTGCTTATTATTTCTAAGTCTAAGCTGGGGCCCCATAGCTTTGGATGAGCCAAATGCTGACTCAGGCAAGGGAAAGGAGATGCAAGGCCAGTTCTCCCAGGAGCAGAAAGCACTGCAGATTAGGGAGGCCTTTGTCATCTTTGTCATGTGTAATTTGACTAAACCTACTTGAATAAGAAAGAACTGGAGGCCTCAGAGAACTTTTATCCTCTTAAATGAACAATAATCACAGTGCAAAGCAGAAAAAGAAAAAAAGTAAGAGGAAAGAAAATGAGGCTGCTTTTCTTTCTTTCTTTTTTCTCAAATGAGAATAACTAAGGTTTCATTAATGAAACTTGGATCCTTTCTCACTAAATGAGGTTCTGACTTGCTGGCAAAAGACATGTGCAGAAATATCACATAATTAATAATGCCTTGAAGGGAAATGTGCCTTAGGTGTTTTATTATTTTTTAATCATTTAACATGGTTTTTAAATGATTTATTTATGCCCACCTTGCTGCAGACTGGTTTTAGGGTGGCTTACATAAATACATTTAATAAGATAAGAAGCAAATAAGAAAATCAAGGAAAAGGAAAAAATTCAAGTAGTTAAGGTAACACGGAGCCGGGGTAATACTGGTACCCAAAATGTGTATTCTAAGTCCTCAGAATTCCGCTAGAAACATGAGATGTGAGAGACAAAACCAGACACGTGATGTACAACTTCCATAAGATAAAAATCAAACTTGATGCTCAGGAGAACCAGAGGGAAATGTTTCCCTTGGGTCCTCATAAACAGGAACATAACAGATAACCTCCTCAACAGCATCCTTACAGTAAGTACAGAAACAGGCTTCACAGGCAGTTTCTTAGATTTCCCTTGGTGCCACCATAGAAACATGATCGAGGAAGAGCCATTCGGCAGGGGAACCCACACATATCTCTGAGGGCCTGGCTTGCTCCAGCGAAGGATATTAGCATGTGCAAAGAATGGATGGATGCACTGTGCATCACTTATTCAATCACCCAGAAGTATTTGTTTTTTCATTTAAGCTTGTGAGAAGCACTGAGTTCAGGCTGACACCCTGAACAAGAAGCTGGAGAGCAACTGTTCTGTGTTGCCAGCTTTGCCAAGCTGGGAACAAGGATGACTTCTTGGTAATGTTGAGGAGCTCTGACTCCTGGGACGATTTCCCTTTATGCATATAAGAAGCTGTCGCCTTCACTCACTGCAGAAAGAGCCCGAACCATAAAATAGTCTGAGGAGGGTCTCCCAGTTAGGGAATCCTCTAAGTTTTACTAGGCCTAAAGTTTACACGATTCTGAGAGTCACTTTAGAAGATGAATACAAGATTGATTACAAAAGTTAATTTTCATTTAGAAGGAGAAAACACAACAAATTATAAAATTTTTAAAACCTGGCAAATATCCCAAAAATCTTTAAAAATTAAATATTTTTTATGAATTAGCTGCCTGACACACCTCTATAATAGTTTTCCTACATTTTTGGCCACATGTTCCTTGAGTTTTCATAGAATCCTTTTCTATATAGAAAATAGAAAGATAATTCAGTCTTCCTTTTAGCATGTATGATAGAAATTTGGTTTTTTCTTATTAATGGTTTAGGAAAGGTTTCTTTCCATTTCACAACTTATTACAGACAGTGACATGTACATTTTTAGGATTGTTGTCAATTTTAGGAAAATCTCTATCAATTTTTTTCATAGATATGCTGTGATTTTGAGAATATTTTTTCACAGATCAGGTCCAGTCTCCCTACACTTATCTTTCCTCTATTACCTTCTACATACTTTTGGTTCCAGGCACCACAGGACAGGTTCATATCACAATATGGCCCTGTCCTTCGTGTTACAGTATGAGGTTAGTCAGCCTCTTGGGAAGTAGGATTATTTTATCAGGATGCTTAGCAACAGCTTAACTGTACAAGGAAATGGGGTTGCAAATCTGCATAGATATATCCCACTAAACATGACCAAAAGGGTCCTGTTGTAGGTTGAATAATGGCAGCCCAAGGATATCATGTCTTAATCCCTGGAACACGCAGATGTTACTTTATAAGAAAAAAGGATTTGGGGAATATGATTTAGGATCTTGAGATAAGGAATTATCCTGGATTATCCAGGTGAACCCTAAAGACCATCACAAGTGTCCTTATAAGAGACAGGGAGACGGAGATTACACACACAGAGGAGAAGGTGATGTGAAGACAGCGACAGAGATTGGAATGGTGCAGTCACAAGCGAAAGAACACCAAGGAAGGCTGGCAGCCACCAGATGCTAGAAGAGGCAAGGAATGAATTCTCCCCCAGAGCCTCCTGAGAGAGTTCCGCTGCCACCTTGATTTTGGACTTCTGGCCTCCAAAACTGTAAGAGAATACACTTCTATTGTTTTAAGCCACCAGATTTGTGATGATTTCTTACAGTAGCCTTAGGGAACCAGTATAGATCTCTAGTTCAACTTCCTTGTAGCCAGATCCAACACAGGGCCACAGTTTTTCCACCACTACTTTACATTAGGGGAAGTGAAGAAGAGAAGTTGGAGGGGAAGGAGACAGTGATCTTAAGCAACTGCTGTTGAAATATATACTTTTGGAAACTGTATACAATCATATGACAATGTGAGCCTATCATGGAGGCCCCTCCCAGGACCTTAGAAGGGGCCCAGGTGAAAGAGGGGCTCGGAAGCTTCAGTCTCATTAGCTTCTCAGTGAATCTCCCTCAGCCTCAACTCAGCCTCAGTGGTTGTGTTGAGGAAGGTCTAAAAGAAGGGTCTTATGTTTTGGGAAGGACCAATCTGGAAAAAAGCAGGATCTTCATAGCATGCGTATAATGGAAACCAGTTTATGGTAGGGGGTGGGAATAACAGAGGTTGTAGAAGAAACAGAGTAAGAGTGATGACAATAGCATTTAAAAAAAAAATGCTACATGACTTTGGTCCTCTCCTTCTCACTAGAAGAGGTGGGAAAGTTGAAGCTTTCTTCTTGTCTCTGAGTACCCTACCCCCAGAGAGACACTGGTTTCCTCTTCTTCTCCCGTAACAATTGCACTTCTTTGTACTTGAATTTTAGCCAGTCTATAATTATCTCTTTTTTAACATTTATTTATTTATTTTTGGCTGTGTTGGGTCTTCGTTGCTGTGCGCAGGCTCTCTCTAGTTGCAGTGAGCAGGGGCTACTCTTTGTTGCGGTGCGCAGGCTTCTCATTGCAGTGGCTTCTCTTGTTGTGGAGCACGGGCTCTAGGCGCACGGGCTTCAGTAGTTGTGGCTCATGGGCTCTAGAGCGCAGGCTCAGTAGCTGTGGTGCACGGGCTTAGTTGCTCTGCGGCATGTGGGATCTTCCCGGACCAGGGTTCGAACCCGTGTCCCCTGCATTGGCAGGCAGATCCTTAACCACTGTGCCACCAGGGAAGTCCCTATAATTACCTCTTTACATATCTATTCCCTCTGCCAAGGTTTTGAGCTCTGTGAGAATAAAAACTATGCCTGATTTACCTTTGTAAACTGGTTGAATTAAAAAGAATTGTAAGAGATTAAGAAAACCTGGGAAGGGGTCCTAAAGTACAGATTCAGACCACCCCAGTTTCCATCTGCATGCCCTCTCCTCTCTACTACCCTGGCAACAGAATCTTTCTCAAGTCAAGGGAAGGAGAACTGACCTTCTCAGCATGCGTTATCACCAATCTACTCTTTACAGCATTAAATATTGATTTTTGGTACTCAAAACACCGTGCTGTCGAGAATCGAAACCCATTCTTTCAACCTACTGTTTCTGCTAGGAGTTACAACCATCTATTTGAAAATCGCCCATCAATCCCTACCCCAGCTGAGAGATTATTCTTTTGCTCTGCTGTATCTTTCCTACACTGATTCAGTAACTCCTGGGTGGCCAAGCAGATGAGGTGAGACAGGAGTCATGGGACAAAGGTACTTACAAAAAAATGAAAATAAAAAAGCCTATCAGTTAATATTAAAATATTAGCCCACTACCATTATGTCTCTATATCAGATCATCTGTCCCAAAGCCTCATGGGTCTGGCTGGTATGCCATCTGTGTCATATTTTGGAAACCCTGCAATAGATCATGCAAAAGTTCAGGTCATTTGTGTAGTTATTAATGCTTTTCACAAATATTCCAGTTCTCTCTCCTTCCAGTGCACGTGGCAGGATATTTTTTTCTTGCCACTTGAAATTAGTTTTACCCATTTGGCTTGAGTTGGCCAGTGAAACGTGAGTGGACATAACATGTATGAGCTCAAAAAGGAGCTCTTAGAGCCACAGTGGGATTTACTCTGCTCTCTTTTCCTTTAGCCTGAGTACGGGAGTGAGGAGACACAGAGCAGGGCTCCCAGCTGACCCTCAATAGACTTGTAGTACAAGTGAGAAATAGACCGTTATTTGTTTGTTTGTTTTGGCCCCATCGTGCACCTTGTGGGATCTTAGTTTCCCGACCAGGGATCGAACCCAGGGGTCTTGGTAGTGAGAACACAGAGTCCTAACCACTGGACCACAAGGGAATTCCCTAGACCTGTTATTTGTGAAGTCTCTGTCATGTTGCATTTGTTTGTCAATGCAGCATAAACTAACCTCTCTTGATTATTACAAACGTGAGAACATAGCTCTCCCACCAAACAGTAATAGCCTCAAGTTTCCCTCATTTACATGAAAAGACAGATATTTACAAAAGGTATGTGTGTTTGTGTGTGTGTGTGTGTGTGTGTGTGTGTGTGTTCTGTGTGTGTCTGGCTACTGGCACCTGGATATCATTGGAATTACATAGATAAAAAGCTAATTGTGGAGGGGGGAAGCTATACTGCCAAAGAAACCACAGGCCTGGAAAAGGAAGTCTGTGACAGGTTGACATGACCGAGCAAAAGCAGATTGAGAAAAGTGCTCAAGGAGGGCATATTCTCCTATGCCTTTGTACATGAGGCCAAGAAGGATGACTAAGGCCTGTGAAGCAGAGTTGGGGCTGAATAATTACCATCCACCCCCCCCCCCGACAGAAGCCCGCTCCACAACGTCTGCCCAGTAGAATCTCTGCAGACCAAGGTCTTCCATTTTTCCAATTTTTAAATAGGATTGTTATGCCTGTTAGCCTGCCTCTGTTCTAGCATGTATGTTGTATATGTGGGGACACTTTTAAGTTTGGGTCCATAAGTCTCTGGTTCAAGGGCAGTCTATCCAGAACTCATGTAGTCATCATTGCAAAGCACTCCTAGATGTAGAGACTACCATGTATCACCCAGAGATGTTGGACTTTGAGCTTGATGCCAAGACTGAATGGCATTTTTTAAATTCTGGCTGCACCACGCGGCATGCAGGATCTTAGTTCCCCGACCCAGGACTGAACCCATGCCCCCTGCAGTGAAGTGTGGAGTCTTAACCACAGGACCCCCAGGGAAGTCCCTGAATGGCATTTTTGGATTGCCTCCTTTGGGGTAAGTATGAGTGTCTTCTGCATAAAAGGAGAGTAAACTGAACATTTAGTGATCAGAATGGCAGATTGTTAAAGGCATTAGGATTTTTCACAACATTCTGTTGTCTCTCCTTCGAGGCACACGGTAGGGTTGTGTTTCCACCTGTGTGAAGTTAGGGGCAGCCATATGACTTACACTGGCCAGTGAAGTGTGAGCTGAAGTGATGTGTATCACTCTCGGGCAGGAGCTCTGAGAGCCACTGCATACTTTGCCATGTTTTCAGAGGATGGCTGCCCTCAGTCTGAGTCCCAGAGCGTGGATGGCAACAGTGTGGAGTAAGATCCCCAGTCAGCCGTGAAGACCAAGCAATAAATACACCCCTCTTACTTGAAGTCACTGAGATTTAAGTATTGCTGGTTGCCACAGTATTGCCTTGCCTATCATGTCTGATACAGGCTATCTTACACAGTCCAGGACATTCTGGCAGGATCCTGCAATCTTCGCTGATGCTTAGTGTCCAATCCTGAGAGTGACCCCCAAATCTATATCTAAACTCTCAAGTTCATGGCTCTTAGCCTTCAACTCCTCTGGCCACCTCTTGATTTGTGGGGAAGGCCCCATGGACATCCACCATACTACATGGCACACCTTATGGGAAATTCTCTATCTAAAATAAACCCGCTGATCTTGGGGAAATGTTTCCTCTCAAACATCCATCTCCCCATCTGCCCAGCTCTGCTTCTCAGAGCCTGGCGTGTCTAAAACAAAAAGCTGGGTGGGGAGGCTTTCTTGGTACCTCAAAAATGATATCTTTAGCTTTACAGTACACAAATCAATAACAATTCCATCAGCAAAGAGCTCTGAACTCAGAAACCAAGACTTTTGAGTTTAGAGTAGGGGCGGGAATAAGCCGCATACCTTTCACAGAAAGAGGACAAGAACAAAACATCAGCTAATATCTCAACAGATCATTCTGACACATGTGTCACTGATAAAACAAGGGATTCAACTCGGGAATTCAGACTCACAATGGGCAACAAACTATTCCCTTGTAAGAACTTAATACACATCCTTTTAATCAAAGGTCATTGAGAGTGGACAGAAGGAAAAAGGAAGGAACTAGCATTTTGGGGATCCTACTATGTTCTGGTACTTTACCACATTTAATCCTCTAGGTGGCCATATGAGGGAACTGTTATCATTTTTCTCAGTGAAGACAGTAAGGTTCAGTGAACTTAAGCCACTTGCCTAAGATCACAGAGTAAGTAAATGGCAGAGCTGGGATTCCAATCAGATGTCCCTAACTGCAAAGGGTTTACTTACGGTTGGAGTCTTCCTTCTCTACCTGCCGCCACATCTAAATAAAGTTAAAAGAGAGAAAATATTTACTATAGTACAGTAAGAGAAATATGATGCAAAAATAAATGATTTTTTTCTTAATATGAGTAAAATTCTCATTTCGAACATTGAAATATTTAATCCATTAGAAAAGCTGCCCATTAAAGTGCCACTTAGGTAGTCACTATATTTATATACTTTATTTAGGAAATCTTGTAAGATTGACCCTTTGGCTAGAAACAAAATCAATAGTGTCATCTTTCAGACATCAGATAAAGGACAGTGAGAGATTCCTTACAGCTATAGTCTGGGAAATGCATCATGTCCCTTTTTGGCCATCAAATCTGAACCTTGATTCTGTGTCCATGTAGCTCTCACCTAAAGGAAAATTGGGGAGAGCACATTCACAGAATTTAAAATTTACAGTAGAATGTTTCTTGGCCAAGACCAGTGTTTGATGTGTATAGAGGTATAGCTTTAATCCCTACAGGATGGACAAAACCAAAGAGGATGAGCTGGGGGAGTGCTGAATAAACTTATAGGAAAGAGAACAAAACATAAGCTAATATCTCAATAGAGATATTGAGATATCTCTATTACATCTATTATACCAATAGGTTTGTGAATTCCCAGAGAGTAGTGACTATGTTTAACTCCTTACTGTGTTCTCAGAGCTTAACACAAATCAAGACACAGTAAAAGTTTAAATTAAGGGAACAGCATGGGCTTTTGAGTCATCACTAGGGTTCAAAGCTGGGTGGATTCTCCTATCCCTTGTTAGACAGAGTTTAAGATATTTACCTTTGTTGAGATGGAGCTCCACGTTTGTAAAATGGAGAAAATAATACCTCTCTTACAAGATTCTTATAAGCATGATTCAGGTGATTCTTATGCAAATCCTTCTTTAGAAGCTTAAAGCCCCTGACCCCTATCATGGATTTATTAGTTCTTCTGTCTCTCAAGAAAAAGATGGAAATAAAAAACTGTGTCTATTAACTCTTCAAAAATTAGTCCAAAAAAATTCTCAGTGTTCCTTTTGCAGAAAGATATATTTCATGCTATTGCAATGAATGGAACATGTAATGCTTGCACAGTCTCTGACAGGTGTCTTTGTCCAAAGCTTATGCTAGCAAATGTTCAATATTGGTTCTAAAGTATAGGAAAAGGACATTCCTGGTGGCACAGTGGTTAAGAATCCACCTGCCAATACAGGGGACATGGGTTCGAGCCCTGGTCTGGGAAGATCCCACATGCCACGGAGCAACTAAGCCCATGCACCAAAACTACTGAGCCTGCGTGCCACAACTACCGAAGCCCGCACACCTAGAGCCTGTGTTCTGCAACGAGAAGCCACTGCAATGAGAAGCCCGCACACTGCAACGAAGAGTAGCCCCTGCTCGCTGCAACGAAGACCAAATGCAGCCAAAAATAAAATATAAATAAATAAATAAATTTATAAAAAATAAAGTATAGGAAAAGACCTTCCTTGGGACCTAATGAAACTTAAAAGCTTTTGCACAGCAAAGGAAACCATAAACAAGACGAAAAGACAACCCCCAGAATGGGAGAAAATATTTGCAAATGAAGCAACTGACAAAGGATTAACCTCCAAATTGACAAGCAGCTCATGCAACACAATATCAACAAAACAAACAACCCAATCCAAAAATGGGCAGACCTAAATAGACACTTCTCCAAAGAAGACATACAGATTGCCAACAAACACATGAAAGAATGCTCAACATCACTAATCATTAGAGAAATGCAAATCAAAACTACAATGAGGTATCACCTCACAACAGTCAGAATGGCCATCGTCAAAAAATCTAGAAACATCTGGAGAGGGTGTGGAGAAAAGGGAACCCTCTTGCTCTGTTGGTGGGAATGTAAATTGATACAGCCAGTATGGAGAACAGTATGGAGGTTCCTTAAAAAACTAAAAATAGAACTACCCTATGACCCAGCAATCCCACTACAGGGCATATACCCTGAGAAAACCATAATTCCAAAAGAGTCATGTACCACAATGTTCATTGCAGCTCTATTTACGATAGCCAGGACATGGAAGCAACCTGTGTCCAGCGACAGATGAATGGATAAAGAAGATGTGGCAGGGCTTCCCTGGTGGCGCAGTGGTTGAGAGTCCGCCTGCCGATGCAGGGAACACGGGTTCGTGCCCCGGTCCGGGAAGATCCCACATGCCGCAGAGCAGCTGGGCCCATGAGCCATGGCCGCTGTGCCTGCGCGTCCGGAGCCTGTGCTCCGCAATGGGAAAGGCCACAACAGTGAGAAGCCCGTGTACCGCAAAAAAAAAGAAGATGTGGTACATACATAGAATGGAATATTACTCAGCCATAAAAAGAAATGAAATTGAGTTATTTGTAGTGAGGTGGATAGACCTAGAATCTGTCATACAGAGTGAAGTAAGTCAGAAAGAGAAAAACAAATACCATATGCTAACACACATATATATGGAATCTAAAAAAAAAAATGGTCATGAAAAACCTAGGGGCAGGACAGGAATATAGATGCAGACGTAGAGAATGGACTTGAGGACACGGGGAGGGGGAAGGGTAAGCTGGGACGAAGTGAGAGAGTGGCATGGACTTATAAATACTACCAAATGTAAAATAGCTAGTGGGAAGCATCTGAATAGCACAGGGAGATCAGCTCAGCTCAGTGCTTTGTGACCACCTAGAGGAGTGGGATAGGGAGGGTGGAAGGGAGACGCAAGAGGGAGGAGATATGGGGATATATGTATATGTATAGGTGATTCACTTTTTTTTTTGCGGTACATGGGCCTCTCACTGTTGTGGCCTCTCCCGTTGCGGAGCACAGGCTCCGGATGCACAGGCTCAGCGGCCATGGCTCACGGGCCCAGCCGCTCATCGGCATGTGGGATCTTCCTGGACCGGGGCACGAACTCGTGTCCCCTGCATCGGCAGGCGGACTCTCAACCACTGCGCCACCAGGGAAGCCCATGATTCACTTTTTTATAAAGCAGAAACTAACACACCACTGTAAAGCAATTATACTCCAATAAAGATGTTAAAAAAAACCCTTCCTTTTGATCCACCTCAATAAGGGCATGGAGTTTTAGTTGGATCTCACCATAGCCAATCATTTCTGTCCTAGAAGAAATTATAAAAGGATATTAATCCTGGTTTTGAAACGGATGCCCAGTATAAGGGTAAAACCTCCTATGCCTGTCCATCCACTCCACCCCTACCTCAGGATGGTGATTTGCTTAGACATGTGAAAACTAGGAGAACTCTCACATGCAAAAGGCTGAAACCAGTAAGGGTCAGAACTGGCTGCTGTGTAATATTGTTCTAAGTAGATAATAAAAGAATAAAAACACCCATTACCTATTGCCGAGATTTTTGTTATCCTAAAATTTCTACCTCTTTGCTTATATGAAAAATGAGCCCAGACTTCCAGTCCAGACAAGATTCTATAGACCCCTTTTGCCTAGGTCCTCTCCACTAAGCACAACTATAAAGCTGGAAATTATGAAAGAAACCACTGAAGGAGAAGTCTGAAAGGTGATAAGAAGAAGATAAACTCTTTTGAGACCCCAGGATTGGAGGCACAACCCAGTAACACAGTATCTTACGTGTTACTTCCTCCACCCAATGGAAGAAGACAACCTAAATTGAACCCTTCCTACGCATGACCTAGCAACAGCAGACAGCCCAAGGCTCATTCTGTCCCCGGACTGAAACTGAATTCCATCTGACAACATCAGGCAAGACATCATTCACAAGAGGTACCAATAGGGAGCCTCACCAACAATAAGCAGCCTGGAGACGTGCCCTCCATCTTGGTCGTGCTTAGACTCCCCTACCCCACAGAGAGATACTGAGGCTGGTGGATGGAACCAGCAAGAGGCAACTTCACTACAGCAAGTGGTTCCATCCAGGAAGCTTCTTTGTCCCCCTGAGGCCTAGACTCTCTTCTCTCACTCAGAAAGACCCTGCAGTTGAACCCTTAGGCATTTATTCTAGAGAAATGGACACTTATGTCCATAGGACAACATGTACACGAATGTCAATAACAGTTTTAATCATGATAGCAAAGACTGGAATTAGCCTAGATATCCTTCAAAAATTGAATAGCTAAACAAACTGTGGTATATGTATATATACACATGGAATACTATTCAGCAATAAAAAGGAATGAACTATTGATATATACAACAATTTGGATGAATCTCTGAAATTATTCTGACTGAAAAAAGCCAATCCTAAAGGGTTATATAATGTATGATTCCACTAATATAAAATTTTTGAAATGACAAAAGTTTAGAAATGGAGGTCAGATTAGTCATTGCCAGGGATTCAGGATAGGGAAGGAGCTGGACATGTTATGAAAGGAGAACACAAGGTATCCTTGTGTTAATGGAACTGTCTGTTCTGGGTCTTGACTGTGGTGGTGGACACACAAACCTACACATAGGTTAAAACTGAACAGAACCAAGCACAAACACACAGACGGTTTACACTTTTTTTATTCTCACTCAAAATCATGGGACCTTATCAAATTGTCCTTCTCCCAGTATGCTATAAAACCAAACCACAGAGTCCTGTACAAACTATAGCCTTAACACTGTTGCAGTGGGTTGACTTCCACTGTCTCCCAGGACTCTTCCATAACCAGCCTGAGGCGGTACAGGCCTTGCGGCTGAATAAGTCATTGTAGGCTCCAACAGCCCTTGCCCAAATAGCCCTAGAGGTCACCAAGAGCTCACAGCCAGTGGACAAAAAAAAAAGACTCATATGCAATAGTTAGCGTAACCTGATGTAAATCCTATAAAAGAAGTAGATAAACTTTGAGAAGATGTATATAAGAGAGATTAAGGGAATGAGCTGTGGATTAACTCAGAACTGGGATTCAGTTCTAAATCTACCTAAAATTACAAGTGTAACTTTGTGCAAAGTAAATCTCAGTTTCCACATATGTAAAATGGGGAGGACAAGAGCATCTTCTTATGTAATGTAGTTGTTGAGAGGATTAAATGAGATTTGAATGTAAAGTGGGTAATGCACTGTTCTGGACTAAATCGTGCCCCTGCAAAATGCCTATGTTGTAGTGCTAACCCCCAGTGTGGATAATTTTGGAGATGGAGCCTTTAAGGAAGTTATTAAGGTTAAATGAGGTCATAAGGGTGGGGGCCTAATCCAGTAAGACTGTTATCTTTATAAGAAGAGGAAGAGACACCAGGGACATGCATGCACAGAGGAAAGACCGTGTGAGGACACAGCGAGAAGGTGGCCATCTGCAAGCCAAAGAGAGAGGCCTCAAAGGAGAAACTGAACTGCTGATACCTTGATCTTGGACGTCCAGCCTCCAGAACTGTGAGAAATAAATTTCTGTTGTTCAAGCCACCCAGTCTATGGTATGCTGTTATGGAAGTCTATGCTGACTAATACATGCACCATCAGACATAGAGTTTTGTGCTCAATAAATACGAGCTATAATAATGATGTTTATTGTTATAATTAATGTAAGTAAATTTACAGGCCCTGTGGCAAAAGATGTGTTTCCTACATTCTTAGGGGCCCAAGAGGCTTCTGTTGGTAGATACGGGGCTGTGATCAAAAGGGTAGAGCTCAAAGGACAGAGAACAAGCAAAGTGAAGCTGGGTGTGGGCTTTTCTGACATGTGCTCATGCAAAGAGGAGATGACCATAGAGCAACAGAAGGAGCTCAGTGGAAAGACAGACAGCGGGCGAAGCAGCCTCTAGCGGCAGGGAGGACTCACCCAGGGAGGGCAGCACTGCAGTTGGGTTCTGGGACCAGAGCCAGTCTAGGGCTTCCTATGGGATAGCCATAAGCAGAAGGATGAAAAGGCCAACATGAGTCAAAATTCCTAGAGAATGCTGAGATTCAATACTTGGAAGATGACATCTAAATGTCAAATCCAAATTGCTGGGGCTGGGGGAAAAACATGAGAGACAGGGACAAGGTTCAACAACAAGAAGAAACTGGAACATGTACCATAGGGAACTGTGGAGAACAGCACTGAACTACTTGCTGTTTGCTTTCATTTGTTACTGTGTGCTGTATAGTGGGTATGACTAGTTGAAAGTTACAAGGTTAGTGAGAGAGGTCCCAAGTCCAGGTTTTATAATAAGAAGAAACAGCTAATACTCAAGGCATCACAATAGACCTTGAAATGAGCAAAAGGGATCACAGAAAAGGTCAGAATTCAATAGATTCTTCAAACAAACCTGAACAAAATTGACCCTAAATGATTGCTCATCACCTGGTATCTCGCACGAACAATATTAGAGTAAGTAAATAGGCCAAAAGTGCCACCAGCACTAATTGGGCATTCCACCAGGTGATCCTAGGCTATGCTCCTCTGAGATAAATGAGAGGTCAGCAAACTTTTTCTATAAGGACCAGCTAATAAATATTTTAGGCTTTGTGGGCCATATAATCTCTGTCACAATCATTCAACACTTGTAGACCAAAAGCAGACATTGACTATATGTAAACAAATGCACACGGCTATGTGTCAGTAAAACTTATACATGGACACAAATTTGAATTTCATATAATTTTTATGTGTCATGAAATATTATTCTTGTTTTGATTTTTTTCAACCATTTAAAAATGCAAAAGCCATTCTTAGCTTGTGGGCCACAAGAAAGCATGCAGCAGGCCATATCTGTCTTGTGGGCTATAGTTTGCTGAACCCAGATATAAAGAGTGCATAGCCCACCAGTGCTAACTGTATTCCACCAGGTAACCAGGGATATTTGCTCCTGTGAGATAGACAAGCAATTTGGGTTATGAATGTAAGAGGTGACTTGGTTTTATTAGTATTGTTATGCATTTTAAACAATACTTGTTCTTGTAAAATAGCCATGTTTTGAATCAACTCTTTTGTTTCTGATGCTAATTGTTGAGGCTTAGGGCCCCTTTGATGGGCTAAAGAGCATTGCTTGATCCTTTGAAGCTCTGCCTTTAGAAAATATCCTGAACCCATTCGTTTCTTATTTCTCTAGTTTAAGTCACCATCATCTCTTGCCTGGACCACAATACCTTCCCAATTTTCTCTCTTCTCCCCCTACAGTCTCTTTACACAGCAGCCAAGTAACCCCTTTAAAAGATAAGACTAATAGCATCACTCCTCTGCTTAGAACCCTACAGAATCTTTCCACAATACTTTTAATCACCTACACGAGTCCTTATCAAACTCTCTGTTGCAGGCTGGATTCCCCATCCGAGATGGAGTTTAGAGGGCAGGGTATTTATTAGGGAGTGCCCTTGGGATCAGCATGTGTGGAAAGGAGGGGAACAAAGCAAGCGTGGTAGAAGAAAGCATCCACTGCAATGCAGGCTCAACAATAGTCTTGGCCAATCTCATGGTGAGCTCTGGAGCTAGAATGGCCCTTTAGAGTTGTTCCAAGTTAGGCCAAGATGCTGGGCCTTTACACTCCCTCAGCGACCACTCATTGGATATAGGCAGCGCTGGGAAGAGGCATGGACTTAGTTGACATGGCTCTCAGCAGATGGGGCAGTCCCTTAAAGGTCTGTCCACAGCACTCCTAAAGCTGGGGCAACAGGTCCATTAAAGGGAATCTGGTCAGTGCATCACAGTGCCCAATACACTCTCCCACCTCATCTCCTATCATTCTTCCACTGGTCCGTCAGCTCCACGTAAAACAGCCTTCTAGCTGTTCCTCAAGTCAGTCAAGTACAATCATGCCTCAGGAACCTTGCCCTTGCTCTTCCCTCTCCCTGGAGCACACTTATCTGCTTGGATTAATTCCTTACTTTATCTAAGTCTCTTCTCAAATGGAGCCACCTCAGAGAGAGAACTTCTCTAACAACCCTACCCAAAATAGCAACCCCTGTCACCCTCTATCTCTCTACCCTATTTAATTTTTCTTCATAGTACTTACTACTATCTGATAACTAGAATATATTTCTGTTTCCTTGATGGCTTATTATCTCTTATTAGAATATAAACTCCTGAACAGACTTGTGGTTGCCAAGTGGGAAGGGGGATGGGAGAGAGTTGGATTGGGAGTTTGGGGTTAGCAGATGCAAACTATTATATATAGAATGGATAAGCAACAAGGTCTTATCATATAGCACAGAGAACTATATTCAATATCCTGTGATAACCATAATGGAAAAGAAAAATAAGTAAAATAAATAGAATATAAGCTCCTTGAATTCAGGTTTATCCATCTCATTCATTGCTCTATCTCTAGAGCCTAGAGCAACACATGACACAAAACAAGTCTTCAATAAATGATTATTGAATCAACACAAAAAGAATGAATTGCTTCACATTGATTCATAACACTGGCATCCGTAGGATCAGCTTCTGATTATTTAAATGCAGGTAATGGCTTCACTGATCTGACACTGGCAGTTCTCCACCCCCTCCCCTCACTGCTGGCCAGCAGATTCCCCTCCCTAGAACACAGAGTTCAGTCCCCAGGTCTATTTTCATAACCAACACGGTTTCAGAGCTTTCTCTTACCACATCCCCTCCCCCATCCTTTCTTTAACCTCTTTGACACACAATCCCAAACCAACTTCCTCTGACTTTATTATATGAGTATGCTTGGGGCAGGAGAGAAGAAGGAAAGGAAGGGGGAGAGCATGCACTATTAGTCTGACAATGACATTAGACCAATGATATTGAAAATCCATCCTTTCAGTCTTATTTTATCTAATTTTTGCCTGAAGGCTGCACCTACAATCAGTCTCCATTTTAGAACTGTCTAGTTAGAAAAATGGATTTGACTAAATTAAATTCAAAGCAGTATGAATTCAGTAAAATCTTTTGTTCCTCTTCTATGACACTGAATTTTAATTTTAAGTAACTCATGTATTTTCTACCTTGGCCCGGAAAGAATGACATCTTTTTATTGAGTTATGTATGCACTGTGCTAATGATTCTTGTTCAGATATTATTGAGATGATAGCAATCAGTAAGATATTTATTCAGCATGTACTCTTTTTTAAGGACATTACTATGTCCCTGGGGTTAAAAAGTATAATATAATTTCTGCTTCAAGGACCTTATGATATCATAGGAGAATATAACATATACAGCATATAAACAGTTAAAGATACAAAAGAATATAGAATTAGAATTGCTTGTGAGTGGGTCACAAAGCGATGTGTGGAAAATGAACCATAGGATATTTACTTAATATCTATTGTGGAGGGCTAGAGGCCCAATGTATCAAGTAGGCTTCTTAACCTGGAAGCAACAGGAATTGCCCTGTGGGATTTAAGCAGGAGAAAAAAGTTCACTGAAAGTATATTGGGGCTGTAGAATTATTCAGAAAGCCATAAAACCAGGCTTGTAAAACAGGCAGGCAAGATCTTGTTATAGGAATAAGAACTGTGAGGGTTGGGAGAGAGGATTTCTGCCACCTTCATGAACATTGGCCACCACAGCCTGCATTGCTAATTGTGCTATCACTGCCACTCCTGGAACGGCAAACATTGCTACTGCAAATGTGTTCTCCACAGTACCTGCTTCTTACCGCTATTAGCTTCTAATAGATCTAACTAGGTCACCTGCCACTGCTCAAGGGAGCCTGGGGAAACAAGTATTTTTTGTTTCAGCTTTTATAGTGGGCAATTTTCCAAATCAAGACTGGTCCATCATGTGCTAAGCATGAAAAGCAAAAACGAACAGATGTTCACATACCTAAGAAATAGTAAATCCTGTCACTGCCCCTTAAGAAACTGGCAGTTTAGATGATGAAACAGGCCTTCACAATTTTATTGATCAATCAACATTTCAGCCTCTACTAGGTACAAGGCATTGTGTTAAGGGCTGTGAATATTCTAAATAAGAGAAACACGATTCTTGCCTTAACTTTTTCCTCTTGAGAGGGGAAAAATAGTGTCAAAATAACAGAATTCAGGAGCAGGGCTAACTCTTGCCCATTCTTAGATGCAATAAATATTGTTTTTCAATTCTTGTTTGAGTAGTAACTGTGAGGCAGCCATATTTTGAACAGAATTTGATATATGTTTGATGTCCAATAAATATTTTTAATAATGAGTGCTTCTGGAGAAATAACATCCAAGAATGTCCTGGCAGATGGTAAAACATTTTTTCAGATTTAATTTCTGCCAAAGCAACCATCTATCTTAACTTGTGAGTGGTAGAAAATCAAACAGAAAATTAGAGACAGCTAGACAAAGCATGAGAAATGTCTGGCCTGAGCTGTAGAGGAGGCTTATTCATTTGCCATGGTTAGATTAACTGTATCTTTCCTTTAGCTCTCATGAGGAGGGAGGAGGGAAAAAATGCCAGTATAAACAAGGTTATACATTGTATGATCTCTTATTTGAGTCTACAGGATCAATGGGGAAAAAATAACAACAATCCCATATTTACAATAAACTTGTTTCTTGCATGTCAAACTAATAGCAAGGAATTTCTAACATGGTTAAATTTCCATCAGGAAGCGATTGGACTCTATTCTAATCATCCCCAATTTATAATTTACTAAAAAGGTGTTGAGGCACAAAGAGTTTGAATCTTTGTGTGGCTGAACCACAGTGACTCCATTTTGTCAGCTCCATCTTGGGCCCGTACTCCTACCCCCTCCCCTTTTGGTGTTACTGAACTTTAGCCCACTCACAAGGAATGCACCCAAGTCAGATAAGTTCCCTATCAACTTCTACCCTTGCCTTCATCTGATATGAAAACTGGAAGAGTACCTTTTGCTGATGCAGATGGTTAATGGTCATGAGATGCCCGGGGGGAGAAAAAATCCCCTCTTCCAGTTGGTGTGGACTGCTTTTTCACTTGGTAGTCAGATTCTATTTTTAGCTTTGGCCCCTTTAAATTCCTGTGTACCCCTTTTGGTGGTGTGGAGTGCAGCTGCAAATGCCTCTGGATCTTCCATCTGCCTGATCCTTCCTGCCTGTAAGTTACCCACAATAAACTTCATAATTGCACTTCACAGAGTTGCCCGCTTCATTTTTCGGTCTCAAAGTTCCTTCTCAGTTTGGAGGATATTATTCTATATCTCCACTTCCCAACAGTCATTTACTAGAGACCAGAAATTAAAACTGAATTTTCCATTGGTCCAGTTCATGTCTTAGATTTGTTCTAGAAAATACACCCTGTTCAAACAATTCTAAAGGATGCTGTGGGGCATGAGAAGATGGGAAAGATTCTCTATAAGTCAAGCATTAGGACAGTTGAGATTCCACAGAATAGTCTATTTTGTTCTAGTTCTATTCAACATGGTGCTGAAAGCGTCTCAGCCAATCAGTATGATGCAGATGAAAATAGAAAGGACCCTGTGTTCTTTCCAGGGTATGTGTCCACTAAATACAGTAAACTAAGATGATAACGTGTGTGTCTGTATACCTGTGAATATGCATATGTGTGTGCTGGAATACAATATAGTGAAAATAACCCAGACACAGTAAGCCTAATACTATCTTACACACCAAGAAGCATGCGTTGCTTGAACACTGGGAAAGAAAAGGAAACTTCCACCCTGTTAATCCTGTCATTCCTTTTCTACTCTGAGTTGGCAGTTTCTGTGTACTTTTTCGCACTTAACAAACAGTATGTAGAGAGAGGGACTGACTCCAACCTCATGACCTCTGAGTTTAGGATTCCTCTTTTCCCATAAGAACAGTTACCCTTAGTACACTCCAGGATACTTATCTTGCTTTTCATATAAATCCTCTACTCCTTCATAATTGCTCCCTCTGATTCCCATTTGGGATAACTGGACAAAATAAGATTTATATTTCTGAAGAATTTTTGCTCAAAGTCATCAACCCATTATCTATGAGTGTATTACCTCCTGACTTTTAAATTTATTGTATGGACCTCCCTCAGTTTATTTATCCAAAAAGTGGGAATAATAGTTCGTGCTCCGGAGGACTTCCGGGAAGATGGCAGAAGAGTAAGACGCGGACATCACCTTCCTCCCCACAGATACACCAGAAATACATCTACACGTGGAACAACTCCTACAGAGCATCTACTGAACGCTGGCAGAAGACCTCAGACCTCCCAAAAGGCAAGAAACCCCCCACGTACCTGGTTAGGGCAAAAGAAAAAAATAAACAGAGACAAAAGGATAGGGACGGGTCCTGCACCAGCGGGAGGGAGCTGTGAAGGAGGAAAAGTGTCCACACACTAGGAAGCCCCTTCGCGGGCGGAGACTGCGGGTGGCCGAGTGGGGAAGCTTCGGGGCCGCGGAGGAGAGCACAGCAACAGGGGTGCGGAGGGCAAAGCGGAGAGATTCCAGCGCAGAGGATCAGGGCCGACCGGCACTCACCAGCCGAGAGGCTTGTCTGCTCACCCGCCGGGGCAGGCAGGGCTGGGAGCTGAGGCTCCGGCTTCAGTCGGAGCACCGGGAGAGGACTGGGGATGGCGGCGTGAACACAGCCTGCAGGGCGTTAGTGCACCGCGGCTAGCCGGGAGGGAGTGCAGGGAAAAGTCTGGACCTGCCGAAGAGGGAAGAGACTTTTTCTTCCCTCTATATTTCCTGGTGCGCGAGGAGAGGGGATTAAGAACTCTGCTTCAAGGAGCTCCAGAGACGGGCGCGAGCCGCGGCGAAAAGTGCGGAGCCCAGAGACAGACATGAGACGCCAAGGCTGCTGCTGCCCCCACCAAGAAGCCTGTGTGCGAACACAGGTCACTTTCCACACCCCACTTCCGGGGAGACTGTGCAGCCCGCCACTGCCAGGGTCCCGGGATCCAGGGACAACTCCCCCGGGAGAAGGCACAGCATGCCTCAGGCTGCTGCAACGTCATGCTGGCCTCTGCCGCCGCAGGCCCGCCCCCCCCCCCCCCCCCCCGCGACCCTCCCTCCCCCCCGGCCTGAGTGAGCCAGAGCCTCCGAATCAGCGGCTCCTTTAACCCCGTCCTGTCTGAGCAAAGAACAGACGCCCTCCTGCGACCTACACGCACAGGCGGGGCCAAATCCAAAGCTGAGCCCCTGGGAGCTGTGAGAACAAAGAAGAGAAAGGGAAATCTCTCCCAGCAGCCTCAGAAGCAGCGGATTAAAGCTCCACAATCAACTTGATGTACCCTGCATCTGTGGAATACATGAATAGACAACAAATCATCCCAAATTAAGGACCCGAGTGGATGAAAGGCTCTTGGTGCTGCAGCCAGGAGTTAGTGCTGTGCCTCTGAGGTGGGAGAGCCAACTTCAGGACACTGGTCCACAAGAGGCCTCCCAGCTGCACATAATATCAAATGGCGAAAATCTCCCAGAGATCTCCATCTCAATGCCAGCACCTTCAACGACCAGCAAGCTACAGTGCTGGACATCCTATGCCAAACAACTAGCAAGACAGGAACACAACCCCACCCATTAGCAGAGAGGCTGCCCAAAATCATAATAAGTCTACAGACACCCCAAAACACACCACCAGACGTGGACCTGCCCACCAGAAAGACAAGATCCAGCCTCATCCACCAGAACACAGGCACTAGTACCCTCCACCAGGAAACCTACACAACCCACTGAACAACCTTAGCCACTGGGGACAGACACTAAAAACAACAGGAACTACGAACCTTCAGCCTGCAAAAAGGAGACCCCAAACACAGTAAGATAAGCAAAATGAAAAGACAGAAAAACACACAGCAGATGAAGGAGCAAGATAAAAACCCACCAGACCTAACAAATGAAGAGGAAACAGGCAGTCTACCTGAAAAAGAATTCAGAATAATGATAGTAAAGATGATCCAAAATCTTGGAAATAGAATAGACAAAATGCAAGAAACAGTTAACAAGGACCTAGAAGAATTAAAGATGAAACAAACAATGACGAACAACACAATAAATGAAATTAAAAATACTCCAGATGGGATCAATAGCAGAATAACTGAGGCAGAAGAACAGATAAGTGACCTGGAAGATAAAATACTGGAAATAACTACTGCAGAGCAGAATAAAGAAAAAAGAATGAAAAGAACGGAGGACAGTCTCAGAGAACTCTGGGACAACATTAAACGCACCAACATTCGAATTATAGGGGTTCCAGAAGAAGAAGAGAAAAAGAAAGGGACTGAGAAAATATTTGAAGTGATTATAGTTGAAAACTTCCCTAATATGGGAAAGGAAATAGTTAATCAAGTCCAGGAAGCACAGAGAGTCCCATACAGGATAGATCCAAGGAGAAATACGCCAAGACACATATTAATCAAACTGTCAAAAATTAAATACAAAGAAAGCATATTAAAAGCAGCAAGGGAAAAACAACAAACAACACACAAGGGAATCCCCATAAGGTTAACAGCTGATCTTTCAGCAGAAACTCTGCAAGCCAGAAGGGAGTGGCAGGACATATTGAAAGTGTTGAAGGAGAAAAACCTGCAACCAAGATTACTCTACCCAGCAAGGATCTCATTCAGATTTGATGGAGAAATTAAAACCTTTACAGACAAGCAAAAACTGAGAGAGTTCAGCACCACCAAACCAGCTCTACAACCACTGCTAAAGGAACTTCTCTAGGCAAGAAACAAAAAAGAAGGAAAAGATCTACAATAACGAACCCAAAACAATTAAGAAAATGGGAATGGGAACATAAATATCGATAATTACCTTAAATGTAAATGGACTAAATGCTCCCACCAAAAGGCACAGATTGGCTGAATGGATACAAAAACAAGACGCATATATTTGCTGTCTACAAGTGACCCACTTCAGACCTAGAGACACATACAGACTGAAAGTAAGGGGATGGAAAAAGGTATTTCATGCAAATGGAAACCAAAAGAAAGCTGGAGTAGCAATTCTAATATCAGACAAAATAGAATTTAAAATAAAGACTATTACAAGAGACAAAGAAGGACACTACATAATGATCAAGGGATCGATCCAAGAAGAAGTTATAACAATTGTAAATATTTATGCACCCAACGTAGGAGCACCTCAATACATAAGGCAAATACTAACAGCCATAAAAGGGGAAATCGACAGTAACACAGTCATAGTAGGGGACTTTAACACCCCACTTTCACCAATGGACAGATCATCCTAAATTAAAATAAATAAGGAAACACAAGCTTTAAATGATACATTAAACAAGATGGACTTAATTGATATTTATAGGACACTCCAACCAAAAACAACAGAATACACATTTTTCTCAAGTGCTCATGGAACATTCTCCAGGATAGATCATATCTTGGGTCACAAATCAAGCCTTGGTAAATTTAAGAAAATTGAAATTGTATCAAGTATCTTTTCTGACCACAATGCTATGAGACTAGATATCAATTACAGGAAAAGATCTGTAAAAACTACAAACACATGGAGGCTAAACAATACACTACTTAATAACGAAGTGATCACTGAAGAAATCAAAGAGGAAATCAAAAAATACCTAGAAACAAATGACAATGGAGACACGACGACTCAAAATCTATGGGATGCAGCAAAAGCAGTTCTAAGAGGGAAGTTTATAGCAGTACAATCCTACCTTAAGAAACAGGAAACATCTCAAATAAACAACCTAACCTTGCACCTAAAGCAATTAGAGAAAGAAGAACAAAAAAACCCCAAAGTTAGCAGAAGGAAAGAAATAAAAATCAGATCAGAAATAAATGAAAAAGAAATGAAGGAAATGATAGCAAAGATCAATAAAACTAAAAGTTGGTGCTTTGAAAGGGTAAACAAAATTGATAAACCATTAGCCAGACTCATCAAGAAAAAAAGGGAGAAGACTCAAATCAATAGAATTAGAAATGAAAAAGGAGAAGTAACAACTGACACTGCAGAAATACAAAAGATCATGAGAGATTACTACAAGCAACTCTATGCCAATAAAATGGACAACCTGGAAGAAATGGACAAATTTTTAGAAACGCACAACCTGCCAGACTGAATCAGGAAGAAATAGAAAATATGAACAGACCAATCACAAGCACTGAAATTGAAACTGTGATTAAAAATCTTCCAACAAGCAAAAGCCCAGGACCAGATGGCTTCACAGGCGAATTCTATCAAACATTTAGAGAAGAGCTATCACCTATCCTTCTCAAACTCTTCCAAAATACAGCAGAGGGAGGAACACTCCCCAGCTCATTCTACGAGGCCACCATCACCCTGATACCAAAACCAGACAAGGATGTCACAAAGAAAGAAAACTACAGGCCAATATCACTGATGAACATAGATGCAAAAATCCTCAACAAAATACTAGCAAACAGAATCCAACAGCACATTAAACGGATCATACACCATGATCAAGTGGGGTTTATTCCAGGAATGCAAGGATTCTTCAATATACGCAAATCAATCAACGTGATACACCATATTAACAAATTGAAGGAGAAAAACCATATGATCATCTCAATAGATGCAGAGAAAGCTTTTGACAAAATTCAACACCCATTTATGATAAAAACCCTGCAGAAAGTAGGCATAGAGGGAACTTTCCTCAACATAATAAAGGCCATATATGACAAACCCACAGCCAACATCATCCTCAATGGTGAAAAACTGAAAGCATTTCCACTAAGATCAGGAACAAGACAAGGTTGCCCACTCTCACCACTCTTATTCAACATAGTTTTGGAAGTTTTAGCCACAGCAATCAGAGAAGAAAAGGAAATAAAAGGAATCCAAATCGGAAAAGAAGAAGTAAAGCTGTTACTCTTTGCAGATGACATGATACTATACATAGAGAATCCTAAAGATGCTACCAGAAAACTACTAGAGCTAATCAATGAATTTGGTAAAGTAGCAGGATACAAAATTAATGCACAGAAATCTCTGGCATTCCTATACACTAAGGATGAAAAATCTGAAAGTGAAATCAAGAAAACACTTCCATTTACCATTGCAACAAAAAGAATAAAATATCTAGGAATAAACCTACCTAAGGAGACAAAAGACCTCTATACAGAAAATTATAAGACACTGATGAAAGAAATTAAAGATGATACAAATAGATGGAGAGATATACCATGTTCTTGGATTGGAAGAATCAACATTGTGAAAATGACTCTACTACCCAAAGCAATCTACAGATTCAATGCAATCCCTATCAAACTACCACTGGCATTTTTCACAGAACTAGAACAAAAAATTTCACAATTTCTATGGAAACACAAAAGACCCCGAATAGCCAAAGCAATCTTGAGAACGAAAAACGGAGCTGGAGGAATCAGGCTTCCTGACTTCAGACTCTACTACAAAGCTACAGTCATCAAGACAGTATGGTACTGGCACAAAAACAGAAATATAGATCAATGGAACAGGATAGAAAGCCCACAGATAAACCCACGCATATATGGTCACCTTATCTTTGATAAAGGAGGCAAGAATGTACAGTGGAGAAAGGACAGCCTCTTCAAGAATTGGTGCTGGGAAAACTGAACAGGTACATGTAAAAGTATGAGATTAGAACACTCCCTAACACCATACACAAAAATAAGCTCAAAATGGATTAAAGACCTAAATATAAGGCCAGAAACTATCAAACTCTTAGAGAAAAACATAGGTGGGACACTCTATGACATAAATCACAGCAAGGTCCTTTTTGACCCACCTCCTAGAGAAATGGAAATAAAAACAAAAATAAACAAATGGACCTAATGAAACTTAAAAGCTTTTGTGCAGCAAAGGAAACCATAAACAAGACCAAAAGACAACCCTCAGAATGGGAGAAAATATTTGTAAATGAAGCAATTGACAAAGGATTAATCTCCAAAATTTATAAGCAGCTCATGCAGCTTAATAACAAAAAAACAAACAACCCAATCCAAAAATGGGCAGAAGACCTAAATAGACATTTCTCCAAAGAAGATATACAGACTGCCAACAAACACATGAAAGAATGCTCAACATCACTAATCATTAGAGAAATGCAAATCAAAACGACAATGAGATATCATCTCACACCAGTCAGAATGGCCATCATCAAAAAATCTAGAAACAATAAATGCTGGAGAGGGTGTGGAGAAAAGGGAACCCTCTTACACTGTTGGTGGGAATGTAAATTGATACAGCCACTGTGGAGAACAGTATGGAGGTTCCTTAAAAAACTACAAATAGAACTACCGTATGACCCAGCAATCCCACTACTGGGCATATACCCTGAGAAAACCATAATTCAAAAAGAGTCATGTACCAAAATGTTCATTGCCACTCTATTTACAATAGCCCAGAGATGGAAACAACCTAAGTGTCCATCATTGGGTGAATGGATAAAGAAGATGTGGCACATATATACAATGGAATATTACTCAGCCATAAAAAGAAACGAAATTGAGCTATTTGTAATGAGGTGGATAGACCTAGAGTCTGTCATACAGAGTGAAGTAAGTCAGAAAGAGAGAGACAAATACCGTATGCTAACACATATATATGGAATTTAAGAAAAAGAATGTCATGAAAAACCTAGGGGTGAAACAGGAATAAAGACACAGACTTACTACAGAATGGACTTGAGGCTATGGGGAGGGGGAAGGGTAAACTGTGACAAAGCGAGAGAGAGGCATGGACATATATACACTACCAAACATAAGGTAGATAGCTAGTGGGAAGCAGCTGCATAGCACAGGGAGATCAGCTCGGTGCTTTGTGACCGCCTGGATGGGTGGGATAGGGAGGGTGGGAGGGAGAGAGATGCCAGCGGGAAGAGATATGGGAACATATGTATATATATAACTGATTCATTTTGTTGTGAAGCTGAAACTAATATACCATTGTAAAGCAATTAAGAAAAAAAAAAAGCGTGTATGAAAGCATTTATGGAGTTTGTTTCTTTTGCCAACCTCTGCCTAACAGAGTTATCATTATTTGCCTTGGCCCTTGTGCTATTCATTGTTACTAATTATTTTATAAATCCTCAAAAGGGAAAGGTTTGAAACTGACGCTGAAGTACATAGCAATACACAGAACTATTATGGGGATTTAGATGAGAGAACTACTACTTTTGGTTTGAGATAAGATTTAGCACATGTTTTATAAAGGAGCTGATATTTGAGACAAAACTTAACTACTCGGTGAAGGAGGAATTCCAGTTGGAGGAATTGGAATTAGATTAGAAACCAGAGTATACAGGGAAAATAGGAAGCAGTTAGTCACCAAACAAATAGGATGACAAAAATAAATGAGTATGTGATTTTATTGTTTTCCTCATAGAACCCACAGTCTATATGATATGCCTGGAAATTCACTATCCAGAGAGAGATGCCTAGAAAGGCAAGTTAAGAATATGCCATTGAGACCTGGTTGGGATTATTCTTCAATCAACAAGATACAGGGAGCTACTGTTTTTAATTAGGAAAAACAGGTGCTCAGACCTATACTTTATGAAATGTAAACCACAATCACTATTTAGGACAATAAATAAAGAAGTTTTAAAATTCTAAAAAAAAAAAAAAAATAGTTCGTGCTCCACTTACCTTTTAGGATTATTTTGTTAAGAAAAATATCCAGGAAATTTCCTTTTCATTGTCAACTGTAAGACGTCATTTCATCTAAGTTGCTATAGGTTGCCCGATATATTTCAAGATAGTAGGCATTTCTGGTGACCAAAAAGAGATGGGACTAGGGAATCCTGTTGCCTGTTGGCACAAAGAAGTGAGGAAACCAATGTGTGTATTTCATTTGAGCCCATTTTTTTCCAAATGAAGGAGAGATTGATTTCATCATTAGCTCCTCTGCGGCTCTCTGACTCAGAATGGTTCAAATCCTCCCATATCACTCTTTTTCCAAACTAACTTCTAAGCTCCTTAAAGGCAAGGGCTATATGTTATGCTTTTCTTTGTCCCTTGCTAGTTTCTTAACAAACATCAGTTGCCTCTAGAAAAATTAACACAAGTCATTGGAGGGTGAGATGAAAGAGCTAGATCTTATGATATATCAGTTCAGGCCTGTCCCCCTCCCCCATTTTAGCATGTAAACCTTATTTTTTGCATTAAGGTTTAAATATACAATAAGTTAAATCTCTTAAAGTGACTGTCTTTAAAACCATACAGTTGAGGGAAACCTCTCCATATCTGATATGGTCTTAATCTGAAGAGAAAGGAAATTAAACCAAGAAATGACCCAAAAGAGCATGTTACACATACTCAGAAGTTGCAAATGACCTAGAGGCAGAGCAGTTGATGTGGACGATGTGACTGACTTTAGTCTGTTTGGGGTCTGTTGGGATGTATAAAAGGATACTCAGTGTGTTGAGCCTCCCCTGCATTCACCCCTAAGCACCTGAAGTCCCATTCATCTCATCATTTTCATCTTCTCATATTTTGACAGTTTTTCTCAGTCCTTTAAAAGTCTCATTGATTTCACTAATGAACAGAGTACTGAAAATTTGCTCATTTGCAAACCTGAGGTTTCATGGCCAAGCTGCTGCTATCTTTTCCCAGATGACATTTCCAGAATTGAAAGCGCCCGCATACAGAGCAGTCCTCATAGGATGCAAATGCATTCATGGATGAGAAATGAAATTGCAAGTTTATGGAGTGTCATTTCATATCTAGGCAGCCACGTTGTGGCTGGGTCTTTGGTTCAAACAACTAGTAGCATTATTGCTCTGATAGAAAAAAAATAAGTCAAAGTTCGTGAATTTTGGGGTCTTTCACGGCAGGCTTTTCTTTTTCTCTGATGATGAAAAATATCTAATGCAGAATTCATAGAACTGCCATCAGGACTTGAGATACAGGATTGGGGAATACTTACTCATTCAATAACTGTGTACTTTGGAAAGAGTAATGAAGCCTGAGGCACATTGCTTTGACATTTATTTCAATTATGTATTGCTGTGTAGCAAACTACCGCAAAACTTAGTAGTTTAAAACAACATTCATTTTCTTTTCTCACAATTCTGTGGCCTGAGCTGTGCTCAGCTGGGGGGTTCTTCGATTAGCCCTCCCAGTGGTCACTAGTGTGTCTAAATTCAGCAGGCTGACCGGCTGGGGACTCAGCCCAGCCAGGATTCTGGAAGGACTGGACTTTTCTCTCTCTCCATGTGGCCTCTCCACATGATCTCTCCATGAAGATAGCTGCTCCGGCAGAATAGTCAGACTTTCATGATATCCCAGGCTCCCGAGAGTATAAAGCAGAAGATGGCCCAGAAATGGCACAGCAGCAATCTCACTGTATTCTTTGGCTAATATAAATACAGGCTCAGCCTAGCTATAAGGTGGAAGAACGTGCAAAGACATGACTACCAAGTGGTTCATTTGGGACCAGCAATGCCACAGATAAGCACAACATTAGCACCAGGGTCTCACACACACACACACACACACACACACACACACACACACACACACACACACACACACACACACACACACACACACACACACACACACACACACACACACACACACACACCATGTATAGGTGAATATTTGAGCTCTGCAGGCAACTCGAGATGGTTTCCAATGGCCACTGTGTAATGAATATTAACATCTATGACCTGCAGAGAGAAAGAAAGAAAAACACCTACTCTGAAGACAGGAAAACTGAACTGAAGGTCTGACATTGCCATGTTACATAATCTCTCTGAGCCTCAGTACATTCATGTGAAAAATAGGAAAAATGGTGTATATACACTTACTTCAAAGGATTATTATATTAAGAAAACATCTGTGAAATTGCATTTCAAAGTGTAAGGCATCATATAAATGTAAGTTGCTATTAGAGCTGTTGATGAATTTCATGACTGTCATTTTGTGTTTTGCTTTGAGTCCTCTGTGATTTTTGAATTATGTTTGTTTGGATGAGAATTCTTATAGCTAACTTTTAGGAAGACCAAAGTATTATTAATGGTTCCACAGCTCTTATTATGTTTAGTTTCTTTTTTCAGCAACCAATTTGGATAATGGCTTTAAAATCATGATAGAATATTTGGTTATTACATTACCCTGCATTGATTTTAGGGATAAACATTGTGTATCTTGTGATGAAATAATTTTTCATGCCATCTCCCTAATAGTGGAAGATTAAGATAGTTTCCTGCCCCAAGTATTAGGGAGCTACTAATAAGTTATTTATAGTGCTCTGACTTATTATTTTTCTACTATTCAAGCTTGTACTATTTAAAAATTGACAGTAAAAGTAAAAATGACAGAATTTTAGTAGGATCCACAGTATCAAACCAGATCTTTCTCTGACAACATTTCAGCCCTGAGACTACTAAAAGTGGGAGTAGGAAGTACAGAGGCTAATTTGGGTCTTTCTCATGTGTAGTGAGGACAGCTTGAAAAATTTGACCACCATCAGAAAGCTCTGTAACTGGGAGACCAAATAAGAGAGGCAGAAAGGATGTCAGCCTCTGTCTACACTCCTCCTGACAACTAGCTGGGCAGTAGTTCCTGCTGGAATCATGCTAATGCAGTCCCGTTGGGATTCACTGCTGAGAACTGCAGGCCACTCCATTTGATGCCTTCTCCTGCTGCAGGTTTCTATAGTGGCTCCCAGTGAAGCCTTAGGTGCTGACAAGCTCTATGACTTGCTGGTGTCAGTTTTTACCAAAGAGGAAATTTTTCAGTGTAATGTCTCTCCTAAATTTATACTGAATTACATATGTATTTATTTTATGTATTTTTTGAAATATAGTTGATTTACAATATCATATTAGTTTCTGGTGTACAGCACAGCGATTCAGATACATACATACATATATATATATATATATATATATATATATATATAGAGAGAGAGAGAGAGAGAGAGAGAGAGAGAGAGAGGGAGAGAGAGGGAGAGAGAGAGAGAGAGAGAGTGTGTGTCTTTTACATATTCTTTTCCATTATGGTTTATTATAGGATATTAAATATACTTCCCTGTGCTATACAGTAGGACCTTGTTGTTTATATATTTTATATATAGTAGTTTATAGCAGCTATGTATTTTGAATAGCAACAGCTGGAGGAGTCAAATTTCTAAAAACTATGAAGGTATGGAAAAAATAATTTTTGTTTTGTTTCCTTCATTCCTTCCTTCCCTCTTTTCTCCCTCCCTCCTTCCCTCCCTCTCTTCCTTTCTGCCTTTCTCTCCCTCTCTCTCAAGGCAGATGGAGGGTGGATGATAAGGAGGTGGAGGAAAAAAGAAAATGGGAAAATATATATTTATTTATCATTTTTTGAAGTCCTTTACTCCTCTTTTTTCTATGACTATGGTTAATATACATTTCTTCTGCAACTAAAAGAATAAGACAACAAAAAACTAGTAAGGGCAAAGATGAATTGAAAAAATCTTGACCTAGTTGACATAGATAGAACATTGCAATCACAACTGCACAATACATATATTTTAAAGACACATGGAACATTTACAAAAAATGACGAAATTCTGGGCCATAAACCAAGTCGCAACAAATTTCACATGATTAAAATCATAAAGAACAGGGGATCAATAACATTTTTCTTAAAGGGCTACACAGTTAATTATTTTAGGCTCATGGACTAAATGGCCTATATCATAACTATTCATTCTGTAAAATCCTTTACTCCTTAAAATCAATATACTGACTTAAGAATCTAAAATATATAAATTGTAGAAACTTTATTTGCTCATAAAATGAAAAGTTGCTAATTAGCAACAAGATAACATATCAAAGTATAAAACTCACTGGTAAAGAAAAAAATAGTTAAATTCAGAATACTCTAATGTTGTAATGGTGGGTAAATCACATAATTCTAGTATGAAGTTAAAAGACAGAAGTATTGTAAATTGCTATAACTATAATAATTCGTTAATGGATATACAATGTAAAAAGATGTAAATTGTGACATCAAAAAACATAAAATAGGGCTTCCCTGGTGGCGCAATGGTTTTGAGTCTGCCTGCCGATGCAGGGGCCACGGGTTTGTGCCCCGGTCCGGGAAGATCCCACATGCCGTGGAGCGGCTGGGCCCGTGAGCCATGGCCACTGAGCCTGCGCGTCCGGAGCCTGTGCTCCGCAATGGGAGAGGCCACAACAGTGAGAGGCCCACATACCGCAAAACAAAAAACAAACAAATAAACAAACAAAAAACATAAAATATGGGGAGGTAGTATATAAATGTAGAGCTTTTGTGTACTTTTGAAGTTAAGTGTTATCAGCTTAATATAGACTATTATAAATATGTTTTATGTTAAGTGCCATGGTAACCACAAAGCAAAAACCCATAGTAGATACACAAAAGATAAGGAGGACAGAATCAAAACATACCACTGCAGAAAATCATCAAACCACAAAGGAAAAGAACAAGAGAGGAAAAAAGGATCAAAGGAATCATAAAGCAACCAGAAAACAATGAACAAAATGTAAATAGTAAGTCCACACCTATCAATAATTTTTTCAAATGTAAATGGGTTAAATTCTCCAATTAAGAGATGTAGAGTTTTGGCTGACTAGATTTTTAAAAATCCAACTATATACCACCTACAGGAGACTCAGTTCAGCTCTAAGAACACAAACACACTGAAAATAAAAAAATAAAAAATACATATTCTATACAAATGGAAGCCCAAAAAAAGCACAGGTACTATGCTTATATCAGATAAAATAGACTTAAGCCAAAGACTGTAACAAGAGACAAAGAAGGGCATTACATAATGATAAAAGGAGGAATCCAACAAGAGGATATAACATTTGCATATACTTATGTACCCATCACTGGACAGCCTAAATATATAAAGTAAATATTAACAGATCTGTAGGGAGAAATAGCAATACAATAATAGTAAGGGACTTCAGTACCCCATATTCAACAATGGAGAGATCATACAGACAGAAAATCAATAAAGAAATATTGGCCTTAAACTACTCATTAGACTAGATGGACTTAACATGTGGTTACAGAACATTCCATCCAACATCAGCAGAATACGCATTCCTCTCAAGCACACATGGAACATTCTCCAGGATAGATCATATGTTAGAACACAAAACAAGTCTTAATAAATTTAAGAACATTTAAATCATATCAAGTAAATTTTCTGACAACAATGGTATAAAACCAGAAGTCAATCACAAGAAGAAAACTGGAAATTTCACAAATATATGGAAATTAAACACATTACTGAACAATCAGGGGGTCAAACAAGAAATCGAAAGAAAAAATTTAAAATATCTTGAGACAAAAGAAAATGGAAGCACAACATACCAAAACTTATGGGATGCAACAAAAGCATTTCTAGGAGGGAAGATTATAGTGATAAAGGCCCATATTGAGAAGTAAGAAAGATCTCAAATAAACAACCCAACTTGACACCTCAAGGCACTAGAAAAAGAAGAACAAACTAAGCCCAAAGTTAGCAGAAGGAAGAAAATACCAAAGATCAGAATGGAAACAAATGAATAGAGACTAAAAAGATAATAGGAAAGATAAAAAAGAGATGGTTTTTTGAAAAGATAAACTAAGTAGACAGACCATTAGCTGGACTCACCAAGAAAAAAAGAGGAAGGATGGTAATAAAATTAGCAATAAAAGAGGATACCTTACAAATAATACCACACAAATACAAAGAATCACAAGAAACTACTATGAAAAATTTTACACCAAAAAATTGGATGATCTAGAAGAAATGGGTAAATTCCTAGAAACATACACCTTACCCAGACCGAATCATGAAAAAGTAGAAAATCTGGACAGACCAATTACTAGTAAGGAGATTGAATCAGTAATCAAAAATCTAACAATCAAAAGTCAGAACAAGATGGCTTCACTGGTGAATTTTACCAAACGCTTAAAGAATTAATGCCAATCCACTTCAAACTCTTCTGAAAAGTAGAAGAGAAGGGAACACTTCCAAACTCATTTTACAAAGGCAACATTACCTTGATACCAAAACCAATCGAGGAAAAGAAAATTTTTAAAAGAAAAGAAAATTACAGGTCAATATCCCTGATAAATATAGATGCAAATGTCCACAGCAAAATATTCCAGGGATGCAATGATAGTTCAATATCCACAAATCAATCAATGTGATACACCACATTAACAAAATGAAGGATAAAAATCATATGATCATCTCAATAGATGCAGAAAAAGGATTTTACATAATTCAACATCTTTTCTGATGAAAACTCTCAACAAACTGGATACAGAAGCAATGTACCTATATAATAAACTCTATATATGACAAACTCACAGCTAGCATCATACTCAAGGGTGAAAAGCTGACAGCATTTCCTCTAAGATCAGGAACAAGACAAGGTTGTCCACTCTTACCATTTTTATTCAACATAAATATCCAAAGAAATTAGACTAGAAAAAGAAATAAAGTCATCCAAAACAGAAGGAAAGAAGTAAAATTATCTCTATTTGCAGGTGACATGATACTGTATATAGAAAACCCTAACTCCATCAAAAAACTGTTAGAATGAGTGATTTCAGTAAAGTTGCAGGATACAAAATTAATATACAAAAAATCAGTTGCAATTCTATATGCTAACAACAAATTATCAGAAAGAGAAATTAAGAAAATGATACTGTTTATAATAGCATCAAGAGGAGTAAAATACTTAGTAATAAATTTAACCAAGGACATTAAAGACCTTTATACTGAAAACTATAAGACATTTGTGAAAGAAATTGAAGAAGACACAAAGAAATGGAAAGATATTCCATACTTGTGGATTGGAAGAATTAATATTGTTAAAATGTCCATATTACCCAAAGTGATCTACAGATTCAATCAATCTGTATCAAAATTCCAATGGTATTTTTCACAAAAATAGAAAAAAAATCCGACAATTCATATGGAACCACAAAATACTTGAAATAGCCAAAGCAATCTTGAGAAAAAAGAATAAAGTTGGAGGCAGCACACGTTCTGATTTCAAACTATATTACAAAGCTATAGCAATCAAAACTGTATGGTATTGGCATAAAAACAGACACATAGATCAATGGAACAGAACAGATAGCCCAGAAATAAACCCATGCACATGTGGTCAATTAATTTATGACAAAGGAGCCAAGAATATAAAATGGAGAAAGTATAGGCTCTTCAATAAACGGTGTTATATAAACTGGAAAGCCACAGGTAAAAGAATGAAACTGGACCTCTCTCTTACACGATACACAAAAACCAACTCAAAATGGATTGAAGACTTCAACGTATGACCTAAAAGCGTAAAACTCCTAGAAAGAAAACACAGGGGATAAGCTCCTTGATATTGATGTTGACAATTATTTTTGGATTTGATACCAAAAGCAAAAGCAAGAAAAGCAAAAGTAAGCAAGGGTACCACATCAAACTAAAAAGCTTCTGCATAGCAAAAGAAGCCACTAACAAAATGAAAAAGCAACCTACAGAATAGGAGAAAATATTTGCAAACTATATTGGATAAAGGGTTAATATACAAAACATATAAAGAATCATACAACTCAATAGCAAACAATCAAACAATCGGATTTAAAAATGTGCAAAGGGGGCTTCCCTGGTGGCGCAGTGGTTGAGAGTCCGCCTGCCGATGCAGGGGACACGGGTTTGTGCCCCGGTCTGGGAAGATCCCACATGCCGTGGAGCGGCTGGGCCCGTGATCCATGGCTGCTGAGCCTGCGCATCCGGAGCCTGTGCTCCGCAACGGGAGAGGCCACAGCAGTGAGAGGCCCGCGTACCGCAAAAAAAAAAAAAAAAAAAAAATGTGCAAAGGGAGATTGACATATACACACTACTATATTTAAAATAGATAACCAACAAGGACCTACTATATAGCACAGGGAACTCTGCTCAATACTCTGTAATAACCTAATTGGGAAAAGAATTTGAAAAAGAATAGATACATGTATATGTAAAACGGAATCACTTTGTAGTACACCTGAAACTAACACAATATTGTTAATCAACTATACTCCAATATAAAATGAAAAAAATTTTTTAAATATGCAAAGGAACTGAAAGGACGTTTTTTTTTTTTTTCCATAGAAGACATACAAACGGCCATCAGGTACATGAAAAGGTACTCAACATCATCAGGGAAATGCAAATCAAAACCACAATGAGATATCACCTCACACATGTTAGAATGGCTACCATTACAAAGAAAAAAGATATCAAATGTTGGAGAGGGTGTGGAGAAAAGGGAACCCTCTTGAGCTGTTGGTGGGGATGTAAATTGGCGCAGCCACTATAGAAAACAGTATGGAGGCTCCTCAAAAAATTAAAAATAGAACTACCATACGATCCAGCTATTCCACCTCTGGGTATATATCCAAAGGAAATGAAAACTGGATATCAAAAGGTATCTGCACTTCCATGTTCACTGCAGCTTATTCACAATAGCCAAGATATGGAAATAACCTATATTTCCTTCACCTGATGAATAGATTTAAGAGATGTGATATATAGATATAAATATTATTTGGCTTCGAGAAAGAAAGAAGATCATCCTGCCTTTTGTGACAACATGGATGAAACTTGAAGACATTATGCTAAGGAAATAAGTCAGACAGAGAAGGATAAATATTGTATGATATCACTTATACATAAAATCTAAAAAAGCTGAACTCATAGTAACAGAGACTAGAATATTGGTTACTAGGGGCAGGGTGGTGGGGCAAAAGGGAAGATTAAAAAAAAAAAGAGTGGTGGCACAGTGGTTGAAAGTCTGCCTGCCATTGCAGGGGACACGGGTTCGAGCCCTGGTCTGGGAGGATCCCACATGCCGCGGAGCAACTGGGCCCGTGAGCCACAACTACTGAGCCTGCGTGTCTGGAGCTTGTGCTCCACAACAAGAGAAGCCGCGACAGTGAGAGGCCCACGCACCGCGATGAAGAGTGGCCCCCGCTTGCCGCAACTGGAGAAAGCCCTCGCACAGAAACGAAGACCCAACACAGGCAAAAATAAATAAATAAATAAAATTTAAAAAAAAAAGAGTAACCAAACATGTTTTTACTCCCAACTGTTTCCATATTGCTTTTCATTATCCTTCCTTGATTTTAGGTTAAAGAACACTTGCTCTATTTTTATCAAGTCTTTTTTTTAGTTTCCCAGTTTTATTTATATTTGAAAATAAAATTTATCTTATCCACTGACCCAGATATAAATTAAATATTATTTCACAATTTGTTTATTTAAGTAGATTTTCCCCCCTAAATCTCTTTTTAAAAAAAGATTCTAGGTCTCCTGAAACGTCATTCAGTATTAAATCCATCTCTGTCAGCCCTTTTGTTCAGACACCTTGGGCAAAAATGATGTATCCTTAAATATGTATGTCAACTACATTTTCTGCCTCTCAGCTCAAATAATTAGGTCCATTTCCCATTAATTTTTTTTCAGAGTGCAAGATTATCTAGATAGATTTTTTAGTAATGTAATTTTAATACTTACACTTGGCAAATTGCTCAAATGGTCCAATTTATCCTGTCACTCCCTTTTAATGTGACCTTATTAAAAGCCATTATTACATTTCCTCTTAATTTCACTTAGAGGGCACTTATCTACTCTCAGCCTCTAGTTTCACACATGGACCTGTGGAGATGCTTATCCTATTACATACATGGTCATTCCAAATCTTTTGCTTGCTAAGAAATGGAAGTAGAAATTGGTTGTAAAGTAGGAAGTATTTAAAAAAACCACATGTAAAGGTAGATTCTTTGCTTGGCAGATCAATGATCAAGCATATACACATACAAGTTTTACTTGGCCTTGAGAACACGCAGACCCAGAGGAGAACTTTAGCAGTGTGTTACTCCCCAGGACTCCCTGGAGATCCCTATCTGAACCCAGCTCTGAGAGCCTTGGCCAAGCCAAGAAGTTGAAATGTCCACAGAGCCCATGTTTGGAATGAAAAACTACCCTCAGGATTTGCTCACCATCTCCTGGCCTCTATTCTCTTTCCACACTGTGTGTGGGGCACTAGTGACACTGTAGCAGGACGCTTTGATCACATTCTGTTTATATGAACTTTCTTGTGCCTTTGGGCCATTGCCCTTTGGAGTCTATGTCTCAGACATCCTTGCCACGTCATGTTGCACTCAACAAATTCTATCACATACTTGAATGACTTTAACAAGACAAAATCTGGCTTATAGTTAGGAGAATATACGTACATTTGGATTTTTCTTTGATCTTTGTCAATAATCAATTTTTACTGTGTTTTATCTCCAATTCCCTAAAAATCAGAACCAATGATAGAAGCTTAACACTTTAACCCTTTATTAGGGAGTGTAATCCCAGGTTAGCAAGGAGGGGAAAAAATGGAAGTGAGGCAGGGAAGGAAAGAGAGCAAATAGAAGATGGTGCATTATGGGACTAACCACAGCCTCACAGCAAAATACAACTGACTCACATAGAATGGGTCCAGAGAGGCTGTATGTCTTAGAACAGTCTATTAGGGAAAAAAAGAAGAACAATGGCTTCTTCCCATCTCCAGTTTCTTATTGGTCTACAAGATACTAGCTTACCTACACTTCTGGGTTGAGTTACCTGGGCCTCCTGGGAAACCCCTAGGAAAGCAGGTCTTCTGTGGGCCCAGTCCAGCCCATGTGCTGGCATGGTGGTCTCTCATCAGTCAGCTCTGCAGGTGGGGCAGCCAGGGTGTTAAAGACCCCAGGTAAAGCATGAGCCTTCCTTAGGGCCACTCCTACTGGCAAGCAAGGGATGTAACAAGGCCCAGGAAAGACCTGGTAGGTGAGAGGTAACATAAGCTGAGTGCAGTATACTGAGCATCATATTGTATGTGACAATGAGCTAGACACGGCAAGAGGAGCCCACGGGGCCAATGGATCAAGGATAGGCTTATGCTTAGGCAAAACAGGCAGCTACCTTACATCATGCAGTTTGAGGAAAACCAAGAAATCTTCACCCGCCCCAAAATAGCTCCCCAATCAAGTTGCTCAACTAAAAAAGACCACAGTTTGAACCTATTCTTTGCTTGAGGCTCTGAGAGATTCTGTTAAGATGTAAGCATATTAGATAAAGGACATCATTTTGAGTCAATGTTCCTTACTGCTTTATTTGTAAAGAGTAGGGCTCTGGGGGAATGAAATTCAGGAAGGCTAAAGTTTGATTAGGGTAAAAGGAAATGAAGGCTGAGAATGACAGTCAAATCCCACTTGGTACTGCCCAAGAAGGATATATCTGGTTAGGAAACAACTAACTGAGGAGTCCTGAGTAAGTGGAGGGCAGGCTGAGGTCAGAGGGCTTGAAGTTAGGAAGGGAGAGAAGGGAATGAATGGGAAATGTTAAACACCAATTTTCCCTACCTCAGTTTTGGCCTTGGTTCATTCAATGGCCCTTTTTCCATGAGTCAAATTACAGAGACGTTGAACACTGTGTGGAACTCTGGCTTCAGGCCTCACTCTGCAAGTGCTTCTCTCAAACTTGATTAGCTCGGAATTCCATTAAGGGATCTTCTGCCCTCTGTCACATCTACATTACGTTGGCCTCTCCTACACTCTCCAAAAATCCCTGCCAAAGACTCCCTCTCCCCACACACCTGCCATGCTGGAAAACCAGGCCTCAAGCCTGAAGAGAAGCCAAGCATTCCTAAAATGTGAAATTCCTCTCTGAAGGAAATTCTCTAAAGGAGTCCCTTCAATCAAGCACCCTCTTTTCCATTCCCCAGCACACACACACACGCGCACACACACACACACACACAATTTTTTCCATACAACATTTAAGGAGAAAAGCAAATAACTGTTGTTTGCATAGTTCTAGAAATCCTGGTGACCTCATTGTGGCCGATTTATTAATTGTTTGGGGGTGTGAAATTCAAGGTCATGTTAAGTGTGAATCTTTGGGACTATTTCTATTGCTGTCTCAAATGGTTTTCAGACTCTTCTGTTCATAGATTCAAGTCAGGTATTTCCTCCTAAGATCCCGACCCTGATTCACTGCACCACTCACGTTCTGCATTTAAAAGACATTTCCCTATGACACTAAAATGTTTGATGTTATTAAAATCATGCTATTGATATTCATATCAATTATGTCTTGAGTGTGATGCTTAGTATATCTATTAATAAAACTTGGATTTCCTCTTGTTTGGGCTTCTGCAAAAATAATTTATAGAGACACAAATAGTAATATTAAAGCTATCAACCATAAAAGTCAATACTTGACAGCCTCACGTAATTTAAGAGTTACATACATACGAATTCAGATATCGTGCTTTCTAAATGTACGTACATTAGCTGCACACCAGAAATTCAGAGTTCAAGAAGCAGCGAGCTGTCAAATGATAGAGCGTTGATGTTTTGAAAATGAACTTTACAGCAAAGCAGGTAAATTGGCAAAGCTGGGTTAGTACAAAAAATACATATGCCTCTTCGTTCCACTAAACTGTCCTTAGGTATATCCATTAACACTGTTTCTTTGTTGAACATTTCTTTTTGAAAAATGTTTTCATATTAGCTTTGCAGTGGGAATTTCCCAGAAAGGAGAAAAGTCTTGCTTACGATTTTGGAAGCTCATTTGCCAACAATACAAAGCATAATCTTCAATTAAAAAGTTCACAACTATATTAATTAGATGTATAATCATCTTGTCACTATATTTCTCAACTCCAAAATATTTTCACAGTAAAAAAGGATCAACAGAGAAGAATAATTTGCTATTTCAGGAAGTGGGTCTATTCAGAATGATCTGAATTTTTGGACCTGTTTGAGAATTCAAGTTCAGTTATTTGTAATGTAAGTTTCCCCACAACTTGCCATCCAATGGATACAAATGTAGGGGGAACAGAGATGTTACTTTGATTGCAATAACATTTGCTTCATTGACTTTTTTTTTGCTTCTTGTTTTTTTTTTAATTGAAGTATAGTTGATTTATAATGTTGTGTTAGTTTCCGGTGTACTGCAAAGTGATTCAGTTTTATTTATATATGTAAATATGTTATATGTATGTATTCTTTTTCAGATTCTTTTCCCTTATACATTATTATGAAATTTTGAGTATAGTTCCCTGTGCTATACAGTAGGTCCTTGTTGGTTATCTATTTTATATGTAGTAGTGTGTATATGTTAATCCCAAACTCCTAATTTATTCCTTCCCCCTTTCCCCTTGGGTAACCATAAGTTTGTTTTCTATGTCTGTGGGTCTCTTTCTGTTTTGTATATAAGTTTATTTGTATGATTTTTTTTTTAGATTCCACATATAAGTGATATCATATGGTATTTGTCTTTCTCTGTCTGGCTTATTTTACTTCGTATGATAATCTCTAGGTTCATCCATATTGCTTCAAGTTTCACTGACTTTTGCTACCCACTGTACTCAAAGTACAACCCAGTTATTTCTGCTAATCCCTTAGGATGTTTCAAATGAACCATGTCTTGTGTGTTTGTGTGTGTGTGTGTGTGTGTGTGTGTGTGTGTGTATTCTTCTGGTTTATGTCCACTATCCTCAACAAAACTACATTGTTTTCCACTTAGAAGTGGGGAAATGTCCTGCTTCCCCCAAACTGCATCATTTTTCCTCGCTTGGGCAAAAGCTTCAACATCTGCCACATTCCTTTCCCCCAGGACAGGCGAAAATCCCTTTCCTTCCCCTTCAGTGGAAAATCCTCATGATGGTTGATAAATGCAAGTGCCTCCTAGCAGCACCATGACAGTTTATTACTCATAATAAGTATATATTAATTCTTTTTAGGCAAATCTCACTACATATAAATAAATTAAGGACTGTTTAAGGGAAACAAGACCTTTCAATATGGATAAGAAGTGGCAGATAATCTGGCAATATCTACAAAAATTTCAAATGCACGCACCCTTAGTAATTCCACTTTGAGGAATACATATGAATATTTGTATTAGGATGTTTACTGCAGCATTGTTGAAAGAGGCTAAAAGCTGAAAGCAAATTGAATATCCATCAATAAAGTAATGGTTGAATAAATTACAGTATGTCTACCATTGGTAGTACAGTATGTACTACCATTTTTTATCTAAAATAAATGAATTAGATCTATTTTGACCCAGGGGTGTCTATGACATATTATTAAGTAAATGGGCAAGTGGCAAAGGATGGTGCATAGTACAATCATTGCTTCATAAAGACAAAACCATAGCATGGGTACATGTGTACGTATATATAGTTTAAGGAAATGGAAAATACTGGAAAGCAAATGGTATGGTATTAACACTGGCTGCCTCAAAAGGTAAACGTGGAGGTAGGTAAGGAGATACTTACATTAAAAACAAAATATTTGGGGCTTCCCTGGTGGCGCAGTGGTTGAGAGGCCGCCTGCCGATGCAGGGGACACGGGTTCGTGCCCTGGTCCGGGAAGATCCCACATGCCGCGGAGCAGCTGGGCCCGTGAGCCATGGCCGCTAAGCCTGCGCGTCCAGAGCCTGTGCTCCACAATGGGAAAGGCCACAACAGTGAGAGGCCCACGTACCGCAAAAAAAATCCCAAAAAACAAAATCTTTGGATTATTTCCCTAGTTGTGATGATCCCTTATTAATGTGTAATGAAAATATTTTAATGAAGGAAAATATGGAAAAAATCGATTGAAAAGAAGAAGCAAGTTCAGTAGAGTGCTACCTTCAAGGGTAAGAAATAGACATTACGTAATTATGGTAATCAATTCAAAAATATAGATATATATTGAGTGCCTATAATATGTTCAACCTGTTGCTCAGTATTGTGAGAAATATAAAAGAAAAGTAAGTCATGTTTCTTGCTCTTAAAAACCCAGCGGATCTACTAAGGGAAAAAATACACACATTATTCTTATCTTAAAGCCACTCCTTTGTTCGAGACTGGTGCATATAATTTATGTGTGCTGGTTAACAGGAAGGAGGTGAACTGGGACTGGATTAGCTAGAATAGAGTTTGTGGGTGTAGCTGAGGTTGCCGATGCCCCGCCCCCATCTCCTGGTTTTACCGCAGCAGTGCAAGCCAGCTCAGCTTCCAAATGCCGGGATCTGCATCCCTTGGTCTGAGAGCTTTCTCTGACTCCCAGAACTTGCTCTGCCCACACACAAGGCAGACCAGAAGTACCAGGGAATTAACACCCAAGGACTGATGGCAGTTGGTGTATAAATTCTCCAGCTCCTTTGCCCCTCAGGCCACCTACAACTCAGCCTTCACATTCTGCTTGTTCAGAGCCCAAGGACCAGCCAGAGGTGCAGGCCTAAGATTATCTCGGGTCTTTTGTGAGCATGCATCCTGACCCTGGGCATGCAAGTTGCATTCTGAATTCCCCAGTATACATAGTAGCCATTCAAATCCTTGTTTCCCTGAGAATCTGCTTTCTCAGTCTTCTTCCCAGAGGTTTTGGTCTGTTTTCCGCTTGTCCCATCTTCTGTCCCTTGCCCTTGCCCTGGGCAGCTATAGGCAGTATATCTTTAAATGTTTTCAATAGATGACACTTAGCTGCTCTAGCCCAAGGATGTGGGGGCAAACAAAGATCTGTCTCTCAGGGAAACACTGGACTGGTCAAAAGACACAACCAAAATTGTTTGAGAACAAGATCTATATCACACCAGAAAATCACACCAGGAACATGGGCCACTGTCCCCACAGTCAATGCTGAGCTGGGGAAAGGGGGATGCTAGGCAAGTAAGAAAAAATACCATAATATTTTCTTACCAAAATCTAGCAGCATCTGTCTTCATTAAGCACTTCCCTAGTTGCTGTAAGATTTTGATTAGATTTCAGAGTTCCAACATAATTGATTCTGCTGGGTTTTGCCAGTTTAATGGTTGCTTCAGCAGAGGAACCAATTCTTGGAAATCCCTAATCTACCATTTCTGTGACATCATCTCTGCAACTCTTTATATATATATATATATATATATATATATATATATATATCAGGTTCTTATTAGTAATCAATTTTATACACATCAGTGTATACATGTCAACTCTTTCTTGCACAAATTAAGACATTAATTTTCTCCCCAAAGGAAATTCAAGGTCCTATTAGTCACTATATCCCTTTCTGGTGATGTTAGTTTCTCTTCTAGATCAGTAAAAAGTCCACTGGGGTATTTAATATCTTAAGACTAAATTGCAAAAGTTAACTATTACTACCATTTTTTATCTAAAGTAGTAGAAGGGGAGAGAATGATAAAAACACACAAGTATATAAATCAAGCAAGAAACAAGATATGCACAGTGCACAAAATATGCTACAGTTCTTCTTTCTATAATTGGACACTAAGCTCTAGCAGAAATTGAAGTTCCTTTGTCCACTACTTATTCCACGTTCCTTTACCCTTAGCCTTCACCTCAGATGGTCAAATTTCTTTAGCTGGCTGAATGACTCAAACGTTCATTGTAAGGAATCTGAGCCCTTAGTGGTTCAACCCATAGTAATTCTGCATTAATTGGGTCATCTTCAATTAACTTTATTTTTCTTACATGTGAATAGTTCTTTTATTACTCAAATATTTCCATACAATTATGATTATTAAAACAAATAATTATGTAAAAACATTGCTGAATTACTAACAGTTTTCTGTCAATATGTATTTTCTCAATCAATGAATACTGAGAATGCAACTAATATTGTTTGTACTCTGTGAGCCCCTGTGAACTTCCTGGAGTTATGAAAATGTTCGCTATCATGATTTGGGTGTTGGCTATATGGGTGTATACATTTCAATTAACTTTATGACTGGGAATGGAGGCACATGGAATCCCCTGAGTTCTACACATAGTTCTCTCTGCCCGCATTATGTAGAGTAATCCAGTTTGTTAATCAGAATTAAGCACCCTGTCTAGTAGAGTAACCCCCTTCTTTGCCTGTGGTAAGTTTATTGACCTGAGGAACCCAACAAGATCAGGTAGCAGTCTCAGCTTCCCATTCAACAGAACTATTGCTACGTCCCCTGGTGGAAACATTTACCCCTTTGGGAATCAATACGTCTTAACAAGCAGAGGACATAGTTTGAGGGATTTTTAACAAACTCTGGGGAATGGACTATAGGTAGAATAGTGAGCGAGGTCACTCTCAACTTCACCCCTATACATTTTGGCTATGGGAAAATGGTACCAATACTGGTCATTGGTAGAAGGCATATGTCACATCCTTGAGGACAGTTCCCCAGCCTCATAGATATAATCTCCCACTGTAATAGGCACTATAGTCATATCTTCAGTAGGCTATTCAACCTTCTATGAGAGCAACTGCTTTTTGAGTAGGGGAGCACATGGCAAGAGGAGTGAATTTCATGGCCAAGAGGCCAAGCCACATTTCTTTTCCCCCCAAATTAGATATTTGATAGAAAGCAATTTTATGTGAAATAATTTGATAGTGAATAATTCATTATATAAATCTATGAATGATGGTGGTACTGGCAATAGTATCACAGGCAGGGATGGCAATCTATATTCAGAATACATATATATTCCAAGAAGGACAAATTGCTGCTCTCTCCATGATGAAAGAGGTTGAAGGTAATCAGTCTCCCACCAGGCAGCTGGCTGAGCTCCCTTGCCTGCCCCCTCCACCTCGGGGGAATGATGTCATCAGGGCTCAGCACTGTTTCTAGTGTTGGCAGACAGGCCAATCAATAGTGATGGTAGCCAGAACAGCCCGAGGGAGACAAAGTCAATGCAGTCGAGCCCATGCCTAACCCCCATCCCTGCTGCCACAGCCACTTTGCACAATCTGTTACAAGGTAGCTTGGGAAAGAAGCTGACTAACATCCACAGGATGGCTATTTGGAGTGACCAGCTTTGCCTGAGAAAGTGAGAAAATTGATCAGATTTGCATGAGCAGATGGAAAGGAAGAGATGTTAGTTTAAGCAAAAGAATAATGACAGGGATAATCATAGTGTTTGGCAAAGCATGGAAAGCCCAGCCTGACTGGAGGCAAGTGTGTGCTATGATGAAGTTTTTGAGAGAAAAACCAAAAGGTTAGAAAGGAAGGGTGTGGTAAACTTCTATTAATAACACCAACACATAGTAGTACTAACATACATTTACCAAGTCCTTACTGTGTACTGTGCTGAGCACTCTATATGTATTATATTATTTAATCCTCAAAAATTTATGTGAGGTAAATACAATTTGCAATGGACTGAATGTTTTTGTCCCCCCGTCCCAGGTTCATATGTTGAAACCCTAATTCCAGTGTGATGGGGGTTTGAGGTGTGACCTTTGGTAAGTAATTAGATCAGGGTGGTGGAGCCTTCATGTATGGAATTAGTGCCCTTATAAGAAGAGGTCATAGAGCTACCTAGTGCTATTTCTACCCTGTGAGTATACAAGAAGTTGGCACTTTGTAACTGGGAAGAGGACCCTTTCTGGAACGCAACCATGCTGGCAATCTGATCTTGTACTTCTAGCCTCCAGAACTGTGAGAAATAAATTTCTGTTGTACGTCAGCCACCCAGTTTATGGCATTTTCTTATAGCATCCCAAACTGACTAAGACACTATTATTATGCCCATTTTAGAGAACAGTTTCACGAGGTTAAGTAAAAAGTTACAGAGCCCCCATTGGCAATGACACACAGAAGCCCACAGAAATTGTTTACCACTGGGCTATACTGCCTTGCTATTCAAGCTGAGTAGTATGGACTCTAATGTTAGATGAAGGGGCATGATTGGGGAGGTGTGAGCAAAAAGAAAGCTTTGAGAAAATTAATCTAGCAACATCATGCAGAATAGACTAGTTTCTTTCTCTATTGGGGAATGATTAAGAGGAAGTAAGATGGGAAAGATTTGGGCCTTGAAGATAGTCCCAGGTCTGTCTCATAATAACCTATGGCCTGCAAAATTCTTAACTTTATGTTCCTCTATTTCCTCATAATAAGACTGTTTTAAAGAATTAACGAGATCAAGTGTATTATGCTTGGTACCTGATACAGAGTTAATACTCCCTAAATGTTGATCCTCTTCTTTCCATCCCCTTTTTTCTCCCCAGTAGTGAATATTGGAATAGGTTTCCAGAAGCTTTTCAAAATGGGACTCTCATTGTTCTAGAATTTGTTAAATGGGACTCTTTCAGAGAGTGGATAGCAGCTTGGACACATTCATTCAACAAGCATTTATTACTAGTTTTGTGCCTTTCTCAATACTGGGCTCTAGAGGAATAAACACCAATGCGGTATGGTCTTTGGACAGTGCATAGATAAGTCTAAGCCAGTGAGATAAGGGCCACAGGAGAGTCTGTAGCAGGAAACAAAGGAAGACTGTTAGGGGAGTGTAGGAGTCTATGATCAGTTCCCACAATGGAAATCAGTTTCCATTGATTATTTAAAGTTCAGAAAAATGACAGTATCACTTCTATAGAGCCTTACATCATCCTATTTTTTAAAAAAGTTAACAAATAATCTCTCCTCTCCTCCTCATAAAGAAGAGGATGATTGGAGAAATGAAGATCATTGGCTAAAAAGGTGGTAATATCAAGTTTCTCTATTGGCAGCTAAGAAAGTAGCTGGTACAAGACAAAAAGCTCAACAAGGGGCCTATTTATTTTTCCCAACAGTTCCAATGGTGAATAACTGGGGAGGAGGGGATGAAGAATAAAAAAGAGAACTTCAACACTCTTTGAATGTTAATGGAAAAAAATAATTTGGTTGAGAAGGAGAGAACTTAACACTTAGAGAGAAAATAGGAAGATACTTCCTTTTCTCCTTTTGAGAGCATGAATGGGGAAAAACAGGTCAGGAACAAGGATGGAGTTGATAACTTCCCTGTGAGAGGTTCAACTTACCAGGTTTTCTCCAAAAAAACTGTTGAAAAAATCATGACATAGCACTGAATTTTAAGTTGTCCCCATCTTAAATCAATCCGTCCCCCCATTCCTTCAGTAAAATGTATCCCACCCTTCTGGCCTTGTGTGGAGACATAGTAACAAACAGAAGCACAGGGTGTCAAAGGCAAGTGTGGCTGGTCCCATTGCAAACTGGCCCTGGCTTTCCTGAAGAAACAGCTCTGAGAAAATGAGCTTAGGGAGTTCAGATGTTGAGCCAGCAGTCACAGAGCCTCCAGGGAGGAGCGATTAGGTTTGCACTGTGGGCTGGCCAACTGGAACGGAAATGACATGAAACTTCCTCTTACCCCAGAAGAAGATGAACTTTGAAAGTTGAAGAGGCAACTCTGAAGAGGGTATTAAATCTTATGCTTCATCTTTGATATTATATTTATAACGAGATTCATCCATTGTTTTGTTTTCCTCTCTAAAAAGAATGTCTGTGCACTGTCCCTGCTTCATTAACTTCCCTCAGAAGAATGTCATTTCTACTTCTATGACAATCCGGGTGACCAAGTCTAGCTCCTAAACAAGGACTCTATATACTCAGCATTCCACGTACTCACACGACACAGAATACTCTATGCCAAGTTGTGCAAACCAGAAATGAAGATGTTTTAAATAAACCTCACCTGTTCACAGTTGACAGCCTTGTGCCCCATGGGAAATTCGAGCTAAGAACAGCGGTGACGTGGTGTAGCTGTTACTCAGCTTCCCAAAAGCTTCAGGGACTCACAGGAGTGTATTATCAGAGGTGACAGTTGTCTGTCCAGAATGAAGCATTTTCAAACAAGGGCAAATTGTAATGCACGTTCCCAACCTACTGAAAACCTACCTTGTTAAAAATTTCAATATTTTCTAAGGTTCAAATGACCTCACATGGGTATAATTGGCGGGGTACAAATGCATCTTGTGAAGTAGATGATACAATTTGATATTTCTCTTCACTCCTACACACAAGTAAAAGGAAAATTCACATGAACCATCTTTAAGTTCACAGTTTAAGGCCTGTGAACACTTGCCCAATATTAAACTAGAAAAAGTAATATATATAATATATAATGTATACACAATTTATTTGAATATATTCATTGTTAATGTACAATACATATTTATTATTGAAATAATCGGTTATTACACAGCCATATACAACTCTCCTTTCCCTTCCTCATCCACCCTCAACCCCTATCCCCGCACACTACAACCTATGCCCCAACCACTGGGTTATTTGTTTTTTCTTGAACTCATCTGTCACATTTTCAAGTCTTGTATCAGTAGTTCTTAACCTTTTCCTCAAAGCAACACATATAAGGAATGGCATCCCCATGTGCAAAAACACAACTCACATAGCCATGTCTAGATGTTGACAAACCCCAAAATTCTGCCAGAGAAGTAAAACAGTGTCATAAGTCAAAGCAGTCCAGATATTAACTAGAGGAAACAGGATGCTAGTGAGGCACGATTCCCTCTGAGCAAACTCTTGGGAGCTAAGTTCTCTCCCACTCAAAGCAAGGGAGTGAGAATGAATATTTATAGGGATAACCTTGGATTTTCTCTAATTTTAAAAATGTGAATCATTTTCAAACTTTGGTGCTTTATTATATTCGCCATGGACCACACAAATGCTGCCTTAGTCCTTCCTACTCTTGTATGCTAAAATGCTTACCCCCATATCACGACATCATCTAAGGTTCAATTTAAATACCACCTCCTCCAGGGAAGCAGATGCTATGTGCCTTAGCCAAATTCTGTGCCCAAGTACCACTCAAGTTTATAACTCTCTGTCTGAGGCCTTTCAATGGCTGCACAGGAATGGACTCAGCCCATATGTGGGACAGCTCGCAAGTACTGGAAACACCCCTGGGCAGAGCCCTCAAACAGTGATGGACAGGATTCGGTAAATAAATATCTCATCTTCCTTCCTTCTCAAGTAGAACAGCATTGAGGTGTATTCTTCACCATCTCCCAGGGGTCTCCAGTGGGACTGAGCCCCAATTGCCCATTACAAGTGACCTGCTTAGCACCCTCTTTGGCTTCCTGAGATCACCTCCCAAATAAACCCTGTGCTCAAATACTATTCTCAGTCTCTACTTCTCAGGGAATCTAACCCAAGATTTCTTGGAAATCCTTTTCCGGTGACCCCATAGAAAGTAACTCCTTCCCCTTCTGGGCTCCCTTAAGGTTTTGTTATAGGAGGGAAAGTGGCAAATGGAATATAAAAAAAGATACAGTGAATCACAGATATATCTGTCCCTCCCACTAGGCACTTGAAAATGAGAATTATGATTTCTCTATATATCCTCAAATCACTGAACACTGCACTTTGCACATTCTTAGTGCTTCATAAATATTTGTTAATTTGAATTAATATCAATAGAACTACAGCATCAAAGACAGCAATTCTTTTTTCTTTTTTGTTTAGTAGGAGATATCTGAAACTTCTGAAGGACTTTATTAAAGACAACAAAGAGGGACTTCCCTGGTGGCCCAGTGGTTAAAGACTCCACGCTTCCAATGAAGCGGGTGCGGGTTCAGTCCCTGGTCGGGGAACTAAGATCCCACATGCTGCACAGCATGGCATGACCAGAAAATAAACAAACAAAAAAAGACAACAAAGAAAAAAACAGGCATTAGGCACAAATCTTATATCTATAAAATAGAGGGATTCCAAAACTTACCATATCAAGCTTGCTCCCTAGATATATAAGGGCCACCCAAATTCAACTTACTCTCGAGATCAAACATTTCTATGGTAAGCTTGCAGTTGTGACATGAACTTAGAGTTCTCTTGCTCAGATTCTGTCCAAATCTGAGCCTACTTTCACATCTAGGATGTTATCCTGACGTGTACTAATTAGGATTTACATCTTAGCTGAAAGATAGCAATTCTTAACATTTTTTTTCCTACAATATTATGAAAGAACGATCATTGAGAAGAAGGTGAAGGTTTAGCATCAAAATGATAGTTAGCTAAAGTATGTGATGCAACTTCTTCTCAGATTCCTTTTAAAAATGTATAATAACTTAATAAAAGGGAAACATTATGGTTTCATGATAAACTAACTATGAGAATAAGATAGCACAATAAACCAGGGAGGAGTTTCCAACAGTGTGGAAGTAGGGAGAAACTTTCATCAATTTCATCAGATATGTGAGGATTAAGAAACGCAACCAAGGGCTTCCCTGGTGACACAGTGGTTAAGAATCCACCCGCCAGTGCAGGGGACACGGGTTCGAGCCCTGGCCCGGGAAGATCCCACATGCCGCAGAGCAACTAGGCCTGTGTGCCACAGCTACTGAGCCCACGTGCCACAGTTACTGAAGCCCACATGCCTAGAGCCTGTTCTCCACAACAAGAGAAACCACTGCAGTGAGAAGCCCGTACACCGCAGCGAGGAGTGGTCCCACTCGCCACAACTGGAGAAAGCCTGCGTGCAGCAAAGAAGACCCAACACAGCCAAAAATAAATAAATAAATAAATATTTTTAAAAAAGAAACACAATCAATAACCAAGGCATGCTCAAACTCTGAACAGAATTGCAGAGCTTGGAAGTGAATGGAAGGAGGTTAGGGCCACCATGCTTTCTGCCTTTAGCTCAAAGCACAAAGCTGCGGTAGGACAACAGCCAGTGTCACTCTCTTAACTATATAGGGACTATCTTTGGGTTTGGGGAAGGCATCATCCTCCCAACACCTTCTCCAGCCTCCTTTTATAGAGTTCCTTGTGCAATATGATGAGTGGTTCAAAGCAGTGAGGAGGATGAAAAAAGGACCAAGGAATCCTGAAATACCCTCTAGGGCAAAGCACGCTATGTGCAGACAGAGGCCGGGGTAGATTGGCATGAACCATCCTGGTCAAAAATAACTTCTATGGAATAAAGCATTGCATGATGGTCAAGAATGTAGACTGAAATCAGACAGATCTGAGGTAGAGTCCTACATCCTCTTACTACTCTTCCCGATTTTGAATTACTTAATTTAGCCAAACCTTAGTGTCCTTATAAGTAACATGGGATAAGAACAGTAGCTCTCTCATAGAGTCCTTATGAGGAATAATTAGATAATTAATGTAAAGATCTTAGAGAAGTGCCCAGTAGAGTAGCCAAGATTATTTCCTCCTGCTTCTCCTCTTCCTACTCCCCTCGTCCTCCTTCAACCCCATCATCACTCCCACATTCTGCAGAGTCAAAGAATGAGGCAATTGAAGAGGAAAAGTTTCCATTCCAGTTCAGCAGATCTATAAGAAATTAATGCTTACAGAGCAATGAATCTGGGGCTCAGGGTTATGCAAATCAAACTAGCATCTGGCTTTATAGCTGAGAAGGGAATTCTCTCAGCCTCCAAGAAGACAGTCAAAGTGAATGAGGGTGATAAAGCCCCTACCTGTTACAAACATGGGACCAGTATAGATTTCTCCTCATTTGGTATGATTGGAAATAAAACAATTGAAAATGCAGAGCCTAGGAAATGTTCTGTCCTACTTATAAGAGAAGGGACAATTCAGAAAAAGGAACAAACTCAGTGAAATGTAATAAGCAAAAATTGAAAGAAAATTTTAGAAAATTTCTGCTCTGATCTCAACAAAATTCATAAAATTCTTTTTAATGTTAATCTAGAAGAGATTTATGATAAGAAAAATGCAGGATGAAATAAAAAGGAAACAAGTGTTGCATATGAAAAGTTTACAAGCTACTCAAAAGGAGTAATAGAATTAAAATCTACAATGGAGACAATAACTAGCAAAGTTGACTCAACAGAAAATTGAATCCACAATATAATGGAAAAATTCAGATATTCTGGCAGAACACAAAGGGAAAGATATAAACAAATATGGTTGGAAGAAATAAGTACAGACATCAAGAAATAAAAGCCAAGGTCCAACATATAAATAAAAACTGCTCAGAACTGACAAGGTAATTCCCAGACTGGTAATGGAGATTTAATGGGCTTAGGAACATAGAGCTCACAGAGCATTGGACATTGTCTACTTCCCACTGCATATAACCACCTCTGTTCTTTCTCCTGCCACATGCTCTCTATTGCTGTGTTACAATGGTTAAATACGTATATAAAAAATACATAAAGTGTCTCACACATAGGAATATAAAAAATCATAATGCTTATTCTTCAGGTCCTACCTAAAATTATAAAGTTACCCCAGGTTACAATACACAATCCCCTCCACAGAGCTGGGGGCCCTGCTCAGAGTTCCTAACCCTTCACCTACTCTGCATGGGTGAGAAGACTGAGAAGAGAAGAAAGATCTACAGGCCTGTGGGGTTGCCCTGCCTGCTGTCTCTAGCCCTGGGCTGAAGCAGATTTCCTGTGTTACTGCTGCAGATCCTACCTGTGGCTGGCATACTCAGTCCGCACCACCCAGCTCAAATATGGCAGATGTAGTGGCTGCATCCAACCTTAGTTATGTCTGGCTTTCTCTTTGATTGTATTACTATTTGGAGCAGTGATTATCAAACTTGAGCATGTACCTGCATCACCTGGAGGGCTTGTAAAAACAAAGGTCATTGAGTCAGAGGGTCTGGGGTAGGGCCTGAGAATATGCATTTCTAAACATGTCCCAGGGAATGTTAATGCTGCTAATCTGGGTGCCGCACTTTGATAACCACTGGTTCTAGAGGAGGGGTTGGTAAATGTTTTCTGTACAGGGCCAAATAGTAAATACTACAGGCTTACAGGCCATACATTCCCTGTCACTCTACTACTGTAGCTTAAAAACAACCATAAACAATACATAAACAAATGGGCACAGTTCCAATAGAACTTTATTTACAAAATGAGGGGGTTGGACTGTGGGTTCTAATTTGCCACCCGCTGGGCCACTGCTTGATCTAGAATACAACAAGAGATTCTGAGACCCTTCTTGGAACTCAATATGTAATGACCAGGTAGAGGAGGATGATCTGCAAAGGAAACAAGAAAGGGCCAATGATGTAAGAAGAAAATCAGGAGTATTGTATCACGGAAGCCAAAGAAAAAGGGATTGGTCAATGTAGCAAATGCTCCTGCAATCAGTAAGCTGAGACTGAAAACTTCTATTGGATGCTGTGAGTCAGAATAAAGCTTTAACTTCACTGCGAGGGCTGTTTTAGGGAAGGGATTGGGCAGAACTCAAACTAGAGAGGATGAAGGAGTTAGTTGGAATATGAAAAACGCAAGGTGGGAGAATGTTGTCCCATCTCTGATCTCTGAAGTATGAGACATATGGTAGATTACAAATGGCCACAATTTCTCTGCTACTCCTCCCATTGAGAGGTGGAGTCTAATTTCTCTGCCTTTGAATCTGGGTGGGCTTTAGTGACTTGCTTGGCCAACAGAATATAGTTTGTTATGTTCTGGGCTGAACTGTAAGAAGCCTTGTGGCTTCTGCCTCAATCTCACGGAATACTCACTCTGGAGAAAGTTATGGACTATGTAACAAAACTGTCTACTCTGTGACTACCATGCTGTGAGGATGTGATAGAATTTGAGGAGCTAGAGATGCCAAGAAACACTGAGACACCAGAAATGTGAGTGAAGTAACCATCTTGGAAGTGGAGGCTCCAGCCTTAGATGCCCCAGCTGATGCCACGTAGATTAGAGAAAAAAATCCCAACTAAGCCCTCCCTGAACTCCAGATCTACAATATCTTGAGCAAAATAAAATGGTGTCTTAGAGTTGAAGGTTCAATATGGCAGAGGAGAAGAACATGAGCTCACTCCCTCTTGCGACAGCACCGGAATCACAACTAACTGCTGAACAATCATCGACAGGAAGATACTGGAACCCACAAAAAAAGATACCCCAAAGGAGAAGCCACAATGAGACGGTAGGAGGGGTGCAATCACAATAAAATCAAATCCCATAACCGCTGTGGGGGGGGGTGAGTGACTCACAAACTGGAGAACAATTATAGCACAGAAGTCCAGGGTCTGGCAACAGGAGGAGGAATTCCCAGAGGATCAGACTTTGAAGGCTAGTGGGATTTGACTACAGGACTTCAGCAGGACTGGGGGAAACAGAGACTCCACTCTTGGAGGGCACACACAAAGTAGTGTGTGCATCGGGACCCAGAGGAAAGGAGCAGTGACCCCATAGGAGACTGAACCAGACACACCAGCTAGTGCTGGAGGATCTGCAGAGGTGGCGGGTGGCTGTGGCTCACCACGGGGACAAGGACACAGGCAGCAGAAGCTCTGGGAAGTACTCCTTGGCATGAGCCCTCCCGGAGTCCACCATTAGCCCCACCAAAGTGCCTGTAGCCTCCAGTGCTGGGTCTCCTCAGGCCAAACAACCAACAGGGAGGGAACTCAGCCCCACCTATCAGCAGACAAGCAGATTTAAGTTTCACTGAGCTCTGCCCACCAGAGCAACACCCAGCTAGCTCTACACACCACCAGTCCCTCCCATCAGGAAGCTTGTACAAGCCTCTTAGATAGCCTCATCCACCAGAGGGCAGACAGCAGAAGCAAGAAGAACTACAATCCTGCAGCCTGTGGAACGAAAACCACATTCACAGAAAGACAGACAAGATGAAAAGGCAGAGGACTATGTACCAGATGAAGGAACAAGATAAAACCCCAGAAAAACAACTAAATGAAGTGGAGATAGGAAACCTTCTAGAAAAAGAATTCAGAATAATGACAGGGAAGATGACCCAGGACCCCGGGAAAAAAATGGAGGCAAAGATCGAGAAGATGCAAAAAAATGTTAACAAAGACCTAGAAGAATTAAAGAACGAGCACCTAGAAGAATCAAAGAATAAACAAACATAGATGAACAATTCAATAACTGAAATGAAAACTACACTAGAAGGAATCAATAGCAGAATAACTGAGACAGAAGAATGGATACGTGACCTGGAAGACAGAATGGTGGAATTCACTGCTGTAGAACAGAATAAAGAAAAAAGAATGAAAAGAAATGAAGACAGCATAAGAGACTTCTGGGACAACATTAAATGCACCAACACTTGCATCATAGGGGTCCCAGAAGGAGAAGAGAGAAAGAAAGTACCCAAGAAAATATTTGAAGAAATTATAGTTGAAAACTTCCCTAACACGTGGGAAAGGAAATAGCCACCCAAGTCCAGGAAGTGCAGAGTCCCAGGCAGGATAAACCCAAGGAGAAACACGCCAAAACACATAGTAATCAAAATGACAAAAATTAAAGAAAAAGTATTAAAAGCAACAAGGGAAAAATGACAAATAACATACAAGGGAATTCTCTAAGGTTAACAGCTGATTTCTCAGCAGAAACTCTACAAGCCAGAAGGGAGCGGCACGATATATTTAAAGTGATGAAAGGGAAGAACCTACAACCAAGATTACTCTACCCAGCAAGGATCTCATTCAGATTCTACAGAGAAATCAAAAGCTTTACAGACAAGCAAAAGCTGAGAGAATTCAGCACCACCAAACCAGCTCTACAATAAATGCTAAAGGAACTTCTCTAAGTGGGAAACACAAGAGAAGAAAAGGACCTACAAAAGCAAAACCCAAAACAATTAAGAAAATGGTAATAGGAACATACATATCGATAATTACCTTAAATTTAAATGGATTAAATACTCCAACCAGAAGACACAGACTGGCTGAATGGATACAAAAACAAGACCTGTATATATGCTGTCTACAAGAGACCCACTTCAGACCTAGGGACACATACAGATTGAAAGTGAGGGGATGGAAAAAGATATTCCATGAAAATGGAAATCAAAAGAAATCTGGAGTAGCAATTCTGATATCAGACAAACTAGACTTTCAAATAAAGACTATTACAAGAGACAAAGAAGGACACTACATAATGATTAAGGGATCAAACCAGGAGGAAGATATAACAATTGTAAATATTTATGCACCCAACATAGGAGCACCTCAATACATAAAGCAAATGCTAACAGCCATTAAAGGGGAAATTGACAGTAACACAATCAGAGTAAGGAACTTTAACACCCCACTTTCACCAATGGAGAGATCAATCAAAATGAAAATAAATAAGAAAATACAAGCTTTAAATGATACATTAAACAAGATGGACTTAATTGACAATTATAGGACATTCCATCCAAAAACAACAGAATATACTTTCTTCTCAAGTGCTCATGGAACATTCTCCAGGATAGATCATACCTTGGGTCACAAATCAAGCCTTGGTAAATTTAAGAAAATTGAAATGGTATCAAGTATCTTTTTTGACCACATCGCTGTGAGACTTGATATCAATTACAGGAAAAAAACTGTAAAAAATACAAACACATGGAGGCTAAATAATATGCTACTAAATAACCAAGACATTACTGAAGAAACCAAAGAGGAAATCAAAAAAAAACCCAGAGACAAATGACAATGAAAACATGACAATCCAAAACCTATGGGATGCAGCAAAAGCGGTTCTAAGAGGGAAGTTTATAGCAATACAATCCCAACTCAAGAAACAAGAAAAATCTCAAATAAACAATCTAACCTTACACCTAAAGGAATTAGAGAAAGAAGAACAAACAAAATCCAAAGTAAGAAGATGGAAAGAAATCATAAAGATCAGAGCAGAAATAAATGAAGTAGAAACAAAGAAAACAACAGCAAAGATCAATAAAACTAAAAGCTGGTTCTTTGAGAAGATAAAACAAAATTGATAAACCTTTAGCCAGACTCATCAAGAAAAAGAGGGAAAAGACTCAAATCAATAAAATTAGAAAAGAAAAAGGAGAAGTTACAGTAGACACTGCAGAAATACAAAGCATCCTAAGAGACTACTACAAGCAACTCTACGCCAATAAAAGGGACAAACTAGAAGAAATGGACAAATTCTTAGAAAGGTATAACCTTTCAAGACTGAACCAGGAAAAAATAGAAAATATGAACAAACCAATCACAAGTAATGACATTGAAACTGTGATTAAAAATCTCCCAACAAATAAAAGTCCAGGACCAGATGGCTTCACAAGTGAATTCTATCAAACATTTAGAGAAGAGCTAACTCCCATCCTTCTCAAACTCTTCCCAAAAATGGCAGAGGAAGGAACACTCCCAAACTCATTCTACGAGGCCAGCATCACCCTGATACCAAAACCAGACAATGATACCACAAAAAAAGAAACTTACAGACCAATATCATTTATGAATATAGATGCAAAAATCCTCAACAAAACCCTAGCTGACAGAATCCAACAACACATTAAAAGCATTATACACCACAATCAAGTGGGATTTATCCCAGGGATGCAAGGATTCTTCAATATATGCAAATAAATCAATGTGATACACCATATTAACAAACTGAAGAATAAAAGCCATATGCTCATCTCAGTAGATGCAGAAAAAGCTTTTGACAAAATTCAACACACATTTATGATAAAAACTCTCCAGAAAGTGGGCATAGAGGGAACCTACCTCAAATAATAAAGGCCATATAAGACAAACCCACAGCAAACATCATCCTCAATGGTGAAAAACTGAAAGCATTTCCTCTAAGGTCAGGAACAAGACAAGGATGTCCACTCTCACCAGTATTATTCAACATAGTTTTGGAAGACTTAGCCATGGCAATCAGAGAAGAAAAAGAAATAAAAGGAATCCAAATTGGAAAAGAAGTACAACTGTCACTGTTTGCTGATGACATGATACTATACATAGATAATCCTAAAGATGCCAGTAGAAAACTACTAGAGCTAATCAATGAATTTGGTAAATTTGTAGGATACAAAATTAATGCACAGAAATCTCTTGCATTCCTATACACTAACAATGAATGATCAGAAAGAGAAATTAAGGAAACAATCCCATTTACCATTGCAACAAAAAGAATAAAATGCCTAGGAATAAACCCACCTAAGGAGGTAAAAGACCTGTACTCAGAAAACTATAAGACACTGATGAAAGAAATCAAAGATGACACAAACAAATGGAGAGATATACCATGTTCTTGGATTGGAAGAATTAATACTGTGAAAATGACTATACTACCCAAAGCAATCTACAGATTCAATGCAATCCCTATCAAATTACCATTGGCATTTTTTACAGAACTAGAACAAAAAAATCTTAAAATTTGTATGGAAACACAAAAGACCCTGAATAGCCAAAGCAATCTTGAGAACGAAAAAAGGAACTGGAGGAATCAGGCTCCCTGACTTCAGACTATACTGCAAAGCTACAGTTATCAAGACGGTATGGTACTGGCACAAAAACAGAAAGATAGATCAATGGAACAGGATAAAAGCCCAGAGATAAACCCATGCACATATGGTCACCTTATCTTTGATAAAGGTGGCAGGAATGTACAGTGGAGAAAGGACAGCCTCTTCAATAAGTGGTGCTGGGAAAACTGGACAGGTACATGTAAAAGTATGAGATTAGATCACTCCCTAACACCATACACAAAAATAAGCTCAAAATGGATTAAAGACCTAAATGTAAGGCCAGAAACTATCAAACTCTTAGAGGAAAACATAGGCAGAACACTCTATGACATAAATCACAGCAAGATCCTTTCTGACCCACCTCCTAGAGTAATGGAAATAAAAACAAAAATAAACAAATGGGACCTAATGAAACTTAAAAGCTTTTGCACAGCAAAGGAAACCATAAACAAGACAAAAAGACAACCCTCAGAATGGGAGAAAATATTTGCAAATGAAGCAACCGACAAAGGATTAATCTCCAAAATTTACAAGCAGCTCATGCAGCTCAATAACAAAAAAACAAACAGCCCAATCCAAAAATGGGCAGAAGACCTAAATAGACATTTCTCCAAAGAAGATATACAGACTGCCAACAAACACATGAAAGAATGCTCAACATCATTAATCATTAGAGAAATGCAAATCAAAACTACAATGAGATATCATCTCACACAAGTCAGAATGGCCATCATCAAAAAATCTAGAAACAATAAATGCTGGAGAGGGTGTGGAGAAAAGGGAACCCTCTTACACTGCTGGTGGGAATGTGAATTGGTTCAGCCACTATGGAGAACAGTATGGAGGTTCCTTAAAAAACTACAAATAGAACTACCATATGACCCAGCAATCCCACTACTGGGCATATACCCTGAGAAAACCGAAATTCAAAAAGAGTCATGTACCAAAATGTTCACTGCAGCTCTATTTACAATAGCCCGGAGATGGAAACAACCTAAGTGCCCATCATCGGATGAATGGATAAAGAAGATGTGGCACATATATACAATGGAATATTACTCAGCCATAAAAAGAAACGAAATTGAGCTATTTGTAATGAGGTGGATAGACCTAGAGTCTGTCATACAGAGTGAAGTAAGTCAGAAAGAAAAAGACAAATACCGTATGCTAACACATATATATGGAATTTAAGAAAAAAAAAATGTCATGAAGAACCTAGGGGTAAGGCAGGAATAAAGACGCAGACCTCCTAGAGAACGGACTTGAGGTTATGGGGAGGGGGAAGGGTGAGCTGTGACAGGGCGAGAGAGAGTCATGGACATATACACACTAACAAACGTAGTAAGGTAGATAGCTAGTGGGAAGCAGCCGCATGGCACAGGGATATTGGCTCGGTGCTTTGTGACCGCCTGGAGGGGTGGGATAGGGAGGGTGGGAGGGAGGGAGACGCAAGAGGGAAGAGATATGGGAACATATGTATATGTATAACTGATTCACTTTGTTATAAAGCAGAAACTAACACACCATTGTAAAGCAATTATACCCCAATAAAGATGTTAAAAAAAATAAATAAATTAAAAAAAATAGATTAAGGATCTAAATATAAGACCAGACACTATAAAACTCTTAGAGGAAAACATAGGAAGAACACACTTTGACATAAATCACAGCAAGATCTTTTTTGAACCACCTCCTAGAGTAATGGACATAAAAACAAAAATAAGCAAATGGGACCTAATGAAGCTTAAAAGCTTTTGCACAAGCAAAGGAAACTATAAACAAGATGAAAAGACAACCCTTAGAATGGGAGAAAATATTTGCAAACAAATCAACAAAGGATTAATCTCCAAAATATATAAACAGTTCATGCAGCTCAATATTAAAACATCAAACAACCCAATCCAAAAATGGGCAGAAGACCTAAATAGACATTTCTCCAAAGACATACAGATGGCCAAGAGGCACATGAAAAGCTGCTCAACATCACTAATTATTAGAGAAATGCAAATCAAAACTACAATGAGATATCACCTCACACCGGTTAGAATGGGCATCACCAGAAAATCTACAAACAACAAATGCTGGAGAGGGTGTAGAGAAAAGGGAACCCTCTTGCACTGTTAGTGGGAATGTAAATTGATATGGCCACTATGGAGAACAGTATGGAGGTTCCTTAAAAAACTAAAAATAGAACTACCATATGACCCAGCAATCCCACTGCTGGGCATATACCAAGAGAAAACCATAATTCAAAAAGACACATGCACCCCCAATGTTCATTGCAGCACTATTTACAATAGCCAGGTCATGGAAGCGACCTAAATTCCCATCAACAGACGAATGGATAAAGAAGATGTGGTACATACATACAATGGAATATTACTCAGCCATAAAAAGGAATGAAATTGATTCATTTGTAGAGACGTGGATGGACCTAGAGACTGTCATACAGAGTGAAGTATGTCAGAAATAGAAAAACAAATATCATATATTAACACATATATGTGGAATCTAGAAAAATGTTACAGATGAACTGGTTTGCAAGGCAAAAATAGAGACACAGATGTAGAGAACAAATGTATGGACACCAAGAGGGGAAAGCTGGTGGGAGGGGGTGGTGGGATGAATTGGGAGATTGGGATTGACATATATACACTAATATGTATAAAATAGATAACTAATAATAACTTGCTGTATAAAATAATAATAAAATAAAATTCAAAAGTAAATGGTGTTTTAAAGTCTTAAGTTTTGATAGTTTGTGATGCTGTAAGAGATAACTGGAAAAGAAATATGGAAGAACAACCATCACCATTCAGGTAGGCTGCAAGAGAGCCCTTAGGAGATAACCATTTTTCAGCTGGAGTCAGGAGGTAAGGAATTCTGTGACAAGGCTGAAGACAGAATGGATCTCTACAACGGTGAAACAGGAGTTCTGTGCTCGAAGGGAAAAGCTGGGTGTAAGGAGGGCAGCAGCAAATAAAGGGTCATGAGAGGGGAATACATTGCAATATGAATACATGGGCAGACAGGGTACCAGAAGAGTTTACTTTTTAGGTGGTGGCTTGGGATGACTAGATGGGGTTACTTCGTCAATTTAACTGACCTCAATAGCCCAGTCATAGGTGAAAACTTTGGGATATGGCCCTGTCCAAGTTCTAAGTTGCTCGTGCATTGATATAGCACAAGGAGTCTTATGTGAGACACTATTAGGATCTTAACTCTCAAGAATGGGGCAGCACATGGTTGGTAGATAACAAAAAAAAAAAGAGGTCAACTCAGAGTAATAGAAAACTCCTCCCAAATCCTGCATCTCAAATTTCGAATCTTCCCTCTGTCACTGGCTGATCTATAGTGCTCTCTCCAGAGGTGTTTGGCATTTGTGTGAAATTACACCACAGTATTTTTCTTCCTTTCTTTTTTTTTGAGTCAGCAAAAGGATCCAGAGACAACAGGACAAAGCGTGCTGCATTATTAATAGAAAAAGCATTTCCTATTTTATTAAGAGCACATGCACTCTTAAAGCTCCACCGAATGCTGTTTCACCAGGTGAAAGACTGAATAAACCACCCAGCTTTTCACCACTGCTGTGGGCTGGATTTCCAGACTAGTCTTGCTAAATGTGAAATTAACAGGAACACGGTTTCCAGAGCCATTCCAACTTGTGTCCAAATTGCACAAAGGACGTCTCAGGAACTCTGTGGTGATGAAGAACATATCTAATAGCAGGGCAGTCCCTGGTTCCACTTGAGGAACCCAATATACGAAAGTGTGGAATCAGAATGCAGTCTTTCAACTCTCCCATTTGTCATGAAAGTATAAACTAGAGAACTGAGTCAATAATCAATGACACTGGGCTTCCCTGGTGGCGCAGTGTTTGGGAGTCTGCCTGCCAATGCAGGGGACACGGGTTCGAGCCCTGGTCCGGGAAGATCCCACATGCCGTGGAGCAACTAAGCCCATGCGCCACAACTACTGAGTCTGCGCTCTCGAGCCTGCAAGCCACACTACTGAAGCCCGCACACCTAGAGCCCGTGCCGCGCATCAAGAGAAGCCACTGCAACAAGAAGCCTGCGCACCGCAACTAAGAGTAGCCCCTGCTCACTGCAACTAGAGAAAGCCCGCACGCAGCAACAAAGACCCAACTTAGCCAAAAATAAATAAATAAATAGATTTATTTTTTAAAAAAACAATAACACCATTAGAACCATTTTATAGTTAGGATAAACAAGACAGCTCTATGGGAGCAGATATTGCAAGTAGGGAGGTTGGAAATGAAACCAAATTCCAGGTGTTGTTTGTTGCCATGGGGGGGAAAATCTTGTGACTAGAGGAAGTTCCAAAGAAAAGGGCCAAGAACAATTTCTTCCTAACTCCTGGCTTTGAAAGCAGATGAATTTAACAATTAAATGCCAACTGACTCACCCAAGTTAATAAATACACTGGTATTTAATTTCTAGGAATATTCCCCCATGAAAAGGTCTCTGCTCACTGAAATCTTAACCTTTTGTTATGAGATATCGGACAGAAATTTTGTCTTTTGCTCTTCTTCTGAACATTACTTTAAGATTCTACACTCTAATTCCATCAGTCAGTTTAACAAGCCAAGAGGCTTTGGAAACAACTGGAGACAACATAACAGCAAAGAATAGGGTTCAAATTAGACCACATTTTCAGGTAGCTCACATACTTACAGTGTCAAACACAAGCACAGTCTGAGGCCCGGTTGCTAATTTATTTCTAACTGTAAGTTGAAAAAAATCATCATCGTCCTAGATGGAATATGCCAGGTTGCTATAGAAACGGACCCCTCTCCTACCTCGTATTTTACTCTTCACAGCTTTCCATGTGAAGCTGCACTGTGTCGCTTCTTTGACTGATGAAAGAGGCAGTTTCTACAATTCTTTTCTACCACTCATATTACCCCTTGCGAAGTCTATAGAGGTTGATATTTTCTCTTCCTTCTGGGTAAAAGGGAGATAATTCAACAGAGTAATTATAATAAACTATTTATCCCATTCAGGTTTACTGTCTCATCCTTGCTTTCTTTTCCTAGAGCATTAGAAATGCATCACTGTTTTGAGATCTCTTTAAAAATGCATGAAGGGAAGAGAACTGGCAGCACAGTTAAATGAATTTAATTCAGCCAGATTTTACATTATTAACTCACTTCCGAAGAGCTGAATGAGGGGAATGATGGAAGAAGAAAGTAGAACTAAAATTGGACCATTGATCCTGGCAGTCTTGGTGCCAAGCAGACGTGGGAAACAAGCTAGGAAAACTGTAAATGTCTTTTGATACCAGTTAGAGATACAGAGCATTCATTTATTTTAATCAGTGTGAGATATGTATTAGGTGGACTGTCCCTCCCGACTCACTACCCAATGCACCCTGATCCCGACTTAACTGATGTCTGAGTTGGCAGCCTCACAGTCCAGCATTGTTTGAAATAACATATTAAAGCAACAGGATTTCCCTCTCCTCTGTTGTTAAAAAGTAACAGTGGGTGCCTAAAAACTAATAGAAGAGGACACTCAGCATTCAAATGATTACACTCATGCTCTGAGATTGAGATTCTGTCTTTGGAAGGAAGAAGAAGTCAATGTACATAATAAAGTATTCAGGCAATGAAAAAAGTTCTGAATGCATGTGCTTTACAGTTGTTCCATGGATAAAACAGCAGAGACGTTTATCCCCTTCAATCTCCATCTGAATACCAAATGCCGAAATACAGACCTTCCAGTATCAAAGACATAACTTCTATTTTATTTGGTCTTTGCTTTTAAAAATAGATTGCTTTCCTACAAGGATTAACACCTGTCTGGCTTCTAATGCACTACTCACTTGATAAGTGATTCAGTCTGTTTATTGTAAATGATTAAGAAGCCAGGTGACCAACATTTTTAAAAAGTCACTGAAATGAGACTTTTAAAATGTGAATGTGTGCTAGTCATTCGGAACATTCACAAATAGCTTGCTCTCCTTCTGGCATATGATGTGATTATACTTTCCGCCCCCGTTTGAAATCAGGTAAGGCTGTATGACTTGCTTTGGTCAATGAAACAGTGTTAGAGTGATATTTGTGTGTGGAAGCTTTAAGAGTCAGAATGTGATTCACCACGTTTCTTTTCCCTGCTGCAGTGATAATGCAAGCAGTGATGAGATGGAATCTCCTTAAGCCTACAACAATGAGATTCCTCGAGATGACTTGTATTGGACAAACAATAAGAATGTAAAACAAACTTGTCTTGTATAAATCTCTTGAAATCTGGGGATTGATTGTTACTGCAGCAGTACTTAGCCTGTCCTGACCCATGTTTCCATTAAAATGCTCATAAAAGAGCAAAATAAGATACAGAGCCGTAACAATGAAAATGTGAGTAATACCTAATTATTGGCTGAATCCTACAAGGAATTTCCACGAAATGCAGTGGAGATGATACTAAATTTAGAAAAACATTATGGCTCGCTCCTCTGAAATAACAGTAGAGTTTGAAGGACAGAATATTGGTTGGGCCTTTGACCCACCCTCACTGTCTTCCCCTAGAGATTACAAGGTCTGTGGGAAAAGTACACCTAGGCAGCCACTGCAATTCTGCACTTCAACTTCTTCCTAAAGCAGATGGGGGTGAGTCTCTCCACCTCAGTTTCCATCAAAACCCTTCTTTTCATAGTCAGTCAGAGATGACCATCATGGCCACAGTTGAAGTAGTTTGATGCCAGGTTGTATGGTGGTTGATGACTAGAGCAGCCATCAAGAATAACTTTACTCAAGACAATGTGAACAATGTGTATGAAGAGACTGACTAAACTTTATTGACAGATTTTTAAATGACTCATGTAAATGAAGGAATGCATCATTTTGGATATAAATTCTAAATATCTTGAAGATTCTGCTTATTCCCAGGTGATTGTGTTGTTTCAACATAATTGCCAGTCAAATTCCAAATGGAATTTAATTTTGGAACCTAAAATAATTCTGAAGTTCGATTGGAAAGAAGTGAATAGATAAGAATATGGTTTTGAAAAAGGGTATTACAGGAATTGCCTACCAGATATTAAAATATATTGTAAACCTGTAATAATGATAACATTTTAATTCTGGCACAAGGATGGACAAATCGATTAATGCCACAGTAGAGACAGAAACAAGTGTACATGTGTGTACATGTATGTGTGAATTAATTCATCATAAAGGAAGAATTGATAATTAATAGAAAAATTAAGGACTATTCAATGACAGGGGCTGACAAAATTAACGTAGACATCCCTCTCATACTGTATAAAAAAATAAGTTCCTGGTTTGATCAAAGAATAAAATTTTAAAAATTATAAATACACTCACAGATACAAAGACAAGAGAGAGAAATAGGTGGGTAAAGACATTCTAAGCTTAGAGATTATTGTGGAAAATCAGAAAAGAATGATAGTTTTGACTATGTATAAAAAATAATTCTACAAAAGTTTGGCATAAATTAAATTAAATGAAAAGAAGCATGACAAAGATTTAACGATATTCATATATAGAGAAAATATACAATTGATTTTTAACAAGAATCCTATAGAATAATAAACAATTCACAAAAGAGAAAATAAAAATCACTAAAAAACATAAGAAATAAAACTACTCATAATCAAATAACTGCAAACTGAAATGAGATGCCATTAATACCTGTAAACTAAGCAAAAATTATAAAAGATAAGCTACTTAATTCTGACAATAGTGAAATTTGCATATAATATGATTGCAAAAAATTATACATATGCACATATATTTGCATATCTATATGCATGTTTAACATTAATACTTACATAGACATATTTAGAAAAAGACTGGAAGTAAATATATCCAAATACTAACTGTAATTATTTCTGGGTGGTGAGATTATAGTGGAGATTATTTTCTTTTTGATTCTTTTTTAAATTATTTTTTCTTGACCTTTTTCTTGTATTTTCTAAATATTCCACAATGAATATGAATTATTTTCATAATCAAGGAAAAATTTAAGTCACTTGAATCAAGGTGCAGAATCAAAGATTACCAAATGAGCTCTCGTGAAATTTCTTGATAGAAATGAGTTGCATATTAGTAACCCGCACCTGGTAGTCTGACTTAAATGTATACGTCCAGATAGAAATATAGACAGGACAAAATAATCTAATTCCAGGAAGAATTAAAAATAATCAGAACTCTCAGAGATGCCAGAAGCTCTGAACCGAGTTTATTGGTTTCATTATGATCTTTGAATTTCAGGTGCAGAAAGTTACATTCATCATACCTTTCAGTTCATGGTATAATCTTTGGTTTGTGCAAGGCTTCTCTTATTTTATTTACTTATTTATTCCCTATTCATCTCTTACTCATTTCCAGTACCCCGTCCTTCAGCAACTATTCTCTCGATGGTTCATTTAAGCTCTTATAAAATGTGGATCATTATTTTGTACTGATGAGATTGTAATTTATGAAACTGATACTTTGTCATCTATCTCTTTTGTTCTCACTTTTTTGACTTTGCACTCCTTTTAGGATTCATACATGTTCTGAATTCTTGCTTCTACTTGCTGTATAATACTCCATGATGAATATCCACTACATTTCTTTTCTCCAGTCTCCCAGTTAATGGACGTCCAAGTAGTGTCAACTCATTATGACTGCAATAAAGTAATTAACAACCTCATGTATTTCCCTCTATGGAGTTGTGTGAGGACTTATTACAGATTACTCCCAGATGAAGAACTGACAGGTCACAGGGTATTCATATTGCTGCTTAGCCTAAGGAGTACCAAATTGTTCTCCAACAGAGTGGCTGCTCTGGTCCTCACTCTCATGTGCAATATATCCCCACATTCCCAACAATACTTGACATTACCAAATTTCCTCAATTTTTTCCCAGTCAGGTGTAAGGTAGATTCTCATTATTGTTTTAATATTCATTTCTCTGATTACTCTTGATTTTGAGTACCTTCACATATGCTTGTTGGCTTTTCGAGTTTATCCTGTACATCTCTTATTCATATTTTTTCCCAATTTTCTATGAAGATTATCATCTCTTCTTGCTCATTTGCTGAAATTGCTTGTATATTCTAGATACTAATCCCATGTCAGTTTCAGGCAAATGCCGTCTCTCATTTTTAACCTGCTATCAACTTTGTCCATAGTGTCTCTAATTTTGGTGTCATTTTCCACGTGTTTGTGTTTTATAAGAAGTCCATTCCTGTCCCTAAGTCACAAAGATATTTGTGGCCAATATTTTCGTCACCCTCATCTAGCCCATATACCTCAAAGAACTAATAAAACTCCAAATGTCAGTAAATTCAATGAGGCACAATTAAAATATGGTACAGTAGCTCATGAATCACGTTTTCTGCCTGGTTTCCCAATCTCCGAACTAGATTCCATAGAGGTGGAGATGTCTCTTATGCAAAGCACCACTAGAGCTTCCAGGATGATCGCTGCTTCCTAGTTCTCTCTACATTCCATCTGTTCCAAGTATCTATTGCTGTGTAACAAACTACCCCAAACTTAGTGGTGTGAAACAAGCATTTTCTATGCTCATGGATTCTGTGGATCAAGGATTTGAAGAGGGCAGAGTGGGGATGAATTGTATCTGCTTAATGATATATGTGGCCTCAGCAGAAAAGACTTGAAGGCTGGGGATGATTTAACAGCTGGAGGCTGGAATCATATGAAGACTTGTTTACTCACGAGCCTGGCACCTGGGCTAGAATAACTCGAATACTGGGTGGAGTTGGAACTGTTGGTCAGAGAGCCCACAAGTAGCCTCTTTTTGTGGCTTGAGTTTTCTCAAAAATTGGCAGCCTGAGGATTGAATTTCTCAGATGGTATTTCAAAGATCCAAGAAAAACAGTGGAGGAAGCTATATGGCCTTTTATGACCTAGTCTTACCAATTCTGTTGTACTCTCTTGGATAATTCAAGGGACGTAGACTCCACTTCTTGGTTGGAAGAATGTCACTGATTTTGTGAACATGTTTTTAAAACCATTAACCATTCGCTTTACACCTAGTCCTGAAGTAATTCATTAAAGTTCAGCTTAGGTAATATTACCTTTCTCAACAAACTTCCAATGGCTTACTGCCTTATTGACTCATTGCTATCAGTTGAGGAGATATGCCCAAACTCCTCAAACCAAAGCCCTTTACAACTGGACCTCAATTCATCTTTCAGCCATTCTTCCTCACTACTTTCTGATATGTAGTCGTTAAACCCCAACTAAACTAGACTTCTAAATGCTGACTTCCTTATTCAATCCATACTTTCCAACCTCCCTACATATTTATTCCTCTGCCTGGAATATTCTCTCCACATAATTCTCAAACTCCTCCCTCTTTTTTCATGTCTATTTCAAAATTCAGACTTCATGAGGATTTTTTCATTACAGCACTCACTCATCACTTCCCTGCTCTCCATACACTCATATGCATGACACATCGGATTTCTCCAATACTGTGCCTGCCTGAGTTCAGGCTGCTGTAACAGAATACCCTAGATTGGGTAGCTTATAAACAACAGAAATTTATTTCTTATAGTTCTGGAGGTTGGGAAATTCAATATCAAGGTGCTGGCCAACTCAGTGTCCAGTAAGGGTCTGCTTTCTGACATGTAGATGGTTATCTTGTCCAGTAACCTGTCATGGCAGAAGAGGTAAGGGAGTCTCTGAGACCTCTTTTTTTTTGCCAATTATAACACTTTATTCATGCCATCATTTGGAGACTTCATCTAATTAGAATTTTATTTTTAAATTCTATACTTTTTAAAAATTTATTTTTTATTGAAGTATAGTTAATTTACAATGTTGTGTTAGTTTCTGGTGTACAGCAAAGTGATTCAGTTATACACACACACACACATATGTGTGTGTGTATATATATATATATATATTCTTTTTCATGATGGTTTATCATAGGATATTGAATATAGTTAGTTCCCTGTGCTATAGAGTAGGATCTTGTTGTTTACTCATTCTATATATAATAGTTTGCATCTGCTAATCCCAAACTCCCAATCCATCCTTCCCCCACCCCCTCTCCCCCTTGGCAACCACAAGTCTGTTCTCTAGGTCTGAGTCTGTTTCTGTTTCATAAATAAGTTCATTGATGTCATATTTTAGATTCCACATATAAGTGATATCAATGGTATTTGTCTTTCTGTTTCTGAATTACTTCACTTAGTATGATAATCTCTAGGTCCATCCATGTTGTTGCAAATGGCATTATTTCATTCTTTTTTATGGATGAGTAATATTCCATTGTGTATATATATCACATCTTCTTTATCCATTCATCTGTCGATGGACACTGAGGTTGCTTCTGTGTCTTGGCTATTGTAAATAGTGCTGCTACGAGCGTAGGGGTGCATGTATCTTTTTGAATTAGAGCTTTGTCCAAAAATATGTCCAGGAGTGGGATTGCTGGATCACATGGCAGCTCTATTTTTAGTTTTGTGAGGAACTTCCATAACTGTTTTACAGAGTGGCTGTACCAATTTACATTCTCAGGACCTCTTTTATAAGGGCATTAATCCCATTCATGAGCACTCCAACCTCATGAACTGATGATCATGAAGAGGCCCTCCACCTCCTAATACCATTATACTGGGGATTAAGTTTCAACATACGAATTTTGAGGGGGACACAATCAGTCTACAGCAGCCCCTCAGATCAGGCCTCAAATTTGTGTCCTGATTTTATTCCATTGCATTAGTTTTTTTGAATTCTTTTTTTTTTTGTGGTACACGGGCCTCTCACTCTTGTGGCCTCTCCCGTTGCGGAGCACAGGCTCCGGACGCGCAGGCTCAGCGGCCATGGCTCACAGGCCCAGCTGCTCCGCGGCATGTGGGATCCTCCCGGACCGGGGCACGAACCCGTGTCCCCTGCATCGGCAGGCGGACTCTCAACCACTGTGCCACCAGGGAAGCCCAGTTTTTTTGAATTCTTGATGGCAGCAACTGTACCTTATTCAGCTTGCATTGTTTTAAGTAATGGTTTCCAGACTTGCCTCTCTTAGAACAGCAGAATTAAGAAAAAAGGCATGCATGGGACCAAAAATAGAGCTACAGGTTTTTTATTCCGCCAGTTAAGAGTATTTTAAAAGAACTGTCTTTTCACAGCTTACCCTTCCCCCTCCCCATATCCTCAAGTCCATTCTCTAGCAGGTCTCTGTCTTTATTCCTGTCTTACCCCTAGGCATGGACATATATACACTACCAAACGTAAGGTAGATAGCTAGTGGGAAGCAGCCGCATAGCACAGGGAGATCAGCTCGGTGCTTTGTGACCGCCTGGAGGGGTGGTATGGGAGGGTGGGAGGGAGGGAGACGCAAGAGGGAAGAGATATGGGAACATGGGTATATATATAACTGATTCATTTTGTTGTAAAGCAGAAACTAACACACCATGGTAAAGCAATGATACTCCAATAAAGATGTTTAAAAAAAAAAGAACTGCCATTTACTATCACTGTTTTTATATTTAATGGGGACATTTTACCATACACAGGGATATAATATCAAAATAAAGGTCAGTCGGGGCTTCCCTGGTGGTGCAGTGGTTGAAAGTCCGCCTGCCGATGCAGGAGACACGGGTTCGTGCCCCGGTCCGGGAAGATCCCACATGCCGCGGAGCGGCTGGGCCCGTGAGCCATGGCCGCTGAGCCTGCGCGTCCGGAGCCTGTGCTCCGCAACGGGAGAGGCCACAACAGTGAGAGGCCTGCGTACCGCAAAAAATAAATAAATAAACAATAAAGGTCAGTCCTTTCTAAGAAAGTAGTTTTTACTTAAAGTAGAGTCTTATATCTAAACACTACATTGTCTTTTCTCATTTGGTCACAAATCCATGACGGTATCTTCTCTGACCAACACTAGCCCAAATTTTAGAGATTTTCTGCCCTATAACATCTGTCTCAGGAATGAGCATGTCTAAAGGACAAGAGCTTGTACTAAACACTGTGTACAGAGTGGTAAATAAAACAGTTATAATCTCTGCCATCATCGAGTTTACAGTCTAGAAAGGGAAACAAGTAAATATATAGTAAAACAGATAGTATCAAATAGTGATCCAGATCAAGGAAAATTAGAACAGGGTGATGAGTAGAGATTGTTTCAAATTTTGTTTCCAAATACAGAGATGTTTACTGCATTTTTAAAGTATCCAAAATCTTAAATATCCTGTTGCAAATTCCTCCAAAATCCCTTTATAGCACACAACATCAAATATTGAAATAGTGTTCTCACAATATTACACTTGAAAATACCAATTAGGAACAATATTTTAGGAAATAGAGAGTTTAAGGCAAGACATTCATTTGGAAAAGTTGATTTCTCTCTATCACCCAGATTGGCACAATTAATTTTCCACCTTTTCAATGTCTTGGGTTACACAACATACATTCAGCAACAGGGCATGCATGAATAGAGTCAGACAAAGAAGACTTCTCTGAGGAGGAGGCTATTGAAGTTGAAAAGAAGGAGCAAAGTTTGGAGGTGGGAAGCAGCTGGGCAAATTTAAGCGAATGAAAAAAGTCCCATGTGGCTTGGACCACAGACGGCAAGTGGGATGCTCAAAAAAGATGAGATGGGAGAGGAGTCTACAGTCAATTCATGCAGGGTCTGTTAGGCCATTAGAAAGATTTTTCATTTTTTCCTAAGAGAAGTGGAAAACAATTGAAGAGTTTTAAGCAGAAGAATGAAATAATCATATTTGCCATTGTAGAGGGTTTCTTCTAGCTGAGATGTAGAGAATGAATAGGGAGTGGGCAGGAACAGAAGCATGAAAGCTAGTTAGGAAGCTATGGCCCTGGTTCAGGTTAATAAATGATGGTGACTTGGATCCGGGCAATGGCAATGGGGATGAAGACAAGTGGAGGGTTTTTCAAAGATATATTGGAGGTAAAAACAACATTTATAGTTGAATTAGATGTAGGGAGGTGATGAAGTAGGAAGAATCAAGAATAATAATTTGGAGAGGGTGTGGAGAAAAGGGAACCCTCTTGCACTGTTGGTGGAATGTAAATTGATACAGCCACTATGGAGAACAGTATGGAGGTTCCTTAAAAAACTAGAAATAGAACTACCATACGACCCAGCAATCCTACTACTGGGCATATACCCTGAGAAAACCATAATTCAAAAAGAGACATGTACCACAATGTTAATTGCAGCTCTATTTACAATAGCCAGGACATGGAAGCAACCTAAGTGTCCATCGACAGATGAATGGATAAAGAAGATGTGGCACATATATACAATGGAATATTACTCAGCCATAAAAAGAAACAAAATTGAGTTATTTGTAGCAAGGTGGATGGACCTAGAGTCTGTCATACAGAGTGAAGTAAGTCAGAAAGAGAAAAACAAATAGTGTATGCTAACACATATATATGGAATCTAAAAAAAAATGGTTCTGATGAACCTAGGAGCAGGACAGGAATAAAGACGCAGACATAGAGAATGGACTTGAGGACATGGGGAGGGGGAAGGGTAAGCTGGGACGCAGTGAGAGAATAGAATTGACATATATACACTACCAAATGTAAAATAGATAGCTAGTGGGAAGCAGCTGCATGGCACAGGGAGATCAGCTCGGTGCTTTGTGACCCCCTAGAGGGGTGGGATAGGGAGGGTGGGAGGAAGACGCAAGAGGGAGGGGATATGGGGATATATGTATACGTATAGCTGATTCACTTTGTTATACAGCAGCAACTAACACAAGAATGTAAAGCAATTATACCTCAATAAAGATATTTTAAAAAAAAAAGAAGAATGCTAAAATTCCTGACTTGAGAACCTGGGAGAACATGGCAATGATTACTGAAATAGGGCAGCCTGGGGAAGAGGAGGTTTGAGTCAAGGGATCGAAGTTGCATTTTGCACATTAAAGTGTTACATTTGAAGAATATATGACATCCAAGTGAGGATTTCAGGTAATCAGTTGGATGTATGAGCCTATACTCAGGAGAAAGGTTTTTTTCTTTGCGGGGGGGGGGTTGCTATTTTCCTGGTTACTTTACACACACCTGAAATCTCCTCAATCCCCAGCTTCCCACTTCAGTACATTTATTCAGGCCAACAACCTTGGAGTCATCATGCCTCCTCTCTTTCTGTCATATTCCATAGGCATTCCATCAGCAAATCTTTCTTCAAAATTTATCCAATATATTAATCACTTTTCTCCACCTTCATCACTACTATCTTGGGTCAGGCCATCATTATCTCTACCCTGAGTTATTGCAAAATCCTCCTAATAGGTCTCCTCACTTCTGCCCTCGTCCCCCACTGTCTATTTTACACAGAGCATCCAGATTCATTTAAACTGAAATAAGTCACATCTTTTCTCCATTCAAAACCTTCTAATGGTTTTCTAGCTTATTCTGACTTAAAAGCCAATGTCCTTGTAACAGAATACAAGACCCTAAATGATCTGATGCCCACCCCCGCCTCACACACACACACACACACACAGACGCACATACACACAACTTCTCTGATCTCATCTCCTTCCACCTTTTCCCTCATTCACCTTTCTCCAGCCCCTGTGACCTTACTATTTTCGTTCATGCCAAGAACACTCCCACCTTGGATCTTGTTCTGAAGTGATCTTTTCCCTCCTCATAGGGAACCCCATCCTCATTCTCCATCTCTGCCTATCTCTCTTACCCCATATCTTAGTCCATTTGGGCTGCCATAAAAAAATACCACAGACAAGGTGACTTAAAAATAAGACATTGGGCTTCCCTGGTGGTGCAGTGGTTGAGAGTCCGCCTGCCGATGCAGGGGACACGGGTTCGTGCCCCAGTCTGGGAAGATCCCACATGCCGCGGAGCGGCTGGGCCCGTGAGCCATGGCCGCTGAGCCTGCGCGTCCGGAGCCTGTGCTCCGCAACGGGAGAGGCCACAACAGTGAGAGGCCCGCATACCGCAAAAATAATAATAATAATAATAATACATTTATTTCTCATAGTTCTGGAGGCTGGAAGTCCAAGATCTAGGTGCCAGCAGATTAGGTGCCTGGTGAGTATCCACTCTCTGATTCGCAGATGGCCATCTTTTCCCTGTGTCCTCACATGGCAGAAGGGGTGAGGAAGCTCTTTGGGGGTCTCTGTTACAAGCGCACTAATCTCATTCATGAGGGCTCCACCCTCATAACTTAATCACCTCTCAAAATCCCATCTCCTAATACCATCACATTGGGGTTTAGGCTTTAACATGTGAATTTGGGGAATTCCCTGGAAGTCCAGTGGTTAGGACTCCATGCTTCCACTGCCAGGGCCCGGGTTCAATCCCTGGTCAGGGAACTATGATCCCACAAGCCGCATGGTGTGGCCAAAAAAAAAATATATATATATATATATGAATTTGGGGGGCCAGACACAAACATTCATACCATAGCACCCTGCTTCATTTTTCTCCTTGGCATTTGACACCATCTGATATGCTTAAACTTTATTTACATTTTTGTTTATTGTTTGCCTCCTTCCACTAATGTAAACTTCTTGGGATTAGGGACTTTGCTTTATCCACTACCGTAGCTTCAGTATCTAAAACACTGCTTGGCACGTGGTAAGCATTTAATAAATATTTGTCAAATAAATTAATGAATAAATGAATAAGATATATATTGGGGAGTTATCAGAATATTGACTGTTTCCAACTGTTTTTACCAGGCTAGGAATCTCTTTGACCCAAAAAGGAATGGTAACACATGGAAGTTAAATTCTATTGTCTCTCTTCCAGAAGCATAACTCAGGGTCAATTATCATCATAGATTTCTTTACATTTTAGTCCCCCACACCACAGGCTTCTCTACACTATACTTCAGTCTCAAAGGGGAAGATGCAAGAAGGGGCAATGAAGCACTTGGAAATCTTCTAGCTTTTTGAGCAAGAACTGTGTGGAAACTGTCAACTCCCATTGACTCTTAGTCTTTCTTCCTATATTGGGGGATCTCTCTCCCTCTCTCTCTCTGGAACAGGGAACGTTCAAAACAGCTTTAGACAAAGCATGCTCACACAAAATTACTGCCTTTGTCCAAAACACTTCAGGGTTTAATAAATCCTGCTCTAGCTTTGAAGATAATCATTTTAGGTGGATTTGATGAAATCTCTAAAAATGCTGCAAAAAGGCAGGGACAGTGGGACAGACATATGTCTTTATCTACAAATACAAAAAGAAAGGGTGTCTCCCTCTCGACTTTAAATAAATAAATTGGCAGGGTTGGTCCCCTTTCTGAGTTTAATTTGGTTTTAATGTTTTATGAAGCTTGCATGAAGGAATATTAATGCCGTATGCCAGAACAAGTCACTTGAGCCTTTCACACACAGGCAAAATTTTTCATCTGATCTGAGAGATAATTTTTCTAAACAATATCAACATAGTCAATAGAAGTTATAATTAATTCATACATTGAGAATGTAATTAGCATTCAAATGAGAGAAATGATTGCTGTACAGCTTTATATGACCAAAAAACCCCCCACCTCATTATTATATTTGATACAAATACAAAATGCTGAAAATTTTTCCTTATTAGCTATTGGCACAACATGATCGTTCCTTTTTCCAGACTTCCTTCAGTTTAAAAACAATAGATCAATAGAAGCAAATGGTATGGCTTTGATTGCAAGCTTGCCCTTTAATATTTAGTGTTGAAGTGAAACCTGTCCTCCCTGCCTTCATGTCTTTCCAAGCAATCAAGTTCATACTGCATCTTTCACTGATTTATGGGTAGGAAATGTGAATAGCTGAAAGAGACTAACAGGAACACCTTTATTTATATCAATTAATATGTCATCCACTAAAGCAGGATTGTCCTCTAGTGATAAGAATGTTTGTTTAGGAAAAAGAAGCAATATCCTGAAGCTTAGTGTCACCCCATTCCCTGTGAAATATTTCTGCAATAAGCATCGGGAGAAAACAGAAAGCTACCCAGAGACCGTGTTTGGGAAAAAGCAAAATCAGACACTCAAGGCCAAAGAGTTTATTGATTCACCAACCACTTATTTGCTGCTTGATAAAAACAAAAAGGCAATCACTGATGTGCTATAAAACTGGAAAGAGAGGGAAAAAATATGAGGGACATAAAATCGCAAATATCGTGTGAGCCACCGTATTTTTAAGTGAATATTTCTTACATTATCATTCTTTCAGAACCTCTGAAAACATTTCACAATTTCATACAAATGTTTATTTCTTTTAATTTTAAAAACACTTTCATATGCATTATTCCACTCACCCCTCCCACCCAATAACTCTACAAAGTAGGTTGACCTGATAGCACTGATCTTAATTATCAGATGAAGGAACTGAAGAATAGAGTATATATGACTTGCTTAAGCTCACTCAAATAATTTGTACCCAAATCAGGATTAAAATCCATTTTCCCATCTTCCTAGAGAAAAAGTTTTCAAAGTATGGTCCTTGAAGAAACAGCCTCAGCATCACTTGGAACTTGTTAGAAATGCAAATTCCTTGGCCCACCTTAGACCTACAGAATCAGAAACTCTGCTGATGGGGCCCAGCACTTTGTGTGTTAACAAATCCTCCAGGGTATTTCTGATACAAGCTCAAGTTTGAGAACCACTGATCTAGAGATACATTCTCTACTTATATGAGAAAGACAAAGCATTCATATGTTGTAAATTTCAGGTGAATTATAAAACACAAAACTGTTATGACATTACTTTTCACACCCTACTTTGTGAACATGGGTTATGTATCACCCTAAATTGAGAAGTAAAAACTCACTCAACTTAAAACAAAGAGACAGAAGGAAAAATAAAAAAAAAGGCCAAAATATTTATTGCCAAATTGTAAAACTGAGGGACTAATCTTATAGTAAGTCTGATTACAAACTACGTAAGTGGCTAATAAAATTAATCATAAGTAGGCATTACCAAATCTCAGGGAAATGAAAGGCTGTGGAAATATCTATCAACTGAAACTATTCATCAGCAAATACAGCCTTGGAAACCCAAAGTGGTACAGAAGTGTGTGCACACGAGCATACACACACACACCCCTCTCAGGCAGTCTAGCATTGTACTGGCAGAACTAATTCTAAAGCTGAGTGTTAAAAAGAAAAATGTGGTTTGAATAAAGACTTCAGGGCATTTTAGTAATCATTTCCAGTGGATGACCTTATACACCACAAAAACAGGCAGAAGCTTGATAAGAGACAGTGAGGATAAGAGCTGCTCCTTACTGTCACTTGGTTCTTATGAGCCCTAACAATGTTGTGCCCATAAGCCTTGGATTTTTCCGGAGGTTTTTTTTTTTTTTTTTTTGCGGTACGCGGGCCTTTCACTGTTGCGGCCTCTCCGATGGCGGAGCACAGGCTCCGGACCGCAGGCTCAGCGGCCATGGTTCACGGGCCCAGCCGCTCCGCGGCATGTGGGATCTTCCCAGACTGAGGCACGAACCCGTGTCCCCTGCATTGGCAAGCGGACTCTCAACCACTGCGCCACCAGGGAAGCCCTCTGGAGTGTTTTAATTTCAAATATTCTATTCTAGAAAATCCATAAGCCATCTAAATGTGTCAGACATTCAAAATTTTGATCTCCAAATAATTCATCTATATTGGCTTTTCACATCCAGAAACAGTCCAAATTCTTTTGTCAAATCCTATGTTCTAGAAAATTCTGGGAAAAGTAATCGGTAATAATGAATAGGTATATTGGCTTTACACATTAGATATGCTGCTGAAAAGACTGAAAATTGATTTGTCCCTCAATATTATAAAATAAAAACATTAAATTTAAGTGTACTAGAAAACTTACTAAAGGAACTCAATCCTTTTGGAAAATGAATAATTTCCTCTAATTTATCCTCACCAAATTTGGGTGTTCAGGTATCAGTGCATTTAAAACTGAGTAGAAAACTTACATGATAATATCAATTGACACAGAAAAGGATTTGACAAAATCTAATAGCCATTCATGACAAAAATTCTCAGCAAACTAGAAATAAGGGGAACTTCCTAAACTTGCAAAAGAGTTTCTACAAAAGCTCCTACCGAAAACATCAGTCTTAATGATTAAAGACTGAATGCCTTTAACAAGGAACAAGGCAAGGATACCCACTTTCACCACTCTTATTTAACATAGTACTGGAAGTTCAAGCCAGCTCAACAAGGCAAGAAAAGGAAATAAAGGGCATTCAAATTGGAAAGAAAGAAATAAAATCATCCCTCTTCACAGATGACATGATGGTCTCTATCGAAAATCCCGAGGACTATACCAAAACCCAAGAAACACACAAACAAAAAAACCTCCTACAACTAATAAGTGGACTCAGCAAGATCAAAGGACCAAGATAAACATACAAAACTCAAATGTATTTCTATACACTAGCAATGAACACACGGAAACAAAAATTTTAAACACAGTATCATTTACATTAACTCAAAAACTGAAACAGGTATAAATCTTACAAAAAATATATAGGACTTGTGTGCTGAAAACTACAAAATGCCGATGAAAGAAATCAAAGAAGATCTAATAAAACAGTGAGACATATTGTGCTCATGGATTGGAACACTGAACATAGTAAAGATGTCACTTCTCCCCAAGTGATCTATAGACAATGCAATTTCTATCAAAATCCTAGCAAGACACTTTGCACATATATAAAAGGTTATTTTAAAGTATAAAAATTAAATTTAAACCACTTGAACTAAAACCTGGCAGGTAGTATAAAACATATAAATGTTAGATATTAGTACTAAATATTATTAATAGTAGTAACAGTACTATACTTACATGAAAGTTGCTAGGATAGTTCATAGACTATAAGTTACAGATTGCATTAATGAAATGAGAAGAGAGAAAGATATAACAAAGATACCTTCTCAAAATGAATTTACAAAACAAAATTCCAAAATCAATAAAACTTTTGGCAGTAAAGAAAACCAACACACTCAACAATTAGCAAATGAATATCACATTACAGGTCATTTCAACAAATACTTTAACATGAGTATGATAAAAAAGGTAAATGAGGTTCTCTTTTTGACATGGCAACCTAATCCCAATAACAGACCATCTCTCCTGCTGATTACAACTGAAAACAGGACAACACACACACACACACACACACACACACACACACACAACTACCTGAAGACTCCAAAGAATAAAGAATAGCAGGCAAATTATGGAGGGAAGTCAAAAATTGGAGAAACGACCTGCAGGGAGAAGAGTTTCTGAATTTTTAAAATCTCCTTTCTTACATGGATTTGTCCCCAAAGTAGGTCTAATTTCTTGAATTGCCCGAATGAATTTTACTGGCCAGAGAAATCAAGAAAGAGAACTTTGTGGGCCATAGAGTAAAGAAAACCCTGGAAATAAGAGAGGCAAAGAAAGGGATCCCCCTAATTCTGTGTATGAACCCAAATAATCTCAGGCTCACTCTTGGGCTATGCATGTGTGGACTTCACATCCAAACCAGCATAGCAAAGGTCCAGGAAATAGAACTGAGACTGAAACCACCACCAACAGCAGGTAATGCAGACATTGTGGTTTAAACCTAACTGGGTTGAACAACTCCTACAGAACACCTACTGAACGCTGGCAGAAGACCACAGACCTCCCAAAGGGCAAGAAACCCCCCACGTACCTGGGTAGGGCAAAAAAAAAAAAAATAAACAGAGACAGAATAGGGACGGTACCTGCACCAGTGGGAGAGAGCTGTGAAGGAGGAAAGGATTCCACACACTAGGAAGCTCCTTCGCGGGCGGAGACTGCGGGTGGCGGAGGGGGAAAGCTTCGGGGCCGCGGGGGAGAGCGCAGCCACAGGGGTGCGGAGGGCAAAGCAGGGAGATTCCCGCACAGAGGATCAGTGCCGACCAGCACTCACCAGGCCGAGGCTTGTCCGCTCACCCGCCAGGGCGGGCGGGGATGGGAGCTGAGGCTTCGGCTTCGGTCGCAGCACAGGGAGAGGACTGGGTCTGGCGGCCTGAACACAGCCTGCAGGGCGTTAGTGCACCGCGGCTAGCCGGGAGGGAGTCTGGGGACAAGTCTGGACTTGCGGAAGAGGCAAGAGACTTTTTCTTCCCTCTTTGTTTCCTGGTGCGCGAGGAGAGGGGATTAAGAACGCCGCTTAAAGGAGCTCCAGAGACGGGCGCGAGCCGCAGCTAACAGCGCGGACCCCAGAGACGGGCATGAGACGCTAGGGCTGCTGCTGCCGCCACCAAGAAGCCTGTGTGCGAGCACAGCTTACTCTCCACACCCCCTTTCCGGGGAGCCCGTGCAGCCCGCCACTGCCAGGGTCCCAGGATCCAGGGACAACTTCCCCGGGAGAACGCACGGCGCGCCTCACGCTGGTGCAACGTCACGCCGGCTTCTGCCGCCGCAGGCCCGCCCCGCACTCCGTGACCCTCCCTCCCCCCCGGCCTGAGTGAGCCAGAGCCCCCGGATCAGCGGCTCCTTTAACCCCGTCCTGTCTGAGCGAAGAACAGACGCCCTCAGGCGACCTACACGCAGAGGCGGGGCCAAATCCAAAGCTGAACCCCTGGGAGCTGTGAGAACACAGAAGAGAAAGGGAAATCTCTCCCAGCAGCCTCAGAAGCAGCGGATTAAAGCTCCACAATCAACTTGATGTACCCAGCATCTGTGGAATAGCTGAATAGACAACCAATCATCCCCAATTAAGGAGGTGGACTTTGAGAGCAAGATTTATGATTTTTTCCCCTTTTCCTCTTTTTGTGAGTGTGTATGTCTATGCCTCTGTGTGAGATTTTGTCTGTATAGCTTTGCTTCCACCATTTGTCCTAGGGTTCTATCCGTCCGTTTTTTTTTAAATTTTTCTTAATAATTATTTTTTTATTTTAATAACTTTATTATAATTTTTTGTTTTGTTTTGTTTTGTTTTTTGTAGTACGTGGGCCTCTCACTGTTGTGGCCTCTCCCGCTGCGGAGCACAGGCTCCAGACTCACAGGCTCAGCAGCCATGGCTCACGGACCCAGCCGCTCCGCGGCATGTGGGATCCTCCCGGACCAGGGCACGAACCTGTGTCCTCTGCATTGGCAGGCGGACTCTCAACCACTGCACCACCAGGGAAGCCCAACTTTATTATATTTTATCTTACTTTATTTTATTTTATCTTCTTTCTTTCTTTTTTTCTTCCTTCCCTCCTTCCTTCCTTCCTTCCTCACTCCCTCCCTCCTTTCTTTCTTTCTTTCTCTCTTTCTTTCTTTCTTTCTTTCTTCTTCTACTAATTTTTTCTTTCTACTTTTTCTCCCTTTTATTCTGAGCCGTGTGGATGAAAGGCTCTTGGTGCTGCAGCCAGGAGTCAGTGCTGTGCCTCTGAGGTGGGAGAGCCAACTTCAGGACACTGGTCCACAAGAGACCTCCCAGCTCCACATAATATCAAACAGCGAAATTCTCCCAGAGATCTCCATCTCAACACCAGCACCCAGCTTCACTCAACGACCAGCAAGCTACAGTGCTGGACATCCTATGCCAAACAACTAGCAAGACAGGAACACAACCCCACCCATTAGCAGAGAGGCTGCCTAAAATCATAATAAGTCCACAGACACCCCAAAACACACCACCAGACGTGGACCTGCCCACCAGAAAGACAAGATCCAGCCTCATCCACCAGAACACAGCCACTAGTCCCCTCCACCAGGAAGGCTACACAACCCACTGAACCAACCTTAGCCACTGGGGACAGACACCAAAAACAATGGGAACTATGAACCTGCAGCCTGCAAAAAGGAGACCCCAAACACAGTAAGATAAGCAAAATGAGAAGACAGAGAAACACACAGCAGTTGAAGGAGGAAGATAAAAACCCACCAGACCTAACAAATGAAGAGGAAATAGGCAGTCTACCTGAAAAAGAATTTAGAATAATGATAGAAAAGATGATCCAAAATCTTGGAAATAGAATAGACAAAATGCAAGAAACATTTAACAAGGAGCTAGATGAACTAAAGACGAAACAAACAATGATGAACAACGCAATAAATGAAATTAAAAATACTCTAGATGGGATCAATAGCAGAATAACTGAGGCAGAAGAACGGATAAGTGACCTGGAAGATAAAATACTGGAAATAACTACTGCAGAGCAGAATAAAGAAAAAAGAATGAAAAGAACGGAGGACAGTCTCAGAGACCTCTGGGACAACATTAAACGCACCAACATTCGAATTATAGGGGTTCCAGAAGAAGAAGAGAAAAAGAAAGGGACTGAGAAAATATTTGAAGAGATTACAGTTGAAAACTTCCCTAATATGGGAAAGGAAATAGTTAATCAAGTCCAGGAAGCACAGAGAGTCCCATACAGGATAAATCCAAGGAGAAATACGCCAAGACAGATATTAATCAGACTGTCAAAAACTAAATACAAAGAAAACATTAAAAGCAGCAAGGGAAAAACAACAAATAACACACAAGGGAATCCCCATAAGGTTAACAGCTGATCTTTCAGCAGAAACTCTGCAAGCCAGAAGGGACTGGCAGGACATATTTAAAGTGATGAAAGGGGAAAACCTACAACCAAGATTACTCTACCCAGCAAAGATCTCATTCAGATTCGACAGAGAAATTAAAACCTTTACAGACAAGCAAAAGCTAAGATAATTCAGCACCACCAAACCAGCTTTACAACAAATGCTAAAGGAACTTCTCTAGGCAGGAAGCAAGAGAAGGAAAAGACCCAAAATAACAAACCCAAAACAATTAAGAAAATGGTAATAGGAACTTATATATCGATAATCACCTTAAATGCAAATGGATTAAATGCTCCTAAAAAAGACATAGACTGGCTGAATGGATACAAAAACAAGACCCGTACATGTGCTGTCTACAAGAGACCCACTTCAGACCTAGGGACACATACAGACTGAAAGTGAGGGGATGCAAAAAGAAATTCCATGCAAATGGAAATCAAAAGAAAGCTGGAGTAGCAATTCTCATATCAGACAAAATAGACTTTAAAATAAAGACTATTACAGGAGACAAGGAAGGACACTACATAATGATCAAGGGATCAATCCAAGAAGAAGATATAACAATTTAAATATTTATGCACCCAACATAGGAGCACCTCGATACATAAGGCAAATACTAACAGCCATAAAACAGGAAATCCACAGTAACACAACCATAGTAGGGGACTTCAACACCCTACTTTCACCAATGGACAGATCATCCAAAATGAAAATAAATAAGGAAACACAAGCTTTAAATGATACATTAGTGGTTGAGAGTCCTCCTGACAATGCAGGGGACACGGGTTCGTGCCCCGGTCTGGGAAGATCCCACATGCCACAGAGCAGCTAGGCCCGTGAGCCATGGCCGCTGAGCCTGTGCGTCCGGAGCCTGTGTTCCTCAGTGGGAGAGGCCACAACAGTGAGAGGCCCACGTACCGCAAAAAAAAAAAAAAAAAAAAAAAGATACATTAAACAAGATGGACGTAAATGATATTTATAGGACATTCCATCCAAAAACGACAGAATACACTTTCTTCTCAAGTGCTCATGGAACATAGCATATAGCACAGGGAGATCACCTCAGTGGTTTGTGACCGCCTGGAGGGGTGGGATAGGGAGGGTGGGAGGGAGGGAGATGCAAGAGGAAGGATATATGTATATGTATAGCTTATTCACTTTGTTATAAAGCAGAAACTAACACACCATTGTAAAGCAATTATACTCCAATAAAGATGTTAAAAAAAGTGATCAGAAACAACAAATATCGTTTTGATAAAAAATTATTAAACATAAAAATATAATCTTAATGGAAATGCACTTCTTAATAAGATGGGTAAAATTATTTTTACACGATCAGTTTATGTATGCATGAATGAATGGTCCTTATCCTTAGGATGAAACAGGATGCAACATAAATTCACTTCCTCTGTTCTATTTGTATTCTAAGAATACTTGTCACTTAAATAAGAGGGGAATAGAAGTAGCTTTGTTATAAAACTGCCACCCAATTCTTAGAAGACTTTCTAAGTTATATGACAAAATCCAAATAGTGATCTATTGTCAAAAATTATTTTTAATAGTCTATCACTTGGTAATGTGTTTAGGTCCTCCTTCACTTATATCAATAGCAAAAATTAGAAACCCCTGAAATATAAAGAATATTGTTGCCCAGTCTTAAAAGTTATTCACTTTCTCAACACTTTTACCAATACTTTAGTCTTTGGTTGGCACTCTGGAGTGTTAGACCCCAGGGCAATGAGCCATAATAAGATTCAGTATGAGGGCCTTTCTTCTGTAAAAAGAGAAAAGGGCTATTGCAAAGGGAACCAGCCCCAATTACAGGTTTGCTCGAGGCAGTCCACTTTTAGGAAAGAGAGCTCAGTGAAGCTGAGAGTCTGGAAATTAGTCCCCTAAAACTTTGCTTGAATTTTCAGTACCTCCCATCTGCCATAGTACACACGTGTAAATTTGAAGACCACTGCTCAAAATCACTATTGCCCAAAACTTCGGGGAAGTTTCTATAGTGCAGCATAATGGGGACTATCTTAGTTCAAATCCGGGCTCATCCACTTTCTAGCTGTTCGATTTTGGGCAAATTACTTAACCTTTATGTAAAATGGAGATTAAAATGGTATATATCTCAGTTACTGTGAAGAGTAACTGAATTAACACGTGTAAAGTGCTTAGAATAATGTTCACTACCGTCATTATCATCATTATTACTATCATCATCATCACTATCCTAGAAATGACTGGTGATCTGGAAAGAAGAGGGGAAAATATGATTAAAATAGGAAGAAAGGAAAATGGCAGATGTGAATGTGTGTCTGTGCACATGTACTGTGATGTAGGTGCATATCAGAACGTAGAAATAACTAGAAAAGTTCCATTATTCAAATGCAAGCTCCTTGAAGGTAGCTGATACTGTCCCCACAGCCTAACCCCACTTTGTCCTCCTTCATATTTCTTAGCTCATTGCTGTATCCACAATAGACTCTCAATAAATATTCAATACATTGGTAACAGAATGAGGAGAGAAAATCGATGCTGGTTAAGTCACAAGTTATGAAAACAAATTGTTAAAAGTAGTGCAAGTCTATCCATTGATAGTCATGGTCCTGGAAGACTGGTGTTTTCTCCTAAAACTGATTTTCAGGATCCTGCCTCACTCCATCCATTTATTCTTGCCAATCCATTTCTCTGACCTAAGCCTCACTGCATAATTTGCAGGTCCCAGTGCAAAATGAAAATGCAGAGCCCCCTGTTCAAAACACAGGAGAAAATGCTGTGCTGAACAATAAAGCCTTTTCCTTTCTTCTGCAGTTTCTCTCTAGGTTTGCCATGATTTTTTTTATCAGTCATTTAATGTCATTCTAAGCAAAGAAAAATTAAAATTTTAAACTGTTAGCATAAATGTTACTGTTCATGTTTATATTGTGCAATGTTAGTATTAAATGCAAATATAAGAGCAGTTAACTCATGTAGAATCACTGAAATTGCAATTTGTATTTCATAGTCTGTACATTCATGTATATTTCTGTTCTTACCAGAAAAATGGAAACACTGTAAAAACTAACTCAACTGTTTTCATTTCATTTCTTGATACACATACATTCTACCAACACTCTCCCTTCTGCTTACTGATGAGTTTGGAAGGTCTGAGAGAAAAGAACAAATAACTATGGGTTGTCTCATCTTTCCCTTTCTATGTCATCATTTTCAGCATAAGTGGTTGGCTAATGCAGGGAAATAACGTGAGTAAAAAAGGATATGGTAGAGTTCCTTGGTCATTTGTATTTCTTAGGATGCCATTGCATCAATAGTCTCTACAGGCATCTGCAAGATACTCCCAGGCTCTTCCAGGCCTGCTTTATTGTTCAATTTCTCCCTTTGCCTAATCCTGCTCCCTTCTCTTTTTAAACAAATACCTCCCATGCCAAATCCTATCTCAAAGTCTGCTTCTAGAGAATCCAATGTATATCAACATTGATATCTAAACCTTGACAAAGGCATCTTGTGATCTCTTGAGAAGGTTGCTCAGTCAAATCTGAGCACAAATACAGGATCATTCACCACCTACTGGTGCCTAGAAGCTCCTGGGACAGATATTGAAGCTACCCAGAAGAAAGGCTTCAGAACAAAGATAACAGGTTTCACAATTGCATTTTATGACTTTCACATCACTATGAATACTTATTTACACACACACACACACACACACACACACACACGTCCATTTGTAACAGAAGTTAGCAAAAGATGTTTAAATAAAGTTTTAGCCTAAAGCAATTGACAGTTGTACTTTTCCTGCTTTCTCAAGGTTTTAAAAAAATTAGGCAGGAAGTATAAATGAATGAAGACACATTACCTTAAAAAGCAGATATATGAACCTTTACATTTCTATGTGTTTTGGGTTAGGAATCAATAAATGATCATGATTAAGAATTTGGCTTCTGAAGTTAGATGGAGATGAATATATCCTGAGTTTGCCACTTACCAGCTGTAAGACTTCTGGCAAGTTATAACTTTTCTGAGCCTCATTTGGTTTTTTTTTTTTTTTTTTTTTGCGGTACGCGGGCCTCTCACTGTTGTGGCCTCTCCCGTTGCGGAGCAACAGGCTCCGGACGCGCAGGCTCATCGGCCATGGCTCATGGGCGCAGCCGCTCCGCGGCATGTGGGATCTTCCCGGACCGGGGCATGAACCCGTGTCCCCTGCATCGGCAGGCGGACTCTCAACCACTGCGCCACCAGGGAAGCCCTCTGAGCATCATTTGCAAAATGGTGATAATAATCATACTTACTCCAGAAGGTTGTCATGTGTTTTAAAAGAAAGAAAGCATGTAAAACACTTAGCTCAGGGCTTTTCCCATAATATTTTTATTAATAATATTTTTTATTGTTAAAAGAAAGGGAGAGTCTTTCTTAGTGCTGGGTTCCTAACTGGCAATAACCATGAGGGGGCCAAGTATATTTTCTTGGCTATATTAATATTTCATTTAACCTCTTTATTTTACAGAGGTCTTATTATATTAATACAAATCCCCTGCCTCTAGCAGAAATGCTCCAACACATATTGAGTTGAAAAGGTTATTTATATTACAATGGTTATTAATATAGGGACAAGAGTTATTTTTATTTTCTTCTCAATATAACTGTAGGAGCATTTTTTAAAGACAGGATGCTAGTCTAACCAAGAAAATAAGACTAATTAAAATAAGTCTGATTAATGCCTAATAGTAACGAGGTAGCAGACTCGATTCTTCCTTTCCTTTAAAGCAAAGACACATTTCTTTCCACGTTTTAGCATTTCTTTTTTCTTTACTTGATATATGTATATATTGTGAAAACATTTCCCCCATAAAGTTAATTAACACATCCATCACCTCACAGATTTACTTTTTTGTGTGTGTGAGAACATTTAAGTTCTACTATCTCAGCAAATTTCAATTATATAATACAGTATTATCAACTATAGTCACCATGTTATGCATTAGATCTTTAGAACTTATTCATTTTATAACTAAAATTTGTACCCTTTTACTGGTCCCTATCTCCTCCACCCCCCAGCTGCTGGCAACCACCATTCTACTCTGTTTCTATGAGTTTGACTATTTTTTGTTGTTGTACCACATATAAGTGAGATCACACAGTATTTGTCTTTCTTTGTCTGGCTTATTTCACTTAGCATAATGCCTTCCAGGTTCATCCATGTTGTACCAAATGACAGGATTTCCTTCCTTTTTAAGGTTGAAAGACATTCCATTGTGTGTACATACCAACTTTTCTTGACCCATTCATTCAAAGACAGACACTAAGCTTGTTTTCATACCCTGGCTATTGTGAATAATGCCACAATGAATATGGGAGTACAGTTATCTCTTCAAGATAATGGTTTCCTTTCTTTTGGATATATACCCAGAAGTGGATTGCTAGATCACATGGTAGTTCAATTTTTCATTTCTAGAGCCAATATTTCTTAACTGCACAAGTATGGTAGCTCATTTCCAGGGAAATAGTAACAGACAAGGCAGGTTGGGAGCTCTTGGTTAGTGTCGGTTGGTCACAATGAAAGGTCACCTGCGAGAGTTGCTAAAAAGTATTTGTAAAACTGTGAATTAGTGCCTTTTAAGTAGAAGCATTGCAATCTTAATGGATTTGTTATTGTTTTCGGGATCGATTTTTCAAGTCTGCATAAAATGTGAAGGTTTGAGAATTAAAAGTCTTATAATTTTCATAGAAATCCTTTGATGGGGTCTGGAGAGATATTGATATCCCTATATTAAATAGAAAAAACAGAAGCTAGGGGAGATTGCTATGTGGACAAAGAATGCTGCCTGCCATTTCAGGAAACAAAGGATATTGCAGCCATCAAGCCCTCAGCCACTGCAGCTGACCCTGACAGTGCACCCTGAAGGGAATTCAGGATAGAGAAAAACAGGTTGCCAGCCCTCAAGCCCTCAGCTCCTGCAGCTGCCCCCCTACCCAATGGTGCACCCTGAAGGGATTCAAATGGAGAAAAGCAGGATACTGGCCCTAGATAGTTAAGGTGCATATCAAAGGAATAATTTCAGTAAGCCCAGACTCTTGCATCTTCCCATATATAGAAGGGCACTAAAATCGTTAACTTAAGACGTCTGGGTTTGTTCGTTTGTTTGTTTTTTATAATTAGCAGTAATCTTTTGATGTTCAACTACCTGTTCTTTTGGGGGGGGGTGTTTTGGGGGGGCAGTTTTCAAAAACTCCTGTATATCCTGGATTCTCCCTTATCTCTTTGGAGCAGTCCCTCAGAGCTATCTGAGAGGCTGTATCCCAGGCTTAAGTCCTCAGTAAGTCCACAGAATAAAACATAATTCTCAACTTTTAGGTTGTGATTTTTTTTTCAGTCAACCGCTACCTCAGGTAAGCTCCATCAGTCTTCTGATAATTAAGATTACAGTCATCCCCTATCCCAGTCTTTGCCCAGTCTGCTTGGTTAGAAGAAGCACTTGGTGTACTGCCTTTGGAGATTCTCAGATGATGGCTAGGAATTTACATTTTTAACATGTGTGTCAGGTGATTCTTTTTTTTTTTTTTAGGTGATTCTTATATGAGACAAGTTTGGGGAACCACTACCCTCCTTCATACTCCATTTTGTTTTAATAAATAGCTCCCTTTGGCTCAAATTTAAGCTACCTCACAATCACACAAAAAAGTTTTATACCTCATAGAGACTACCTCTTGTCAGATGGAATAAATTGAAAAGAGGAATAGAGAGGCAGTTGAATTTAACAATAAAGAGAATCCAGTGTTAAAGACATAGGCCTTTAAACAAGTCTACAAATCCAAGAAAACATTTGTACTGGGAAGGGAAGTAGAGCTATCCTCACAAGGGTTTACAGTGGGTAACTCTCTATGTTGTCATGATTTTATTTGTTCATGCTTTCATTCGTTCATTTGCTCATTCATTCAACAAACATTCACTGGACATTTACTCCACACCAAGTGTTATACTGAGAACTGGGGAACAAAACCAGGTGTATTAAAAGATACTTCTACTTCAAAACATTGCCAGTGGCCAGATCCATAAGATGAACTAGGTCCATGTATTCCTAGAGCTTTTTCGCTAAAGTGCTCTTTAATTCTCAACTGTGATACCCAGAAGAAAATGGAATTTATCATAACACATGCATTGAAAAGAATCTCTAGCTATTTATCCCAGTGTGCTTTTATTAAAAAATAGAATAGGGCTTCCAAGAAATCTATTGGCTAAAGTAATATCTCTATTGTACTATAAAGGTGTTGTTTTTCCAAGAAAATCAATCAAATGTTTTCATAACTTGTTACTAATAACATTAATATAGAATAATGGCTAAACTAGCTTGGGTAACGTCCCAAAATAATTGGGTTTTCCAGGAACATTCCAGAAGATAAACAGCAAGATCAATAAGTCCTGAGGTTGCAGGAGTCATTATTAATTTATGACCTTGCTTACTTCCCAGCAAAATAATTGCTATAGAGAAGTTGACTCATGTTTACAAATCATGATAAACTTGTGAGAAAGTCTTTCTTAGCCCAAAGTTTAAACACTAGAAAGAACAGGTGATTAAAAAAATCGCTTATCATTGTGCTGAAATTCATAATTAGTACCTACCATTAATACCTACCATTCATTGAGTACTTAGTTTATGGTACATGCTTTATGTGAGTATAACATTTCTTTAAATTATCAAAACAGTCCTGCAACAAGAGCTATTATTATCCTTAATTCGTAGGTTAGAAAAATTGAAATTCAAAAAGTCAAGTAACTTGTCCAAGGTCACATGTACCACCCAGAAAGTTGCAGAGCCAGGATTCAAACTCAGTATTCTTTTTTCATGCTTTGATGTTTCTAAAGATCATACAGGTTTGGCCTAGAATTAGCAGACTTCAAGATACTTAAGATGCTTGGCAGACACAATCAATTATTTGCATATTTATGTCATCACTGCAGCTATTACCTGACAGTGGAATTCCCATCACCATTTCCAGAATATCAACATTCCTGGGAAGGTATATCTGAACAGGGACGATGATCAAGCAAAGAGTCATGAGAGTAGACCACGTGTGGTTTGATCAGTGAGAGTATTGATGCTAGTAATGATTCAATATTCAATATTAATTCAAATCTCTTCCTGACCAAGGATTTCCTTTTTAATTCATTCCTTTTTAGTTATGCACAACTTCGTATGGTTATCCTTTCTTTAGAGCCCACTGAGTTCTGCTTAACTTCTCCCAACCATAGGCAAGCATGCTAGAAATCCCACTGACTCAGAACTTGAATTTCCAGATTCCACCATCATTCTACGGGAGAAGCAGCAGAATGAACTTGGCCTTGGATCCTCTTCTTATAACCTCCATGGGAGGAGGGTGAGGCACTGTGCAGTTTATTTCAATTACCTAAATGTGGATTTATCATGAAGCTAATAAGGTTTACAGAGTTCCCTTCCAAGGCCATAGAAGAGTCCTGAGCAATATATTCACATCATGTATTTTTGTAAAAGTTACAAAATGAGATATTTTAATCATAGTTGGTTAAGATCACTGACACCTTTTATGACAATTTTCCTTCTGTCATATTTCCACTAGGGTCAGGTAGCAATGGAGCGGCCACAGACATTTTTGGGGATTCTGTTAGAGGGAACCTGAGTTGGACTTAATTTTAATGTAGAGTTAGTGAAGTATATTTATGTGGGAAACAGTCACTTCTGTGTAGAGTTAAGGTATTGTTAGCCAATCAAGGGTAAGAATGGCTTCCAGAAATACTCCAGTCACTCTTTATGCCAGCTACCCAGCATCACTATGCCAGTGCAGGGCCAGAGATTGTAATGGAACAAGGACATAATAATCTTCAGACTCCACAGATCCTAGATCTGTCTCTGGCTAAGAGCCCTTACACCCATGTAATGCACCCATGTCAGGATATACTCCATAGTGATAGAAATGTAGCACTCTACTTTAAACACATTCTGTTTCGTATCAGTTTCCTTCCTTCCCAGCTATCTGTCCTGCCCTCATCTGGTCACTATTCAGGATTCCTTCTCCATCTAAATATACTTAGAATAATTTTATTAACATTATCAATAATTATAGATATTAACTATGAAAATTAAATACTAGAGTCAAGACAGACATAGAGAACAGACTTGTGGTTGCCCAGGGGTGGGGGTGCGGGAGGGATGGATTGGGAGTTTGGCGTTAGCAGATGTAAACTATTATACATAGGATGGATACACAACAAAGTCCTACTGTATAGCACAGGAAACTATAATCAGTATCCTGTGATAAACCATAATGGAAAAGAATATGAAAAAGAATATATAAATGTACAACTGAATCACTTTGCTGTACAGCAGAAATTAACACAACATTGTAAATCAGCTATAATTTTTTTGTGTAAAAATAAATAAATAAATAAATACTAGAGTCAACAGTAATCAAGTGAATAATACTCCACTTGTACTTCATAAAGAATAACCCTTAGCAAAATTAAATGATGTATACTTCTATGGTTAAAAGGCAAATATAGTGTTTCAGGTAGGCTGTGAACTGATGGGTAGAAAAAGCACACAACCATACAAATATATACTTAGGAAAGGAATTCTCAATTATTTTACCAAGGTTATAGAAAAAGGTAACTACACAGGGCATGCTTTCCTATGGGTTATGGAACTGCCTGCCATTTTCCACACAGGTAGAGGCCTTCTAGAAGTGAGAAATAAGTAAGAGCTTGCTATACTACTTTCTCCTGAATTTATGTATTTACCTTACTATTCCAGAAGTACTTACACCAATTACTTCATTTAAGGAATTTTTTTTTTACAAACATGAGGTTTCATGATGTGCTGGACATTTTCCATTGCCTGACCCAGCTCCACTCTGACCTTCTCCACCTACTCTGTGCCCAAGGAAACTGGCTTGTGTGAACTGTATCAGTGGGCTTCATTGCCCTCTGGTTTCTGGTTGGGTTCTGTCAATGGGAGACACTGGCTGAAATGGGAATATGGGAGAAGAATGAGGCTGGGATATTTTTGTTTCCCTATCTTTCTCTCTACAGGATCACCATGTGTTGGCTAATTCTCTCTACTGAAGGCCACAACTTTTAAAACAAACTCAGCACTAGCAAGGGCACATGGAGGCTGAGAAAAAGAACAAAGAACAAGAAAGAGCTTCATGAAATAAATGAATAGATTGAATTCTGAAATTTAAAAAATATGCATAAGATGGAAGGTAAAGTCAAGAAAATCTTCCAGAAATCATATTAAAAAGAGAAAGAGATGGAAAAGGCAAGAGTATTTACATGTATTTTTTCTTTTAATATAATGTTTCTTTCCTAAAATCATAGTTACCTAAAAATATAGGTATCAGTGTGAAACCTCAACTGCATTTCCTGAATCTGCATTTTATAATATGACAAACTCACACTTTCTCTCTAATTACATGCTTCTCTGGCTTATATCCATCTGACCACATGGTCCAGTTCAAAATTCTCTAAGATTTTTTTTCTTTTGATCTAGTGACTTTTACCCAGACACAGAGCAAAGGGAGGTAGCTGCCTTTTGACTGATAGGAAGAGTGACCTGTATCTCAAATGTTTGAGCAGCCTCCTTTCCAGCTCCTGGGACCACTCTCATGGTGGAAACACCCAAGTATCAATATTCAGCCCTGAGATTTCTATAAAACTCTAATCTCATATTATTATTATATTATTACTGTACATTCCAGTTTTCCATAAGAGTCTTACAAATACTTAAAAACAGAAAACAATGGGCTATGAGAGTTTTCTTTTTGAAAGTCATAATCTTCAATTTTTACCCACTTGGACGAAGTTGAAGAGCTTCTCTTAAAGACTCTGAAATCAATCCTGTGGGGGGAAAAGTGAAGGACTCTGGGGTTCAGGGATGTTTCCATCCCTTTTCACTTTCTTGTTTGGGTAGCAGCCAGTAACTTTGATAAGTCTTGAAAGATTCTGTAAGAAGGCAGTGACAATATGCCATGTCAAATGGTATGTAAATATTTCTGTATTCCTCAGAAGAGAGGTGCCACTTCCTCATTAACTCCTTTGTTGAACTAATATGTATTGAATGTTTACTACGTATAAAATTCTATTGTAGGCATAGGTTAATCAGAGGGGAGCAAAGAGGACATAATCCCCAACTTCAGGAAGCTTACTATCCTTTTGGATGGCCACTGGATGACTCACATATGCTGCTGCCCATGCATCTCCTTTCCAGATTTCAGAATCCCTTACTGTTGTGTCGGGAAAAAAGAAATTTTCCTCTACCCTTCTAGGTTCTTCTGTCTGGTCTGAGAACTAAACTAATATGAGACAGTAACAGGAGGAAATCAAAGTTTAATAACATGTATACATGGGAGAGACCCAGGAGAAGTGAGTAACTCGCCCAAATGGCTGAAACCCTCACCTTAAATACCATCTTCAGCTAAAAGCAAAAGAGGGGCTTTTGCTTCCGGCACCTCAGAAGCGGCTGCTGGGGTTTTGGTCTTTTTCTATCTTGTTACTTATAATTTGCCCCAGCTGCCTCTGCATGCAGTTATTTTTACTCCTTTATAGTTTCTTTATATTCTGTTGCTGGAGGAGACGTTTGTCCAGTCCTGCAAGCACTGCAGCCAAGGATCCCAGGGCCCGGGTCCCAGCGTGTCTCACCTTCACACTGTCGTAAAGTCGAAAAATCGAAGGAAGCTTAAAGATGGCTTAGGCAACGAAGAGTAGCCCCCGCTCGCTGCAACTAGAGAAAAGCCCGCGCGCAGCAACAAAGACCCAAGGCAGCCAAAAATAAAACTAAATAAATTAATTAAAAAAATTTATTGGAAGATGGCGGAAGAGTAAGACGCGGAGACCACGTTCCTCCCCACAGATACACCAGAAATACATCTACGCGTGGAACAACTCCTACAGAGCATCTACTGAACGCTGGCAGAAGACCTCAGACCTCCCAAAAGGCAAGAAACCCCCCACGTACCTGGGTAGGGCAAAAGAAAAAACTAAACAGAGACAAAAGGATAGGGACGGGTCCTGCACCAGCGGGAGAGAGCTGTGAAGGAGGAAAAGTGTCCACACACTAGGAAGACCCTTCGCGGGTGGAGACTTCGGGAGGCGGAGTGGGGGAGCTTGGGAGCCGCGGAGGAGAGCACAGCAACAGGGGTGCGGAGGGCAAAGCGGACAGATTCCAGCGCAGAGGATCGGGCCGACCGGAACTCGCCAGCCGAGAGGCTTGTCTGCTCGCCCGCCAGGGCGGGCGGGACTGGGAGCTGAGGCTCCGGCTTTTGTCGGAGCGCCGGGAGAGGACTGAGGTTGGCGGCGTGAACACAGCCTGCAGGGCGTTAGTGCACCGCGGATGGCCGGGAGAGAGTCCGGGGAGAAGTCTGGAACTGCCGAAGAGGCAAGAGACTTTTACGTCCCTCTTTGTTTCCTGGTGCACGAGGAGAGGGGATTAAGAGCGCCGCTTAAAGGAGCTCCAGAGACGGGTGCAAGCCGCGGCTAAAAGTGCGGAGCCCAGAGACAGACATGAGACGCTAGGGCCGCTGCTGCCGCCACCGGGAGGCCTGTGTGCGAACACAGGTCACTAGCCACACGCCCTTCCGGGGAGCCTGTGCAGCCCGCCACTGCCAGGGTCCCGGGATCCAGGGACAACTCCCCCGGGAGAACGCACAGGCGCGCCTCAGGCTGCAACGTCTTGCCGACCTCTGCCGCCGCAGACCCGCCCCACACTCCGTGCCCCTCCCTACCCCCGGGGCCTGAGTGAGCCAGAGCCTCCGAATCAGCGGCTCCTTTAACCCCGTCCTGTCTGAGCAAAGAACAGACGCCCTCCGGCGACCTACACGCACAGGCGGGGCTAAATCCAAAGCTGAGCCCCTGGGAACTGTGAGAACAAAGAAGAGAAACGGAAATCTCTCCCAGCAGCCTCAGAAGCAGCGGATTAAAGCTCCACAATCAACTTGATATACCCTGCATCTGTGGAATACCTGAATAGACAACGAATCATCCCAAATTAAGGAGCCCTGTGGATGAAAGGCTCTTGGTGCTGCAGCCAGGAGTCAGTGCTGTGCCTCTGAGGTGGGAGAGCCAACTTCAGGACACTGATCCACAAGAGACCTCCCAGCTGCACATAATATCAAACAGCAAAAATTTCCGAGAGATCTCCATCTCAACGCCAGCACCCAGCTTCACTCAACGACCAGCAAGCTACAGTGCTGGACATCCTATGCCAAACAACTAGCAAGACAGGAACACAACCCCACCCATTAGCAGAGAGGCGGCCCAAAATCATAATAAGTCTACAGACACCCCAAAACACACCACCAGACGTGGACCTGCCCACCAGAAAGACAAGATCTAGCCTCATCCACCAGAACATAGGCACTAGTACCCTCCACCAGGAAGCCTACACAACCCACTGAAACAACCTTAGCCACTGGGGACAGACACTAAAAACAACAGGAACTACGAACCTTCAGCCTGCAAAAAAGGAGACCCCAAACACAGTAAGATAAGCAAAATGAAAAGACAGAAAAACACACCGCAGATGAAGGAGCAAGATAAAAACCCATCAGACCTAACAAATGAAGAGGAAATAGGCAGTCTACCTGAAAAAGAATTCAGAATAATGATAGTAAGGTTGATCCGAAATCTTGGAGATAGAATGGACAATAGAATGGACAAAATGCAAGAATCAGTTAACAAGGACCTAGAAGAACTAAAGATGAAACAAGCAACGATGAACAACACAATAAATGAAATTAAAAGTACTCTAGATGGGATCAATAGCAGAATAACTGAGGCAGAAGAACGGATACGTGACCTGGAAGATAAAATAGTGGAAATAACTACTGCAGAGCAGAATAAAGAAAAAAGAATGAAAAGAACGGAGGACAGTCTCAGAGACCTCTGGGACAACATTAAACGTACCAACATTCGAATTATAGGGGTTCCAGAAGAAGAAGAGAAAAAGAAAGGGACTGAGAAAATATTTGAAGAGATTACAGTTGAAAACTTCCCTAATATGGGAAAGGAAATAGTTAATCAAGTCCAGGAAGCACAGAGAGTCCCATACAGGATAAATCCAAGGAGAAATACGCCAAGACACATATTAATCAAACTGTCAAAAATTAAATACAAAGAAAACATATTAAAGGCAGCAAGGGAAAAACAACAAATAACACACAAGGGAATCCCCATAAGGTTAACAGCTGATCTTTCAGCAGAAACTCTGAAAGCCAGAAGGGAGTGGCAGGACATATTGAAAGTGTTGAAGGAGAAAAACCTGCAACCAAGATTACTCTACCCAGCAAGGATCTCATTCAGATTTGATGGAGAAATTAAAACCTTTACAGACAAGCAAAAGCTGAGAGAGTTCAGCACCACCAAACCAGCTCTACAACAACTGCTAAAGGAACTTCTCTAGGCAAGAAACACAAAAGAAGGAAAAGACCTACAATAACAAACCCAAAACAATTAAGAAAATGGGAATGGGAACATACATATCGATAATTACCTTAAATGTAAATGGACTAAATGCTCCCACCAAAAGACACAGATTGGCTGAATGGATACAAAAACAAGACCCATATATTTGCTGTCTACAAGAGACCCACTTCAGACCTAGAGACACATACAGACTGAAAGTAAGGGGATGGAAAAAGGTATTTCATGCAAATGGAAACCAAAAGAAAGCTGGAGTAGCAATTCTCATATCAGACAAAATAGATTTTAAAACAAAGACTATTAGAAGAGACAAAGAAGGACACTACATAATGATCAAGGGATCGATCCAAGAGGAAGATATAACAATTGTAAATATTTATGCACCCAACATAGGTGCACCTCAATACATAAGGCAAATACTGACAACCATAAAAGGGGAAATCGACAGTAACACATTCATAGTAGGGGACTTTAACACCCCACTTTCACCAATGGACAGATCATCCAAAATGAAAATAAATAAGGAAACACAAGCTTTAAATGATACATTAAATGAGATGGAGTTAATTGATATTTATAGGACATTCCATCCAAAAACAACAGAATACACATTTTTCTCAAGTGCTCATGGAACATTCTCCAGGATAGATCATATCTTGGGTCACAAATCAAGCCTTGGTAAATTTAAGAAAATTGAAATTGTATCAAGTATCTTTTCCGACCACAACGCTATGAGACTCGATATCAATCACAGGAGAAGATCTGTAAAAAATACAACCACATGGAGGCTAAACAATACACTACTTAATAACGAAGTGATCACTGAACAAATCAAAGGGGAAATCAAAAAATACCTAGAAACAAATGACAATGGAGACACGACGACTCAAAATCTATGGGATGCAGCAAAAGCAGTTCTAAGAGGGAAGTTTATAGCAATACAATCTTACCTTAAGAAACAGGAAACATCTCGAATAAACAACCTAACCTTGCACCTAAAGCAATTAGAGAAAGAAGAACAAAAAAACCCCAAAGTTAGCAGGAGGAAAGAAATCATAAAAATCAGATCAGAAATAAATGAAAAAGAAATGAAGGAAACGATAGCAAAAATCAATAAAACTAAAAGTTGGTTCTTTGAAAAGATAAACAAAATTGATAAACCATTAGCCAGACTCATCAAGAAAAAAAGGGAGAAGACTCAAATCAATAGAATTAGAAATGAAAAAGGAGAAGTAACGACTGACACTGCAGAAATACAAAAGATCATGAGAGATTACTACAAGCAACTCTATGCCAATAAAATGGACAACCTGGAAGAAATGGACAAATTCTTAGAAAGGCACAACCTGCCAAGACTGAATCAGGAAGAAATAGAAAATATGAACAGACCAATCACAAGCACTGAAATTGAAACTGTGATTAAAAATCTTCCAACAAGCAAAAGCCCAGGACCAGATGGCTTCACAGGCGAATTCTATCAAACATTTAGAGAAGAGCTATCACCTATCCTTCTCAGACTCTTCCAAAATATAGCAGAGGGAGGAACACTCCCCAACTCATTCTACGAGGCCACCATCACCCTGATACCAAAACCAGACAAGGATGTTACAAAGAAAGAAAACTACAGGCCAATATCACTGATGAACATAGATGCAAAGATCCTCAACAAAATACTAGCAAACAGAATCCAACAGCACATTAAACGGATCATACACCATGATCAAGTGGGGTTTATTCCAGGAATGCAAGGATTCTTCAATATACGCAAATCAATCAACGTGATACACCATATTAACAAATTGAAGGAGAAAAACCATATGATCATCTCAATAGATGCAGAGAAAGCTTTTGACAAAATTCAACACCCATTTATGATAAAAACCCTGCAGAAAGTAGGCATAGAGGGAACTTTCCTCAACATAATAAAGGCCATATATGACAAACCCACAGCCAACATCGTCCTCAATGGTGAAAAACTGAAAGCATTTCCACTAAGATCAGGAACAAGACAAGGTTGCCCACTCTCACCACTCTTATTCAACATAGTTTTGGAAGTTTTAGCCACAGCAATCAGAGAAGAAAAGGAAATAAAAGGAATCCAAATCGGAAAAGAAGAAGTAAAGCTGTCACTGTTTGCAGATGACATGATACTATACATAGAGAACCCTAAAGATGCTACCAGAAAACTACTAGAGCTAATCAATGAATTTGGTAAAGTAGCAGGATACAAAATTAATGCACAGAAATCTCTGGCATTCCTATACACTAAGGATGAAAAATCTGAAAGTGAAATCAAGAAAACACTCCCATTTACCATTGCAACAAAAAGAATAAAATACCTAGGAATAAACCTTCCTAAGGAGACAAAAGACCTGTATGCAGAAAATTATAAGACACTGATGAAAGAAATTAAAAATGATACAAATAGATGGAGAGATATACCATGTTCTTGGATTGGAAGAATCAACATTGTGAAAATGACTATACTACCCAAAGCAATCTACAGATTCAATGCAATCCCTATGAAACTACCAATGGCATTTTTCACAGAACTAGAACAAAAAATCTCACAATTTGTATGGAAACACAAAAGACCCCGAATAGCCAAAGCAATCTTGAGAACGAAAAATGGAGCTGGAGGAATCAGGCTTCCTGACTTCAGACTATACTACAAAGCTACAGTAATCAAGACAGTATGGTACTGGCACAAAAACAGAAATATAGATCAATGGAACAGGATAGAAAGCCCAGAGATAAACCCACGCACATATGGTCACCTTATCTTTGACAAAGGAGGCAGAAATGTACAGTGGAGAAAGGACAGCCTCTTCAATAAGTGGTGCTGGGAAAACTGGACAGCTACATGTAAAAGTATGAGATTAGATCACTCCCTAACACCATACACAAAAATAAGCTCAAAATGGATTAAAGACCTAAATGTAAGGCCAGAAACTATCAAACTCTTAGAGGAAAACATAGGCAGAACACTCTATGACATAAATCACAGCAAGATCCTTTTTGACCCACCTCCTAGAGAAATGGAAATAAAAACAAAAGTAAACAAATGGGACCTAATGAAACTTAAAAGCTTTTGCGCAGCAAAGGAAACCATAAACAAGACAAAAAGACAACCCTCAGAATGGGAGAAAATATTTGCAAATGAAGCAACTGACAAAGGATTAATCTCCAAAATTTATAAGCAGCTCATGCAGCTTAATCACAAAAGAACAAACAACCCAATCCAAAAATGGGCAGAAGACCTAAATAGACATTTCTCCAAAGAAGATATACAGAGTGCCAACAAACACATGAAAGAATGCTCAACATCACTAATCATTAGAGAAATGCAAATCAAAACTACAATGAGATATCATCTCACACCAGTCAGAATGGCCATCATCAAAAAATCTAGAAACAATAAATGCTGGAGAGGGTGTGGAGAAAAGGGAACCCTCTTACACTGTTGGTGGGAATGTAAATTGATACAGCCACTGTGGAGAACAGTATGGAGGTTCCTTAAAAAGCTACAAATAGAACTACCATATGACCCAGCAATCCCACTACTGGGCATATACCCTGAGAAAACCATAATTCAAAAAGAGTCATGTACCAAAATGTTCATTGCAGCTCTATTTATAATAGCCCAGAGATGGAAACAACCTAAGTGTCCATCATCGGATGAATGGATAAAGAAGATGTGGCACATATATACAATGGAATATTACTCAGCCATAAAAAGAGACGAAATTGAGCTATTTGTAATGAGGTGGATAGACCTAGAGTCTGTCATACAGAGTGAAGTAAGTCAGAAAGAGAGAGACAAATACCGTATGCTAACACATATATATGGAATTTAAGAAAAAAAAATGTCATGAAAAACCTAGGGGTGAAACAGGAATAAAGACACAGACTTACTAGAGAATGGACTTGAGGCTATGGGGAGGGGGAAGGGTAAACGGTGACAAAGCAATAAAGAGGCATGGACATGTATACACTACCAAACGTAAGGTAGATAGCTAGTGGGAAGCAGCCGCATAGCACAGGGAGATCAGCTCGGTGCTTTGTGACCGCCTGGAGGGGTGGGATAGGGAGGGTGGGAGGGAGGGTGACGCAAGCGGGAAGAGATATGGGAACATATGTGTATATATAACTGATTCATTTTGTTGTGAATCTGAAACTAACATACCATTGTAAAGCAATTATGCTCCAATAAAGATGTTTAAAAAATAAATAAATAAAATAAAAGCAAAAGAGGATGTTGGGAGTAGATGTTTGGGACTTCAAAGGGGAGGAAAGCAATGTATGATACATGGAGATGGAAAAGCAAATGTTGGGTAAACAAATGTTTGCTGGGCCATACTGAGACAGTGGGACACAGAGTACATTCAGACCTCTAAGAGTTCCCCCCACCAGGCTTAGCCCCTATTATTTGCAGATATCTCTGATGAAAGCTCTATTCCTGTAACAGGCCCTCTATCTAAATTCTTTAACAGCTCAGGGGGAAGGTCAAATTTTTTTCCTGAGTCTTTTGGGCCTTGATTGTTTTCAGCTTGAAATAATCCACATGCCAAAGAGATATTTTAGGATGACAAATTTTGTTCCCCTATAGTAGGATATCTCCAAGGATTCTTACCCTTTTTCCTGTTGTCCCTCCTTTCATCCTTCCATTCTCCAGTTTCCTATCCTCTAGCCTGAGTTTCCCTGTACCTGCTCATGTCTATTTTTCTTCTTTAATATTTCTTCTGTATCATTAAGGAACCCTTTATTCTTTCACAATACTTGACATATAGTTAGTGCTGTATCTAATTTTAGAGAATGATTGGATAAATAAATGGACTAAGGTCATATATGTGAGTTTTAAGACTGTGGGAACAGAGGCCTATAGGTGAAGGAATGAATATAAGAATATTTTGGCTGGAGTAAGTTTGGGAAGGCTTTCTCTCTCTCTCTCTCTCTCTCTCTCACACACACACACACACACACACACACACACACACTTTTTAAAAACTCAAGCAAAATTCCATCTTTCTATGATCCTTGAGATATAAAATCCTTTGCCTCAGTAGGCATTCAATAAATATCTGACTGTTTGATGCCCTAAAATTCACACGACTGCTACAAAAGCATTGACTGACTGAATTTATGTAGATTTAATATTCACTTCGAAAATGTTTTAAGATGGATTCTTAATGCACTTTGCATTAGTTTTAAAATCTAAGTGGTCACTGTAGCTTTGTGGCTTTTAAATCAAGTCTATTTGTTACTCCTCATGAAGTGATTTTATAGTTTGTTCACTATTTTATGGGACATTCTTGCTGTTATTCTCTGAATTGCATGCTGATCCCTGCTGGGGGAGGGTGGCAGTGCATTAAGTATATGTTATTCTATTGTCGTGTACTTTTATGTCATAGACAGGCCTAAGCAAACCAGATTAGACTAATATATTTATAAGCTGAACAAGTCCCAGGGCCCATGGCAATGACCAGGCTTCTGGGGATGAAAACAGAGGTTGCAGCTTTCGCTGATGCCTTTTTCTCTCTCTAAGAGGGTCCACCTCAGTAACTGCATCATCTCTCCTTGTTTTCTGCCTGATGTCCAGCTTGAAAAATCTTCTGCTAATGTGATCTGGCCTCTGTACTTGCCTCCTGAGCTCCGTTGGACATGGGCAGATCATTCCGCTTCATGATATTCATGACAAATTAGAATTTTCTAAATAACTTTACCAAGAATCTAAAGGAAATGAAGAACTTACTAAAGTGTAATAAATGTCTCAGCATACAGATTCCTGATCCTGACACTACAAGCCTGGCAAGAGATCAGCTGCTTTGACAACAGTAACTCAGGACCTAAGCATCTTTCTTTCCTCTCTTCCTAAATTGAAATATTAGAAACCATACATCCAGGAACCTACAAGGTTAAGGTTAATAGACAGCTTCTGACAAGAACTTCTCTGAGATCTTCTGCAATTCTTACTCCTGCCCAAAGCCTATTTCTAGATCTTCTCTCTGACTGCAGCCGACAAGCCATTCCTTAGGACCTGGCACTCTCATTTATTCATTTGTTCATTCCACAAATATTTTTCTTTGTTTTGAGAAACTGTCAAATACATCACAAATATGGCCCTGGAGGATCTCACAGCCCACTGTGGGTCTTCTCTGCATCCTAGTACTTAGAGAAAGAAATAGAAAGAAATTTTCTCCCCCAACTATCTCCGGGATTCCTTCCCTGAGTTTCAAGTTAACCTGCATAAATTCTTTCTTGAGTTATCTCTGGCTCTGTGCACTAGTGAGTTCTAGAGGTGCTACTCTCATCCCCAACTCCATTCCCTCTCTCACTGTCTAATGCCAGTTATTAAGCCTATTTCAAAAAAAATTATTGTGAAACAAATATAGATTCACAGGAAGTTGTAAAGGTGGTACAGAGAATTTCCACATGCCCTCATCCAGTTTCCCACAGTGGTTACAGCTAATGCAATTGCAGCACAATCTCAAAACCAGAAATTGACACTGGTACAACTTGTGCATAGTTCTCTGTCATTTTATCACACATGTAGATTTGTGTAACCACCACTGCAACCAGGTGAACTGTTCCATCACCACAATGATCTCCTCATGCTACCCCTTTACAGTGTCACCAATCCCCTACCCCCCAACCATCACGAAAGTCTGGCAACCACTAATCTGTTCTTTATAATTTTGTCACACAAATAATGTTATATAAATTAGATCATGCAGTATGTGACCTTTCAAGGTTGCTTTTTTCACTCAGCATAATACTCTTGATATCCATCCAAGTTGTTGCATGTGTCAGTAGTTCATTTCTATTTATTGCTGAGTAGTATTCCATGGTATGAAATGTACCACCTTTAGTTTAACTACTCACCGATTGTGGGACATTTTGGTTGTTTCTAACTCTTGTCTATTACAAATAAAGCTGCTATGAACATTCTGTGATTCACAGTTCTTCTTCTTCAGCACCTGAAAAATATGGCTTCATTGCCTTCTGGTTTCCATGGCTTTGATGACAAATTTGCTGTCATTCTAATTGTTTTTGCCCCATAAGTAAGGTAGGTTTTTCTGTCTATTTTCAAGATTTTTTCTTTGTCTTTAATTTTCAGAAATTTAATTATGCTGTATCTTGGTATGGATTTCTTTGGGTTTATCCTCTTCAGTGTTTACTCAGCTTCTTGACTCTGTAGGTTTATGTTTCTTGCCAAATTTAGGAAGTTTTCACCCACTATTTCTTCCAGGACTTTTCAGCCCAACCTTATTTCTCCTCTCCTAGGATTTTGATGACACAAATTTTAGATCTTCTGTTATAGCTCTACATGTCCCTGGAGCTCTATTATTTATTTTAGTCTATTTCTTTGTGTTGTTCTGTTTGTAATTTCTACTGTTCTATATTCCAGTTCATTGATTCTTTCCTCTTCCTACTGAAAATCAAGCTCTATTTTCAGTATCAGGGATAAGTTGTAACTCCTGCCTTCCAAGAGTTGACCATAGTAAGAAGGAAGATCTTACCTTGTCATATAACTGTCAAGAGGCTTATGTGATTACTGTGATGTGAGGTGCACAGTAAGCAAAAGGAGGTAGCAGAAAAGCACCACTTCAACCCCAAGGGAAGAAAAGGTGCATCTTAGGGTATGGAGATGCTTCCTTGGAGTGACGTATAAAGAGTAAGAACTGGCTACCAAAGGGGCTTGTGGGCTTTTTCCTATGGTAGAAAAAAGAAGAGGAATTTCAGATAGAGGGTGTAGTCCACCCAAAGGCAAGTGGATGTGAGGCATTGTGGCAGAATAAATATTCTAAAACTATGAAGACTATATCCTAGACAGGTGCTTCCTACATTTAAGCATACAGAATATTCTTCTGGAATATTTGTTAAAACAAAGATTACTGGTCCTCCATTTCACCCAAGGATTGCGATTCAGAAGATCTGGTTAAGGGCCCTAGAATTTTGAACAAGTTCTGAAGTGATATTAATGCTGATGGTCTGGATACCATAATTTGAGTCAGTTTGGGTAGCAAGGACCTAGACCACAATGAAATGCCATCCAGTCTGAGTTCCAACCACACCTCCAGGGGATACACTGAGAGACCTAATGCACACTCCAAGTTATCACATCAGGCATCTCCATGTTCTCAGTAGAATAAAATGCAATCTGAGTAAAATACAACACAGAAACTCTGGAGAAAGCTTAAGGGTCACTTTATAAAGCAGGGGAAAAGGAACTTGTTGAACAAATGAATGTGTTAAAGGAGATTAGAGAAGAAATTATTCATTTATCCATTAAGGGAATGGATTGCTTTTTAGTGTGGTCTCATTAAAAAAGCATGTATGTGCACTTATTATAAATCATTTTTATTTGCTCATTAAAGGAGACCTTCCACCAGATGATACTTGGTTAGCTTGTTCCTGATTCTAGGTGAACATCAAAGGACTAAAACCGTCCTCCCCAAGGGAGACAGCAGTCATGAAGCTTGACCACCACACTAACTCCTTCCCAAAGGGGAAGGGGTCACTCAGTCGAAGTCCTTGACCTATACTGTTTCTTTTCCTGGTTAATTATTGTTAAGAATATTTTCAAAGAGATATACACACAATTTTTGTAATTTGGTGTATTGATTAAGAATTCATGGCCTCCTGATGTTTCTCTGCAGTCTGAAGATTTTTCTCTCCACTGATGTTGTCAGGTGAATGTTGTGAAAATATGTTTAGGGCACTGTAAATGATGTCCCAGTGGGAAAACACAGCCTGAACTGATGAGTACAAAGGGCTGTTAATGAGATAAACTGTTAAAGGAATCTTTATGAGACATATGCAAACTGGGTGTTTTGAAGCCCCAAATCATGTGTATCTTTCGAAGATGCTTCCATTTCCAAAGGCAGAATTTAGCACTTAGAGGTATTAAAGATGATATACCCCCTAAACTATTCTTCCTTCAGTACTACTAAATATTATGGGCACTGGGAAGACATAAGTTCCATTTAAAAAGTAAGTTCATGAAGGAAAGAAAAGACACACTTCATAGAACCCACATTATACTGACAGGGCCAATGCTATATATACAAAGGACATGACCAAGTGGCATTTGATAAGTAAATGTTAAGTGATTGAGTGAAACAAGACACAAAATACAATTTCATGCATTGTAACTGTCCACATGTGCATGGTCTGATCATCCTAAACATCTAATTTATAATCACTGATCATTAAGAGGAAAAAAAACAGATTAGGAGAACAATACAAAAGTCCAAGAACTATTTCAAAATTTAGGATTGTTTTTCAAAGTTTTCCATGAACCATGAAATAATGTTTAATCTGTTAAACAGTTTTACCTCTCCACTGTTTCACAAAACCATAAGCTTTCTTCAGAAGGAACTATATTTTAATGCCATCTAATTTTGCTGATATACTTCAAAGCATTAACTAGATACACTCCTAATTATAGTATATGTTGTTTAAAGCAAGCAAAAATAATGATTATGCGAAGACTCCCAGATTCAAAGTAATGCTTTGCATTATGAAATATAATGGAAATTACCACAACTCTAAATGAAACTCCCAGAATGACAGAGCCTCTGCTTGACTTCCTTCTTCAACCACTCTCATGAGACTTGATAACAGCTAAAGAAGCTACAGTGTATGAAATATGCCTGTTCTTCACTGAGTCTGAGAGGGATTTGCCTGAGACATAAAAAAAGGACAAAGAAGGGCATAGACTTGCATCAAACTGCTTCTGGCCCATTTTAGAGAACATCGTACTTGAGTTTTTACTTTTCAGATTGATTACTTGGGTGTCACAAAGAGGCTCTTGGTCTGTTGTCTTATTTGCTCCACACTAAGCAATCTCTTTCAATGAATGTATTTTCTCTGAATAGACTGAATCTTTTCAAAAATTTTTCAGTTGGAATTTTCTTCTCATTGGCAGACACGTGGGGCAAAACAATCTGTTGTAGAAGTCTGTATTATTTCCATTGAAAAAAAGAATCTGGGTTTTTCATTTGGAAAGGATCATTTACTTCGAGAACCCCACACCCCTCACCAACTGAAATTGGTTTAGAATGAGTTGCAATGTGATTTAAAAAAAAAACTTGCTTCTAATAAAGCTCAGATGAATGAAGAGGACCTATGTTTCTGAATGAGATCATTAAAAAGCAATATGCATGATGTAGAGCAACTGGAACTCTCATATACTGCTGGTGGAAATGCAAATTGGTACAGTCACTTTGGAAAATGGTTTAGTTGTATCTACTAAGGCTAAATATATGCGTGCCATATGACACAGCAGTTCGATTCCAATAAGAATGTGTGCTTTTTTCTACAAAAATATGTATAAGAATGTTCATAGAGCAGTACTCAAAATTGTAAAACACTAGAAATCAAGCCAAATATCCATCAGCAGTAGATTGGATAAATAATTTGGGCTATGTTCATACAATGGAATATAACACAACAATGGAAAATAAACTATTGCTACATGCAACAAAAGAGATATTGTGGAATAAAAGGATCTACACACAAAAGAGCAAATATGGTATGATTCCATTTACACAAAGTTCAAAAACAGGCAAGATTAATCTACGTTGTAAGAGGTCAAGAAAGCAGTTGCCTTTGGGCAAGGGTTTTGACTGAGAGGGGACAAGAGGGAGTCTAATGATACTTTGTGATGGTCTAGATTTTGATGTAGGTAAAAATTCATCAAGTTGTATACACTTAAGATCTGTACACTTTACTATTTGTAAATTATATCTAGTTAAAAAAATCAAAAAGCAACGTGCTTAAACCATGGCAAGACATGTCTATAACCAGTTAATATATAATACGGCAGACTCAGTTTTTATAGGGGGCTGATAGAAGAAATCTTTCCTTTAATAAAGGACACTTAGTAACACACTAGACAGTGTATTTGATTATGATTTTGCAAAAGACGCAAATGTTATTAACTTAAATGCCAACATGTTGCATCATATTTCCACTTAATTTTAAAGGAAAAAAATTTTTCATTCACTGTTCATTCATTCTTTCATGGAACATTATTTCCCAAGAATTTATTTCTTCAGAGAAATGTATTTTTTTTTCTTTTTTATTTAGCTATAAGAAACAAATAACTACTAGTAGTATTTAAATCTTTTAAGTATTTCCTGCTAGGTACCTCTTAATAAATTCCTATCCCTTTTTAATGTTCCATTCTCTTACTTTATAGAACTTTTAGCCTGAGGAGTAAATATAGAATGTACACATATTCAAACATACCTACACCTCTCTCTTTCTCATGCATACACACACATACATACACATAGAAATGGTAAAGAAATGTGAAAAAATCACCATAAAAAGCAGTTTAGATGTACTTGTGTCACATGGGCTTGACTTGAGATTCTCAATGTAAATTTGTCTTAAAGACTTAAGTAAGGGACTTCACGTTTTTAGGTAAGCTGCATGGGCCAGATTTCCTGCTTAATAATTTTGCTGTTTATCTCACTGTGGCAGATGCCAGTCCTTGATTTCCAGTGGCCTTGTCAGGTTCTACAAAATGCAAAACCTGGGTAATAACAGAGTTATTGAGAGTCAGACTAGCCATCATATGCTAGTTTGACTCCCAGCAAAATTAGTATTTATTGAATGCCCACAAGGAGGCATGAAATTGTATTAGAACATATATCGCCTACCAAAATTTAATTTTGGCTCTTTTTGGTATATAATTCAGGTTGACACGTCAATGAAATATTTAAAAAGGTGATTATATTCATGGAATTTTGGAGAAACTTCCAGCTATGAAGGATACAAAATTTCTAGTCTAGGTTTGAGAGAGAGAGACAGACAGAGACAGAGAGAGACAGAGAGAGAGAGAAAGAGAAAGAGACAGTAAAAGAAATCCACTTATTTTATGTTTTGTACTATTAATAAATAGGCATTTATTGAACACCTATTATGTGCAGGGGATTCAATGAGATGGGTCACAAATTACCTGGTCTATGGAGCAAACAATTAATTGGACAGGGGAGGCAATTATTAAATTGAGTCAAAGATTATGGGGGCAAGGGTAAGTTTGGTGTTAATCTTACTGTGAGTCAAATTTCTAAATTTTCAACTTCTAATCTTTTTATTCCTTTCACACCCAGCAGTGCCAGATTAAGAGAGATAATTATAATTAGATTCTACTATCATTCTAATAACTTCTCCACCTGCTTTGCCAGCTTAATTTTCTCTGGCCTTGAAGTGAAGCTTTTAACAGGGACATGGGAAGATGGAGCAAATTTGTGGGAAGAAACTATTAGTTCTATTTAACACATATTGAATTTGAGGTAAGTATCGAGGGAAATTCAGGTGAAGGTCAAGTAAATGGGAATACAGATGTAGCAATCAATATTAGATTAACAGTGGTGACATCAGCAGGAAAAGACAGGACAAGGACCTCTACAAAGCCAGCCCCCCCATAAAAGCAGTGAGATTGTTGGCAAAAATATGTCAAAATCAACATTTTCAGAACTCTGAAAATTAACCAAAGGTTTGTAACAATTTGAGGAGCATTTATTAAAGAAAAATGACTAAATTTCATGAAGAACAGTGAGGTATTTCCCATTGTAACTTTCACTATTCCCATTCCAACAGCCCCACAGACACTAAAAGTGGCAGAATAAGTTAGAAGCCACTTTAAAACACTATTCTCAGAGAATTGTCATTAGTTTATCTGTCTGGCACATACATGGAAATCCCCATTCTCAGGGCTTGTCTTTATTTGACCTGACTGAGACCTCACTAAGTGCAGACAGCCTTTTCCCTGGAGGCATTTTTGAAAATAATCATCAGCAATTGTTGAATGATGCAGCTCCTTGAGGTACTGATGACAATTGCAGCAAATAAGAACTGGCCAAAAAACAGTAAAGGAAAAGTTAGAGAATGAGATGTCCATAGGGGATTTCAAAAAGCTCCAACACACTCCTGAGAATCTAGAAGGCCATACACATGCACAGGACAGTGTACAATCCCAAGGCTGTGCTCGTGTCCTGAGAAGGCCCCAATCACTCACTTTTAGTTGACAATGATGATCTGCAGTAGTGGGAAGTGAAACTGTGATAGCATGGCAACCCCCTGTCTGAGTGTTGAAGGTATGACCAAAACACATACAGAGTTTCTTGGCTAAGACTAGGAGAATTACAGGCTTGAGGCATTTAAGGAAATTTCAGTCCAATTATTAGCTGAATATTAAGCTACCAGAAAAGAAACTTGTATGGCCAAACATGCCAAAGAATACAGACTTTACAAAATTAATTCATAAAAGTCACTAAGCAAACAATAATAGCAACTACCACAAGTAGCAACAACAAGAGGGAGAGGGTAGAATCATATTTCCAGAGTTGCCACAATCTATTATTTCCAGCTCTCAATAAAAAATTATGAAACATGAGAAGAAACAAGAAAATATGGCCCATGCACAGGAAAAGAAGCAGTCAATAGAAACTGTCCTTGAGCAAGCACAGACATTGGACTTACTACACAAAATTTTCAATCAGCTATTTTCAACATATTCAAAGAACCAAAGGAAACTATGCCTAAAGAACTAAAGGAGGGACTTCCCTGGTGGTCCAGTGGTTAAGACTTCACCTTCCAATGCAGGGGCTGCAGGTTTGATCCCTGGTCAGGGAGCTAAGATCCCACATGCCTCACGGCCAAAAAAACAAAACATGAAACAGAAGCAATATTGTAACAAATTCAATAAAGACCTTAAAAATGGTCCACATCAAAAAAATCTTAAAAAAAAGAACTAAAGGAAAGTATGAGAATCATGTCCACCAAATACAGAAAATTAATAAAGAGAAATTATTTTTAATTAATTAATTAATTATTATTTTTTAAATTTTTGTCTGCCTTGAGTCTTCATTGCTAGGTGCGGGCTTTCTCTAGTTGTGGTGAGCAGGGGCTACTCTTCCTTGCGGTGCACAGGGTTCTCATTGTGGCGGCTTCTCTTGTTGCAAAGCACAGGCTCTAGGTGCTCAGGCTTCAGTAGTTGTGGCTTGCGGGCTCTAGAGCATAGGTTCAGTAGTTGTGGCACATGAGCTTAGTTGCTCCACGGCATGTGGGATCTTCCCAGCCCAGGGATCGAACCCGTGTCCCCTGCACTGGCAGGCAGATTCTTAACCACTGTGCTACAAAGGAAGCCCAGAAATTATTTAAAAAACAGAAATTCTGGAGTTAAAAATACTGAAATGAAAACTTCACTAGAGGAGCTCAACATCAGATTTGAGCTGGCATAAGGAAAAAACAGATAATTTGAATAGAGGCCAATCGAGTTTATCAAGTCTAAAGAACAGAAGAAAAAAATTGAGACAAATGAACAGAGCCTCAGAGAGCTGTGGGATACCATCATGCATACCAACACACACATAATGGGAGTCTCAAAAGTAAAGGAGAGATAAAAATGGAATGAAAGGATATTTGAAGAAATAATGGCTGAAAACTTCACAAATTTAATAAAAAACATTACATTAAAAATTCAAGATGCTCAATGGAATCCAAGTAAGATAAATTCAAAGAGATCCACACTTAAACACACCATAATCAAACGATTAACAGTCAAAGGCAAAGAGAGAATCTTGAAAGCAGCCAGAGAAGAGCAAATCATCACATAAAAAGATCTTCAATATGATTAATAGTGATTTTTATCAGAAAACATGGAGGCCTGAAGACAGTGCAATGACATACAGAAGTTGCTAAAAGAAAGCGACTGTTAACCAAAATTTCCGTATTTGGCAAAACTATTCTGATAAAAAGGAAGAAGAAATTAAGACACTTTCAGATAAACAAAAACTAAGAAAATTAGTTGCTAATAGTGCTGCCCAACAATAAATGCCAAAGGGAATACTTCAAGCTTAAATGAAATGACACTAGACAGTAGTTCAAATCTTCAGGAAGAAATGAAAAGCACTGGAACTTTTTTTTTTTTCTGATGTGCAGAAACCAACACAGAGAATCGAGGAAAATGAAGAATCAGGGGAATGTGTTTCAAACAACAACAACAACAACAACAATAAAGATAAATCTCCAGAATCTGATCTTAATGAAATGAAGGTAAGTGATTTATTCAGTAGAGAGTTCAAAATAATGGTCATAAAGATGCTCATTGAGGTCAGAGGACAATGAACAAAGTGATAATTTCAACAAACAGAAAATATTAAAGAGAGAAGATAGCTTAAGGGACTTATGGGCCACCATCAAATGAAAGATGTCATTTGTTATTTGAATTATAGCATCACAAAATGAGAAGAGAAAGAGAAAGGGGCATAACACTTATTCAAAGAAGTAATGACTGAAAATTTCCCTAAGGTAAAGAAAGAAACAGACATCCAGATCCAGGAAGCCCAAGAAGTCCCAAATAAGATGAATCTAAAGAGATGCAAGAGGGAAGAGATATGGGATATATGTATATGTATAGCTGATTAACTTTGTTATAAAGCAGAAACTAACACACCATTGTAAAGCAATTATACTCCAATAAAGATGTTTAAAAAAAAGTAAATCAACTAAAATCTCGGGATTCCATGGGGTGAAAAGTAATAGACAGATTAAATGGGAAAACCAGGAATCCAGAGATATAATCAATATCAAATAAAGATAATCTGAAAAAAAATAAAGAGACTCACACTGAGACATATTATGATTAAGCTGTCAATAGTTAAAGACAAAGCCAGAATCTTAAACACAGCAAGAGGAAAGCATCTTTTCATGTACAGGGGAACCCCCTTAAGACTGTCAGCAGATTTTTCAGCAAAAACTTTGCAGGCCAGAAGGGAGTGGAAGCATATATTTAAAGTGCTTAAAGTAAAACGATGCCAACCAAGAATATGCTACCTGGCAAAGATGTCCTTCAGAATTGAAGAAGAGTTAAAGAGTTTTCCAGACAAGTGAAGCTGAAGGAGTTCATCACTACTAGACACGCCTTACAAGAAATATTAAGGAGTTCTTACAGCTGAAACAAAACGATGCTAATGAGTAACATGAAAACATATGAAAGTATAAAATTCAATTCCCAGAGCAATTAGGATATAAAAAGGAATAAAAGGCATCTAAATCAGAAAGTAAGAAATAAAAGTGTCTTTATTTGCAGAATGACATGATATTATATAGACAAAACGCTAAAGACTCCATCAAAAAACTGTTAGAATAAATGAATTCAATAAAGGTGCACGCCCCTAGAATACTCCACCCAACAAGAGCAGAATACACATTTCCCTCAAGTACACGTGGAACATTCTCCAGGATTGAACATATGCTAGATCATAAAAGAAATCTCAATAATTTTTTTAACATTTTTATTGGAGTATAATTGATTTACAATGCTGTGTTAGTTTCTGCTGTATAACAAAGTGAATCAGCTATATGTATACATATATCCCCATATCCCCTACCTCTTGTGCCTCCCTCCCACCCTCCCTATCCCACCCCTCTAGGTGGTTACAAAGCACCGAGCTGATTTCCCAGTGCTATGCAGCTGCTTCCCACTAGCTATCTATTTTACCTTTGATAGTGTATATATGTCCATGCCACTCTCTCACTTCGTACCAGCTTACCCTTCCCCCTCCCCATGTGCTCAAGTCCATTCTCTATGTCTGTGTCTTTATTCCTGTCTTGCCCCTAGGTTCATCAGAACCAGTTTTTTGGGGTTTTTTTAGATTCCATATATATGTGTTAGCATATGGTATTTGTTTTTCTCTTTCTGACTTTCTTCATTCTGTATGACAGACTCTAGGTCGATCCACCTCACTACAAATAACTCAATTTCGTTTCTTTTTATGGCTGAGTAATATTCCATTGCATATGTGTACCACATCTTTATCCATTCATCTGTCGATGGACATTTAGGTTGATTCCACGCCCTGGCTGTTGTAAATATAGTGCTGCAATGAACATTGGGGTGCATGTGTCTTTTTGAATTATGGTTTTCTCTGGGTATATGACCAGTAATGGGATTGCTGGGTCGTATGGTAGTTCTATTTTTAGTTTTTTAAGGAATCTCCATACTGTTCTCCATAGTGGCTCTATCAATTTACATTCCCACCAACAGTGCAAGAGGGTTCCCTTTGCTCCACGCCCTCTCCAGCATTTATTGTTTGTAGATTTTTTGATGATGGCCATTCTAACTGGTGTGAGGTGATACCTCATTGTGGTTTTGATTTGCATTTCTCTAATGATTAGTGAGGTTAAGCCTCCTTTCATGTGTTTGTTGGCAGTCTGTATATCTTCTTTGGAGAAATGTCTATTTAGGTCTTCCACCCATTTTTGGATTGGGTTGTTTGTTTTTCTGATATTGAGCTGCATGAGCTGCTTGTAAATTTTGGAGATTAATCCTTTGTCAGTTGCTTCATTTGCAAATATTTTCTCCCATTCTGAGGGTTGTCTTTTGGTCTTGTTTATGGTTTCCTTTGCTGTGTAAAAGCTTTGAAGTTTCATTAGGTCCCATTTGTTTATTTTTGTTTTTATTTCCATTTCTCTAGGAGGTGGGTCGAAAAGGATCTTTCTGTGATTTATGTCATAGAGTGTTCTTCTGCCTATGTTTTCCTCTAAGAGTTCTATAGTGTCTGGCCTTACATTTAGGTCTTTAATCCATTTTGAGTTTATTTTTGTGTATGGTGCTAAGAAGTGTTCTAATTTCATTCTTTTACATGTAGCTGCACTGTTTTCCCAGCACCACTTATTGAAGAGGCTGTCTTTTCTCCATTGTATATTCTTGCCTCCTTTGTCAAAGATAAGGTGACCATATGTGCATGGGTTTATCTCTGGGCTATCTATCCTGTTCCATTGATCTATAAGAAATCTCAATAAATTTAAGTGGAGGAAATTATACAAAATATGTTCTCTAAATACAGTGGAATGAAATTAGAAAGTAATAAGAGGAAATTTGAGAAATTCACAGCTATATGGAAACTAAAAGACATATTCCTAAATAACAAATGGGTCAAAGAAGAAATCACAGGGAAATAAGAAAATAGTTTAAGATGAATGAAAACAAAAATACACATACCAAAACATATGAGATGCATTGAAAGCAGTGCTTAGAAGGAAATTTATTCCTGTAAATACATATATTAAAAATGAAGATAATGTTGTGCACATGAAACATGTAAAGTTATAAACCAATGTTGCCTCAATAAATTTTTTAAATAAATAAAAATTAAATTTTTTTATGAAGAAAAATCTCAAATCAGTAACCTAAACTTCTACCTTAGGACACTAGAAAAAAAGAAAAGCAACCTAAATCCAGAGCAAGGAGAAGGAAGAAAATAATAAGAATTAGAACAAAAATTAAAGATAGAAAAATAATGGAGAAAATCAATTAACCCAAACATAGTTCTTTGAAATAATCAACAAAATTTATAAGCCATTAGCTAGAATGACTGAGGCAAAAAGAGAGGAGTCTCAGGGCACTAAAGTCAGGTAAGAAAGAGGGGGCATTACTACATACAATACCAAGAGAAAAATAATTATATGACAGTACTATGGATAACAGTATGCCAATAAATTAGATAACTTAAATACGATGGGCAAATTCTTAGAAAGAAACAAACTACAAAAGCTGACTCAAGAAGAAATAGAATATTTGAATAGGCTTATAACAAGTAAAGAAATTGAATTTCTAATAAAAATAAAGTTACTACAAAGAAAGCCATGTCCCAAATGACTTCACTGGTGAATTCCACCAAACATTTAAAGAAAAATCAACACCAAATTCACAAACTCTTCCCCAAAAATAGAAGAGAAGGAAACATTTTCCAATTTGTCCTATGAGGCCAGAATTACCCAGATACCAAAATCAGGAAATGTCATGACAAGAAAAGAAAACTACAAACTAATATCTCTTATGATTATAGATGCGAATATCCACAAAAAATCCTAGCAAATGGAATCCAACAATGTATAAAAGGAATCACACAACATGACCAAGTGGGATTTATTCCAGGGATGCGAAACTATTTCAACATATGAAAGCAATCAATGTGATACACCATATTAATAGAATAAAGGACCAAAAAATCTCACGATTGTCTCAATCATATAGAAAATACATTTGACAAACTCTAACACAACTTCAAGATCAAAACACTCAGCAAACTAGAAATAGAAGGGAACTTACTCAACCTGATAAAGGGCATCTAGGAAAACATACGGAATGGCAAAAAAATGAAAGCTCTTTCCCTAAGATTAGGAGTAAGACAAAGAAGTCTGGTCTTGCTGCTTGTATTCAACATTGTACTGGAGGTTTTTATACAGGGAAATTAGGCAAGAAAAAGAAATAAAAGTAATCCAGATTGGAAAGGAAGAAGTAAAACTATCTCTATTCACATAGTACATGATCTTGTACATAGAAAATCCTAAGGAACTGACCAGAAATAAAAAACTATTAGAACTAATAAATGAGTTCAGCAAGGTTGCAGGATACAAGATCCACATCAAAAAATTAGTTATAAGGAAGGCTAAAAAAATCAATTATACTTCTATACACTAGCAGTGAGCAATCTTAAGATAAAATCAAGAGAACAATTCCATTTTCAAAAGCATCAAAAAGAATAAAATAATTAGGAATAGATTTAACCAAAGAAGTACCAGATTTTATACTGAAAATATAAAACATTGCTAAAGGAAATTAAAGAAGATGTAAATTAATGGAAAGACATCCCATTTTTACTGATTGAGAGACTTAATATTGTTAAAATGTAAATATTCCCCCAAATGATCTACAAATTCAATTCCACCTCTATCAAAATCCTATCTGGATATTTTGCAGGGGTTGACAAGCTAATCCTAAAATTTAAATGGAATTACAAGGCATCCAGAATAGCTGAAACAATTTTGAAAGAGAAGAAATTTGAGGACTCACAAATATCAACCAGAAAGCTACAATAATCAAGACCTCAGTCCTGACATAAGAATAGGCATATCATATGATATCACTTATATGTGGAACCTAGAAAAAATGATACAAATGAACTTACTTACAAAACAGAAACAGACTCACAGACTTAGAAAATGAACTTATGGTTACCAGGGGGGAAAAGGTGGGGGGGAGGGATAGATTGGGAGTTTGGGATTGACATGTACACACTGCTGTATTTAAAATAGATAACCAACAAGGACCTACTGTATAACACAGGGAACTCTGCTCAGTACTCTTGTAATAACATAAATGGGAAAAGAATTTGAAAAAGAATAGATACATGTATATGTATAACTGAATCACTTTGCTGTACACCTGAAACTAACACAACATTGTTAATCAACTATACTCCAATATAAAATAAAAAAATATACAAAAAGAATAGACATAAAGATCAATGGAATAGAATTGAAAGTCCAGAAATAAACTCTTACATTTATGACCAATTGATTTTCAATAAACATGCCAAGGCAATTCAATGGGTGCAATGGTGGTAAGAATAGTCTTTCAATAAATGGTGTGAGAACAACTGGATATCCACATGCAGAAGAATGAAGTTGGGCCCTTACTTCACACAATATACAAAAATTAACTCAAAATGGATGAAAGATCTAAGTGTAAGTAAAGGTATAAAACCCTTTGAAGAAAATAGAGGAGTAAATCTGAATGATCTCAGTTTTAACAATGGAATCTTAGATATGACACCAAAAGCACAAGTATCAAAAGAAAAAACAGATACACTGGATTTCATCAAAATTAAAAGCACCTATGCTCAAAAGACACTATCAAGAAGGTAAAAAAAACAACAACAGGGGCTTCCCTTGTGGCACAGTGGTTGAGATTCCGCCTGCCAATGCAGGGGACACGGGTTTGTGCCCCGGTCCGGGAAGATCCCACATGCCGCGGAGGGGCTGGGCCAATGAGCCATGGCCGCTGAGCCTGCGCATCCGGAGCCTATGCTCTGCAACGGGAGAGGCCACAACAGTGAGAGGCCCGTGTACTGCAAAAAAAATAAAAATAAAAAACAACAACAAAAAACTATAGAATGGGAGAATATATTTGCAAGTCACATATCTGATAAGGGAGTAGTATCCAGAATATACAAAGAACTCTTACAACTCAACAATAAAAGTTAAAATAACTCAATTTTAAAACTTTTGAGTAGACTTTTTCCACATAAGATATACAGATGTCCAATAAGTACATGAAAAGATAATCAACATCATTAGTCATTAGGGAAATGCAAATCAAAGCTACAAAGAGATACTTCTTCACACTCACTAGAGTGACTGTAATCAAAAAACACAAACAATAACAAGTGTTGTCAAGAATGTGGAAAAATCAGAATCCTCATGCACCCCTGGTAAGAGTGTAAAATGGTGCAGCTGCTTTGAAAATGGTTTGGCAGTTCCCCCAAAAGCTAACACTGACTTAACATATGACCCAGACATTCCATCTTAGATATATATGCAAAAGAATTGAAAATATATATCCACGCAAGATGTGTACATGAATTTTTGTAGCAGCATATTTTATAATAGCCTGAAGATGGAAACAATTCAAACTTCCATCAACTGACAAATGGATAAAACAAAATATGATCGAGCCATACAATGGAATATTATTCAACCATAAAAAGAATGAAATTCTGATACATGCTACAACACGGATATATCTTGAAAGTATAATATTATGCTCAGTGAAGGAAGCCAGACACAAAAGGCCACATATTGTATCATTCCATTTATATGAAATGTGTAAAAGTAGGAAAATCCATAGAGACAAGAAGTAAATTAGTGGTCAGCAGAGGCTATAGGGAGGGAAAAATGGGGAGTGACTACTTATGGGTAACGAGTGGGGCTTTTTTGGGGGGGATGATGTAAATATTCTAAACGTAGATAATGGTGGTGGGTGCACAACTCTGTGAATATACCAAAAAGTTACATATTTTAAAATGGTGAATTTTATCACATGTGAATTGTATTTCAATTGAAAAATGAAAAAAAAAAACAGATTGACATGGGTCATTAGCTAGTGAAAGTATATATAGAGAAAAGAGAAGAGAAGGGAGAATAAAACCTTCACTAGGAGAGTTGGAGGAATTGAAGCCAAAAACAGAGAAAGAAGGTAAAATACAAGTAGTAGAAGGGAAGCAGTGAGAAGTTGTCATAAGAAGCCCAGAGAGGGGAAAGTTTGAATAAGGAGAAGGCAGTCCTCAGGATAAAACTTCAGAGTGGGAGAGGAGGAGGTAAAGTGAAAAAAGCATTTGATTTGATAAATATGAAGTCTCTGGGAAACATCAAGAAAATAATTTCAGTGAAATGTTGAGGGTGGTAGGAATGAGTGAATGAGGAGATGTAAGCAGTGTCAGTACTCCACGCTCTTAAGCACTTTATTAGTAAAGAAAAGGAATAGAATAGAATGAGAATTCAAGGGGGTGGCAATGTCCTAGAGATATTTTTTAGCATACAGGAGAATTCCGGATGCTGGGGAAGACAAATGAGAAGGGATTGAGTGACGGTATTGTGGAGGCAGGAGAGGGTGGGATTAAGCTCTTGTCTGCATGAGTTCAGCAAATGAGAGGCCCTGTGCTTTTCAGAAGGAAGAGAGATGGGCTGAAGTACGGGCATTAGGAGACCAGCATGAGGGCTTTTTTCAATGCTTTCCAAAGTGTAGTCCATAGATCCTCCTGTATCAAAATTAACATGAGTACACATTAGAAATGCATTCCTGAATCTCACTAAGATGTACTAAATCAGAATGGTTGACTCTGGTGAACCTGTATTTTAGTTTGAGAATTTTGGCAAATAAGCATTCAAGGATAAATCAAAAAATTGTCAAGAAGGATCAGCTGAGGTCAGGAGTCTGTAGAATATTTTGTTCCCAAACATTAGCAATTCACCAGAATCACCAGGAGGGTATGTTGAACACAGAGTGTTGGGTCCTTCCCCCCCAGTTTCTAACTCAGTAGATCTGGGGTGAAGCCTGAGAATTTGCATTTCTAACAAGTTCTTAGGTGATGTGGATCCTGCTGGTCCAGGACCTACAGTTGGGGAACCGTTGCTATAGTTAATCTAATTATCCTGGTGCTGAATAGCTCATGATGGGGAGAGCAGAAACAATGATAGCAGCATGTGCTCAGGGCCAAAGACTGACAAGGTAGATACAGTGGGAAGACCAGGGGAGCTCTGGAGAGAGAAGACATTGTTGAACAAGGCTCCAGAGTGGTGGACAAGCTGGTAAGGGAAAGGAAGCTAAGGACTTGCAAAGAGAGGGCAGGACTAGTGGGGTGGAAGATACTATAAGGAAAACAGAGAAGGGTCAAAAATGAAACAGCATTATGTTTTGGCCAAAAAGAAGTGTGGAGTTGGAGTTCTTGGAGTTGGTTCATAAATAAATAACATGGTTCCATGTAAGACTAAACTAATGGGTCACTGAAGTAGCAGGAAGACAAAGGGTGTCAAGATGGAAAAGTTCAAGATTGTGATATCAGGCTGTAGAATTGCCACGAACACGGATGATGAATTCACCAGGAATGATAACAAGGGAGGGGATGAAGAAGGGAACTCTGAGCCTGGTGCTAGAAAGACCGAGAAAAGTAAGAAAATATCCTGGAGGCTCAGAGACACTAAGTGGTTTTCCTAAGTTTCCTGCAGGTAGACATTGATGTAGCTGAAATAGGAAGTCAGCTCCTTCTGACTACAAAGCCCATGTTTTAGCCATAACAGAGTGATGTTCACTTAAAGCATGTTAATGTGTTAATTCTGAAGGAAGTTACATAGAATTTGTTTCGGCTTTGAAGGTGATTTGTGACTAACATGTCTATGCAGTACGTGAATGTGATGCCGTAGTCTCCTCTTCCTAGAATGAAATTGCACAATGAAGTCCCTCTTTTCAGGTAGATTCAGGAAAACTGGTCTAGTAAACAAGGCTAAAGATGATTTTCCCTTTCTTTCAGGTTCTTTTTATGGATAAATACTTTTGAGTGTACTTTTTTGTGTGTGTGTAAGAAAAAATCAACAGAGATAATTTAGGCATATAATGAATCCAGAGGAAACACAAATGGCCAATAAATATACGAAAAGACGTTCAATTCCACCAGTAATTAGGGAAACATAAGTTAAAACTATAATGAAAGAACATCTTTTACTCATCAGACTAGCCAAAATTAAAAAGTGTGACAATCACCAGTATAGAGGAGGAGAATAGCTAAACAGATCATCTCATACCATGCTTATGGGTATGTAAATGAGAATAGCCACTTGGGAGAGCAGTGTGACAGTAAAATTACAAAGGTGCTAACTCTATAAACTAGCATTTCCTTTTCTGGGTATATACCCTAGAGAAACATTTGTACATGCACATGAGGGGACATACAAATGGATGTTTATTACAGCATTGCCAGAAATAGCAAAGAAAGAAAAATTAGGAACAACCCAAATGCCCATTAATAAAGAAATGGATAAAATATGGTATCCTTATGCAATGTATTTCTGTCTAGATAAAACAAAGGGACCAGAGCTATATGAGTCAATAAGGATAAGTCTAGAACTCTTAATATTAATTTTTTAAAAAGGCTGCAGAATGAAATGTATAGAATGATTCCTTATATAAAATTTATTTTCAAAGCCCATAGAAACATTACATCTTGTTTCTGAATTTCTATTGATGTATGTAAAAGTATTAAAAAGGATGACTATCAAACTCATCATAGGTCTGTCTCTGGGAAACAAGGAGAGGGCAATGAGTCTGGAGATATGGTCAAATGGGAGTGTTAAATCTTACTATTTTTTTCCTAAAAATAAAAGATGCACATATAACTTGTGTGATTTAAAAAAAAATACACATACATACAAAGGCTAGAAGGAAATATAAAATGTATTAATAGTTTTAATATCTGGGACACGATAATATGAGTGTTTCCTATATCGTTTTGAAAAGTGTGGCTTTCTAAAGGAAAATCAAGTCCCTTAGCATTATTCCAGAAACACTGTTGGTCTATCAGTCTCAGGGAAAGAGAATAATAAGGCTTTGTTAGAAGTGGTCAAGTGGGCAGACTATGCACAGGATCTTCATGTTCTGCGACTGGTCCAGACCTGTCCATGCTGGTGTGTGTACTCTCAAGCTAGCGATATGTACATCTTCTTCTGTGGCAATCTCAAAGGAATCTTTGGAGAATGACTCCATTGCAAACTTAGATATTTAAGAAAGTCACCAGTATAGAGCGGAATTTGAAGGAACTAGCTGCTCCTTCAAATAAAGACCAGACAAAAGAAATTCTTCCATAGGGGACAGAAAGCACAGAAGATAATAGAATATTTAGGTTACTTCTACTTCACACAATCCTCTTTCCAGCTGGGCAGTTTCTTCTAACACACGCTGTTCTTGTCACCATTCTTGGAATAACTCTCGGGTCTCAGTCTGACGCTCTGTCTGTGACTATAAACAACTTTTCCTCTACAGTTAGCACAACCACAGAATAATGACACTGCATTAGAGACATGAATCACAGCATAAATACTTTTTTATTATGATAAACTAAATCACTGGTTGTCTCTTTCTACAGGCATAGGCAGAAAATGCATCGGGCTTTCTATTTTTTTTTTATTATGCACTGGAACAGAGACCATCATATGTTGAATAATATGTGTTTAAAAAAATGTCTCAATGCCTGTAATGAAAGAGATGATATGTGATCCTGCAGATCCTTGAGCCAAGCATGGGTGACTCTTTTCCTACAGAAGAAAAGAGACTTAACACCTCTAACATGATAGATAAAGAGGCACGGTAGAAAGATAGGAAAAGAGCAATGGAAGGGGAGGAGGAAAGGGGGAAATAAAGCTAAAGACGTAATAGTTTCGGTAAATATATCACCCTACATTAAAATTAAAGAAGTAAAGGGGGTTGTCACGGCAGCATTTCTTCAGTCTTTGGTGAATTACATACCCCTGCACTCAGTAGAACAGTATTGAGTCTTTGTGCCAATCAGGATAAGCTAGGGTACACCAGAGTAACAATCTCCAAGCCCCAGTAGCCTAAAAGTTGATTTCTCACTTTTGTGACAATTCTAGAAGGGTGGCTTGGGGTTATGCTGTTGCCATCTTCCTCACTTTGAGTCTCAGGCTATTGGAGCAGCCAATATGGATGCTGCCAGTCACCAAGACAAAAGGAAAAAAGAGCCTCACATGGGCTCTTGAAGCTTCTGCCAAAGGTGACTCACTTCCTTTCTCCTAGTGATTCATTGGTCAAGACAAGCCATGTGGCTAAGCCTGACAGCATAATGGGAAGGTATTCTGCTCCTATAGCTCCCAGCTTGCAGTACCATACTTCAATGGATTTCATACTTATTGAGATGTCCAGGTTTCAGGAGAGCATCTTTCCATAAGGAGAGACTAAATGTGGAGATCAGTCAAGTGGTAAAAATGCCCCTTCTCAGGGATATGAAAGAATCACAGCCCATTCCATCCATGTATAGAGCAATGATATTGTCAGAGAAGAACTTTGGAAGAAAATGTCTGGAAAATGCTGGTGAAAGTGGAAAAACCTAAAGGGCTCCATCTTTCCAAGAATTGACCAAAGAGTCCTCCAAACCTATTCCTCACCCTTCCTAACACCAAGAGAGATATGGAACTGTTTAGGTAGACAAGAACTTTTGAGCCTGAAAACTTCTTTGAAAATATAAAGAAACTGAGTCACCAAAGAGAAGTAACTAACATAATCAGTGGAGGCAGCACACGAACAAAGGTGAATCCATCCTCTTGGAAGTCCTATCTAGCCTGCATTCCTTCACCTACCACTTCTCACCATCTCAGAAGATCTTTATGTTTAAAAGCATCAACTTCATTTTGTCCTGTTCAGGAAGAGAACACATCCTTCTTCCTTCTAGATGCTTCACAATCTCAGTCCCCACGTCTCCCAACTGCTTGAGGAAGAGCTCCTTCATCAGTTCCTCTATTCTCCAAAAGTTTCCATCTCTCCTTCTTAGACTTTATTTCTCCCTTACTTACCTCTCCAATATTGAGAATGAGTGGTCGACATCTGTTCCACATGTAATTTGCAGGGAGTCTTCTGATGGAAGCCTCATAAAGTAAAGTTTCAGGAATTCCGCCAGAGTTTTCCAGAACTATCTTCACTTCTGTCTCTCTCAAGTTCCTCCAAAATCCCTCTCAAGTCCCACTTTCCATCCTAAGGGCTTCCCTGATATTCCTCTTATAAATTTCATTTTTTAACTTAAGTTAGAGCCGGTTTCCAATACTTACAACCAGGAACCCTGTCTAATGCTCTCCCCATTATTCACAGCCAGTGGGATAAAGCCCAAATTCTTAAGCCCAATATTCCAAGCCCTTCAACTTTCAACTCACCATGTTAGTAATCACACCAATGCTTCGTGTCTTAGCTTGAGCTGCCTAGAAAACAGAGTCTGAGGCAAAAGTGTACATGCTAACTCACTCTTGCATGGGGGGATATGCAATCCAAGGTAATCAGCTGCAAGGAGAAGGAGGCATAAGGCAGGGAATAAGGGAGAGCAAACATAAGGAAATGCATTACCAAGCTAGCCACAGCTTCGTAAAAAGTTCAGCTTTGAGTTGCTAGATTTCTTCAGAGAGGGCTTACAACACTACAATTTTTCTAAACAACCCAACTGAGAAGGGGGCCAGACTGGGAGTTCATCGGCCATTTCGCTCCTATCTTCTTTCTAACCCCATTTGTTTAGAGTTCAAATCATAGGGGATTAACACCCTCCCACATCTGGCTTGCATCACATGGCCCTTTCAGCAACAGCTGGAGAAGCCAGATCCCACATATGGCTGTGTGGAGCCATATTTAAGTCTACAAGTGGTGGGAGGAACCAGAGATGCCCTGTGGCAAGGGCCTCCCATGAAGTCCATCACCACACAGTGACTAGGGCAGAAAAAGTGGCCCCAGAGATAGATGAAGCCAAAAGAATCTAAGGTGGCACATGCGAGTTACCAGTTATACTAGGTACCATCCACATCCAAGAAGGAAACTCAGAACAGACACCATAGGATCTGGACCTCCAGCCAGACCCCATATGCTTTTTCTCATGTGGGCACAACACATTTGACATTGACCACAGTTGACATGTGCAGGGGGCTCAGTTCTCTTAAATTAAGATTTTTGCCATCCATCAGTGTGATTTCTTAATATCTTGATCAAAGAAAAATGCCTTGTGACTACCTAGAGGGGTGGGATAGGGAGGGTGGGAGGGAGACGCAAGAGGGAGGAGATATGGGGATATATGTATATGTATAGCTGATTCACTTTGTTATAAAGCAGAAACTAGCACACCATTGTAAAGCAATTATATTCCAATAAAGACATTAAAAATATTTTTAAATAATAAATACAGGGTAAATGATAAATAACTTAGAAATTTAAAAAATGCCTATGTAACAAATACTTTCAGAAGTCTTTACCCACACCCTTCACCCCTCAAAAAAGTTCAGGATTACAGCAACTCTGACTGAAAAATAAGTAGATAAGTGATAATATTTTTCTTCGCTCAAATCATGAGTGAAGAAAAATATTATCACTCAAGAGTAGTGACAACTGGGAGATGAATAAGTCCCTGAGGAACATTATACAAACATAATTTTAAAATTATTTAGCATTTTTATTTAAGCATACATTTTTGTAATCTAGTATTTATCAAGAAAAATAGCAATGTGTTGTTTAAATTGAGAAAGTTGGGGCTTCCGAAAACCAGGTAAAGTCAATGTTTTGTATTTTATCTATATTATTCCAAGGTAGTCACTCAAATGAAAATTAGACATTGTATTTGTTTCTCAATACTTGTTTTCAAACTTGTTTTTCAAGTGATTATATTACATTATTTCCACCATTCAGTTTTTGGGCTCCTGTTGAAACCAAGCAGGACCCTGTGGGGCTCCTGGGCATGGAAGCCTTTCTGCATCGCCCATTTCTTGTTTGTAGAGAATAGATTCCAGCCTCCATGACCTTCCCTGACTCCCAAAGGGCAGATTTGAACAGCTGCTAATCAGGGAAGGGAGGGGATGCAGAGACAAGGGAGGAGCAGTCAGGAAACAGCAGTGCAGTCTTGGGGGAGGGTCCTGGTTTTGCCTCAAGGGATACACATAACAATAGCTTTGAGCTCTTTACAGAACTAAAACCCCCAAATGGTAAGTGTAGCATTCTTCATTCCAGAGAAGACCACCTGAGGTGAGATTAAAGGAACCAGAGATTAAAGGAACCAAGATTAAAGGAACCAGATTAAAGGAATCAGGAGACTACCTGAGACCAGATTAAAGGCATACAGGCCCTGAACACACACCCTAATCTTATCAGCAACTCTGCCTTTGAACCATTGTTATAAAACTCCTCACCAAATCCTCCCAGGTTGGGACACACAGTTTTGAGAGGCACAAGCCCGCTGTGTCCCCCTTTGCCTGGCAAAGCAATAAAGCTATTCTTTTCTCCTTCACCCAAAATTCTGTCACTGAGATTCGATTCAGCACTGGTGCACAGAGGGCGAGTTTTCAGCATCACTGTGGCATCACAGAACTCCTAAATTAGAAGGACCTTGGTATCTAGCCTACCCCCTGCCTCAAACTAAAGCCCAACTAGGGAAAATGACACGGTCACACAGTTAGCCTGTACTAAAAACCCAAATCTTATGTCCCATCCCAGTCCTGTTCACGGAGCATCCCAAGAACCAAAAAACTAAGGCAGACACTGGAGGTGGGAAGTTGTGCCAGGTCATGAGACTTCATGATCCATAGGAAGGTTGTGGTGGAAGGAAAGCAGGAGGTTTGGTGCTTTTGGTGATTGGCATGTGAGCACCTTTCTGCTCATTTCAATGGGCAATGTTGCCACCTCGTCCTTCTTCCACTCCTCCTGCTGCTGCCCAGGGACATCCTGACACTGCTGCCCTCCTCCTCTACCACCACAGAAAACTCTGGGACAGAAAATCATGGGAAACTGAAGCTGTCACCCTGGGACAGCCCTCTCCATAGCCCTCTTTCAAGGGTAACTGGAGTTGGCCCTGGAACAGGCTTTCTCCACCTCTTCCATGCTCTCAGCCCTCTTCATAAGTAACTCTTACAGATAAGGGCAGGGTAATCAGTAATGAATATATCAAACTACCTGGGATAAGGAGTCCTGGTCAAGGTGGAGTTTTAGATTTGTCCCAATGTCCAACAATTCACTCTTGAAATTTCTCAAGAGATCAGTTCTTATACAACACAGTGCTGTTGTACCTTCTGAATTCTCATCATTTAATGTCGTAAGTAGATGGTGAAATGAAGAGAAGAATGAGTGCATGAATATTGGAAAAAGAAATTACCACTTCTCTTAATCACCTTCCAGGCATTTCTGATTCCCAGTAAGTCTCATCTCTCCCCTCACTCCCAAACTCTTGAAAGCAAGCTCTAAGTAAGAAATACTAAGGACCTGCTTTGAGTTAAGAATAATAACAACAATAGCAACAATAATAGGTGTGTATATGGCAAACATTATAGAGATATTATTCTAATCCTTTCATCAATCCAACGAAGGGGCAATATTATCAATTCCATTCAGAGATGAGATAAACAGAGACACATAATTTAAGGTCACACATAAGTCTCAACCATGCATTTTCATGGCTGTGATAGGCAGAATAATCCCCCCCCACTCAGCAATGATATACACACCCTAATCCCTGGAACCAATGAATATGTTACCTTATGTTGCAAAAGGGATTTTGAAGATGTGATTAAGGGTGAAAACCTTTAGATGGGGGAGATTATCTAGATTTTCTGGTTCAATCTAGTCACATGAATTCCAAAAAGCAGACAATCCTTCCCAGGTGGGTCAGAAAAAGATGTGACAATGGAAGAAGAATTAGATGACAGCGTGAGAAAGGTTCAACACCCTGAATCTGTGGTTGGTTCTGAGATGTAAGGGGCCACATGCAAGGACTGGAGAGAGATCTTTACAAGCTTAGAATAGCCCTCAGCTTATAGTCAGCGAGAAAATGGGGACCTCAGTCCCACACCACAAGGAACTGAATTCTGTCAACAGCCTGAATGAGCGGGAAATAAATCCTCCCTCCCCTAAAGCTTCCATAAAGGAATACAGCCTGTCAATACCTTGATTTTTGTCCTTGACTACTGACCTACAAACCTGCTAGATAATAAGCTTGTGTTGTTTTAGGCCACTAAGTCTGTAGTAATTTGTTAAAGCAGCAATAGGAAACTAATGCAGGCATTATCTCTCGTTTGGATAATCACAAAAGCCTCTTAAATTAAGTGATCTACCTACTTCCATCCTTAGCCCCCTCCAGCATATTCTCAACACAGGAGTCAGAGTGGTCTTTTTAAAACATGTCAGACAGTATGGTACTGGAACAAAAACAGAAATATAGATCAATGGAACAGGATAGAAAGCCCAGAGATAAACCCATGCACCTATGGTCACCTTATCTTTGATAAAGGAGGCAAGAATATACAATGGAGAAAAGACAGCCTCTTCAATAAGTGGTGCTGGGAAAACTGGACAGCTACACATAAAAGAATGAAATTAGAACACTCCCTAACACCATACACAAAAATAAACTCAAAATGGATTAAAGACCTAAATGTAAGGCCAGACACTATCAAACTCTTAGAGGAAAACGTAGGCAGAAAATTCTATGACATAAATCACAGCAAGATCCTTTTTGACCCATCTCCTACAGAAATGGAAATAAAAACAAAAATAAACAAATGGGACCTAATGAAACTTCAAAGCTTTTGCACAGCAAAGGAAACCATAAACAAGACGAAAAGACAACCCTCAGAATGGGAGAAAATATTCGCAAATGAAGCAACTGACAAAGGATTAACCTCCAAAATTTACAAGCAGCTCATGCAGCTCAATATCAAAAAAACAAACAACCCAATTAAAAAATGGACAGAAGGGCTTCCCTGGTGGCGCAGTGGTTGGGGGTCCGCCTGCCGATGCAGGGGGCGCAGGTTCGTGACCTGGTACGGGAGGATCCCAAGTGCCACGGAGCAGCTGGGCCCGTGAGCCATGGCCGCTGGGCCTGCAAGTCCGGAGCCCATGCTCCGCAACGGGAGAGGCCGCGGTGGTGAGAGGTCCACGTACCGCAAAAAAAAAAAAAAAAGAAAAAAAAAAGAAAAGGACAGAAGACCTAAACAGACATTTCTCCAAAGAAGATATACAGATTGCCAACAAACACATGAAAGGATGCTCAACATCACTAATCATTAGAGAAATGCAATTCAAAACTACAATGAGGTATCACCTCACGCCAGTCAGAATGGGCATCATTAAAAATCTACAAACAATAAATGCTGGAGAGGGTGTGGAGAAAAGGGAACCCTCTTGCACTGTTGGTGGGAATGTAAATTGATACAGCCACTATGGAGAACAGTATGGAGGTTCCTTAAAAAGTAAAAATAGAGTCACCATAAGACCCAGCAATCCCACTACTGGGCATATACCCTGAGAAAACCATAATTCAAAAAGAGTCATGTACCACAATGTTCATTGCAGCTCTATTTACAATAGCCGGGACATGGAAGCAATTTGAGTGTCCATTGACAGATGAATGGATAAAGAAGATGTGGCACATATATACAATGGAATATTACTCAGCCATAAAAAGAAATGAAACTGAGTTATTTGTAATGAGATGGATGGACCTAGAGTCTGTCCTACAGAGTGAAGTAAGTCAGAAAGAGAAAAACCAATACCGTATGCTAACACATATATATGGAGTCTAAAAAAAAAAGGTTCTGAAGAATGTAGGGGCAGGACAGGAATAAAGACCCAGATGTAGAGTATGGACTTGAGGACATGGGGAGGGGGGAAGGGTAAGCTGGGACAAAGTGAGAGCGTGGCATGGACTTATATATAATACCAAATGTAAAATAGATAGCTAGTGGGAAGCAACTGCATAGCACAGGGAGATCAGCTCGGTGCTATGTGACCACCTAGCGGGGTGGGATAGGGAGGGTGGGAGAGAGACGCAAGAGGGAGGAGATATGGGGATATATGTATATGTATAGCTGACTCACTTTGTTATAAAGCAGAAACTAACACACCATTGTAAAGCAATTATACTCCAATAAATATGTTAAGAAAAGAATCAAAGCTTCCTTTTGCTTCCGAAAAAAAAAAATATGTCAGATCATGTCTGTTGTCTGCTCAAAATGTCCAATGGCTTCTCAGGTTGACCCCAAATAAAAGCCAAAGTCATTACAATGGCCTCTAAGGTCATAATCTAGTTCCTTATTGCCACTCTGATCCTTACTCCTACTACTTTCAATCTTTCTTTCTGTACTCCAGTCATACTGTCTCTGTTGATGTTCCCTGAATACGCAGACATGTGCCCCCATCTAAGGGCATTTGCATATCCAGTCTCTGCCTGAAACAGTCTTCCCTTAGATATATACACGGCTTTCTCATTCTTTAGGTTTTGTTCCACTCTTACTTTCTCAGGCTTTCCATGACTATCTTATTTAAAATTACAATACCCTTTCAGTACTTTCTTATTTTATTTTTTCTCAGTAACACCTATTGTTTTCAAATATATCCCTTATTTCACTTATTTTGCTTATGTCTTCCTGTACTAGAATTTGAGCCCAATGAAAGAAGGGATATTTTATGTTTTTGTTTAGTGATATATCCCCAACACCTAGAATAGAGTCCGGCACCTAGTAGGCACTCAATAAATATTTATCGAATAAGTGAATGTTTAAATGTGCTAATAAATAAATAAGTGAATAGATGAGTTAATGGAAAGAGCTTGGAGCCTCTGGATGAATCAGAGTAATCAGAATTTAGTGGCATAAGGCTGGTGGACCCTGACAACTCACTCCTGGGGGCTCCCACAGTCTCTGCTCATATCCGTGTTTATACACACACGCTGCAGACTCTTTTTTAGTTATTTCCAGTATTTGTAGATCTGTATCTCCAGTGGCTAAAAAAGTTTCTGATGACTTATTTCCAAACTCCATTTGTTTTAAGCAACATCTGTTATCATGACAATTTTGAATAGAGGAAAAAATCAGATCATGGCCATGGAAGACAAGTATAAGGTTGAGTGGTTAAGAATATGGTAATACCATAATTTAAATCCTGTTTCTGCCACTTATTAGTTATAAGACCTTAGGCAAAGTATTTAGTCACTGTTAACCTCAGTTTCATCATGTGTGACTAATAATACTTAACTCACAGGGTTATTGAAGAAACTCAATCAGTTAACACATTTAAAGCATTTAGTGTAGTCCCAGCACACCGTAGGTATGAAGTACCTGGTAATTATTATTGTGAGCACAAAAATGTTTTTCATTCTTGATCACCTCAAGCTCTGCTTTACCTTTGGTGCGAATCATGTATTCTACCTTTGAGCAGACCTACCACCTGACACAAATATCTGCCTCCCCTTACCACCATTATGCCTACTCTTCCCCCTGATCCTAAACTAAAGCTGCTGATTGTTTCCCTTAGAAGTACAGAGGCAGACCTGGGCCTGAAACTCTACCAAGTCCTGGAGGAAGCTTGATCAGAGAAGCCCCTAGAGACACAGATGAGAGGGCTGGTGGTTGGTAAGATCTTATGGTCCAAGTTGCATTTTTATATTTCCTTCTCTTCCCCTTCTCTCCTCTGTTCTACCCACCTACACAGGGGGCCAGGAGGCCAGGATCCCCCTTTATTATCCATAGAGAGATCCTTACTAGAATTACAGGAACAGAGCAGAGAATGTTAGAGACAAAAACCTCCTCACAGTATCAACCAAACAACCCCTTCTTCCCATGGGTGAATCAATTTCACAACCATTCATGGAGGAAACAGGACTCAAACCCAGATCACAGTTCTGCCAGGAGTGCTTCTTAGACACTCCCAGTGCAGCAAACAGGAAGAGACCTCATTCATTTCTACATTTCCCGGAGCTATATTAACTGAACTTACCCTACACTGTTCTTTTTCTATTACCTTGGAACAGGAGTTGAGGCATAGAAATGAAAGGAAGTAGCAAAGTTTTTTCAGAAGAGAACTTTAATAACTCACTTTTCAAGACCCAAGCTACTGTGTTATCTCCTCTGAATTAAGGCCCAGCTGTTGTGTCAGACAGATTCCACTTTCAAAACTGAGAGGCTTGAATTTAATCAATTTATTTTCTCTGACTCATAGAAATTTTTCCTTCTTATTAAAACATTCTCTTTAGTATCTAAAGGTAAACCAGACCGTTGGACAGGACAGGAGAAGGTGAATGATTCAGTATGATGTACCATGACTGCTTAGACAACAATTCAAAAATGTCTTGCTTATTGTTAAAGGCTGTGTTGTGTTAGTAGAGTATGAAGGACAGGATTTGCACACACACACACACACACACACACACACACCCCACAAGTTAAGCCAACATAGCAAGCCCTCTGTAGCATTTTTGGATGAGGCAATATCTTTAAAGTTTTCAGCAGTTAAAGTTTCAACAGACCCTGGAGAGTCTACAGGCAGGGCTCAACCTACAGAAGACTTGACAATAGAATTTAAGAGGCTGACTCCTAAACCTTTGTTGATGCATGAAAATGGTTATAATCCCAGTTTGGTTAAAAATAAATGTTTTCAAATCACCATCATAGAATGCAGCAGTGGCCTTCCATCAGTAGAAAAAAACTGTTATTTTCATAGCTTCCACTTTCTCCAAGAAAGCAATTTTTTTTCAAAGAGACAGTCTTTTCAGCATCTAGGCATAGCAGTTTTGTAACTCTGTGTTCTAACTCTGTACTTGGTGGGGTAAGAAATTAAGATATACACAGATGTAGGGAACAAACGTATGGACACCAAGGGGGGAAAGTGGCGGGGGCAGGTGGTGGTGGTGGGATGAATTGGGAGATTGGGATTGACATACATACACTAATATGTATAAAATAGATAACTAATGAGAACCTGCTGTATAAAGATAAATAAAATAAAATTCAAAAAAAAAGATATACAAGGCAGTGTTTTTATAAACCAACTTCAATTTATAGAAATAACTAATTGATCATGCCCATGACTGTTCTGTTTACAAATAACACACTGTAATTCATTCCAACTCAATCCACTTTTCAAGGCATAAAGGCCTGGGAAACTATGCAAAAGGGCATTGAATTTATCTCACTAGCAAAGGAGAGCCATCAAACGTTTTTGAAAAATAAAGTATCAAGATCACCTTGGAAGCTCTGCAGTCATGGGATTAGAATGTTAATGCAAAAGTCTAGGCAAGAGATGATGACTAGGTAGTACCAATTTTTTAAAAAAATGAAAGGTGAGATTCAAGAGTCAGCTTTGAGGTAGAACTGACAGGTACTGGTAACTGGTTAAAAGAGGGGTCATTTAATTTATACTGTTATCAGGGAATTCCCTGGCGGTCCAGTGGTTAGGACTCTGTGCTTTCACTGCAGAGGGTGTGGGTTCAGTCCCTGGTCAGGGAACTAAGATCTTGCAAACCACGTGGTACTGCCAAAACACAAATGTTTTTACAGTGTTATCAACTGCAATGATAATGTGTGAGGCCATTAAATGTGAGAGGCACTGATTGTCAGATGAAAACCCTTTTTCTATTAAGTAAGAGAAATTCAAAACAAGGGTCAAAAGATCATTAGACTGGAGGAAACCTTGAGAGTTCCCTCTCAGGTAGGACTATCTTTTAAAAAGGATAGAGTCTGTGGTGAAAAGTCTCAGTAGAAGGAAATTTCACAGGCTTCTTTAAGATACCAATTTTTAAAAATCTTTCATGGTAAGAAAGATCAGACAAACTAAGGAACTGAAAAGACATCCATTACGTGGCCTGAGAGTCATATTTGTTTCCAAGAGAGGGGACCAGCATTTCATGAGTCTCCTCAGCATCTCTGACCTGGAAGTTCAGTTTTGTTAAACAAACTAATACATTGAGCACCAGTCATGTATTAGGTGCTGGGGATACAGAAATAAGTAAGACAAGTTCTCCTGTCCTCACAGAACTTACAGTCCAAAAGCATCATGATGCTGTGTCCAGTTGGCCTCTGGGGCTATCGTCAGTCAGGACACCTCTCTGACATATCGCAGGCCAAGGTATATGTGTTCTCGAAGCCCTTCTACATATCTCTTTCACTACACTAACCACATTCATTTATCACTATCTGCTTATGTGTTCATCTCCTCCTAAGGACTGTGATTCCATGGTGCAGGGGCCACGTCTTATCCATCTTTGCGTTCCCAGCACCTTGGACAGTGCCTGGCATATAATATACTAGGAGCTCAATAAATAAGCAGATCTTGACTTTATTCTTTAGATGAGTTTATTTCTTCTCATTCTGGAACAAGAACTCTGAAGACATTTAATAATTACTATCACCTCTTCACAGACTTCCCTTATTGAAGTTTAGAGATACTAGAACTTATAACAATTTATTCTGGTTTATTTTCCCAGTAACTTACACATATTGATATCTCTTCTCTTCAGAATGATATAGAGCAAAAAATCATGGGATTTGAAATCTGAAGATATGTATGAAATATTAGCTTTGTCATTTACTATCTGATAATGATGGGTAGCCCTCAGCAGGAGAGGATAAAATGCTGTCTTCATAGGATTATTCTGAGAGTCAAATTAGGTAATGAATGTCATAGACTGTAAAGTGACAATAAAGTGGAAATATTTGTTGCATATTGGTTACCTGGGATGCCCATCGAGAAAAAGGCATCTTAAAAAAAGAAAAGAAAGAGGCATCATTTTTTTCCTTGCCTTAAAATTTTTTCTTAATTTAGTACATATGGAGGGTTGAAAAAACAGTTGGCACTTTTAATTCTGAAATATGGTAAAGATAATATTTAATAATTCCAAATATTTTCAGTAAGAACATATCACTGAATGACTAAAATGTCATAAGTTTTCAGGATTTATGTTAGAGAAATTTTACAAGTTCTTAAATTCAGTTCTTTTTTGGTTAGAGAGAGTTTTCATAGCTCAGTTGACAAAGGATGACTTTGAATGGGAATGAAAACCTTAATCTTATTTTGAAAACATCAATTGTCTAATTATTATGGGCTCTGTATATTCTTTTTCAATATCTATGGCAAAGAGAATTTCATAGTCAACGCCTTCTACAAATATGCTTTTGTGGTAGAGAGAACAAATATATTTTGCAAAGGAAAATAAGCAGATTTAGAGAATTAGACCGATTTGTTGACTTGCTGATTTAAATAATTCCCCCCTCAGACAGTTGGCAGAGTGAAAAATCAAGCCCTTCAACTTCATGGCTGCTTCTGTTTGCTTTTTACCTAGTTCATTTTCTCTTAGGTCCCAAAATGCAAATTAAAAGTGTTTTGCTACCTGATGACAGTTATAGATGATAAACTTCTTAAGCTTTAACTCCATAAACATAGAAGTCAGTATTCTGTCTGTTTACGGCTTGTGTTTTAAATGAATACTTTCATTACTGTCTTCCCTATGGTGATATACAACTCAATTAAAAGAAAACAACACCTTCTATAGTAGACTACACTCTACTGAAGGAAAGAAATGATGCAAAGGTAGAGGATACCATAACTGTGCCCAAATTATTTGCAATGACATTTAGAGTTTTTATAAAATAATCATACACTTAGTTATAATTAATAATTAATTAGTTTCTCAAGAAAGTATTTGCCTTATTTAGTAAACATTTATAGTGTTTCAGTTATAACCCAGGCATTGTGCCAGGTGATAGTGAGCAAAAGAAGATATTCCCTATATTCCCTGCACTAGTGGAGCTGTTCATTTCAATGAGGAAATAGACATTAATCAATTGATCACACTGATGTGAATACATAATTACAAATGGAGAAAAATGTTGTGAAAGAAAAGGGTGTGAGCCTCTTAAGTAAATTGCAAAGAAAACTGTTGCAACCTGGGAGTGCAGAGAGGGTGGGCTTTCTTGAGGAGGCAGCATGTGACCTAAAAGAAGGAAGGGTAAGAACTCATTAGGTGAAGGAGGGCTACAAACGCAGACTAAGGAGACAGTGTGTGAAAAAACCCTTTGGCGAGAGGGAGAAGGATTTGAGAAGCTTAAAGAAGCCCGGTTTGGTGGCAAATAGTTACTTTGTGTGTTGCAAAGAGTTACTTTGTGTGTTACAAAGAGTAAGAAGCCTCCGGGAGGGACACTGATGAGAGATATTCTGGAGCACTAGGCAGGAAAAAGTGATGCAGTATCGTATAGGCCATGTCAAAGATATTGGTCTTGAACATCTTAAGGAAGGAGGAGATGCTCATTTATGTTTTCAGCAAACAGAGTGCTTCCTATTGCCAGGCAGTCTTCTAGATGCTGAGGATAAAGTAATAAATTTAAAAAATACATGATCACATTTGAGTCCATCCTGTTTTCAGGATAAAATAAGGATTGGAGGGGGGGTCAGTATTGATGTCTGGAGACTAGTTTGTAAGCTTTTGTAGCAGTTCAAATGAAATATGATCGTGTTTGGTTTGGGGCAGTGGGTAGCAGAGAGAAGTGGACACAGCTATGAGATGTCAAGAGGTAAAATCAACAGGACTTGGTGATAAATTAGAAGCTGGCTTAAGAAAAGAGAGGTATCATCTCTACTTCTGTGTTTCTTCCTTGGGACACTGTTGATAAAGGTAAAATTTACTGAAATAGGAAAGTCTGGAAGAGAGAGAGTTACATTTACTTTTCTTCACTGGAAGATAGTGGGGAGTGACCATAAATTCAGGTTGATAAGTTTAGTCTTGGACATATTGACCATGAGGTGATATTCAAGTGGAATATTGAGTAGATAGTTGGAAATACAACTTTGGAACTCAATAAAGAGGTCTTGGCTAGATAAATTGAAGATAAGATTAGGGATGGAACTTGAAATCACCAGATTATAAGCTCCATGAAAGGAGTGTCTACATCTATCTTTGCTCACAATTGGAATTTTAGAGTAGTGTATCTGACACAAACTAGGTGCTCAATAAGTATTTGTTAAATGATGACTACTCAACAGATGAACCTAGAATTCTTAACATTTGTTACATAAGCTTATGAAATCACTCTCGTCGGGGTTCCTCTAGAAATATTATAGTACATTTTGCCTCTCCTATGCCAAAAATGGTGAGTAAAATATCAACATAATTAATTTCGGGTAGTACAAAAAATAAATGTGATAGAGCATGAATATGATTTGACCTTGGCAAAGATGGGTTTCTCCTTTGATAGAGTAGACTTTCAATCATGTATATTTTACTATGTAATAATATTGGACACTGACTGAGAGACATAAGAAGGAAAACAACTAAGTAGGAGAAGAAAAAGAGGAGAAGGTGGTGGAAGTGGTGCAGGAGGAGGAGGGGAAGAGGGAGGAGCTAATGATACAAGGGTTGTACAGAACAGAGGCCTCTGAAAAACAAGTCAAGAATTTTTGTTTGCAGTTGGCTGTATTTGACGTAAATTCCTCATGCCTGACTCTAAGATCAGGTGAATGCATTCAAGCCAAAAAAATTGTGTGTGTGTGTGTGTGATTCCTTTTGTTTGAAGGATTTAAACTAAAAGCTTGCTACCTTTCTTGTCTTAGTCTGTGGGCTGCTATAACAAAATATCATAGACTGAGTGGCCTACAAACAGCAGAAATGTATTGCTTACAGTGCTGGAGCCTGGAAGTCCAAGATTAGGGAATTAGCATGTTCAGGTTCTGGTGAGGGCCCTCTTCTGGGTTACAGACTGCTGACTTCTTATTGTATCTTTACTTGGCAGAAGTGGCAAGGAAGCCCTCTCAGGCTTCCTTTATAATCCCATTTGTGAGGGTCCTCCCCTCATGATTCTATCACTCCCAAAGGCCCTGTGTCCTAATTCATCACCTAGGGGCTTAGCATTTCAACATATTAATTTGAGAGGGACACAAACATTCAGACCATAGCATTCCTTAACTCCAGTCCTTCACTACAGCAAATTACTATCAGCTCCTCAGTGGAAAAACAAAGGTGAAAAATCTGGAAAACTTTTAGGCACGAGCATCCAGCATATATTGAGTTCTTTTATGTGTAAAGTTGTGTGCTAGGCTAGGGGGCGACATATAAGAAGACATGGGCCTTGCCACTGATATTTAAAGACTCATATTAGCAGTATGATGCTTAAAATACATTTTAAGAGAACTAGGTAAGGGAAATTAAGATGTACAAATTTCCAGTTACAAAATAAATGAGTCACGGGTATGAAATGCACAGTGTGGGGAATATAATCAATAATAATGTAATATTTTTGTATGATGACAGATGGTAATTAGACTTATCTTTTCCTCAATAAAATTTTTTAAAAATATATTATTTTAATGTATGTATCTAGTACTATGTTTTGTTAATACTAACATACAATGTGTTGTATTTTAACATCTCTGAAATCAGGATACTGCCTATAAAATGACATCTTACAATTGTTGTCAGACAGGCAGCATTCATGATGTAGTTGTCAGTATCCGCATATGGGAAAACTTAGTTGTTTTCTTAGTGATGTGACTAGACAACTACAACCTTTTGACATCTCAAACAACAGACCACTGAAGGACCATTTGATAAGAGAATATGAGTCCTGAGATTGGGATTGACATATATACACTACGATATATAAAACAGTTAACTAATAAGAACCTACTGTATAGCACAGGGAACTCTGCTCAATACTCTGTGATGACCTATATGGGAAAAGAATCTTTAAAAAGACTGGATATATGTATATGTATAACTGATTCACTTTGCTGTACAGCAGAAACTAACACAACATTGTAAATCAACTATACTCCAATAAAAATTAATTTAAAAAAAGAATATAAGTCCTGGTTTTGTCATATGAAAATCTTCCGTGGACATTGTGTTGTCAAATCAAAGCTTATAGAATGTGCAGAACGCTTTGGAAGGAAATTCTGAAGACAATAGAGCATCACGGTTTTAAAAAACGTTTGCACATGCTAGCTGTCATAGAAGATATTACTACGTGAAGAAAAAAGCATGGACATCAATAACTTTTGAGCCAAGAAGTGAGTCAAAAGATCAGACTTTCTCAAATTCCATATATATGTGTTAGCATACGGTATTTGTCTTTTTCTTTCTGACTTACTTCACTCTGTATGACAGACTCTAGGTCTATCCACCTCATTACAAATAGCTCAATTTCGTTTCTTTTTATGGCTGAGTAATATTCCATTGTATATATGTGACAGCCTGGAGGGGTGGGATAGGGAGGGTGGGAGGGAGGGAGACGCAAGAGGGAAGACATATGGGAACATATGTATATGTATAACTGATTCACTTTGTTATAAAGCAGAAACTAACACACCATTGTAAAGCAATTATACCCCAATAAAGATGTTAAAAAAAAAAAAAAGAAAATTCCCTCTGAGGGGATTCATTAAAGATCAGACTTTCTCTAAATGTGAAGATGTTTTAGGAATACATTAATCAATTTATTTCACTCATGTTTCCCTTTTTGTAAATGAACAACTGTGATATATGATAAAATCTATATTCACATAAGTCTGAAAGAGCTCTTTCAGATAGTACCAATAGAAATTCCAGGTGATAAGAAAGATTTATGCCATAGTTTAAATGGCAGTATTTTACTGTTACATAAAATAATGGCGTATCTGACAATCAACGGCATTGTAGAGTCAATGAAATACAACAGGATAACGAACACAAAGCACCAAACCAGTGGCCATGACAACAAATAGACATCAGCGCTCTTCACAATGTTACCAGAAAAGCTGAAGATAAATCCAATTTAACAAAAATGAGATGCAACTCGGAACAGACATGTTTGCCTTTAATTTGAGGTTGATTCTTTTAAAATGAAATAAAACTTTTCAAAAAAAATTGGAGTCAATAAGGTTTATCATAAAAGATGTTCATAGAATATTGCACTACTATTTTTTTCACTGCTGATACCTTTCCAGTCACACTAGAGCCTTGGAGAGATTTTTGCCCAGTGTTATGCAAGAACACTTGTTACTCTAGGGCTACTTGTTAACCAAAAAAAAAAAACATTTTGTTCCCATCTCCTGAAGTACTGTGTTGATTCACATACATTAACCTTGAAAGTATTTTCTATAAATTGTTTTCAGTATCCTTGTCCATGAGGAAAGATCTTATGATTGGAGAACACAGTTTAACAAATGCATAATATAACCTAGTAAATTTAAATTGTAAATTATAATATGCTCCTTTTGCACACTTGAAGCAAAACTTGACCGAGTTAACATTCCTGGGATACACTGCTTCTCCTCTATGTTGGGTATTCTAAATGTTAACCGAGATAACTAAGACCACTAACAGGACATAGTAAGAGAATTTTTTAAAGACATTTTTTTGAGCAATTATATATAGCCAGGCAGTATACTAAGAATGTTTCACATACTGTCTCACTTAAACATCACAGTTTCCTAGGAAATGCATGATTATACTTGTTTTAGTTGAGGAAATTTAGCCTTTTGTGGATTAACTTGCACAAAATCTCCTTGCAGGTAAAAGGCAGAGCTGGACTTCACTGCAAGACAAGTTCAAGTCCAGGTCTGGGGACCTTAGATGCCAGGCAGTTCCACACCACATTTTAGAGCCCAGCATCTAGTTTCTTGTTGAATAGCACTCGCTAAATTATTATTTTTAAAATTATGCTTTCAACTTTTAGCAAAAGTGACTATAAAAAATAATTAATCTTGTGACTCTTACTTCTACATGAGTGGCTTATCACTTAATACTCATACACAATGTCATCTGTGAGGCATTGTTCCCTGAGACTGGCACCAGGGAAAAAAAAAGAATGTTTCCTCCAAATAATTTAAAGCGTATTATCTCAACACACAAATTAATCCATTTCCCTATTCATCAGATTATCCCCTATTATTAATTACATTTTTCCTTACCTAAACCCTTTCAAGTACCTTTGGAATAGGCGAGGAGTAAACAAATAGTAAGTTTAACATCTTTTCTCCTAGATATTGACAAGCCCGGTCAATATACTAAGGAGTCCACAACAAATCTGAAACTGATAAACTTGCAAAACAGTACTTAGAGTTATGGTGGAGAAATTAAATTTCCCTTTCCTAGAATTCTTCCACTCTAGATTCTTTTCCCAACTGCCCACAATTTCAAGCATCACAAGATCAAGGATTTAACCCAGCTGCTCAATCTAGGATCATGTAGATCCTGGGAGCTTTTTGTATAGTTCTTGACAGCCCAAAGCATTTGCAAGGTCTCTGCATCTTTTCTTCCCAACATTCTTTCCTTCATTTATTTATTTGTTCAACTGATACAAATGTTCTTATTGAGCATCTTCTAAGTGGCCGGCTCTGGGCTATTGCCTGGCATTATAGAGATGAATGAAATACACCCCTATCTGGAGAAGTTCACAGTCTGAATAGATAAATACATAAAAATAAAGTTACATTTAGAAGAGACCATACTTCGTATCTGATTGTTTTTTCTTTGATTTAAAATTTTTGATTCCTCAAGTCTGAAACTGGAGTTTCAAAACCCGTCATCACAATAAACCCAAACTAAACTTCACTGAAGCCTAGATTTGTTTCATTTGTCAGGGCACTGGTTCACTGATCGTGAGCACAATCAGGGCAAATGGGATTGATCCTTTACAGAGCACAACTTCTGTGCAAGGATTAATGACCTTGGGAAGTGGCTCAGAGCATATGACATCCTGAATCCTCTTAGGCCCAAATTGACTTCGACTTCTCATCTTCCCATTTTGCATCCATCTCTCTACCAGCCTGATATGCTGAAGCCCTCATGTATCTGAGGTTCCCTCTCTAGCAGCCTCTTTTTTTTAATGAAAGAAAGGAGCTACACTGGTTGCATAGAAGCTGAGTCATTAGAAACACAACTCATTATAACTGCTACAGGACACAGGGCAGTGCTGGCTAAGCACACAGTGGGTCTCGTTCTGATTCCAGCCTCCAGATTATCTCGGTTCTCTCTGGTTGGAAGTTCTCATGGAAGCCTGAATGTTTGTTCCTGGCACATTTCTGCCAGAGAAGCCCCGTCTAACAAGGTGTCATTCTTCGGAGACCTACCTTGCAAAGTCACATAAATGATAGTACCAAGGTGATATCCCAGGAAAGGACAAAGAATAAGAAACGCAGCACTTAAAATATTTACAGAGCAGCCCCCAATACCCAAACACCTTCACCTGCTTGTTTTATCTTTCTGCAGCTTAATTTTTTGGCTCTTCTGAGAAAGGGAACTGTGCCTGCCCAATGCAAGCCTATAAAACAACCCCAGCCATTAGCTGCTTCTACTTCTGCCCTCCTGGCATTTCACAGCCCTCATTGATCTTTTTTCTTCTCCCCTTTCATAATACATAATTTGCCAATTACACAGAGTACAACAATGTCCTTGAGAAAGGAAAAACAAACCCAAGAAACCTTCCTTGAAATAGTTCTTTAAAATATTCAGCTCTAATACCTATTAGTTATTTCCAAGAAGAGAGGGTCAAAATGAATCCCTTGGGGGTGGTTCTGAATGCTATGTGCATTTATTTTTAAGAGGTACTCAAACCCAAATAAAAATAAAGTGTCATCTGGTATCACTGTCTGGGCCTAATTTGCATGCACACCTCAGGAAGCCCTGAGGTGCTTAGGCAGGCCCTGGGGCTCCATGAGTAGAGGAATTTCTAGGCCCCAAAGGAAGGGCCGTGTGTAGAATTTTGGAACTTACATTTTACCACCACCACCACCCCCACCCCCCCCCGCCCAATACACACACATGGCAATCTTAGAAGCAGATAGCCAAAGAATACCACCTGCTTCAAATTATGCAGCCAGGTAGGGAGTAGAGAGGAGTGAACTTGAGCCTTCTCTAGTGCAATCTCTGAGGACATGAATAACTAAATCCCAAAGAGAACTGTGTGAGATGAGGGAAGGGGGGAACAAACTATTTGGAAGATAACGCATCTTACCAGCAGAGACGATCTAGGGGAGACGTAACCAGTTGGCTCTGGTCAGTTGGTGGCAAGCAAAGGGCTTGAGTGCTCAGGAAACAAATTATGGTTGAGGAAGTGAAAGTAGCACTAGCAGTGTTTATGACCCCATAGATCTGAGAGCTCAAGGTTGCTGGTTTCCCTGCTTTGAAAATTCTAGCTTACCTATCATTCCATAAACACACATGCATATTTCATCTGCATGTCTCCTGGCTGAAACATCCTTTGGACTATAATCTGAATCCTACCAGCCTTCCTCAGTCTACCTTTCCCAGACCATTCCAGTCCACTGGGATTACTCAGTCCTCTGAGTTTCAATAACCCTCAAATTGTACTTCTTTTATCGTCTTTTGGTACTGTCTTTCATCATCATTTGGTTTTTTTCATATACGTGTCTCATCTTTCAAAACAACTTAGAAGCCCCATGAAGGCAGCAGTCAGACTGGGGTGCCCTGTATTATTTTCTTATTTATCTCCCATAGCACTCAGCACAGTGCATTGCATATAGTAGATACTCAATAAATGCAAGTTGAAGAGATGTGTAAATCACTCAGAAAAGTACTATAAGTACATTGCATTCTCATGTGTATACTCCTGGGTATATAAGAATATATAGGAATTTGCATTTCTCATAAGTATTAGGTGATACTTATACTGCTGGTCTAGGAACCACATTTTGAGACCCACTAGGTAAGGATGAGACTTAAGAATCTGCTGCAAGTAGTTCCAGGTGGCCTGCTTGATTTAGAGCAAGACATAAGAACCTGGACGTACAGGAAGCAAGGTGAAGTCCTTCGGTGAGAGAACATCAGTAGGACCCAGGCAAGATGGGCAGGTCCTAACCAGGCAAGCTGGGTCCAGGACAGGACTGCAGACCCAAAGAAACCTCAGTGCATTAGAAAACCAAGGCAAGGGCTTCTCTGGACCTGGCTGTCTGGGATCAAATTCATAGAGCAGGGAGGAAATGAGGTCAGACAAGGCAGGGCTGTCAGCTAAGGCAGAACACAGTGGCTCCTGAATCTAGCCAAAGGGGCAAGTTACCAGAAGTGTGATTTTTAAAATAACGCCAGAATGAAACAACAGCAAGTAACGGTGTAAGCTAGAGCACTCAAACATTGTGGATGCTAAATGGGAGGTCTTGAGAAATCAGAAAGTCGGAAAGGGATGAAGCAACAGGCTAATATACATCATAGAAGATGTGAGGCTCAGATCAGAAAGTCAGATTCCAGCTACAGCATGGGCTTGGGTCAGTGTGCATTTTCTGCATCTTGCCTAAGTCTTAATATAATGTGGTTGGGTTTCAAACTAGCTAACAGCAAGGGTCAAAGGGAAAGGAGACAGCTCAGTGAGCACATTCTATGGCCAAAGTGCTAAAGGAGAATTAAATCCCTTAATTCCCCAGGTTTGCTGAGCATCGACTTGGCAAGGGGTAGAACTAAAACTGAACATCAAGACTCTCAGTACCCACAAAACAGAGTGGAGACAGAAAGACAAGGAAGGAAAGGCATTAAGGGGGGAATTAGTTTCTGCCCACCAGGAGTTTACAATTTATGTCTAACCCAAGTTTTTAAGTTATCCTGTCTTATTGGTTTATCTAGTTACACATGTAATGTGTAAATATCTTCTTGTAAACACTTCAAACAATAAAGATATATCTAGGAAAAACAGTAAAATTTCCTTTTTGCCTGCTCATCCCCAATCAAGTTTCTGTGTAAATATTTAGATGTACATGCTGATGCTTATGGGTTTTTTCCCCAACAAAAATAGGATCATACTTTATACACTGATCTTCAACTTGGGTTTTTTTGTTTGTTTGCTGTTTTTGCACTTTTTTACACGACCATACATTTTGGACATGTTTCCATATTAGCCCATATGGATTCTATCTTATTTTTCCTAATTCTATCTTATTTTTCCTAATAGCTACATAGTATTCCATGATATGAATGTACCTTTATTTAATCTTTCTCCTATTAATGGAAATTTAGATCCTTTCCAGTTTTTCTCTATTGTGAAGAAATGCTATACTGATTATCTTTGAAAACCTGTTGGAATATTTCTTTAGAGAGCATTGTAAAAATAGGATTGCTGAGTCAAAATGTATATGCATGTGCTAGATGTTTTATTTGTCCCTGAAGACCCACTCTCCATCCTTTAGTACCCTGCCTGAGGAGGATGACCCATATGGACTGGATGCATGGCCTTCTTTGCCTCTGGCTTCTGGTTAATTTTGCTACTGGGAGATGCTAAAAAGAGATTAAAAGAAAGGAAGAGAGCTTGAGGTATTTGTCTCTCCCAGCACTCCCACTGCCAGCACATCCTTCTACCAAAATAGGGCTGCATCCTTCTACCAAAGGTCACAGCTCTAGGTGGGGTATCCTTCCATACAGTGGTTCTCTTAACCACTCCCTCCTTCCTCCTTCCCCTTCAGTCTTAGGGTGGTAGTGGTTACTCGCTCTGGCCAGCCTCAGGTACTGTACCATCCCTTGTTGGTTTCCCTAAACTCTTACTGCATGCACACTCTCAATACCCTGTTTGAAAGCGCCATCTGTTTCATGCCAGGACCCTAACTGAAAGCATGCTTTTTAACATTTGATACATATTCCTAAATTGTCTACCAGAAGACAACAGTCATTTTTCCTCCTGCCAACAGTGCATTACAGTGCCCAGTTAACCCATTTTGTGCCTACTGGAGAGGGAGTATGTATTAATAAGAGCTCTCAAACAAATGGTTTGAGAGTCAATGATGTACACGATGATGGTCAATTCATCATGATGTATAAAAGGTCAGAGCTGCTCAAGATTTCCCTCTCCTGTACCATGCAAGAACAATTCTTGAGCTGACCAAGGACCTTCAGGAAAGCTTTCCATGTGACTTTTGCCCTCAATTGAAGTTCCTTCTTTAAACTCCAGTGCATCGTTCCTCTGACTATTGACAGGCTCAGCCAACATGTGTTAAACAGAGCTATTACTGAGCCAAAAGGAACCTCTCTCTTGGCATCAGCTGCAAGTTTGATGTGTTGGCTTAATCACCAGTTCCACAGGACTCTCAAGAAAGGCTCTGAATAACCAATATAACCAGAAGTGTCTACTTTAGGGAAATAGAGCAAACTGTGATGGACCCACAAACTGTCAAGTCTCAAAATTCTTTGTGGTATTTGGCCTTCTCTCCAACTATGCTAATTCTATCTCTCACCTTCAACTTCTCCAAATGCTTTGTCTTACAATAAGTAATCAACAAGTCTTAATAGCTGGTAATTACAAATTAGGCTGTAGAAGTTAAAACAAAATTCAGGAGGAAATGTTGTCTAACATCTTATTGGAGCTACTGTTTTTCTCTGCCATGGCAGAGAAGTGAATGGCACTAAAGTGAATTTTCTCAGAGTCCCTGTGAGTACAAACTTTCATCTAACAGCTTTAAAGCCAAGGCTCTTCCCTTAGACCCCTCATTAATGCAGAATTCTTCCTCATTCTCTACTTAACTAGAGTCTGAAGTCCAGAATCTTCCCATCTTAAACTCCCTGTTCAGCTTGCAGAATTCTGACAGAACATGATAATCTTTCTCTCCAGTCTATAACAATTGCCTATCATCTATTCACATGTATATGTTAATATTACATGAATTTTTTGAATCAGGCTTACGAGAGGAAAAGAATCTCTCATTATAAAAATTCTTAATTGGGGTATTGCCTTATACACATTTTCCTGGATTTAAAAAGCTATGGGAGAGGAGACCTTCAAGATGGCAGAGGAGTAAGATGTGGAGATCACCTTCCTCCCCACAAATGCATCAGAAATACATCTACATGTGGAACAACTCCTACAGAACACCTACTGAACGCTGGCAGAAGACCTCAGACTTCCCAAAAGGCAAGAAAATCCACACGTATCTGGGTAGGGCAAACGAAAAAAGAAAAAAAACAGAGACAAAAGAATAGGGACGGGACCTGTACCAGTGGGAGGGAGCTGTGAAGGAGGAAACGTTTCCACACACTAGGAAGCCCCTTCACAGGTGGAGATGGAGGGTGGCGGAGGGGCAGCTTCGGAGCCACAGAGGAGACCGCAGCAACCGGGGAACAGAGGGCAAAGCGGAGAGATTTCCGCACAGAGGATCGGTGCCGACTGGCACTCACCAGCCCGAGAGGCATGTCTGCTCACCTGCCGGGGCGGGCGGCGGCTGGGAGCTGAGGCTCAGGCTTCAGAGATTGGATCCCAGAGAGAGGACTGGGGTTGCCGGTGTGAACACAGCCTGAAGGGGGCTAGTGCACCACAGCTAGCCGGGAGGGAGTCCAGAAAAAAGTCTGCACCTGCCTAAGAGGCAAGAGACCATTGTTTCGGGGTGCATGAGGAGAGGGGATTCAGAGCATCGCCTAAACGAGCTCCAGAGACGGGCGCGAGCCGCGGCTATCAGTGCGGACACCAGAGACGGGCATGAGACGCTAAGGCTGCTGCTGCCGCCACCAAGAAGCCTGTGTACAAGCACAGGTCACTATCCACACCTGCCCTCCCAGGAGCCTGTGCAGCACACCACTGCCAGGGTCCCGTGATCCAGGGACAACTTCCCCGGGAGAACACACGGCGAGCCTCAGGCTGGTGCAACGTCACACCAGCCTCTGCTCCACAGGCCCGCCCCACATTCATACCCCTCCCTCCCCCTGGCCTGACTGAGCCAGAGCCCCAGAATCAGCTGCTCCTTTAACCCCGTCCTGTCTGAGCGAAGAACAGATGCCCTCAGGCAACCTACACGAGAGGTGGGGCCAAATCCAAAGCTGAACCCCAGGAGCTGTGCGAACAAAGAAGAGAAAGGGAAATTTCTCCCAGCAGCCTCAGAAGCAGCGGATTAAAGCTCCACAATCAACTTGATGTACCCTGCAACTGTGGAACACCTGAATAGAAAACGAATCATCCCCAAATAAAGGCAGTGGATTTTGTGTGATTTTGTCTGTATAGCTTTGCTTTTATCATTTGTCCAAAGGTTCTGTCTGTCTGGGTTTTTTTGTTTGTTATTTTCAGTATAGTTTATTAGTGCTTCTTATCATTGGTGGCTTTGTTTTTTGGTTTGGTTGCTCAATTCTTTCCATCTTTTTTTTAATACTTTTTTAAATTTTAATAACTTTCTTTTCTTTCTTTCTTTCTTTTTTCTCCCTTTTCTTCTGAGCCGTGTGGTTGACAGGGTCTTGGTGCTCCAGCCGGATGTCAGGCCTGTGCCTCTGAGGTGGAAGAGACGATTTCAGGACATTGGTCCACCAGAGACCTCTTGGCTCCACATAATATCAAACGGCAAAAGCTCTCCCAGAGATCTCCATCATAATGCTAAGACCCAGCTCCACTCAATGACCAGCAAGCTCCAGTGCTGGACACCCTATGCCAAACAACTAGCAAGACAGGAACACAATCCCACCATTAGCAGAGAGGCTGCCTAAAATTATACTAAGGTCACAGACACCCCAAAACACACCACCAGACGCAGTCCTGCCCACAAGAAAGATAAGATCAAGCCTCATCCACCAGAATACAGGCACCAGTCCCATCCACAAAGAGGCCTACACAACCCACTGAATCAACCTTAGCCACTGGGGGCAGACATCAAAAACAACGGGAACTACGAACCTGCAGCCTGCGAAAAGGAGACCCCAAACACAGTAAGATAAGCAAAATGAGAAGACAGAAAAACACACAGCAGATGAAGGAGCAAGGTAAAAACCCACCAGAACAAACAAATGAAGAGGAAATAGGCAGTCTACCTGAAAAAGAATTCAGGGTAAGGATAGTAAAGATGATCCAAAATCTTAGAAATAGAATAGAGAAAATACAAGAAACGTTTAACAAGGACCTAGAAGAACTAAAGAGCAAACAAACATTGATGAACAACACAATAAATGAAATTACAAATTTTCTAGAAGGAGTCAATACCAGAATAACTAAGGCAGAAGAATGGAAAAGTGACCTGGAAGATAAAATACTGGAAATAACTACCACAGAGCACAATAAAGAAAAAAGAATGAAAAGAATTGAGGACAGTCTCAGGACTTCTGGGACAACATTAAATGCACCAACATTCAAATTATAGGGGTCCTGGAAGAAGAAGAGAAAAAGAAAGGCACTGAGAAAATATTTGAAGAGATTATAGTTGAAAACTTCCCTAATATGGGAAAGGAAAGAGTCAATCAAGTCCAGGAAGTGCCAAGAGTCCCATACAGGATAAACCCAAGGAGAAACACGCCAAGACACATATTAATCAAACTATCAAAAATTAAATACAAAGGAAAAATATTAAAAGCAGAGAGGGAAAAACAACAAATAACATACAAGGGAATACCCATAAGGTTAACAGCTGATCTTTCAGCAGAAACTCTGCAAGCCAGAAGGTAGTGGCAGCACATATTTAAAGTGATGAAAGGGAAAAACCTACAACCAAGATTACTCTACCCAGCAAGGATCTCATTCAGATTTGACGGAGAAATCAAAACCTTTACAGACAACCAAAAGCTAAGAGAATTCAGCACCACCAAACCTTCTCTACAACAAATGCTAAAGAAACTTCTCTAAGTGGGAAACACAAGAGAAGAAAAGAACCTACAAAAGCAAAACCCAAAACAATTAAGAAAATGGTAATAGGAACATGCATATCAATAACTACCTTAAATGTAAATGGATTAAATGCTCCAACGAAAAGACACAGACTGGCTGAATGGATATAAAAACAAGACCCGTATGCATGCTGTCTACAGGAGACCCACTTCAGAGCTAGGGACACATACAGACTGAAAGTGAGGGGATGGAAAAATATATTCCATGCAAATGGAAATCAAAAGAAAGCTGGATTAGCCATTCTCAATCAGATATAATAGACTTTAAAATAAAGACTAGGGCTTCCCTGGTGGCACAGTGGTTGAGAGTCTGCCTGCCGATGCAGGGGACATGGGTTTGTGCCCCAGTCCAGGAAGATCCCACATGCCGTGGAGCGGCTGGGCTCGTGAGCCATGGCCGCTGAGCCTGCACATCCAGAGCCTGTGCTCCACAACGGGAGAAGCGACAACAGTGAGAGGCCCACGTACCGCAAAAAAAAAATAAAATAAAATAAAGACTATTAAAAGAGACAAAGAAGGACACTACATAATGATCAAGGGATCAATCCAAGAAGATATAACAACTGTAAATATTCATGCACCCAACATAGGAGTACCTCAATACATAAGGCAAATGTTAACAGCCATAAAAGGGGAAAACGACAGTACACAATCATAGTAGGGGACGTTAACACCCCACTTTCTCCAATGGATAGATCATCCAAAATGAAAATAAATACGGAAACACAAGCTTTAAAAGACACATTGGGCCAGATAAATTGATACTTATAGGACACTCAATCCATAAACAACAGAATACACTTTCTTCTCAAGTGCTTATGGAACATTCTCCAGGATAGGTCATATCTTGGGTAACAAATCAAGCCTTGGTAAATTTAAGAAAATTGAAATTGTATCAAGTATCTTTTCCGACCACTATGCTATGAGACTAGATATCAATTACAGGAAAAAATATGTAAAAAATACAAACACACGGAGGCTAAACAATATACTACTAAATAACCAAGAGATCACTGAAGAAATCAAACAGGAAACCAAAAAAATACCTAGAAACAAATGACAATGAAACACGACGACCCAAAACCTATGGGATGCAGCAAAAGCAGTTCTAAGGGGGAAGTTTGTAGCAATATTATTGTACCTAATGAAACAAGAAACATCTCAAATAAACAACCTAACCTTACACCTAAAGGAACTAGAGAAAGAAGAACAAAAAAACCCCAAAGTTAGCAGATGAAAAGACATCATAAAGATCAGGTCAGAAATAAATGAAAAAGAAGCGAAGGAAACAATAGCAAAGATCAATAAAACTAAAAGCTGGTTCTTTGAAAAGATAAACAAAATTGATAAACAATTAGCCAGACTCATTAAGACAAAAACGGAGTAGACTCAAGTCAATAGAAATAGAAATGAAAAAGGAGAAGTAACAAGTGACACTGCAGAAATACAAAGGATCATGAGAAATTACTACAAGCAAATATATGCCAATAAAATGGACAACCTGGAAGAAATGGACAAATTCGTAGAAAAGCACAACTTTCCAAGACTGAACCAGGAAGAAATAGAAAATATAAACAGACCAATCACAAGCACTAAAATTGAGACTGTGATTAAAAATCTTCAACAAACAAAAGCCCAGGACCAGATGGCTTCACAAGTGAATTCTATCAAACATTTAGAGAAGAGCTAACACCTATCCTTCTCAAACTCTTCGAAAATATAGCAGAGGGAGGAACAGTCCCAGACTCATGGTACGAGGCCATCATCACCCTGATACCAAAACCAGACATAGATGTCACAAAGAAAGAAAACTACAGGCCAATATCACTGATGAACATAGATGTAAAAATCCTCAACAAAATACAAACAGAATCCAACAGCACATTAAAAGGATCAACACCATGATCAAGTGCGGTTTATCCCAGGAATGCATGGATTCTTCAATACACATAAATCAATCATGTGATACACCATATTAACACACTGAAGGATAAAAACCATACGATCATCTCAATAGATGAAGAAAAAGCTTTCAACAAAATTCAACACCCATTCATGATAAAAACCCTCCAGAAAGTAGGCATGGAGGGAACTTACCTCAACATAATAAAGGCCATATATGACAAACCCACAGCCAACATTGTTCTCAGTGGTGAAAAACTGAAACCATTTCCACTAAGATCAGGAACAAGGCAAGGTTGCCCACTCTCACCACTATTATTCAACATAGTTTTGGAAGTTTTAGCCACAGCAATCAGAGAAGAAAAAGAAATGAAAGGAATCCAAATCAGAAAAGAAGACGTAAAGCTGTCACTGTTTGCAGATGACATGATACTATATATAGAGAATCCTAAAGATGCTACCAGAAAAGTACTAGAGCTAATCAATGAATTTGGTAAAGTAGCAGGATACAAAATTAATGCACAGAAATCTCTGGCATTCCTATACACTAATGATGAAAAATCTGAATGAGAACTTAAGGAAACACTCTCATTTACCATTGTAACAAAAAGAATAAAATACCTAGGAATAAACCTACCTAAGCAGGCAAAAGACCTGTATGCAGAAAACTATAAGACACTGATGAAAGATATTAAAGATGACACCAACAGATGGAGAGATATATCATGTTTTTGGATTGGACGAATCAACATTGTGAAAACGACTATACTATCCAAAGCAACCTACAGATTCAATGCAGTCCCTATCAAACTACCACTGGCATTTTTCACAGAACTACAACAAAAAAATCTCACAATTTGTATGGAAACACAAAAGACCCCAAATAGCCAAAGCAATCTTGAGAAAGAAAAACAGAGCTGGAGGAATCAGGCTCCCTGACTTCAGACTATACTACAAAGCTACAGTAATCAGGACAGTATGGTACTGGCACAAAAACAGAAATATAGATCAATGGAACAGGATAGAATGTGCAGAGATAAACCCACGCACCTATGGTCACCTTATCTTTGATAAAGGAGGCAAGAATACACAGTGGAGAAAAGACAAACTCTTTAATAAGTGGTGCTAGGAAAATTGGACAGCTGCATGTAAAAGAATGACATTAGAACACTCCCTAACATCATACACAAAAATAAACTCAAAATGGATTAAAGACCTAAATGTAAGGCCAGACACTATCAAACTCTTAGAGGAAAACATAGGCAGAACACTCTATGACATAAATCACAGCAAGATCCTTTTTGACCCACCTCCTAGAGAAATGGAAATAAAAACAAAAATAAACAAATGGGACCTAATGAAACTTCAAAGCTTTTGCACAGCAAAGGAAACCATAAACAAGACCAAAAGACAACCCTCAGAATGGGAGAAAATATTTGCAAATGAAGCAACTGACAGAGGATTAATCTCCGAAATTTACAAGCAGCTCATGCAGCTCAATATCAAAAAAACAAACAACCCAATCCAAAAATGGGCAGAAGACCTAAATAGATTTCTCCAAAGAAGATATACAGGTTGCCAACAAACACATGAAAGGATGTTCAACATCTCTAATCATTAGAGAAATGCAAATCAAAACCACAATGAGGTATCACCTCACACCGGTCAGAATGGCCATCATCAAAAAATCTACAAACGATAAATGCTGGAGAGGGTGTGGAGAAAAGTGAACCCTCTTGCCCTGTTGCTGGGAATGTAAATTGATACATCCACTATGTAGAACAGTATGGAGGTTCCTTAAAAAACCAAAAATAGAACTACCATACGACCCAGCAATCCCACTACTGGGCATATACCCTGAGAAAACCATAATTCAAAAAGAGGCATGTACCACAATGTACATTGCAGCTCTATTTACAATAGCCAGGACATGGGAGCAACCTAAGTGTCCATCGACAGATGAATGGATAAAGAAGATGTGGCACATATATACAATGGAATATTACTCAGCCATAAAAAGAAATGAAATTGAGTTATTTGTAGTGAGGTGGATGGACCTAAAGACTGTCCTACAGAGTAAAGTAAGTCAGAAAGAGAAAAACAAACACCGTATGCTAACACATATACAGAATTTTAAAAAATTGCTTCTGAACAACCTAGGGGCAGGACAGGAATAAAGACGCAGACATAGAGAATGGACTTGAGGACATGAGGAGGGGGAAGGGTAAGCTGGGACGAAGTGAGAGAGTGGCATTGATATGTATACACTACCAAATGTTAAATAGATAGCTAGTTGGAAGCAGCCCCATAGCACAGGAAGATCAGCTCAGTGCTTTGTGTCCACCTAGAGGGGTGGGATAGGGAGGGTGGGAGAGAGATGCAAGAGGGAGGAGATATGGGGCTATATGTATATGTACAGCTGATTCACTTTGTTATAAACCAGAAACTAGCACACCATTTTAAAGCAATTATACTGCAATAAAGATGTTAAAAAAATTTTTTTATTGGTGTATACATGTACATGCTAAAAAACATCTATGGGAGGAGGGCAGTGTGTAACCTTCAGTTTTCAAGAGAAAAACATCACTTAGCTGTTAAAATAGCTGCTTCAGCTCCACGCCTTCTTTGTGGTGGGAACAGTAATGGATCAGGCAGCAAGGTTTGTTTATTTCAAATAAAATAGCAGATCTTATCACAATAATACAATGGTCTGAGTTTCATTTATAAAGATGACACTATTGACCTACCAGAAGGAGCCATGTGCTATGAATTGTTTTTTTCCCTAATTGGGCTGAAGTATCCACAGTCACCTTTTTATACTTCCATATGGTCAAGAGCCAGCAAGATGGACGACTAGGGCCACAGAGGCTATAAAAAATTAGATTTGGTTAGACCTCACAGCTGATAATTGCCACCCTATGCTACTCTCATAAAAATTACTAACATTGCTGAGTTTCAACAATGTGCCAGGCAGTATGCTATGCACTTTCCAAGCACTGATCCCTTTAATCCTCACACAACTCTAAGAGGTCAGTTCTATCACTATCCACATTTTATTGAGGCACAATAGGGGGATTAGTGACTTGCCCAAGGTCACACAGCTAATAGATGACAGAGCTGGGATTTGAATTAAAATATCTTAAGTCAGGTTCACCAGAGCAGAGCCTGAGATGAGATTCAGGTGCAGGTTATTTATTAAGCAGATAGTACCAGGAGAAAACAGTAAAAGAGTGGAGGAAGCAGTATGTATCAGTTTTGTATTGCTACATTAAAAAGTACCTCAAAAGTTGGCTTAAAATAACAACAAGCATTTTTATCCCACACATGTTCTGAGGGGCAGGAATTCAGGAGTGGCTTAGATGGGTGGTTTTATCTCAGGGTCTCTCATGAAGTTGTAGTTGTAGCAGAGCAAAATATGCTACCCCAAAATATTTCTTTGGCATGTGGATTATTTCAAGCTGAAAAAAAACCAAGGTCCAAAAGAGCCAGAAGAAAATTTGACCTTGCCCCTAATTGCCAAAAAACAAAAAATTTAGATAGAGGGTCTATTCCTAGAACAGAGTTATCACCAGAGATACTGTAAAGCACAGGGGATGGTGTGGTGGGGGAGAGATCAGCGTCCACTCTGTGTCCCATTGTCTCTGCATGGCCCAGCAAACATTCGTTTATCAAACATTTACTTTTCCGTCTTCATGTGAATTGCCTTCCTCATATTTGAAATCCCAGACCACTACTCTCAACATTCTCTTTGGTCTTTAGCTGAATTGATATTTAAGGTGAGAGTTTCAGCCATTTTGGGGAGTTACTTATTTTTCCTGGGTCTCTCCCTTGTATAAACATGTTACTAAATTTTTGTGTGAGACTGTGCACAAGTTTTTGTGTGGATGTATGCTTTCTTTTCTCTTAGGTTTAGAGTTGGGAGTGTAAGAGCTGGGTCATAGGGTGACTCTATGTCTAGCATTTTGAGGAACCGCCAAACTGTTTTCCAGAGAAATTGCGCCATTTTACAAGCCCACCAGCAACGTATAAGGGTTCCGTTTTCTCCACGTCCTCACCAGCACTTGTTAATTTTTGTCTTTTTACGTTAGCCGTACTAATGGCAGTGGTGTCTCACTGTGGTTTTCATTTGCATTTTCTGATGACTAATGATATTAAGCATCTTTGAATATGCCAATGGAACATTTGTATATTTTTATATGGGTAAATGGATACAAGTCCTTTGCCCATTTTTTTTCTTTTTAAAATTTTTATTTTATATTGGAGTATAGTAGGCTTACAATGTTGTGTTAGTTTCAGGTGTACAGAAAAGTGATTTGGCTATACATATACATATATCTATTCTTTTTCAAATTCTTTTCCCATATAGGCTATTACAGAGTATTGAGTAGAGTTCCCTGTGCTATACGGTAGGTCCTTGTACGATATATATGTTAATCCCAACCTCCTAGTTTATCTCTCTCCCCCCCTTTCCCCTTAGGTAACCATAAGTTTGTTTTCTAACTCTGTGAGTCTGTTTTTGTTTTGTAAATAAGTTCATTTGTATCATTTTTTTTTAGATTCCACATATAAGTGATATCATCTGATACTTGTCTTTGACTTTCTTCACTTAGTATGATAATCTCTAGGTCCATACATGTTGCTTCAAATGGCATTATTTCGTTCTTTTATATGGCTGAGTAGTATTCCATTGTATATATGTACCACATCTTCTTTATCCATTCATCTGTCGATGGGCATTTAGGTTGCTTCCATGTCTTGGCTATTGTGAATAGTGCTGCTATGAACATCGGGGTGTGTGTATCTTTTCGAATTATGGTCCTTTGCCCATTTTTGACTGGGCTATTTGTCTTTTTATTGTTGAGTTGTAAGAGTTCTTTATATATTGTGGATACAAGCCTCTTATCAGATACATAATTTACAAATATTTTCCCCTATTATGTGGGTTGTCTTTTCACTTTCTCCATAGTGTCCTTTGAAGAAGAAAAGTTAATTTTGATAAAGTCCAACTTATCTAAAAAAAATTTTTGTGATTTTCTCCTGTTAATCTGTCCCATGTCAATTTAATTCTTAGACAAGCCAGAAAAAGCTCGAAGGGTAGAGAAAAATTTCTTCCTCCCCAACACCGTCAAGATGTCAGCCAGGGCTGCAGCCATCTCGAAGCTTGACTGGGGCTGAATGATCCACTTTCAGGATGACTCACCCATGTGAATAGCAAGTTTGTGCTGCCTATTGGTGAAAGGGCTCTGTTCTTTGCCACATGGACCTTAGAGTTATTTGAGTGTCTGCCTCACATGACAAATGGCTTCCCTTGGAGAGGACAACACAAGAGAGCGCACAGTGGAAGCCACAATGACTTTTATGATCTAGCCTTGGAACTCACACACCATCACCTCTACAATATCCTATTGGTTACATAGGTCTACCTTATTCATTGTGGGACATGACAATGGCCATTTTGGAGGCTGGTTAAAGACAGGATGAGAAGGGGTAAGAGCTAGGCAAAGATAAGATTTCAGGCAAAGTCCCAGCCTCAGCCTGATCCTGCAGGGAACGTGGAAGGTGTTGATTACACCTCAAAGTTTGTCTCACCCCAGGAAAAGGGATCTGACCTTTTATAATCCCATACAGGAAGGTATTGAAATGGTATGTGAACTCCCACGTATTTCTGGCTCTCTATGCAAAGAAAACAGCTCCAGTAATCTGAAAGATCACACTAGGAAGAAGGTCACAGACGTTAGCTGTTTAAAACACACAGAAGCTGGAGAATGGGCTCAGACAATCAGTAAATGGAACAGAAGGAATCTAGGTGGGGTTCTAACAGTGTCCTTCTATTTCAGGTATGTCCTAGTCTAGAATTCTCATTCGTAATGCTTTCTGTCTTGCAACATTTGGCTTTTGGCTTTGTCAAGATCCTCTGCTTTGCAACTGTGACCAAGAAATGTACACCTTTGTCAATTATACCTCAATTAAAAACAAGAATAGAGGCCCCCTAAATAAAGCATTTTTAGACCAGAAAAAAAAAAAGAAAAGAAATGCACACCTTTTACATACCTCTCTAGGGAGAATTTGACTTTCTAAAAGTCCCAGTTGATAGAATGCTGATAGCCAACATTCTCTCCATCTTGGTTTCCTAGGATTTTTGTTTTTGTTTTTGTTTTTAAATATATATTATTTTACAGTCTGAGTTGAGCCTCAGTGAAATAGTTCAATAGACAAAAGTTGCTTTGGGCAAACTTTGTTCTTCCCTTCGTCTCTCCTTTGGGCCCCTCATCCTGTCTTCTCACCAATTATTTATTCTCTGTCCACTTCTAGCTCTGAGCCAACCTGCAACTAATCTAAACTATTACTTTCCAGGCTGAATAATATCCTAGAACATAACCCCTTTCAAGACCATTTTCTTTCAAAGTAGGAAGTCTTGAAGATATATAGATAGATGCCGCAACTATTCTAGAAATTAGTTAGAATCTCATACCTGTGGGTGTTAAGAGAAATTCAGTGCTAGCAAGTCCCAGCCTGAGCTCACCAAAATTGGTGATGAAATTAAGCGATGAAATGGCTGAAACTAAGAGGAATAATTTGAGGAACCTCAGCACTCTCACTCTCAAACTGCATAGAGTCAAATGTACAGGTCTCCAAAATCAGCCTTCTTTTTCTTTGCCTCTTTTTATACTTTTTTCCTTAGTGTTTGTGGGAAGGATATAAAAAGCAATCCTCTAATGACTTGGCTTTGTCACAGGAAATTTAGATTCATTAAAAGTGAGTCACTCATTCATCTACCCAGGTCAAAATTGACTTTTGAACTTTGGTATTTACTTTTCTTGTGCTTACTTCAGTAGTTCAGCTCTGGTTCTCTTTTATAATCCACAGTACCTCGTTATATTTGTTAAGCTGTTTTAATATAGTGTAGGGCATGCCTATAGCACTCTCACAATAATATTGCCAAGCTGTCTCCAGATTTACTCAGAAATCAATTGAATTCAAATTGAAATAGTAATTAATGCTAAAGTTCTTTCCTCTGTTTTCAGCAAGCTGGCGTCTGTTTCCATGGAAACAGGCTTCCCTGCAACCTGCAGTAAAAACGCCAGAGACTGCTTATCAATTTTGGTGAGCTCTGGCTGGGACTTGCTCGGACTGAAATTCTCTAATACCAACAGATAAGAGATTCCAACTGATTTCTAGAATGAAGGGTGTTTTTTCACAAAAAGAAACAAAATGTATAACCAAGGACTAGTTATCTGAGGCAAGAAGTATTAACTAAAGACTGCTCAGCCAAACATTTAGCTGCAGCATCTATTTATTGGTAATTGCCCAGTGCCTCCTTCCATAATTTTTTCTTTTTTTTTTTTGCGGTACGCGGGCCTCTCACCGTTGTGGCCTCTCCCGCTGTGGAGCAGAGGCTCCGGACGCGCAGGCTCAGCGGCCATGGCTCACGGGCCCAGCCGCTCCGCGGCATGTGGGATCCTCCTGGACTGGGGAACGAACCCGCGTCCCCTGCATCGGCAGGCGGACTCTCAACCACTGCGCCACCAGGGAAGCCCGCATTTACCTTTTGACCAAGCAACAATTCCACATCAGATAATCTACTCTAAAGTCACGCCTCACACCTCCATAAATACACACACACACACACACACACACACACACACACACACACACACACAAATATACAAACACACATAATAAAGGTTGGAATCAACCCAAATGTCCTTCAATAGAGGCTGTATAAATAAACTATATTACAGCCACAAAATGGAGTGTTATACAACTTTGGAAAATAATGAGGAAGATCTCTATGAGATGAAGTGGAATAACTTCCAGGATATACTGTTAAGAGAAAAATGCAAGGCACACAACAGTATACATAGTAGGCTGCCATATGGATAAGAAAGGAAGGGAAATAAAAATACATATATGAAAATGAGCACTGTAAAGGTAAATCAGGAAACTAAAAAAGGCAGATTTCTCTGACTACCTCTTTGCATATGTTTTGATGCAGGAACTGTGTAAATGTTCCACTGTATTCAAAAATAGAATTTAAAAAATCCTAAAATTACAAACAAGTGGGAAAAAGTGATCCCGTGTGTCAGAATGGTTAAAAAAGAAAAAAAGAAAGAAAATTATTTCAAGTGATTATAGAACATAGTACTCTGATTGTACATCTTTACTGGCATAATAGTAAGAGCAAAAAGAACTGCAAAGAAACGATGATAATCTTTCTTCACTTAATAGTAGTATTGGAATAGTGATTTTGAAATCTTAAGTTAATGTTATCAGAAACCATATTTTCCGTGTAAGAGAAAAGAAAAACAAAGGTCAAGTCAAAGAAATTCAGTAAAACTTCTGTATTGTTAAATTTGGATTGAAAATTCCCATGTGGACTTGTGAAAGTAGGCCACTAAAAGGGCCAAGAAGCGATCACACATCCAGTAGCAATGGGCACTTTTAGCTCTCACATCTCATTTTCCCTCTAAAATGAATCAGAGCTCATTGGAGAAATGGTTAATTTCAGGTCTGGGGCAGGGAAAATTTAAAGTTAGTCTGGTTCATCACATGGCAAAAGTAAGGAAGTGCTCAAAACTAACGGAAGTATGCCAAAAAGATACAAAGTAAGCAGGTTTTAAAAAGTTCTCATTGCTCTGGAATATTACTCAGCTGTACAAAGGATGAAATCATTCCATTTGCAGCAGCATGGATGGACCTAGAGATTATTATACTAAGGGAAGCAAGTCAGAGAAAGACAAATATTATATGATATCACTTATATGTGGAATCTAAGAAATAATACAAATGAACGTACTTACAAAACAGAAACAGACTCACAGACATAGAAAACAAATTTATGGTTACCAAAGGGAATAGGGAGGGGAGGCATAAATTAGGAGTATGGGATTAACAAATACACACTACATACTACTATATGTAAAACAGATAAGTAACAAGAATTTACTGTGTAACACACAGAACAATATTCAATAGCTTGTAATAACCTATAATGGAAAATAATCTGAAAAAATAATATATGTATACGACTGAATCACTTTGCTGTACACCTGAAACTAACATAATATTATAAATCAACTATACTTCAATTTTTAAGTTACCATTGGTCAATTTTGGGAGGTTTTAAGCATCAAAAATCTTAACCTTAAGTGATGGTGTCCTACTGATACCCTCTAGTCAGTGGACTTCTGCCTGTCAGCACCTGTATTTCTTTGCCTGAGGTCTTTTTCTGGATGTTGAAGCCCTTTTGGCTGATAATACCAGGGAATTATTGCTCCCTACCAGCAGTATTCAAAAAATGACCGAAAGAAGTTGGTGGATAAATACCCCTCAAATGAGATAACTCTAAGACACATGTACTACACTAGCTCTCTGAGTTCTGCAGCAGGATTAATTAATTAATTGCAGTGGTTAATTGCAGTGGTAAACAGCTAAGTAAAACTCCCTGACTATCCTCCTTCTCCTCCCTGTCTCATTTCCCTATTCCCCTACCAGTGGTTTTGGAATCACCTCATATAACTACCTGTACTTGAGTCCTGTCTCAGGGTCTGTTTCTGGGAAAACACACACTTAGCTTATTATAATTCTCAAAATAAGAAAAAGGGGGGAAAATGAACTCACTTGCCATCACCAGAGATGATTTACTCTGAAAATTGCTAATTAAAGGGAAAGAATGAAGTAATCACCCTCGATGAAGAACTGAAATTCATTCCCAGTTGATCAGTGAATATTCTTCTTTGCAGCAGAATGGCAACTAATAAATGCAGAGTAATTGACAGATTTAGAAAATTATCATTCTATAACCACAAATGATATCATTGATCCAGGCATCAATGTACATTAAAACCATTATGTAAGAGGGTGATGGGAAAGAGAAAAACTTTCAGTTTTCAGGAGACATATTAATAAAGGTAGATGTTAAATGAAAACATGAGGAAAAATTCTGAGAAATCCAGATTATGAGATATGCCCCTAGTCAACTGTCCTGATCACTTTAAAAAGTCAATATCATAAGAATAAGTTGTAGGGATGACTATTCTAGGATAAGCGTTTAAGGAAACCAAACCAAATGTAATGAGTGAAACTTGATTAGATACTGTGTAGAAAAAAAATGTTATAAAAAGGACATTTGGGGGGAAATTGCCATTTTTATATGGACAGAGTATTACATAAGGTAAGGGAACCATTAATTTTCCTAGTTGCAATAATGATGTGGAGGTTATATAGGAGTTGACCTTATTCTTAGGAAACGTATGTGGAAGCATTTAGGGATGAATTGTCATGATGATGCTTGCAACTTAACTTATGTTTAAATGTTGTGTGTGCGTGTGTGTGTGTGTGTGTGTGTGTGTGTGTCTGTTTAGAGATAGAGGTGACAATGGAAGAAATGAGAGCAAGAGAATAATATGATAAAACATTAACAGCTGTTGGAACTCAGTATCAAATATATGGGAGTTCTTTGTACTATTCTTTCAACTTTCTATGTATCTGAAAATGATCATCATAAAATTGAAGAAATATACATCTGAGGTAAATATGGCAAAATATCAATATTTTTAAAACAGATGGTGGAGACATCCTTGTTTATTATGTTACTTTCTATGTTTCTCTTTATGGTTGACATGTTTCATAATATAAGTTAATAAATAAATAAACAAAACAAAGCAGTAAAGAAATAAGTAGGAGTTGATGAGTTGAAGAAAGGGAAGACTGTATTTCAAGCTGAAGGAACAAAATGTGCAAAGCCTATGCCATACAGGAGCATGTTTTCCTCATTCAATATGGCTGCCCTGATTACTGGGGAAGGGTCTGGAGGAATGCACTATGAAGCTAGATGGGCTGGCAGGAAGATCATGCAGGGCCTTGAGGACAGGCAAAAGGGCACAGAATTTAAAATGAAGGGAATGAAGAACTACAAAAAGCCTTTAAGCTAAGGAGAAACATAAATCGGAGAGGCATAGACAAGAGTAAGGAGAAGTCATGAATCTGTGGTAACAGTCAAGGTGAGAGGTGACTAAGGCCTAATCCCTGCCTGGACCAATGGGAATGGAGGTTTTGAAGAAGGAGAAATTTATTTTCAAGAATTGCCCATCCAAAGCACTATTGCTCATAATACTTTCCAATTAGAGGAACATAGAGACACTGGATCAACCCTAATGAGAAACCTCATTAGGAAGTGAATGCTTTCTAAATTCACTAAGATGAGCACCCAACTTTACAACAAATGAATATTTGTAGAACCTCTGTGGGAAGATACTTTATCTTATCAAAAGAAGAATTTGAGCCAAGAGGGGAAACTTTCAGTTGTGGTGGTTTATTTATTGAAATTTCTCTTTTCCAAAACCAGGCACATTCTAATAAATGTTATCAAAATGGAAGGAACTCTTATAAAACTCCACCATGATTACATTCTCTCAGATTTTAGTCACTTTCTGTCATTTGATAAATACACATCTGTCCCTTGGCTTATCATTTTAGCACTACTTTAGCCAGAATAAGAAAAAGAGGAAAGAAGAGATGGATAAAGAGCTGCTTCTAACCTGTGTGAGATCTTTGTGTGAATTAGAAGGTTCTCCTTCCTCGATAATTTCTTAATAGATAACTACATTGTATCAATAGCAGGTAGACGCTAAATGGCCCCATGATCCCCACCTCCAGGAGTTCACACCTTTGTATAGTTCCCTCTGCTTGAGTGTGGGCAGGGCCTATGACTTGCTTTTAACCAATAGAATATGGCAAAGGTGATAGAATATCACTCCTGTAATTACATTACATTACATGACTCCATCTTGCTAGCAAACTTGCTATCTTTCTGACTTGTTGGCTTTGGAGAAGCAAGCTGCCATGTGGTGAGAGGGCCTCTGGAGAGGGACACATGGCAAGGAACTATGAGAAGCCTCTAGAAGCTGAGAGTGGCCTCCAGCCAATAACCAGTGCAAAGCTGGAGCCCTCGGTCTTACAGCCACGAAATGAATCCTGCCAATGACCCCCAGAGCCTGGTAGCAGATCCATTGCCACTAGAGCCTCCAGATGAGAACACAGCTCTGGCCAACACGTGGATTGCAGCCCAGTAGAGGACCCAGCTAAACCATGCCCAGAGTCCTGACCCACAGAAACTGTGAGACAACAAATGTGTGTTTTTGTAAGCCACTAAATTTGTGGCAATGTATCATGCAGCAATAGACAACTAATACATACAGTCTCAGCAATGACACACAGCGACGAGTTGTTGACCCACTTTAGGTGATTGTATCTGTCTCGAAACTCCCTCTGCCTCCCTCTGCTAAGAATACATGTGTTTGCATATATGCCCACCAGGATAATCCAAAATAAACTCCGCATCTCAAGATCCTTAATCACATCTTTTGCCTTATAATTAATAATCACAGATTCTTGGCATTAGGGAGTACATATACCATGGGGGGGTTCACTTTTCAGGCTACCACAGTGACCCTAGAAGTGGCCTATGTGTAAAGGACAGGGAGGACAGGAGAGCAGGACAAGAAAGCAGTGGAACACTATCTTTAGGGCTAAAGCATCCAGTGATGTTGTAAGTGAAACGGCTTTGTAAGTTGTTGGCTAGAACACATGCATCTCACTAAAAATTGGACAAGGCCTGTTCAAACTCATCCCACCTGAGTCTGAAGATCTTTTCAGAGCCTGAAAGCAGCAGCTGCTTGTGCCCAGGCATACCCCCACCCTCCATCACTGCACACTTCCACCCTCCTCAGCACGTAAGCCACACACGCTCCATCCCCAGGTGAGGTGACTGAGACAGGTGCAGAGTAAAGGGGACTGCTTACTGAGGGCATCCAGACACTCAAAGTACAGTCAGGGGCAGGCATTGACCGTGTACTCCAGGACTCAGCCAAGAGGCCTGGGGTGTCTACACTCCCCTTCAGTGCTCTCGTATAAGTTAATTCTGTAGATGTCCACAGTGTGAATGGTACCCCCATAGATATGGGAACCTTGTACAGTGCAGTCTGAACGACTTTACACAGAGACTGGGGGCAGGAGGGTGTCATGAGGAGCAGTGCTCATTCTAGAATCCTGAAATCACATTGCTAAACCAAATCTCCAGAAGACTCGGCTCAGTTGGCTGCCTCAAAGGACATAAACATCTAAAAATAATAACCTCGATACGTGAATACCTACCCTATTTTAAAGCATTCCATAATTGCTAGTAATGCGCAGCATATGGCTACGCTCACATCTTTTCAGTGTTGCTGAGCTTTCGTTGCCTACTGAGGAGCAGTGAGCTTCAGCACACTTTATGTGTTTGTGAGAAGTAAAATGAATTCAAATATCGGCACTTCAGTCTATGGAGGACCCCTAGATATCACTATCTAACTGGCGATGTGAGTCAATCACCCACTTTGGCTAAGGTTCAAAAGGGCTCCGTGGTTTTTGACGTTGCATATATACAGCTTGATAACAGCCAAGTCAGTAGAAAGAACTTGTCATGGTTAGTTGTGACCACTTAAGTCAGACTAAAAAGAAGACGACACTAATGCCATCTATGGAAATATCCTAAATTCACTTAGGGACCTATAAACCCATTCCCAAATACAGTCGTGCTGACTTTGACAAATCATAATTTGTTCTTTTCTTTTCATGTACACACTGACTACCTTGATGACCCTTTACTTCCTATTAACCTCCTAGTAGATATCTAAGAATAGCAGATAAATCTTCCTGTCTTTTGGAAGAGATCATTTTAATATAATCAAAGCTGCACTGACGTCTGTGTGGATTACATCCATTGCTTCCTTTATATCTGCATGGCCTGTCAATCTATCAAGCAAAGACCATCATTGATTCTAGCATGATTATCCCTGCTGCTTGAACTCATCTGATAATTGCAAATTTTAAAATAGATAGTTTTATTATCATCCCAATTGTTGAAGCTAAGCTTACTCATCCATTAGAATCAGACTTAGCCACTTTCATATGTGCGCACTAGCCGGATGCATATCATTTTCTTTAAGAGCGGATGAGTCACAAGACTGATCAGTCAGTCTCCAGGCCCCCAAACATATGTCGGTACCCTGGTGATTTCATTCTAACTAAAAAAATAGCCCCAGAGAAAATGTTTTCCAAAATAGTATTCTTTCAGTACTCCACCTCGTTCTCAAACATAGTAAAATCAAAATAAGTTATTCCAGCAATATTGGCCTGGATAGGGCACAAGCATGGGTTTTCACCAGGCCTCAGAAAACCCCATCTGACTAGAGAGAGGCTGATCCCAAATGTCTTCTCCCCTCAGAAGTCAATTCAAATTGCTATTAATCATATTTTTATATTTTTCCCAGATGATCTATTTTACTTGCATAGAGCTAACTTCAGGAGACTTAAAAGATGATAGAACCATATACCAAAATGAGAACAAAATAGTCTTAGCCACACCCTTTTCAAAATAAAGCGGAGCCAAGCAAACTTGTAGAGTTCAGTTATTTTTATTTTCCTCTATGTTAGTTCCGAGTTTCTTTCTCACCTTATTGCACTGTCAAAGACCTCCAGTACAATGATGATGGCAGGCAACCTTGTCCTGTTCTCAATCACAAAGCAAAAGCTTTCAGCATTTCATGATTAAGAATAGTACTTGTGGTAGCTTTCTTCTGTCGATAACTTTATCAGTTTTAAAAAGTTCTCTTTTGGGGCTTCCCTGGTGGCGCAGTGGTTGAGAGTCCACCTGCCGATGCAGGGGACGCGGGTTCGTGCCCCGGTCTGGGAAGATCCCATATGCTGCGGAGTGGCTGGGCCCGTGAGCCATGGCCGCTGAGCCTGCGCATCCGGAGCCTTGCTCTGCACTGGGAGAGGCCACAACAGTGAGAGGCCCACGTACCGAAAAAAAAAAAGTTCTCTTTTATTGCAAGTTTGCTTATTGGAGTATTTACCTCCATAGATGGATATAGAATGTTATCAAATTTTTTTCAGCATCCATGGAGATGATAATATGACTTTTGTCCTTAATCCTGTTATTGTGGTGAATTACACAGATTAATTTTCTAGTATTAAACCAACCTTGCCTTTCTGGAATGAACTCAACTTGATTCAGACGTATTATATTTTTTATATATTGATAAAGTTGAATGACTATTAGATTGTTTGGATATTACATACATGTTCTCAAGGGACATTTTCCTAAAGTATTATTTCTTATGATATCCTTTTTAGATTTTTATTATCTTAGTTATGCTGGTCTCATAAAATGACTTGGAACATGTTCCATTTTTTTTCCTATATTTTAGATGAGGTTTTGCCAGATTGGCATTCTATTTTCCTTAAATGTTTGGTAAATAGAATTTACTAGTGAAGTCATTTGGGAATTTTCTTTGTAGAAAATCTTCTAAATTCCATTTTTTAAAATGTTGTATTAATCAGGCCCTCTTTTCTTGTGCAGGCTTATAAAGTATCTTTCTATAAATGTGTCTGGTTAATATAAATTTTAAAAATTTATTTGCATAAAGTTGTATATAATAGCTTCTATTTTTATATCTGTAGAATGTGCAGTGATATTTTGTGATTTTTTATCTATTTTATTTGATTCAAAGTACCAATTTTATCCTTGCTGATTCTCTTGTACTTTTTTTCCATTTGATTAATTTTTGTGTTTTATTATTTTCTTCTTTCTACTTCCTCTGAGTTTAATTTGCCTTCCTTTTCCTAATTTCTTGAAATGAATGCTTAGCTCATTCATTTTCAGCCTTCCTCATATGATACATGGGTTAAAATCTCCAGCTTCCAGCTGAAGGCCAGCAAGAACTGAGGCTCTTGAATGCTGCCAACAACCATATGAGCATGGAAATAGATTCTTCCCCAGCAGAGCCTCAAATGAGAACCCCATTCTGGCCAACACCTTCATTGCAGCCTTGCAAAGGACCCAGCTAACCCATGTCCAGTCTCCTGATCCACATAAACTATGAGCTAATAAATACCTGTTATTTTAAGCCACTAAGTTTGTGGTAATATGGTTATGCAGCAGTAGATAACTAAAATAATGTGTTTGTGTCACCTTTATTACTGAAGGAAATGATTGCTGAGTATAGAATTCTAGGATGGTGGTTGTTTTCTTTCAACATTTTAAAGATGCCATCCCAAGGTATTTGGGCTTGTCTCCTTATGCAGCTGGTTAATTTTCGTTTGCCAGATATCACATTTATAAAATATTTATAGAAATAATATGAGGCATAGAATCATGTTAGCCTCCTCCAGAGTAGGTTTTCATTTGCTTCTGCCATGGTCTGGGGACTTAGGTAACCCAAGATCACTTGAATCCACTCAGGGATTGAAACAAGTTGAGCTGCAGTATCTGTGAGGGTGCACCCTCACTCCTAGGATATAGCCTGTCTATGGTGCCAAGGCCACAGAGTCCTGAATGCCATACCTTGTATCTCTATCCTTATAAAGCTATCAAAAGTGGCATTCAAGGCTGCTAAAATTCAAGCGTTTTAGGCTCTCAGTCACCTGGTAAGGAATTGGCAAATGCCCCAGGTGAAAAGTGACCCCCAACTCTGGTTCACTCCCTAGGTAACCATCTTCTTTCCTATTGCCCCTGGTCCAGTAATTCTTCACTCTATTTTTAGCTATCTGAACTGGCACTTTGCGGAATGTTTTAAATATAATATAATATTATCATGTATTAATATGTATAACATATTAATATATGCTATAATATAATTATATACCATTATATATTATTATGTATTAATAATAATATATTATATTCAATATAATACATAATATTATATAGTGTACTCATTATTATGTATCTATATCTATATCTCCCAGCTTCTTTTTTTTAGCTGTCTTCAGCAGGAGGGTCCACCCTTACCAGCAGAGGAAGTTCTATATCCAGGATCAGCAAAATCAGTTCATCTGTACCCTCTTAACCCAGGTTCTCTGCTCTTCCCACTTAACCTGCATCACTACCCTGATGGTGTCCCTTCTACTCCATCCTCATTCTGCTTCCAATCTGCCAGAGCCTGTGTAAGATACAGGAATGCTGAGCGCATCATCCACAGTGCAGTTCATGCATTTATTTACACTGAAGACTATCTCAATTCCAAACTCCAAAGAAGAAAACCTTAGTTTTCTCTTCACTGGCTCCACATCCAGATTTTATCAATTATCCAATTTAGCTAGCACTCAGGGACAGAACTTAGGCAGAACTAATCTAGTTCTATTTTTATTTTTTCTGTGAAATGGCAGGCATATATCCAGCTCTCTGACAAGTGAGGAACTGGATGTAAAAATGTCTTTAAAACTGCAATGCTCTATACAGAAATGAGGTTGCATATGCAATTCTAGGCCTTTTACATTGACTACTTTTGTTCCTCTGTCTCTATCTGTACTCCAACAGTAGTATGTAGCCTCTAGTCTTTCCCTCTCTCAATGGAAACTTTTTTAAAGCACCTTACCCCAGCAAATAATTTAACACATTTATTCCTCCACCTTTTACCTCCCTGAGTCTTCTTACTTCTTTAAATTTAAAAAAGTGGTACTTTTAATGTTATAATCATCATCTTCTCAGGATTATTTTAGCTATGTTGAAGCATAGAAAAAGTAGACCAAGCTCCAGGTAGGGAATTCATCTATCTACCAGCTAAATTCAAAGAAGTATAATTTAATAAATTTGCTATTCATTATCAAGGCAGATTCATATATAGTTCATACCATAAGCAAAAGAAGTTTTAAAGTCTCTCAAGTGTGATTTTTGAATATTTTTAACATGTTATTTCTTTTTTCATGGATATCCCTCAAGGTCAATAGGTATTGATCTAATTCATTTTTAATAGCTGCACAGTATGAATATATTACAATTTATTTGATAATTTTCCTATTGATATATATTTGGATTGTTTACAGGCTTTTTTTGTCCCCACAAACAATGATGCAACAAATATTAAATGTAAGACTTGTTCAAAGAGAATCAATTCTCAAGTAGTATAGGAGTGTTCTTCAGTCAAAAGTATCAAGTAGATGCCCACTTCCGGTAGACCTTCAAACACACTCTTAACACAAGTTTGAGTAAACTATTTAGTCCTATATCCCTCTGGTCACAGGCAAAGTCATGCCAACAAACTCACACATTATATAACCTTGTTACCCTTGCCTCTCAGAGATGCCCAACTTTAAAACAACGTCATCGGGCTTCCCTGGTGGCGCAGTGGTTCAGGGTCCGTCTGCCGACGCGGGGGATGCGGGTTCGTGCCCCGGTCTGGGAGGATCCCGAGTGCCGCGGAGCGGCTGGGCCCGTGAGCCATGGCCGCTGAGCCTGCGCGTCCGGAGCCTGTGCTTCGCGGCGGGAGAGGCCACAGCAGTGAGAGGCCCGCGTACCGCAAAAAAAAAAAAAAAAAAAAAAAAAAATCATCAACGACAACAAAACCCCACATCATTTTAAATCAAACACTCTAAAATGACTGTGCGAGATGCATTCCACAGCATGAACACTGACCTTTGTTTTCGCCCTCATCTCATTTTCAACTAGGGTAGAAATTTTAGAAGGGGTCATAACAACTGTGTCTATGGCTTCTGCCTGCACAGGCCAGGTTTCATTTATCCAGGCCTGCTGCTGACTTCCTAGCACTGTCAATTCCCTGTTGATGTGATGATTTCAATTGGTTTCGCATATCTAACACCTGTTGTCTTTTCTTAAGCAGTGAGTCAATTCAGCCACAAGCCAGTTATTGCTTGGCCCTGAATATCCCGTCTGGTGTTTTCCATCCTTTTTCTTCCCTCCCCACCCCGGCCCTCAACTTCAGTGCCTCTCCCTCATCACAGTACTGTTCTGATCGGAAGGGTTGTAATTTTTTTTCTTTCCAAAGAGTTGGTTCCATGACCCATGCCATTACTGAATGCCAATTAGCTTCTGTTTTTCACCACCATTAAATTGTTACTATTGAATAAACACTGAGCTATTGAGACAATAGCAGCAGTATTACCAGACCTAACACGCTGCCTTTGATCTGGGTGCTCAAGTTGCGTGATAAGCCAGCATTTCAGCATCCACATCACCAAAAGAGTCCAGAATGCACCTCTGTGACATAAAAATTATTTTGAGCAGAAGGCATTTGAGTTCCTGAAATTCTTTCTCTGCCTAAAAGCAGAGCCTCCTAAAAGAACTCAGTTGTCGTAAATTCCCTCCTCAGGAGCAACCAGGGAAGATTGACTCATTACTGGAGATAAAAAGTCTCTACAGCGCACCTAAACAGACATTGTCACAAAACTATCGTATCTCCCTCTCCTAAGGGGCAATCTATCTCTCCACAAAGTCATTTGTTTTCCCATAATACTCTTCATCCTCTCCCCCTTCCCCTATTAAGATGGTATATAAGCCCCAAATGCTAAACATCCCTTTGAGTTACATTTCTTTGTGAGCTCCCCAACGTACATGATTGAAATCTGCCTTTTCTTTAGCTGATCTGTCTCTTGTCAGTTTAATTTGCAATCCCCAAACACTCAATAGAGCAAGTAGAGGAAAAGTTCTTCCTCCCTGATGTTACTAATGAAGGGGAAGATAAAGGTGAAACATGGAAAAAACAATGGTTTCATAGCAGAGGAAATAAAAGCTAAAAGCAGATTTGCTATATCCCCTCAATCTACTTCTATTATTGTGTTCCTGACATCCTTCTAAAACAGAAAATTTAAATAAATCTGAGTAGTAATTAGACAGGAAGAGAAACCAGAATGAATTATCAAAACTTCATAACTAAAAGATGTCACTTAAAAACACACTTTTTTTTTCAGTTACACATGTAAAGGAGACTTATGGCCTAGTTTCTTTGAAGGAATCAGACGGGACAAATTCCCACCTGCCTTGCTCTCTTCCAGATGGAAACTGTTAAGTTGACTTTTTAATAAATTTATTTTTCGACAAATATCATATTTGTTTGATTAAATGCCTCAATTATCCTCCGGAAATATTCTTGCCAGTTTTTCTTTTCTTAGAAAATTCAATTCTATGCTTACAGAGGGTCTATTAAGAGGGCTTGACCCAGACTAGGAACTAACTAATATGAACAAGTTAATTCTCACTGGGATAGAGCTTAACTTGGTCCCTCGTGGTGGCCATAAAGGTACACCATTTCGGCCTCCCTTTAAGAGACCCTGCTTGGGCGAGCATTGTTCATTGACAGCCCCCAGCTGCTGCACCTTTAGGACCCACTGCAGCATTCCTGCAAAGGCCACATGCTCCCCAGGCTGCCCCACCCAGTGACCGCAAGATGGGGGCACCAGAGCTGGGCCATTCTGCCGGACGTGGGACGTCTCTGATGGGCGGTCTTTGCTCTGGGGCTCCCCATTGGCCTGGTGCGGACTTCCTCAGAGCTGTGCTCCTCTGAAGATCTTCCCACCCTATCCTCTGTTCTTACTTCTCCTTTCTTAGGGGTTAGACGTGCATCACAGTCTGAGGACTCTCCCTGCCTACTCCTCCTCCTTCCCCCTTTATCATTCACAGGTATTTCTCCCAATAAGTCTCCTTTGCATCTAATCCCATCTTCTAGGAGGACCTGAATGGACTCCGCCCACAATCACCACAAATCCTGAATTACAGTGGTTCATTTTTAGTTTGTTTTGTTTTGTTTTTTGCGGTACACGGCCCTCTCACTGCTGTGGCCTCTCCCGTTGCAGAGCACAGGCTCCGGACGCGCAGGCTCAGCGGCCATGGCTCACGGGCCCAGCTGCTCCGCGGCATGTGGGATCTTCCCGGACCGGGGCACGAACCCGTGTCCCCTGCATCGGCAGGCGGACTCTCAACCACTGCGCCACCAGTGAAGCCCCCAGTGGTTCATTTTTGCATAGCATCAGGTATAGCACAGGCCAAACATGTCTCACTAGATACTATAAAAAGTCCACAGAGTAATAAAAGCTATCATTCATTCATCAATTTTCATGTGCCAGACACTACATTCAATTCTTTTTGTAAGTAATTTCAGTTAAGCCTCATAGCAACCATATAAGTAATATTATCACAGTTTTATAGTGATATGCCCAAGGGCACATTGCTACTTACGTTTCAAAAAAAACTGGGATTTAAATCCAATTCTATCAAATTTCAAAACACATGTTCTTCTCTGTACTATACTGCCTTCCAGCAGTAATAATAATAATTACTCTAAATGTTAGCTTGTATGAGGTACTGGACACTAGGCTAAGAATTTTACGAGCGTTACCTCATGGAATTCTCACAACAGCCTTGCAAAGTAGATATTATTATGATTTCCCATTTTACAGATCAGGAAACTGAAGCTTAACAAAGAAATAACATATCACAGAGTATTGATTCCTGGGACAAACTGAAAGAGTTGTTCCATTATAGTAAATCTTATGATAGATGTAAATCGAGAAGATTTTACTGAACTGTGATTTTGCGAATGGCAATGTCATTTAGATGTTTTCTCCCGGATTCTGGCCTTGTTACTTATATTCTAAACATTCCAATGCCCTCTCTTAGCACTCTTGGGCCTTCTATGTTGAGCCTTCAACACTGTAGGTCAAGAGAACCTCTGACATTGTTTAGCCAATGTTACTTTCTAGCCCCAGGACACTTCATAAACACTAGGTTCATTCTGAAAAAACTTTCCCAGCATGCGAATCTGGTTTCCTAGAAAATACACCTCTGAATTCGTTAACAAAGGATATGGTCTACGCAGAGTTGATTCTGGTTTTTGTGTAGTTTGGAAGCTATTCTATTATATTCTTTCCTGAGCTGCATATTAACTACAAAGAATGTACCACCATATAACAGTTAATCCATTTTTTTCCCCTCAGAAACACGCTTGGATTTCTTTCTCTTCCCTCTGATGTGATCGCCACCCACACCCACCCACCAGTGAGATTAAAATTCTTTAACAAGAAAATAATAAAAGCTGAATAAATGCCCTCCAGCATGAAAAAACTGCAGCAGAGGCAGTGGGAAAAAAATTCTCTGAGTTCGGCTTTTGTGATTCTGTTTAAGATGTGGAAGGAGGGCTGCTCTTGTTCCTCCAAGAGGCTTCTGGATGCTTTTTGTAAATCTAGCTCTCTGCCCTGCCCAGAGAGTGGCAGTGGGTGGGTAAATGTGGAAAGGGTGGAAAAAAGGAACAAAAGTATGGCCACCAAGAGGGGAATGCGGGGTGGTGGTGCGGGTGGTGGTGGTGGGATGAATTGGGAGATTGGAATTGACATGTATACACTAATATGTATAAAATAGATAACTAATAAGAACGTGCTGTATAAAAAAATACAATAAAATTCAAAAAGAATGAAAAATTTTTAAAAATCACTGCTTACATCAATCCCAAATTCATCATGCTGCAATTTAAGCTGATTTTCTCTTCTGCTGTCCTCACTGGCAATTGAGCAGGTTTAATCTCCTTTTCTATGTTTTTTAAAGACATTTTACAATTTCTCCTTGATCTTTCCTTTGGTTGACTAAAAAGCTCAGACTCCCACCACGTTATTGTGTCTTATATATAACCTTTAAATCACCCTCTGGCTCCCGGTGACCTTTCTACAAGTTCTTCTTGCCTCTCCTTATGGCTGTCTATAGCTGGCTAACACACCACCACGAACATATGGCATTAAAACAGCAACCATTATTTATCAATATTTCTCATGGGTCTGGGGAGCTGACTGGGCTCAGCTAGCTGGTTTTCCCTTGGGGTTCTCCCACGTGGTTGTAGTCAGACAGCGACTGGGCCTGGAGTCATCATGAAAGCTTCCTTCCTTACCTGTCTGGAGAACAACGCTGGCTGACAGCTAGGACCCCAGCTGGGGCTGTCAGCCACAAAACCCACGTGTGGCCTGTCCCTGTGGCCTGGGTTGGGTTCCAAGAGTGAGACTCCCGAGAGACACAGAGAGCCAGACCAAAGCTGTCTCTTCCTTTATGATACAGCCTTGGGAGTCATAGAGTATTGCTTTCACCACGTTTCATTTGCTACAAGCAAATCGCTCTGGCTGGCCCATGTCCAAGGGGAGGGGAATTTAGATTCCACCACTTAAAGGGAGGAGTAACAAAAAGTCGGCAGCCATGGGTTAAGACTGTAACATATCTCTTTAGTTGGGAAACCCAGTGTCCTTTCAGTGTGTAGGAAGCAAGTGGGGCTGGCCACAAGAGGCTAGAATTAGAACTCAGGGGGTCTGTCAGGGATTTTAGGGCTGTTTGTGGCCATTGCCAGAGAAAATGTAAAAAGGAGCCAGGGACAAGGTCCAGAGTGGGGAAGGTCAGCACAAGTTGCTGCAGCAAGATGGTGGCCCCAAAGAAAACCCAGATCTGAGGATAGAGGCTGTTTTATGTGAGGGTGACCCATATATGCAGAGAGAACGAGGCCAGAAGAGCAGCTGTCAAAATGAAAGAGCACGTAGAGAGCCACCCCTGATAGAGCGAGGCGAGTATTGTTTCCAGAGCTACAATTGTGGTACCACCCAGGTTCGGCTCAGGGCTCTTCCCAGGAACAGACCTGTGCTGAGTACACAGGAGGCTTGGTGTCACAGCACCTGCCTCTGATCACTACCCCTGCCTCACTGATGGGCACCGTTGCCCAACCAAGAGGAAGGGCAAAACCACCCAGAAAGGAATAAGGCTGCTCTTAGAAGGCTGAGTTCTGAGAAGCTGCCGCAGGCAGTGGCGGGGTAATTGAGCACAATACGCCCCTGCTTTTCCATAGGAACAAACTGGAGTTCTGCTGAGATCCTTCTATTTATTCATCTAAAGAGAGAACGAGGTCAGGAAGGAGGCAGAGGCAGTGAGTTCTAACTTGAGAAGCAAGGAGACTGACTGGAGCCAGGGATGCTCATGGCTGGAACCACGACATCTGCAAGTCGACCTCCAAGAAGACACCTGTTAGATACACACGACTATATATAAAATAGATAACTAATGAGGACCTACTGTATAGCACGGGGAACTCTACTAAATATTCTGTAATAACCTATATGGGAAAAGAATCTGAAAAAGAAGAGATATATGTATATGTGTAACTGAATCACTTAGCTGTACACCTGAAACTAACACAACACCGTAAATCAACTATACTTCGATTAAAAAGAGAACAATAAAGCTCCAAAATATGCTAAGTGAAACCCCCCCAAAAAAGGAATGAAATACTGATACAGGCTACAACATGTACGAAGCTCCAAGCGTGCTAACTAAAGTAAAGCGCTCACAAAAGAAATAACGGAAACACCTGTTAGCTTAAGCCCTGGCACAGCGTGTGCTCATTGAATGCTTTTGCTAAGTCATACAGAACTGAGAGAAACCATCTTGACCCAGGCAATGCAGTGGCCAGCCCTGTGGCTTCTGTTGTGTGTAGTGAGAAGGGGCAAAGCAGGAGGATTTTAAAACACAAAATGTACCCTGCTCCTCTAAATTTCATGCTCACCCGAACGACAGAAATGACTCTTCACTGTGAGTTCACATCTAGATTGTAATCTCATGCCCAAAACTACACAGGCACGCGCGCGCACACACACACACACACACACACAACCACTCTGCCAATTCCTTTCCCTTTAACAGCAGCTCCCTCTGTGAAGTGTACACAGCCCCTGGAAGAGCTGGTGCCATGGTTACCTCTATGTGTGAATGAGTTGTCACACTGATGGAACGTGGTGACACCGTCCCCTTATTTTTTTTTCCCTCATTGTTCATTCAGACAGTGTTTATGAACCCCAGGACAGGAAGGGCACCAGGCAGAATGAAGTTGGCAAAGACGCATAAGGTAGAGTCCTGTCCCCCAGGAGTAACAATTGAGCAACAGGACTTGACAGACAAATCCTTCACACCACAACCTGCAAGTGCGGAGAACATTTAGCTTCTTTGATCGTGTCTACAGGTAATGTCATGCCCCCCTGTGAGTGAGCAGGAGAGCCAGTTAGTTAAGGGCTCAATCTGGTTCAAGTTGTAAGCCTATTCACCAGCGCCTCGACCTGCCATCCTCTCTGAGTTGGTGCGGCAGCCAGGGTCCCAGGAGTAGGATGCTAGCCAGACAGGATCTTTTAAGCGTGAAAGGAGGATGCTGCAACCATTACACTGGGACAATTGGAATCAACTGGGACCATCTGGGGCGAACCAGGACAGAAAGTCATTCTACCTAGCAGCAAGCCACATGCAAAGGGGGTTTGTTTAATTAAAGGCTGTTGTCACAAATGAACTTATTTACAAACAGAAGCTGACTCACAGACATAGAGAATAGACTTGTGGATGCCAAGGGGGAGGGGGCTGGGGAAGGGATGGATTGGGAGTTTGGGAATAGCAGATGCAAACTATCATACATAGAATGGATAAACGATAAGGTCTTACTGTATAGCATGGGGAACTATATTCAATATCCTGTAATAAACCATAATGGGAAAGAATATGAAAAGAATGTGTATATATGTGTGTGTATATAACTGAATCACTTTGCTGTACACCAGAAACTAAGACAACATTGTAAATCAACTATACTTCAATTAAAAAAAAAAAAGACTACTGTCAAAGGTGTTGATAGGGTTAAAAGAAGCCAAGGAGACACTGGGAAGCACCAAGGTTCATAAAAGCAGGAGGGTGCTGCCCCCCTTAAGTCTAAAAGGGTAAAAAGAGGGAGGGGTTCTAGAGCCCGATGAGACTTCTAGACTCAGAAGAGGGCTGCCCTTGAGTAGGGGAATGCAGTCACTTCTAAGCTACTGCCAGATAGGGAGGGAGCAGAAGGAAAATACCCCACTCTCTCTTTCCACCCACACTCTGGCCTCCGGATGGTGCCTTCCACTGGTGAAGTGCCCAGAAGCCAGACAGCAAGGGAGCCCAGTTGACACAACCTGTGAAAGTCAGTCTCCTGAGGTCCAGAGCGAGATGGAAAAAGGTGGAAGTGGATCTTATGTTAGGAGGTGGGGGGGGAGAATAAATAACACAAGGTTCAGTGGTGGAAAGAACTTATATATCCTCGTGATGACAGGAGAGGCATGAGGTCCTCGGGCAAGGTGATCTCTGCTTGCAAGGCAACAAGGAGAGCACCTCAGTTCCCCTTGAATGTCCTGCCTGCGTCATCCACTGAGGGTTGTGCATGGTACAACCCCAGGCTGCTAACCCTCTCAGCTTGTTTAGGGCTCAGTGGCGACCTGGCCTCACCTCAACCCTCACTGGTCACTGACTAATCCCTGGGTCTCTACCAAGTGCTCCATCCCACCTGCCGGCCCAGCCGTCCACCCTGAGACTCAGCTGAAGGGTCCCTCATCCTGCCACAGGGGGTCCTTATGAAAAGTCGATGGGTACTCAACTCTGAGTTTATGGCACGTGCCAATTGGGAGCTGGCACTGCCAGCAAGTTAAGCCCAGGGTCTTCCTCTGTCCAGCCATGCTGTGCCTGATTCATTCTTGGTGTCACCCTAACTTCTGTCTAAATCACCACCACCCCCATCTCCTCACTGAAGCCTAGAGAGATAAGAATCAGGAAGCCACACCTACTTGGTTTGTTTGTTCTCCTTTTTCTTTCTTTCTCACTTTGCTCTAGGAGGGAAAGGGGCTCAGCTGTCTCTTATTTTCCCTGGGTAAGCCTCATCATTTTGCTGTATGGACTCGGCGTGTTTCTGTTCTACTCCAGGTCCTTGAGGCTGGATATGCTGAGGTGCAAGAGGGGAATGAGAGAGGGGTCTGCTTTCAAAATTGAGCAAATCCTTTCTGAAGATCATAGCTGAACTTACAAGGCTGTTTCCTGCCGCACAATCATATTTTGTGAACATCATCATGTTTTTGTGTATTTCTTCTTTAACACTTACCACTAGCGTGTGAGTACACACACACACACACACACACACACACACACACACACACAACCTCAAAATAGGTCTAGGCAATTGAGCATCCTGGGCCAATTAGGATAAGATCACATGCTCAGGAAAGCAAAATAGAAAACGACATCAATATTTTAAAAATATTAATCCCCCTTAAAATTTTAATTTCCTTTTCCCAGCTGCATTCTGGAAGCCTGAGCTTTAAAGTGAAGGGCACTCATACCTGCGTGAACCTGGATTGGAACCCTGTCTCTGCCCCTCCTTAGCCACGTAACCTTGAGCAAGTCACTTCACCTCTCTGAGCTTCACTTTCCTTCTGTGTGAAATGAGCGTGCTCACGCCTGCCCCTCAGTGTCATGGCAAGGGATAAAGGAATTGGCAAAGAGCCTCGCCCATCATAGGTGTTTCAGTGACATTCATCTCTGGCCCTGAGAGCCAACCCTGAGTAAAAGCAGAAGTACAGCCTCCAGAGTTGTTTGAAAACACAGGGGCTAGAATTTCCCGACCTATGGTTCTTGATCTCACAGAACTGAGCCACGTGGGACAGGAACTAGAATTGATTGAGCATCTCCTGTGGGAAAGGCACAGGAGTAGAGCTCTGTTAGCCCTTATAAATGATCTCATCTCCAATGAACAGGAGAAAATGAGGCTCAGAGAGAATAAGTAATTTGCCTGAGTCGTTTACTTCTTGTTAGTAGATGCGGAAGTACTTTTTGTTAGAAATATATCATTCTTCAAGCACGTCTGCACTTTAGAAGATACTACTGCATGCTCTGTCCAGGTCCTCTTGTCAGGGCTAGTGTTCCCATCCCCAGCTGCTGGGATGATCAGCTGCAGACACGGCTGCGACCCTTAGCTTGAAGTGCCCTTGGCTCCAGGAAGCAGCCTTGCCCAAGTTTACGTCTCCTCCAGGGAGGTCAGCCTCAGCGTCTGCTTTGCAGATTCAAAGACCTGGCCCCTCAACCTCAATTTGGGATGACTCTGGAAGGCCTTCCCAGCTCCAGCACTCCCTGTACGATCAGCTGAGGCCTCTGCAGCAACCACATGGAGGGGTCAGCTTCTGCCTCTGTCCAATCCTGCCCCCTTACTTCCTTATGGGTATATCTCCCTAGAGCACTCCCCAGTAAACCTTTGCACACAATGTGGTCTCAGTCAGTTTCCAGGGAACTCAGTCTAAGGTAGACTTAAACCTGAACATTAGAGAAAACGAACAAACAAACAAGCACCAACTAGGCCTCAAAACCCAAATCTTATCTCAACTATGTTGATCAAATGTAAAATCTTTAAATCTTAAAGCCTCTTAACATAATTATGTATATCTATGTACGAAACATACCTAAATTTCACTTTATGTAAAACATGAAAGAAGGAATTTCAAATCACACTAAACATAATAAATATAGAACTTGCTTTGTTAAAAACCTGCAGTATACATTCAAGTAAAGGCTAAACTTCCAATGCCAAATATATGTGAGATAAAATTAAACATTTATAATAATCAGTTTCCTAAAAGTGCTATTTTTAATACCTATAAGAGGAATCTCATTCTAGTGCTTTTTTTCCATCCAAACATCTATATATTCCTTTATTCACAGAGCCAGATGCTTCTGTTACTAATGATGGTGTGATTGGTCAGAATGCTCATCATCAAAAAATCTACAAACAATAAATGCTGATGAGGGTGTGGAGAAAAGGCAACCCTCTTGCACTGTTGGTGGGAATGTAAAGTGATACAGCCACTATGGAGAACATTATGGAGGTTCCTTAAAAAACTAAAAATAGAACTACCCTACAACCCAGCAATCCCACTACTGGGCATATACCCTGAGAAAACCATAATTCAAAAAGAGTCATGTACCACAATGTTCATTGCAGCTCTATTTACAATAGCCCGGATATGGAAGCAACCTAAGTGTCCATCAACAGATGAATGGATAAAGAAGATGTGGCACATGTATACAATGGAATATTACTCAGCCATAAAAAGAAATGAAATTGAGTTATTTGTAGTGAGGTGGATGGACCTAGAGACTGTCCTACAGAGTGAAGTAAGTCAGAAAGAGAAAAACAAATACTGTATGCTAACACATATATATGGAATCTAAAAAAAATGGTTCTGAAGAACCTAGGGGCAGGACAGGAATAAAGAAGCAGATGTAGAGAATGGACTTGAGGACACAGGGAGGGGGAAGGGTAAGCTGGGACGAAGTGAGAGAGTGGCATGGACATATATACACTACCAGATGTAAAATAGATAGCTAGTGGGAAGCAGCCGCATAGCACAGGGAGATCAGCTCAGTGCTTTGTGACCACCTAGAGGGGTGGGATAGGGAGGGTGGGCGGGAGACGCAAGAGGGAGGAGATATGGGGATATATGTATATGTATATCTGATTCACTTTGTTATACAGCAGAAACTAACACAACATTATAAAGCAATAAAGATGTTAAAAAAATGGTGGTGTGAAAAGCGGCTGGTGGAAGTGGAATGGAAGTGGGCACTTCTGGAGAGGAGGCAGGAATAACAGAGGAAAAAGGATGCTCGAATGCTCCTTATGCCAATGGTATGCTTAGGACTTTTGAAATTACTCAATGGCCTCCTGGATATGGCGGTCTCTGTCTGGTGTCCATATATAAAGGAGTTAATTCTAGGCAGGGTTCTCAGTCACAAGTTAAGAAAGAAATAAAAATAACAGTAACTAATGGCAATATCAGCAGTAACATTAAGAGCTAGCACATATAGTGAATTTATGTTGCACGCATTGTTCGAAGTCCTTTACCCATATTAACTCATTTAACCTTTAAAATAACCCCAGGACATAGTTACTACTATTGGCACCATGGTGAGGAAACTGAGGCATAGAAAGGCCTAGTAATTTGTCCAATGTCATGCAGCTAATAAGTTGGTCTTTTACCCAGATTATTTGGCTCCATGGTTTTTGCTCATACAGTATGTCCTAAGGGGGAAAGACCACTACCCTCATATAGAAGGGGGAATCATCCCAGAAGCCATACCTTTTCTAGAAGCCACCAGTCCCAGAAACTATAGTGGTAACACAAAGACATCACCATCAATCCTCATTTCCCGAGTCCGTTGACAATTAATTACTTACCTACTGAGGGTATTCATTATACACCCTGGATTGTTTTAGCTAGAGATTTATTTATATTGGGTATAAAAATATTATTTTATACATAACCATGTCATTTTAAAGAAATGCCCTTGGTTCCCAGCCCTAGGTAACTGAGGGGACACGGTAGTAAATGGAAACCTCATGCCACTGTTGAGAACATCACTTTGCACAAAATAAATGAAGGGCAAGTTTTCATTGTAGTTTGGGGACTCACCCATAATTGCTAATCATTTCCAGAAAGTCCGGCAATAACTCACAGATCATAGATCTTACATCCCAGTGGAGAGTGGTTGACCCATTTGTCACTTATATCAGTTAACCTGACCAAAGCTTTCTCCATTAACCTCTGCTGAGAAGCCCAGGATGAGTGCTACTCATCCAGCCTGTGATCACTTAATGATATATTCTCCTTACTGCTGTTGTTCCTCTTACAATTTTGAAGTAAACATTGATTTGTCAAAGGTCTGGAGCTAATTTTACATGTACCAGAATACTTCAGTGGATAAAAGGTCTGAGATACTGTGAAATGGTAACTAAAGGTGTGTATCAGTTATCTCTTGCTGTGTAACAAACTGCTCCAAAGCCTAGTGGCTTAAAACAATAATCAATGATTTTGCTCATGAATCTGCATGTTGAGAAGCACTGGGGAGGGATAGAGCCTTTCTGCTTTATGCACCATCAGCTTGGGAAGCTCAGTTGGAGGCTGGAAGATTCATTTTCAAAATGGCTCACTCACATGGCTGGTAACTTGGTGCTGGCTGTCAGTGAGAGCTCAGCAGGGGCTGGGGACAAGGGAGCTCAGTTTCTTTCCATGGTGGGCCTCTCCACAGGATGCCTGGGCTGTCTTATGGTGTGGTAGCTGGGTTTCAAGCATGAACATCCCAAGAAGCAGAAAGCAGAAGCTGTCAATTTCTTAGGCTGGGCCTGGAAACTGGCACAGTATCACTTCTACTATATTGTATTGAATAATCAGTCACAGAGCCCAGATTCAGAAGGAGGGAACATAGACCCCACCCCTCAGTGGGAAAACAGTCAGAGGATGTTCGGGTCATATTTTAAAATCACCACACAATGGTAGTCACAGAATGTCAGGCATATAACATCTCTATTCCACATTGGTTTTTTGACATATGTGGAAAAGAGTTTAGAGAGGTTAAGTTATTCCCCAAGAACACACAGCAAGATAGTTACAGAGCCAAATCTAGAACAGAGGTCTTGATTCCTGGCTTTGCTCATCTCACTGAAAAACAGAACACTCTATTCAAATTGCCCTGACAAAGTCATCCATAGAAGTTCTGAAGATAACTCTTTAAAAATTACAGCTAGTGGCAAATGGCTAAATTCCTCAAGATACACATTTAGCACTATTTTATAGTATTGGCATGGTAATATATTGTAATAATATAATCATATAATGGCCATAAAAAGATAATGATACATTAATCAACTTTCATCAGACATTACAGTGGTGCAGAGGCTACAGCAATGAGCAAGAAATAGCCTTGCCCTCCCAGAGTGTATAGGCCAATGGGAGCTACGGACAGTTAAACAAGAAAGCACAATACAGTTTGATTGCGCTATGATGACGGAAGGCTATCTTGTTTTGAAAGCACATAGAAGGGGAGACGCTAAACCTTTGTTTGTAGGACAAGAAATTCTTCCTAAATAATGGAATGTCGAAACAAAAAGCAGAAGGATAAGTAGGGATTATTCAGGACAGAGATGAGAATATTTCAGGCAGAAGGAATAACATGTATAAAGACAAATTAAGAATAAGACTTGGGGCTTCCCAGTGGCGCAGTGGTTGAGAATCCACCCGCCAATGCAGGGGACACGGGTTCGAGCCCTGGTCCGGGAAGATCCCACGTGCCGTGGAGCAACTAAGCCTGTGTGCCACAACTACTGAGTCTGTGCTCTAGGACCCGTGAGCCACAACTACTGGGTCTGCACACCTAGAGCCCATGCTCCGCAACAAGAGAAGCCACCACAATGAGAAGCCCGTGCACTGCAATGAAGAGTAGCCCCCGCTCGCTGCAACTAAAGAAAGCCCACGCCCAGCAACGAAGACCCAGTGCAGTCAAAAATTAATTAATTAATTCAAAAAAAAAGAATAAGACTCTAGATTGTTTAAGAGATTGAATAGACTCAGGCTATCACAGTGTCTAGCACATGGTAGATTCTCAATGAATAGTAGTTGAAGTAAAGAAAATACAGGTGATTCCTTGAGTATCTCGAGTCAGCAGGAAAGAATTCATCTTTCTTGGTTCGTTCTCAGACCCTACATAGGACTAGAGACTGTTGGTTAAGAAAAGAACAGGAAGACATGGTTAATCCGCCCACATGGCAACCATACCATACCACATATTATTGCCTGGTGTCCGTGGATCAGGGACAGCCTAAGAAAGTCTGTTTCCTTGCTTTTACCACCAGTGCTGAGGCTATTTGTTTCCCTTTGTAAATGCTTAACACATCCTGGAAAGGGTGTGGACACTCTTGGTGTCATTAGGCAATCTTTGTGGTCAGAATGGAATAAATGTTTCTCCTTTCTGTGGTAACTGCTAATTATAAACTAGCTGATATAGTTCTCCAATGGCTTTAATTTTCTCTAACAGCCTGTCTTTTCTGAACCCTGCAAAAGTGATTCTCAGGAGTCTCAGCTGACATTCTAGCTTCCCCAGGGAGTTTCCCATGATAACTACCAAGGACTTCTGGAAAACATGTATTTGACTTTAAGAGGAGATATTTCTTCATTGTGTAGCACCCACTGCCTCCACCCCATCCACATATACTGTTTGCGTCTCATCTGAGCTCTTCAATTCATCTCTACAAACATATGAATCAATTATGTAAAAGACACTGAACTGGGTACCATGAGGGTCCTGAGGATGAATAAGACACAGATTGTAAACTCCTTGAAGTTAAGTACCCTTGAGAAAGAAAATATATGTGAAATAATACTTCGTAACACATGGCAGAGTGTGGTACATGCTTTTAGAAGAAAAATGTCATGCCACAGTAGAGTTTGTTCATTTTCCAGCAAGAAGAATCCAGGAAGGCTATGGTGGAAGCAGCATCTGAGTTGAAACTTAAAGGATAAGTAGATAGGATTACATAAAAGGCTTTCATATGAACAGATAATTATATGATCAGACACTCACTATCTATGTTTTTTCTGGAGAATTCAGGAAAATAAGCACTCAGCTGGATCAACCATATGGTAAACTGCTATTCTTCACCAATATTTGTTGCTTGTTCATATGGAAGGATTATACTTGTCCATTCTGCTAAAACTATGTATGGCCAAGTCACTTACCTTGACCAATGAGTGAGCAGAAGTGTCCGTTCTGGATGGAGGCTTTAAGGGCTAGCACCTTCCTCACCATGTTCTCCTTTCCATCGGCCACAACTACTGGCAATGTTCCAGAGAGAGGCTGCTCTGATACCTTGGGTCCCAGAGAGAAGATGATATGGAATAGAACCAGGGTCAACCTACGACGGACAAATAACACGAGTAGGAAATCAACCTTTGTTGTTGTAAGACAGTGAGATTTTAGGTTTGTTCATTATAACAGTATAACCCAGCCCATCCTGACTAAACAGACACCAAACTTGTCCTAGTCAGCTCAGTGCCCAAAAAGTGTAATATAGAGCTCAAAAATGGAATAGCAAGATATTATTTTACTGTTCCCTAATGTTCCAGGCATTTTATGAGGCACCTTACATACATTCTGTCACTTAATTCTCACAGCTTCACAATGTTTAAATCATTACTCCCTTCATACAGATGTAGAAACTCAGAGAGGTTAAGGAATTTGCCCAAGGTCACAAAGTAGGTAGGAATCATTGTGGAGATTCTAATCTCATGTTGTGTAACAAGGAGTCTGATCCTTTTGTGGTGATACCCAGCCTGCCAAGTCACAAAGGTATCACACTCTTAACTTTCCCAGCAAACTATATCCCTTGTTCTGAACTTGATGGTCATGTTACCTAAGCCTGGACTTTGGAAACAAGTGGATGAGAACCTTGATACCAGTCCCATTATTTGATATGTGTTAGAAATATGGACCCCTGACCAATAATAAGTAATTTCATTTAAAGCAAGAGAAAGAAGGAGTTCCCTGGTGGTCTAGTGGTTAGGATTCAGTGCTTTCACTGCAGTGGTCCGGGTTCAATCCCTGGTCGGGGAACTGAGATCCTACAAGTCACACAGCTCAGCCCAAAAAAAAAAAGCAAGAGAAAGAGATCAATCTCAGAAACTATTTAACTCCATTGTGCCCCATCAAACTCAAATGCCATCTTTGTGATCACTGATAAAGTCACAAGGTTAGACTTCCTTTGGATCCCACAGGATCACAAAAGATTACATAGTTCAGTAGAAACAGAGTGTTCCCCAAGACTTGGCTTCATCTTTGTGGATCACTCAGAAACATGGGACTGCAATTCTCTCATTCACTCTGCTTTTACAGGTGGAAAATTCTGCTACAAAAAGCCAGAAATGCACAAGCAGTGGAAACTACTGCAGTCAAGATACATATTAAACAAGTATGCAATGGGTCTAGGAGACTTGGTCACGAAAAAGGAGGTGCCCTGTTGAAGGCACAGGCTAAGATGGGATCAGAAGGAGAGAAGAGGCTTTGACAGAAACTCTTCTATAAATCGGCTTGGTGACCCAATAGTTTATCTCATTATCCATCTCCTTTTCCCTCCAGTTCACCTCCTCCTCTTGGCTCTTTCGGCTACCTACTGTTTGGTGGTCTGTATTTTTCTTTTTCAAGCATCTAGTACATTTTTGGTGCGTCTAATTGAATTTTTTCTTTTAAATCTTATAATAACACCATTTCCTAGATAATAGTTATCCCAACAACAATGTTATGGGTTTTAGCTGATATTTGGAGGTATTTTTTATTTTTATAGCTTAGTTAGCAGTTTTTATGTTTTGACACATACATATCTGTTCCACACAGAAAGACACAAGAGTAATAGGACATAAATCAGACACAGACCATGGAGTCTCAGGCCTGGCAGCTGAGTAGTTGATGGAGGGCCAGGTAAAAGGCAAGAGATGACTGGTGAGACAACCCATCAACCAAGCTGAGGAAGTGATGATGTAGAAATAAGATGCTAGATGGACCAACATGCCGGTGAGCATCCTTCATGGTTTTACTGAAACTTCTTTTCAATAGCTTTGATTAAATGGCTTCTTAGCACCTTCCAAAATTTGACACCGAGATTCTTTATGTTGAGCAAGCCATTATACAATGCTGGTCAATTAGATGCCATTTGGCCTTTTTTTTTTTCTTGTTAAAATTTTAATTTTGAACTACTTAAAACACACACACACAACATGAAGAATACTGTAGAAGACACCCAGTTACCAGTAGCCTTCCTCATCCCATAGCTCACTTTGTGACATTTCCCTTACTTCTTATAGGAAAACTATGGTAAGACCCATAGCTTTTCTGCTCACTCTCAGATACACTGAAAAGTTCAATTCCCAAAACAACTTCACATCAGTAATTTCACTCTGGGATAATATTAAAAATGTCAAACTCCCTTCAAAGTCAGATCTTCTCCCTTCTCCCAGCTGAGCCCTTACCCAGGTGGAAAACTTGCATTGAGAGAGACAGGTTTGCTTCTTCTCTAGTTTACCACCTTGAATATCTACCCTTCTTTCCCCAGCTTACTAACCAGTTTCTGACCACTTTGGAGCCAAATTTGGGGGCGCAAGAAGGAGAAATGAAGGGAACAAAAAAGGCTTTGTGAGTGAGTGTTGGTTTCCTCTAGCTGTGGTGAACTTTTAATTTTATTCCTCTTGTGGGATTCTCCATGGGTTCTTTGGAGAACTCATCCACACTCATCAGCAAGGATGTTCCACCCGCTGTCCCTGACATGGGTGATGCATTCTCCACCTGGCCTTTTGTGAATCTTCCCTTTATCCACTGTTTCTTGGCATTCTTCCTCCACATATACCTTCTGCAATTACACCTCTCAAGGATCTGTTGGGCAAAGTCCCTTTAAGTAGTTTCAGGCTCACCCATTCTCTCCACCCTTTATCCACTGTTTCTTGGCATTCTTCCTCCACATATACCTTCTGCAATTACACCTCTCAAGGATCTGTTGGGCAAAGTCCCTTTAAGTAGTTTCAGGCTCACCCACTCTCTCCACCCATATTTAGTGCAACAGAAATTCAAACCTTTGACCAGTCATGAATAGTTATCACTTTACTCCCCAGCCACAAGGGCAGGTTGCTTCAGCCAGGCCCTAGAACTTTAGATTCCTCAGAAGTATAATATATACCAGTCTACAGTGCCTCCCAAACTCCAGAGGACACATACTAAAATCTTGAAGTGAGCTCACTGATGGTTATCTCAAAAGAGACTTGAGGTGATGGGCAAGGGCCTCTATACCCCTTTTCCATGGTGACCGGGCACTCACAATACACAGCAGCATTCTCTCAAGAATGATCTCTCTAATATCCAACTCTCTCATCTTCTTCAAACTTTTTTATAAGTTGGAGGTGCTTAGCTGGTCTAGCTCTTCACTTCCTCTACTGTTTTGGGGTCTTGGTCAGAACTGAGACTGTATCCCATTTTAATATCTTGTTGTTTACATATTTTTTATATTGTACACTCTATTAGAGCTTGTGTTTGGTTAACATGATTTAGCTCAAACATGATAGGTAATATGGGAAACTTTGCAGTATTATACAGAATTTGTGTTGGTTCATATGTGGTTTTTCCTAGCATGCTAGTAATTTGAAAAAGACCAGGGGCAAGTTTTCTCATAATTAAAGAGAAAGTTCTAGCAATATATAAAGACTGTCTTAGTCAGTTTAGGCTGCTATAACAAATTACCACAGACTGAGTGGCTTATATACAACAGAAATTTATTTCTCACACTTCTGGAGGCTGAAAGTTCTAGATCAAGGACCCAGCATGGTCAGGTTCTGGTGAGAGCCCTCTTCCGGATTGCAGACTGACAACTTATGTATCATCACATGGGGGAAAGAGAGGGAACAGAGCTCTCTGGGATTCCTTTTATAAGGGCATTAATCTCATTCATGAGAGCTCCAACTTCATGACCTATAATCACCTCCCAAAGGCTCCACCTTCTGACATTGGGGGTTAGGATTTAAACATACGAATTTGGTCGGGGGGGGGACACAGCATTCAGTCCATTGCAAAGACAGTAAGGATAATGGTGAAAACTCCATCCAAAGTGCCTTCCTTTTAAGTAGTAGCTAGTTTAGTGGATCAGAAAACCACCACAATTTTTATTATGTTAAACAACCGGAAGCAGCTGCAAAGATATTTCTCCCTACGTTGGACGGAAGGAGGGAAGGAAGGGGGAAGGAAGGAAGCAGTAGGAGGGAGGGAGGGAGGGAGGGAGGGAAGGAAGGAAGAAGGACATTAATTTGAAAATGTCTACACTCTAGATATGATTTTTAGTTTTGATGTAACTGTTCTCATCAGAATTAAATGTCCCTGCTATTGCTTAATGGATACAAAGTTTCATTTTTGCAGGACGGAAAGAGCTCTGGAAGTGAATGGTGATGATGCTTGCACAACAATATGAATGCACTCAATATCACTGGACACTTAAAATGTTTAAGATGCTAAATTTGATGCTATTTATATTTCACCACAATTTTAAAAATAAAAAAAATTAAAAATTAAAAGAAGAATTAAATGTCCCCAATATCTTACATCTCAAAGGTGTAAGGGTCACCTGATTGTGAGGCTGAGTGTAAATATCAGTGAAGGTTGAACTATGCCAATATTTTTACTAGTATTGTTACAGTTTTTGTTAGTAGTCTCATTAGAAAATTACATATGTTTTGAGAGGACTGCCCCAAATATATTTTTCCCATAAGCTAATATTTCTAGTGTGTGATTTTACAGCATGAGAAGTTTTTCAGAAATGCATACTTGATGGGACCTTCAAGACGACAGAGGAATAAGATGTGGAGATCACCTTCCTCCTCACAAATACATCAGAAATACATCTATATGTGGAACAACTCCTACAGAACACCTACTGAACGCTGGCAGAAGACCTCAGACCTCCCAAAAGGCAAGAAACTCCCCACATACCTGGGTAGGGCAAAAGAGAAAAGAATAAACAGAGACAAAAGGATAGGGACGGGACCTGCACCAGTGGGAGGGAGCTGTGAAGGAGGAAAGGTTTCCACACACTAGGAAGCCCCTTCACTGGTGGAGACAGGGGTGGTGGGAGGGAAGCTTCGGAGCTGCGGAGGAGAGCACAGCCACAGGGGTGGGGAGGGCAAAGCAGAGAGATTCCCGCACAGAGGATCGGTGCCGACCAGCACTCATCAGCCCGAGAGGCTTGTCTGCTCACCAGCTGGGGCGGGTGGGGGCTGGGAGCTGAGGCTTGGGCTTCGGTCGGATCCCAGGAGAGGACTGGCGGCGTGAACACAGCCTGAAGAGGGCTAGTGTGCCACGGCTGGCCGGGAGGGAGTCCGGGAAAAAGTCTGGACCTGCCAGAGAGGCAAGAGACCTTTTTTTCTGGGTGCGTGAGGAGAGAGGATTCAGAGCACCACCTAAACAAGCTCCAGAGATGGGCACGAGCCGCGGCGATCAGCGTGGACACCAGAGACGGGCATGAGACGCTAAGACTGCTGCTGCCGCCACCAAGAACCCTGTGTGCGAGCACAGCTCACTATCCACACCGCCCTTCCGGGAGCCTGTGCAGCCCACCACTGCCAGGGTCCCGTAATCCAGGGACAACTTCCCCAGGAGAACGCATGGCGCACCTCAGGCTGGTGCAACGTCACGGTGGCCTCTGCCGCCGCAGGCTCGCCCCGCATTCCAATTATAACTACAGAACCCCTCCCTCCACCTGGCAAGAGACAGCCAGGGCCCCCTAACCAGCTGCTGCTTGCTTTAACCCCATCCTGTCTGGGTGGGAACAGAAGGCTGAGGGCAACCTACACGCAGAGGCGGGGCCAAAACCAAAGCTGAACCCTAGGAGCTGTGCAGACAAAGAAGAGAAAGAGAAATTGCTCCATGCAGCCTCAGAGGCAGCGGATTAAATCCCCACAATCAACTTGATGTACCCTGCATCTGTGGAATACCTGAATAAACAACGAATCAACCCAAAATTGAGGGAGTGGACTTTGGGACCAACTGTAGACTTGGGGTTTGCTGTCTGCGACTGACTTGTTTCTTATTTTTTTACGTTTATCTTAGGAAAGTTTTTAGTGCTTGTTATCATTGGTGGATTTGTTTATCGGTTTGGTTGTTCTCTTTTTTTATTACTTTTTTCTATATTTTAATAATTTTTTTATTTTAATAATTATATATATATTTTTTACTTTATTATTATTTTTTTCTCTTCCTTTTTTCTCTGTTTTCTTCTGAGCCATGTGGCTGACCGGGTCTTGGTGCTCCAGCCTAGTGTCAGGCCTGAACTTCTGAGATGGGAGAGTTGAGTTCAGGACACTGGACCACCAAGACCTCCAGGCCCCATGTAATATGAATCGGCAAGAAATCTCCCAGAGACTTCTGTCTCAATGCTAAGACCCAGCTCCACCAAATGGCCAGAAAGCTCCAGTGCTGGAGGCGCCATGCCAAACAACTAGCAAGACAGGAACACAACCACATCCATTAGCAGAGAGGCAGCCTAAAATCATACTAAGTTCACAGACACCCCAAAAAGCACCAGCAGCCCTTCCCACCAGAAAAACAAGATCCAGCCCCACCCATCAAAACACAGGCATTAGTCCCCTCCACCAGGAAGCTTACACAACCCACTGAACCAACCTTACCCAATGAGGGCAGACACCAAAAACAACGGGAACTACAAACTGGCAGCCTACGAAAAGGAGACTCCAAACACAGTAAGTTAAACAAAATGAGAAGACAGAGGAATACGCAGAAGATGAAGGAGCAAGGTAAAAACCCACCAGAACAAACAAATGAAGAGGAAATAGGCAGTCTACCTGAAAAAGGATTCAGAGTAATGATAGTGAAGATGATCCAAAATCTTGGAAATAGAATGGAGAAAATATAAGAAACGTTTAACAAGGACCTAGAAGAACTAAAGAGCAAACAAACAGTGATGAACAACACAATAAATGAAATTAAAAATTTGCTAGAAGGAATCAATAGCATTCTGAGGCAGAAGAACGGATAAGTGACCTGGAAGTTAAAAGAGTGGAAATAACTACCACAGAGCAAATTAAAGAGAAAAGAATGAAAAGAATTGAGGACAGTCTCAGAGACCTCTGGGGCAACATAAAACACACCAACATAAGAATTATAGGGGTCCCAGAAGAAGAAAGAAAGAAAGGGTTTGAGAAAATATTTGAAGAGATTATAGTTGAAAACTTCCCTAAAGTGGGAAAGGAAATAGTCAGTCAAGACCAGGAAGCACAGAGAGTCCCATACAGAATAAATCCAAGCAGAAACACGCCAAGACACATATTAATCAAACTATCAAAAAATAAATACAAAGAAAAAATATTAAAAGCAACAAATAATATGCAAGGGAATCTCCATAAGGTTAACAGCTGATCTTTCAGCAGAAACTCTGCAAGCCAGAAGGGAGTGGCAGGACATATTTAAAGTCATGAAATGGAAACACCTACAACCACGATTACTCTACCCAGCAAGGATCTCATTCAGATTTGACAGAGAAATTAAAACCTTTACAGACAAGCAAAAGTTAACAGAATTCAGCACCACCAAACTAGCTTTACAACAAATGCTAAAGGAAATTCTCTAGGCAGGAAACACAAGAGAAGGAAAAGACCTACAAAAACAACCCCAAAACAATTAAGAAAACTGGTAATAGGAACATACATATCGATAATTACCTTAAATGTAAATGGATTAAATGCTCCAACCAAAAGACACAGAATGGCTGAATGGATACAAAAACAAGACCCATAGATATGCTGTCTACAAGAGACCCACTTCAGACCTAAGGACACATACAGACTGAAAGTGAGGGGATGGAAAAAGATATCCCATGGAAATGGAAATCAAAAGAAAGCTGGACTAGCAATTCTCATATCACACAAAATAGAGTTTAAAATGAAGACTATTACAAGAGACAAAGAAGGACACTACATAATGATCAAGGGATCAATCCAAGAATAATATATAACAATTGTAAATATTTAATTACCCAACATAAGAGCACCTCAATGCATGAGGCAAATGCTAACAGCCATAAAAGGGGAAATCGACAGTAACACAATAATAGTAGGGTCTTTAACACCCCACTTTCACCAATGGAAAGATCATCCAAAATGAAAATAAATAAGGAAACACAAGCTTTACATGGTATTAAAGAAGATGGACTTAATTGATATTTATAGGACATTCCATCAAAAAACACCAGAATACACTTATTTCCCAAGTGCTCATGGAACATCCTCCAGATTAGATCATATCTTGGATCACAAATCAATTCTTGGTAAATTTAAGAAAACTGAAATCATATTAAGTATCTTTTCCTACCACAATGCTATGAGACTAGATATCAATTACAGGAAAAAAACTGTAAAAAAAATACAAGCACACAGAGGCTAAACAATATACTACTAAATAACCAAGAGATCACTGAAGAAATCAAAGAGGAATCAAAGAACACCTAGACACAGATGACAATGAAAACACAATGACCCAAAACCTATGGGATGCAGCAAAGTCACTTCTAAGAGGGAAACTTAGAGCAATACAATCCTACCACAAGAAACAAGAAACATCTCAAATAAACAACCTAACCTTACACCTAAAGCAATAAGAGAAAGAAGAATAAAATAACCCCAGAGTTAGCAGAAGGAAAGAAATCATAAAGATCAAATCAGAAATAAATGAAAAAGAAATGAAGGAAACAATAGCAAAGTTCAATAAAACTAAAAGCTGGTTCTTTGAGAAGATAAACAAAATTTTTAAACCACTAGCCACACTCAGCAAGAAAAAAAGGAAGAAGACTCAAATCAAGAGAATTTGAAATGAAAAAGGAGAAGTAACAACTGACACTGCAGAAATACAAAGGATCATGAGAGATTACTACAAGCAACTCTATGCCAATAAAATGAACAACCTGGAAGAAATGGACAAATGCTTAGAAAAGCACAATCTTCTGAGACTGAACCAGGAAGAAATAGAAAATATAAACAGACCAATCACAAGCACTGAAATTGAAACTGTGATTTAAAATCTTCCAACAAACAAAAGCCCAGGACCAGATGGCTTCACAGGCGAATTCTATCAAACAGTTAGAGAAAAGCTAACAGCTATCCTTCTCGAAATCTTCCAAAATATAGCCGAGGGTGGAACACTCAGAAACTCATGCTATAAGGCCACCATCACCCCGATACCAAAACCAGGCAAAGATGTCTCAAAAAAAGAAAACTACAGGCCAATATCACTGATGAACACAGATGCAAAAATCCTCAAAAAAATACTAGCAAACAGAATCCAACAACACATTACAAGGATCATACACCATGATCAAGTGGGGTTTATCCCAGGAATGCAAGGAGTCTTCAATATACGCAAATCAATGTGATAAACCATATGAACAAATTGAAGGTGAAAAAACATATGGTCATCTCAATAGATGCACAAAAATCTTTATATAAAATTCAACACCCATTTATGATAAAAACTTTCTAGAAAGTAGGCATAGAGGGAACTTACCTCAACATAATAAAGGCCATATGTGACAAACCCACAACCAACATCATTCTCAGTGGTGAAAAACTGAGAGCATTTCCACTAAGATCTGGAACAAGACAAAGTTGTCCACTCTCACCACAATTATTCAACATAGTTTTGGAAGTTTTAGCCACAGCAATCAGAGAAGAAAAAGAAATAGAAGGAATCCAAATCAGAAAAGAAGACGTAAAGCTGTCACTGTTTGAAGATGACATGCTACTATACATAGAGAATCCTAAAGATGCTACCAGAAAACTATTAGAGCTAATCAATGAATTTGGTAAAGTAGCAGAATACAAAATTAATGCACAGAAATCTCTGGCATTCCTATACACTAATGATGAAAATTCTGAAAGAGAAATTAAGGAAACACTCCCATTTACCATTGCAACAAAAAGAAAAAATACCTAGGAATAAACCTACCTAAGGAGACAAAAGACATGTATGCAGAAAACTATAAGACACTGGTGAAAGAAATTAAAGATGATACAAACAGATGGAGAGATATACCATGTTCTTGGATTGGAAGAATCAACATTGTGAAAATGACTATACTACCCAAAGCAATCTACAGATTCAATGCAATCCCTATCAAACTACCAATGGCATTTTTCACAGAACTAGAACAAAAAATTTCACTATTTGTATGGAAACAAAAGACCCCAAATAGCCAAAGCAATCTTGAGAAAGAACAACGGAGCTGGAGGAATCAGGCTCCCTGCCTTCAGACAATACTACAAAGCTACAGTAATCAGGACAGTATGGTACTGGCACAAAAACAGAAATATAGATCAATGGAACAGGATAGAAAGCACAGAGATAAACACACGTCCATATGGTCACCTTACCTTTGATAAAGGAGGCAAGAATATACAATGGAGAAAGATAGTCTCTTCAATAAGTGGTGCTGGGAAAACTGGACAGCTACATGTAAAAGAATGAAATTAGAACACTCGCTAACACCATACACAAAAATAAACTCAAAATGGATTAAAGACCTAAATGTAAGGCCAGACACTATCAAACTCTTAAAGGAAAACATAGGCAGAACACTCTATGACATACATCACAGCAAGATTCTTTTTGACCCACATCCTAGTGAAATGGAAATAAAAACGAAAATAAACAAATGTGACCTAATGAAACTTCAAAGCTTTTGCACAGCGAAGGAAAACATAAACAAGACGAAAAGACAACCCTCAGAAGGGGAGAAAATATTTGCAAACTAAGCCACTGACAGAGGATCAATATCCAAAATTTACAAGCAGCTCATGCAGCTCAATATCAAAAAAACAAACAACCCAATCCAAAAATGGGCAGAAGACCTAAATAGACATTTCTCCATAGAAGATATACAGATTGCCAACAAACACATGAAAGGATGCTCAACATCACTAATCATTAGAGAAATGAAAACCAAAACTACAGTGAGGTATCACCTCACACCCGTCAGAATGGCCATCATCAAAAAATCTACAAACAATAAATGCTGACGAGGGTGTGGAGAAAAGAGAACACCCTTGCACTGTTGGTGTGAATGTAAAGTGATACAGCCACTATGGAGAACAGTATGGAGGTTCCTTAAAAAACTAAAAATAGAACTCTGACCCAGCAATCCCACTACTGGGCAAACACCCTGAGAAAACCATAATTCAAAAAGAGTCATGTACCACAATGTTCATTGCAGCACTATTTATAAAAGCCAGGACATGGAAGCAACCTAAGTGTCCATCGACAGATGAATGGCTAAAGAAGATATGGCACATAATACAATGGAATATTACTCAGCTATAAAAAGAAACAAAATTGAGTTATTTGTAGTGAGGTAGATGGACCTAGAGTCTGTGATACAGAGTGAAGTAAGTCAGAAAGAGAAAAACCAATACTGTATGCTAACACATATATATGGAATCTAAAAAAAAATGGTTCTGAAGAACCTAGGGACAGGACAGGAATAAAGATGCAGACGTAGAGAATGGACTTGAGGACACGAGGTGGGGGAAGGGTAAGCTAGGATGAAGTGAGAGAGTGTCATGGACATATATACACTACCAAGTGTAAAACAGATAGCTAGTGGGAAGCAGCTGCATAGCACAGGGAGATCAGCTCGGTGCTTTGTGACCACCTAGAGGGGTGGGATAGGGAGGGTGGGAGGGAGATGCAAGGGGGAGGAGATATGGGGATACATATTTATGTATACCTGATTCACTTTGTTATAAAGCAGAAAGTAACACACCAATGTAAAGCAATTATACTCCCAATAAAGACGTTAAAAAAATAAATAAAATAAAAATACAGGGCTTCCCTGGTGGCACAGTGGTTGAGAGTCCGCCTGCCGATGTAGGGGACACGGGTTCGTGCCCCGGTCTGGGAAGATCCCATATGCTGCGGAGTGGCTGGGCCCGTGAGCCATGGCCGCTGAGTCTGTGCGTCCGGAGCCTGCGCTCCGCAACGGGAGAGGCCACAACAGTGAGAGGCCCGCGTACCGCAAAAAAAAAAAAAAAAAAAAACCAGTACAATAACATTCAACATGAGGTACTTTGTATTTATATATTTTTCCTTCATAAATAATGCTGTAAGCTACTGAATTCAAGCACTCTGATGCACAAGTGGCTAGTGTCTTGAATTAGCGAGCTTATTGAAACACCTTTAAAAAAAGACAATTCAGTGCAATAGTTATGTAGAAATTAGACCATTTACTTAAATACTATATTAAGATATGCTTAAAGAATGTTACATTAGGATTGCTAGCCTAGTTCCCCTTATCCCCAGGATATGAACAATGACAAAGTTTGCCAGATACATTGGGAAAAGCATCTACAGGAAATTGTTTAATAAAGTTGCATTTATACACTACAGTTGCCTGCCTTGTCAGAACACTGGTTTCTAGTTTTAAAAGATACAAAATTCGAGATTACCAAAGAAAATAAAGCAAGTATGTTAGCCTTAACTCCATGTTGTTGAAAATGCAGAAGGGAGAATAGGATTTAAAAGATAAAATTTTCTTGTGTTAAATACAATTTTCAAATTTAACCCACAGGTCTTGGCACCAGCCAATCAGATTATGGATGGGTTTCGTTTTTTTTTCTTTTTCAGGTGATAGTAATTAACATAAAATTAAGTTCTTCCACACCTCGTGTACAGATCTCACGCGGCTCTCACCCAGCAGTTCCCCAGCCTCTGGCAGGCAGCTACGAACAGGAGCACTGACCATGGGTGTTACTGAATGAACAATCTTCACTCTAAGGTTATCACACCCACCGCAATAATCTGATATGATGAAATTAGTGCTAAATAAAGTTTCTTCTCCTCTGGCTTAAAAGTGAGTTCCTTCCAATCAGGTATATAGTCTACCAATTTGCAAGGTAACTATGAGTTACCAAAATGTTTAACCATAATTTATAAATAAAACCCTTTGTAGAAGTAGTTTTTAAATTGAAAATGTACCTTATTTCACAGTTTGCCAAAACTACTATCTGTCATCTCGCTAATAAGAAATAATTGTTAGATAATTTTGGAAAGTTGTCCTGGGAATACTCATCTATAATCACCGTAATAGCTTTTGATCATCTACGCTAACAGACATAGGTAATGGTAAAGGTGATTAAAACATTTCCCTTAATCCAGTGTTCTCCTCCATCAGGGAAGCCAGCCGAAGCAACAAGCCCACGTCTACAGGGGGAGAGGTGGCCCAAAAGCACAGGTAATCACTCAGTGGGGCCCAGCTGGGGCCAGTAGGGGGACCATTTCTGTCCCAGCCCTCACTGACCAGGCAGGGAAGAGACAATTCCTGAGCTGGCACGCACCTGAATGCGCACGGGCACCCACGCAGACACCCATCCCAGGACTAATCCCTGCTCCAGAGCCAGCTTTGGGCTCACGGAACAGGAGAAGGAGGTGGCCAGCGACCACACTCTGGGTGGCTGGGAAGCCATCTCAGGATCACGCTGGGCAGAAAAGCTGCCCAGAAACACATGGATACTTCAACTGGGAGTGAACACAGTGGACACCACCAGGGTCACAGGCACTAAGCCAGCACAGCACAAGCCTTCGCTGAAGGAGAATGTTTTGATGAGCTTTTCCCTCCTTTGTGTACATTATCCGTGGACAAATAAGAGAGCTGGATGTGATGCTGAGGCAGTGAATATTAGGTATCATCAAGAGTATCGTTCTAGACCATTTTCTAAAAACCCTGCAGGCATATATTGGCACTTTAAGATGGCCAGAGGCCAGATTCTAGCAGTCCAGGAACAGGACAGAATTATAATTAACTAAGAAGATACAATGTGGTCAAAGTAGATCCGGTGAAATACATTACAGATTAAGAAAAAAATCAATGAATAAAATATCTTATTACATTAACATGTGGTGCTACAAAACTAATTGTTTTTCCATTCATCTAAAGAATCGTTTGGTCCTCTTTTCATGGGAAAAAGGGAATAGGAATTCTATACAGTACAACTTTTGAAAACCTGCAAATGGCAGGGATCAGAAGCTAAACAGGGGGAAAAGAATCTGACTTTTTGAACTCTGTATTATAATATGCCATCAATTAAACTATTTGTCATATGGCGCTTTTTTAGGCTTCCTTTCAAAACCATTTTAGTTTAAATTAATAGGCCTGCAACTTTTTTCTGATGACAATAAAATTTTATAATTTAGTTACTTCTAAAAGAAGCCTCTGTACTGCAATATTTTGTCTTCTAAACTAAAAGAATATAAATCTGTTTGTAGCAAAAAGTCATGACCTAAAGCTTGCAATTTCTTACTTACTTTACATTGACACTTTCCAATTTAAAATTTAACAATCTTACGAATTTAGGATTTAAGAAAAAGCAATGCCCAAAAGTAAAATATTTAAAAGGAAATAAAATAAGAAGGTAAACATGACTACTGTCTACTTTCTAAATTATTACTTATTATCAAGCAAAACGTCTTTCAAAATTGTACAATGAGGTTTATCGTTTTGGGGGGAGGGAGGGGTTCTGTTTAAAAATAATTCTTGTTATTGTTATTTTAGACTATTTATTCCTACTTAAAATAAAGCCCAAAAGAGAATTTGAAGTGATCCAAAAATTGTCCTAAGAGGGACAAAACTGGGAGGTCAGTGGGGCAGTTGGAGAAGAACGCAAAATCTCCCCAGATGTATAAACGCAACTCTAAGAACCACAAGCCTTGATGAGAACTTGGCTCTTTTAGGCATAGAGTTAAAAGCTGAACGCTGCATTTTTGCCTGTACATAATTAAAAGGTTGAAAGAAATTTGAACCTGCCTACAGCTCCATTCGTTACAAATTACCTGCGCTGATCGCAAACCTGCAGCTGAGCTAAGCATCAAGCAAGTAGGAGCGTGGTGTGCACCTCAGAGCCCGCACTGCTCCGGGAAGCGTGCTCAAGCGTAGAATATAAATTCGGGGATCTGCTCCCCCCCGCCCCTGCACTCCAGTGCCGACGGTGACTTTGCCACACTGAACTTCTGTCATGCCTTCCTGTCCAAAGTAGCTGAGCTCATTACCATCCGGGATCACGCAGGCCGTGTAGAAGGTGTCCTGCTTAGTCTGCACTGGGTACTCAAACCACGCGGAGAAGGTGTTGCTGGAGCTGTCTGAGAAGTACTTGCTCAAGTTCTGCCCCAGGACGACGCCCTGCCGCTTGAGTTCGATCTTGGCGCTGTACTCGGCCGAGCCGTAGCTGGAGCCGTGCAGCCCGAAGCCCGCGATGAACACCCTCTTGTCGACGGCGAACTGGATGCTGTCGCAGCGGCCCCGGTAGCGCCACTGGTTGCTCCGGTAGGCGCACAACTGGAAACGGTGGCAGCGCTGGAGGACGAGGCCCTTGCGGGCTTTGCAGCTCGGGCTTCTTGGCCGCGGTGTACCAGAGGAAGATGTCGTTGGTCTCGTTCAGAGTTAAGACTCCGGACTGCGCAGCACTGTTTGCAAAATCGTCCAGGGCCATGGTCGGGATGCGGGTCAAGTAAAGCGCCTTCCCGAGGACCTTGCGCTTGTTTTCAGCGCTCAAAGCCAGATCTTGTCGCTGGCATTCCACTTCAGCCCAGCTGAGAGCTGCCTCGAAAACCACAATTTCTTTGGCATTCAGAGTTTCCCTGCGGAGGATACTTTCTAGTGTCCGGAAGTCAATATCACAGAACCCCTCAGACTTGAGAGCGAGCTCGGCCTGGGCGTCAATCACCTCCCAGCACCGCTGGGTCAGGCCCGGCTCCTCAAACAGGCAGCTCTGGGACAGGAGGACACAGGCGTTCTTGGCGCTCAGGCAGGTCTCCAGGAGATTGACGCAGGCTCGGGCGAGGTGAGGGACGATGTACTTTTTAGCAGCATAAAGAGTGGCCAAGACTGTGACAGCACCCAAGTCCATTTCATCACAGTAGATGTATTTCAGCACAGCGAGAAAAGCAGCAGGGTCGACATCTGGTATACAGATCTCAGCTTTGTCTTCGGCAAGTTCTCCATAAAACATTGCATGGAACACGGAGCTCCCAACAGCTAAAACATATTTGTGTCCTGGCAACCGCTGAGTCCCACCTGGTGGCCCAACCACAAAATGTACATCTGCCATCAAATCATTATGGAACATCACCGCATTTCTCTCTCTAATGGTGGGATAAGGAACCTGCCAATTCGGGGCTGGAATAAGGTTGTTGTTACTGAGATTCTGCTGGTGGTACTGATGGACAGTAGTGCTGCTGGAGTTGGCTGGTTTTCTTCGGCGGAATATATCAGCAGTCATCTTCTTTTTAGTCTTCAAGGTAATTACTTCATAACAAACTGGAGGCAACTTGCTGCTGCTGCTGGGATTTTTTTTCTTCGAGCTCTTCTTGGACCTGTTCTTTACCATCTCGCTCGCGGTCCTTGTCACCTCAGGCAGCGCCCGCCGTCTGCGCTGCTTACCACTTGCTTCCTCGGCCCGGTGCCCGCTCCTCGGGCCCAGTCCCGGGCACTCTGGGATCCAGCACCCGGCAGGGCTCGGCGGGCACCCGCAGGCTGCATTCCTTTTTTTTTTTAAAGATTTTTTTTTGATGTGGACCATTTTTTTAAAGTCTTTACTTGTTACAATACTGCTTCTGTTTTATGTTTTGGTTAATTGGCCACGAGACATGTGGGATCTTAGCTCCCCCGCCAGGGATCGAACCCACACCCCCTGCATTGGAAGGTGAAGTTTTAACCACTGGACCTCAAGGGAAGTCCCATGAATTGCATTCTTAAAATTACATATTCTAATTGGCTGTTGCTGATGTATTAGAATATTGTGGATTTTTAAATTTTATTTTTATCCACTAAACTTGTTGCAATTTCTTAATAGTTCTAATAGCTTTTTGAGTCTCTGGAATTTTCTATGTAAGCAATTATACTTTCTGAAAATAATGACAATTTAACTTCCTCCTTTTGATTCTTAAAACCACATTACTCTTCCTTGTCTGCTGCATTGCTTACAACCTCTAATACCACGTTAACTCCAGTGGAAACAGTCTTATCTAGTTAATTTAAAGGAACACATATATCACTAGTTAGTATGATATTCGCTGTAGTTGTTTGAACTTGCGTTCAGAGATTGCCTTTGTTCCAGATTACTCATTGTGAATGGCCTTCAGGATGGATAGTCAGAAGCTCTAATCAGCAGCAAAACTGTCTCTGGAGCGCTTCTCTGGGAAACAGAGGCAGTTAAGTGACTTCCTAGAGGTGTGTCCTAGCCAGTCTCCAGCAGAGGCAGTGTGGAGTCATTCTTTTACTGTGCTTGCCTCAATCTCCTACATCTGAAATGCATTCTTTACTCATTTGCCCCATTTTTGCATTGCTTTGAAATTTTAACTTAGTGCATTTACTTTTTTCTTTCCAAGTAGATTATAAGATCCTTGAGGATAAGGGCTAAACAGTGCCTTTCTTTTATCTCATATACACTCTTTAGAATATAAGTTCTATGAGGGAAGAGACTTTGCTGGTGTTGTTGCTACTGTTTCCAGTGGCTAGCACAATGCCGAGCACTGTAAGCACTAAATATTTTTCAATAAGTGAGTCAGCCTCACATTCCTTCAACCCCCACAGGCTTCAGTCCATGTTTGGCAATTTGCTGTTTGTACCGAATGCATTCAAAAATGGTGGTGGAATGAATGAGCCCTTCCAGGCCCTAGTCTCTCATTTTCATTCCACCATTCTTTCACCTGGACATCTCCATTTCTAAACAGTTTAAGCAAAGCTTGATGTTGATGTATTTGTCAATGCCAGAAAAAAAATGTTTGACAAGTGTGCAATCTAACTTCATGAATTTCAAAACAGATGACACCCATTTTGATAAATGCATATGATTCTGCAGCTGATGAAAAAGAAAAATGAAAATGGGGGCAAATTACATTTTGGCACCCAAGACAATAATCAATCTTTCTTCACGCTAATGGTCTGTCATGAGACCATAAAACCACATGAAGACAGGAAACAAGAAAGTCCTCACACCAGATTTCCAAGGGAGTCAACATAATTTGGTTAACAAGACACACTTATCTGTGAATGAATTACAGCTAAGTGTGAACCTGGCAGTTCAATGATAAAATATGTCAAAGCTTTCCAGAAATGATTACCACCATAGCATTGAATAAGGTTACCATGGGCAGAACAGACTAATTGGTAGAGTTAGATCTATTTTTAAATGTCAAACAACATCTTGCTACTCTTAGCAGCACTGCTCTATGCCCCTTAACTGGGGATACTAACTACCTACACGTTTCTCACTCCCACCGTAACAGTCTACCCACGTTTGTTTTTTAAATCACATAGCTGGGGAGACATACACAGAAATCTGATAATCAAGTCCTGGTCCTGCCTTCTAAGGGGTGGCAGTAACATAGGGTGGTAAAGGAGAGAGCTCTTGTTGCCACGCCCTCATTTGTCACCGCCACGTTCAAGCTCTTTTCCTGCCCTTCAAGTGCTCTCTTTCAGCTGCATGAACTCAGTTACCTGTTCACCTGTCCCTTTATTTAAAGGCAGAAAACCTTCTCCCTGATGCCATTACAGCCTTCATGAACAGTTGTATCTTCTGAATCTGTAAGGTCACTCATCATCCTCCCATAATCCCTTTCCTGACTTTAGCTGTCATCCTCCCTCCCTAAACATACTTGCATGGACATATAAGTGATATCACACAGTATTTGTCTTTCTCTGTCTGACTCATTTCATGAAGCATAATATTTTCTAAATCCATCCACGTTGCTGCAAATGACAGAACTTCATTCTTTTTTATGGATGAGTAATATTCCATTGTGTGTGTATATGTATGTATGTATATATACATGTATATATGTATGTATATATATACATATATATATATAATATCTTTATCCATTCATCCTGAATTCTTTCCAAAGTGCTTTTCCATAAAAATCTTATTGAATCCCTGAAAAGTCCTGTAGGATAAACCTGGCATATTATTACCATCTTACAGATGAAGAAACTGAGGCATGGAAAGGGTCAAGAGCCTTCAGTGAGATATCACTCTAGCAACAGGGTATGGAAGTCACTTCACCCAGCCACTGTATGAAGCTCCTCCTGGATAAAAGGATGAAATTTAGATCTGAAACTTAAGCACAGAAATACTCTATAAATCAACAATAGGCTGGCATCTTTCAGGATATAAATTCAAGACAGTGAATCTTTGATGATGAAGATAGCTTTAATAAGGAAAGTAGATATAGGAAGCACAAAAAGAAAAAAAAAAACCTGCCAAAAACGATCTTCAGTGAACACTAGATCTGGGGCTTTGCAAATATATTAAGGCTGTTTAACATTGGTCATTGACAATTTCCTTTAGCTTTCATGATTGGTGGAAATAAATATACGCTCTCTCTAAGGCTCAAGCCTCCAAGGAAATACCTAGTGCTGGTAAACAAGTTCTATAACGTCATGTGCTCTCCGAAAAGCAATGACTCTCAAACTTTAGAACATTCCAAGAGCCAAGTTAAGGAAATGGCAACTTATTTAGTGACTTTAATAAAACATGAAGAGGCCTGAAGGAAGCAAGCGCAATATGGTGGGAAGTTTTCACTAGATAACACCTATTTGCAGTTGTCATCTGATCTGTGTAGAACTGACGATACCACCAGATTTGTCATTGATTTGGTTGGGTGGGCTATTCCTCCATCTGGAGACACTGGGATACTTATAAATTAGTTTTCTTCCCGAGTATCTACCACAGATAATGTTTACTCTGCCTTTACTTATTAGGGTCTATCTGAAAGAATCTCAAAGCCATTATTCAAAGATGCCCTGTTTTATATATCTGTAGATGCACAGGAATGTCTGGTCGTCTATTTGGTACATTTGTAAAATGCTTATTGTGTGCAGACACTGCTTCCGGCATTTGATTTGAAACACAAGAACTATTTTAACTACTCCATTGTAAAAATGAAATGGCTTAGCACATGGAGTGTTAAAAAAATGTGAACTAAATATTGGGTGAAGAATTAGCTGGAAGGAGAATGTGATAATCCAAGTTGGAATAGACCAAAATCAACCATGTACCAAAAATAAAAAATAACCTATGCTTTTCTTAAACAGCAGGCACTCCTAATTTATATTCCAGCTAACAATTGCTTTTCCAATAATAAAGCATCTGTTACCTAACTCTGTTTCCTTGTTTACCCACCTCTCCCTTCTCCAGCACTGAATTAATCTCACAACTCACTTTTCCTCTTCTGATAAAATAAATCAAAACAAGGAAATAGAGACCATTTCAAACAGTGGTCCTTCATCCTGAAGTAGTTATTCAATGCAAGTACACATTGCTCATACCAGCCACTTCCTAGTTGCCACTGACAAAATTCACCAATGTCTTCCATCACACCATGTAAGTCACATTATTGGTAGGACAAAACGTTGCCTCTTTTATCACAGGCAAAAGTGCAGCTGTCAACTCTCCACCTTCCAACGTGAAATTCTAACACCTCCCCCTCTCTCTAGCTCCATTACTTCTGATCTCAGGGGAAGAGGTGTCCCTCCTTATGGTCAACACTTACGTTGGCAGCTGGGCTTGGGCCCCTCCTCTTCTACTCTGCCAAGCCCATTTATTCCTTAACCCACTATTTTCTATCTCCACTGTTGATGTGCCACAGAAAAAACTCTGGATCCTTTCTGGTAGAGTCTTAATTAACCAATATATGGGATTTAAAACTCCTGAGCCTTCCTTACTAAGAATTTCTCTTTCCTTGGTTTCCATAAGGTACAATCTCCTGACCTACCACCCTGCCACTCACCCTCAGTCACTGTCACTAACTTTTCCTCAAGGTTTTTCTGCCCAGAAAAGTAACACGTGCACATTGCAGAAAATTTTGAAACTACATTCAAAAAGAGTAAAATAAAATTTTCTAAATATAAATAATCTGAGCATTGTAGAGTAGTTCCTTCTAGGCCATATATATTTTCCTAATGAAATTCTAATCGTGCTGTGTTCATTATCCTGATTGCAGTGATGGTTTTACAGGCATATACGTATGTCAAAATGTATCAAATTGCATACTTCAATGCATGCAGTTTATTGTATGTCAGTCATACCCCAACTAAGCTGTTTTAAAAATGTAAACAATAGAACTGCTGAACAACCATTGACAGGAAGATGCTGGAACCCACCAAAAAAGATACCCTACATCCAAAGACAAAGGAGAAGCTGCAATGAGACGGTAGGGTAAAATCAAATCCCATAACCGCTGGGTGGGTGACTCACAAACTGGAGAACACTGATACCACAGAAGTCCACCCACTGAAGTGAACGTTCTGAGCCCCACATTAGGCTTCCCAACCTGGGGGTTTGGCAACGGGAGGAGGCATTCCTAGAGAATCTGAATTTGAAGGCCAGTGGGATTTGACTGCAGGACTTCCACAGGACTGGGGAAAACAGAGACTCCACTCTTGGAGGGCATACATAAAGTCTTGTATGCACCAGGACCCGGATGAAAAGATCAGTGACCCCACAGGAGACTGAACCAGACCTACCTACTAGTGTTGGAGGGTCTCCTGCAGAGGCGGGGGGCAGCTGTACCTCACCATGGAGACAAGGACACTGGCATCAGCAGTTCTGGGAAGTACTCACTGGTGTGAGCCCTCCCATAGGCCACCATTAGCACCACCATACAGCCTGTAGGCTCCAGTCACCTCAGGCCAAACAACTAACAGGGAGGGAACACAGCCCCACCCATCAGCAGACAAGCAGTTTAAAGTTTTACTGAGCCCTGCCCACCAGAGCAAGACCCAGCTCTACACACCATCAGTCCCTCCCATCAGGAAGCTTGCACAAGCCTCTTAGATAGTCTCATCCACCAGAGGGCAGACAGCAGAAGCAAGAAGAACTACAATCCTGCAGGCTGCAGAACAAAAACCACAATCACAGAAAGTTATACAAAATGAAAAGGCAGAGGATTATGTCCCAGATGAAGGAACAAGATAAAACCCCAGAAAAACAACTAAATGAAATGGAGATAGGCAACCTTCCAGAAAAAGAATTCAGAATAATAATAGTGAAGACGATCCAGGACCTCGGAAAAAGAATGGAGGCAAAGATCGAGAAGATGCAAGAAATGTTTAACAAAGACCTAGAAGAATTAAAGAACAAACAAACAGAGATGAACAATACAATAACAGAAATGATAAATACACTAGAAGGCATCAATAGCAGAATAACTGAGGCAGAAGAACAGATAAGTGACCTGGAAGACAGAATGGTGGAAATCACTGCTGCAAAACAGAATAAAGAAAAAAGAATGAAAAGGAATGAAGACAGCCTAAGAGACCTCTGGGACAACATTAAATGCAACAACATTCACATTATAGGGGTCCCAGAAGGAGAAGAGAGAGAGAAAGGACCAGAGAAAATATTTGAAGAGATTAGAGTTGAAAACTTCCCTAACATGGGAAAGGAACTAGCCACCCAAGTCCAGGAAGTACAGAGAGTCCCAGGCAGGATAAACCCAAGGAGAAACATGCCAAGACACACAGTAAGCAAACTGATAAAAATCAAAGACAAAGAAAAAATACTAAAAGCAACAAGAGAAAAATGACAATAACATACAAGGGAACTTGCATTAGGTTATCGGCTGATTTCTCAGCAGAAGCTCTGCAAGCCAGAAGGGAGTGGCACAGTATATTTAAAGTGAGGAAAGGGAAGAACCTACAACCAAAAATACTCTACCCAGCAATGCTCTCATTCAGATTTGACAGAGAAATCAAAAGCTTTACAGACAAGCAAAACTTAAGAGAATTCAACACCACCAGACCAGCTTTGCAATAGATGCTAAAAGAACTCCTCTGGAGGGGGGAAAGAGACTAGCAGCTTAAAAAACAAAAAAAAAAAAACAGAAACAAAAAAAAAACACTTGTACATATATAGACTGCTATATCAAAACCTCATGGGAATAGCAAATCCAAAAACTACAATAGATATACACACAAGAAAAGAAAAAGCAACCCAAACACAACATTAAAGATGGTCATCAAAGCACAAGAGAAGAGAACAAAAGAGGAAGGAAGGGAAGAAAAAAGACCTACAAAAACAAACCCAAAACAATTAAGAAAATGGCAACAGAAATACACATATTGATAGTTACCTTAAATGTAAATGGATTAAATGAGCCAACCAAAAGACATAGACTGGCTGAGTAGATACAAAAACAAGACCCATATATATGCCATCTAGAAGACACTCACCTCAGACCTAGGGACACATACAGACTGAAAGTGAGGGGATGGAAGAAGGTATTCCACGCTGATGGAAATCAGAAGAAAGCTGGAGTAGCAATACTCACGTCAGACAAAATAGACTTTAAAATAAAGAATGTTATATGAGACAAAGAAGAATACTACATAATGATCAAGGGATCAATCCAAGAAGAAGATACAACAATTGTAAATATTTATGCACCCAACATAGGAGCACTTCAATGTATCAGGCAAATACTAACAGTCATAAACGGAAAAATCAACAGTAACACGATAATAGTGGGGGAATTTAACACCCCACTTTCATCAATGGACAGATCATCCAAAATGAAAATCAATACGAAAACACAGGCCTTAAATGACACATTAGAGCAGATGGACTTAATTGATATTTATAGAGCATTCCATCCAAAAACAGCAGAATACACATTCTTCTCAAGTGCACAAGGAACATTCTCCAGGACTGACCACATGCTGGGCCACAAGACAAGCCTCGGTAAATTTAAGAAAACTGAAATCATATCAAGCACCTTTTCCAATCACACCACTATGAGGTTAGAAATAAACTACAAGAGCGACTTCCCTGGTGGTCCAGTGGTTAAGAATCTGCCTTCCAATGCAGGTGACGCAGGTTCGATCTCTGGTCAGGGAACTAAGATCCCACATGCCACGGAGCAACTAAGCCTGAGCACCACAACTACTGAGCCTGCATGCTCTGTAGCCCACGCGCCATAGCTAGAGAGAAGCCCACACACCACAACGAAGAGCCTGCGCGCGGCAACAAAAGATCCCACATACCAAAATGAGGAACCTGCATGTCGCAACTAAGACCCAACGCAGCCAAATTAATTAATTTTTAAAAATAAGCAATAAACTACAAGAAAAAAACTATAAGAACACAAACACGTGGAGGCTAAACAATATGCTACTAAACAACCAATAGAATGGATCACTGAAGAAATCAAAAAATACCTAGAGACAAATGAAAATGAAAGCACAATGATTCAAAATCTATGGGATGCAGTAAAAGCAGTTCTAAGAGGGAAGTTTATAGCAATACAATCTTACCTCAGGAAACAAGAAAAATCTCAAATAAACAATCTAATCTTACACCTAAAGCAACTAGAGAAAGAAGAACAAAGTAGTAGAAGGAAAGAAAACATAAAGATCAGAGCAGAGTTTCCCTGGTGGCACAGTGGTTGAGAGTCCGCCTGCCGATGCAGGGGACACGGGTTCGTGCCCTGGTCCGGGAAGATCCCACATGTCGTGGAGTGGCTGGGCCCGTGAGCCATGGCTGCTGAGCCTGCATGTCTGGAGCCTGTGCTCCACAATGGGAGAGGCCACAACAGTGAGAGGCCCGTGTACCGCAAAAAAAAAAAAAAAAAAAAAAAAGATCAGAGCAGAAATAAATGAAATAGAGACAAAGAAAACAATAACAAAGATCAATGAAACTAAAAGCTGGTTCTTTGAAAAGACAAACAAAATTGATAAACCTTTAGCCAGACTCATCAAGAAAAAAAGGGAGAGAATCCAAATCAATGAAATTAGAAATGAAAAAGGAGAAGTCACAACTGACACCACAGAAATACAAAGGAACATAAGAGACTACTACAAGCAACTGTATGCCAATAAAATGGCCAACCTGGTTGAAATGGACAAATTCTTAGAAAGGTACAGCCTCCCACTACTGAACCAGGAAGAAATAGAAAATATGAACAGACCAATCACAAGCACTGAAATTGAAACTATGATTAAAAAATTCCCAACAAACAAAAGTCCAGGACCTGATGGCTTCACAGGCGAATTCTATCAAACACTTAGAGAGGAGCTAACACCTATCCTTCTCAAACTCTTTCAAAAAACTGCAGAGGAAGGAAAACTCCCAAACTCATTCTATGAGGGCACCATCACCCTGATACCAAAACCAGACAAAGATATTAAAAAAAAAAAAGAAAACTACAGGCCAATATCACTGATGAACATAGACACAAAAATCCTCAACAAAATACTAGCAATCCAAATCCAACAATACATTAAAAGGATCATACACCACGATCAAGTGGGATTTATCCCAGGGATGCAAGGATTTTTCAGTATCTGCAAATCAATCAGTGTGATACACCATATCAACAAACTGAAGAATAAAAACCATATGATCATCTCAATAGATGCAGAAAAAGCTTTTGACAAAATTCAACACCCAGTTATGATAAAAACTCTCCCGAAAGTAGGCATAGAGGGAACATACCTCAACATAATAAAGGCAAAGGCCATATATGACAAACCCACAGCTACCATCATACTCAATGGTGAAAAGCTGAAAGCATTTCCTCTAAGATCAGGAACAAGGCAAGGATGTCCACTCTCACCACTTTTATTCAACATAGTTTTGGAAATCCTACCTATGGCAATCAGAGAATACAAAGAAACTAAAAGAATCCAAATTGGAATAGAAGAAGTTAAACTGTCACTGTTTGCAGATGACATGATACTGTACACAGAAAATCCTAAAGACGCTACTGGAAAACTACTAGAGCTCATCGATGAATTTGGTAAAGTTGCAAGTTACAAAATTGATACAGAGAAATCTGTTGCATTTCTATACATTAACAACAAAAGATCAGAAAGAGAAATTCAAGAAACAATCCCATTTACCATTGCACCAGAAAGAATAAAATACCTAGGAATAAACCTACCTAAGGAGACAAAAGACCTGTACTCTGAAAGCTATAAGATGCTGATGAAAGAAATCACAGAAGACACAAACAGATCCATGTTCGTAGATTGGAAGAATCAATATTGTCAAAATAACTATACTACCCAAGGCAATCTACAGATTCAGTGCAATCCCTACCAAATTACCAATGGCATTTTTCACAGAACCAGAACAAAAAACCTTAAATTTTGTATGGAGACACAAAAGACCCCAAATAGCCAAAGCAATCATGAGAAAGAAAAATGGAGCTGGAGGAATCAGGCTCCCTGACTTCAGTCTATACTACAAAGCTATAGTCAACAAAACAGTATGGTACTGGCACAAAAATAGAAATATAGATCAATGGAACAGGATAAAAAGCCAAGAAGTAAACCCATGCACCTATGGTCAATTAGTCTATGACAAAGCAGGCAAGACTACACAATGGTGGGAAGACAGTCTCTTCAACAAACGTTGCTGGGAAAGCTGGACAGCTACATGTAAAAAACAATGAAATTAGACCATTCTTTAACACCATACACAAAAATAAGCTCAAAATGGATTAAAGACCTAAATGTGAGACTGGACAGTATAAAACTCCTAGAGGAAAACATAGGCAGAATACACTCTGCCATAAATGGCAGCAATTTATAAGAAAGGCCAGGGAGCGGAGAAAGCAAGGCATTGCTGGAGTCCAGAGCCATGGGAGAAGTGAAGCAGGCTGCCGAGTTCCCTTCCCCTCCCCACCCCAAAATAGCCCAGAGTCTTCCTTCACCAGTTTATAAAATACAATAAAAGTCAAGCCAGGGGAGAGACTCCAAGGGAATCACCCATAGAGACATCAGGGGTCCCTGCAAGAGGTGAAGACTGGCACCAGGTCCTGTCTTGAAATGTAATTAGGGAGAGGACTTGCTGATCCTCCCGGGGATCCTCCCGGGGGCCCTTCTGAGCAGGGCTGGCCGTGGAGCAATTTGCATGCCTGATGGATGGTCATGGCATTAATGCCTGAGTTTCATGTGGGTTATGTCAATGGCTTCTAAGGAAGCCAAACTTGAGCAAATTTGCATGTACTTCCCCCACATTGAGGTGGCTGTGTTGACAGAGGGAAGCTGGTGGTTAGCAAGGCTGGAGAGGAGGTGGGGTTTGGAAGATATCCAAGAGTCACATGGTAAACATTTCATTGCCCCTTGTGAGAGCCAGTGTTTAGACCTGTCACCCAGAGCGCATCTGGCACCTGTCAGAGAAGCAGCAATGACTAAGAGCAGATTGCCAGGGAAAGCAGCTAAATCACTTACTCTTTTCCCTAATTCCTCCTTTCCCCTGCGACACAACAGAGGAGTGCCAAGAAGGGGCATCCCCCAGGAGCCCGCCACACACCATGGTTCACTTCAGGCCCCTTGAGCCACAAACCTGGCAGACCCAGAGAAAGAGAAAAGCTCTGAAGGGTAAATGAAACTGACAGATTTTTAATATCCAAAAATGAAGTCAAGGAATCATCCCAAAATGTCCTTAAGGGGTCCGTGACCTGGCGGGGTGGGACTTTTCACATAGCACAGTTGTGGGAGTGAAGGCTGAGAATGGAGAAAAAATAAAACCACTTCCTCTTTGTACCCCATAGAGATGAGACAGTTCAATAAAGCACTTACATGTGAATAAGCAAAGAGGAGAAAACAAAAATCATCTGTTATCCCACAAGGCGGCTATAACTAATACTAACTGATGTTTGCCAGGGATTTTTATGTGAATTCCTTTGCAAAAATTGAATTACAATGTATTTTCTGTTTTTTAACCTATCTTGTATTCTCAGGAATATACTCTGAACATTTGTGCTTTTTTAACAAAAGTGTTTAACAACACAATTTTTTTTTAGGGTGCGCCACATGGCCTGAGGGATCTTAGTTTCCCAACCAGGGATCGAACCTGGGCCCCCTGCAGTGGAAGTGTGGAGTCCTAACCACTGGACCACCAGGGAATTCCCAGCAACATAATTTTAATAGCTTAGAATATTGTATTCTGTGAGTTGATTATAATTTACTCAAGAAATGCCATATCCTTTCATATTTAAAGTTGTTTCCAATGTTTTACCATTATATATAATCCTGCAATGAACATCCTTAAAACTAAATTTTTGTACCTCTCTTTAATTACTTCCTATGGGTAAATCCTAGTAGCAGAGTTCCTTTATCAAAGGGTATATACATTTTAGAGCTTTTCCTATATGCTGCCAATTCTCCTTCTTTCTACACACCTACCACTAGCCCATGAGAGTCTGTTTTTCTGCATTTTGGCCCACGCTGAGTATACTCCTTTTTTTGAGTTGCCTAATATCTATTTGTGGTATTATTTTGAAATGCACTTTTTTGGAATATTAATGAGAGCTGACATTTTTTCATTGGTTTATTGGTTATTTATAATATTTATGCTGCGCACTGCCTGTTTCTGTCTTTTGCCCATTTTTCTACTAGTGTACAACTTTTCTTACTGTTTTGTAAAAGCCAGTTACATCCATGTATCTATCATATATATTGCAAATATTCTTCCCAGTTCCTTTTTATTTATGATGTCATTTTCCATGCCAAAGTTTAAGCTTTTTAGATTTGACCATATAAAATTGTATCATGATTGATGTCAGGAGTCAATAAACTTTTTCTATAAAGGGCCAGATAATAAATATTTCAGGCTTTGTCAGCCAAATGGTCTGTCACAACTCTGTCTTTCTAGAGCAGAAGCAGCCCTAGAGGACAGTCAATGAATGGGCCTATCTTCATTCTAAATTCAGTCATGGGTGGGCAGTAGTTTGTCCACCTCTGGTTTAAGCTATCAGTGTCATGTTTTGAAAGTGGTTCTCCACCAAAAGGATATATATTTTCTATAATCTATTCTTACTTTGTAGCTTCACTTTTTAAACTCCTATCTTTAATATAATCAACTTTGTTGATTTAATTTTTCTCAAATGAGTTAGCCCTCTGGTCTAAAATCATTTACCATACTTTCCCAACTGAGTTGATTTGCAAACTTTTCTAAATTAAAAAATATGGACAACTGCACACATACTTGGATTATTTAAGTGCTATTACTCTTCTGGGGCTACTATCATGCCTTTAATTATTAGGTTTTTCAGTACATTTTAATATCTTGTATAGCAACTCTACAATCACCCCTCATATTCTTCTTTTTGTCTTTGTTGTTGATTTTTATCTTCCTTTTTTCCAAAATGTTCTTCAGAATCATTTTGTCAAGTTCTAATAAAAATTGTATTGCATTATGATTGGAAGTACATTGCTCTATAGATTAATTTTCAGATAAACTGACAGTCCAAGACACTGGTATGCACGTAGTGGAGGCTACTTTCTCATTATCGTTGGCCTCATTAATTGACTTTATAATCAATACATGCAGCTAAAAAATGTACAGTTTTGTAATTTGGGATTAAACGTAGTATTTTATTTGAAAATAAGATTCAAGTGCTTGAAATTTTGAAACCCACTGGTTTAACCTACTGACATTTATTATTATTACTAATTTGGCTTCTGTCATCTTATTCTATATTTTCATACCTTTAACACTTCTTTCTGGTTTCCTTTGTTTTCTGTTCTTTGACAATAACTGACTTGATTTCGCTAGTGGTTATTACAAGTTACCTTTATCAACGATTTATAGTCTAACTATATCATTTGAGGGTCTTCTGTTTGAGACAAAGGAATCAATACAATCTTAGATTCATTACCCTCACTACCTGGCCCCCACCACATTTTATTAATAAATAATAAAGAATTTTAGATCCACCATCTCTTTTAATAATCATGGATCTTCTCATTTTGGAATGATTTTTGACAATTTTATAATGAGTTTTTTTTTTTTACTAATGTTACTATCCTTCTATTCTGCAGCTATTTTATGAAAACTGTGTCTTCTCATGCCCCATTGTAAATGTCAAATCATTTCTTGAAGTTTTCCTCTGGACTCACTGGTAGATAATTATCAGAAGTTTGTTATTCTGAGTCTTCTAGATCCATTTTCCCCCTTGTTCCGTGGTATTTTTCACAGGTCTTACTGTTACTTTACTCTTTATTCATCTTAGTCCTTGGTCCCGTACCCTGTCCCCAGCTAGTGATAGAATACTCTTCTCCTACTTACAACAGAATGACAGGTTGATGTGCAAGTTTAAACAAAATTTAACTCTGTGTACCTTTGTACGATGTGAGAGGGTGTCTTCTTCCTACCCCATGGTCTGGTTCTCTGGTTCTCTGAACTGATGTGTTACACAAAAAACTGTAATTCTCAGCATGCACTACAACCTGGTTTCTTTCTACAATGGCCCCATGTAAATAATGCCCCATAAACTTATTACCCGTGTAGGTACTATGCCTTCCCATACTCAGGAGAAAAAAAAGAAAGACGCTCATATTTCTGGCTGGTTCAAATCCTGAATATCTGGGTGAATCTCTAGTGGGTGAAGAACAAAATATTTTTCTACCTTTTATGAAGCATTTTGTGTCCAAACCCAGCTCCCGTTGTCCCGAAATTAGTTCCAATTTCTTCAAGGTTCTGGTATTATATGACCTATCAGTTTTGTTTTCCATGGTGGGAGGTTTATTTTTCCCCATAGGCCTTCATTAGTGTCTTTTGTTAGCTGTGGAGAGAGGCTTCCCTGGGGACTGTTAGCCAGATGCCACTTTGAATAACAACAGCAACAGCTAACATTTACTGAGCACTTACCATGTACCATCCACCCATTTTCTCATTTATTCACAACAACCCTCATTTAACCTCTCTAAGACCAGTTTGCCAAGGACACTCTCTGCTAAGGGCACACACTGCCATGTGCATGTATTTAAAATCATTTGCAAACTTCCAGGCTGTCTGGGATTCAAACAAATATACCATCTTTTTAATGCTTTTCTAAATTTCTTAGCCTTTCTGACCCTGACTTGACCCCTCAAGTGCCAGTATTTCCTTCTCCTTCCCTGGCATGGTGATGTGATACATAACCTCATTAGCTAACTCTGTGATTAATCTCTCATTTGATATATATCTCATGTCAGTCATGCCTTATAATTGGGCATTTAGTAACCAAATTTAAGTCAAAAAAATTAAAAATTTTTTTAGTCGGAGAAATTATAGGTTCCAGGTATTTGAGTGAATGTTTTACTTCTCTGTGCCATTTTTGTAAACTTTATGGAAGAAAGGTCTTTTGTAAAGAATATATGGGTCATACACCCTTTCAGAGAAACACACGACATAAAATGTTAACAACTGTAGAGAAGTACTTTACATGAGCACCAGATTCACTAGTAGACAGTCACGGGAATGCTAAGAAGGCAAAACACCTATACAAAATGGTTACAAATTGGATTTTCTGGAAAGCTTTTGAGATGGAGTTTAACATGCACAATGTTTTTTAGGGAGTAATCTTGGGATAAACACCTGTGGAAAGAAGGAAAAGGCAGCAGGATTGAATAGCGGGAGAAGCTGGGTTGTGATGCAAGATCAACGGCCTCAGCTAACCCTCTCTCAAGGAGGTCAGAGTCTTCGGAGTTCTCCCTCTTTGGGTCAAGATAGTCGGATTGTTAAAATGTCTTTTCAATCAGCAATTGGAAGAGGAACATCTGAGAAGGGAGTGGCCTTGGTGAAGCTGCTCTTTGCAGCCTGAGGCAATCTCTGAAGGTGCTGACCTTGAAGGCTGACTGCTGGCAACAACCTGTCCTTCACTGAAGGGGGATCTAGGCAGAGGAGCATCACAGGATCCACCACGATGATCCTCTCTGAAAAGTCAGTCATTTCAGAGATGACCAAACTGATTCAGAATGTTTCCAATTACTTTAAGGCTTCCTGTAATTCTACAGTACTTTTTAAAGCCCTAATAAGATGAAGATTCAAATGAATCACTACTTTCCATGGGACTTAGCTAGTAATCACTAAATACCAGATCATCTGGAAAAGGAAAAGAACTGACTTTCACTGAGCACTTTCTGGCTCAGGTCTTTAACATACATAATTTCATGTCACTGGCCCAAAAGTTTACAGATGAGAAAAAGGAGACAGAAAACTTAGCCACAGCTGGTCAATTGTATAATTAGAACTAAATCACCACAAAACTCTTGATTCACTAGGATGGCTCATCCTGACAAAGTAACTGTGATGTCAGACACATCCCACTCCTGGCTTTTGGAGTGTTTTGGCAAATGGTGGCAGAGCCGATGGCCAGGGAACCTGGGCCAGAGCAGATGGTCTGGATAGTGCCCAGCACTGTCCCAGGAGAGAACAAAGGGCTGCCGTGCTATCCCTGGACAAATGTATTAGGCACAGCCTTCTTGGAAACCTCCAATGAGAGAGGATCTATTAAACATGTCCCCTTGCCAAGGTCGTCAATGATCCCAGCATACTGATGGGTCTTTCATGCCTTGAAGGAACCTAAGACACAGAACCCATCGATCAACTAATATTTTCTGAGAGCATGTGCCACATACTTGGGCATCAGAGGAAACACAAAGAGGTTTAAGAACAGCATGTTATAGTCAAAACAGCACTGGCTTCCCACTTCACTTAGAATAAAATCCAAATTCTTTGTCACGGCTTATAATTCTTGCCCTTATTTCCCCCCTCTTTCTCAGATCTTCCCCACCCCCTTGTTCACTTTAGCCACACTGTTTTTTTCACTAGCTATGCCATTTGCCTGGAACAAATCTTCCCCAAATCTCTGTGTAACTGACTTGTTCTCTTCCTCTAGGTTGCAGCTCAAATTTTTCTGTTTCAGAGAGATTTTCTCTGATTCCCACAGCTAAAGTCGGCCTCTATTTGACACTGTTTTATTTTCTTCATGGCACTTTTCACTTTCTGAAGTTATCTTCTTTGCTCATGTACTTGTTCCTCATCTGTCTCCCTAAAATATGTAAGCTACATGGGAATCTGGACCTTCTTTACCCATAGTACTTAGAACAGTGCTTGACACATAATAGGGACTCAAATACTTGCAGAATGAATAAAGTAAGAGAGAGACCTAAGTTCCATTTCTGCTTCTGTAAGTTGTGTGAGATTGGGAGGATCATTTAACCACTTTGAATGGAAGCTCATTCATCTAGAATAAGAGTTAGCACACTATGGCTCAAAGACTAAATATAGCTGGTCACCCAATTTTGTAAAGAAAGCATTATTGGAACACAGACATGCTCATTCATTTATGTATTGTCTCTAACTCCTTTAATGCTATAAGGGCAGAGGTGAGTAGTTGAGACAGCATCTGGCTCACAAAGCTTAAAATACGTACAATCAGACCCTTTAAGGAAAGAGTTTGCAAACCGTTGGTGATCATAACATCTGCAGCATTTTTGTAAGGAACGAATGAGAAGATGCATGTGAAAGATCTTTATGAAGTGAAAAATGCTACTCATGTCAGGGGTCAACTTTATTAACTATGAAGATGATTGTCATGAAGCCACTGCAATCAATCAGTCAATGACTGTGTAAAAGAACGGCACTGACTTATAAGACCCAGACTATTTCAAGAGGACTTCAGAAAAGTGTGAAATCATCCTTTTGGGCATAGCCCTACCTGAATGAGTCCAGGCTTGGGATTACAATCACCTCACCAAAGTGGAAGTACAAAGGAAACAGACACACTTGATCAAATTTCTGCTCTACTACTCATCAGCTGTGTGCCTTTGGAATCTCATCAACTCTATCCATCAGGTTCCTCATCTGCAAAATGAGGATAGTAAATTAATATATACACACTACTGTATATAAAATAGATAATCAACAAGAACCTACTGTATAGCACAGGGAACTCTACTCAATACTCTGTAATAACCTATATGGGAAAAGAATCTGAAAAAGAATAGATATATCTATATGTATAACTAAATCACTTTGCTGTACACCTGAAACTAACACAACACTGTAAAGTAAATATACTCCAATATAAAATTTTTTAAAACGTACTGATATTCCATAGGATTGTTGTGAGGATCAAATGAGATAATGCATGGAAAGAGATAGCACCTAGCTCATTGTCAACATCAATGGCAATTGTTATCATCATCATCTTCATTGTCGTCATCTAGCTACTTCTCCCACGTTCTGAACTAATTCAGTGGCTAAGGAGACAAGTTGGTGTACTGGTCCCATTACATACTAGAGAGGTCTGCACTGGATGCCAGGGGTCTCATTTTCCTCCCTGTTTCTTCTGTATTCATCTACTCTCTCCAGGGCTGAACCACTCGCTTCCCAGATGACCCTTGAACCCTGGGTTTTATCCTAGCCTCTCCTCTTCCTTACTCCCTACATCTAATAGACTGCTAATTTTGCCTCCTGAAAATAATCTCTAGTGTCTGGGCTCTGGGCTCTATCTTTATGGCCCAGACCCTATTTCACAGGCTCACCAGCTCTTGCCTCAACTCATATCATTGTCTCCCAGGTGGGCACCTGACTCCAGGGAACTCCAGCTTCAGCCCACCCTCCACACAGCATCAGTGTTATCCTCTAGAATAAAATCATGCCACTTCTTTACTTTAAAAGCTCTGGGATTCCTCATTGTCTATTTGTTGCATGAGGCCCTTCTAAACCTGTCACCTGCCTACCTAGTCAATCTAATCTTCTTTCACCTGTTTCCTGTTGACACCCTCCCCACGTGTGTGTTTCAATCACATACACCTATTTGCTGCTTCCCTGGCCAACCTATAGACCCAATAGTGAGAAAAAAATGCTTGTTGTTGTAAACTACCAAAATTTGAGGGGTTGCTTTATAAAAAGCAGCATTCTCTTAGCAGAAATATGACTAATATGTGACAGAAATTATAATTGAATAACCACGTATTGAGCTAAAATGTTTTTCCCCCCGATATAACATCTACAGCCTAATTTCACTCCACAATAAAGTCATGAATTTACAGATTCACACATAAACATATATGGAGAGGGAAATCAAATATGGTGTCCTTGGGAAACATTTGCTAGATGTGTATCTTATATACCACAACTTAATCTTCATTAGCAGGGACAATTGTCTTTTTAAAAATACCATAGTAGGGAAGTTTTAAAGAATAAAAATTATGAATCAAGAAGAATCAAAGAGGCAGAAAAATGCAGAGGAAATGGAACTCAATAAAAAGCCTGAGAAGTAACACAAAATGGGGACAATTTAGGTTGATTGAATGATGCGAGGTAGAAGAAAGGAAGCTCAGCAAGATAGAGGTCCTCAAAAGGGCAGGAAGAGTGAGAAGAGTGAAAGGCCAAGCAGTGACCTGGAAGTGGATCTGAGCCAGAGGAGTCGCCTAAGAGAGGCTAGCCCTGTGGCTGAGTAAGAAGGTCTGGGTCATAGGAGAACATTGTTCCCAAGTAGAGGTAGCCATTGAATTAATTCTCTTGGGCATTTATCTGAGCGCCTTAATGGGTGCTTGAAGATAATTTTGCCCGCATTAGCTACTAAGGAGACTTGACCCTCAATGAGAGATACCATTGGGTACATTAACCGCCCTGCTAATGGCCTAACCTCTTTGATAATGTCACATATACAGTTCTTTTCCCTGACTGGCTTTGAAGTCCCCCTGCCCCCGCAATAATTGCATATTGTTTCTCTTACCTTGTTGCTGGGAAGGAAGGAAAAGAGGGAGGGAGGGAGGGAGGGAGGGAGGAAGAAGACTGGAGGTGCAAAGAGCAAACTATAATTCACTCTTGGTAACTACTACAGCCCATGGACAAGGCAGTGCTGGTATCCTGGGAGTTACCAGCAAAGTAAAGATGTCCTGTTCAGTTCCCAGGGCCTTATGTGCATACTCTGAATTACCTTGATCTTCAGTCTGAAAAAGGGGACTTGAAGTGATCCAGGACTTGGAGTCCATATCCAATTTGTAGCAGACTCTTTGGATCCTTGCTGGAAAAAAAACAGGGAGAGCAGGATAAAACCCACCAGTTATCATGAGTCATCAAAGGGAAGAGAACTGTTTCATCCAGTTTTTCCAGGTAATTAACATGACATCATGTAAGAGCCCATGGTGTGAAATAGGTACTACCATGGAGAACTGATCTCAGCTCTTTAGGGTCTCCATTTCAACGTAAACTTTGATAAACAGAAGAAAAGAAAGCAAATATGGTATCGTTTGTTATTTGGATATTTTAAAACTTTCCATCCTGGAAATTACTTCTAAGAGTAATAAGATACCAATGTCCACTGAAAAGATCTAATTTTGGTGAATTCCAAGTTTTCATGGGCCATAAACTGCTAAATCCTTGGGGACAGGTTTGTATATCTGGTTTGAAAACCCCTTTGTATCCAGAACATGTTGTACTAAATAAACAAATAAACAAATAAATATACCTCCAACATCAACAGGAAATGCCCTGGGTGATTTTGGAGATGGGCATTGATGGCATCGACGGCAGCGTCCTAGTCTAGCACACATAAGTTCAATTACGATGGAATAAGTTCAGTTATGATGGAATAAGCTATAACCTGCAGTGGTCCATTTTAGAAAACTTACTATTATTTGTATTAGAAAAAATTTTAATGGTAAAAATATAGTAATTAAGGACTTTAAATGAAAAAAAATGTCCTAACATTCCAACAATTCCTAACCATAATAGAATAAGTAGTTAAAATAAAATTGGGAAGTGAGTGAATTGGTTTCTTCTACAGGTCTTAGTTTCCCATTTTTAAAATAAAGGGCATGGGCCAGAAAATTTCGAAGTTTCTTCCTGGTGGCAAGAGACCAAGATCTCTAAGTCTGTGTGTGAACATAGGTTAAGGGTAAACCCTCTTGCCTGCAGCCAGAGCTCCTGTGAATCTGGCATTCCATCCTTATCCCCTATCGCACTCCATTTTGCCTTAACTCACCCAACTCACCAGGAACCTCTCTACTTTACCAGGACCAATCTTCTCAACCCTTTTTTTGGACCTTGGCCAGGCTACTCCCCTCATTTGAATGTCATCCCTAGATCACCCAAATCCCACTTTGTTCTTCAAGACACAGCTCACTGTTTGCTTCCTCTATGAAGCTTTGCCTGAATAGATCAGCTCTGGCTCTTTCATTTCTCTGAGCTATTGTTTGTATCATCTACAGTGCGATTACATACAGTCCACTATGCACTGTGGATGTTTCATTTAGTTTAAGAGCTTGGACTGTGGAACCAGGCTACCTAGATTCAAACCTCATCTATACCACTTATTTACTCCATGACCTTGGGCAGTCAGTTAACCTTGATTAACCTCTCTATGTCTTGGTTTCATCACTTATCAACTGGGGATAATGTGATATGCACTTCAGAAGTTCTGTGTCATGGAACTATTTCTGGCCACATCATCTTAAGTATCCACTGAGAATGTTTCAAGAAATGTGTTCAGCATTCTACAATGTCAACACTATATAACATTTTTGTGGTCTATTAAAAAATGTGCACAGTATTATTTTAATACATTCATGTAAACATTTTAAATACAAATAAATGAATAACTCTTAATCCCACCACCTAGAGATAATTATTGTTTAAAATGTTGCATTTATTCTTACAGATATTTTTTCACAAATTGTGGTAGTTTTAAAATATGTCCAAAAAGTCTTTAACACTCCTTCCTTCAAAAGGTGGAGCCTAATTTCCTTCCCATTGAGAGTGGGTCAGACTTAGTGACTCTCTTCTAGCTATTAAAATGTGGCAAAGGTGATGGTGTGCAATTTCTGAAACTAGGTCATAAAAAGCACTGCCTCTCTCTTTTTCTTTCTCCCTCCTTCTCTCCCTCTCATCCTCTCTCCCACTTTCTTTGTCTCACCACTCTCTCTGTGGGAGCCAGCTGCCATATGGGGACATTAAAGCAGCACAATAAAGTGGCACATACGGCAAAGAACTGAGGCCTCCTGCCAACAGCCACATGAGTGAGCCATCTTAGAAGCAGATCCTCCAGCCCCAGTCATGTGACATGAGTAACCCTGATCTGGAATCACCCAGCCAAGCCACTCCCAAATTCCAGACACACAGAAGCTATGAGATAATGTTGTTTTGGGGTAATTTGTTGAGCAGCAATAAATAACACACACACACACACACATATATATATATACCGTGTGCTCTCCTGGCCCATAGCATTAATCACATACTGTATATCTAGCAATCCCATGTTTACCTGTCTTTCCACCTCTAGAGTAGAAGCTGCTTGGGAGAAGGGAATGTTTAGTTCTTAGCTGTATCTCCAGGACCTAGCACACTGCCTGCCACATTGTACAAGTTCAGAGAACTTTGATGCATAAATGAGAGAGTGAGTAATGTGGAAATAGGAGGGAAAGGGGAAGACCTTTGGTGAGAGGTGTGGCTGTGAAACAAGGGAAGTAGTAGAAACATAGTGAGTTGGAATATTAAAGTCAAGTGAAGGAGGACTGGTTCAAATCCTGGTCCTAAAACCATCTAAGCTGAAACTAAGGACGTACCCAACATTAGGCTTTGGACTCGAAATAAAGGCAAAATCTGCATCTGTCTTGGCCCTTGGAAGGCAAAATAAATAAATAAATAAACACATATCATTTCTGGTATCTTTATATTTGCATGTAATCAAAGGTCATGTGATGGTATAGATTACCCTAATATTTAGTCAATATAACACTTGTGAATGAATAACACATACAATTCTGATTTATTGTTATTATCAGAATGTTCACATCAAAATTCTAGATGTATTTGGAGGTAGGCATTCTAGATATAACTTGGAGTAAAAAACTCATGTGGGCTTCCCTGGTGGTGCAGTGGTTGAGAGTCCGCCTGCCGATGCAGGGGACATGGGTTCGTGCCCCGGTCTGGGAAGATCCCACATGCCGCGGAGCGGCTGGGCTCGTGAGCCATGGCCGCTGAGCCTGCGCGTCCGGAGCCTGTGCTCCGCAACGGGAGAGGCCACAGCAGTGAGAGGCCCGCGTACCGCAAAAAAAAAAAAAAAAAAAAAAAAAAAAAACTCATGTGCTTTACATATTGAAATTCTTTCAAATTGTTGAAGTATAAATGCATATTGATCTTCGCAAAAGTTAAATACTACCACAATTAATAATGATGTGAAAGCTGTTAATTTTATATTCAAAGACAATTAGTAAGAATTTTCAAATAGTTAAATAAGTAGGGACATAGATTGACAGTTTATACCATATTAAGTGAGAGTATTAGTTGATAAATTAATGAAGAAGATTAATTCCTTTCTAAACCAGCAAGCATTTTATAAAAATTTAAATACAAAGCCAAATAATAGAGATTAAACTATATCATAAGTCTATCTTTCCAGGGATTGTTTTCAGTGCTATCATTTATACTATTAAACAAGATAACATGTAAGACTGTTTCTGAACAGTTAAGAAAACATCTTTCTCAAGCAATGCACAGAGCTTTTTTGAGGGGGACTGCTTCAACTAAAGTGCATCACCATGACCAAAATTCAAGTCCAACAGATGAGGAATAGATATCCTTATCCTTAGCTGGTTACTAGTAGAGAGAAGGGAAGGCTTAATAATATGGTGGCAGCCTTACCCCCAGTAGAATCCTATGTTGACAGAAAAAGCCTCAAAATCTCTTGCTTATCCACCAGCTTCATTTGAAAGTGAGCATCCATTTGGTACCATAAATGTGTATTATAGTGATCACACGATCAATCACGCAGCTGATAGTACCTGAGAAAACACTGTCATGATCTGAAACATGTTTCTCATCCATAATGTCAATCTAGGCGGGCTTCCCTGGTGGTGCAGTGGTTGAGAGTCTGCCTGCCGATGCAGGGGACGTGGGTTCGTGCCCCGGTCCGGGAAGATCCCACATGCCGCGGAGCGGCTGGGCCTGTGAGCCATGGCCACTGAGCCTGCGCGTCCGGAGCCTGTGCTCCGCAACGGGAGAGGCCACAACAGTGAGAGGCCCACGAACTGCAAATAAAAAACAAAAACAAAACAAAACAAACAAACAAACAAAAATCATAACGTCAATCTTGTGAAAGTTCACTGTTAGATTCTTCATAATAAATATTTTGGTACATTTTCAGATTTATCCTTATGATCTAGGAGTTCATTTTATGATGGCGATGTTCAGCTTTGGCTTCAGCTTTGACTTAATATGATTTTTTAACACTGGCCTTTTAGTATTTGGCCAAAAGGTGTTTTCAGTGAACTGTAATGAAAACCATGCATGGGTCCTGACGGGAAATAGATAATCCCTGCAATGCTTGGTAGAGGTCTGTGGCTCCAAACTTGAATAAAGGGAAACCTTGAGTGGGTTTTTTGGTTCCCAGAGGAGGGCTGGCATTGATGAGAAGATGTACCTACCTCCCTTACCCTAATTAAGGGAATAAGGGAAGTGAGATGGGGTCCCCCTGACAGATGACAGGGGTCAGGGGGTGCGGAAAGGGTATTATTATGGGGAGGCACATTTGGTATCTTCAATAGGCCAAGCACTGCTGAGAAGAGATGCATAAAAGAACCTTATGATATTGCAGTAACAAAATTAAACCCCCTTCTTAGATGGGACTTCAGGCAGGACCTCCTCAGTCCAGATTTCTCTTTAGACCAAATGCTATCAGCATGAGGATTGGAGATGTTTGGGTGTCTACTGACAGATGCAGGAATTAATTAAGCATAGTAGTGGAGGTGCTATGAGGCTGCAGGGATTAGAATCCTCAGGGTCACCAGGTTGCCAGCGTGGAGCTCAGCTGTCCAGACCCCTAACTGCTTACCGGCTGCTTACTTCTCCTCATTGTTCACAGAGATACTTGAAGCAGAATAAAATTTACCTTCCAATTGCACAACACGCCTAAATTGTTCCCTACAATTCCTGAACTTATCTGGATATTTATCGAGCACCTAATAGGAAGAAAACTGATATTCAAAAGAGCCCTTGGCATTGTCATAGAACAAGGTGATTAGGAGTCTGAAATATGGATTCCATCAGCTCTTTGACTACATCAGCTTTTTGACCTTGGGCAAGTTGTTAAAAATTCCTGAGTCCTAGTCTTCCTCATCTGTAAAATGAGATTAAAACTCTGACAGGACAGATGAACTGTAGCTACCCATTTTTTTCAGCTGGAGTTCTCAAGTCTCCTCAGCCTTTTGGCTATTTATCTGGCCTCACCTACCTCACCTCGTTAAGGTCTTTGAATTGTCCTCCTGGTAGAAAATATTCCAAGTTTGAGGAGGGATGTCAAATTGGGCATAAGCTCTGTTCATTCTGGATTCGGGATTCAGGCAAATCAGGAAGCGGCTGGGGTCTGTTTAAGGGCAGGCCAAGGAGCTAACAGGAAAGACTACCTCCCAAGAGAAAGCAAAATCCAACCAGTTTGACTCAAGACCGAGGGGGCAGCAAATTTATAGTATCACCAAAACTCTGATCAAAATATTTTAGTTAACATCTTAGTGTACTCAACGATGGAAAGTGTACACTATTATAGTATTTGCCAATTTGGAGATTTCTGAGGGTTTAGGGAGGTATCCCTCTCAAGTGTCAAAGGCTTAATGTATTATCTTATAGATCCTCTCTATTCTTTTAGACAATATTTAAGTTGGTTCCCAAACTCTGGTATAGCAGGAAGCTTATATAAGCTACTAAAGGCAACTGAAATCCATAGCAAATAATAAGTTATTTGCTTAGATTTCCTGGGCAGGGGCTGTTTTCATCAGGCTATGTGAGAACATCCATCGCCTGAGCAGGGAAATTTATTTATGTATTTACTGAGAGCTCCCTATGAGTAAAGTACTAAATAAATAGTGTGCTTAGATAAGTGATCACAAAGGCAGCAAGACGTGAGCCCCGCTTTCAGGTTATTTGTACTTTAGTTTGACTAAAAGTAACAATAATAATTTATATCTCTGTGACATTTTCCATTTTTCAAAGAGTTTTAATACCTATTCTCATTTCACCTTCAAAGATTCCTATAAGACAAGTACAATTAACTCCACTTTAAAGATGAGGAAACTGGGGTTCCAAGAAGTAAAGACATTTTTCTAAGGTCATGAAATGAACACATAATCACGATTCAAACCCAGGTCTTCTGACTCTTGGTTTAATGGTCTCATGTACCATAGCTGCATCTTGAAGAGGAAAATCTATGCCTTTGCTAAATCAAGGTGGAAGGGAAGGAGCAGAAAATGTTTTTGCTTGATTTCCCCAATCAATCAGGGCCCAATCAGGGCCTATTATAATCCGTCTGGCCCTGGCAAAGATGCCATGCAGGAACTAGGGGAAAAAGAGGACTTTTTCTCTACCATTCAAAGGCTTTCAAATTAACTTCATGTTAAGAAGCAAGTGGAAAAAAAATAGAAAGTGTTAAGAAGACTTGAACTAGACCCAATGGGGTGGTAACACACTCTTACAGTATGATGGTCCTTGTCCTTATGGGGCTTAGGGTGCCTTTCCTGTTCACCTTTATATGTCCCAGCGCCTGCCACAGGGTCTGGGACATAGTAAGTATAGGTACTCAATAAAAAATATGTTGTGTAAATAAAAGATCAACAGGAGCAAACAGATAACCATGAAACACACCTTAGCATATATTGTAATTTCAAACATGACAAAGAAGGAATCACAAAGCAATAGGAATTGGATGCTTATCTAACACAAGGGATTTGGAAAATTAACTATTTGTAGAAAATCAAGTTAGAACCGTATTTTATAATATAATCTCATAATGTCAAGTAAACGCCAGATGAATCAATGAGTCAAATGACAAGAACAAAACTATTTTTAAAGGCAGAACTAACCCGAAATTATAATTTCATTAATTTCTGACTGACAAGGGATTTCTAAGTATAAATATAAAGTAAGAAATCATACTATAAACAGCTAACAACATGATTACATAAAAAGAAGATTTGGTTCTTGATTTTAAATTTTAAAATTTCTGTGTGTCTGAGAACACCATGAATGTCATTTGATGAACTAGGAAATATATAATAAATAAAAACAAATATTAATCATTTAACATATTAAAAATATATAAAGCATGTAAAAAACATCACTTATGCAAAAAGCTAACAACCCAGTAAGAAAAAACATAAATACACTAAGAAAAATGGTCAAAGGACATAAGAAACTAATTCATAGAAGAAAAAAATGGAAAATAGCTGAAAAAATATTCAACCTCACTGCTAATCAAAGAAAAATAAAAGAACAGTGAAATATTTTTTACCTACTATATTTGTAGAAATTTAATTATAATGTTCAATACTATCAAAAGCATGATGAAACGGCCCTCCTGTAAAATGATGGTAGAAATTAAAATGGTACAAACTTTCTAGAAGGCAACTTGGCAATTGTTTACCAAATTTTTTTCATGTGCATAGTCTATAAATCAGTACAGGTATACCTCCCAGATATTGTGGGTTGGGTTCCAGACCACCGCAATAAAGCAAATATCACGAAAAAGCGAGACGAGTCACACGAATTTTTTGGTTTCCCAGTGCATATAAAAGTTATATTTACACTATAGTGTAGTTTATTAAGTGTGCAATAGCATTATGTCTAAAAAAAAGACAATGTACTTGGCTTATTTTAAAAATACTTTATTGCTCAAAACTAACCATCATCTGAGCCTTCAGCGAGTCATGACCTTTTTGCTAGTTGAGGGTCTTGCCTCTATGTGGATGGCTGCTGACTGATCAGAGTGATGGTTGCTGAAGATTGAGGATGGTGTGGCAATTTCTTAAAATAAGACAGTGGTGAAGTTTGCTGCATCAACTGACTCTTCCTTTCATGAACAGTTTCTCTGTAGTGTGCACTGCTGCTTGATAGCATTTTACCCATAGTAGAACTTCTTTCACAATTGGAGTCAGTCCTCTCAAACCCTGCCACTGCTTTATCAACTAAGTTTATGCAGTATTCTAAATCCTTTGTTGTCATTTCTACACTCTTCACAGCATCATCATCAGGAGTGGATTCCATCTCAAGAAACCACTTTCTTTGCTCATCCATAAGAAGCAATGCCTCATCCATTAAAGTTTTATCATGAGATTGCAGCAATTCAGTCACATCTTCAGGCTCCACTTCTAATTCTAGTTCTCTTGCTATTTCCACTCCATTGCAGTTCCTTCTTCCATTGAGTCTTGAATCCCTTAAAGTCATCTATGAGGGTTGGAATCAACTTCTTCCAAACTCGTGTTAATGTTGATATTTTGACTGCTTCCCATGAATCATGAATGTTCTTCATGGCATCTAGAATGATAAATCCTTTCCAGAAGGTTTTCCATTTACTTTGCCCAGATCCATCAGAGGAATCACTACCTATGACAGCTATAGCCTGACAAAATATATTTCTTAAATAATAAGACTTAGAAGTAAAAATTACTCTGGCTGTTGTTCTAGCAGTCATGAAAACAACATGAAGCTCACTGCACATCTCCATCAGAGCATCTGGGTACACTGTCAATGAGCAGTAATATTTTGAAAGGAATCTTTTTTTCTGAGCAGTAGGTCCCAACAGTGCACTCCATATATATATATATATATATATATATATATATATATTAAGTAAACCATGTTGTAAATAGATGTGCTGTCATCCAGGCTTTCTTGTTCCATTTTTAGAGCAGAGGCAGAGTAGATTTAGCATAATTCTTAAGCGCTCTAGGGTTTTTAGAATGGTAAATGAGCACTGGCTTCAACTTAAATTCACCAGCTACATTAGCCCCTAACACGAAAGTCAGTCTGTCCTTTGAAGCCAGGTGTTGACTTCTCCTCTCTAGCTATGAAAGTCCTAGATGGCATCTTCTTCCAATTGAGGACTATTTCATCTACATTGGAAATCTGCTGTTTAGTGTAGCCAGCTTCATTAATAATCTTAGCTAGATCTCCTGGAAAACTTGTAGCTTCTACATCAGCACTTGCTGCTTCACCTTGCACTTTTTTTCCCCCACAATGCTACTCACTTTATAATTTCAGTCTTCACACTGTTCAATTCTAAAAGCTTCAAAAACATTTTAATTGAAGTATAGTTCCTGTACAATATTATATAAGTTATGGGTGTACAAGATAGTGATTCACAAATTTTAAAGGTTATACTCCACTTATAGTTATTATAAAATATTGGCTATATTCTCTCTGTTGTACAATATATCCTTGCAGCTTACTTTATACCTAATAGTTTGTATCTCTTACTCCCCTACCCCCATAGTGCCCCTCCCCCCTCCACTGGTAACCACCAGTTTGTTCTCTATATCTGTGAGTCTGCTTCTTTTTTTTAATATTCATTAGTTTGTTGTATTTTTTGATTCCACATATAAGTGATATCATACAGTATTTGTCTTTCTCTGTCTGACTTATCTTACTTAGCACGATGCCCTCCAGGTCCGTCCATGTTGCCACAAATGGCACATTTTCATTCTTTTTTATGGCTGAGTAGTATTCCATTGTGTATGCGTATATATATATATATATATATATATATATATATATATATATATATACCCCACATCTTCTTTATCCATTCATCTGTTGATGGACACTTAGGTTGCTTCCATAGCTTGGCAATTGTAGATAAGGCTGCTGTGAACATTGGGGTGCATGTATCTTTTCGAATTAGTGTTTCTGTTTTTTTGGATGTATACCCAGGATTGGGATTGCTGGGTCATATGGTAGTTGTATTTTTAGTTTTTTGAGAAACCTCCATAATGTTTTCCACAGTGGCTGCACCAGTTTACATTCCCACCAACAGTGTACGAGGGTTCCCTTTACTTCACATCCTCGCCAACATTTGTTATTTGTGTTCTTTTTGATGATAGCCATTTCTGACAGGTGTGAGGTAATATCTCACAGTGGTTTTGATTTGCATTTCCCTGATGATTAGCAATGTTGAGATTTTTTTTCATGTGCCTGTTGGCTATCTGAATTTCCTCTTTGGAAAAATGTCTATTCAGTTCTTCTGCCCACTTTTTTAATCAGGTTTTTTTTTTGATGTTGAGTTGGTATGAGCTGTTTATAGATGTTGGATATTTTAAGCTTTTAAGTTTAGTTAGGTCCCATTTGTTTATTTTTGCTTTTATTTCTTTTGCTTTAGGAGACAGATCCAAAAAAATATTGCTACAATTTATGTGAAAGAGTGTTCTGCCTATGCTTTCCTCTAAGAGTTTTATAGTATCCAGTCTTACAAATAGGTCTTTAACCCATTTTGAGTTTAGTTTTGTATATGGTGTTAGAGAATGTTCTAATTTCATTCTTTTACACGTAGCTGTCCAGTTTTCCCAGCACCACTTATTGAAGAGACTGTCTTTTCTCCACTGTATATTCTTGCCTCCTTTGTCATAGATTAATTGACAATAAGTGCATGGGTTTATTTCTAGGCTCTCTATTTTGCTCCATTGATCTCTGTGTCTGTTTTTGTCACTTTGCACTTTTATGTTATGGAGGCGGCTTCTTTCCTTAAACCTCATGAATCAACCTCTGTTAGCTTCAAACTTTTCTTCTGCAGCTTTCTCACCTTTCTCAGCCTTCATAGAATTAAAGAGGGTTAGGCTTTTGCTCGGGATTGGGATTTAGCTTAAGGGAATGTCGTGGCTGGTTTTTCTTTTTGTTGTTGTTGTTTTTGTTTTTAGCTGCGTTGGGTTTTCTTTGCTGTGGGCTTTCTCTAGTTGCAGTGAGCGGGGGCGACTCTTCATTGCGGTGCGTGGGCTTCTCATTGCAGTGGCTTCTCTTGTTGTGGAGCATGGGCTCTAGGCACGCGGGCTTCAGCAGTCGTGGCACAAAGGCTCAGTAGATGTGGCTCGCAGGCTCTAGAGTGCAGGCTCAGTAGTTGTAGTGCATGGGCTGAGTTGCTCTGAAGCATGTGGGATCTTCCCGGACCAGGGCTCGAACCCCTGTCCCCTGCATTGGCAGGCGGATTCTTAATCACTGCACCACCAAGGAAGCCCTCGTGGCTGGTTTGATCTTCTATCCAGACCACTAAAACTTTCTCCATATCAGCAATAAGGCAGTTTTGCTTTCCTATCATTCATGTGTTCACTGGAGTAGCACTTTTAATTTTCTTCAAGAACTTTTCCTTTTCATTCACCACTTGGCTAACTGTTTGGTGCAACAGGCCTAGCTTTCAGCCTGTCTCAGCTTTCAACATGCTTTCCTCACTAAGCTTAATCATTTCTAGCTTTTGATTTAAAGTGAGAGAGGTGTGACTCTTCCTTTCACTCGAACATTTAGAGGGCATTGTAAGGTTATTAATTGCCCTTATTTCAATATTGTGTCTCAGTGAACAGGGAGGCTCAAGGAGAGGGAGAGAGATGAGGGAACGGCTGGTTGATGGAACAGTCAGAACACACACAAACACTTATTGATTAAGTTTGCCGTCTTACATGGGCATGGCTTGTCGTGCCACAAAACTTTTACAATAGTAACATCAAAGATCACTGATCACAAATCACCATAACAAATCTAATAATAATGAAAAAGTTTGAAATATTGAGAGAATTCCTAAAAAGTGACACAGAGACATGAAGTGAGCAAATGCTGTTGGAAAAATGGTGCTGAAAGACTTGCTCAACACTGGGTTTCCGCAAACCTTTTCTTTGTAAAAAAACACGATATCTGCAGAGCACAATAAAGTGAAGTGCAATAAAATGAGGTATACCTGTAATTTTGCTTCTATAAAATCATCCAAAAGAAACAGAGATGCAAAAAGATGAATATACAATGGTTTTCTTCATAGGCATCTTGATAATAGTGAAAAAAATGTAAACCCAATACTCAACACTAGGGAATTGTTAGGCAAATGATTCATAAGATGGAATGCTAAGCAGTCATTAAAAATCAGGTTTTAGAATATTTATTGAAATACAAACTATTTGATATGTCCAGAAAAGATAAAAACAGAAGACCACAGAAGAGTATTATAACATGATACTATTATTTTGAAGGAGAAAGAAGGAAGAAAAGAAGGCAGGAAGAGAGAAGGAAAAGAGAAGAATAATGGAATAGCAACCTCTATTGATATTTTATTATACATCCCAGAATGGTGACATTGCAAGGGATTTCTTAGTTGTTGTTTTGGCTTTGCTATCCTGTTTTAAAATTCTTTTCAAATTTTTGTAATTGAAAAATTATTTATTTAAGACTGCAAAGAATACCCAGAAATCTCTGGGAAGTAGGATTACAAATATTCTTCATTTTCTTCTTGATACTTCTCTGTATTTTTTCAGTATTTTTACAAAGAGCATGAATTATTTTTATTGATAGGGAAAAAGTTCTTTTTTACACAAAGAAGATATGGGTATCTCTTGAGTGTGACATTCTATTTCAACATAGTATTTGTACAATACTATGAAATATATTTTTAATAATAAAGATCTGGTCTGAATAAGCTAGAATAGATAAAGAGTTCAAAATGGATACAAATTTGGCAGTGAGTCCTAGGTATCAAATATCCTCTCAATTCTTTCCACAAGGAAACTGTGACAGAAATGAAGACTTATTCCCCTCATTTTCTGTTCAGCTTCCATGACAGCCTGTGGGATGGAAAAGGCTTAGCTGCAGGCCTTGTCGCTTTGTGCTCAGAATTTGAGGGAGAAAGAAACAATAGTTGGGGTGTGGTTGAGTGGAGAGGTCTTAAGAATAGTATTTATAGGGTCTGTACACATTTTTTTCAAGATCCTACAAGTTAAAAAAAAAGGTTGCTGTAAATATTTTATTTCACCTCTGTTTCGAGTTTAAATAATGTCGAGCAACTTTTCAATAAATAATATTAAAAGATAACAGTGGCTGACATATTGAGTGCTTGCTTGCTCAATGCCAAGCACTGTATTAAATTTTGGCCATACAGTTCTTCTTTTAATCTGAACAGCAACCCTATGAGATAGGAACTATTTGAATCCCTATTTGAAAGATTTTAGAAACGTGAGCTCAGAGAGGTCCCTGGTGCCAAAAAGGTTGGGGACCGCTGCTTTATAATCCATTGCCTAATGTATCTACTAAAGCTAAAAAACGACCAATAAAAATGCATTCACGGGCTTCCCTGGTGGCGCAGTGGTTGAGAGTACGCCTGCCGATGCAGGGGACACGGGTTCGTGCCCCAGTCCGGGAGGATCCCACATGCCGCGGAACGGCTGGGCCCGTGAGCCATGGCCGCTGGGCCTGCGCGTCCGGAGCCTGTGCTCCGCAACGGGAGAGGCCACAACAGTGAGAGGCCCGCGTACCGCAGAAAAAGTAATAATAATAAAATAAAATAAAATAGATAAGAAAATAAATGCATTCACATGGTCACCAAAAGACACACACTAAGTAGAAAGTTAACTAGTAGCACTGTTCTTAAAAGCCCAAAACTAGAAACTACCCAAATGCACATCATCTATCGAACAGATAAATTGTAGCATATTTACACAGTGGAATGCTATACAGCCATGAGAATGAATTATCTAAACTACATGCAACGAATAGATGAATATCACAAACATAACACTGAGCAAAAGAACTCAGGCCCCAAAGAGCACATCATGTACGATTCAACTTACTTATTTAAAACATGCAAAAGACAATCAAAATGAATCTATGGTTTCAAAATCTGGATAGTGATTACTCTTTGAGGTTGGAAGGTGGTGGTGGTTGAAGCCTAGATAGTGGCACATGAGGGGTTTCTGAGATGCTAGTAATGTTCTATTTCTTGATCTAGTTCCTGGTTACAAAAACGTGCTTACCTTGTGAAAATGAATTGAGCTGTACAGCTGCCATATGTGTACCTTTCTCTATGGCTAGTGACTCCAGAGGAAAAAAGTAGTTGATGACGGACATCTAGTTTAGTTGCTACTATGGGGAATTCTAAAACACACAAGAAAGTAGTATTTACAGAGTGACAAAGGTGGATCATGGAAATACTGATCTGATAATGATCAGCTTTCTGAGATATAAACAATTAGCCCTGGGGAGTGACAAAATAATATGCCACAACAAGCTCATTTGGTTACTTTTTCCATCAGAATTCAGAACCACAGAGTGTCTGTTTGGACAGCAGGAAAGTGTTTGCTTTAACATCACCACCTGCAGAATGAAATTCAACCAATTAAGTTAGGAAATTGCCATTTGCAGATAATTATTATTTATCTGGTTTCTAACTTCATAGCTCTACAGCCATTTGAGGACAAGGTCTCAAAACTGCCACAGGGTGTGGTGTCGGAGTTGGTCTATTTTAACTTAATGATCTGGAAGAGGAAATAACCAGCATGGTAATGACATTGCCAACGATGCTAAATTGAGAGTGTTGCAAATGCTAATAAAGGCAGAGGAACAAAATGAGAAGACTTTGCTGATAAAATCTGGGCTTTAGTGAATAATACCAGTGCATTGAATTCCCAGTTCTCTACCCTAACAACAGATTCCTGAACACACTCCTTGTGCTTAAAATGTCTCATATCTAAAAAAATTAAATATTGTATTTCAGCTCTGCAATTTTAAATAAACTTTTAAAATTTTAGAATAGGATTAAATTTACAGAAAAGTTGCAAAAACCGTACAAAGAGTCCCCATATACCCCACATCCAGTTTTCTCTATTATTAACATGTTACATTAGTACGGTACATTTCTCACAATTAATGAACCAATATTGATACATTATTACTTATTAAAGTTCATACTTTTTGCAGATTTTCTTAGTTTTTACCTCATGTTCTTTTCTGTTCCAGGATCCCATCCCGGACACTATATTCCATTTAGTCATCATGTCTCCTTAAGCTCCTCTTGACTGTGACAATTTCTTAGACTTTACTTTTTTGGACCTTGACAGTTTTGAAGAGCACTGGTCAGATATTTTGTAGAATGTCCCTCAATTGGAATTTCTCTGATATTTTTCTCATGATTAGACAGGGATTATGGGTGTTGGGAAAGAAAACCAGAGAAACAAAGTACCAATCTCAACACATCATATCCAGGGTATATACTATCAACATGCTTTATCACTTTTGATGTTGACCTTGATCACCTGGCTAAGATACTGTTTATCAGATTTCTCCACTGTACTTACTTTCTTTTCCCCCCAGCAAGATTTCATCTTTTTTATGGCTGAGTAGTATTCCACTGTGTGTGTGTATGTGTGTGTGTATCTCACATCTTCTTTATCCATTCATAATTAATTTATGACAAAGGATCAAAGAACATACAATAAAGAAAAGATAATCTTTTCAATAAAGGGTGTTGGGAAAACTGGACAGCCACTTGGAAAAATTTAAACTAGACCACTATCCCACACCATACACAAAAATCAACTCAAAATGGATTAAAGACTTGAATGTAAGACCTGAAACCATAAAACTCCTAGAAGAAAACATACTATGCTCTTTGACACTGGTCTTAGCATATCTTTCTAGATATGTCTCTTCAGGTGAAGGAAACAAAAGCAAAAATAAACAAATGGGACTACATCAAACTAAAAAGCTTCTGCTCAGCAAAGGAATCTTTCTGCTTTCTTTTGAGTGTTTTAATGGTATATTTTTGACCATTTGCATTTAAGATGACTATTGATATAGTTGGATTAATATCTACTATGTAATTGTTTTCTATTTGCATTTTTCTTTGTTTCTTATTCTCCTTTTTTATGCCTTCTCTGGTGTTAATTAAGTATTTTATATGATTCCATTTTATCTCCTCTCTTAGAGTATAAATTACAGTCAACTTTTAAAAATTTTAGTGACGGTCCTAGAGTTTCCAATATATGCTTTTAACTAATCTAATTTCATCTCTAAATAACACTATATTGCTTTAAGTGTAGTACAAGTACCTTAAAATAGAGTATTCACAATTTTCCCTCCCATTTTTGTAACATTTCTGTCATTCATTCATTTCAGATTTCATTTCATTTATCCATATGTTATAATCACTCAATATATTGTTACTACTATTACTTTAAGCAGTTTTTTTTAGATCAATTAAGAATAAAAAATTAAAAGATTTTATTGTATTTTCAATTATTTATTCCCCAGTGCTCTTCCTTTCTTTTTGTAGATCCAAGTTTCTGACCTATATCACTTTCCTTCTACCTGAAGAACTTCTTTTAACATTTCTTGCAGGGCAATTCTGCTGGCAATGAATTCTCTCAGTTTTTTGTTTGAGAAAGGTTTTATTTCTCCCTCATATTTGAAAGATAATTTCTTTGGATATAGAATTATAGGTTGGTGATTTTTTATTTTCAACTCTTTAAATATTTCATACCACCTTTTTCTTGCTTGCATGGTTTCTGATTAGAAGGCCACTATAATTTTTCTTATTGAAGTATAGTTGATTTACAATGTTGTGTTAATTTCTGCTGCACAGCAAAATGATGCAGTTATACATATATGTGCATTCTTTTTTATATTCTTTTCCATTATGGTTTATTACAGGATATTAAATATAGTTCCCTGTGCTATACAGTAAGACCGTGTTGTTTATCCATTCTACATACACCAGTTTGCATCTGCTAACTCCAAACTCCCACTCCATCCTTCCCCCACCCACCCCTCCCCCTTGGCAACCACAAGTCTGTTCTCCATGTTTGGGAGTCTGTTTCTGTTTCGTAGATAAGTTCATTTGTGTCATATTTTAGATTCCATATATAAGTGATACCATGTATTTTTCTTTCTCTTTCTGACTTACTTCACTTAGTATGATAATCTCTAGGTCCATCCATGTTGTTGCAAATGGCATTATTTCCTTCTTTTTTATGGCTGAGTAATATTCCATTGTATATATGTGCCACATCTTCTTTATCCATTCACCTGTTGATGGACATTTAGGTGGTTTCCATGTCTTGGCTATTGTAAATAGTGCTGCAATGAACATTGGGGTGCATTTATCTTTTTGAATTATGGTTTTCTCTGGATATATGCCCAGGAGTGGGATTGCTGAATCATATGGTAGTTCTATTTTTAGTTTTTTGAAGAACCTCCATACTGTTTTCCGTAGTGGCTGCACCAAGTTACATTCCCACCAACAGTGTAGGAGGGTTCCCTTCTCTCTACACCCTCTCCAGCATTTGTTATTTGTAGACTTTCTAATGTTGGAAGGCCACTGTAATTCTTATCCTCATTTCTGTATAGGTAAAGTGTTTCCACTCCCCCTGCCACCCCCTCCAAGTTTCTGGCTTCTTTCAAGATCCACTCTTTGTCTTGGGGTTTCTGCAGTTTAAATATGATATATCTAGTTATGTTTTGTTTGTTTGTTTGTTTGTTGGAGGGGGAGCTATTTTTCTTGCTGGTGTTTTCTGAGCTTCCTTGTGTCTGTCATTAGTTTTGGAAAGTTCCCAGCCAGTTTTGCTTCAAATTGCTCTGCTCCATTCTTTCTCTTCTAGTATTCCAGTTACATGTATATTATACCTTTTGGAATTGTCCCTTAGTTCTTGGATGCGCTTTTCTGGTTATTTTCCATTGTTTATTCTCTTTGCACTTCAGTTTGAGAAGGTTCTATTAACCTATCTTTGAACTCATTGAATCTTTCCTCTGTCTAGTCAAATCTACTGATGAGTCCATCAGTAGCGTTTCCTTTTGATTCTTTCTAGAGTTTCAATCTCTGTACTTAACATTACCCATCTGTTCTTCCACATTGTCTTTTTCCATTAGAGCCCTGTGTACAAAAAATATATATTGCCTGCCGTTTTAGTAAACAATAACTACTTCCTGCCATCAAGCCATCAGCCACTGCAGCCACCCCCGACAGTGCACCCTGAGGGGAATTCAGGATGGAGAAAAACCTATACTGGCCCTAGATAGTTAAGATGCATAGCAAAGGAATAATTTCAATGAGCTCAGACTCTTGTATGTTCCCATACATAGAAAAGCACTAAAATCATTAACTTGAGAGGTCTCTTCTTTTGTGATTAGCAGAAACCTTTTGATGTATGACTACATGTTTTGTTTTGTTTTGTTTTGTTTACCAGCAAAAACTCCTAAATATATCCTGGTTCCTCCCTTACCTCTGTGGAACAGTCCCTCAACTCCTGTCTGAGAAGCTATCTCCCTTCCCAGGCTATAGCCTTCAGTAAGACCCTGAATAAAACATAACTTTCAACTTTTAGGTTGTACAATTTTTTAGACAGCAGCCCTTATATATTAATCACTGTTATTTTAAACTGTCTGTCTAATAATTCCAACATCTGTGTCATATCTGAGTCTGGTTTTTATGATTGCTTTATCTCTTCAGACTGTGTTTTATCTGGCCCCTAGGCATGCCTTGTAATCTGTTGTTGAAAACCAGACATGTTATACTCGGTAATAAGTACTGAGGTAAAGAGGCCTTTAATGTGAGTATTAATGTTAATCTGGCTAGAAATTGGGCTCTGTTTAATGTTTTCTGTAGCTATTAGTGCCAAAGACTTCAAAATACTCTAGTGTTCTTCCCCAAAACAAAAACAAGGACACTTCCTAAAGTACTCCTTCTCAGAGAAAGTGTGTCTCACCGTTCTTTCCGCTATAGTTCACCATTACTATACTGGAGCCTTGTTGGTGTGGTGGTAAGTATGTGGGAGGTGAGCATTCTATAATGTTCAGCTTAAATCTCAGTGTTTTAGTGGTTCTGTCTCAGGGCTGTAACCTTCACAAATATCTCTCCAGTGGCATAGCTTTTTTTCCCCTGCCCCCTACTCTCTTCCTGGCTGCAATATTCACAAACTATTTCCCAAGTGAAGCTCTGACCCCTGTTGATCATGTTTTTCCGCCCTAGGTAAGACAGGAGGGCTAGAGGGGCCTGGCTGAAGTGGGAGGGATGCTCTTCCTCCATTTGAGGTAAGTATCAGGAAATGTCTTTTCCCCTGGAGGGTAGGTCTTTGTTATGCAGAAGACCCTGGGAGTATTTCATGACATTTACTATTCTCCTCCCCCTGCCAGAACCATGAGGGGATCTTTCTCCAACCTCCACCGGGAGAATCTAGTGGGCGTTTGGAGGTAAAACCCACAAAATTCTGCGTCTCTTTAAAACTGCAGCCCCAGGATTTTCTTACTCTCTTGCTAGTCCACACTCAGCCTCTGGCAATTCATCAGAATTACCATTTAAGTATTCCTATTAGTTTATATCTCCAGAGGCTTCTACTTCAGGTTAGCAGATCTCAGCTGTGACTATCTGGATGCACCTTTCTGTACAGACTTCAGAGTGATTTGCCCCAGAAACTCAGTTCTCTAGTGGTTCCAAAAAAAGTTGTTGATTTTCAGTTTGTCTAGATTTTTCTTCTCATAAGGACACGAGTGAGGACTTCTAAGCTCTTTACATGTCAGAGCTGAAACTAGGGTCTGTCCACCATTGCATTTTAATCAAATAATATGACTAAAAGATACCAACTATTATGTTTTTAAGAGGAGCATTGGGAAGTGACATTTATCTAGTGCCTGAAAATTTACAGAGTAATAATTTCATCAACAAATCATTGTTGACTGCCTACTATGTGCCAAGTCCTGCTCTAGGGGATGAGGCCACCTCAGCAAATAAAGTCCCTGCCTTTATGAAACTTGCATTCCACACAGTGAGAGACAGAAAATGATGATAAGTACTATAAAGAAAAATAAAAGTAGGTAAGGATGATAGAGAGTGATGGGACGAAGGCTGGAGGATACTATTTTAAAGAAGATAAACAGATTTGCATGTATGAGGTCCTGGGGCCTATCATCTCCACTACACCTTTGTAAAAAAAATGAAAAAAAGAAAGAAGAAAGAGGAGAAGGAGGAGGAGGATGGGGGAGAGGAGGAAGAGACAGAAAAGCCCCTCTGAAAAGAAAAAAACTGAAAATACTCAAAGGAAGTGAAGGAGTGCCCCCAGAGGGTATCTGAAAGAAAAGTATTTAGGGAACATAAAGAAGGCCGGTGTGGCTGGGGTGGATTTTTCCAAGAGTCACAGGAGAGGAAGCAATGGGAAGCCTCGTCATGTGGAGCCTTATTAGCCATCGTAAGAATTCGAGTTTTCACTCTGAGTAAGACTGGAAACCACTGGAGAATTTTCAAACAGAAGTATGACATGAGTTCACATATTTTTGAAGGATTGATCTGGCTGCTGCACTTAAAACAGACTGCTGGAGGTGAGGAAGACAAGATGGAAGAAGCTACAGAGAGTATTTGGGTTGCTACTGGAATAATCCAGGGAAGAGACGATAGTGGCTTTGAGATGTCATCAGATTCTGGAATTATTTAGAAGGTAGAGCCAATGGAATTATTGATGGATTTGTTATATCATTTAAGCTTCATAACAACACTTACTAGAGCAAGGGTAATAACATTTGTGAAAGATGAAGAAACTGACCAAGGAGATCTTACCTAGGTCCCTGAGCTAGTGAGAGACAAATCAAGATTCAAAGCCAAATCTATCATGCTCTAACCCCCTAATTCTGACCCTCCCATTTATAACCAGTTAGAGTTATGAGGGATTTTTGAGTTAGCCCAACACTTCATTTCACAGAGGAAAAAAAGTGAAAAGGTTAAGAGACACTCTCTAGATTCTACAATTAGCTAGGGGCAGAATTACAAAAAAACGCCCTGCCTAATGACACCTGAATGGGTCACTTTCTACTCTGCCATATACCCTTTCATCTGATAAGTGGGAATAAAACACCAAAGATTGCAGGTAATTGTAAATCAAACCCATGTCCACATTAAAAGAGCTCTATTGCAAAATCCACTACATATGGGTCATTTTTAAGAAGGCATTACAAGACGGGTGATATTTCTCACATTGCATCCTGAACACTGCCTGTATTTTTAATTATTAACAGATTAATGCAGTCTACTAGACGTCTTTTTAAAAAACAGAAGAAGAAAAAAGGAAAGAAACAACTAAGCAAACAAAATTTATGGAATCAACTACTTCTACCTGCCTAAGAAACGTGCCAGGTGTGGCAAAATGGTTAACCTCCATGTGTTTCTTTTTTTTTTTTTAACATCTTTATTGGAGTATAATTGCTTTACACTGTTGTGTTAGTTTCTGCTATATAACAAAATGAATCAGCTATACGTATACATATATCCCCGTATGCCCGCCCTCTTGCGTCTTCCTCCCACACTCCCTATCCCACCCCTCTAGGTGGACACAAAGAACGGAGCTGATCTCCCTGTGCTATGTGGCTGATTCCCACTAGCTATCTATTTTACATTTGGTAGTGTATATATGTCAATGCCACTCTCTCACTTCTTCCCAGATTACCCTTCCCCTCCCCATGTCCTCAAGTCCATTCTCTACATCTGCGTCTTTATTCCTGTCCTGTCCCTAGGTTCTTCAGAACCATTTCTTTTTTAGATTCCATACATATCTGTTAGCATACAGTATTTGTTTTTCTCTTTTTGACTTACTTCACTCTGTATAACAGACTCTAGGCCCATCCACCTCACTACAAAAAATTCAATTTCATTTCTTTTTATGCCTGAGTAATATTCCATTGTATATATGTGCCACATCTCCTTTATCCATTCATCTGTCGATGGACACTTAGGTTGCTCCCATGTCCTGGCTATTGTAAATAGTGCTGCAATGAACATTGAGGTACATGAATCTTTTTTATTTTTATTTATTTATTTATTTATTTTGCGGTACGCAGGCCTCTCACTATTGTGGCCTCTCCCGTTGCGGAGCACAGGCTCCAGATGCGCAGGCTCAGCGGCCATGGTTCACGGGCCTAGCCGCTCCGCAGCATGTGGGATCTTCCCAGACCGGAGCACGAACCCGTGTCCCCTGCATTGGCAGGCGGACTCTCAACCACTGCGCCACCAGGGAAGCCCACATGACTCTTTGAATTATGGTATTCTCAGGGTATATGCCCAGTAGTGGCATTCCTGAGTCATATGGTAGCTCTATTTTTAGTTTCCTAGGAACCTCCATACTGTTCTCCATAGTGGCTATATCACTTTAAATTCCCACCAACAGTGCAAGACGGTTCCCTTTTCTCCACACTCTCTGCAGCATTTATTGTTTGTAGATTTTTTGATGATGGCCATTCTGACCAGTGTGTGATGATACCTCATTGGAGATTAGATTTGCATTTCTCTAATGATTAGTGATGTTGAGCATCCTTTCATGTGTTTCTTGGCAATTGATATATCTTCTTTGGAGAAATGTCTAGTTAGGTCTTCTGCCCATTTTTGGATTGGGTTGTTTGTTTTTTTGATATTGAGCTGCATGAGCTGCTTGTAAATTTTGGAAATTAATCCTTTGTCAGTTGCTTCGTTAGCAAATATTTTCTCCCATTCTGAGGGTTGTCTTTTGGTCTTGTTTATAGTTTCCTTTCCTGTGCAAAAGCTTCTAAGCTTCATTAGGTCCGATTTGTTTATTTTTGTTTTTATTTCCATTTCTCTACGAGGTGGGTCAAAAAGATCTTGTGGTGATTTACATAATAGAATTTTCTGCCTATGTTTTCCTCTAAGACTTTTATAGTGTCTAAGACTTTTATAGTGTCTGGCCTTACATTTAGGTCTTTAATCCATTTTGAGCTTATTTTATGTATGGTGTTAGGGAGTGTTCTAATTTCATTCTTTTACATGTAGCTGTCCAGTTTTCCCAGCAACACTTATTGAAGAGGCTGTCTTTTCTCCATTGTATATTCTTGCCTCCTTTATCAAAGATAAGGTGACCATATGTGCGTGGGTTTATCTCTGGGCTTTCTATTCTGTTCCACTGATCTATATTTCCGTTTTTGTGCCAGTACCATACTGTCTTGATTACTGTAGCTTTGTAGTATAGTCTGAAGTCAGGGAGCCTGATTCCCCAGCTCCGTTTTTCTTTCTCAAGATTGCTTTGGCTATTTGGGGTCTTTTGTGCTTCCATACAAACTGTGAAATTTTTTGTTCTAGTTCTGTGAAAAATGCCATTGGTAGTTTGATAGGGATTGCACTGAATCTGTAGATTGCTTTGGGTAGTAGAGTCATTTTCACAATGTTGATCCTTCCGATCCAAGAACATGGTATATCTCTCCATCTGTCTGTATCATCTTTAATTTCCTTCATCAGTGTCTTATAGTTTTCTGCATACAGGTGTTTTGCCTCCTTAGGTAGGTTTATGCCTTGATATTTTATTCTTTTTGTTGCAGTGGTAAATGGGAGTGTTTCCTTAATTTCTCTTTCAGATTTTTCATCATTAGTGTATAGGAATGCAAGAGATTTCTGTGCATTACTTTTGTATCCTGCTACTTTACCAAATTCATTGATTAGCTCTAGTAGTTTTCAGGTAGCATCTTTAGGATTCTCTATGTATAGTACCATTCATCTGCAAACAGTGACAGCTTTACTTCTTCTTTTCCGATTTGGATTCCTTTTATTTTTTCCTCTCTGATTGCTGTGGATAAAACTTCTGAAACTATGTTGAATAACAGTGGTGACAGTGGGCAACCTTGCCTTGTTCCTGATCTCAGAGGAAACGGTTTTAGTTTTTCACCATTGACAACGATGTTGGCTGTAGGTTTGTCACATATGGCCTTTATTATGTTGAGGTAAGTTCCCTCTATGCCTACTTTCTGGAGGGTTTTTATCATAAATGGGTGTTGAATTTTGTCAAAAGCTTTTTCTGAATCTATTGAGATGACCATATGGTTTTTATCCTTCAGTTTGTTAATATGGTGTATCAGATTGATTGATTTGTGTATATTGAAGAATCCTTGCATTCCTGGGATAAACCCCATTTGATCATGGTGTATGATCCTTATGATGTGCTGCTGGATTCTGTTTGCTAGTATTTTGTTGAGGACTTTCGCATCTATGTTCATCAGTGATATTGGCCTGTAGTTTTCTTTTCTTGTGACATCTTTGTCTGGTTTTGGTATCAGGGTGATGGTCACCTCATAGAATGAGTTTGGGAGTGTTCCTCCCTCTGTTATATTTTGGAAGATTTTGAGAAGGATGGCTGTTAGCTTTTGTCTAAATGCTTGATACAATTTGCTTGTGAAGCCATCTGGTCCTGGGCTTTTGTTTGTTGGAAGATATTTAATCACAGTTTCGATTTCAGTGCTTGTGATTGGTCTGTTTATATTTTCTATTTCTTCCTGCTTCAGTCTCAGAAGGTTGTGTGTTTCTAAGAATTTGTCCATTTCTTCCAGATTTTCCACTGTATTGGCATATAGAGCTTGCAGTAATCTCTCATGATCCTTTGTATTTCTGCAGTGTCAGTTGTTACTTCTCCTTTTTCGTTTCTAATTCTGTTGATTTGAGTCTTCTCCCTTTTCTTCTTGATGAGTCTGGCTAATGGTTTATCAATTTTGTTTATCTTCTCAAAGAACCAGCTTTTAGTTTTATTGATCTTTACTATTGTTTCCTTCATTTCTTTTTCATTTATTTCTGATCTGGTCCTTATGATATCTTCCCTTCTGCTAACCTTGTTTTTTTTTTGTTCCTCTCTCTCTAATTGCTTTAGGTGTAAGGTTAGGTTGTTCATTTGAGATGTTTCTTGTTCATTGAGACAGGATTGTATTGCTATAAACTTTCTTCTTAGAACTGCTTTTGCTGCATCTCATAGCTTTTGGGCCGTCGTGTTTTCATTGTCATTTGTTTCTAGGTATTTTCTGATTTCCTCTTTGACTTCTTCAGTGATCTTTTGGTTATTAGTAGCGTATTTAGCCTCCATGTGTTTATATGTTTTACAGTTTTTTCCTGTAGTTGATATCTAGTCTCATAGCATTGTGGTTAGAAAAGATACTTGATACTATTTCAGTTTTCTTAAATTTACGAAGGCTTGATTTGTGACCCAAGATATGAGCTATCCTGGAGAATGTTCCATGAGCCCTTGAGAAGGAAATGTATTCTGTTGTTTTTGGATGGAATGTCCTATAAGTATCAATTAAGTCCATCTTGTTTAATGTGTCATTTAAAGCTTGTTTCCTTATTTATTTTCATTTTGGATGATCTGTCCATGGTGAAAGTGGGGTGTTAAAGTCCCCTACTATGATTGTGTTACTGCCCATTTCCCCTTTTATGGCTGTTAGTGTCTGCCTTATGTATTGAGGTACTCCTATGTTGGGTGCATAAATATTTACAATTGTTGTATGTTATTCTTGGATTGATCCCTTGATCATTATGTAGTGTACTTCTTTGCCTCTTGTAATAGTCTATTTTGTCTGATATGACAATGCTACTCCAGCTTTCTTTTGATTTCCATTTGCATGGAATATCTTTTTCCATCCCCTCACTTTCAGTCTGTATGTGTCCCTAGGTGTGAAGTGGGTTTCTTGTAGGCAGCATATATACAGGTCTTCTTTTTGTATCCATTCAGCCAGTCTATGTCTTTTGGTTGGAGCATTTAATCCATTTACATTTAAGGTAGTTATCGATATGTATGTTCCTGTTACTATTTTGTTAATTGTTTTGGGTTTTTTATTGTAGGTCTTTTCCTTCTCTGTGTTTCCTGCCTAGAGAAGTTTCTTTAGCATTTGTTGTAAAGCTGATTTGGTGGTGCTGAATTCTCTTAGCTTTTGCTTGTCTGTAAATGTTTTAATTTCTCTGTCAAATCTGAATGAGATCCTTGCTGGTTAGAGTAATCTTGGTTGTTTTTCTCTTTCATCACTTTAAATATATCCTGCCACTTCCTTCTGGCTTGCAGAGTTTCTGCTGAAATATCGGCTGTTAATCTTACGGGGAGTCCCTTGTATGTTTCTTGTTGCTTTTCCCTTGCTACTTTTAATATTTTTTCTTTGTATTTAATTTTTGATAGTTTAATTAATGTGTCTTGGCGTGTTTCTCCTTGGATTTATCCTGTATGGGACTCTGTGCTTCCTGGACTTGACTGAGTATTTCCTTTCCCATATTAGGGAAGTTTTCAACTATAATCTCTTCAAATATTTTCTCAGTCCCTTTCTTTTCCTCTTCTTCTTCTGGGACCCCTATAATTCGAATGTTGTTGCATTCCTTGTTGTCCCAGAGGTCTCTGAGACTGTCCTCAATTCTTTTCATTCTTTTTTCTTTATTCTGCTCTGCCCTAGTTATTTCCACTATTTTGTTTTCCAGGCCGCTCATCAGTTCTTCTTCCTCAGTTCTTCTGCTATTGATTCCTTCTAGAGTATTTTTCATTTCATTTATTGTGTTGTTCATCACTGTTTATTTGATCTTTAGTTGTCCTAGGTCCTTGTTAAACATTTCTTGTATTTTCTCTATTCTATTTCCAAGGTTTTGGATCATCTTTACTATCATTACTCTGAATTCTTTTTCAGGTAGACTTCCTATTTCCTCTTCATTTGTTTGGTCATGTGGGTTTTTACCTTGCTTCTTCATCTGCTGAATATTTCTCTGTCTTCTCATTTTGCTTAACTTACTGGGTTTGGGGTCTCCTTTTTGCAGGCTGCAGGTTTCTAGTTCCCGTTGTTTTTGGTGTCTGCCCCCAGTGGCTAAGGTTGGTTTAGTAGGTTGTGTAGGTTTTCTGGTAGAGGGGACTGGTGCCTACGCTCTGGTGGATGAGGTTGGTTCTTGTCTTTCTGGTGGTCAGTACCACATCCGGTGGTGTGTTTTGGGATGTGTGTGACCTTATTATGATTTTAGGCAGCCTCTCTGCTAATGGGTGGGGTTGTGTTCCTGTCTTGCTAGTTGTTTGGCATGGGGTGTCCAGCACTGGAGCTTGCTGGTCATTGAGTGGAGCTGGCTCTTAGCATTGAGACGGAGATCTCTGGGAGAGCTCTCGCTGATTGATATTATGTGGGCTGGGAGGTCTCTGGCTGTCCAATATCCTGAACTCGCCTCTCCCACCTCAGAGACTCAGGCCTGGCCCCAGGCCAGAGCACCAAGACCCTATCAGCCACACGGCTCAGAAGAAAAGGGAGAAAAAAAAAGTAAGAAAAAAAAAGAAAATAATAAAATAAAGTTATAAAAATAAAAAAAAAATTTTTAAAGTAATAAAAAAATAAGAGAGCAACCAAACTAATAAACAAATCTACTAATGATAACAAGTGCTAAAAACTATACTAAGATAAACATAAAAATGAAAAACTAGTTAGTCGCATACCAGAAACCCCAAGTGTAGTATTGGTCCCAAAGTCCACCACCTCAATTTTGCGTTTATTTATTTTCTGTTCAGGTATTCCACAGATGCAGGGTACATCAAGTTGATTGTGGGGATTTAATCCGCTGCTCCTGAGGCTGCTGGGAGAGATTTCCCTTTCTCTTCTTTGTTCGCACAGCTCCTGGGTTCAGCTTTGGATTTGGCCCTGCCTCTGCGTGTAGGTCACCCTCTGGCATCTCTTCTTCTCCCAGACAGAAGGGGGTTAAAGAAGTGGCTGATTAGGGGGCTCTGGCTCACTCAGGCTGGGAGGAGGGAGGAGTATGGGATGCGGGACGAGCCTGCGGTGGCAGAGGCCAACATGATGTTGCAATAGCCTGAGGTGTGCCATATGTTCTCCTGGGGAAGTTGTCTTTGGATCACGGGACCTGGGCACTGGCGGGCTGCAGAGGCTCCTGGGAGGGGAGGAGTGGATAGTGACCTGTGCTTGCACACAGCCTTCTTGGTGGCTGCAGCAGCAGCATTAGTGTTTCTTGCCCATCTCTGGTGTCTGTGCTGATAGCCGTAGCTCGCGCCTGTCTCTGGAGCTCATTTAGGTGGTGCTCTGAATCTCTTCTCCTTGCGCACCCGGAAACAATGGTCTCTCGCCTCTTTGGCAGCTCCAGACCTTTTCCTGGACTCCCTCCCGGCTAGCTGTGGTGCATTAGCCCCCTTCAGGCTGTGTTCACGCAGTCAACCCAAGTCCTCTCCCTGGGATCTGACCTCTGAAGCCCGAGCCTCAGCTCCCAGCCCCGCCCACCCCGGCGGGTGAGCAATCCTCTTGGGCTGGTGAGTGCCGGTCGGCACCAATCCTCTGTGCGGGAATCTCTCTGCTTTTCCCTCTGCACCCCTGTTGGTGTGCTCTCTTCTGTGGCTCTGAAGCTTCCCCTCCCTGCCCACCCCTGTCCCCGCCAGTGGGCTTCCTAGTGTATGGAAACTTTTCCTCTTTCACAGCTCCCTCCCAGAGGTGCCGGTCCCATCCCGATTCCTTTGTCTCTCTCTCTCTCTCTCTTTCTTTTTTTTTCTTTTGCCCTACGCAGTTATGTGGAGATTTTCTTGCCTTTTTGGAAGTCTGAGGTCTTCTGCCAGTGTTCAGTAGGTGTTCTGTAGGAGTTGTTCCACATGTAGATGTATTTTTGATGTATTTGTGGGGAGGAAGTTGATCTCCAAGTCTTACTCCTCCGCCATCTTGAAGGTCCTCTCCCTGCGTGTTTCTTACAGTATTCTTTGGGGACCTCTGTGCCAGTACTATTAGCACTTACACTTGACACTGCCTGGTATAAAAAGCAGCATTATTCTGTTCATTTTAATTGGCTATGTTCTCCTTGAAAAGATATTCTTGAAGAAAATAAAAGAAGAAAAAAACAAGAATGACAATCCCCGGAAACAAATTGGGGGCTTTTCCATTTGTAAAATACTTTTTACACCTAGTAATGCCCATTAGTCCTTCAAATTCAACTCAATCTACTATTTTATTTTTTTAGAAATGTATTTATTTATTTTGTTTATTTATCTATTTTTGATTGCATTGGGTCTCCATTGCTGCACACGGGCTTTCTCTAGTTGCAGTGAGCGGGGGCTACTCTTCGTTGCAGTGCACAGGCTTCTCATTGCAGTGGCTTCTCTCACTGTGGAGCATGGGCTCTAGGAGCGTGGGCTTCAGTGGTTGTGGCACACGGGCTCAGTAATTGTGGCTCGTGGGTTTAGTTGTTCTGCAGCGTGTGGGATCTTCCTGGACCAGGGCTTGAACCCGTGTCCCCAGCATTGGCAGGTGGATTCTTAACCACTGCACCACCAGGGAAGTCCCTCAATCTACTATTTATTAAGGCCTTGCTGTGTGCCAGAAACTAGAATAAGCGATTTATTCATTGTTTATTTAAATCCTCAAAACAGCCTTATGAGGTAGGTATATTATTATCTCCATTTTACAGATAAAGTGATAAAGCTTACTAAAATGTATACTTTTCTTTTGCTCACAGAGAACCCTGGGTTTACCTCTACACCTTCACTTCCACAAGTAAATCAAAGATTACAGTGCTATGTGATATCTCTCTTCCACTATGTTTTGAATTCCTTGAGGGAACAAACTCTTCTTTCTCTCCTCTTCAGTACTTCAACATACCCTGAGAAGTAACATAGATCTTTTCTCCAGGTATTTCACTTAATTCCATTTATTCATCACAATACCTCCATGAGATATTGTTTTAATAGTCTCCTATTTACCCCATTAATGAGGGACAAATTCCCACCCTAGGGCAATAGGGGTGGCTGAACCCATGGCACCAAATACTGGACAGATGAGATTGACAGCAATTTGCTAGTCACATATATTTATTTATAACCCAGAGGAAGAGGACACCACATCATGCAGAATCACATGTGGGTTGCACTTTGGAACAGAGTGAACCATTATGTGCTTTGGAGGCAGGTTTTGTAGTATCAAGATGGTGGGGTGGCCCCTGGCTCCCATAGGAGAATGTGATTGGCTTGTTTGTATAATTCAGTGGGCTGGCTAAGAACTGGAACCCACTAGTCAGGGATAGGCAGGAACTGTGCTTGGTCCCTATGATAAGGAGGGTTGCTTGCCTAGGGGACCTTATCCACCAGAACAGAGTGGGGAGGGAATTTGTGGTTAGGCCATTCAAAGCCCTCACAATTTTATCACTGTCAAGGTAGCACACAATACTGAGCCTTAATTTTAAGCCTGACACCACAGATATGCAACATGCCTATTTTTTAAAATGAGGAAATAGAGCTTAGGATGCTTATGTCATCCACAAAGTCACACAGCCACTGAGGCTGTGTGAGAGGCTGAGGTTAAACTCTGGTCTCTGACTACAAAAGCATGTTCAGCTTGCAAATGGTTAATGGAACATCTTCAGTTTCTAAGCAACAGTTCAATGTGATTTCTGCGAAGTGTGAGAATGGAAAGGAAAGAGTATACCATTTTCTGACTGAAATCAAAAAGGTACAACAGAACATTTCTTGCCCATATGCCCCAGTCACCAGCATTTGGTTGGAAGGAATCACCACAAATGCTTTGCATCAGGGGGTGGAAAGATCCACTGTTGGTTCATTCCAAGGTCCCCTCATCTGCCTGGTTGCCTATTTAGCCCATTTACTATGAATTGGCCCAGTCTAGTTCAGTCTCAGAAAAAGTACAGGTATAGCTTAGCTAAATCAGCATGGAGATTTCAATATGCATATTAGTGTTCTTGAATGTTTGGACTGTCATTTATCCATAATAACTTGATCGTTTTTGTTTTGAATACTTTAATAGTTGTTGTTTTTCTTCTTGTATTCTTATTTTCTTACACCTCAAGTTCTTTTAGCCCCCGTTTTCAGCATGAATGTGTTTTGCTATCAGTAATGAACCTAATTCCTAAAACATAGAGTACCTTCTTTTTTTACTAAATTTATTGAGTCATTCAATTTCAATCAGGAACTGTGATGCAGAATAGCTGTTGTTTTTGCAAATTTCCTGGGAGTAATTACCTTAATTGTGATAACATTGGAGTAAGGGTAGTGATGGATACGGGTCCCACAGGGCTGCTGTTTGTAGATTTTGAAATATAAAAAGCAATTTATAGGCATAAAGTCTTGAGGAAATTTCTAACCAAATGGATAACATGCACAAGTTAACACGGCCAAAAAACTGCATTGTAAGTGAGTTGGCTTTTTGGCTGTGTACAGTCTTCAGAACCTGGTAACCATTAGGAACAAAGACCTCAAGACTCTGAAGCTAGTCATTTATTCCAGTGTAAGAAAGTCACAGGGTGTAAAAGGAAAGCTGGTGACAAGCAAAGCAGCAAGGTAGCAATTGGCATCATTCCCCATACAACAGCATGAAAGTTGAGATAAAAGTAAAATATATTACCAAATACTGGAATCTCCTGATGATAGAGCAAAATTAAATATGCAGTAATTGACTCAGCAATGTCATCTATAGGAATCTATACCAAAAATACACTGGGAAAAATATACTATTTGTAATAGCTAATGACTAGACACAACACAAATAAATATTCATCACCAAGAGAAGGACTGAATAAAATATGGTATATCTACCCAATGGAGTCCTATGCAGCTATAAAAATGAATAAGACTATCTCTACAAATAGCTAGATGGAGAAAAGTGTATATAGTATGCTAATAAATGGAGGAAGAACTATCATAGAAGAGACTTCAGAAACATAACAACCAAGTACAATGTGTGAACCTTGTTTGTATTCTGATTTTATGTACTATATAAAAGACATTTTATAAGACTACTAGGGAAAATTAAACACCGACTAAACATCAGATAATAAAGAATTATTATTAACTTTGTGGGTATGATAATAATATTTTGGTCATGTTTACTTAAAACATGAGACAAATACTGACATATTTTTTGGAATCAGTTATCTGAAGTCTGGTTTTTGCTTTTAAAATACTCCAGTAAACAAAAGGGGGGAGGGAGAGAAGAGTTGAAACTGAAACAACAGAGTGTTGATAAATGTTGAAGTTGGATGGGGAATACTATTTTTTCTACTTTTGTGTATGTTTAGAAATTACATAATAAGTTTTTAAAAAGTACTATATACATATATATATATACTTTATATAGAGAGATATAGAAATAGAGATAGATAAATAGAGAGAGACAGAGATATGCCTTGGTCCCACCCAAGAGATCCTGAATCAATGGATCAGGGGCAGGATTTGGGAACCTGAACTTTTTTAAAAGGTCCAAAGTTCTTTAGCATTCTCATTAATCAAGTAATAGGATGTGGCATTTGGGGGTTAAAAATTCTCAAAAATTTTGACTTATAAATCCATACTGACTATTAAAGCCACGATAAATATAATTTTTTTCTCAGATAATTCTAAAAACCTTTCAGGATTCTGAAGTGACTTAGGGCTACATGAATAACATGGATTTTTATCTCAGCCTACTTTGATGCTCACATCTGCTGACTAATAGAGAATCCTGGTTGACAGAATGCCAGATACAGACATAATATGCTTAAGCCAACTTGAGGGCAGGGCCAGCATTGTCTCTGTCTTTCATAAATGTCCACAGTCTCTGCCACTTCAAAGGATTATAGAGAGGATAACATGTATATCTGTGTAAGTGCTTCAGAGCCCATCAAAGAAAATCCTTCAGTAAAATCCAGGGTATTAGTGGTGATAATATGGAAAGTCACTTACCCAGTGGGCTCACCTTGGTCATCAGCTGAGGAAGAAAAGCCTAGATTGGTGAATGGTATCACCCCATCCAGCATCAGAGAGAATGAAAGGCGAGAAGGCAGACCAGGGAAGAAGAGGGAGGCTTGCTGGAGTGAAACAGCCCAGTCACCTTGTCCACGTGTGAAAGCAGAAAGACATGGAGTCCAGCAATATTCCCCCTGCAGCTTGCTTTCACATACAAAGGGCAGGGCTTGAACTGGAAGTGTAATCCTACCAACAAACATAAAGAAGAAAGAAAAAGAACTTACATGTATTTTTATTTTGCTATGAGTTTTGAAATCCATTTTTAATTATTTTTTGAGCAATGCTGAGCCAGCAGCAAAGTTTCTCAAAAGCATTTTATCAAATTGCTTATTTTAAATGTTTTTCAAAACAAAACTATAGAACTTTCGGTTTGGGAAATCTTTTCTTAAAGAAAGCTACTCGCAGTAAAGTTCGGAACGTGGTTGGTGCTCACAAGTCACTTTAGAAATCTGCACAGTCCCAGGGTGTTCCTCAGCAAACTGAGCTTTCTCGAAGTCTTCAAGATGGTTATATGCTGGATGCTGCCTCCAATTAACAACACTCATTAGGGACTGACATGTAAATTCAGAGTGCAAATTTATTAATTTGCAATGAGAAATAAAACTTCTAGATGGATTGAAAAATCCATCAAACATTGGTAGAAACAACAGCCATTCAACAAATATTTATTAAGCACTGTAGTAGGCTCAGTAATAACACCCCAAAATAACCAGTCTTAATCCCTGGAACCTGTAAATGTTACTTTATTTGGAAAAGTGTTATTTGCATTTTGAGATGGCAAGATTATCCTGGATTTATCCAAGTGGGCTCTAAATGCAATCACAAGTATCCTTATATGAGAGAGCCAGAGGGAGATTTGACTTCACATCCACAGAGGAGGCCATGTGAGGATGGAGCAGAGAAAGATTTGAAGATGGCGTCCCTTAAGGTTGGAGCGATGTAGGCGCAAACCAAGGAATGCGGGCAGCCACCAGGAGCTGGAAGAGGCAAGGAATGGATTCTCCCCCAAGGGAGAACACCTTGATTTCAGCCCAGTAATACCAATTTCAGACTTCTGGCTTCCAGAACCGTGAGAGAATTAATTTCTGTTAACATCCTAAGTTTGTGATAATTTGTTAGAGCAGTTATAGGAAACTAATATAAGCACAAACTGCGTGTCAACTGTGTGCACGTGAGGAATACAGTGGCGACCCAAACTGTGTGGTCTCCATCTTCATAGAGATTCAAAGCAGGTGGTGGGATGGTATATGATTTGATGGCATCAGGCCTCAGTAACTTTTTGTATTCCTGCCACAGTGGGAATATACAATTTGCAGGCAGACTGATGTCAGCTGGAAGGGCCTTTATTTCCTCCAGAGAATTCTCCAGGTTTCTTTCATGCAGTAAGCTAACCATCCCATACACAACATGGTTTAGATTTTCCCTCCTTTACTGAGTTCTTAAGGCACCACCTCACATAGCTACATCTTTCACATTATATTTAATATTATAATGTTTACAATGAACAAAATCACAGATGTTGGGCATTTGAACAGGCATAGTTTTAACATTTTATGACACTTTTGGCTGAGACCTTCATTTGGCAAAGGGACTATGACCTGGACAAATGTTCTGGACATTTTGCAAATCATTGCCTACAGTGTCCCTTTGATCATACAACAAACTGTTAGGTATGGTGCACTGCCTTGCGAATTATGATACATTTCTGTACACTGATTTTAAAGATGCCTTGTGAGTTATAATATCTAAGATGAACTGTGTATATTACAGTTAACAAGTAGAATTTTGTATTGGAGTATAGTTGATTTACAATGTTGTATTAGTTTCAGGTGTACAGCAAAGTGAATCAGTTATACATATACATATATTCCCTCTTTTTAGATTCCTTTCTCATACAGGTTATTACAGAGTATTGAGTAGAGTTCCCTGTGCTACACAGTAGGTCCTTATTAGTTATCTATTTTATATATAGTAGTGTGTATATGTCAATCCCAATCTCCCAATTTATCCCTCCCCCTCTTTCTCCCTTGGTAACCATAGATTGTTTTCTACACCTGTGACTCTATTTCTGTTTTGTAAGTAAGTTCATTTGTACCATTTTTTTTAGATTCCACATATAAGTGATATCATATGATATTTGTCTTTCTCTGTCTGACTTACTTCACTCAGAATTTTTTGCTTCAACTGATCAGTTGATAAAATCTTGGTGCCCAGGTCTAAGAAAAGCCACTCTCCTTTGCCTCTGATTGACTTCAAGAATGTAATCCAAACCAGGCCTTCTCCCCCAATGTGGGCACAAGGTCGCTTATCATCCAGGTCTCACAAACAGAAAAATCATCCAGGGTTTGTCCCCCACTGTCACTATCCAAATGTGGAGCTTCAAGGACAAAAGAGAACAGACAGCCGTTACAACAGTGCTTTCTCTAAGCCCACAGACAGCTAACTTCACTATAAGCCGGGAAAGGGAAAATTACCATATTCCTGTCTTATGGTTTCCTGCCTCCTGCAGTTTCTATATTCTACCACCAGTCCACATTCGCTTTTAAGAGACAAGGTTAATTCACTTGCCTCTTTAATTCCCTCTAGGATTTGTAAGGTTTTCCATAGGTTTCAGAGAGTTCTATTGGTGTCAGTAGGCCTGGAGATGTGGTTTGAGTGCCAAGGCAAGGAGAACAGAGTTTGCCTGTTTGACTTTTCTGCTTTCATAGGCTTTGAAAAAGCATGGGCTAAGGATGGCAGAATCCTCTTTGGATGAAGTATTTATAAAAATTTTAAATACATTTTGTGATTATAAAGTAATAATGTAAAACCACTGCATACAATTTAGAATGTGAATTAAAGAAAGTATAATAAAGAAAACAAGACCACCTGAAAAACCTATCACTCCAAAATAACCAGTGTAAGCATTGACTCTGGATATATTTTTTAATGAACTTATGATAATTCTCTGTATATGGTTTGGCAACCTGCTTTTTTTCATTTTACATGGAATCATATTTTTCCATGTCATTATATCTTCCTCATAAACGGGACTTTTCAGGGCTGTAAATATCCTACCATAATATATTTGACCATTTCACTACCATCTGACACTTCTATAACTTTCAATTACTCACTGTTAAAAGTAACACTTTGAATGAAAAGCCTTGCAGATAAATTGGGGGGGGGGCATCCATAATTATTTCACCAGGATAAAGCACTAGTTGTGAAATTACTAGGTGAAAGAGCATACAGAATTTAGATAGTCTTTATTAAAGGATACCATCCATCCAAAAAAGTTCACAAATCATAAGTATTATCAGTTGATGAATTTTTATCAAGTGAACACATCCATGGAACCAATACTCAGATCAAAAAATATCACCAGCCCCCCAGAAGCCACCTTCCCAGTTCCTAAACACCCTAAAGGTAACAACTATACTGACCTCTAACATAATAAATGAATTTTACCAGTTTTTCAACATCATATAAATAGAATCATTTGTACGTTATGTACTCTTTTTATCTGGCTCCTTTCACTCAACAGTATGTCGTTACTGCAATTCATCCATGCAGTTGGGGGTAGCAATCATTTGTTCATTATCACTGCTGGATGGTATTCCATTGTGTGCATATGCCACACTCGTTATCCATTCTACTGTTGATGGACATTTGAGTCCTTTTCAATTCAAGGCTATTATGAATAGTGTTGCTATGAACATTCTAGTACATGTCTTTTGGTGAACATATGTACACATTTCTGTTGGATATGTACCTAGGACTGGAATTGCTAGGTCATAAAGATGGCATATGTTCAACTTCAGTAGATACTGTCAAACAGTTTTTCCAAAGTAGTTGTAGAATATGTACATTTTAAGTATCTTGATACAAACTGCCATTTACAAAGGTTCTCTCCCTTTATATTTTCTCAGCAGCATATGAGACACCATGTGGAACCCTTCCCAACAGTAGGTCTTATACATTTTTTAAAAACCTTTGCCACCTATACTACAAAGCTACAGTCATCATTTTGCGCAGTACGGTACTGGCACAAAAACAGAAATATAGATCAATGGAACAGGATAGAAAGCCCAGAGATAAACCCATGCACATATGGTCACCTTATCTTTGATAAAGGAGGCAAGAATATACAATGGAGAAAAGACAGCCTCTTCAATAAGTGGTGCTGGGAAACCTGGACAGCTACATATAAAAGAATGAAATTAGAACACTCCCTAACACCATACACAAAAATAAACTCAAAATGGGTTAAAGACCTAAATGTAAGGCCAGACACTATAAAACTCTTAGAGGAAAACATAGGCACAGCACTCTATGACATAAATCACAGCAAGATCTTTTTTGACCCACCTCCTAGAGAAATGGAAATAAAAACAAAAATAAACAAATGGGACCTAATGAAACTTCAAAGCTTTTGCACAGCAAAGGAGACAAGACCAAAAGACAACCCTCAGAATGGGAGAAAATATTTGCAAATGAAGCAACTGACAAAGGAGTCATCTCCAAACTTTACAGGCAGCTCATGCAGCTCAACATCAAAAAAACAAACAACCCAATCCCAAAATGGGCAGAAGACCTAAATAGACATCTCACCAAAGAAGACATACAGATGGCCAAGAGGCACATGAAAGGAGGCTCAACATTAATCATTAGAGAAATGCAAATCAAAACTACAATGAGGTATCACCTCACACCAGTCAGAATGGCCATCATCAAAATATCTACAAACAATAAATGCTGGAGAGGGTGTGGAGAAAAGGGAACCCTCTGGCACTGTTGGTGGGAATGTAAATTGATACAGCCACTATGGAGAACAGTATGGAGATTCCTTAAAAATCTAAAAATAGAACTACCCTATGACCCAGCAATCCCACTACTGGGCACATACCCTGAGAAAACCATAATTCAAAGAGTCATGTACCACAATGTTCATTGCAGCACTATTTACAATAGCCAGGACATGGAAGCAACCTAAGTGTCCATCATCGGAAGAATGGATAAAGAAGATGTGGCACATGTATACAATGGAATATTACTCAGCCATAAAAAGAAATGAAATTGAGTTATTTGTGGTGAGGTGCATGGACCTAGACGTCTGTCCTACAGAGTGAAGTAAGTCAGAGAGAGAAAAACCAATACCGTATGCTAACGCATATATATGGATTCTAAAAACAACAAAAAAAAGGTACTGATGAACCTAGTTGCAGGGCAGGAATAAAGAGGTAGACATAGAAAATGGACTTGAGAACATGGGGTGGGAGGGCGAAGCTGGGGCAAAGTGAGAGTAGCATCGACATATATACACTACTGAATGTAAAATAGTTGTCTAGTGGGAAGCAGCTGCATAGCACAGGGAGATCAGCTCGATGCTTTGTGTCCACCTAGAGGGGTGGGATAGGGAGGGTGGGAGGGAGACGCAAGAGGGAGGGGATGTGGGGACATGTGTATGCATATGGCTGATTCGCTTTGTTGTACAACAGAAACCAACACAGTACTGTGAAGCAATTATACTCCAATAAAGATCTATTAAAAAAAATAGTCACACCATTCCCAAATTATCTATTGGAATGTTTGTCTTTTTCTTGTTGTTTTGAAAGGTTTTGCTTGAAATCACGGAAGATTTTTAAATGATAACTTTGCATACACACTCATACTCAAATTAATCCAATAGTATATTTTCTGACTCTCTCATCCCTTCTATTTTTAACCTTTTGATTCACTAGGCAAATTTACTGTGCATAGCTCATGGTCAAGGCTATGTGCCACACACTCTAATAGATACAATTTGTTCAACATGTGTAGACTCTTCCCTTAAGTGGCTTACAGTCCACTGGCTGCATAAGGCCCCCAAGTGGATATCTACAGTGTAGAGTAGCAAGCTATGCAAGTCACATGGGCAACAAGGAAGTAAGGGGCTTAGAAGTGTAGAGGAAGGACCAAGAACCTTTGGCTGGAGTACTTACTAGACTGCATTGAAGGCCCAGCCTCCAAGCTGAAACTTGAAAGATGAGCGGGTCTTCTTCCCTAGCTGAAGCTGAAGGGAAAGCATAGGCCAGGCTGGCAGTAAAGCCAGAAGGTTGCCCAGGGGCACACTGCAGGCCACAAGTGTGTCTAAAACAAGAGGAGCAATTAAGGAGCCCAGGCTGATTCTTATCTGGAATTGAGGCAGAAGAATGGTGAGTTCAAAGTAAGATGAGAAGGCTGTTTAAAGCCAGAGTCATTGTTTCAAAAGATTTCATTGGCATCTAGCTGCTCCTCCATATTCAGCCTCCTGTTCCCTCTAGAAGAAATCCCCGCATTGGGCTCTGAGTGCCAGGCTAGGCTCGGCGGACTTAACGTGCTCAGCCTCATGTGCACGAAGCAAAGAAAGCTTTGCCATTGAGGCAGGTGAGAAAGTAAGCTGGGGAGGCATGCTGACAATCCTGGGGGCAGACTGAGTCAGTTTCAAATGTTCTCCTGTTCGAACAGTGAAGAAAAATAAAAGCAAGGGCGGACCAAAGGGAATTGTGGCTCTGATTAGAGAATCAGGGGAGAGTTTATTTTCAGTTGCCTTTTGTAGGAGAGGAAAACAACTGGGGATGTGAGTAGAAAGCACAGAGACAGTGCCTGAGGATGGCCATGTGAACTTGCAAGCATACTGGCAAAAAACTTCCAAGGTTGTGATTATACTTTATGTTAGGAGTATTACGGAATATTCAGGGCTTTTCTTCCACTTGGCGTTATACATATACCCTAACACTGTGTAGTCAAATCTGTCTTCCTGTGTTTTTCTCACTCCACCCAATACCTACCCTCTTTCCCCTGTGGCCCCCTCAATGTGTGTGTGTGTGTGTGTGCGCGCGCGCACACACACACACACACACACACACCCCCACACACGCTGGGAGTGCTTCCTTAGAGCCAAGAAAAGTCCATAAACCTGTTCCTTGGCTTAGGGCCCAGCAAAAGAAAATGAGGGGCTAACTTCGAGCAAGAATCACTGCTGTGTGTCACAGGCTTATTTCCCTAATGCTATTCAAGGGCTCTAAACAAGTTATCAAAAGAACTTGTGAAAGAGTGGGAGTAATTTTCCTTCCTGGAATTTGGTGGACCACAGGTGGGGCAGTGGGAAAGGTCAGTCCCAGTTGTAGGCCCTAAGGGGTTGCATTGTTTGTAGATAAGTTTAAAACAATAATAACGCCAACCAGCGGATCTGCTTTCTTTTCACCATGCGGGGGCGATTCTACACAAGTCAGTGACAAAATAGTCCTCCTCCAAAAATTCTTTGGTTGCTGTTGTTCCTTTCAAGCTTTAATACTATGATATGTATGTAAACTTCAAAAGAGCAATCTTTAGTGATTATCCTTCAATCAACATGGGATTCTCTAAGGAAATGAATTCAGAGAACTCCCAGTCCTAGAGCCAGCCCTCACACAGACTCAGCTACATGAGTTCATTTCTAGAGAAGATCCGACTCCAAATCGCTTGGGCTCACTTTTTGTTGTTGTTGTTTGTTTGTTTTCTTCAGTTTTTTAAACATTTTTATTGGAGTATAATTGCTTTACAATGGTGTGTTAGTTTCTCCTTTATAACAAAGTGAATCAGCTATATGTATACATATATCCCCACATCCCCTCCCTCTTCCATCTCCCTCCCATCCTCCCTATCCCACCCCTTTAGCTGGACACAAAGCACCAAGCTGATCTCCCTGTGCTACGCGGCTGCTTCCCACTGGCTATCTATTTTACATCTGGTAGTGTATATATGTCCCTGCCACTCTCTCACTTCGTCCCAGCTTACCCTTCCCCTTCCCCGTGTCCTCAAGTCCATTCTCTACGTCTGCGTCTTTGTTCCTGTCCTACCCCTAAGTTCATCAGAACCATTTTTTTTTAGATTCCATATATATGTGTTAGCATACAGTATTTGTTTTTCTCCTTCTGACTTACTTCACACTATAGGACAGACTCTAGCTCCATCCAACTCACTACAAATAACTCAGTTTCGTTTCTTTTTATGGCTGAGTAATATTCCATTGTATATATGGGCCACATCTTCTTTATCTATTCATCTGTTGATGGACACTTAGGTTGCTTCCATGTCCTGGCTATTGTAAATAGAGCTGCAGTGAACATTGTGGTACCTGTCTCTTTTTGATTTATGGTTTTCTCAGGGTATATGCCCAGTAGTGGGATTGCTGGGTCATATGGTAGTTCTATTTGTAGTTGTTTAAGGAACCTCCATACTTTTCTCCATAGTGGCTGTATCACTTTAAATTCCCAATAACAGTGCCAGAGGGTTCACTTTTCTCCACACCCTCTCCAGCATTTACTGTTTCTAGATTTTTTTTTAACGTCTTTATTGGAGTATAATTGCTTTACAGTGGTGTGTTAGCTTCTGCTTTATAACAAAGTGAATCAGCTATACGTATACATATACATATATCCCAATATCTCCTCCGACTTGCGTCTCCCTCCCACCCTCCCTATCCCACCCCTCCAAGTCATCACAAAACACCGAGCTGATCTCCCTTTGCTATGCGGCTGCTTCCCACTAGCTATCTATTTACATTTTGTAGTGTATATATGTCCATGCCTCTCTCTCACTTTGTCCCAGCTTACCCTTCCCCCTCCCTGTGTCCTCAAGTCCATTCTCTACATCTGCGTCTTTGTTCCTTTCCTGCCCCTAGGTTCATCAGAACCATTTTTTTTTTTTTTTAGATTCCATATATATATGTGTTACCATATGGTATTTGTTTTTCTCTTTCTGACTTACTTCACTCTATAGGACAGACTCTAGGTCCATCCACCTCACTACAAATAACTCAATTTCATTTCTTTTTACAGATGAGTAATATTCCATTGTATACATGTGCCACATCTTCTTTATCCATTCATCTGTCGATGGACACTTAGGTTACTTCCATGTCCTGGCTATTGTAAATAGTGCTGCAATGAACGTTGTGGTCCATGTCTCTTTTTGAATTATGGTTTTCTCAGGGTATGTGCCCAGTAGTGGCATTGCTGGGTCATATGGTGGTTCCATTTTTAGTTTTTTAAGGAACCTCCATACTGTTCTCCATAGTGGCTGTATCACTTTACATTCACACCAACAGTGCAAGAGGGTTCCCTTTTCTCCACACCCTCTGCAGCATTTATTGTTTGTAGATATTTTGATGATGGCCATTCTGACTGGTGTGAGGTGATACCTCATTGTAGCTTTGATTTGCATTTCTCTAATGATTAGTGATGTTGAGCATCCTTTCATGTGTTTGTTGGCAATCTGTATATCTTCTACGGAGAAATGTCTATTTAGGTCTTCTGTCTATCTGTGGATTGGGTTGTTTGTTTTTTTGATATTGAGCTGCATGAGCTGCTTATATATTTTGGAGATGAATCCTTTGTCAGTTGCTTCATTTGCAAATATTTTCTCCCATTCTGAGGGTTGTCTTTTCATCTTGTTTATGGTTTCCTTTGCTGTGTAAAAGCTTTGAAGTTTCAAGCGGTCCCATTTATTTATTTTTGTTTTTATTTCCATTCCACTAGGAGGTGGGTCAAAAGGATCTTGCTGTGATGTATGTCATAGAGTGTTCTGCCTATGTTTCCCTCTAAGGGTTTTATAGTGTCTGGCCTTACATTTAGGTCTTTAATCCATTTTGAGTTTATTTTTGTGTATGGTGTTAGGGAGTGTTCTAATTTCATTCTTTTACATGTTAGCTGTCCAGGTTTCCCAGCACCACTTATTGAAGAGGCTGTCTGTTCACCATTGCATATTCTTGCCTTTTTGTCAAAGATAAGGTGACCATATGTGCATGGGTTTATCTCTGGGCTTTCTATCCTGTTCCATTGATCCATATTTCTGGTTTTGTGCCAGTACCATACTGCCTTGATTACTGTAGCTTTGTAGTATAGTCCGAAGTCAGCGAGACTGATGCTCACTTTGAATGCAGTTCCTGTCTCCAATCCCCAGCCACAATGAAACAGTATATTCAAAATAAAGAATGAGAGCCAATGATTATAAAGACAAGAAACAGAAAATGAGCTACTTCAGTTTTTTCACTTCATGGATGAAATCTCTGCACTTAGTGGCAGTCATCCTCTCGGAAATGTTTCCTCATGTGCTTTCCTTTTTTTGTGTCTTTTCAAAAATGACAGTAATGTAATTAAAATTTATCAATCTTGTACCTTTTGGGGTGTTTTTGTTACTGTAATATTTATTTTTTAAGCGGTATAATATATTCGAAGTTCATTCAAAGCAAATGCTCATGTTTACCTTTCTTTTCTAACTAGTATATTGTTCATTTTATTTCCTGATTATTCCTGAAGATAATTTTGTTAAGAAATGATCTCCTCTGGTTGTCAATACACCAGGCACGGCACTGATTGAGACCCACAGTTTCCCACTGGTGGAGCTGGAGGTCTTGAAGTCCTGGAGAAACTTGAACCATAACAGGTCTCACTAACCCACCTGGGAAGATACAGCTCAGAAAAAGGGGAGCAGAGCCTGGGGTTCCATTAGATACACTGAGGGGTGGTCCCCGCTCCTTAAACCAAGGAGTGTTATACAGTAGGCAAGGAGGGCAAATTCCACACTAGAAACCAGGCCAAAAAAAAAGACCAGTCCAGCATGGAAGATAGGATCTTTCTCAATAGCAACCAGCACTAAAATAAGTAAAATATAAATTCCACATGCAGCCAGAACACATACAAATATATATACATACATATTATTGAAATAGTACTTCAGCTATACTATGGGTGATGAAATCTGTCTATTCTATTCTACTTCACTATTTTAAAATGTTGATTGTGACTCAGTAAATTGATTCCATGACCCACTATTAAGTAGTAAGCTGTAGTTTAAAAAATACTGATGTAAGGGAAGGGAATCTTGACCTTTCAGCATTCAGGTAATAATTTAGTTTGCTGGTCTTTTACTCCAGAGCAAGCTTTGAAGAACCATATATTCCTTCTTATTCTGTATCCTGGAGCAACCTAAGCTCAGCCTTCACTAAGAACCAGAAATGAGGATGAATCAGGGCCAAAATAAAATTAAAACAGGACCAAAAGGCATGTTAAGGTAAGAAAAGGAGACCTGGGAATTTTCTGACACTTTTAACTAATAAAATAAGCACTCTTCAACTAAGGATACCTCTGTAAGTCAAGGGCCTAATTTATTAGTGCAATAGAAAAACAATTAGAAATTTCAAGGATAACTTCCCCCTCTCATTTTCTCTAGTCTCTCTTTCTGGAATTCTTAGTCAGATGTTAGACCTCCTGAATGAATCTTCTTATTTCTTTTCTTGTTGTTTTCATCTGTGTTGGTCAATTTTGTGTATCAACTTGGCTAAGCTGAAGTACCCAGTTATTCAGTCAAATGTAATCTGGGTATTGGTATGAATGTATTTTGTAGATGTAGTTAACACAATCAGATGACTTTAAGTAAAGGAGAGTATCCTCCATAATCTGGGTGGGTGACACAATCAGTTGAAAGGCCTTTTAAAAGCAGAACTGGGGTTTCCATGAGGAAGAAGAAATTCCACCTGTGGATGGCAGCATCAGATCCTGTCTAAGAGTTCCAGCCTACCCTTTCTAATGATTTTGAACTTGCCTAGTCAGCCCCTATAGGTCACATAAGCCAATTTCTTGTTATAAATATATATGTCAAGGTTTTGTTTCTCTGGTAGAACCCTGACAGATATACCATCTTTTTGTACTACTTTTTGGAAGATTTTCTTTACCTTATCTTCCAATTCTTTATACATATTTTTTATTTTAGTAATAATATTTTAAATTTCTAAGTGTTCTTTCTTGTTCTCAGATTTTTCCCTTTTCATAGTATCCCCTACTTGTTTTATTAATACAATATTTACTTTATTTCTTCTGACTTTCAAACTCTCTTTTCTTGCTCAAATTATCTCTAATCTCTGGAATTGCTTTTTTTCTATTTATTTATTTAAGTCTCTTTTCATATTGGAGTTTTTCCTTAAATGCCCGCTGGAGGTAGGGAGAGGGGATAAAGAAAGGGAGTTCTCCATATTTGGATATTGTTGACCTGTAACCTCTGCCATTATAGTGTGTAGCTATTAGATGCTAGAATGTAGAAAATTTTTATCTGAGGGCATTTAATTTATTTTGAGAATAATTCTCTCATTTTCGCTTGAGTGAAAGATATGCTGTATGTGTTGCATTCAAAGTAGATGGGTGAGTTTTGTGTTTCATAGAAACTAGTCCTCCATATCTCTCCCTTATCACTCCACGTTATATCTGTAGTTCTGCAGGATAGGCTGTGCCCTCCTTAATTGTAACCCCTTCATGCATGCTATGCGCTATGGCATCTTTTGCCTGCCTCCTTAGTGTAAACTCTTGCATATGTTTTTCTGTCTTCCAGAAATTTGTTGAAATATCTCACCTGCTCCCAGCCCTCTCTATCATTCTTGTCATTGCCATGAGTTTAGACATTTTTATTCCCTTTCCGTCATTTTGGTGTTGGGAGGAAGAGGAGATAAACGCATGTGGCCAATTCATTAGATTTGATAGAGAATTTGGCTATTGTTTTTTATAATTTGAGTATTAAATATTGATTGAAGGTGATGATAGTGATGGTGATAAGAATGATAACTAGAAGACACAAATTCTGTCAAGCAAGATAAAGATAGCTACTTTTGCAAAATACCATTTTCTCTCCTCTCTTTAAGAGCCCTGGATGGTTCCTCACTGATCATCAGATCAAAGCCAGATGAAGCCCTCAAGGCCTCCCATTAAGTGGTACCACCTTACCTTTAGGCCCTTCTCTTTCCTTGGTCACCAACTGAGAACTTGTTCTCATGACCTTTCTCTGTTTCTACCCTCAAACTCCAGCCTCTCTACCTTTACCCCTACGGCTCCTTCTGCCTAGAACACTGCTGTCTACATTCCAAAATGTTCACTCCCAACTATACCCACTCAAAGTCCATGATGCCTTCCTAAATCAACCCCAACTGTATGCTCTTTTCTTCCCCTGCAGTCCTCATATACTTACACTCACCTGTTACCTCCATGTATTTTTTCCTTCATGCTGTAAACATGTAGTGAGCACCAACTATGTACCAGACATTATGCTAAGCACTAGTGATGGAGAGATGAGTAAATCAGAGATGACCCTTACTTTTTCAACAGCGTGTTCTCATTGCATGTCACAAGTGCTCAAATTTTCTCCCCATATTCCATCATCTATTTTTTGACATTGGCCTTGAAGCAGCTACTCACATAGTAGGTGCCTACACCCATTATTGAGTTAGATTTTTTCCTACATTCTCTTGCCCTTTAACATTTTTAGAAGCAGTTATTTCCCTTCAATTTTTCCTCCATTCCATTTAGAAACCCTTTATCCTCTCAAGCTGGAGGTTTTGATAGGCATTTCCCGATACCATCTGCCAAGGATATCAGAATGTATGTGTAATGCTCAAAACTGACAAATACATCAGCCAGAAAGGCACACGCAGGATCCACAGAGCCACAGGGCTTTTGGAGTCTCTCTGCTTGCAAGCAGCTACAGACATGAATCCAGCAAAGTGCTATATTCATGCCTATCCCTACCTCCATCTCTGTCTGCCAACTGTCATTCCACTGTGGAGAGGCAGTCATTAGCAATGGTCAGCCACTATCCCAGTACACACAGCCTCACACACACTCATTTGTATAACATAGGCGCTCACCAAGTGCACACAGAAAACAAAGAATACTCTGCTCGCCTATCTCTGTGTCTATTTTGCTCTACGTGGTCCTCAAGCCTTTTATGTAAGAGGTTCATGACAATTATTGTAGTTTCTCACATTTCTTTCCTACCTACTTCTGAGTTCAGGCTATGTTCTGAAGTGTTCATGTCACAGTTTGGGCTTCCAGAGAGCAGAATTTGAGACAGAAATTAGCATGCCAAGGCATTTATTATGGAGTATTTTACAGGTTCATCCCTGTGAAAGGGAGAGGAAGAAAGCTAGAGTGGGCAGAAGGAGAAGCTGGGCTGTGCTGCCAGCGCATCAAAGGTTCAGCCAGTCCCACAGGTAGCTATGGAGCTGGGATGGCCTTCAGTGTTATCTGAAGTTAGGACAAGGGGGTCGAGCCTTCAGACTACCCCCCAGAGGGAAGCAAGATCTTGGGCAAGGCAGTTTTATTCAGTGGAGGCAATCTCCAAAGACACAGTTGAAGACTGTCTACAGGCAGCATTTCCAGCAGCTGGGGGAGTAAGTACTTTGTTCCTAAAGGGGGATCAGCCCATCATGGCAACCACCACAGTTGAGTTTCCTGAAAGCCTGTGCTCTAGAGAATGGTGCATTACTGAAGTAGGTGTGGGCATACCAAAATCAACTCAAATGCTTCCTGGACTAAAGTGTTATTTTCTCATTCAGTTACCCTGAGGCCTTAGGGGGATGTTACTGGCGAGGAGGCTCCCACCGCTCTCCACTCAGCACAAGTTCTAAGAGATTCTTTGCCACAGAAATAACAAGGGGATTAGGAGGAACGTCACAAGCTGTCAAGTTACAGTATATCCTTTCAGATCAATGAAGAAAAAAGAATCAGCGCAAGACAAAGGCAGGGAGAAATAAGAATCTGTGCTCATACATTTACATGAGTGCCGTTTGTCCCTTTTTAATATTTACCCATGTGCTGCTGTCATTTACACAAGGCCTAGGCTAATCTTTTGTGTATAGTAGGTGCTCAATAAACATTTATTTAAAGAATGAGCAAAGCAACCTCAGAAACGCCATTCCCCTATTCAACCACGGTGAAGAAAAAAAGTAGTGTTGGAGAATTAGTGGGAAAAGAGTATTTCATTACTTTACTGTTTTTTATTTATGGCTTATTTTCTTAAATGTTCTGGGTGGTGACTTTTTTGCTTGACCACTAAGAAGGTATATGTGGTTAAACTCACTAAGCAGTACTCACACTTACTCCTACCTTTTATGGCGTCCATTTCAGTCTGTGTTCCAGAAATGATAAATTAAAATCCTGCTTTGGATTGAGCCCTTGCTCACTGTACTGTCTGCTTTTCCCGTGGGTTGCCAGGAACGAATGGTGAAGGTCAAGGTATATGTCTCTGACATTGATGATATTTTCAAAGCTTGTTATTTCAACAATGAAAACAAATCAGAAAGACAGAAACGAAAATGTCCACTGAGTGCATCGTATCTAAATGCTGTTGGTGTTATTTGTTAGACAACAGATGAGTCCTGTGAACAAGAAACTTCTAAACTAAAAGGTTCCCCATGGAGAGCGCGCAGCAGTTTCTTTGTCTTTCTGTCCACAATGTTTAATCAGCCTGACCCTGATAGCCAGTTGACTCCTGTAAGGCAATTGAGCCACATTCTCCTCACACTCTAAGCCTTCTTTTTCAGTCATCTTAAAGAAATTACCCTTCCACGGCCGCACTGATGCTCTGGGCTTAACACTGAGCAAAATGACAAGAGCATGATGTTCTTTAGAAACACAAAGTGAAAACAGGCCTAACTGGAAACCTGTGTCGTTTCTCTTGAGACTGTCCCAAGCACTCTCTTAAGGTCCTTGCCAACACATAAATCTCAAAATCACCAAGGCTGTACCCAGTGGCCATTACCCATTTGCTCACAGACACGTAAAGAGATGGGTTCTACCTATGAGATACTGCTGAGAATGCAGTGCATCATATAAGCATTTTTCCTTCCCTGCTGCTGTTGCCACTGCTCTGACTGCTGAGAAATCCTCATTCTATTTTTGTGGCCAGGCTGTACTCCTGGTGCCAACTCACAAGAACAAACTACAATCTGTACTTCAATGGGTTACAATATCCTGGACTAAGGAAGTAACTATAACCCGAAATTGGAGCCTGGACTTGCACTTCAGACCACAAGACATCAGTAAGTCCCCAAAGATTCCCTCAAGCTGGTTTCTAGAAAAGGTAATAAAAACAAAGAAGATAATTTGACTATTCACAAAGTACAAGGGTATTTGTAATATATGCTAAATGCCCAAACTTATGACCACAAAATTTGGCTTTAAATTACCAGGAACCATTCATGTCTAGAGTTTTTAGTTACAGAAATTTTCCAAGATCCTGCTGTTTTATAATTTAAGATCTAATTTCTGAGTCAAGTTCAGTTAATTCAGTTGTATGGAGAAATTGTTAAAAGAGTGAAAAAGAGCTCCTTATTTTTAATCAAATAAAAAATTTATTTCTACCATGGGAGAATAGGAAAAAGAGTGGAAAGAAGAAAATGAAGGTGTAGGAACACCTTTAAGGAGCTGCCTTCTTCATCCATAGGGATGGGGCAACTATGTATTATGTGACCCTGAGCCTCAGGTCAGAGCTGATTGGATCCAAGGATGACTCTGCCTCCAAACTGGATCAATCACAGTCTTTTTCCTTGGAATGTACAGTTGAGATTCTGAATAGCTGGTTAGTCTCCTGTGACTGGAAGAGAGGACAGATAAATGTGGGAACAGCAGGCCAGACATTACCTACCATGCATGGGGAGAAGGCAGCTTACAAATAATAAAGAGTAAGGAAGCCACATTGGGAGAGATCAAGAAGTGTGACAGACAGGCAAGCTCAACCTACTGTTTTAACTTTTTACTCTTGTTTCCAGTTCACAAAGAGGCTTGGCTCCATTTGCTTCATTTGAGCTCTGTGATTATCCCTGTATTCTCACAAAAAATTCCTCTTTTTGGCTTAAACAAGTTTGAGTGGGTTTCTATTTCTTACAACTAAAAGAACCTTGTCTATGACAAGCAGGATTCTTACTCTGTTAACATCACTGAGTAGTAACTATGATTCACACTCTATCATTTCTTGTTTGTAGAGTCTCCAGTATATGTTAGCTACAGATCTGAAAACTGTAAAACCTCTACATTTTCCATCTCAATCAGACATGAGACCAAATACACTGAGAAGAGAATGCACTTGGGAAACAGGCATGACACCAGAGTACAGAGGTTAGAAATCCCCCTGACCCATGGACTCATGCACTTAAGTTTCAGCAACAGAAATACTGTTTCACTTTCAAAGATGGAGAGCATGATTTAGTCCTCTAAATTATGAGGGGTGGAAAGGAGAAAGAGGAGAGAAGAGTCAAGAATCCTGGCATGGGCACTAACGCACTAATGGGTGCAACAAATGGGGTGAATGTGTGAACTTCTCAGAATTGATTCAAGTGTTCAGTTTCTCTCTGTTCCCCTAAATAATCTTGCACATGAGACCAGAGAAGCAGCCTGTTGTAAAGAAGATAGTCTTTCTAGCATTAAATGTAGTGTTGAGTCATGCTGTCTCTTACATGTTGGATAAGGGAACAAGAAGAAAGGATAATAATAATGATAACCACTATAATTGTAGCAGCTAACATATCCTAAGTCCTTATTGAGCTATTGTGAGCAATTCATTTACATTAACTCATTTAATCTTCAAAACAGCCCCAATGAGGTAGATACTATTATGATCTCTATTTTACAAATGAAAAAAACTGAAGCTAAAAATGGTTGGGTGAATTTCCAAGGATGCATAGCTAGCAATTGTGGAATTGGTATTCAGACCCAAGCAATCTGACTCCAGGGTCCTAACTTCTGGATTGTGTCTCAACAATAGACAAATGGAAGAATTGGCCATTTGAAGTTAAATAATAGGTGTTGAAAACCCCTTTACCCAAATGACTCCCTAATGTCTTTCACTGGGCTTCTAATTCAAGCATCGTCCTCCACTCCTATGTGGGTCAGGATCCTGGCAGGAATTAAAGGGTATTCTCAAAGGGCATGATTTAAAAGAGTTTAATTAAGGAACTGTTTACAAGGTATGGGCAGAATTAAGAGAAAGCAGCAGGAAATGGCGAAGCACTCCAGGGTTAGCAAAAGCAGTAAACTACTATGACCTGCAGAGCTGAATGGGCAAGAAGAGGGAGCAGTTACCAGAACCTGGCAAGACCTGTGGCTACAGGAGAGAATCATGGGTAGGAGGCATGGCTATCAGCAGAGGAATGGAGCCTTACCAAACTTTCACCTTGACAGGGAGGCAACTGCGGGTATAAGTATCCTAACCTCTCTCATTCTCTTCCCGCTCTGTGTTCTCTTGCAAGTGCCTCCCATTGGCTGAAATCAACCAGAACAGAGGCAAAGGGGTCCACTGACGCAGCCCATACCACTCAGCTCCTGGGGAAGAGAGCAGAGCAGAGCTGAGTGGAGCATGGATCTAAAGAGGCAAGTGCAGAATATCCAAAACACCTCCCTTCCAATGTCCCAAAGACAGGAAAATATAATTTTTTAACATAAAATAATGAAATCATAACACAAGAAAGGAAATCAAGAGAAAAATTCTGAAACCCCAGAAGATGGAAAACTGATAGAATTTGTTTATGGAAAAAATAACTGGGAACCAGAAACTTAAAGTATCAGGGTAACCATCTTCAAGGGTTTAAGATTAGAGCCAACTAATTTTAAGAGTGAAAAAGTCTCTAAGGTACTTCATTAAAGAATTGTCTTAGGTACACACTGTAATGGGCTTTCACACACCTCCCCCTCATTGTTATACAAGGTGTCAATCTTTTAAAAGAAAAAGGTAAGTGATTCAGCCAGCAAAATCAAGTTTATTTGGGAATAGCAGAGGAATTGCAACTGGGGACAACCAAACTATGGCAAACCATAGGCAAGTCCAGAGAACAAAGGAGGAGAGTGTTCTGTTAGAGGAAAGGAGGAAGTTGGGAGGGGTTGTTTTAAACAAAAGTTCATTAGAGGAAAATGAGAGTTTGAAGTAGTGGTGGCTTTCATTGGCTGCAGGCGAAAGCAGCTTGTTGTTGGCTGCCAAGAGGAAATCTTCCTTCTTCCTGCTGGACTATGCAAGTTTTGATGAATGGAACATGCGTGAGAGCCCTCCCTTCATGGCTTCCCAACTCCCATTCTGAGTTAGGTTTCCTTAACACATTTTCACAAGAGCATATATAGTGGATATAGCATCTAGCTAAATATGAATTGACCTCTAAGAATCTCTAGAAATTTGAGGAAAGCCATATTATAACAACACAAAGGAACAAACAAAGATGAACAAATAGAACTGGACTAAAAGGAAATGGGCATAATTAAAGGAAAAGAGAACATTTTTTCAAGAATCAAGTTAATATTCAGATTCTTCTCTGCATCCAGATCTCCCCCTGAGAATCAAACTCATTTTCAAATGCCAGCTGGACATACAGCAAAGCAAAGTCCCAAAATAACTGGCTCCTTTTCATCCCCAAACATTTTATCATTCCTGAGTTCTTAATATCCATCTGTAGCATAACCATCTATGCAATCTCCAGACTATAAAACTCACCTTATATATATATTTTTCTATTTCTCACCCTTACCTTAAGTCTCATCTCTAACTCCCATTGATTTCAGTTCAGAAATGCCTCTCAAAATACAATTTTCATCTCAGTTCCCACCATCCCAGGTAAGTTTTCATTGCCTTTAATCTGAACTTTGTCAATGGCCCTTGTGTCAGTTGGGGTTCTGCCAGAGAAACAGAACTAACAGGAGAGAGATGTGTGTGTGTGGGAACTGACAAATCTAAAATCCAGAGGGCAGGCTAGTAGGCTGGAAACCCTTAGGCGGGAGCTTCTCCTGCCCCACACTGGCAGAATTTCTTCTTCTTTAGGGAAATCTCAGTTCTTCTCTTAAGGCCTTTCAACTGATTAGGCCAGGCCTACCTAGATTACCTAAAATCATCTCTTCTACTTAAAGCCAGTTGACTGTAGATGTTAATCATGTCTACAAAATATCTTCACAGCAACACCTAGATTAGTGTTTGATTGAGTAACTGGGTACTGTAGCCTTAACCAAGTGGATACATAAAACTGACCATCGCAGCTCCTCATTGGTTTCTCCCTCTCAATGGCTCTTACCCTCCCCTTCAACCTGTGTGTCAATGGATCTCAAGCCAGGAGCCACATCAGGATCACCTGGAGGGCTTTATACACACACACACACACACACACGTACACACACACACACACACACACACTACTCCCACCATATTGCTCCAGGGTTATCTATCTCCAATGCCTATCTAATCATACTACTTTAAAATCTGTACCTCATCACTAAATATATGGTACAGCCCAAATTCCTTAGCTATACTTCCAAAGCCTCAAGATTTGGCCCTAATCTCTCCTAGTTTCAACTTTTGACACTTTGTTGTTGTTTTTTTTTTTTTTTGCGGTACGCGGGCCTCTCACCGTTGTGGCCTCTCCCGCTGCGGAGCACAGGCTCCGGACGCGCAGGCTCAGCGGCCATGGCTCACGGGCCCAGCCGCTCCGCGGCACGTGGGATCTTCCCGGACTGGGACACGAACATGTGTCCCCTGCATCGGCAGGCGGACTCTCAACCACTGCGCCACCAGGGAAGCCCAACTTCTGACACTCTTACCCACAGTCACAACAGTTACCTCTGGCTCCTCCTTATCAGCCTTGTCCATGCTTTTATTACTCCAGGGGTTACAAAGTAAATTCCTACAGAGGCCAAGCAGATAATTTAAACATGTGAGTTTAAATATGTGAGTTTGGGCAGTGTGAGACAACAGAAAATGTTGCCAGGTGGAGCGGACCTGATTGGAATGAGATTTGTGAGGCAAGGGAAGTGGGGTGGGAAATGGGATTGAGCAGACATAAAGGAAGCAGAATGTAGGTGTTACAGCCACTGTTGGTTCCCCATTCTCATGAAGTCATGCAGCTTCGGTGGATAGTTTCCTTATTGTCACTACCCACCTAGAGTGACTTTCTATGACAAGTGCCTGTGACACTCCCTGGGGACTTTGGCTACAAGAAAATGCTCAGCCTACCTCAGGACAGGCTGCAAGTGTCAGGGAATTAACATCCCTTTGATTACTCTTCAACCAAAGAGAGATGGGAGCTGGCAGATAAACAACCCTGTTTCTTGCCTCTGAGGCACATTCCACAAAGTCTCTTAGAGGCTCCTCAGTGGGAATGCACCCCAGTTGCCCACAGAGGTAACCTGCTCAGTTACACCCCCTTCACTGGCATCCTCCGTTCCCTATCTCACTTCCTGTCTCTCACAGTGCTGCCTGGGATCACCTCCCAAATAAGCTGCCCCCAAATCCCCATCTCAGGGTCTGCTTCTTTTCTCATTTTTTTTAACTGAAGTATAGTTGATTTACAATGTTGTGTTAATTACTGCTGTACAGCAAAGTGATTCATTGATACACAAATATACATTCTTTTTCATATTCTTTTCCATCATGGTTTATCCCAGGCTATTGACTATAGTTCCCTGTGCTACAGAGTAGGACCTTGTTGTTTATCCAGTCAGGGTCTGCTTTTGGGTGTGGTGGAGGATGATCCAAACCAAGACAGTAGGCTAGACATGCATAACAGTGGGAAGCAGGAGAAGTCTAAAAGAGGAAGCATCCAGAGGTTGGAGGGTCAACACAACCGTTTCCTGGAGTCTGAGTGACAGGGGGGAGGGCCTACGCACCTTCCTCTGGGTATGTTCAGCCCAGCTGGACCCGAAACCTCCACAGAGGGCACTATATAGATGATTTTACTGAACTATTTACCTCACCCAACTTTCACTTAATTTGTATTTCCACCTTAGAAAATTTAGATGGAATTGAGGTTTAACTCTAAGAAATTTACGTTAAACAGACTCAAAACCTAACTTGATAAAGCTGAGCCGTAAAAATATTGTTCCTGCAAATAAACAGAAACTTTTCCTTTCCCACCTGAAGTCAGATGGAGAGGAAATAAATTAGAAGGTGGCAGAGTGTTCTGCATCCCAACCATTGTTTATGGCTCTCTTTCCTTAGCTATTCTAAATCATGCATTGCCGCTAAGGGTCATAAAGATATCACTTTCTCCACTCAGCAAGAGAAACGAGAGGTGAGGAAGGAGAATGTTATTTTGCAGGAAGGGAAACAGAGCTCTGGAGATTTATCTGGGCCTGCCTCAGAGGAACTGGCTGACCAGGAAGTTTACATTCAGAGCATCAGAATTCCAGGCATTCGCTTAACCTAGAAGGCCCAGAAATGGATGAGATGCCAGGCCTTTTGCAAACACAGTCACAGCCAGATCACTAGTATCTTCCAATTAAGTGATATTACACAGCTCTTCCCCACTGAGAAACTTGTAGATATGTGATTGCTGGCAATCTCCAACCAAGAGTTTTCTGAAAGACTGATATTAATAAAATTTCAGTTCAAGCCATGGACGCATTTAAATAGCATCTACTCTGTGTAGGCGCTGCAGTAGTAGAAGGTGTGGGACATCCATGGGTGTCCAGGTGGTTAATGAAGGCAACCATCTTTCCGTGAGGGGACTGCTTACTTCCTCTGCCCACTCAGTGCACCAAATCTTAGCAGCAATTGCAATTCTGGAACTTCCTTTATGAATTAGCTATATTTAATGAGACCTAGAGGGATTCATTAACAGAGGACTTTGTGAAGAAAACAAAAGGTTCATTCAAATAATTGAATCCACCTTTAGTAGCAATTAAAATATATGTGTTCCTCTATATATTCGTGTGATAATATAAAAATCCTAGTCATGCACATGCTGTATATATTTGTGATATGTATATCTAAAACTCTGAGAACTCCCATACCTTGATCACTTCGTATGGGCCAAGGACTGTGCTAAGCATTTTCTATTCATGAACTCAGTTAATACTAACAAAACCCTATGCAGTAGCTATTATTACCATCATTTTGAAAATCAGGACAATGAGGCTCGGAGAGATGAATCAACTTGCCCAGTGACACACAACCAAGAAGTGGTAGAGATTGGATTTGCACCCATAAACAGTGATTCAAAAGCCCATGCTCTTAATTACTATATTAAAAAAAATTAATTTACGAGCTCTCCTCACATTATTTAACTAGATGCACAGACTTGGGATTAGAGATTTACTTAATCTTTGAAACGACATTATAAGGCCCTCAAGAGAAGATAGCTATTCATTCTTTTCTAATTAATTAACAGACATTATTGAACGTTTGTTAGATACAGAGAACACTATACCACGTACCCAGGAAACAAAGATAAATAGGACAGAAAGCCTTTCTTACACTGAATTTTATTTATATCTATCTATATCTGTATCTGCATCTGCACCTATACCTGTACCTATGTTTTTAACCAGAGAAACTAGTGTAACTCACATAGAGTTGACAGGAAATGGTCAAGCAACAAAACCTAGGCTCCCGGGGCCAAGGAAGATGTTTAATGCTTCCTCAGTATATCATAAAGGGGGCAATTTCTGGGTAGTAAGGAGATGTTTGATGTTGTACTATAGAGAAAAAGGAGAGTATATTTGTTAAATATTCTGGCTCTAGAATCAGACAGACCTTGTTTCAAGCCATGGCTTCAACAGTGTGATCTTAAACAAGCTACTTAACACCTCTGTATTAGTTTCCTAGTGCTGCTATAACAAATGACCACTAACTGGGTGGCTTAAAACAACAGAAATTTCTTCTTTCATAATTCAGGAGGCCAGAAATCCTAAGTCAAGGTGTTGGCAGGGATGGTTCTTTTTGCAGGCTCTGAGAACCGGTCCCATGCCTCTCTCCTGACTTCTGGGGGTTGCTGGCAATCCTTAGCTTTCCTCAACTTACAGCTGCATCACTCCAATCTGTTTTTACAGGGACTCTTCTCTCTGTGTCTCTGTGTGCCCTCTCCTATAATGACTCCTGTCCTTGGATTAGAGGCCCACTCTACTCTTGTATGACCTCATCTTAACTAATTACATTTGCAAAGGCTCTATTTCTAAATGAAGTCACATTCTGTAGTTCTGGGTGGACATGAATTTGGCGAAGACACTATTCAACCTACTACACCCTCTAAGCCTCAGTTTCCTCACCTGTAAAATGTAGATAACAGTAGTACCTCCCTTATGAAGTTATTGTAAAAATTAAATGAAAGAATACATGTATAGTCCCAGTACATAGTAAGAAGTCAACAAATGTTAGTAATAAATAACAGCTGTAACCTTAATGACCAGCCTGAGATATCTTCCTACCATAAGACAGAGCAGGCTCCATGGCCACTCTGAGCAAAGACCTAAGGCAGAAAGATAGAGGAACTGGGGATGACAGGTAGCTGGAGCATACTCTATATATTTATTTCAGTGTGTCGCATTGCATGAGCTAAGAGATAAACCATTTTAAAACAGGAATAACAGAGTGATGTAAGTAAAGCATTGGTCAACTGTACACCAAGTGTGGAGACTGAACAACCACAGATAGACCAGCTCTTTTAATTAATATAATAGCTCTTTTACAAAGAAGGGGCCAATTTGCACTGGCATGGATTATAGAATAGAAAAGAACCACAAGAAGACAATGTAAGTGACCCGGTGTTTCAGTTATCTATTACTACATAACAACCCACCCCAAAGTTTAGTAGCTTATAACAACCATAATCCTTTATTCTCTGGAAGAGATTGTGTAAAACTAGTGTTAGTTATTTAAATGTTTGGTAGAATTCTCGAATGAAACTATCTGGGCCTGAAGATTGCTGTTTTGGGAAGCCTTCGATTACAAATCCAATTTCTTTAATGATTATAGATCTATTCATATTGTCTATTTCATCTTGGTGAGTTTTGGTAGTTTGTGCTTTTTTGAGGAATTAGTTCATTTCCTCTAAACTGTTGATTTCATGAGTGTAAAGTTATTCATAGGGGTTGTGGGATCTGTACTAATAGTCTATTTCATTACTGATATTGGTGATTTGCATCTTCTCACTTTTTATCTGTATCAGTCTTGTTAGAAGTTTATCTATTTTATTGATTTTTAAAAAATAACTGGCTTTTTGATTCATTGATTTTCTCTGTTCTTTTCCTATTTTCAACTTCATGTACTTCTGTTCCTTATTATTTCCTTCCTTATGCTTGATTTGGACTATTTTGCTCTTGTTTTTCTAGTTTCTTGAAGTAGTTGTTTACTGACCTGACACCTATCTTCTTTTCTGATATAAAAATTTAGTGCTATAAATTTCTCTCTCAGTACTGCTTTAACTGCATCCCACATATTTTGATATGTTGTCTTTTCATTTTCATTATGCTCTGCTTTTTATTTTCTTTGAGACTTCCTCTTTGACCCATCAATTATTCACATGTTTTTATTGGAGTATAATTGCTTTACAATGTTGTGTTAGTTTCTGCTACACAACGAAGTGAATCAGCTATATGTATACATATATCCCCTCCCTCTTGGACCTCCCTCCCATCCCCCCCGAACCCACCCATCTAGGTTAGGCATCCCCAACCCCCCGGGCCATGGACTGGTACTGGTCCAAGGCCTGTTAGAAACCAGGCTGCACAGCAGGAGATGAGCGGTGGGCAAGTGAGTGAGAGAAGCTTCAACTGCTGCTACCCATTGCTCCCCATCACTCGCATTACTGCCTGAACCATCCCCCCCATTGCTCATATTACTGCCTGAACCATCCCCCCCATTGCTCATATTACTGCTTGAACCATCGCCCCACCCCCAGTCCATGGAAAAACTGTCCTCCACGAAACCGATCCCCGGTGCCAAAAAGGTTGGGGACTGCTGATCTAGGTCATCACAGAGCACCGAGCTGAGCTCCCTGTGCTATACCGCAGGTTCCCACTAGCTAGCTATTTTACACATGGTAGTGTATTTATGTCAAACCTAATCTCCCAATTCATCCCACCCTCCCCTTCCCACCTTGTGTCCACACATCCATTCTCTATGTCTGCATCTCTATTCCCGCCCTGGAAATAGGTTCATTTGTACTATTTTTCTAGGTTCCACATGTATGTGTTAATATACGATATTTGTTTTTCTCTTTCTGACTTACTTCACTCTGCATGACAGACTCTAGGTCCATCCATGTCTCTGCAAATGACCCAATTTAATTCCTTTTTATGGCTGAGTAATATTCCATTGTATATATGTGCCACATCTTCTCTATCCATTCATCTCTTGATGGACACTTAGGTTGCTTCTGTTCCCTGCCCAGACAGGAGGGGGTTAAAGCAGTGGCTGATTAGGGTTCTCTTGCTTGCTCAGGCCAGGGAGAGGGAGAGGTATGGTTGTCATAATTGGAATGCAGGGCGAGCCTGAGGCCGCAGAGGCCAGCGTGACATTGCAACAGCCTGAGGTGCACCGTGTATTCTCCTGGGGAAGTTGTCCCTGGATGTCGGGACCCTGGCAGTGGCGGGCTGCACAGGTTCCTGGGGGGGTTTGGATAGTGACCTGTGCTTGCACACAGGATTCTTGGTGGCAGCAGCAGCAGCATTAGTGGTTCACACCTGTCTCTGGGGTCCAAGCTGATGGCCTCGGCTTGCACCTGTCTCCGGAGCTTGCTTAGGCAGTGCTCTGCCTTCTGTGGGCACACGGGGAAGAAATCCCCTCTCCTTTCACACCCTGAAACAAAGGTCTCTTGCCTCTCCGGCAGGTCCAGACTTTTTCCCGGACTCCCTCCCGGCTAGCCGTGGTGCACTAACCCCTTCAGGCTGTGTTCACGCAGCCACCCCCAGTCCTCTCCCTGGGATCTGACCTCCAAAGCCCGAGCCTCAGCTCCCAGCCCCGCCCATCCCAGCAGGTGAGCAGACAAGCCTCTCAGGCTGGTGCAGGCTGGTTGGCACTGATCCTCTGTGTGGGAATCTCTCCACTTTACTCTCTGCACCCCTGTTGCTGTGCTCTCCTCCATGGCTCCAAAGCTTCCCCCGCCAACCCCCCATCTCTACCAGTGAAGGAGCTTCCTGGTGTGTGGAAACTTTTCCTCCTTCACAGCTTCCTCCCAGAGGTGCGAGTCCCGTCCCTATTCTTTTGTCTCTGTTTTTTCTTTTCTCTTTTGCCCTACCAGGTACGTGGGGAGTTTCTTGCCTTTTGGGAGGTCTGAGGTCTTCTGCCAGTGTTCAGTAGGTGTTCTGTAGGAGTTTTTCCACATGTAGATGTATTTTTGATGTATTTATGGGGAGGAAGGTGATCTCCACGTCTTACTCCTCCACCATCTTGAAGGTCTCCTCATCTTTTTTTCTCAAACCATTTTCTTTCTCCCAACTTCCTGGTTTCTGGATTCCTGGCTCTGTACTTCATACCTACTTTGCACTTCTTGCCCCTTTGGTTTGGCAAAATTTTGGATTCCTCCTCTTGGTTTCTTGGTCATCAGCCTTGTGCTTAGCTTTAAGCCTAGTTTGCTTCTCTCACCTCCCCAGCCTTGGATGAGAAAAAATCCCTGCTCCAACCCTAGTCTAGAGGGACTCCTGTGGTGGTGTATGCAGATGGAGTTCCATTGCTCGCTGACTCAAGCTCTCATTCATTCTCTCTTCTCTCCCTCTCCCTCTCCCTCTCCCTCTCTCTCTTCCACAAACTGTCTGTGACCTTTATTAGTGCATGCTGCAGGAGGGGCGGTGGCTCACTGTGTTTCTCTGGTTTGGAGCAGGAAGAGAACAGTTTCCAGGCTGCAAAATCCTGAACCAGCCCCACTGCCATACACACACCTTTCCCAAAGGACAAATAGCACGGTCATGCATATTGCAAAGAGAATAAGAGATCCAAACAACCTCCTCCATCCTACCTCTCCCCCACCTTCTGCATCCAGTGGGAACAGTACAGAACTTTGTTCTTTAGCCATTTGAGTTTCAAGCCTGCTCTGTGGGGGCTACATTTGCACTGAATGTAAATATTCATTAATATATTTAATTCTCATCCTGAATATCTTTCTGTTTCATTTTTGTCTGTTTAGTGGGCTGAGATCGAGTCTGACTTTTTCTGTATATCTTCCTGGTTCAGCAACACATATAAATGGGCACTTAATAAGTGATTTTGGTCATGATGGCATAATTAAATCTTTTTGTATTGGAAATTACACATGACTTGACTCAAGGGCTGGTCTAGTCTAATTGTGTTTGTGTTCATTTTCTTGCTTTTTCCTTTCTCCTGCCTAATCCTGTCTCAGCAAAGTGGGCTTTAAATTCCAAGAAGGCTCACATGGGATTTCAGTCCCAATACCCTCTGTTGGTTGACCAAGGACAAGGAATTAAAAATATGTATATATATGATCCACCTGAAGTGGGTATATAATGATCCAGCCTTTAATGTATTCAAACCGCTAATGCTGTCATTCCTAGTGAGAGGAGAAGGAAGGACTGCTGTTACTCTGCTTAAGAGGCCTCCACTTGTTTCCATAGCCAGCGCCTAGAGAATGTCTTGTCTTTAAGGAAAGCTTTTATTCTCTGGAAAGACTCCAGCTTATTGTTCTTACTGAAAAAAACAGATCCAGTTTTGGGAGGCAATGCCTATTGTCTGGAGGTGAAAGCTGCTCTACATATGAGCTTGACCTAGAGGCTGAAAAAGAGGACAAGGGGACTTTACCTTTGATACCAAATTTACATGTTCCCCAAGGAAACGTTGAGCAACATGTTAGTCACGCAAACTCACAGACATATGTGGCCACAAGGATAAACAGCTATTTAAATGGGTGACTCCAGGATACCAGGTTTCTCTTTAATGCTAAAGATAAATGTTGCTAACGATCCCATTTTATTATTTTCCATGGTTTACTTCTGCGCTATGTATAACACAGTAGTCACTAGCCATATGTGGTTATTGAAATTTAAAGTAATTAAAATTAGATAAAATCCACTTCCCAAATCTAACTAGCCACATTTAATGTGCTCAGTAACATGTGGCTAGTGACTAGGTATTGGAGAGTGCAGATATAGAACATTTCCATCATCACAAAACGTTCTATATTGAACAGTGCTAGTCTACCTTAAAGCACATCGAAACAAACGTATTCACTATAGACTGGAATTTGGTTTTTATACCTTGCCTAGTACCCCAGAGTATAAATGATGAGTTAGGTAGTCAACTGACAAGGTACCACAGGCATAGAGAGGCTCTAGAACAACCCATTGTATCCTGGAAAATTCTGGCAAGAGGCTAGCTCTGATTGAATCCTTTCCAGATTTAGTCTTCTGTTGATGGTCATTGCAGACCTCACACAATCGTAAAACTTGCAGCTTCTAGAGATGCCTTCACCCAAGCATGGGGCTGGTTGGAGTGAGGGTGTTGGTAAGCTCATGTACCTCTGCCATTCAGTCTTGTAACTTGCCTTTGTTATCTCTTCACACCCTTCTATAATATTTTACATTTTACACTTCACACATTTAAGGAATGCGGTAAACAGTCCAACAGAAACCTGGAGAGAGAATTTTGTTGAATTCACAGGGAATGGATGTGTGACAAGAATAAGAGGGGGAAAAATGTGGCTTTCACCTAATTGAATTTATCACTCCCTCATGATAAGTTACTCCTTCAAGTTTGGACCTCTTTTAAATACAAATATGCTACCTGTGCAAAGAAACACAATGTGTATGTAATACTCAATAACACATCAGATGCCTTTACAGAGGAGCAAGAATCAGGGGGAATTATGCAGTGAACAAATAAAGCTTAATGATGAAGTGACAGAGAAAGGTCTGTATTCTTTACTGGTAACTCTTCTAGGAGAAGACTTGTGGTTCTATCCTTTCTTTCCCCTTTGGTTTCCTTAACTTAAATAACAGCTGCAGTGTTCAAGCACAAATTCTTCTTAAAGACAGGAATTAATAGTCTCCTATTCACTTTTATCCTCCTCAACCGCCCCTTTTCAGCTTCCCCTCTGCTAGCTCTGCCCACTGGAGTTAGCGAGTACAGTCAGCTCCTTTTTCACAGGCTGGCCCCTTTCCAACGCCAGCCTTTATGCCCAGTGTTAGATGTGGCTTCTTAAGAATACTTTGCCATTTCGCTCACCAGGCTTTCATTTCCTGGCACCTTTAAGGTGCCACTCCTCCTTGTACAGCAGGTGGACTCCTCATTAAAAAAAATCGATGTGCTCTTTAAATAAGAATTTCAGAAATCAAATTATTTTCTGTGAAATCAGCAGGCTCTGTTTGCCAGGGCTCCCCATTACACAGAATCTGTCATATCAAGATATCTATTATTCTCCCTGTGGGAAAACAACAACAACAGCAACACAACTTTCTACTGTTACTCGGAAGAAGGAAGGTTCTTCTCAAAGGGGACATGATGAACTGAGCTACACTGATGTACTATTTGTGTTGGATACTAAATGCATTACTCTGCACATGGCACTTATTTGGATAAAAGGGGACATGACTGCAGAGGAGATACTTCCAGTGGGGAGAACAGAATCAACTTCCCACACCTTGGCAAGCATTTGATTAGAAGCTCAAACCCACCCTTTTTCCTCGAGCCCTCCTCCCAGCCTGGTAGATACCTGGGACGGCACTCTCCTCCAGCCAAGAGGGAAGAAAATGAAACACCAGTCCACAGTGGCTGAGATTTTGAGTGCAGTTTGCCCCCAATGCTATTAGCACCTCTTTCCCCTGTTTCATGAGGCACGGAGGTCCTCTGGGCCAGAGGGGTTGGGAATGGAGAACAGGGATGGAAAGGGGAGTTTATGTCCTACTTTCCATTTCTGCTCTGCAGCGCCGTTTCCACACTTAAGTAAATTGCAGGCTAACAGAGGAGCAGTGATTTGAGCCCGTGTGCCTCAAACAAAATGGCTTTCCTTTGCATTGCTTAAGTAACATTTTCTGAGCTCCAGCTAAAGATAAACAGTATGGCTCACTATATGCTGCACTACTCAACAGAGACAATCACTGATGCTGTTAAAATCAGTATTTGAAAGAAAGCTTAAGGGATTTTAGGAAATGCATCCATAGAATTGCAGCTAGTGGCTTGTTGCTATCAACATAAGGAAACCACTTTGTAATGGTTAGCAACAGCCTGGGAGATGATTTTTCCTTCGTCCGAATTCTATTACTTTTGGTCCTTTTGTTTTTAGTTTTAAAGGCTGACACAGAACTCTGCATATCAAGTTATCAAATGTGTGTTTAAGATTATTGAAGCCATCACAGAACTCTTTAAAAATGTGACCCACATTTACCCTCTTCTTGCGGCTGGTGGAGCCCGGTAACCCCACGCCTCACCAGATTCTGCCGTGCACTTCAGAATTATGCCCAACCTGCTCCACACAAAGGACAGAGGCATCATGCTCTTAGCTGGATTCCTAATTGTATTTCTCCTTTTTCAATAAAGCAGTGAAACTTCTTTGCTGTATTGTATATAGCAAAACAAGTACTTCTTTACTTATTTCTCTTCTTCTTCATGACAAAGGACCCTGAATGTCACATAGAAAATTAAGCAGAAAGATTGAGGTTGAAGCAAATTGTCATTCTCCTCGTAGCACTCTTCACACTTATCACTATGTCTGTTTCTCCCAACAGATTGGGCTTGAGTTCCCCAGGAGACCTTGAGATAAGGATCAGAGTACAAGTACTTTATTTGGGAAATAATCTTTGAAAACACCCACAAAAGAGTAGGGAAGTGAGACAGGGAAAAACAAGACAGCCTATAAAAGCTCCATTATCAGGCCAACTACACTGGGCTTCATCCAGTGGGGACCTACCAGAGCCAACGTAGAGAGGCAGGGAGGTGGGCTGTTTGTTTGTTTGTTTGTTTGTTTTTGCGGTATGCGGGCCTCTCACTGTTGTGGCCTCTCCCGTTGCGGAGCACAGGCTCCAGACGTGCAAGCTCAGCGGCCATGGTTCACAGACCCAGCCGCTCTGCGGCATGTGGGATCTTCCCGGACCGGGGCACGAACCCGTGTCCCCTGCATCGGCAGGTGGACTCTCAACCACTGTACCACCAGGGAAATCCCTGGTGGGCTGTTTTTTACCTGCTCCTGTCAATCATGATTGAGGGCTGCACCTAAGGAACATTAATTTCCACCACTTCTGAGCCCTCTTGTCAGGCAAGAGGGCTCTGACAACCAGAGAAAGACCCCAGGCAATGAAATACACATGTTGACAATCGTTAAGTGGGACCCATATGCACTGAAATAGTAAAGACAAGGTACATTCCCACCAACAGTGTAGGAGGGTTCCTTTTATCTCCACACCTGCTCCAGCATTTATTGTTTGTAGACTTTGTGATGATGGCCATGCTGACCGGTGTTAAGGTGATACCTCGTTGTAGTTTTGATTTTCATTTCTCTAATAATTAGCGATGTTGAGCATCTTTTCATGTGCCTTTTGGCCATCTGTACGTCTTCTTTGGAGAAATGTCTATTTAGATCTTCTACCCATTTATTTGATTGGGTTGTTTGTTTTTTTGATATTGAGCTGTATAAGCTTTTTGTATATTTTGTAAATTAATCCCTTGTCGGTCACATTGTTTGCAAATATTTTGTCCCATTCTGTTGGCTGTCTTTTTGTTTTGTTTATGGGGTTCTTTTTGCTGTGCAAAAGCTTTTAAGTTTAGTTAGGTCCCATTTGTTTATTTTTGTTCTTATTTCCATTACTCTAGTAGACAGATCCAAAAAGATATTTCTGTGATTTATGTCAAAGAGTGTTCTGCCTATGTTTTCCTCTAGGAGTTTTATAGTATCCGGTCTTACATTTAGGTCTTTAATCCATTTTGAGTTTATTTTTGTGTACGGTGTTAGAGAATGTTCTAATTTCATTCTTTTACATATAGCTGTCCAGTTTTCCCAGCACCACTTATTGAAGAGACTCTCATTTCTCCACTGTATAGTCTTGCCTCCTTTGCTGTAGATTAATTGACCATAGGTGCTTGGGTTTATTTCTGGGCTTTCTATCCTGTTCCACTGATCTGTATTTTTGTTTTTGTGCCAGTACCATACTGTTTTGATTACTATAGCTTTGTAGTATAGTCTGAAGTCACGGACCCTGATTCCTCCAGCTCTGTATTTCTTTCTCAAGATTGCTTTGGCTATTTGGAGTTTTCTGTGTTTCCATACAAATTAAAAAATTTTTTTGAACTAGTTCTGTAAAAAATGCCATTGGTAATTTGATAGGGATTGCATTGAATCTGTAGATTGCCTTGGACAGTATAGACATTTTGACAATATTGATTCTTCCAATCCAATAACACAGTATATCTTTCCATCTGTTTGTGTCATCTTCGATTTCTTTTCTTATAGTTTTCAGAGTACAGGTCTTTTGCCTCCTTAGGTAGGTTTATTCCTATGTATTTTATTCTTTTTGATGTGATGGTAAATGGGATTGTTTCTGTAATTTCTCTTTTTGATCTTTTGTTGTTAGCGTATTGAATGTAAGTTGGTACAGCCACTATGGAGAACAGTATGAAGTTTCCTTAAAAAACTAAAAATAGAGCTACCATATGATCCTGCAATCCCACTCCTGGGCATATATTCAGAGAAAAACATAATTTGAAAAGATACATGCACCCCAATGTTCATTGCAGCACTATTTATAATAGCCAAGACATGGAAGCAACCTAAATGTCCATCTACAGACAAATGGATAAAGAAGATGTAGTGTATATATATACAATGGAATATTACTCAGCCATAAAAAAAGAAAGAAAGAATGCCATTTTCAGCAACATGGACAGAGAAAGACAAATATCATATGATATCACTTATGTGTGGAATATTAAAAAATGATACAAATGAACTTATATACAAAACATAAATAGACCCACAGACATAGAAAACAAACTCATGGTTACCAAAGGAAAGGAATAAATTAGGAGGTTGAGATTAACATATACACACTACTATATATAAAATAGATAATCAACAAGGACCTACTACATAGCACAGGGAACTTTACTCAGTAATCTGTAATAACCTATATGGGAAAAGAATCTGAAAAAGAAGAGATATATGTATAACTAAATCGCTTTGCTATACACCTGAAACTAACACAACATTGTAAATCAACTATACTCCAATATAAAATTTAAATATTTTTTTAAAAAAGGAAAGTATAGATAGGTATTTTTTAAAAGTTAACTCATTTGGCAAACAAATCTTATGCAAAATGTTCACCATATAACACATGTACACGAAAACAAGTTTTCAAAAGGAGAAAAAAGTTGTGCATTCTATGGATTTCCACTTACATGTAGAATCTCCTTCTCATGTAAACTATCACAGTAATACTTTAATTTGTATAATTAAAGCAGTTGTATATAAAAATCATAGGTTTAACTTTTTTCCTGCAAAAAATTAAAAAGAATTTTTAAAAGACAAGGTACAGGGCAGACCATGGACAGCATCTGCTACTGCCTCAAGCCCCCTTGCTTTCCTGCATATCCACCAGCAGATGCTCAACAAATGTTTGTTGTCTGGCTGACTTTGCATCCTGCATTACCACATCCTACACTCCACTATAACTAGTATTTGTTTCCTCCATTAAAAGGCCATGCATTTGACCAGTTAGTTCTCAATTCTCAATACCTATGTACAAAAGAAGAAAATAAGAAATCCTTAGTGGGATTGAGGTGGAGGGAAAACAATGCTGGAACCCTTCATTTGAACACCACTATCTACTGCCACTATTTCCTATTTACTAGAGATAAGGTCTCTGAGATTTTCTTTGTTCTCCCTATGGTAAATGTTTACCAAGAATAATCACCTGCACTACCGTAAGAACTGAAACGGTGGTAGGAACAATGACAGTGTCTTGCCTTCCTCCTCAGGTCCTTACTAACAAGCAGTCCTGGCAAGAGGAATGCTTTTCAATAACTTGAAATGTATAAATCCCAGATAGAACAAGTTAATATGAAGGTGAAGGAAGGTGTAAGTTAGTGCTAGCTCCATGTTTAATCCTCAGCTCCAGCAGACACTGGGCACAAAGTGGTTGGGTAGAAAGATGGCCACTCCTACATTATTCCCAAACCGAGACCCAGTGGCCAGTGTTCACCCCACTGTCCCCAGCCCACCATTGCCATATGATACCAGCTGCTAGGACTATCATCTCTGCCAGAACACCGACCTCCCTCCCCTGGGACTACTGTGCCCTTCAGGTAATCCTTCCCCTCAAAACTGCCTGTTTCAGCTAATCCTCAGCATCTGTAGAAAACAACACAAAAAGGTCAATTCCCCCATGGCTCTGACTTATATTCTCTTCTGTTACAACGAAATGTAGTATTAAAAACACTGAACAGAAGAGACAGATAAAGCAATACTGGGAGAGTCGGAAGATGGTTTGCAGGAAGGGAGAGAAAGAAAACAGTGCCTCTGGATCGTATTGAAACGTACACACACACATACACACACACACGCACGAAAACACTTATGTTCTCAGAATTCCTCCATGGTACAAGGATGACACTGCTTCACAGTCAGTAAGTAGACCACTTGAATTCTGTTTCCGTGAAAAGCCAAAGCAAGGTTCTTTTAACAAAACTGTACATCTATCATATTCGGGTAACTGACGTTAAAATAATGGTGCTCAAAGGATCAGTTAGTGGACACTCTGATGTGGCACCCAGATCCCCCTTCAGAAGGGAGGACGGACTATTGCCCTAGCTGTTGGTAGTGCTATCAGAAGGTGGCCCTCAGCTGTCAGCCCTCTTTGAGGATTGCCTCTGCTAAAGTAAACTACCTCGCCCGTGGTCATGATTCCTTTCCGGGTAGCTTGCATCAAACGTTTGGTCAATGCACAGATATAAAGGCTGGACCCCCTTGCTCCAACTCAAGAAAACTCTGAGTGGGCATCCAAGGCTCAGAGCTCCCTGATGAGATGGGCGTAGGTATCAATAGAGGTTGCATTGTAGCTTGATGCCTTCTCCTGTTCATTCCTGCTTCCTTAACCTTCTTTCCATTCCTGCTGACCCCAAGGGCTCTCCCCTGTAAACTTCCTGCATGTTAATTTCCATCTCATAATCTGCTTCTTGGGGAACCCAATCTGTAACAGGGGCTTAAACCCTCCTAATCCATTAAAGAGTAGATTATATACAATGAAAAAAATCACTTTCTGTATATTTCATTGTACAGTGCTGCTCTGGAAATTGCTAATCAATATATGGCCATGGTCTCTTAATCAATATGGTTGATTAATTAAAGGACCGTACTTCTCAGCCATGTTGGTATAACAAGCAGGCCTGAGATCAGGTCTAGTGTGCAAGTGGAAAGAGGTAATAAAATGAAATCACACTTTTTTTCACATTCTTCCCTTTCCATATTAACACAGATAATAATAGTAGCAATAGCAAACAAGATGTATTAAGGGCTTACTGTGTGCCAGACATTGTTCTAAACACTGCATTATTTCATTTAAATTTCAAAGCAACTCTTTGAAATACATACTATTATTACCTCCACTATACAAATGAGAAAACTAAGGCATATAGAAACGACACAACTCTCATAAGTGATCTGGATCCAGGCAGTTGTATTTGAGAACCCAAACTCTTATTGATTACAGTGTAGCTGCCCCCCTAATATAAAAGTGACTGTTAATTGAATGTCTTCCTTCCTGAATGTTACTCTGGTACATTGCCCTGGGGTGTGAAAATCTCCAAAATGCCAAAGGTACAATGCAATATAACTGGGGTTGGCATTAAAAAAGTGAAGGATTCTGAAGACTGGGTCATAAAACTTTTGCGAGTCAGGTGGTTCCACATCTCATCAGATTACTGAGTTGCCAGCTGATAGGTCATTTAAGATTATTCTTGAAAATAGATTTCCATTTTCCATGGACTTTTTGGTACATAACTTGCAAGGAGTTCAAACAACAGAGTAAAATTAATATAACAAACCTCTTCCCTTAATATTATTTATGGCTGACTTCATTTTAAAAAATTGGAATAAAATCATGCTAAGCCCCATTTCATTCTAGCAATAAAAAATATTCATCCATAGATACATGAAATAGTTTTAAAGATCCCCATTTGCTTTATTAGAAAATGTATTTTCAATAAAATTTTACTTTTTATGTTTAATGGTTACCAAAATTTGTAATATATTTGTATTATTTTAATCAGTTGGGAACTAATTTTTATAACAATTATTCAACCCAGAAGACATTTTTAAACACTTAGAGCTTGTCGTCATAGGAAATAAAAATAATAATGATGTTAATTTATATATATTTTAGTGTAGAGAGTATAATACAGTGATTAATAAAATTCTCTCAAACACACAAATATACTACATTAAAATAAAATCCTGTGAGGGAAGCAGAATGGAACAGGAGTTTAGTGAGATAAAGGAAGGATATAGAATTTTTGTCTGCTAAAGAAGAGCTTGCTCGTGTATGTTTTAAAAGAGTGATAGCTGGTATCAAATCACTATATTTAGATTCCTTTGGATAATTCTGCTATAGATTGAATAATCCCCCCCCCCCAAAATTTATATGTTGAAACCTAACCCACAATGTGATGGTAGTTGGTGGTGGGGCCTTTGGGAGATGATTAGGTCATGAGGGCAGAACCATCACGAATGATATCTGTGCCCTGATGGAGACCCTAGAGAGCTCCCTCTTCCCTTCTCCATGTGAGGACGCAGCAAAATTATGGCCATCCATGAGCCAGGAAGTGGGACGTCACCAGACACCAAACCTTCTAGCACCTTGATCTTAGACTTCTCAGCTTCCCAAGCTGTGAAAAATAAATTTCTGTTGTTTATAAGCCAGTCGGTCTATAGTATTTTGTTATAGCAGCCCAAACGAACTAAGACAGGTTGATGTAAGAGTTTTATTTTTAAATGTCAATATTTGTAATATACCACAAATCACATCCTTTACAGCTATTTAGGTTTAAGATTTAAAAATTTAAATGTCAACTTAAAAATGTCCTAGGGGCTACATAGTTTTCATTGAAATTCTTTTTATTTTAGGAGGTATGCAAAAATTAAAAGTTGGAAGCCCACTAGACAGGAACAGAGGTCTGGAATGGGGGCAGGCAGTAGGCATCTCAGCCTCATGGGGCTAATGCCCAGCCTGCTGCATTTCCCAGATTCTAAAAAAATGGATAGCCTTTGTAGCATTTCTCCTTCAGAGAGGATCTGGAAAAGGTGCTGCTTTGAAGGGACTCTTGTAGAGGGAAAAGGTCTGGTTTAGAGTCAGTAGAAAAGGATGAATGATGAGCAGTGCTCTGGGTAGGAAGGTGAATGCAGTCAAACACCCTAGATATTAATGCTGAAATCCAGCTCGTGTTCTGCTCAATAAGTCTTGTGCCTTGGTACAGAGCTACTTTCACTTAGAGGAAGGGGCATCTCTCTATTTTGGACAAAGGCCCTGAATGGGTTAGCAGGAGCCATGATTGGGTCCCTGCCCATGTGAGGAGTGTAATAAACAGAAAATTTCCCAGACATGCAGATATCTGGCTGAACTCCTGAAGGCATTGATTTGGCACGCTTCTGCAGACAAAAGAAACCAGCAAAATGTTGCAACGCCTCTGAAGAGGTATATCAAATAAATCAGAACTTATTTCTATCTTTGTACCAAATGCAACGTGTTCCCAGCTGGGACACTGTGTGCAGCTCTGTTCACAGCACTCAAGAAGTACATGAAGGATCAGGAGGAGGTGTAAGAAAACCAAATGTTCCAGGTGATGTGGTGAAACAGGATCCTAAATGAGCAACTCCTCAAAGAAGACAAGGTTGACAGGCAATTCTTAGGTTGGTCAGTTTTAGCCATAACAATGGAGCAAAGCTCTATTGGTTATTCTGTCATTCAGAACTGGCAAGGGTTTGGGTATTAGCTATAATAGCAGGGCATAAACATTGGGGCAGATTCTTAGCCCTCTGGCAAATGGGTGGTGTCTAAGCCTACTCCCAAATATATGATTCTTACTTAGATTTAAGAAAGAACACTGAGTACATTTGTATTTGGGCTGTGCACATTTAAATTCTTAGCTTATAGCAGTTTCAAACAAGTTCCGATTACTCCAGGATCCCACAGTAGGGCTCCTGAGGCTGAGTGTTTCCAGGGATTTTAGTAAAACAGCTCCAAGCTTTTTTTTCTTATAGCTTTGCATTCTCAAGACTCAGGTGTGAACCAAGTGCTGGTCAGGCTTGGCAAGCCCCCTGGAACTGCCTCTTCCCTGCAATGGCTGAGACTCTCCTACCAGGTCATCAAGAGGAACATGGAAAGCTGTAAGAAAAAGTGCTGAGAGTTACTAAACCCTGGAGACAGCCTCTGGAGAGCTGCTGTGGGATTCTTGAACAGTTTTTAATCTCATTTGTGAGAGACACCCTTCCTGCCTCTAGCCAATGGTGTGCTGGAGCTGGCTTGTACCAGATTAGCTGGTTGACAGCTTGAAACTGGCCACAGTGGAAGTATTTACACCATGAAAATTACCAAATGTTACAAATCAGGGCTTTTTTTGAGAGCCAGTTGTTAAACATTTATCAGAACAGGGCAGATTCACCCAAGAAGAGACCACCATGCACTCGACAGCAGGACCGAAGGTTCCAGTGCACCTGTAGAAGCTGCTAATACCCCATCAACAGCTAAGGAGGGACAATAGAGACTGTGAGGGCCAGAGGGGCAGTAGTGGCAGCCAAGGCACCCAGCGGAGTAGAGTTGTAGTCAAGCAGAAAGATGATCTGTTGTCCCCCTGGTTAGTCCCTGGAATTCCTATTGGCCGAGGGAAGTGGATATTTTGCAGGGCCTAAAGGCCTTAAATCAAACTGGGGCAAGGGTGGGGAGGCAGGCAGGAGCAAATGAAATCTAAGCTCACCTTATTAATGTAACACAAGGTGTTAAGAAAAAATATCTAAACCTTGAAAATAAAGTCCTTTCAATGTCATATTGGGGCAAGCTTACTAAGGATTGTCTACTTATCTACAGGAATGTACCTTTGTTTGACTTTGCTATTTACTATTAATCACTGCCTCAAATTGTGTGAAATTAATGTTAACTTGCAGATCTTTTCCAGTTACAATGCAAATCATTTCTATCCAATTGAAAAGGAAGTCCCAACGGTTACGGTGTTTTATTGTCCTGTAGAACATAAATTAGTTTTGTATCTAATAGCAATTTATTTTAATATCCTTTTTAAATGCCTATAAATACTCAGTCCCTCAAAAATGCTCTTTCAACCAGCTTTTACCATGTTACCAATTCTCTCATGAACGAGTTACTAAATCTCCGACATGTGTTCATACTACATGCATATGAGTTGTGCTTTTAACTTTTTGAAAATTATCCTTTGGCAATGTAACTAGGCTTCTGTAAGGTAAAAGGAGTTCATCTCAGCTGATCCTAGGGATAAATATAATTTGGAGCCTTGTCATGGAGAGTTGCAATGGGCGCCGTCTGACAAATTGATACAATTTCTGCTCTTTATAATCCTACATTAGTGGACCAGCTCCCCAAGGAATACCGAAGACACTGGCTAGGCTTGGTGGGATTATAAAGTTGCCATAAATCATTAGTCCTGTAGACAGAATATATCTGCCCAAACACAAGTATTGATGCCTTTAGTATCATAAAGCTTAAACCTGTAGGGGGAAAAGATTCATGCGTATTTGAATTGTTAAGCTATCATCTGGTTTGTGTCTGGAAATGTCTTGAATGGTGGTGTCTCACATAACCTCTACAGTGAATCATTCTTTATAAACGGATTTGCTTGACTACAGAAGCCCTGAGAAAAATCTCCATTGTTCTACAATTCTGCTGTAATGTCCGAGAGGCTCAGAAATCTCAGGCAACAGAGAAGCAAAGCTGGTGACAATAGAACAGTGCTGTGTCCATCCCGCCACTCTTTCTACAGGCTATTGACGAAGACGGATGGCTTTGACGGTAATCTGCTAAAGTCTACTCCATGTATAAGAGGGTCTAGCTCTTCTGTTCAGTGTTTTCCTTTTTCACGAGCATCCTGAGGAGTGACAAACAGTGACAGAATCCCTGAAAAATGTCCCATTCAGACCCGGGTGATGGTGAGTCCCAGTTCACATGCCCTTGAGATCCTACATAACACAAGGCACGATATTTTGTGTTGACTGCTGACGAGAATCTTGCCTCGCACACGCCTTCAACGACAGCCCAGTCCTGTGGAAAAGCTTGACCTGTCAGTTCGGTTCCCTGCGGCATCCACCTCACCCAGAAAGCTGGTTCAGTCTCCTTTTGTGCAAGAAGTTTGGGCTTTCTCTCTTTTTAAATTTATTTTGAAAATTTGAGATCAAACTACTGTGTGCAAGAATCCATTGTGATGAGAGATTTGTCCTCAATCCCCCTTGGGCTGGCGAGCCCAGGAGCCCCGAGTTCAGAGTTGGACTAGGGGAGAGGCTTGATTAGCACACAGTTCTTGGCACGTTGACCCAGAGTGAAGAACAGTAATTATTCCTATTATCTCTAGCTGAAACTTTATACCTTAAAACCTACAGTCAAAGCCAGAGAAGCCACTTTGCTGAGACCCCAGAGCTTTCTGAACTGGCATAAGCAGCCAGATTGGGCAGATCTGTGTAAAAATATCACATACTGCATTGCAGAGCAGTGTATGAATCCTTAAATTATCACTGACTCTAAGTCCTTACTATTCCAAAGGATAATTGGGAAGAAGTGGTCTATCCTTACACCTGAAATTGCATCACAAGTTTAAAAAGAAGCCATCCAAAACCCATTAAAAATCATGGCAAAGTCACTGAGAGAAGTATACGGATAGTAGATTAGTCTAGAAATGAAAAAAAAATCATGTGAAATAGTTTCTGCAGCAAAGAAACGCTGAGGCTTCCCTTTTTATTTATGTGATGTCTGGACCGATTGCCACATAAAATAATAAAAGATCTAAAAGTTATTAATAAAGTACTTTGTGCTACTTTAAATTCAATTCATAATCTCAACTGAAAACTTATTTGCACCTAAATTTATGATAAAATCTAGATGATGCGGTTTCTTCCCTCCCTCAAAGACTGACACAATAATGGAATCTTAATTTAGGTTTCATCCTTGGCTCAATCAGTTCCTTAATTCCTGGATTTTGTACTTCAATACAAAATATCTCAGTTAATTTCGTTCTTATGATGTTTGTCCCCAGACTTTGCACTTTTCAACAATGTTTAAAATCGCATACAAATCTGCAAGTCAGCAAATGGCCTCCTTTTGATAAAAAATACTTTGTTTCCTGCCGTGGAAAAATAAGGATAAGCATTTCATTCACTGTGAATACACACAATAAGAATGGGTATTGAAACATTATCACATTTCTATCCCACTCTGTAAATTTTTATTAAAGATTAAAGTTAATACACCATCTAGTTATATTAATATAAAGTTTGCTCATACTTCTTCCAGTGAATGGTGTTTTTGATAATAAATTAATAAATGGAAGCAAGAAAGATTATCTACTTCATTCTGAGGATCTAAGAAACTTCCAATAAAGATTTCTGGATTGACTGCATGGACCCAAAAGTGTTCTGTTAAGAAATGAGTAATAAGAATTTAAAGAGAGCCTGCTGATTTTGGAAGGAGGGAAATAGTCATTTCTTGGTTGTATGACCTCAGTAGAATTTTCCACAGCCAGTTGCCCTCTTTTTCAACAAACTTGAAACTTGTCATAATTTCCTATATTTTCTTAAGGAAAAAAAATCGTCAGTGTGGGCAGTACATTTTTAAAAGGTCAAATGTATTTTCTACAGAGACTGTACTGTGTCGTTACTTCCAGATAATTTTGCAACTAACACACTTTGGCTGCACCAAGGCATACCACTAAAAAGGTTTTATTCTTTAAATCCTGTAGAGTAGATTACCCTTTGTTTATAAACCTGTTTACTTGACCTTCAGTCCATCTCCTTGGTGTTTTGAAAAGAGATTAAAAAGAGAAATGAAGTCAGTGGCTTCAAAAATTTTTATTAGTATTTGGAGAAGATTCATTTAACCGTTATTTAAGACAAACATCAAACAAGCAAGCATTTTTTAATACGAGGACAGGTTTTGCATTCAGCGAAAATCATTATGAGAGAAAAGATTCACCTTTTTCTCCACTTAGCAATTTTTGGTCTGTTTGTTTAAATGCAAGCAAAGAAAGAGTCTATGGGAACCAAAAAGGGAAAGGCATACTAAATTAAAACTTATGGGAAAGTTGAAATATAATATCTGGAAAATTAATTATGATATTTTACTTATTAAACCATAGTTTTTTTCAAATTTCACAAAAATCGGTATGTAGAAGAAAGAGTAACTAATGTAGACCTGGACACTGAAGATGAGAAAAGAATTTGGAAAACTCTAAAAAAAGAGCATCTGATGGTTAACACAGAGAAAAACGTGTTTGCATAAAATAAAAATGGCCACTTGCCATTTACTAGCACTGACCCCAGCCTAGAGGGCAGGGATATAGCTTATTAATCACTTCTATATATAAAATATAGACTGATGAACAATTTAAAATTGAAATATGATAAACTACTTATGGATATTAACTAGATTAAAGTACATATTTCATTGAACAGTGGGCTAGAAAACAGTATCAATCAAATATTTTCACTTGAAGGGAAAGACAAATGTTTTATTCATTTCCAGGATATTACCTAAACTAATTTTTATAATATATATATGGGAGGCTTTCTGAGATATTAAAATATGTATATATTAAGTAAATCATTCATTCAACAAATATTTATTAAGCACCAATTATGTACCAGGGCACCATAGTTTTTATTTTACAGTGGGGAGAAAAAAGAATATGATATGATACATTAAATAGCACAATTCAAATGCTACCTCAAATCCTTCTCAAAAGGAGGCTGTGAATACACATCTTGAGGGATCACTTTTAATGACAGCAGGTTTCTCTTTGGTCTAAGGTCAGAATCAGACAACTTTCATAAAACGGCCCAGGAAAATGCCCAAGGCATCACATCACTGAGATGGTACCTTCTCCAAGCTACCAGGACAATGTGTCATTTCCTTTATATTTATGTTTTGCTTTGGGTTCCACCCTAAAGCAGACCCCAAGACAAGCATTCAAGTAGAAGGAGTTTATTTGGGAGATGATCTCACCAAAAATTGATATGGAAGTAGACAATTGAAACTGGGGAAGGGCGGGACACCAGTACCAAGTTCGTCACACTAGTTACCACTGTGCATAGCTGGAGTTAAATTCCAGGAGCCAGCATAGGATGTATGCCTCAGAGTCACCCCACCCAAGGGGCAAGGGGGCTAGTGTCCGTATACATCTATTCCCATCAGTCCTGACTGGACAATGAGGATGAGAAAGGAATTTTGAAAACTATGAGCATCTAGTTGTTAATATGGATGTTCCTCACCTCTTTCCCAGAACAACTGGCCTAGCCTGATCAACAAGTGGACAAAAGTAGGGCTTGGAAGCCAGAGGAAGACTTTGGGTAAGGAAATGCAGATTCTAGTAGCTGGAAGTCCAGCCCACCAGCACACACTGAGATGGGGTATTAGTCTCTTAGAGCTGCCATAACAGCTAACCACAAACTAGGTGGCTTAAACACAGAAGAAATTGATTCTCTCAGAGTTCTGGAGTCCAGAAGTCTGCAATCAAGGTGTCATCAGGGCCACACTCCTTCTGAAGGCTCTGCAGAGAATCCTTCCTCACCTCTTCCAGCTTCTTGCGGCTCCAGGTGGTCCTTGGCATTCCTTGGGTTGTGGTTACATCACTCCAGTTTCTTCTGTCTTAACATCACCTTCTCTTCCGTGTTTCTGTGTCTTCTCCCCTTCTCTTCTCTTCTAAGGATATTTGTCTTTGGATTTAGGACCCACCCTAAAGCCAAGATGATCTCATCTCAAGATGCTTAACTTAATTACATCTGCAAAGACTATTTCCAACCAAGGTCATATTCACACATTCTGAGGGTTAGGACATGGATTGATCTTTTAGGGGGCCACTATTAAACCCACCACAGGTGGAACGGGTGAGGGGGTATGAGCAGGACCTCAACAGTGTCTGCTGCAATCTAGTGATTCTTAACAATCACCATCAACCTGTTCTGTATCCTCTTATTCCTAGTCCGCCAGCACAAACCACTCACCTAAGATCAGCTTTCAGCTACGTGTGTGCTGTTAACTACCAACTTTTTTCCCCTTCCTCTACGTATTTTTATAGTGTGAATGCTTATCTTATACAGAACTGTGGATTTATTGGTTATTTATCAGACATAAATTGATCTTTAAGAGCTGTAACCACAATAAGGAGGGATGGGATGCCCCTTACATTTACAACAAATCTTTCTTTGAACAAAACAGGGTGTATGTATATGTGTGTGTGTGTGTGTGTGTGTGTGTGTATAGTGTATGTGTGTGTGTGTATATATATATATATATAGTCACTGTATTAAGGCAATATCCTAAAATTATTTCAATAAAAGGTAAGGTTTGGAATGAAAAAGTTAGGCTGTGTGTCACAAAATAATTTAACTGAAACCCCCAGAGTTTCACACTTATGATTGCAGCAAGTCAGGAGAACTGTCAAGCCCCACACAATGGGTGAAACATTAATTGGGGCCTATGCCTTGCATATTAGAGTATGTTTCTCCAGATCTGCCACAGCCTGCAAAATCAAAACAATTCCCTCAGCAAGTGAAACAGCTAGCAGGCAAATCCACGACACCGCCACTGCTGTTCATGAGCAGGTGTCTGTCAGTTTTTGGTGGGTGTTGGATTTATTTTTTTCCAGATTAAAGGGGTTTGTTTCATGGATATGTTTCTGCTTCTCACTTGTCTTGTAAGATTTCCAAAAAGGTCCCTTTGGAGGGAGGTAGGGAAGGATCCTGAGTTGAGTAGCACTCTGGGAGGCAATACAGATAAGTATGCTGAGAAAATGGGGACAGATTCTGGGAAGCGGGTTGTGGGATAAAGGGTAGGATGGAGAGAAGCTTGGTCATAGAGGAAGCCATAGGCAGGGACCCACTGATACATCACCCCTGACCCCATCCTAGCCTGGCAGCCCATTCAGCAACTTCTGTTAATTGGCACTTGTCCAAGTCATTCAATCGCAGCACATTTGGTTGAAAGTGGAGAAGCTGTGAGGGGAGGACTCTCACAAGAGAGAATGTACCATTTAGCCACTCAAAAGTGGAACTCCATCAATTCCAAGTATAAAGCACATAATGTGCATTCGTTCATTTATTCACTCATGTACTCAATCTCTAGTGAATGTCTACTGAGTGACAGGCAATATACTATATGCCTAAGAATCCTAAGATCCTAAGAGTGCCTAAGATCTCCATGAGTCCTGTCCTCACCTCTTTTCCCTTTGAGTTTGGTCACACTGTCTCAGTCTGTGTATTTGTCGACAAAAGATAGAAACTTGTGTTTTCTTTCTAGAAAATCAGATTTTTAAAACCATGATCACACGTATCTAAGGCCCTCATAATCACCCTATGTTACGTTAAGTCTAGATGCAATATTAAGTAGATTACAGAACCCTGCCACTATTCAACAATAAAAAGGAAATGAAAATTGCAAGCCAAAATTTAATTGTTTTTAACATGTTTGTTGAAAGCAAGAGAAGTGAAGGATTAAAAATAATATCTATTCTTCTAGGAAGCTGGGACTTCCATTTAGTAAAAGATGATTTAAGAGCTGTGGAGTACTTCACAGGTGAAAAGTTATGCAGCAGAATGCCTTTAACCACGAATTTGAAGGATGAATTATAACCTCTTTTGGCTTAATCACTCTGCTGACTGCCCTCCAGCTAGACACTTAAGGATGACTAAAATTTTTCAGTCTCTAAAGTAATAAGCGTATAGACATCAATGCCAGAAAGGCAATAAAATCTAGACTTTTGGAAGATGAGGCAGGAGTTCGAAGTTTTACAGTCTCTCCAACCCTTTCCCCCAGAAATTTCTCTTTGCCTCTGAATTATCCAGTAGTTTTTAAAATGTAGTGAGCAAAGGAGTTACTTGGGGAGCTGATTAGTATCATATTCTTAGACCCCCCCCCTGCCAATTTAGGTTTAGTAGTTCTGAGGTAGGATCCAGGAAATCTACCTTATTAACAAGCAATCTCAGAGAATTCTGTTGCAGGGGGTCTGCTGATCACATTCTGAGAAACAGTGATCCAGGGGAAATTCATCCTGAATTTTCTACTTTTGCCCTCTCTAACAGCATGGTGATAGCAAAGATATTTTCTTGACTTTTCAAATTTTTAATGGTTTAGTGAACACTTACTTTATGCCAGGCACTGTGGTAAGAATCACACTAGCTGAGATTCACAATGATATGTCTTTTTTTTAGGGTACCCTTTAATCCTCACAAATACCTTGGATATTGCTAAAGAAGAAATCTTGAAGATTTAGAGGACAGAGTTTGGAACTGAGGAGGGAGAAATTCTGGAAAAGAGGGCACCACAAAGAGGGAAGCCACAAAACATGCATACAAACACTCCTCAAATCTATGACTTACTTCGAATTTTAACACATGGAATAAGAGCCCAAGGAGCCTAAAAGAGAAACAATAGCTAGAAAGCTGAATAGCAATTTTAACAACTGCCCACTGCAGAGGAGAGTTTGGAGTTTGGGTAGTCTCAGGTTAGCAGGGCAAGCCTCAAACTTAAACACCTCAAACTTTCCATTGCAATTTCATCAGGGCCACATCTTTGTAAGAAATGCCACATGCTGGGATTAAGGGATTCATCCAAGGACAAAAGGCAAAACTAAAATAGACCTGCCTTAATGAGGCAAAAACCAAATCTCCAAGAGATCAAGGTGATCCACCAGTAATTTAACTGCCTACTAAAACAAAACTCAGTACTCTTCAGAGGAAGAGAATAAAGAATCTCAATAATATATCATGCACTGTACAAGAAAAAATAATTAGATTTGTGAGGATAAAAAGCAAATAAGAATAAGTGAAAAAAAATCAGTCAATATAAACAGACCCATAGATGATCCAGATGTTGTCATTTACACACAAGGATTTTTAAATCACTGTGATAAGTGTGTTAAAGAATTTACAGGGAAAAAAATGAGTAAATAGTGGAGGAATAGGGGGTTTCAAGAGAGATTCTCAAACTGCTAAAAAAAAAAAAAAGAGAGAGAGAGCCAAATAATTCTAGAACTAAAAAAAATATAATATCAAAATTTAAAAATTCACTCAATGGCTTTGACAGTAGATTGTATCCAACAGAAGAAAGAATCAGTAAAAGTGAGAACAGGACAATAAAATCACTCAAACTGAAGCACAGAGTGAACAAAATTTTTTTTAAAAGAATGAAAGGAACCACAGTGACATGTGGAATGGTATCCAGCAGGCTAACATAAGTGTAATTTGAGTCTCAGTCTGAGAGGAGAGAGACAAAGTGCATCAAAATTATTTGAATAAATATTGATCAAATTTTCTCACATTTAATAAAAATCAAAACTCCACATATTGAGGAGCTCCATGATCCCCCCCACCCACACAAAGCAGCGTAAATACAAAGGAAGCCGAATATAGGCACATCATAGTCTAAATGTTGAAAACCAGAAATAAAAAGAAAAATTTTAAAGTAGCCAGAAGAAAAAAGCACATTTATATACAAAGGAACAATAAGAATGATGTCTGACTTCTGATAAAAAGCAGTGGAGGTCAGAAGACAATAGAAATAAAATGTTCCAAGATTCTGGACCTTAAACTAAAAGGAATTAAGCTCTGATGGTAAGATTTCTGGTAGTTTGGCAGTCAGGATGGGATAAAACATTCTTTGGTGGGGACCTTTTACATGCCCCTTCAAATTCTTTTGGGGAGTGATAGCCATTGTAGTTTCTTGAGTAGGTGACATGATAAAATAAAAATTGGGGGTAAGAAGCATTTGCAGTTAGATACAGGATGGACTAGATGGGAAAGAAATAAGAGACAGAAAAATGGGAAATCAGTTAGGAAAGTGATGTCACAATCTAGACAAGAGATCATTTTTTTGTCAAAGTAAACAAGCACTGCGCAATAGTGTCATCAAACAAGGCCTAGGCCTTAGGTATCAGACCCCAGAACCTCATTGGTCTGGACATTGGTCATGGCCCCTGCTCTGAGATGCATCTGCATACTCATCAAGCTCATGGAACCAAAATGATAGACCCAACAAAACGCTGACTCATCCATTTACCATGAGAAATACAAATGTCAAGAGTAACAAAAGACTCAACATGGCAGATCAGCACATTCCCTCTCTATATGGGAGGCCAGAGATTTTAATGACTACGGTCAACGCAAGAGAACTTTAGGCAACATCACTAATGATTAGAGAAATGCAAATCAAAACTACAATAAGGTATCACCTCACATCAGTCAGAATGGCCATCATCAAAAAATCTACAAACAATACATGCCGGAGAGGGTGTGGAGAAAAGGGAACCCTCTTGCACGTTGGTGGGAATGTAAATCGATACAGCCACTATGGAGAACAGTATGGAGGTTCGCTAAAAGACTAAAAATTGAACTACCCTATGACCCAGCAATCCCACTACTGGGAAAATACCCAGAGAAAACCATAATTCAAAAAGACACATGCACCCCAATGTTCACTACAGCACTATTTACAATAGCCAGGACATGGAAGCAACCTAAATGTCCATCAACAGAGGAATGGATAAAGAAGATGTGGTATACATATATAATGGAATATTACTCAGCCATAAAAAGGAATGAAATTGGGTCATCTGTAGAGACATGGACGGACCTAGAGACTGTCATACAGAGTGAAGTATGTCAGAAAGAGAAAAACAAATATCGTATATTAATGCATATATGTGGAATCTGAAAAAATTGGCATAGACGCTCTTATTTACAAAGCAGAAATAGAGACAAAGGCGTAGAGAACAAGGGGGAAAGGCAGGGGTGAGATGAACTGGGAGACTGGGATTGACATATATACACCCTTGATAGTATTTATAAAATAGATAACTAATGAGAACCTACTGTATAGCACAGGGAACTCTACTCAGTGCTGTGTGGTGACCTAAAGGAGAAGGAAATCTAAAAAAGAGGGGATATATGTATACGTACAGCTGATTCACTTTGCTGTACAGTATAAACTAACACAATATTGTAAAGCAACTATACTCCAATTAAAAAAAAGAGAACTTTAGGTGATCCTGAGAAATATTCTTCAGCTGAAATAGCCTGAGCTTCCTCACCTAGCACAGGGAGTCTTGCCAAGGATGCTCTACCTGCCACTCTGCTTGGCCCTAATTCCCTGTACTGTGCTTGGAAGGATCCTGACGGTGTGCAACTCCCTTTCCACCACCATCCAGGCTGTTTTGTTTTTCATAAATGGTAACGGAGCAGTTCTCTTTGCTCTCCAGTCTTGCTGGTCTGAGAGCTATGCTACCTCTTTAAAGCACTAATTATCCCCCCTGATCTATTGCATATGACCTTTAAAGTTTAACTCTCAAACAGAAATCTCATTTCAACTTTTTAAGTTTCTAAGTTGGCATCTCATTGTGGCCTCCAGGAACGACAACAATGTGGATCTGCATTACAGTGGATACAGGAACGATGGAGAAGACGGAGCAAAAGAAGCTGTTAGCACAGAGTTAAATGCGTAATGCAGAATCAAATAAGGGTTGATCAAGAGCAACAGGACAGTGAACAGATTTTAGAACCAAAAATTAATTTTGCCAGCACCAAACTCCTACTCAGCGCCAAAATGCCTTGCCTTCCAGAAACACTCAGAAAATATTTGTGGAATGACAATGGAATGGGAGCTGAAGCTCCATCGGCTCAGGTCTTGTAAATCCTCTGCAAATTCCAGGAAGTACTCAAGTTGCTCACCATCCCCATGGCAGGGAGGACACACTAAAGGTGAAGGAAGTAATAGATTCTGTTGGAGTAAAAAGAGTTGGGGTAGAGTGGAGATATATGTAGATTGAAATCCTTTGGAGGCTCAGAGTCATCTCCCAAGGGGACTCTTATCAAAAGGCTAGTTATTACCTAAGCTTAACTAGGACAGTACGAACTATTTTGCTATTCATTCTGAACAGTTCTAAGAACACGTATTTCCAGCTTACATATAGTGCCTTTACGCTTCTTGTTCATTTATGTCCAATTCTATTTGACAGATGAGGAAATAGAGACTCAGAGAGATTAAGTAATTTTCCCAATACTAACTTGTGTTTCCCAAGCAACACAGTTAGTGGCAGAGCCAAGCATGTGAACCACGGCAGTCTAGCTCTAGTGCTCATACTCCAATCCACTACATTACACCTCTCTCACATTGTGTCAGACCCAAGATCTCTGATTCATAATCATCAAGTCCCCCTGGAGCAATAAGGAAATGTTAAAGCAGAGCCAGTGTCTGGCTTGGTCTGAGGCCCTTTTGCTAAGTGGACGAAATGGCTTCTGCCTCCAGAACTGACTCCTGACCTCAGGACCAATGCCATCTCACTATGTGTTCTGTGCCTGGCATGACCAGAACCAGGCTCTGAGCAGGAGCAATGGAGGAAAGATGCAGCTCGTCTGCCTTTGGTATTATGTTAGATTGTGGATTTGAGGTCCCTGAACCACTAAGATAAAGTTCTGTTTTTCTTAGCACACCTAAGTTGGCAGATGCTAGCATTATAGCTGAGCAGATGTTTTCCCTAGAGAATCTGTTTCCAATACCTTATGATGAAGAATCACCTTCAGAGAATAAACAAATGTACATATGTGTGCGCTCCAGCAAGACAAAACCATCTATTTCAGATGGGAGACACAAATGCTCTGTGTGTTGGGAAATAGATATCAGACAGGCTGGAAGTCACCCAAGGATTTATTTTTTAGTGTCATTTCTATTTGAGGTTTTTCACTGTCCTTCCCTGCTCCCAGCAATTGCAATTTGGAACATTAATTCTAGATTTTATTGTTTATTTCCCTCAATGTAGTTTGCATCAAACTGACAAAAGGCATTTTTATAAACCAAGTATACTAAATGTGCTTATTTCACATATTTACACAGTACTTGAACTTAAACCAAAGAGAAAGTGGGTAACCAGTATATAGCAATGTTTCTTTTTTTAAACATTTTGCAAGTTTTTCTATTGGTTTATTGTTTTGCTTGTCTGTTTTTAATGGCCAAATTATTCCTAGAGGTACGAAGATGCTCATGCATTTCTTTTCGATGTTTACGAGTGTTTATAACTGATCAAGCTTATCTGTCTCAGAAGCATATTGTGGAGTCACTAACATCATATTATTGAATAATTATATTTCATTCTTTACTTACATTGTCCAGTCAGTTGATATTTACATGTTAAATAATTCTTAGTTTCATGAGCGTCTATGAATAAGGAAAAGGCAAGTAGGAGGTACATATTACATAGTCAATCTTAAATTTCAATTAGCTATGTGTGGTAGGCTAAATAATGGTCCCCCCAAAATAGGTCCACATCCCAGTCCCCAGAACCTGTGAATGTTATCTTACATGGCAAAGACTTTGTAAATGTGATGAACTTATAGGTCTTGAGTTGGGGAGATTATCCTGGATTATCCTCAGGTATCTTTAAGAGGGAACCAGAGGGAAATTTCACACACATGGAAAAGGAGAAGGCGATGTCACCATGAAGGCAGAGAGTGGAGCGATGAGGTCACAAGCCAAGGAAGGCAGGAAACCACCAGGAGCTGGAATGGATTCTTCCCTAGAGCTTCCAGAGCCTCAAGCTGGCCCTGCTGGCAGTTTGAGTTCAGACCACTGAAACTGATTCTGAACTTCTGGCTTCCAGAACTGTGAGGGAATACATTACTCTTGTTGTAAACCACCAAATCTGCAGTAATTTGTTGCAGCAGCCATCCAGGAGCTCAGAGGCCAGAGAAAATGGGTATTATCATATATATTGTGTTCTGAAAGTTTAATAGTAAAAGGTATCCAACTTCTAGGCTATAGATTCCCCAGGGAACAAAATGGAATTTGTAGTACAGGCTTCATTAGATGATGGATGGCTAAACCAATCCTAACCCTCTAGGAGTCAATTTGAACCGTGGGGAGGGCAGGATTATGAAAGTGTGTGAAGTGTGAACAACCATCATAGGGCAAATTAGGTTGGCCCACATTGTCGTAATGACATGGTCTCCCCAGAAAGGACCAGGCATCCATTTCCAGAATCTGATCATCAAGGCCTCATTGCATCAGGGAACAAGCACCCACCATGGACTGTGCAGAACGAGTGTTCAACGACATTCTCTAGCTTCCAGAATCACAGGTAGTATTAGACTGATCAGGCCCAGCTCTCTCCACTTGGGTATGAAAGCCAAGCTGACTCCCACTTGGACTGTGTAAGCCCTTGCATTCCCAGAGTATCTGGGTTGAGGTGGGGTTATGGGGGGGAGGAGATGAAGAAAAGGAAAGAGTTTTGTGAGAGAAAGAAACTGGATTTCTAAGAAATTTGGTCTTGAGCATTTAAATGGACATATTCAAGGGATATGTCATTTATATCATGATTGTGGAATACATCACGTGAGTTACAGCTACTAACAGAAACAATGATGTCTATTAAGGTTAACAGTTGTTGAAATAGTACTAAGGGTAAATGCATTCTAATTGCTGGTAAGATCCCTGAAACACATCTCTCCTTTCATAAGTAATGGAATAGAGAAAGGGGCTGAATTTTCATATTAGTCTTGGCACTAATGTCTTGTTAACCCTTATCATCATCATAAGATTTATATGCACCTCTCTAGATCACTCATTGCCTGCCAGGGTAAAGGGCTCCAGGCATCTTTGTCGTCTATTTGTAAGCGCAAATCATCTGCAAAGCAAAGGGTGATGAGTTGGGCACTTTCTGTAAAGCTAACCCCTTCTTTTCCAGACAGTCAACTTGCTAACAGTTGGTGGGAACATAGAAGGAAGGCATCCTTATGTTTGGCAATTCTTCATCCCTCTCCAGATGTTCCTCACTCTCTTTGCTACCAGCTGAGGCACGTCCATTCCAGAAGTGTTTAACAAGAGAGAATTCAATAGAGAAAACTTAACCTTGGATAGGAAGGATGAGGAGTACGGGGTGTGCATAACATAGACAGCTTTCGGTAAGATCTAATAAATTATTGACAACATCAAGAATAACTTCTTTTCCAACGGAACCCCAGGAATCACAGAGTTGCCAGTTAGGTTCCTACTTTTACAAGGAAATAATGTCAATAATAACAATAGCAAGAAGACCATAAACATCTTTTCTCCCTCACAGTGCATATCAGCAATTCATGCACAGCAACTTTATAGAATTAATCAAATGTATCTGCCTAAGGCCATCTAGTTTCTCTTTTATTGTATTCTCTTTCACTGGTTTTTAACCTGACCTTCCTGTAAAAATACTTCTAACTCATCTTTGAAAATTACCACAAGCTGGAGAGAGAAGGATAAAGGGAGACAGACCATGAACAGGGAAGTTGCAATCCTGAATAATATATAAACTAAAATATGAATGATACCATCATTCAAAAAGCAACTGGCTTAAAGGAAAGATGGTTCTGAGAAGCAGAAAGGATATAGGAAGCTTGGGTTCTCATTTACAAGCAAGAGAATTACTCATACTTGTGGGCCACTATAGGAGAGGAAGCTCTTAGAACCCACACTTATCAGGATCTGGGAAGCCTTGCCCTACGGATGTGGAAATCTCCATCTGTGTGGATAACCCCAGTACTCATGGGCTGACAAGGCTAGTCTGGGTTTTGCTGCTGGGGTATCGTTCAGGTTAAGGCTGAATTTATTATGGGAATGGGTAAGCTCCTGATTAAGAATGTGGTCACTAGAGGCAAATTTTTTCACAAGCAACCAGAGGTTGATGCCTCTATAGTGAGCCAAGCTAGAGAGGCTGCAGAAATCCTCAGTCAGAGACCCACACCACAGTTAACCATGAGGTTACCTAACCCTAACCCTAACCCTAACTCTAACCCTAACCCTAATCCTAAACTTGAACAATGTAAATAAGGCCCTTTGTTCTGGAAGAAGCCGCATACTATTTGAGTCTCTCTGCCTCTGAGGTCATGATTGATGGGTATAAAAGAGCCACATCATTTTATTATCCACAAGGTCTTCTCGACATAGAAGCGAGTCCCTCTTTATTTCATGATTTTTAGCAGCTGTGTTTTGCATGATTTGTGCTGTGTGTTTTGGTAAGCTTCATGGGATATAAGTGCCCCTCAAGTGGATGGAGTGGTCATTCAGGTTCCTCAGTCTCTTCTATCATAAATCATCACTTTTTCCCCCAGATTCCCCTCCAAGGATTGTAGCCATTAGCAGGCTCCAAAAAAGCCACTTTTGTGGCATAAGTCAGAAGTGGGATTGTAGGTTCAAGGACCAAAGAGGAATAGAAATGCAGGAGCAGGTGGTGGTGATATCATACCAAGAAATTGCTAAAGCCAGCTCCACACTACAAGAAGATGCCAAGTTGCCTGGACTCTTGAAAGGAACATGGGGACTACAACATTCTGTCATTCTTGTTTCATCTTACATTTCTCTCTCTTCCCCACACAATTATTATTTATATATAGTTTTTTATAGAGGTAAAATTTACGTGAATTTGAAAGCAAAAACCTTAACTGTGTAATTTAGACAAATGCCTACGTAATTCACATTCCTTATCCAAATATAGAATGCTTTCATCATCTCAGAAAGTTCTCTCGTGCCCATGCCTGGTTAATTTACACCCCCAACCCAAAGACAACCACTTTTCTGGGTTTTTTTCACACCATAGATTAGTTTTGCCTATTCTAGATCTCCATAAATAGAATCATGTAGTATATGCTATTATTGCTTTTTTTGTGTCTGGGGTCCTTCGGTCAGCATGTTTGTGAGATTCATCCATGATGATACATAGATCAGTAGTTCTTTTTTTTTTTTTTTTTTTTTTTGCTTAATAGTATTCCATTGTATGAATATACCACAATTTATTTATCTACTCTGTTAAAGTTGGACATTTGAGTTGTTTAAAGTTTGGATGGTATTATAAATAAGGCTGCCATGAACATTATTATAGATTTTTCATGCATGAACATGTGTTTTCATTTCTCTTGGGTTAATACCTAGGAGTGAAATTCCTAGGTCAAAGGATATGTAACAGACTATTTTATAATATATAAATTAAATTTATGGGTTCCCCCAAGTGACTTGCAAATGTGTTTCTTTTAACAAAATCATAACATCCTTTTAAATTATTTTTCAGGACAGAAGTAGTCCCTCAAGAATATACTTTTGCAGTGCTAGGTAGCAACATGACATCTACAGACACTACTTGCTAAGGATGTACCATTTTGGGCAAAACCCCAGGGTGACCCTTACATTTATACAGGATTGCCTTTTGAGAAATCAGCTTTATATAAGGTTTTTCACACCACTCCACAGCAACCTTAATTTTCAATACACCTTCCATCTTTCTTGATTTGAGTCTACTTTTTACAAGGATGGGCAACTGACATGGTAAGATTTGAAAGATTTGGGTTTTAGCAGAGAAGGATGAGAAAGAATAGTTTTAAGTTTAGGCCTAGAAAAAAGGATCTTCTATATCACTCATTTTGGCTAACCAGGAATTATATTGGAATAACAGTAATAAAGAGTGTATATTTTCTGGGCCTTGTCCTCTGGCCAAATGTTTCTACCAGTTCTGTGGGGTGATGGAGGAAATGTTGAAGGAGGAAAGTTGGTTGTGGTAGTAGAGAATTTAATGAGTCCAGGTTTTGAGTTCTCTCTATTCCTAGATCCCCATACATCTTAAAATTAATTTACACTAAGGCCCTTCCACTTTACTTTCCACTACTATCCGTCCACTACTGACTTTCAATCATAGTATATAGTCAGTCATCTAGAAGAGGTACCATTTTCCTGCTTAGTGAAAAAAATCTTAGAGATATGAGAAGGTCTACCACTTGCAGCTGTACACAACTCCAGGGAGGATATATCTATATGGGTAGATGCCTTCTGAAGTTGTGTGGTATACAATCTGCACAGCCATTCATGATATACAAGAAGATATACATGAGGGAACAAATGAGTACAGAGTCCCATCAAATTAAAGTAGATTGATAGAGCTTAACTTATTAATCATGATCTTTCTTTATTTTGTAAGTAATTTCACAAGTAACTCAGCCAATCCTATTTTAGCCTCGATCCTTAGATTACGTTTAGGCTACGGTTTATCAGTCCTTCTTCCCCATCTTTCCCTTATATTCTCAGCCCAAACCTGACAATTTCTCTTCTATCTCCTTCTCTATCTAGGACTCAGATCGATCCCTTTAATTTGGCTTCTCTTAGCCAAAAGATATCTCATTTGAGCAATTTTCCACAGGTTTTCTATTCTGTGAATTTCTGTGAACTAATTTTTCTCTGCTCATTGGCTATGAAGCTTTTCCCAGTGGAAAATGTTTATAAGAAACCAGCTCCAACGGCTGGAGCTGGATATCCATTGGATATCCAATGGCTATCACAAGTAGCCATTTTTACTCATTTTTCCTCTTCAATTGCTTTGTGGTTTAAACATCCAAAGTTTCCCTAATGAGCTTGGTCTCTAATAAAGTGTTAAACTATTTCCTATTAGCACAAAATATGCCACACAGGGTGAAAACCGTGGACAATAAAAGACAAACTGGGTTGCAGACAGAGCACCATCTAGGCCTCAGTTTTCTTATCTATAAATCAGATGAGAAACAGTAGGTCCATAACATGACTGTTCCATCAGAATCCCTTGAGGATATTGCATAAATCCAGATTCTCAGTCTCCGCCCCCAGAATATTCTGGTTTATCTTGTCTAGGGATAGGGCCTGGGACTCTGCAATTTTAAAAGCACCGTTTTCTCTTTCTCTCTCTCTCTCTCCCCCCATCTATTTTTCTTTACATACCATAAATACCATGTGCTTGTAGAAGCAAAGCAGGTGAGTTTGCTTCTAGTAAAAATGGAGTAAATACACTCAATCCTATCTCCCCATCTGATTATCACCAAGAAACATGCACAAAAAAGCAGCTATCAGAAGACAAGGAAAGAATGGCAGGTGTACTGGTATCGAATTCAGTACTCAAAGGACAATGCAGCAATGAGTTGCCTGTTTGGTTTTTTTTCTGTCTTCTATACCCTGACTTAAACTCTGTGGCAGACCAAAAGCAAAACTGCTGACAGGCACAAATAAAGTCAGACCCAGACACTCTCTCTAGCCAGAGAAGCAGGAGTAGGGGTCAGTGTGGGACAAACCCCTTTCAACTCTCCAGCATGAGCAATCAAACAAGAGTTCCCTGCCCCCAGCAAGATGGAGATGGCCCCAAGCCATTTTGAGTGCCAGCAAAGAAAAGGCAGCCCCATCCCCCACTGGTATGGCAGACGGTACCCCTGCGGAGTGGAGGAGTGTATTTTGACTCTCGCTGCACTGCACTGAGCAAAAGTGGTGGCAGTGGCAGCTCCACAGGCTCTTTGCTCTCACTACTTTGCCCCAAGTTAGGCGAAGTCACAAGAAGAGCATGAAAATGCAGGGACAATAAAGTTCTGGTTTTCTAATCAGACCACTAGGAAAAGGACCCCTGGGAGTCAGAGATAACTATTGACATGATGAAGCTAGAAAAAGGGATTTAAAAAAAATGCTTATGGGGCTTCCCTGGTGGCGCAGTGGTTGAGAGTCCCCCTGCCGATGCAGTGGACACGGGTTCGTGCCCCGGTCCGGGAAGATCCCACATGCTGCGGAGTGGCTGGGTCCGTGAGCCATGGCCACTGAGCCTGCGCGTCCGGAGCCTGTGCTCCGCAACGGGAGAGGCCACAACAATGAGAGGCCCGCGTACCACAAAAAAAAAAAAAAAAATGCTTATGAAATACTAGCTCAGACCCAAACTGCTCGTGTGTGAAACCAGCTGTAATGAATACAGCAAAGGCTTTTTAAAAAATTAATTAATTAATATATTTATTTATTTGGAGGTTTGTTTTGTTTTGTTTTGTTTTTTTCCATGAACTTCTATGGCTCTTATTTTTTTTTAACGTTTTCATTGGAGTATAATTGCTTTACAATGGTGTGTTAGTTTCTGCTTTATAACGAAGTGAATCAGTTATACATATACATATATCCCAATATCTCCTCCCTCTTGCGTCTTCCTCCCTCCCACCCTCCCTATCTCATCCCTCTAGGTGGTCACAAAGCACGGAGCTGATCTCCCTGTGCTATGTGACTGCTTCCCACTAGCTATCTATTTTACATTTGGTAGTGTATATATGTCAATATATATACACTACCACTCTCTCACTTTGTCCCAGCTTACCCTTCCCCCTCCCCATGTCCTCAAGTCCATTTTCTAGTAGGTCTGCGTCTTTATTCCCGTCTTGCCCCTAGGTTCTCCGTGAACTTTTTTTATTTTTTAGATTCCACATATATGTGTTAGTATACGGTATTTGTTTTTCTCTTTCTGACTTACTTCACTCTGTATGACAGACTCTAGGTCCACCCACCTCACTACAAATAACTTAATTTCGTTCCTTTTTATGGCTGAGTAATATTCCATTGTATGTATGTGCCACATCTTCTTTATCCATTCATCTGTTGATGTACCACAATGTTGACTGCAGCTCTATTTACAATAGCCAGGACATGGAAGCAACCTAATTTATTTTTTTTGGCTGTGTTGGGTCTTCGTTGCTGTGTGTGGGCTTTTTCTAGTCGTGGTGAGTGGAGGCTACTCTTCATTGAGGTGCGCGGGCTTCTCATTGCGGTGGCTTCTCTTGTTGCAGAGCACAGGCTCTAGGCGCACAGACTTCAGTAGTTGTGGCACACAGGCTCAACAGTTGTGGCTCGCAGGCTCTAGAGTGCAGGCTCAGTGGTTGTGGCACACGGGCTTAATTGCTCTGCGGCATGTGGGATCTTCCCGGACCAGGGCTCGAACCTGTGTCCCCTGCATTGACAGGTGAATTCTTAACCACTGCATCACCAGGGAAGTCCAAGCAAAGGCTTTTTAAACTCAACTACACCATATATCACTGCCCAGGTCTCAGACTGACACTAAGAACATGCAAAGGGGTACAGACTGGAAGAGCACTGCAATGGCTTTGAAGATTAAACTGACATTGGAACCATACACCACAGAAGCTGGTTCAGGACCTGCAGTCTAGATTCAACAAGGTTAACTGCTGGCTGAAACAAAATTTTAAAATAACATTCTCTGGAAGATTTTTATAGGAATCAGAGTCTCATGGTATTCAAAATGTCTGAATACAGTCCAAAATTACTCAGCATACAAAGAATCAGACAATCTGAAGAACTGTCAAAGGAAAAAGCAATCAAGAGATGCTAACCTTGAGATAACAAAATATTGCAATTACAAGATTTTAGAGCAGCTATTATGACCATGCTACAAGAAGTAAGGATGAATACTCTTGAAAGAAATGGAAAGATATAAGCTCTCATCTGAGAAACTGGAGCTATATAAATGAACCAAATGGAAATCCTAAAACTGAAAGCTCTAATAACAGAAATAAAAAATTGCAAGGGCTTAATAAAAGAATGGAACTAGAGGAAAGAATTAGTAAATTTGAAGATACATCAATAGAAATTATACAATCTGAAAAGTAGAGATTAAAAAAAAACAGAGCCTCAGAGGCTTGTGAGACAATATCAAAAGGTCTAACATTTATATCATTGAATTTCTAGAAGGAAAGGAGAAAGAGATACGACCAGAAAAATATTTGAATATATAATGAGTGAAAATTCTCCAAATTTTGTGGAAGACAAAATATAGAAACCTAAGAAACCCAAAGAGAATAAACTCATAGAAAACTATGCCTATACACATCATAAATAAACTGATGGAAATCAAAGATTAAAATAAAATCTGAAAAGCAGCCAAAGAGAAACAATGTATTACATATAGAGAACAAAGATCCAAATGAGTGCAGATTTTTTCATCAGAAACCATGGAGACCAAAAACCAGTGCAACAATATTTTTAAAGTGCTGAAAGAAAAGATCTGCCTGTCAACCCAGAATTCTATACCCTGTGAAAATATCCTTCAGGAATAAAGGGAAAACAAAGATGTTCTCAAATGAAGGAAACCTAAGAGAATTCATCACTAATAAACTTGCTTTACAGAGATTTGTCAAGTACAAAGGAAATAATGACTAAAGGAAACCTGAAAAATCAGTAATGACAGAATAGCAGCAGAGGTAGTAAATACCTGCCTAAATAAAAGAGATCATTTTTGTCCCTTAACTTGGTTAAACAATATAATGCTTGTCAAAAGTAAAAATCATAATGCTCTCTGATGGGATTTTCACTGTAGGTAGACATAATACATATGAAAACTTTTGAAAGGAGGAAGACTAAAATGACCAAATACTTTTACATTTTCTTTATTTTTTGTGACATGGTAAGATACTAATGCTAATTAGATTGCGTAAAGTTTGATGCATTTATTGTATTCCCTACAGCAATCACTAAAGAAATAATTCAAAGACACATCACGAAAAACTCAATAGAGATTTAAATGGAATTCTAAAAAGTATTTGAATAACTCAAACAAGGCAAGTAAGGGAAACCAAAGGAATGAAAACCATAAGAGAAAAGCAGAAACTAATAATAAAATACAACTATGTCTGTAATTTCATTAAATGTAAATGGTTTAAACAAACCAATTAAAAGACAGTGATAGGGGGCTTCCCTGGTGGCGCAGTGGTTGAGAGTCCGCCTGCCGATGCAGGGGACACGGGTTCGTGCCCCGGTCCAGGAGGATCCCACATGCCGCAGAGCGGCTCGGCCCATGAGCCATGGCCGCTGGGCCTGTGCGTCTGGAGCCTGCGCTCTGCAACGGTAGAGGCCACAACAGTGAGAGGCCCACGTACCGCAAAAAAAAAAAAAGAGTGATATTTAGATTGGACTTAAAAACAAACAACACACACACACAAAGAAGCAACTGTATGCTGTCTGTAAGAAACCTACTTGAAACATAATGATTCAAATAGGTTAAAATGAAAGGACAGAAAAGAATATAACATACAAATACGAATCAAAAAAAAAAGTTGAGGTGAGCATATTAATATTAGACAAAGTAGACTTCAGAACAAGGAAAATAACCAGGGACAAAGAGGGGCACTATACAATAGTTCATTAAGAAGACATAAAAATTCTAAATGTGTGTACAACTTACAACAGAGATGCAAAACAAATGAAGCAAAAGCTTAAAGAACTAAAAGGAGATATAAATTCACAATTATATTTGTAAATTTCAACATTCCTCTCTAAGCAATTGATAGAACAAGTAGTCATAAAATCAGTGAGGATATTGAAGGTTGAACAACATTGTCAACCAACTGGATCAAATTGACATTTATACAACCCTCCACCCAACAACAGCAGAATATACATTCCTTTTCAAGTGTTCAAGGAAACATTCACCAAATTAAACTATATCCTAGGTCATATAACAAACAAACTTTGTTAAATTTATAAGAATTAAAATTACTCAAAATACATTCTCTGGGGGCTTCCCTGGTGGTGCAGTGGTTGAGAGTCCACCTGCCGATGCACAGGACATGGGTTCGTGCCCCGGTCCGAGAGGATCCCACATGCTGTGGAGCAGCTGGGTCCGTGAGCCATGGCTGCTGAGCCTGCGTGTCCAGAGCCTGTGCTCCACAACGGGAGAGGCCACAACAGTGAGAGGCCCGTGTACCAAAAAAAAACAAAAAACAAAAAAAACCATTCTCTGACCATGATATGATTAAACTAGAAATTGACACCCTAAAAGAAGGATGTCTGGAAAACTCTCCAAACACCTGGAAATTAAACAACACACTAGTATATAATCCATGGTTCAAAGAGGAAGTCTCAAGAAAATTAGAAAATATTTTGAGCTGAATAAAAACAGAAATCAAATGTACCCCAATATGTGAAATGTACCCAGAGTAATGCTCAGGAAAAAAAATGCAGCATTAAATGTTTATATTAGATAAGAAGGATCTCAAATCAATATTTTCAGCTGCCACATTAAGAAACCAGAAAAAGAAGACAACTAAACCTAAAGCAAGCAGAGGGAAATAGTAAAGAGAAGAAAATTAATTAATAAAATTGAGAACAGTACAACAACAGAGAAAATCAATTAAACCAAAAGCTGATACTGTGGAAAAATCAGTAAAACCAATAGACCTGTAGCTTGATGATCAGGTGAAAGAGAGAAGACACATATGATAATTACTGGGAATTAGAGGAGATAGTGCTACCAACTCACAGACATTAAAGGAAAATGAAGGAATGCTGAAAACAATTCTATGCACATAAATATGACAGGTTAGACAAGACTGACCAATTCCTTGGAAAACAAAACCTACCAAAACTCACCGCAAGAAAAATATAAATAACTTGAATAGCCTTATATCTAGTAATGAAATTGAATTCATAGTTAAAATTCTTCCAAAAAAGAAAACTCGAGACACAGGTAATTTCACTATAGAATTCTACTAAGCATTTAAGATAAGGGGACACCTCAACTCATTTGATGAGCCACCATTACTCTGATATCAGAAACAAACAAAAACAATACAAGAAAAGAGAATTTCAGATCAATACCTCTTCTGAAGTAGATGCAAAAATCTTCAGCAAAATCTTACCTATTTAACCCAGCAATATATTAAAAGAACAGTACATCATAACCAAGGGGGTTTATCCTCAGGAATGCAAGGATAGTTCAACATTTTAAAATCAATCTATGTAATCCACTACATTAACAGACTAAAGAAAAAACATGATTATGTCAAAAGAGGCAGAGAAATCACCTGACAAAATTCAGCATCCATTCATGATAAAAACTCAGCAAATAAGATATAAAAGGTAATTTCTCAATCTGATAAAAAGGCATCTATAAAAACCCTATAACATACATCATATTTAGTGGTAAAAGACTGAATGCTTCCCCCTTATGATTGGGATCAAGACAATAATGCCACTCTCATCACTCCTACTCAGTATCATACTGGAAGTACTAGCAAGTACAGTGAATCAAGAAAAAGAAATAAAAGGCATATAGAATGGGGAGGAATAAATAAAACTATCCATATTCCCAGATGACATGATTGTCTACATAGAAAATCCCAGGTAACCTTCAGAAAAGCACTTAAAATTACTAAGTGAATTTGGCAAGGTCACAGATACAAGGTCAATGTTCACACAACTATATATTTGTACACTAACAATGAACAACTGGAAACTAAAATTTAAAAACAATACCATTTACAATAGCCCCCCCCATGAAGTACATAGGTATAAATCTAACAAAAATATGTTCAGGATTTACATGTGGAATTAAATAAAAATAAAGATACAACTTATCAAAAGGATGCAGCAGAAACAGTGTGTAGAGGGAAATATGTAGCATTACATACATATATTAGAAAAGAATAAAGATCTAAAATCAGTAACCTAAGGATCCACATTAGAAAACTAAAGAAAGAAGAACAATTTAAGACTAAAGCAAGGAGAAGGAAAGAAATAATAAAAATTGGAGCAGAAATCAGTGAAATTAAAAACAAGAAATTAAGGGCTTCCCTGGTGGCCCAGTGGTTGAGAGTCTGCCTGCTGATGCAGGGGACACGGGTTCGTGCCCCGGTCCGGGAGGATCCCACATGCCGTGGAGCGGCTGGGCCCGTGAGCCATAGCCACTGGGCCTGCGCGTCCGGAGCCTGTGCTCCACAGCGGGAGAGGCCACAACAGTGAGAGGCCCACATACCACAAAAAAACAAACAAACAAACAAAAAAACCCAAGAAATTAAGAGGGAAAATCAACAAAACCAAATGCTGGTTCTTTGAAAAGATCAATAAAGTTAATAAACTTCTAGCCAGGTTAACCAAGAGAAAAAGAGAAGACATAAGTTGTTAATATCAGAAATGAAAGATGGACCATCACTACTGATTCCATGGAAATTAAATGGACAATAAATGAATACTATGAACAACTCTATGCCCACATATTTGATACCTTAGATGAAATGGACCTACTCCTATTAAGATGTAAACTACCAAAACTTACAAAAGGAAAAATAGGTATGCTGAATAACCCTATCAGAAAAACTGTCAACAATTAATAATCTTTTAAAAGAAAGCACCAGATGCAGATAATTTCACTGGTGAATTCTACCAAATATTTAAGGAAGAAATTATACCAATTTCCAAAATATCTTCCAGAAAATAGAAGCAAAGGAAATACTTCCTAGTTCATTCTAGGAGGCCAGCATTGTCCTAATACTAAAACCAGAAAAAGACACTGGAAGAACAGAAGGCTACAGACCAGTATCTCTCATGAACATAGATGCAAAAATCCTGAACAAATTATTAAGTTGAATTCAACAATGTGTAAAAAAAGTATACGTCATGACCAAATGGGATTTATTCCAGGAATGCAAGGTTGGTTCAATGTTCAAAATTAAATCAATATAATCTATAACATCAGCAGGCTAAAAAAGTAAAAGCATATGATTATATCAATAAATGCAGAAAAAGCATTTGACAAATCCAGAACCCATTTGTAATAAAAACTCTCAGCAAACTAGAAATAGAGGGAAACTTCTTCAACTTGATAAAGAACATCTACAAGGTATCCACAGCTACTATCATACTTGAGACTGGACTTAAGTATGGACACTTTCCACCCAAATCAGGAACAAGGCAAGGATGTTTTCTCTCACAACTCCTATTCAACATCCTACTGAAAGTCCTAGGTAGTGCAAGAAGACAAGAATAAGAAATAAATGTATATAGATTGGAAAGGAAGACATTCCTTGCATCTGACATGATTACCTATGCATAAAATCCCAAAGAATCTACCAAAAAATCTCCTGGCAGTAATAAGCAAGCATAGCAGAGTCACAGGATAGAAAGTTGATATACAAAAGACAATTGCAGAGCTTCCCTGGTGGTGCAGTGGTTGAGAGTCCGCCTGCCGATGCAGGGGACACGGGTTCGGGCCCCGGTTCAGGAAGATCCCACATGCCGCGGAGCGGCTGGGCCCGTGGGCTATGGCCGCTGAGCCTGTGCTCCGCAACGGGAGAGGCCACAACAGTGAGAGGCCCGCGTACCGCAAAAAAAAAAAAAAAAAAAAAGGACAATTGCAGTCCCATATACCAGCAATGGTCAGCTAGAATTTTAAATTTAAAGATAATTAGCATTTATAATAGCACTAAAATATATTAAATACTTAAATATAAATCTCTAAAAAATGGATAGGATCTATATGTGGAAAACTGCTAATGAAAGAACTCTTCTCAAGAAGAACTAAATAATGGAGAGACACATGTTCGTATATTGGCAGACTCAGTATAGTTAAAATGTCAATTCTCCCCCAATTGGTCTTTATATTTTAAGCAATCCCAATGAAAATTCCATTAGGATTCTTTATACATATAGACAAGCTGATTCTAAAATTTTTATGGAAAGGTAAAAGAAGTAGAATAACCAAAACAATTTTTACAAACAACAAATTTGAAGGACTCACACTACCCAGTATTAAAACATACTCTAAGACTACAATAATCAAGACAGATTGATATTGACCAAAAGGATAGATGAAGGATAGACATATAGATCAATGGGAAAAATATTCCTGAAATAGACACATATAAATGTGGTCGACTGACTTTTGACAAAGTTGCAAAGGCAATTCAGTAGAGAAAGGACAGTCTTCAACAAATGGTGCTGGAGCGATTACACATCCATATGAAGAAAAAAAAAAATGAACCTTGACCTGTACTTTACACTGTATACAAAAAACAAAACAAAAACAAAAACCCTCAAAATGGATCAAATACCCAAACTCTTAGAAGAAAACATAGGAAAAACTCCCTGTGGCCTTAGATTACACAAAGACTTCTTAGATATGACACAAAAAGCACCCTAAAAGTCCATAAAAGAAAAAGTTTAAAAAATGAACATCTCCCAAATTTAAAAATTTTGCACTGTGAAAGATACTATAAAGTAAATGAAAAGACAGGCCAGAGACTGAGAAAAATATTTGAAAGTCACATATCTGACAAAAGACTTATATCTCAAAACTCTGTAAGAAAATAAACAACCCAATTTTTAAAACTGGGCAAAAGATTTGAATAGACATTTCACCAAAGAAGATACATGGATGACAAATAATCCCATGAAAAGATGCTCAACATCGTTAATCATTAAAGATATGCAAATTAAAGCTAACATGAGATACCATTATACCCCTCTATCAGAGTGGCTAAAATAAAAAATACTGATGATACCTAGTGCCAGTGAGGCTGCAAAGCAACTGAAACTCTCATATGTTGCTGGTGGGAATGCAAAATGACACAGCCACTCTGAAAAACAGTTTGGCAAAATCTTATAAATTTAAATATACACTTACCATATGACCCAGCATTCCCACTCCTAGGTATTTACTCTAGAGAAATGAAACTTATGTTCACACAAAAACCTGTACATGAACATTTATAGCAACATTATTTGTAGTCACCAAAATCTGGAAGCAACCCAAATATCCCTCATTAAGTGAATGGATAAACATACTGTTGTAGTCAGCAATAAAAAGGAACAAACTATTGATAATTGCAACAACATGAATGAATCCTCAAATACATTATGCTAATTAGAAGAAATCAGTCTCCAAAGGTTACGTACTATATGATTCCATTTATATGGTATTCTCTAAAAGGCAAAATTATAGGAACATAGAATCCCTCAGTGGTTGCCAGGGATTGTGCATAGAAGGAGTGTTGCAATGCAGAGTTAGCAAAAGGGAATGTTGAGGGGTGTTGGAATTTTTCTATATCCTGTTAGTGGTGGTTACAAAAATCTATGCCTGTGTTAAAAATATAAAGTGAATTTTTCTACATGCAACTTAAAATAATACAAAATAATAAGTCTGAGCTACTGACATTTTAATAAATTCAATAAAGATAATTTTAAAAGAAACTCAAGAAAAGCAGGAAAAAGGCATCATGGGAGCATGTAAAACCATGTGGTTGGCCCCAGTTGCCTCTTAAAGAGAAAAGGTCCGTTTCCTTTTGGTTAACATGTCTTCCTTATTTTCAGGTAATAACAATTATAAAGTTCTAACATTGCTGTTACTTACTTAGATGTGTTCATAAATGAAGGCTACAGGCTTATAAAATCACGTCTAAAAACTGAATCAACTCCAAGCGAATTAACTCTATTGCACTGCCAATCTAATTTATTGTATAGAAACCCATCATTCGGTTGACCCTAAAACCCTTGAGTCAAAAAATGGCAAATTCAGAGGCCATGTATAAACTTGACCTAGGATTAAAGAAAAATTGTTCTGCCAGATAATGTCTCAATTTTTTTCATATTTGTAATGGTAATGATATTTTTTGTTCCTGTAGTCTTGATTTCAATTTCTGAAAGTAACCAAACATTGTGGTTTTTTTAAAGGGTTTCCAAGCAAATAAATGAATTCTTCCCAATCCAGAGGATGAAAATATTTGTAGTGAATCCAGTTTGAATAACGTAGTGGCCTTGTTTTTGCACTTAGCAAAGACGGTTTCATCAATCACAGGAAATGACACTTCTGACAGAAAGAAAATAAGATGTAAATTAACTAGAGGAGAGAACAGAGCAGTGACTATTCCATTTGGAATAAGAAAGGCTCAGGAAAGCAAACTGTCATGCAGGAGTTATGATCCTATTGCAGTTTCATCACCTAATTTCCAAATAACTTGCAGCCTTCCTTCCAATTATGAAATCTGCATTATTTGACTTGTTAGAACTGGCCTACAGGGGAGAGAATTATTTGGCAAAGGCTGAAAGGGAGCAACTCTTTAGGAACTTGGTGCTTCTCCTTAAAGAAGTACTGTCCAATAGAAATATAACATTAGCTACTTATGTAATTTAAAATTTTCTTGTAGTTGCAGTAAAAAGTCAAAAGAAACAGGTGGAATTAATTTTAATATATTTTACTTAACCCAATATCTCCAAAATAGTATTATTTCAACATGTAATCAATATCAAAATTAATGAGAGTTTACATTTTTTTTCATACTAAGTCTTAAAATCCATTATATATTTTACACTTGTGGTATATCTTAGTTAAGAGTAGCCACATTTCAAGTACTCAATAGCCACAGGTAGCTAATGGCTACCATATTGAACAGTACAGCTCTAAAGAGTTTTTATATCCATGGAAAATGTGAGACAGGATCATCTGCTTCAATCGGTCTTTGGAACTAAGAATAGATATTTTAGAAAAGAAGTAAAATTGGAAGAAAGTTGGCCAAACTGGAGAAGATGATAAAATATATGATTGGGCTTTAGGACAATTAACGTTATCGGTTAACCTTATTAAGGGTCACAACAAATAATAGGCCATGTGTTGTTTCCTTTGAGAAAAACCTAAAAATTCCCTTGCACCATGAACCTTTCCTGATTAGACCCATCTCTCTGTACACCAACTGATCACTTGACTTTTGTCTCTACCTCTTCTTCATTTTCTGCCCTGCCCCATCCATGACAATGGAAATTGCATAGGCTGTGAAAGAAAAGGACTAAGAATTGCCCCTCCAGGTTCAGCCCCTGCCTAATGTCTCTTGCCCTCATTATCCCTGTCCCTGGCCCTGAAAGTGCCTATGCATAGAGGTAGTCAATGGAATAGAGGCAGGATATAATACAACAGAAGTCAGCACATCCATGGGTGGAACCTAGAATTAACATCACTGATAGGCATTTCCCTGCCTCCCATGTACGCCCAGTCCATGGCACTGAGCTTCTACCCAGAATTCTTTTCTGAACACTCCAGAATAACTCAGTGTCTAATTATTTCCACCGCCATGATTTATCATCTAGAGTAGCCTCTCCCTTGATGCTGATTATTGCCTAAAGCATGCCCAAACTTGCTCTACCTGTCAGCTCCTGGGATCAGCCTGCCTACGTGTTCTTGATGGTATTATTCTCTGAAGCTGGTTCAGTTTGCCACACTTCTGTTTCTTCCTCTTGGAGGTCCCAATCCCCCAACTCCACACCAGCCTTGAGCTCACTAACAATATGAAAACTTACTAGACATTTTACATTGAACAAGTAAGTTAGCCTCAATATCCTCGTTTGCAAACCGGAAATTAACCTTACAGGGTTATTATGAGTATCAATGAGGAAATACATGAGGAAATGCTTTGTAAACTATAAAGAACGAAGTAAGTGTTAGTTATTAAGTTTGCTTATTACTTACTATCCTCACGTCATTGTACTCACGTAACAAACAACCACCAATGTTGTAGAATACAGCACTTACATTCCGAAAATGTATATAACTCACCTTGAATGGGAGTGTAGGGTTTTATTTAACTAATTACTGTATAGGGAATCTTAAACAGTCTAACAGAGAGGCAGAAGCAAGATGGGAAACAAGATTATTGGGGTCAAGGTCACCATATATGACTTTCATACTTGGGTATTTCTCCTTTTGAAATGTCCCTTTCATAATCTTTCTTGGTCAAGTTTATGTTCTGTAGTTAATGCTTCGACAGCAAACCTAACAGAAAATGTGAAAATTATGTTTTTATTCTTGGGAAAACTTTGGAGCAACCTGAGTTATAGTCAACATTGTAAAAAATTAGTTTCTTCTATAATTTCCAGAGAAAGAAATGCCAGAAAGCACAGATTATTTGGATAGTGAGACAAGAGATTTATAAGTCACTTCATCAAATAAAAACTGTAAGAAGTCAGATGTAGAGTTGCTGTCATAGCAGCCCCATTCCATCCCAAACCCTACAAGTCTAGCCAGAAACTCACTTGTGCTTCTGATAGTACAAGACTTGAAAGAAGAAACTATTTCAACTCGTTTTAGAAGCAATTGACCTAGACACCAGCAGAGAAGTTAAAACCAGCTTAACTCATGGGATTCCTAAACTCATCATATTTTACTAGAGAAAAGTATAAGGAGATTTACTGGCATCATGTGTGATATGTACAAGACTCAGTCATCGAGCATGCTGGGACTTTGAGGATGGTTCAACAATGGAAAGGGATTAGCTATTCTTAAGGACAAAGCCTGGACTGGGAACACTAACTCAGCAGTGAAGACCACTGAGCTAGCCAACAGGCAAATCACCTTTACCCATGGCAGTACAGCAGACTCTGGCCCAGCGTAAACTAGTGTACCTCATAAATGGGGTCTGTTCAAGAATGCAGCCAAGGTGAGGCATGTAGTCATGTTGCATTAGTCAGATCCTGGCAGGAAAAATTCACCCCAAGTGGCTCAAATGAAGAGCCTTTAATTAAGGTCTACTTACAAAATTGTGAGAATTAGGGAACAAACAAAGGACGTTGAGTCTCCCGGAGACTAGCAACAGCAGGAAGCCACTACCACCCTCAGACCTCCAGCTCAGGAGAGCTGAAGCCTCGGAGGAGAGGCCTTCTTAGCTGTAGCTATAGCCCGGGAGAGATGCCGCTGGTTCCAGAGCTGAGCTCTGATGGAATGCCAGAGCCTCCATCTGTTGGCCTAACTTAGGGGTCAGCAAACATTTTCTATAAAGGGCCAGATAGTAAATATTTTAGGCTTTGTGAGCCACACGGTCTATGTTACAACTACTCAACTCTGCCATCGTATCATGAAAATATCCATAGATAATATGTAAACAAATGAGCATGGCTGTGTTTTGATAAAAACTTTATCCACAAAAACAGGCAGTGGACTGCACCCATGGGCCAAAATCCAACCCCAAGGGGGCCCAGGTGAAGCGGCCCACCAGAGTCAGCCTCCTATAACACAGAACAGGGCAGACAAGTGGGGAGAGAATGGACCTAGACTCAGGGGAAAGACACTAACAGAGAATAACAGGCACACAATTCTTCAGGTGGCCCGTTTGGGGCACAGCAAGAATCCAGTTCCAGCATGGAATATGGAGAGTAATGTCCACTGCCAAAGGCAGAGAAGGTGAACCTAGCGGGATGGGGCCCAGGAGCAGAGGCTTCAGTCAAGGAAGCTGGAGCTCAGAATGGCATCCAGACCTAGAACAGGAAAGCAGCCCACAAATCAGGAATCAAGCCAGAAACTCAGCCACCCACCTGAGGCCACCTGAGGTATCTGACAAGGAAGGCTGCAGCAGAGTGAGCCCGGGGGTGCCTGGAGTTTATGCCAGGCTAGTGTTTCTGAATTCCTAATAGCTATTAATCTTTGGGATTCTGCAACGAGAAATCAGAATTTCGGGGTATTCTCAAGAATTCTCGAAATCGAAAGCTATTTTTAAAATACTTGCAACATTCCTCATATTCTTTACTCATTATTGCTGATATCTGAAAATAAATATTTAATAACTAAGAAATATTAAGTTTTGTAATATTTACAAGGACTATGGCCAACAGCAGGTATTCAAACTGGAAAATGCCAGCAAACATTATTGGGTAGTATTCAAATAGCATAACATTTCTGTCTCTTAACAAAGTTAACAGTACTACGTAGAATCTCATGTCAAAACTGCCAAGTTAAGGACTTATTTTGCTCCCCAAACTTGTTATTTCTTAGACCACAATTCATAGGATTTGTTTAAAGAATACTATGCATATAGACTGACTAATATTTATTTCATTCGCAAGCATTACTCACTGCTGGCAGCAGATAGGGCCACAAACACACACTTATTAGGTGACAACAGCTGCAAACAAGACTGATTAGATCATGACTATTTTCTACATGGTCCTGCCCCAAAAATGTCAACCTAAACCTCCCACTCGGTGTGTCAGCATTTCCTGCTCTCGCCTTCCATTCGATGTCAGTGGATTCCTTCCAAACAGTAGCATCTCTTTGTTGATTGTTAAACTTTAATTCCTGCAGGAGAATTATAATATGTTTTCTCATTTTCCTGACTTCTCTACTGAGTTTTCTGAAGATTCTAGATTTGAAAAATATATTTATTGGGAAATGTTAGAAAAGAATTCCCACAAGGAAACTCAACTATGCCCAGCATATACTGAGCTAATGATTACTACACTTGTTTCCATCCTGCCTGCCCAAGGGACAGGTCTGAATGACTGCCAGGCTGGGCCTCCTGGATTTAGGATCAGGTAAGAGGTTTAAGATCCCTCTGTCCCTGTGGGGTTAGAGAGCAGCTATGTAAGAATCTGAATCAGGTTTATTTCAGGGCTAATCAGACTATGGGTCTTAGACCTCTTGATCTACAGAAGCCCCTGAAAGGAGGACTATAGACTGTTGAGCTTTCCAACAGTCATAATATCATAAATTTGAACAAAAATTCCCATGAGGTTTAGTGCTAAGAAAGAAGAACCCTGACCAGGACTTCTTGCTACAAAAATGGCTTACCAGATCCCAAATATATGTTCAGTTCAACAGCATTAGGAAAATGGTGACCTTATAAGAATAGAATCATTTGTATTTTTAATTTCTGAATGGAAAATGGATGCTTTATTGTTGAAGAGCCAGCTGTATGTACTAGTTTAATGTGGTTCCATCTTTCCACCAATACCCTTCTCCTACCTCCTAGTACTTCTTTCAGTAGGACCTCAGACACTCCAGGTTGCCTTTTCAATCATACATTTATGTATTCATTCAACAAATGGTTATGGAGTATTTGTTACATGCCAGGCACCCCACTGGTCTCTGAAGATAAACTATGTGCAATCCTGCCTTCATGAAGCTTATGGTATAAATAGTAGAGGAGATAAACAGAATAATTAGTCAAAAATCTACACCCCTAAAAAGTATAAATTACAGACTATGAAACATGCTATAAGAAGTAACGAGGTATATAATAGGGATTGCCTCAAGAACAGGAACAGTAGACACAAAGGTAAGAAGCGAGAAAGTGCTCTGTGAGTTCTGAGGAAGTGGAAAAATCAAGTATGACTGGAGTATGGGTATGGTAGATGTGGACAAAGGCCACCAAGAACCCACTCCAGGAAAGGACTTGCCCCAGCTGTCTGCTCCTCCAGGATCTGCCAGGGCTCCAGAGACACACTTTGCCAGACTTCATACCTGGAGTCATGCCCAAGCTCATTCTAGGTAGGATGTCAAGGCCAGAGGCTTGACAAGTTTGGTGAGCAGAACTCACTCTGGAGCTCCCCACTGGGTTGGCTGAGCCTTTGTTGAGACTGCTTCGAAGTTTGACTTCTTCCTCTGCCCTATGCTGCTTCTTCCTCATTTCCTTTCACAGATATTGGTGTTTATTTGTAAACGCTGTGTATCCCAAACTTTGTCTCAGTGTCTGTCCCTGGAAAACTCAGAAGGAGGGAAGTATGATGAGTCAGCAGGAGCCAGGTCATACAAATCTTGTTAAAGATTTGGGTCTTTATTCTAAGAGCCATTGAAAACCATCAAGAGTTTTAAGCAGACAAAGGTCATGATTTGATTCACATATTGAAAAACTGACTTTGGTTGCTATATACAGGTTCAGTTGGAAGAGAAGTAAAAGTACATGGTAGGGAAGGAAAATTATGACTTCAACATTGGACGCATTGAGTTTGAGGTGCCTTTGTGCCATCCAAGTAGAGGTCTTGAATGGGATTTGGATCTGGTCTGAAGTCCAGAGAAGTCTGGCTTAGAGATCAGCAAAGTGCCTGTGCTCCCAAAATGCTTACCTTCCAACTTCAACTAAAGTTGAAAAATAAAAAGTTGAAATGAGCAGCAGGATAGGAGGAAGAAAGATGGTAAGAGAGAAGTACTTCCCATCCCTGCCTTAGAATTCACCCTCTCTTACAGCTTCCTTCCTTCACCTGTGAACCCACAAACTCTCCAAAATTAAGATTCAAGATGTTTTTTAATGTAGAAAGGGGGTCTAATACAAGAAGCAGAATAAGGCAAGATAACAGTCGTTTCTCTAACCAAGAATTTTTGCAAAAAAAGGATTCTTGCTAGTTGGATGTTGGATATTTGGGGAACTTCCTGTGTAAATAAATTCTTAAAATAAATTAGAAGGGGCTTCCCTGGTGGCACAGTGGTTAAGAATCTGTCTGCCAATGCAGGGCATGTGGGTTTGAGCCCTGGTCCAGGAAGATCCCACATGCCACGGAAAAGCTACGCCCATGCGCCACAACTACTGAGCCGGTGCTCTAGAGCCCGCGAGCCACAACTACTGAACCCGCATGCCACAAGTACTGAAGCCTGTGTGCCTAGAGCCCGTGTTCCGCAATGAGAGAAGCCACCACAGTTAGAAGCCCATGCACCGCAACAAAGCGTAGCCCCCCGCTCGCCGCAACTAGAGAAAGCCGGCGCACTGCAACGAAAACCCAACGCAGTCATAAATAAATAAATAAAAATTTAAAAATACATTAATCATAAATAAATAAATAAGAAGCCAAAACTAATATTCAAGATGCCATTGGAAGTACTCTTCTCTGTCCCTTAAAGGATCTGGACTCTCTGAGGTCCTCTTGAGCTTCCTGTATGTTTCTCTGAGGTTCTGAGGCACCCAGAGCTATCACATGGCCCCTACACTGGGCCTGTCAGAGACGTGGCTGGATCAGGCAGAGGGAAGCTGCAAAGGTCAGCCTGACAACCTTGAACATGCAGTAGAGGCTTGATCCTCCACAGCCAACCATTTGGGTGGCCTTCATTAACACGTGGCTCTATCAGCACCCAGGTCAATTTAAGGTCATGTTAAGGCAGCACCTATAATCTCTTGAAGTATGTCTTCAAAAAACGACCAGATTTCTCACCTACGCATTGGCAATTTTTTTCTCCCTGAGTCCAACGTTATGGGAAGCCTCTAACTTCTGAAATTCTTAACGGGAGTGTCAAATCTTATAGCAACGACTCGCCAAGTAACTTTTTGCTAACACAAAGCAGCGATCCAGAGTTAGGAAAGCTATAGGCCTTCCCACCAGGGAGCATACTGTATCTCTCACTATCAGAGACAAAAGGGCACACACAACACAGACCTCCCAGGTATCTTCCGCCAGGTCTCCTATTTTCAACGACCCACCCTGATTCTATTAAACCTCCTAATAATATCTCCCTGTGCCATCACAGCAGTTCAATTGTGATTCCTGAGTTCTCTCTTTCTTTAAAAATCTGAGCAATACAGACGCTCTATTCTCAAATGAAAAAGAATTAAGAAAAACACCCATCAATTTTACAGTTTGCTTCTGAATTAACTTTGGGAGGACTCATTTTTCTTGGCCCATACATTTCTTCATAATCAGAGCAATCAAACAGTCTTTGATTTGGCGAATGAGTTGATGAAAAAAGCCAAATCAACCATTTTTTCAATTTGATGTTTTTCATCCTACTGAAATTGCTTTTTTTGTGAGATTTCAGAAAGGGAAATACAGTGGTGTTTTACTTAAAATGAATTACCTGTACCCTTAACCACAACGGGGATAATTACCACATCTTTCAACTCCTAAGGACTATAAGCTTTTTTGGCTTGTAAGCTTCAAGGACACTCTAACCACAATATATAGTTTGAATATAATATTCCTTTGAATCTCATTTCCCAATCTACTTTATAAATTACAGTTTTTCCTCTTTTAGACTATTCATAAATATTATCCCTGGGGCTTAAAAGTTCTTGTTCAGTCTTATCTTAAAGTTGCATTTTGGGCAGTGTTATCTATGTTGGTTGTGGTATAATTATATTTAGGAGTGTGAGAGAAGCTTGTGGTCCCTTAAAATAATTAGATTTATTTTTTCTCTTAAAGTCCAAAATTAGTTTACAAATTGACAACTTCCCACCTAATCGGTTCTTAATAACTAACAAGATTCTAGTGTTTCGGATGATTTTGTCAGTGAACCAAATCCTTTCAAAAATTGAAAATATTAAATATAGCAATGCAAAGTTATTGTATCTATCTGCATATTGTATTCTTTGTGTTTTGATTTGCTTTAAAATTTTTACTATAGTAAAAGTCTCAGTGTTGTGTTTCATTTCTAGATGGTTCCTGGAAAAATCACCAAAGAATCAGAATCAGCATTATTTTCAGAGACCACTGGCCAGTGATGCTAATGACCCCTAGGAAGTTTCTGCAGGAAAAGTATCATACTTTCTCAGGGCTTTCTCTCATGTCTGTCAGTGGCAGAGATCACTCCTATGCTCTTCTGTTCATCCTCCATTAAAGAGAATTTAGGAAGGAGATTTTCGTAAACCACAGTGGCCTAATCTGAAGACCCTTTGGGCTGTAAGCAATGGAACAGAACATAACACCAAAGCAGCATTCACTGAGCTGAGCTGAGTGGAACTCTCAGAGTGGGTGCTTATGGGAGAATAGGCTGATGACAGCCTCACTCTGGAACAGCTGCTGCAAAGGGTATAGCCCCACCTCCAGGGAAAGTGGGAACAAGGAGAATGGGGTGGGTATGGAGCAAAGAGCAAGGACCATGTCACACAGAGGCAAGATTAATATCTCGCTGGTGGCTTGAGCTAGAAATACGAAGCAGCACAAGGAGTGTGTATACCCAAGGTCTTTAAACAGAGCAGGTGGTACTGCAGTGACTCATGCCCTGAAGGACATCAGGTAACCTGGGGAAGGACCAACATCAAGTCTCCCCCTTGCAAGGTCTACTTACATAGATAGAACTTACAAATATAGAGTAGGTCATTGTGGAAGTTTTATTTTTATGGCCACACATTTTGTGACACTCTACCTATCAAAGGGCAGGATCTATATCTTCTCTTCTTGAACCTAAGCAGGCTTGTGACTCACCTGTACACAACAGTATACGGTAGAAGTGATGTGCGACTCCTGAGGCTATGTCAGAAAAGGAAAGGCAGCTTCTAATTTAGAATGCAAATTGAATTAGGCCTGATCATTTTTGTTTTGGTCTCCTTTGTGATTTTACCATTTTCTTCCCGCCTGCAGTAAAATCTATGCAGCGTCTTCCTCTTGTATTTGAAGGAGCTGAGCTCTTTGCTAATAAAGCAGACCTAGTCCTCACAATGGCTTGCCTCCTTTCTCCTTCAGTTGCCCTGGTGGATTAGTCAAGACCCTGTCATTCTAAGGTAATAGAAACCTAACTCAAACTAGTTTAAGAAGGAAAAGAGGAGGGGATTTATTGGTCTAGTACCTGGCAAATCCAGGGGTAGAGTTAGCTTTAGCTGAGCTACATCCACAAGTTCAGACAATATTTTCAGGTCTTTGCCTGTCGGTATGTCTGTTTCTCTCTTATTCATACTCATTCTCTCTCTCTCTCTCTCCCTCCTCCCTTCCCTCCTTCTCTCCCTCCCTCCTGCTTTTTCACCATACTTCTTTCATTACCAGAATTCATCTTCAGTTGTCACTGGATATCATCAAAATAGCCACTAGCAGCTCTACCCTCAGATCCTGACAGTTCAGCCATCAGCGTAGAAATAATAATCTCTCCTTAAACTTCTGGAAGAAAAATTCCCAGGAAAGACTCTTATTGCCTTAGCTAAGGCCCTGGATTGAGACTGAACCAATCACCGTAGCCAAGGAGATGGACTGGTCCCCAGCACATGTGCACCCCTGTAGCCAGGATTAGGCCCATCCAAGCCACATGGACTGGTTTCCCTTGGGTCAGGCAGGAGTACACCCTTGATTCAATCCATTTCATGATGAGGAGAGAGGAAGGGCAGAGTGATGCTCTATTAGGGTTGACCACTTATGATTCTGGTAGAGGGATGGTATAATTTAAGTTGGATAGGAAAGTTAGAAAAGGCAATATTTTTCTCACAGGAACATTTTCAGAGCAAACATGGGAAAGGGAACTGGACACACAAAATAACAAGCTCCTTGGACCTCCTTATTCATCTTTGGAAATCCTTGATCCCCAGCTGCAGGCCCAGACACTCCTTAGATATTTGGACTGATCTTGCTCTCCATTAGAAAGATTTAAACTGTCCTTGTTTTCAGGTGACTCAGCTTTAAGACAACCTTGTAAAGACTGTATTCTGACATGACTCCTCAGTTCTATTGCTCATAATTCTGCCTAATTTGAAGAAACAACATAATATCCCAGTTTCTCCAAGAGAGGCCAATGATAGCCAGTCCTCCCACAGATAGAACTGACAGCCAGGAAACTCAGTCCAGACCAGAGCCCTGCTACCTACTCCCATAGCTTCTGCCTTGTAGAAGCTGAATCTAGAGAGCTGCTGAAAGCCAAGGAATTCTCTCTGCACTTGTATGTTCCACCCCCTATTTCACTCTGTACACTGGCTCCCTTTACTCACTCAGCTGTGGCCCAAAATTAAAAACCAAGCCGTAAGTCTACATAAGCTTTCAGCTCAAGCATTGGTCTTCAATCAAGTTAGTTGAAAACTTGACAAAGCATGAACCATTTATTCTCATGGATCTGTATGTCAGCTGGATGTTAGCTGACCTTAACCAGCTGAGGTCGGTGGCTCTGCTTCACATGTACACATTCTTTTTTTTTTTTGGCTGGGTTGGGTCTTCGTTGCTGCGCGCGGGCGTTCTCTAGTTGTGGCGAGTGAGGGCTACTCTTCGTTGCAGTGCGTGGGCTTCTCATTGCAGTGGCTTCTCTTGTTGCGGAGCACGGGCTCTAGGCACGTGGGCTTCGTTAGTTGTGGTACGTGGGCTCAGTAGTTGTGGCTTATGGGCTCTAGAGCGCAGGCTCAGTAGTTGTGGTGCATGGGCTCAGCTGCTCCGTGGCATGTGGGATCTTCCCAGACCAGGGCTCGAACCCGTGTCCCCTACCTTGGCAGGAGGATTCTTAACCACTGTGCCACCAGGGAAGTCCCACATGTACACATTCTAAGACCCAGGCTGTAAGAGCAGAAGTTGTCCAGGAGCAGTTCTTCTCAAGGGATGACAGGGGTACAAGAGGATTAGCAGAAACACACAAGGCTTCTTAAAGCCTAGGCTCAGAATGGCACAGTGGTACTTCCTTCTATATGCCACTGGCCAACACAAGTCATGTTTTGGCAAGCCCAAAGTCAGGGATGGGAAAGTACTCTCTGGCCATAATGAGATCATTTCTAATAACTGATTCATCATCATTCATTCATCATTTCTAATAAGTGAATCTTTTGATTCAGTTATTAGAAAACCTGATTGGCCTAGTCCTGCTTTATAGGGTCAGGATCAAAGTATCCAATTTTAGTCAATAGCTGCAATCAAGGGGAGATAGGAGCATCCTGTGGAAGGAGGTCAAAGGCTGTGTGCGGGGCAGTTCAATTAGAATGCAAGGTGGTCATGGGAAGAGCACTGAGTGACATGACTGGTATGGTATTTTCTACTTCTCCAATGGACAAAATTCTACTCCACAAGATAGACAGTGTGTGTTTGAGCTACCACAGGTTCTCTTATATCTCAGAAGGGTCACATTCACTATAATTTCACCTTATTTACTTCTAAATTTATCTTAGGTCATTCTTTGAGAAGTTGATTATACTCATCCTCTCTCTCTCATAGACTCATTGAAACAATCTCATGAAATTCTAATACAGATATGCTTTGAATAACTAACAACAATAAACCAATGAGTATTGTTACTTATCACTCCCAGCTAAAGATTCCATCTCTTGTTAAGATTCTAGGGCTGGTTTTCCCTCTTTGATGCCTATTTTACTTACTAATGGTCCCAAAGCCCAAGAGTAGTGATGCTGGATAAAAACATAGTATATATAGGGTTTGGTACTATTCACAGTTTCAGGCAACCACCAGGGGTCTTGGAGTGCATCCCCCATAGATAAGAGGGGACTACTGTATTACCCAAAGCAATCTACATAGTCAATAATACCTGTATCAAAATTCTAACAGTTCTTTTTTGCAAAAATCAAAAATCCAATCTTCAAATTCATATGGAATTTCAAGAAGCCCCAAATAACCAAAATGATATTGAAAAATAACAAAGTTGGAGGACTCACACTTCCTGGTTTCAAAACTTACTACAAACAACAGAAATCAAGACAGTGTGGTAATGACATAAGAATAGACATATTCAATGAAAAAGAATTTGTAGTCCAGAAACAAACCCATGTATCTATGGTCAACTGATCTTTGACAAGTTTGCCAAGACCATTCAAATGGGGAAAGAATAGTCTCTTCAACAAATTGTGCTGAGGCAACTGGATATCCACAAACAAAAGAATGAAGTTGGACCCCTACCTCACATTATATTGAAAAACGAACTCAAAATGGACTGATGGCCTCTATTTAAGAGCTAATATTTACCACAGGAAAACATAGGGGTAAATATTCATGACCTTCAACAACCTACAGAATGGGGAAAATATTTATAAATTATATATCTAATAAGGGTTTAATATCCAGAATATATAAAGAATTCTTACAACTCAACAACAAAAATACAAACAACCCAATTTTTTAAATGAGCACATTCAAGAAACTAGATACAAGAAAAACAAACTAAGCACAAAGATAATAAAATAAAGGAAATAACAAAGATCAGAGTGGAAATAAATGAAATAGAGACTGAAAAGACAATTGAGAAGACTGATGAACTTAACTGATTTTTGAAAATATAACCAGAACAGATAAACTATTAGCTAGACTTACCAGGAAAAAAGAGAGAAGACTCAAATAAATAAGATTAGAAAGGAAAGAGGAAGCATTACACAAATACAAAGAATCATGAGATTACTATGAACAATTATACAGCAATAAATTGGACAACATAGAAGAAATGGATAAATTCCTAGAAACACACAACCTATCAAGAATGAATTATGAAGAAATAGAAAATCTGAACAGACCAGTTACTAGTAAGGAGACTGAATCAGTAATCAAAAAATTCCCAACAAAGAAAAGCCCAGGACCTGATGGTCTCAATCGTGAATTCTACCAAACATTTAAAAAGATCTAATGCCAATCCTTCTCCAACTCTTCCAAAAGAAATAGAAGAGGAGAGAACATTTCTAAACTTACTTTATAAGGCCAACATTACCCTGATACAAAAGCCAGAAAAGGACCCTACAAGAAAAGAAAATTAGAGGCCAATATCCCTGATGAATATAGATGCAAAAATTCTCCACAAAGTATTAGCAAACCAAATTCAACAATACATTAAAAGTATAATATGCTATGATCAAATGAGATTTATTCCAGGGATGCAAGGATGGTTCAACATCTACAACTTAATTAATATTATACAACATATTAACAAAATTAAGGATAAAAATCATGTGATCATTTTAATAGATGCAGAATAATCATCTGACAAAATTCAAAATACTTTCATGTTAAGAACTCTCAAAAAAAAACCCTGGGTATACAGAAGACATACCTCAACATAATAAACGCCATATATGACAAGCCCACAGCTGACATCATACTCACGGTGAAAAGCTGAAAGTGTTTTCTCTAAGATCAGGAACAAGACAAGGATGCCCACTCTCACCATTTTTATTCAACATAATACCGGAAGACTTAGCCAGAGCAATTAGGCAAGGAAAACTAATAAAAAGCACCCAAATCAGAAAGGAAGAAATAAAACTGTCATTATTTTCAGACAGCATATATTATAAATAGAAAGCCCTAAGGACTCCACTAAAAAACAACTGTTAGAATAAATGAATTCAGTAAAGTTGCAAGATACAAAATCAGTTTACAAGAATCAGTTGCATTTTTATACACCAACAACAAACTATCAGAGAAATTAAGAAAATAATCCCATTTACAATTGCATCAAAAAGATACTTAGAAATAAATTTAACCAAGGAGGGGAAAGATCTGTACACTGAAAACTACAGGACATTGATGAAATTTTAAAAGACACAAATAAATGGAAAGATATTCTATGGTCGCAGATTGGAAAAAATTAATATTGTTAAAATGTCCATACTACCCAAAGCGATGTACAGATTCAGTGCAATCCCTATCAAAATTTCAATGTCATTTTTCATATAAATAGAAAAATAATGCTAATATTTGTATGGAACCACAAAAGACCTCAAAGAGCCAAAGCAATATTAAGAAAGCATAATAAGCTGGAGGCATCATACCTCGTAATTCCAAACTATATTACAAAGCTATAGTAATCAAAACAGTATGGTACCAACATAAGAACAGACAGATAGATCAATGGAACAGAACAGAGAGCCCAGAAATAAACCCATGCATATATGATCCATTAATTTACAACAAAGGAGCCAAGAATATACAATGAGCAAAGGATAGTCTTTTTAACAAACTGCATTGGGAAAATTGAATAGCCACGTGCAAAAGAATGAAACTGGACCCCTCTCTTACACCATACACAAAAATCAACTCAAAATGGATTAAAGACTTGAACATAAGACCTGAAACCATAAAACTCTTAGAAGAAAACATAGTGGGTAATCTCCTCAACATTAGTCTTGGCAATGATGTTTTGGATTTCACACCAAAAGCAAAGACAACAAAAGTAAAAATAAACAAGTGGGACTACATCAGAGTAAAAAGCTTCTGCACAGCAAAGAAAACCACCAATAAAATGAAAAGGCAACCTATGGAATGGGAGAAAATATTTGCAAGCCATATATACAATAAGGGGTTAATAGCCAAAATATTTAAGGAACTCATACAACTCAATAGTGAAAAAAGAAATAATCCAATTTTAAAATGGGTAAAGGACCTAAATAGATATTTTTCCAAAGAAGACGTCCAAATGGCCAACAGGTACATGAAAAGGTGCTCAATATCACTAGTTACAAAAGAAATGCAAATCAAAACCACAATGAGATATCACCTCACAGCTACTGGGATGGCTACTGTCAAAAAGACAACAAATAACAAATGCTGGCAAGGATGTGGAGAAAAGGGAACCCTTGTGCACTGTTGGTGAGAATGTAAACTGGTACAGCCACTACAGAAAACAGTATGGAGGCTCCTTAAAAAATTAATAGAACTACCATACAATCCAGTAATCCCACCTCTGGATATATATCCAGAGGAAATGAAATCACTATCTTGAAGAGATATCTGCATTTCTATGTTCACTGCAGAATTATTCATAGTAGCCAAGGTATGGAAACAACCTAAGTGTTTGTAGATGAATTAATGGATCAAGAAAATGTGCTATAGGGATATAGACATAGAGATACAGATACAAATACAGAAAATGGAATATTATTCAGCCTTTAAAAAGAAGGAAATCTTGTCATTTGTGACAGCATGGATGAATCTGGAGGGCACAATGCTAAGTAAGCCAGACAGAGAAAGACAAATACTGCATGTTATCACTTATATGTGGAATACTGAAAAAGAAAAAGTTGAATTCTTAGAGAGTAGAAAAGTGGTTACAGGGGATGGGAGTAGGAGAGATAGGGAGAGGTTGATAAAAGGGTACAAACTTTCAGTTATAAGATGAATAATGTCTCCTGAAACTAAAATAATACTGTAAGTCAATTATACTTCAATTTTAAAAAGTACTTTTGCAGTCATTCATGGAAATACACAGAGTGACAAAAAATTTGAGTTGCCTAAAATGCACTTTCCCAGCTGAGGTCAAACAAGGCAACACTTACTCTGTCTTCTTGTTTTAGCTTTCATACTATAAACAAGTGTCCTTTTCACACTCTGTCTAGTGCTACATTTTCTGCATTTTTGTGCTTTTTGTTGGTGATTTTTCTGTTTAAAAAGATCCTCAAGCATAGTGCTGAAGTGCTGTCTATTGTTTCTAAGCACACGAAGGTTGTGACGTCCTTTATGGAGAAAATACATGTATTCGATAACCTTCATTCAGGCATGAGTTATAGTGCTTTTGGCTGTGAGTTCAATGTTAACGAATCAACAATATATATTAAGTAAAGTAACTTTAAGCATAATCTCACGTAAATAAAACAAGATTGTATTGATTGGTTGATGAATATGTGACCAGTGTGACCAGAGGCTCACAGGAACCTAACTCTGTACTTACCCTAGGGAAAATGGTCCAGTATTCACTAATTCAGTGTCTATGGTGACTTTATAGAATATAACTACTGTGAAAAATGAGAACCAACTGCCGGTGTGTGTGTATGTGTGTATATTCACTAGTTAATAAAATGTTTCTTTGAATAAAATGTATTCATAGAAAAAAAAGATGAATACAATCTGAGGATCTGATGTGTAACATGGTGACTATAGCTGATAACATTATAATAATTGAAATTTGCTAAAGGTGTAGAACTTAAATGTTCTCAACCCCCTAAAAGATAAATATATGATGTGATAAATATGTTAATTAACTTGCTCAGAGGAATCCTTCCACAATGTATATGTGTATCAAATCATCACATTGTACACTTTAAATATCTTAAAATTTTATTCATCAATTATACCTTAATATAGCTGAGAAAAATTAAGCAAAGGATTTAAGTAGACATTTCTCCAAAAAAGATATGCAAATGGTCAACAAGCACATGAAAAGATGCTCAATATCACTAATTAGGGAAATGCAAATCAAAATCATAATGAGATACCACTTCACGCCCACTAGGATGGCTATTATTTAAAAAATGAAAATAACTGTTGGTGAGGATGTGGAGAAATTGGAATCCTTGTACATTACTGGTGGGAATGTAAAATGGTTCATCCACTGGAAAAAATTTTGGTGGTTCCTCAGAAGTTAAACATGGAATTACTATATGACCCAGCAATTCTTTTCCTAGGTGTATACGCAAAAGAGTTGAAGCAAGTATTCAAGCAAATACTTGTACACCAATATTCATAGCAGCACTATTCACTATAGTCAAAAGGTGGTAACAACCTAAATGTTTACCAAGAGATGAACAAAATGTGGTCTACCCATACAATGGAATATTATTCACCCATAAAAAGGCATGAAGTACTGATACATGCTACAACATAGATGCACTTTGAAAACATTATGCTAAGTAAAAGAAACCAGACCCAAAATGTCCCAAATTGTATGATTCCATTCTTGAAAAATCTAGAATAGGTAAATTTATAAAGAAAGAAAGAAGAATGGTGGTTGCCAAGGTCTATGGGGAGGGAAAATGGGAAGTGACTGATTAATGGGTAAGGGTTTTATTTTAGAGTGATGAAAATGCTTTGGAATTTGATAGAGGTGGTGGTGGCACAACACTGTGAATGTACTAAACGCCAACTGTAATTTTACACTTGAAAATGTCAGTTTTATGTTATGTGAACTTCACCTCAACCATAAAATAAAGCAATATGTGACCACTAATAACATTTTTTTTAATGTGGCAGTGTTTGGTCAACTTCTGGGTTTCCACTGAGATTTGATAATGAGCCAAATGGAATAAATATTTCCAGAAGAAGTGCCTCAACTAGTAGTAATGGAACACCAGAAATTACAGGAGGCTCAGGGGGCAGTGCAGGGGGCATCTTGCACTCTAGGAGAACTGTCATCCAAGTGACCCTGCTCTCAAAGAAGTGTTCTCTTAATCTAATCTGTTAATGGATCTTCTATTCAGTACCAGACATATTAGTGAGAATGGAGCCCATCCCAGTTTCTCCTTACACAACTTTGCTAATGGTATCTCCCATCTCCTTGCAAATTCCGTGAGTTAAAACGCGCAATCCTTACCAATGGATCCAAGGCTGGGCAACAATGGAGGAGAGCTCTCTTTTCCTCCAGGATGACAAAGGTTTCCTAGTCATTGGAAGAGATTTAAGAGCAATACTGCAAATTTTGGTTAATATTTTCTCAACCTCCACAAAACAGCTGCAGGTGCCAGTCTTATTATATTTTCCAGATTAGACAATGTATGCCTCCTGGATCCTTCTTACTAATGGCCTTCCTCCAACTGCATCACGGGGACATAAATCTGCATCCTTGGATAGTCTCCCAGCCCTTCCAAGCTAGTACTTTCCAGTGTTTCCTAGGGAGATGACATAACTAGCCTCACAGCTTCCTTTTGTGGAAAGAGAATGAGATGCTGACAGAGTGGGAGACAGAGAGATACAGGTTACCTTTGAGGTCAGGGCGTAGTGATTTTATAATATATTCAGAAATTTTTTGACACTGCCCTCCTCAGAGGGTGAAGCCTAACTGTCCTCCTCTTGATTGTGGGCTGTACTTAGCGACTCTCACAAACAGAATGTGGTGGGGATGATCATAAAAGGGATCTTCACTTCATTCCTGCTCTCTCTCTTTGATCATCTGCTCCAGGAGAAGCCAACTGCCACATCATGAGGACATTCAGCCAGCTCTGTGAGAGGTCTACGTGCAAGGAACTGAGGCCTATTGCCAACATCCAGCAAGGAATTAAGGCTTCCTACCAATAACCATGTGAAGGAGCCATCTTAGAAGATGATCCTCCAGCCTAGACAACCTTTAAATGACCATAGCCCTGACCAACATCTTGACTACAGCCTCATGGTAAACCCTGAGCCAGAGCTACCAAGCTAAGCAGTTCCTGAATTCTCAACCCTCAAAAACTGCACTAAATAATAAATATTTATACTTTTAAATCACTAAATTTTGGAGTCAGTTGTTATGCAGCAATAGGTAACTATGGGGACTTCCCTGGTGGTGCAGTGGTTAAGCATCCATCCGCCAATGCAGGGGACATGGGTTCAAGCCCTGGTCCGGGAAGATCCCACATGCCACGGAGCAACTAAACCCGTGCGCCACAACTACTGAGCCTGTGCTCTAGAGCCCGTGAGCCACAACTACTGAGCCTGTGTGCCACAACTCCTGAAGCCCGCACGCCTAGAGCCCATGCTCTGCAACAAGAGAAGCCACCACAATGAGAAGCCTGCTCACCGCAACGAAGAGTAGCCCCCACTCACCGCAACTAGAGAAAACCCGCGCACAGCAACAAAGACCCAACACAGCCAAAAATAAATTTAAAATAAATAAATAAGTTTATTTTTAAAAATGTTTAAAACAAATAGGTAACTATGACACAAAGCTAACTTGTCTTTCCATTTTATAATACCAAATAACAAGTTACTCCAAAATTTAGCGGTGAAAAACAATAGTTATTCTGCTCACAAATCTTTAACCCAGAGAGGGTTTCATGAGGACAGCTCATCTCTGTTCCACTCTGTTCCATGTCTGAGGCCTCAGATGGAAGTCTCAAAAGTTGCGGCTGGAAACTTCTAAAGCCTCATTCAGTCACATATCTGGTGGTTAATGCTGGATATCAACTGGAGACTTAAGCTCCTCTCCACATGGGCCTTTCCATATGGTCTCCCATATGGAACTAGCATGGCTACTTCAGGCTTCCTTGTACAATGGTGGCTGTGTTCCATGAGATGGTGTTGCAAGAATGAGAGAGAGAGAACTAAATGGAACTCGTATTGCCTTTTATAATCTAGCCTTGAAGGTCACACAGTATCACTTCTGCTGCATTCTTTTAGTGAAGGAAATTATAAGGTTTTCCCAGGTTCAAGGGGAGGGAACACAGACCCCATCTCTCAATGGAGAAACAGCAACACTGCATTGTTAGAAGAGTATGTGAGATGTGATGTATATTAGTACAGCCATATTTGGAAAATAAAATCTGCCACACTTGTCCAAGACTAATTCCTGGCAAATTGGCTTCTTAGAAAAGGAGTTAGCCTCCAGCAAAGTTCCATGAAAGCCAGCTACGGCCCAGTAAGGAGCACAATCAACCCTGCTCAATTGCAGGCCTGGGCTCCAGCTCCACAATTATGCCAGGGAAAGAATGAATTCTTTTCTAAAATTAATAGTGAAGTGGTAAATCTTAGCACTACTTTGCAATGTCATGTACCTATAACTGTAAATGCTGGACCCCAGAGCCCTTATACCAGGGGAGGGGCCAGTGCTTCTGCAATTGTATCAGTCGTGATTCAACCAAAGATACAAAAACAATAGGGGATAGATAGATAGATACACATTTATTATAGAGGATTTGTTTTCACTATTGTGGGAACTGGCTAAGCAATTTCTGTAAGATTGTCTCCACATCTGATGTTGGATCCAGAAGTCCACAGGGCAAGCAGTCAGGAAGGAAAGAACATAAGCACGCTGGATCCCCGTGAGCACAAGCTGGAAATTGACAAGGATGGATGAAAATTCATATCTATTCTTGTTGCCTCTGAAACCAGGGTATCCTGAAGAAAGCAGGGCCCTTCATCAAAGAGTTAAAAACACATGTAGCCCCACCTATGTTTCACCCCAGTGAGGTAAGTAAGCAGATCAGCAATAACATGTGTTTGCTACAAAATAGCAGCTGCCTCCTTTTTAGTCCTCCAAATCTCTCTGGGAATCCCTCTGTGGCCCAGTCTAGCCAGAAATATAGAAGAAAGGAATTCTGGGAAATGTAATTTAGCCTAGACAAGTTGACACATTGCAAAGCCTTCTCACAAGGCTGATCATGTAGCCTAAAATCCCCACAGCTGAAGTCAGACAGAGAAAGACAAATATCGTATATCACTTATATGTGGGCTCAAAGAAAAGATACAAAGAACTTATCTACAAAACAGAAATATAGTTACAGATGTAGAAAACAAACTTATGGTTACCAGGGTGTGGGGGGGAGGGATAAATTGGAAGATTGGGACTGACATATACACACTACTATATATAAAATAGATAATTAATAAGGACCTACTATATAGCCCAGGGAACTCTACTAAATACTCTGTAATGGCCTATATGGGAAAGAATCTAAAAAAGAGTGGATAGATGTATATGTATAACTGATTCACTTTGCTATACACCTGAAACTAACACAACATTGTAAATCAACTATACTCCAATAAAAAAGATTTTTTTAAAATGCCCGCAGCCAAGCGTCAGGGCACCTCTCCTGGAATTGAATGTCTGACTCTGCTAGACCACCATGTACTTCCCTGGAATAAATAAGCAGGAGAGGACCTGCACACCTGCTATTGATCCATGAGATTTTCCCAGTGATCACTGATCTGGCAGGTCTTAGCATGTGTGTTGTCTGGGCATTTGCCCTTATTTATATGACAGCTACTGTAATAAAGTTAATGCAAAGATTATCTGAGAATAGATGTAAAGGGGATACTATGAGTTTGGCACACCGTATGTGCTCAACAAAATTAGATATGATTATTATCATATTTTATAATCATTATTTCTTTTTTTTTTTTTTTTTTTTTTGCGGTATGCAGGCCTCTCACTGTTGTGGCCTCTCCCGCTGCGGAGCACACGCTCCAGACGCGCAGGCTCAGTGGCCATGGTTCACGGGCCCAGCCGCTCCGCGGCATGTGGGATCTTCCCGGACCGGGGCACAAATCCGTGTCCCCTGCATCGCCAGGAGGACTCTCAACCACTGCGCCACCAGGGTAGCCCTATAATTATTATTTCTAACCAGCTCTACCAACATACATTCTTAACCAGGTTATATGGTTTACAACTACTCAGACCCTGGTAACAAATTTTGCCCATTTTCAACTAACAATTATCATTCTAGTAAATCTGACACCAGGCATCTAATAGGTTGGTCACAGGTAATTCCTGACTCAGTTAGGATCCATAATGTACATGGTATATTGGCATCTGAAATTTTACAATCTTTTGAGCACCAGAAAGATACAGATTTTGTGGAATCTAAAGTTTATGCAATTTGAAGTACCACATTTTAGGAAGACAATACAAAATTAAGAATACAGATTTACATGTAAAGATAAATATCTATTCAGAATGAAAAAAATCACAATAAAGTACGCATTTTAAAGAGCTGAAAAATACCATAATTAAAACATAATCCAGAAAAATTAACATAATATTTTTACTAATTGAAAGCCTGACCCACCTCTATAATGTTTTTCTCACATTTTTGATACATATGCTTTAATTGCCTTTTCATGTGATAATGATTTTTAATATCATTTCAATAAAGACAATAGAAAGATAATTTAGTTTCCTAAAATGAGTGTTCAAAAAATTTTATTAACAGTTTGGAAAAGTTTTAGCTTATAACTTATTAATAATGTCATTTATTTTATTTATTTTTAAGATTATCTGTTAAATTTAGAGAAAATCTCTTTCAAGAAGAGAACGTCCATTTTTGGTTAAGCATCGATAAGATCTGAATCCTCCACTTCAATTTTATACTTTTGATGATTAGAAGAATTTTCTACTGACTGAGAGGCAGTCTCTGGTCTGCTATGATGAATGTCACCCTTTGAGGATCCTTGGGAGTCAGCCTGCCAGCCGGCCAGCCTGCCAGCCCTATCCTTCGAAAGAGTGTGCAGTTAATGCTTATTCTACAGCATCTTGTTTTACACAGTTCACAAAGTGTCAGTACAAATGTTATTTGAGATGTAACACGATTGGTGAGATGAGAAACACCACACATAATCCTTCTCAATTTTTCTTGTCCAGTTTTGATTATCTCATGTCTGTACTAGAAGATTATTCCTTGCCATATTCCTATTTCTTTTTTATTTCTTTCAAAGCTGCAGTAAATATTTTTGTACACGTTTCCAGAGCAATTGCTGGGTTCTGGGGTATGTGCACTTTCAATTTTGCTAAATAGCCTCAAATTTATCCAACTGCTAGTCTTCCTTACTCCACAGCCTTAACTTCAAAGAAACATAGTATTCTGGAACTTTAATCAACAAAGATTTAGCTTTTGCTTACCTGCTCTAGGGCAGCCCTCTAATCCACTAAGTTCACATAGCCATATGTTTTTGTAAATTTTGCAAACATAAGGCAGTTTACCTATATTTGATCAAGACCATGGTCCAATCCAACTTTACAAAGCTCTGGACAAGTTAAGGGATTTGTCCATGGTCCCAGAGCTAATTGATGACAAAATCAAAACTGAGCCCCAGGCCTGCAGACTTCCCATGTTCCTTCTTCACTCATCCTCCCTTGTAGCTAAATCCCATCTTACTATAATTTTATTTACAACTTCATCTTATTTTACATTTGAGAAGACTCAAATCATTAGAACAATACCCTCCTTGTAATAACTTAATCATCTCTTACCTTTCTCTTTTGGAATTATGAAAGATTTTGAAAGATTTAAGAAATACTAAAAGTCCAGAAAATAATATAATGAATACTCATGAGCCAGCCTAATTAAAGTGTATCAAATAAAGTTTACACCCTATATGTCACCTCTCCCCATTAAGTTTCCTTCCCTCCGCTACCACTCTCCAGAGTTTGATTAGCATTCTCATGACATCTTCTTACTTTAGTTGGTATTGCTAAACAATACATAGTATTGATTTTCACGTTTTAAAACGTCATATAAATGGTATCATACTGTATCTACTCTTCTGAAATGTACTTTTTTCTTAACATATTTTAAAGATTCATCCAGGTTGACATAGATACCACTAATTCATTTATTTCAACTGCTGCAGGCATTACACTGCATGAATATACTACACACTATTCATTCTCTTGCTGATGACCCAAAGCTGCAATGTACATGTCTCCAGGGGGAATTTCTAGATTCTAGGTATATGCACTTTCAACTTTACTAGACAGGGCCAGTTTGCTCTCCAAAGTGGTTATACCAACTTATACTACCAAGGGTAGGTAGTATAAATCTCAGGTACTATAAATCAGGTAGTATAAATCTTAGGCTCTTCAATTTTTATAAATCCAATGTTTATAAAATGGAATCTCATTCCTCCTTGAAATTTCATTTCTCAAATTGGTAGTGAGTTGGAGCATCTTTTCATAGGTTTATTGGCCATTTGGGTTTCCTCCTCTCTGAATTGCTTGTTCATACCTTTGCCCATTTTTATTGTTTTTTTAAAATTTTTTGTTTTGTTTTTATTCCATTTGTACATATTATCAGTTACATTCATTGCAAATATATTCTCTTAACATGACTTGTGTTTTCATTATTTATGGTAGCTTTGATGTGTACAAGTTTTAGATTTCAATGTAGTGGAATTTATCAATTATTTTCCGTTATGCCTGTGCTTTTGGGGTCGTTTAAAAAATCATTTCCTACACAGTTCATAATAATATTCTACATATTTTCTTCCAAAATTAAAAATATCTTTTTCACATTTGGGTATTTTATCCACATGGAGGTTTGGTTTGGATATAGTGTGATTTAGGAATGCAAATTTTTTTCTAGATGAATACCCAACTGCCTTAGCAACATTTATTGAACTGTCTCTCCTTTACCTGCTATAGTGGGTTGAATTGTGCCCCCCCACACACAAAATATGTCCAAGTCCTAACCCCCAGTACCTGTGAATGTGACCTTATTTGCAAAAGAATCTTTGCAGATGTAATTAAATGAAGGATCTAGAGATGAGATCATCCTGGACTAAGCTGGCAGGCCCTATATCTAATGAAAAGTGCCCTTATAAGAAGAGGAGAAGACACAGACACACAAGGAAAAGGCCATGTGAAGATGGAGGCAGAGACTGAAGTTATGCTACCACAAGCCAAGCACCTGGAGGCACCAGAAGCTGGAAGAGACAAGGCAGGATTCTCCCCTAGAACCTACAGAGGAAGCACAGCTCTGCCGACACCTTGATTTCAAACTCCTGGACTCCGGATCTGTGATACTGATATTCTGTTGTTTTAAGCCATTAAGTTTGTAGTAACTTTTACAGGAGCCCTAGGAAAATAATACAATGCCACTTCTGTCATGTATCAAGTCCTCTATACATGGAAGCTGTTTCTGTACTTTCGAGTTAGTTTCACAGGTCTATGTGTATATTTCCAAGATAATACCATGTTACCTAATTACTTTAACTTTTAATAAATCATGCTATCTGATAAAGCAGGTCCTCCCAACTATTTCTTCCTAACATGGTGTTGACTATTCTTAGCCTCTTTTTCTTCTTCTATACAAATCTGACAACTAAGCTGTAAATTTTCATGAAAATCATCTATTCTATTTGAATGATATCAAATTTATCAAATAGCCTGGAAAGAATTAATATCTTTAAAATACCAAGTAGTATTATCTATAGCTCTTCATTTATTTTAGTCATCTTGTTTTTCATTAAAGGTTTTATAATTTTCTCCAAAAATTTACACATTTTTGTTAGATTTTTCCTTAGATGTTTTATGTTTATCACTGCTATTTTGTAGTTTGTTTATTTTTCATGTGTAAAAATTCAATTTTTGTATAATGATCTTACTTCAAGGAACATCACCAAATTCTTTTAATTTTTCGTAATTTGTAGATTCTCTTGGGTTATTTATATAGAAAAAATTTGTTTCTTTTATTTCTTTCTTTCCAATCCATATAAATTAATATCATGTTGAATAGAAGTAGTGATGGCTGTTTGTCTTTTCCTTGATTTCAAAGGGAATGTTTATGATTCTACACCACTAAGTTTGATGTTCAGTGTAAGCATTTTTTCTTTATCTGCTGAGATGGTCAAATCATCTTTCCTCTTTAGTCCACTAAGATGGTAAATTATTAGGTTGAGCCAGATGAAGTTGCTGATATATGACTGTTTTGTAATGATGAACAGGGCAATTTCATATGTCTTACATAATACATTAATAGATTTGCTAATGTTAAACTCTCCTTTCATTCTATCATTTCACGAGGCTAACTTAGCCAAGTTGGGTTTGTTTAACTTGGTTAGATTAATCTCATGAAAAAATTGTGGCATATGTTCCTTCTCTTTCCTATATCCTAGATTCATTTGTATAAGATAGGGATTATAAGGTTTTTGAGTATTTTGTATAAATTACTTTGTAAAATAATCTTTGGTATTTTTGTGTGTGGAGGAAAGGGGTAGATTTTACCTACTGATTCAATTCCTTTAGTTTTATAATCTTAATCAGGTTTTTAAATGTTGTCTTGAATTAGTCTTGGGAAGTTATATTCTCTTAGAAAATTCTCATGTTGTCTAAGTTTTCAAAATCATTGGCGTAAAATTTTTCCTAATATTCTTCTATGTTTCATTCTCTGCTCTATTCCTGGATCTGCCCTTTTCTCATTCCTACAGTTACCTTGTGCCTGCTTTTTTCTTGACCAGCATTGCCTGAGAGTTCTCTATTTCACCTGTCTTTTCAAAGAACCAGCTATTGGTTGATAATGCTTAGTCTTATATCTTTGTTTTCTATTTTAAAAAGTTTTAGTCTCACCCCTTTTATTCCCTTACTTGTATTTTCTTTGGGCTTACACTGCTGTTCTTTTTAAAAACTTCTTGAGTTGGATACATGACCCATTAATCTTCAATCTTTCTTTTCTAACTTGAGAATTTAAGGTTATAAATTTTCTCTTTAGTACTGCTAAAGACTGCATCTCACAATATTTGCTACTTTATCTTTCAGCTCACATTTTTCTAATTTTAATTTTTTTCTTTGACTCATGAATTACTCAGAAAGTTTTCTAACTTCCAATTATTTGATATTTTATTAGTTATTTAATTCTACCTTATATATTGTACCTTTCAATTATATAGTTGCCCTCCTAGTCTGAGGCCCCATGATAAGCACGTTACCTAAGTAGTTGGAAAGTTCCTTGAGGATCAGCCTTGTGTCTTTTATCACTCCAACTCCAGGCCTATCACATGCCAGTGCAAATAGCAGGTGCTGCATAAATTCATGCTGACTGATAAAATGAGTGCTTGAGTAAGTTGTCCCCTAAATAACGTCAACCCAATAACCCAATTTTAGGTTCTCTAACTTCTATTTTCTACCAAAGAGAAAACTATACTTCCCATTAAATTGTTTTATAGTAACCTAGAAGAAATATCTATCTAAAAAGTTATACAAATATATCATATTAAATTAGTTAAGCTACAGTTATTAAGCAAGAATTCAATGGCTGGGGAGAAGATAATAGTGTTTCTTACAGTTCCCCACTTACATTTCTGTCAAGTATTACCTGTACAGTCAAGTAAAATATAGTCTAAATTATCATGCTTCTGAAAGTGATAAAGCTGCTTGTGCAAGAAGTCTCAGATTATCAGATGACAGACACTGTTGAGAGGAATGATCCAATAGTGTTGCAACATGCAAAGAGAAGCTATCAGGTCCTTAGGATATTAAAATATATTTTTTTCAATTAGAAGGCTGTTTTCCTATACATATACATTCATTTATTAATATATTTATAATATGTTTTATATATCCTATATAAATATATATGTATACAAAAAGATACCCTAGTGTCTAAAAAGAATGTTCTAAATAGATAATAATTAAACATGGAATTATCTATTTAATTTTTATAATCATAAGATTTTATACAATGAATCATCTATTTTAGGTATTCAGCAGAAATAGGTACAAAGAAAAGCATTATTTTATTCATCAGATAAAGAAAAAAAGCATGATTTTTCAAACAGAGAGATCAAATACTTTTTCACCTATAAATGTCAATCTAACATATACACGACATTTCAAAAATTTTTTATTATATGCAATCATTTCCTTCTGTATTAAAAAATTCTTCCAGGGGGGCTTTCCTGGTGGCACAGTGGTTGAGAAACTGCCTGTTAATGCAGGGGACACGGGTTCGTGCCCTGGTCTGGGAGGATCCCACATGCCGCGGATCAACTAGGCCCGTGAGCCACAACTACTGAGCCTGTGCGTCTGGAGTCTGTGCTCCGCAACAAGAGAGGCCACGATAGTGAGAGGCCCGCGCACCGTGATGAACAGTGGCCCCCGCTTGCCACAACTAGAGAAAGCCCTCGCACAGAAACGAAGACCCAACACAGCAAAAATAAATTAATTAATTAAAAACAAAAGTACCAATGCCACCGTGGATGTGAGGATTAGTCAATGCTTTAAAAAAAAAAAATTCTTCCAGGCAACAGTTTCCTCTTTTACTAAGTGTCAAAGCCTTGTGAAGTTATTATGACACAAAACTATTCCTTACTACTGCTGCAAACAATAACCAACTGTGAGAACTGAATAAGTAATATGAGTCCCTCTGATGATCTACCTCAGTTCTAAGGCAAGAAAGATAGGATGCCAGAGCCATTTGATCCTGCTTCTATTTAAAATTTTTTTCAGTAAAATGTTCGTTTTGAAATGGGCTTAAATAAAACACTAATTATTAAAATGTTGGTGAGCGTGTTTGTTGGGGAGGGTGAAGTTTCATTAAGAGTGTGTGTGTGTGTGTGTGTGTGTGCGCGCACACGCGTGTGTGTGTGTGTGTGTGTGTTCTAACTTCCTTACTACCATTACCACCAGAAATTCCCAGACAAATATTTCATTTTGGCATTTCATCAGATTCACTAGGACTATTTTCTATTATGAACCACATCTGAGCACAAAATATGCAACCTATCAACAAATACTTTGATTAATAAATGTAATATAATTCGAATTTCCATGATGTGAATTCATAATATATTTAGTTCACTGGGCTACTCACTACCCGTCCTTGTTCCTACCCCATAGGGTCATAATCAATAATGCCAGGAAACAGAAAAAATGTGTACAGCAGTTGTTAATACTTTTATGAGTGGTGTAACAACGTGATTAAACTGGATAAATATTTTCAACAAGCATTTATTGAATACTTGTGGTTCCCACCGTGGTGAGAAAGTAGAGTCTCTTCCCTTAAAACATTTATGGTGCAGGTGCAGAAAAGCTCTGTGGTTGGATGCCCCATGATTTTTTGTATGTCATTCCCTTTGCCAGGAACACTTTGTCTGGAACATTCCTATTCATCCTTTAAAACAGGGATCAGATAGTAAGTATTTTAGGCTTCGTGGGCCATGCAATCTTTGTCACAACCACTCAACTCTGCCCTTGTATCTTGAAAGCTATCATAGACAATATTAAACAAATGGATGTGGCTGCATCCCAATAAAACTTTATTTACACAAACATGCAGCAAGTTATATATGGTCTGAGGACCACAGGTTACTGATCCATGGTTTAAAACCCTCTGCGTATATAGAGAAACAATAGAATTTAAAGGCTAAAACATGGGCTCTGGAGCCAGACAGCCTAGTTTCTAATTCTGGCTCTGCCACTTATACGCTGTGTGACCATATAACACTCTGCCTGTTACCTCATCTTTAAAATAGAGATTATAATACTTATGCATGTGTATGGAGCTTTTGTGAGTTGTAAATGAGTTAATAGACTCTAATAAGGTTAGAAAAGTGCCTGGTACATAATAAGTGCTATGTGAGGATTAGCTGTTATGACTAGATAGCACCCTTTCTATAATTTCTTTATCCAGGAGATTTAATATATTGCTTCTTCAGGGCAGGCATGCAGGAATTAAACGAGGGCTACAGCCAGAATCAACTTTAATAAAAGTGCTAAAGGACTCTGAAGTGAGAACACCAAGTTTAATTTAAACAAGGAAAAGGGTAGTCCACTAAGAGAAAGAAGGGTAAAGGAGCACAACAAGAAGTAACCAGATGTTTGCAGTGTGAGATGTTACAAAAAGGGAATAAAGAAGAAAAGTGTAAAAAAGGAGAAAGAATGTTTAAAAAAATGACTGGAGTAAAGGAAGGGAAAGAAGTAAGTAACTTTAGTGTAGAATGGAGGAGAAAAGAGGGTCGAAATTATAGCCCATCTCTTGAATTCCAGGTTTTAATGGCAGGCTGCCAGCTGTTCTGGTTGCATGAAGATGCACTTGGTTTCATGGAATGAATGTTGGGTATAAATGTCAAGACTGACAGTCAGGTCCTGGAAACCAAGATTTAATGTCTAGCAAGACAGAGATAGCTTCAGGTTCTAAGAGGAGTGCCTGGATGAGCAGAGAACTCAAAATTAGCTGGGAGCAAGTCAAAATGACTAGCGTTTGCCCTGAGACTCTTATTTGCAAAGGGTAAGAAGGAATAATGCTTTTTAGTATGATGCCAGGTAGTGCCTCTCATATGGTTTCTGTATCAGTTAGGCTAGGTGAGGTAATGTTTCATTAGTAAATTACCCTCAAATCTCAGTGACTTAAAACAACAAAGGTCTATTTCTGACTCATGCTACATGGCCATTGTAGGTGTTCAGGGTGCTCTGTTTCATGTGGCTCTCACTCTGAGACCTACACTGACAGATGAGAGACAACCTAGAATGTTAGGGAACTCTAAAAGGTCTCACATTGGCAACTTAATGTTCCCGCCTGGAAGTGACACTCATGACTTTCAACTCAGTTTATAGGCCAGAATTAATCACTGACCCAACCATAAGTGGGCCAAAAAGACAATCCTACTAAGTGCTGAGAAATTGGAGAGCCAGAAGTATTTGAGGAACAGCAACTAATGACTCCCACAGTTTTCAACCTAATATAGAGAGCTTTCTTCAGAGAATAGACTTTGAGAGCATTGAAAGAGTCAGCTTTGGGAGTCTACTGAATGAATTGTAAACACTACCAGGAAGAAAAGCCCTCTTCCACTCAAGCAGCCATGGCAAGTTGAGCTGACACTGGAAGTATAATAGTAACCGCTATGGATGTTACCACAGGTGGACATGGCAGCTGCCCTAGTGACAGACTGAGAATGAGCTAACTTGCAGTTAGCAAATACCCCAGCCACCTAGAACCCACAAGGAAAAAGTAGGAATGGGGTAGAGTGGAGAAGGGGAGCTTGAGCTCGCTGTGTTTCTCTTTGTGAGAATTTGAATCTACAGGCTGCCAAGATTACATCCATGTCCTTGAAGCTACAGAGGTCTGGGGCAATGAAGGGCTTGTTAGTGCTGCCTCCTAGTGGACACAGGGCTATTGTGATTTGTTTAAAAGGCTTGCGTTTTGCCTAGAATCTGGCAGGAGACTGTAGAGCAAATATGAAGCATGTATTCTCTTCTTAAAAGTGAAGTGGGGAGAGATTTCCAGTGCTAGCCAAGATGGAGTGAGCCTACTGATTATAACTGAAAACTCTGGACATAATACAAAAATCAACTACCTGAGGACTCTGAAAAGTAAACAAAAGCAAGCAGATTGGGGAGAAGAATCAAAGAAGTGACCCACATTGGGGGGGGTGACTTTCCCAAGTGAGCTTCCCTCTTTTCTCTCATGGCTTTGACCCAAATATGGGCAGTGGTTGGGAGCTATGGCAATAAAAACAAAATCTCCAAGAGAAACACTGTCTTTCTAGCTGTAGGACCAAGAAAAGTGATCTCTGCAAGTCCATGGGGTGGGGGGGGGGGGCGGTACTGCACAGGGCCTAAGAATTCCGGAGAAGAGGGAACTGGAGAAGATGATTTCTGAATTCTGTATATCAACTCACACATGGGCTCACACCTGAGCTATGGATGGCTGGGAAAGACCCAAATCAGCATAGCAAAGACTTTGAGAACTGAAGTAAAATATAAAATCACTCCCAAGCTCCAGAATAATCCCTGAGTGGTATATGCATGGGGACGGAACAAAAACAGGATAGCAAAAGCTTTGAGAACTGAAATACAATATAAACCACTTACTAATTTCCAGACTGACTCGAGTGGCACATGCATGGGACAGACCCAAAGAAGCAGAGTGAAGTCTTTGAAAACAGACACTGGAACTACTGCTAACAGAAGATGAGACAGAACTGGTGGTCTAAACTTAACTGGGGTGCTTTTCTGCTAAAATTATGCACACAAACACACACACACAGTAACATTTTCCAGGTGACTTTAAAAGGATTCCGTTTCACAGCAAAATATTCAAAATGTCCAGGATATTTCCCCAAATTACTCAACATACAAAGAACTAGGAAAATGTCACCCATTTCTAAGGGAAAAAAAATCGCAAATGTCACCTCAAGATGACTCAGATGTTGAAATTATCAAAGACTTTAAAGGGGCTATTATAACTATGCTCCCTGAGGAAAGGTAAAACATACTTGATGTGAATGAAAGGATAGAAGTTCACAGCAGAGATATGGAAACTTTAGAGGACAAAAATACAATGTCTTTAAAAGTTCACTGTTGGGGCTCAATAATAGAATAGAGACAACGAAGAAAAAGACAGAGAACTTGAAGATGAGTCAACAGAAATTATCCAATCTGAAGAACAGAAAGAAAAAGATTTTTAAAAGGGAAGAGACTCAGGAACTATGGGACAATATCAAAAGATCTAACATTTGTGTCAAAGAGTCTCAGAAGAAGATAATAAATAGACTGGTGCAGAAAAAGTTGCAGAAATAATTACCCAAAATGTCAAAAATCACATGAAATATATAAATTTACAGGATCAAGAAGTTCATCAAACCCTAAACAGGATAAAAAATACAAAGAACACCACATCAGAGACACAATAATCAAACTTCTGAAAACCAAAAACAAAGACAAAAACCTTGAAAGCTGCCAGAAAAAAAATGATACATGACATATAGGACAACAATGATTTTAATTACAACAGATTTCTCATCAGAAACCACTAAGGCCATAAGACAGTGGAACATTTTAAAGTGCCAAAAGAAAAGTAGGTAAACCCAGAATTCTATATAAAACAAAGATATCCTTCAAAATGAAGGCAAATAAAAACATGCTCAGATGAAGGAAAACTAAGAGAAGTAGTTGCCAGAAGACCTGCTCTAAAAGAAATGTTAAAGGAAGTTTTTTAGACAGAAGCAAAATGATACATGAGGGAAACCTGGAACTTCAGAAATGAGGAAGGGCAACAGAAATCATAAATATCAGGGTTATTACACTACTTTTCTCTTCTTAAGTTCTTTAAAGTATGTATTACTGTGAAAACAAAAATTATAACAATGTCTGGTACAGTTTTCAATGTGTGTACATGTAATATATATGACAACTATAACATAAAGGGGGAAGGGTAAAGGGACACATATGGTTGTAAGGCTTCTGCATTTTACTTAAAGTAGTATATATATACATATATATGTGTGTGTGTGTATATATATATCCCTAGAACAACCATAAAAAGTAATACAAAGAGATATAGCAAAAAATACATAAAATAAAATGGAATACCAAAGGAAATTCAAATAATCCAAAAGTAGGCAGGTAGGAAAAGGGAAATAGGAACAAAAAACAGAGAGAACAAACAGAATACCAGATATACCATGCAAACTCTAATCAAAAGAAAGTTGGAGCATTATACTAATGTCAAAAAGAAGACTTCCGAACAAGGAAAATTACCAAGAACAAACAGGGACATTACCTAATTACAAAAGAGTCAGTTCACCAAGAAGACATAACAATCCTCAAAATGTATTCACTACCAATAAAGCTTCAAATACATGTAGCAAAAACGGATCAGAAAGGAGAAATAAACAAATTCACAATTGTAATCAGATTTTGGCACTCATCTCGCAGTAATTGATAGAATAATTAGAAAGTTAGCAAGGATATTGCTATGGACTCAATTGTGTACTCCCCAAATCCATATGTTGAAGCCCTAACCTCCATTGTAACTATATTTGGAGAAAGGGATTTTAGGAGGTAATTAAGGTTAAATGAGTTCATAAGGATGGGGTCCAAATCCAACCAGATTGGAGGCCTTATAAGAAAAGGAAAAGAGAGAGAGATCTCTCTGTGCACCAAGAAAAGGCCATGTGAGCACACAGTGAGAAGGGAACCACCTATAAGCCAGGAAGAGAGCCTTTCCTCACCAGGGACCAAATTGGCCAGCACCTTGATCTTCGACTTCCCAGCCTCCAGAACCGTGAGAAATAAGTTTCTGTTTAAGCCACCTAGTCCATGGTATTTTGTTACAGGAGCTTGAGCTGGCTAATACAGATGTAGAAGATCTGAACAGCACTATCATTCAACATGACCTAACTGATATTTTTAGAACACTTCATCCAACAATAGTAAAATACACACTCTTTTCAAGTGCACATGGAACAGTCAAGATACACCATGTCCTGGATCCCAAAGCAAAGCTTAACAAAATAAAATCAAGTGAAATTGTACAAAGCATATTATCTGACCAAAATGGAATTGAACTAGAACTTAATAACCTAATAAATGACGCAATGCTAAATAACCTATGGATAGAAAACATTTCGAACTAAAAGAAAAAAAAATAAGACATAACAAAATGTGTGGCATGCAGGAAGCAGTCTTTAGAAGGAAATTTAGAGCATTAAATGCTTGTATTAGAAAAGAAGACAGGTCTCAAACCAATGATCCAAGATTCAAGCTTAAGGGCTTCCCTGGTGGCGCAGTTGTTAAGAATCCACCTGCCAATGCAGGGGACACAGGTTCAAGCCCTGGTCTGGGAAGATCCCACATGCCGAGGAGCAACTAAGCCCATGCACCACAACTACTGAGCCTGTGCTCTAGAGCTCGCGAGTCACGACTGCTGAAGCCTGCACGCCTAGAGCCCATGCTCCACAACAAGAGAAGCCACTGCAACAAGAAGCCCATGCACCGCAATGAAGAGTAGCCCCCACTCGCCGCAACCAGGGAAAGCCCGTGTGCAGCAACGAAGACCCAACGCAGCCAATTAATTAATTATTTTTAAAAAAGATTCAAGCTTAAGAAACAAGAAAAAGAAATCAATCCAAAGCAAACAGAAGGAAGGAAATAATAAATTTAAGATCAGAAATCAATGAATTTGAAAATAGAAAAATGATACAGAACAATCAATGTAGCCTTCGCAAGAAATGTAAAAGAAATTCTTTAGGAAGAAAATTACATAAGTCAGAAACTCAGATCTACAAAAAGAAATGAAGAGTATTAAAAAATGAATAAATGAAGGGGAAAAGCAGTTGTCCATACATGTGTGGGTCCAGTTCTTGAATCTCTATTCTGTTCTATTGATCTGTCCATCTATCTTGATGTCAACACCACATAGACTTGATAACTGTAGCATTATGATGTCTTAAAATTAGGTTGTGTTAATACTCCAAATTTGATCTTCTTTTTCAAAGTTGTTTGGCTATTCTAGGTCCTTTACATTTCTATTCGAATTTTAGAATCAGCTTATCAACGTCTACCCCCCCCCAAAAAAACCTAAGATTTTAATTTGGATTGAGTTGAACCTATAAATAAATTTGGAAAGAAGTGATATCTTACCAATATTGAGCCTTCCAACCCATGAACATGGTATGTCTCTCCATGTATTTAGTTCTTGAATTTCTCACAGCAATGTTTTGAAGTTTTCAGTATACAAGTTGTGGTTGGCAGAGTTCAAAGATAGACCCGAGATTAGCACCTCCTGTATATGTGCCCTGTATAGTTTTCTCCCTTTAAGTGTGGAATTTCACTCCTGTAATTAGATTATTAATCAGTTGATTCTGAGTTAATGAAAAGGGGAATTATTTGGGATGGGCCTGACTTAATTAGGGGAGTTTGTGAAAGAGGATGAAGCACCAAAGAGATAGTCTCTTACAGGCCTCAAAGAAGATAAAAGGTTCCATGAGTTCTACCTCTGCAAGGAACTGAATTCTGCCTGTAAGCTGAATGAGCTTGTAACAGCATCAGATGAGACCACAGTTCCAGCTGACGTCTTGATTGCAAGCTTTGTGGAACCTAAGTAGAGTATTCAGCTAAGCTGTGTCCAGACTCCACAAAAACTGTGAGATAATAAATGAACTAGTGCTTTTCCAGGCTAAAAAAAAATTAATGAAACCAAATCTGATTCTTTAAAAAGTGAGGTGGGGATCAAGCCTACACACTAGTTTTCTTGTGGGGAGAGAGGTGGGGAGGAAGATGTAGAAAGAGCATTTCTTGACTCTGGGTTCTGTCACTAACTTTGGTAAGTCTTCTGACATCCTTGGATCAAAATTTCTTAATTTCTCAAATATTCGCTTTGCCTACCTTTTAAGATGAGATAACATCAATGTCAATGGTTTGAATACAGTAATACTTTACAAATCCAAGGCATTATTAATGTCTATTATTAATATGCTTACACATAATAAAGAGAAGTGTGAGGAATAAGGTTATCAAAATTAGCCTCTGTTTGGAGGGTGGCACAGATTTCTCTCTTTAATTGCATAAATTATCACATTGAATTCAAAACTAACTCCCAAGTATGCTTTGGTGATTTTTACTCATCCATATAAGAAAATTCTGAAACGAAGTCATACAGTACTATTTACCATAAAATCATGCTCCGAGTTGGACACTATTGAAATCAATTCGGCAGCCACCCTGAAATAAGAAGTAAAGAGTAGAGACCCTTGTGACAATGAAGGTAAAGGTTTCAGTGAGGCCCTCGCTTCCTGGCCTCCAGAGTTTAAAATATCTTTATCTCCACAGTTCAAAGGAAAGAGAGTTTTACTTTTCTTCCTTTTCAGTAGTGGCTGGTGATATCTGAAACTGTAAACACAAACACAAAGAGTATCTCCTGGGACCAGGGGGTCATGGAGTGCTAGGCTTTGTCAAGAGAGAAGCACTTCAGAAGAAAGGAGGAGATTGGTAGATTCTGTTTGAGATGACAGTGAGGCAGTCGAGGAAGAGACTGCTGATGGGGACAAAGGTCCCAGGAAGGTCAGGGATAAAAGAGTAGATTTGTATGCCATCTGCACAGAAAAGTTTTGCTTAGTAAAAGATGACAAATGAGCAGTGTTTGCACTAACACCCATCAAGACTTACACAGAAATAAAGCACACAGTCTGTAGCAAATATAACTTACCTAAAGCCTGGGCCACTATCAACAGTGTACTCTGATAGGAGAGATGACTCATGCGTATGTATTACAATTGGAAATGTCACCTTTTCTAACAAGCCCAACATTCAGGATTGTATAATTCATCACTAAATATTGAGTTAAAATTCATTTTTTTATGGAAGTTCCCAGTTCTGCTTGGTAATTATAATAGAGTCAAAATTGAAATAAACTGTATTTTAAAAATCATAATAGAGTCTTATTAGCATCCTTAAAGATTACTCATGAACTTTGAAGCAGATTGGTAAACTTTAAAGAAATTAAGACACTGCTTTTTCTCTCTGTGTTCTACTCTTCATATTTGTTTGAGAGAATTAAGCCTGTTTGTCGTGAGTTGGTGATGCCTGTAGTCATCACATCACTTAGCTTCAACTAATAACTTGTGGCCAATCTTTTTTTTTATCTTTTGAAGTTTACTTTTTAGAAAGCTTATTATGAACCTTTACAAACACAGAGGAGATAGAATGACATATAAGTTACCTTGGTATAATTGATTCAGATATTTTGCTATTTTGCCTTTCTTTTTTCCTAAAGTATTTTAAGGTAAATGCAGACATAAATGACATTCAACTCTAAATATTTCAGTGAGCCACTGTAAAAAATAAGAACAATTTTCCCACAAAACCTTTGTCATAACAGCAATATCTACGTTTTGGCTGAAGTCTTTTAAGGTAAATTGGAGACACTATATTATTTCATCTCCAAATATTTCAGCGTGCATCTCTAAATGATAAGACATTTTGCTCACAACAACAGTACCATTCTCCCTCTTCACAAAACTAATGAAGACCCTATATTATCTAATAACCAGTCATGGCCAATCTTTTTTCATCCACTGCCTCACTCACTGTCTTCCCCATCCCATGCTACTCCTCCTTTATTTTGATGCCCATCCAAGATTTTTTATCATGCCATCTGCAAATATCTCAGTGTTTACTTCAAAAAAAAAAGCAATGAGAATACCAATATCATGGGTAAAAATTAACAATAATTCTTAATATTATGAAATAGTCAACATTCAAATTTCCCCGATTGCCTCATATTTGTATTTTTGCAGTGTGCTGATTGAATCTGAATCCAAATAAGATCTATACTTAGTAATTGGTTTACTTATTTTAAGTCTCTTTTATTTCCCCCATCTCTTTTTCTTTCTTGCAGTTTTTGTTGAATAAATTAGGTTGTAAGTCCATAATATTTTCCACAGTCTAGATTTTGCTAATTATATCTCATGAAGTTGTTTAACTGTCCCTTGTATTTCTTGTAATTGTTTGTCCCCTGTATTTCCTATAAATTGGTAATTAAAGCTAAACTTTTGATCATATTTAGTTACAATTTTTTGGCAATACTTCTTAATAGGTGGTGTTGTGGGCATCCATTAGAAAGCCAAAAAAGGCTGATATTTTCTTTTTTGGGTGTTGTTAGTAGTCACTGATGATCATTGTCAGGATCCAGTATTTCATTCGATGTTGCAAAATAGTAGTGTTATAATTCTATCAATCATTCCTTCTTCAATTACTAGCTAATATGCTTCTCTAAGGAAGAACTTCCCCTTATCATTTATTTTATTATCATGATGTGCCTTTCATGTAGAAAAGGCAAGAAAAAGCAAGATTTTCCCCCATTATATTCTAATTTTCAAAATACCTGTTTGGTCTTTCATACATCCAAAAGAGAGCCAAAGGTGGCCAATGAGCTTTACTTTTCTTAAATCAGAAAGAGCACATGGATTAAATACATATAATTGTTTTCATCCATCGCAACTGTTATTCTTATTGAAATTATCCTTCTTTAAGTAGTTCTTGTGTCCTTTTGAGAAGCCCACAGTAGTCTTTGAAAGCGTCCTTGGTTCTTAGTATAATAGGATGTTCTAGGCTTATCTTGTACATTTTCTGCTATGGTATCAGCTATTTTCCCAAGGAGCCCTGGTTCCTTTTAAGGGAAAATAGTATTTAAAGACCACAACTTGGACACCAGGGATACTCATCGCTACTGGTCTTTGTTTTTAGATCTTTTCAGTGTTCAAAGCTTGCTAGATAGATTTTTTAAAGATGAAGAACAACACAAGTTTTTACTGATATTTCCATTTCAAATTCAGGAATACAAAGTTTTTACTTAATCTCATCTATATTATTATATCTTTACCTCCATTTTTATGCCAAAAATCCTGATTCCAAACACCACCAACATAAATACTCATTTGCTTTATCCCACACTAACATACAACAATGTCAAAATTACAACACCAACATTACCAAGATATTTTTACAGTTCTTTCTGTCCTTAGCATATATCCCTCTAGGAATGTAAAATCAAATTACTATGCTTAATTGAAATCGTATGGAACAGTTCCTCTGTGCATGGTTACGCCAAAACCTTGTTATGTAGTTTGTTTCAGCTGTTTCACATTGCTTTTTTTTATTTTTAAGGATTGCTTTTTAAATTCAGTTTTGTATTATAATTATGTAGAATAATTATATGTTTTCAAATTCAAATCTACAAAGCAAGGTATATTCAGAGAAACCTCACTTCTATCCCTTTCCTTTCATCTTGTTTTCTTGTTTCCTGCCCCCCTTCCCCATTGGTAACCTCTTCCTTAAAATTTTTAGGTTTATCCTTCTTTTTTAATATAATAAACTTTATATATGAATATATAAATTCATAATCCTCTTTCTTAAATAACACATACACGTTTCTCCACCTTGCTTTCTTCACATAAAAAAATATGCTAGGAACCACTCCTAGCAGTATAAGAGATATTACTCATTCCTTTTTATCGCTACATAGCACTCCTTTGTGTAGATGTATGACAATTTTTTAGTCTCCCATTGATGGAATTTGGATTGTTTCCAATCTTTTGCTGCAGTGTGTTGTAATGAATGATCTTGTATGTATGTCTTCCTATAGTTTTTGCCTTTTTATCTTTGGAATAGATTCACAGAAGTGGGATTAGTAATTGAGAAGATAAATGCAGATGTAATTTTGTTAGAAATGACCAAATTCTCCTTCATAGGTACTAGTTTGCATCCCCTCCAGCAATGTATGAGGGCAGGAGCATGTGCTTTATGTGGTAAAAATTCGTGCTAATTTTAGAGAGAAGAGGAAAGGAAGACAAGTAACCTCAAATTGGGTTTATAGTTGGAAAATAATCCCCCTTGTTCTTTCCTGCAATCCAGTTAGTTTAATTCTTGCTGTTGGCAGTCTCTGGGCATTACCCACAATGCCAATAAATTGCTCCTTTTGGTTCTGTACACAGAGAGCAGTGGAAACTAATTATTTCAAGGGGCTGGAATTGGCCCACCTTAGACCTTCCCAGTGGGACAGGATGTGATACTAGCTGCACAAGCTGCACACAACTTTGATGACCAGACTCCGACGGGGCAGAAGCCTAGCAGGCATGCTCTTAGAACGATCATACTAGATAATGGGAGCTGCAGATACACACAGGCAATAAAATAATCTGCTTTGAATGTGCTCGTCTTTATGTCACTCCACGGCTGGGAAACCTACTCGGGATCTTTCCCATCTGTGTTGTCAAATTCAGGCTTGTCTGCCCTGTGTCCAGGCCCTCCAAACAAATCAGCCTCCGGTCTGTTCTCCCCTGCGTGGCTCCTCTGCTCTTGCCAAGCTAACCTGCTTGCCATTCCTTACATTTGTAAAGATGTTTTTCTGCCTCTGCGCATGTGAGTACAGCATTTCCTATTCTAGAGCTGAGCCCTCACATTTGGCCAGTCCACTCCATTCTCCTCCCCGCAAAACCAGCCAGTGCCAGACTCCACCAGAACCCATTCTCTCCTCAGCAATTGTTTCATGAACTGCTAGTCGCTTGAGGACTGATGTTTCCCTACACCCACAAGAAGCTCTAAAACAATCAGCATCTTATTCTGCATGTGGCATGGGATTAATACACGTTGGAAGCTTGACTACCTAGAGTTTAGGTGTATGGCCAAATACACATCAGTCTTGGAGTTAAATCTAAAACTGGAGAATTGGATTCGTCATTCTCTGTGGAAAGAGTAGCAAATGAAAGATCCTCATTCACACACACAGAAGAGCATTTCTCCACACACTATGAAGCCAGAATGAAAATAATGGGCTATGGAAAGCTCCCTAAACAAATCACCGCTAGGAAAAATAATAAATCTCACCATGAACACAACAAGTGCACTGAATTGAGCACCATCTAGTTCATATATTTAAAAAAGGAAAATTCAAAACTGTATAACCAACATAATGAATAATCTTCAAGGAAAATTTATTTACATACATAAGGTTTATATTTACACATACTTATAAAACTATATAGATATAGACGCTAGCAGTATTTCTGAAAGGAATGCTTACAGGTTTTTAATTTTTTCCTTATTTACCCTTTTTCTGTATACAGTACAACTTTATAGTAAGCATGCATTACTTTCATGATAAGAAAAAAACCTAAAACATAAAATATTTACCTGAAAAACAGTACAGCCTTTGTTTGTCAAATACACTTCAGATACATAGATATAATGTGGAAATTTGAACTGGATCAGAATCTAACACATCCAAAGGAGGAAAGGGGGCTTTGGAAGTGAAAGATTCTAAAAACAACTCAAAAGCAATCACTGTTTTAACCTTGAGCCAATATTTGAATAGGCATTATTTATAGTCATAATTTTTGAAGATCAAAGCAGCCTTCCCTTCTCTGTTGTCAAAACAAAGAGAAGAGATGAACTTGCTGAATCCACATTTTAAATGCACACAGAGAATGAGCACATGGTGTCTTACCTCATCTGTAAGGGCAGAAACAGAGGCACAATATCAGTCTTTAATCTCCTGCCTCAATGCTAAGGAGGCGCATTGCCATGCACACCCATGCAAAAGCAATTGAATGATTCCAGTGTGTTTCTACAAGAAAGAAAAGAACTTTGGGGATAAATACATTTCAGAAATGGGCCTTTTTGAGGGCTAGTTCTGAAGCTGATAAGGGGGGAATGGTGGGAGGCAGTGGAAATTACAGGAGTTTCAGTACTGTAGTCAGGTGCTTTTTAATGAGTTGCCCTAGGCAAACATACCTAATCAGCCTCCACTATTCATTCTGCTACTGCCCACATCTTTGCAAATTGCTTCTCATTTTTATGCCTTAATAAGCTAGAAGCTCTGGAAACCTTTTTCCATTTTTAATTTTTCAAAACCTACCTAGCCATATGTCATTTCTAAAGACAACCCCTTCTTGTTTGGGTTGTTGGCTCCTTTAGCAAGAACAGAAACAGCTCAGGGGCCATCCCAGTCTTTCCCTTCTCCTCCTTCCACTGTATTCCATTTCCTGTTCCTCTAAATGGATACCTAGAAAACTTGATGGGTGACTGAAAAGTAGTCATATTTCCTCCTTCTCATGAAAAGATAAAATGCTATCTAAACCTGAACCTTATTTCCTCCCACCTCTGCCCCAATACATTTGGACTGCATCTATTCCTAAGGACAACGACTAACATAGGGGTAACCTGAAACTTTTTAAGGTTCTAAGAAACTGCTTCCTCTCCATCTCTCAATCTATCACTATATTAGACAGCTATTGCTACAATAATTCTGCGTAACAAACAAGCCCCAAATATAATAAAACCACATGCATTTATTTCTTGCTCAGTCTGTGAGCTGGCTATGCTCTGCTGGGAATAGCTGGGATTTGCTCCAAACTGTGGGTTGGGTTTGGGTATACTCCACAAGTCTCCTCATTCTAGGACCAGCATCTACTCCAAGCACGCTCTTCTCATGCAGATGACAGACATAAGAGACCAAGCCAAACATACAAGCACATTTAAAGTTTGTGTACATGTCTGTATTAGTTTGATAGGGCTGCCATAAAAAATGCCACAAACTAGGTGACTTAAAACAACAGAAATTTATTCTCTCACAGTTCTGGACGCTAGAAGTCCAAAATCAAGGTGTTGGCAAGGCTATACTCCCTCTGATGGCTCTAGGGAAGAATACTTCCTCGCCTCTTCCTGGCTTCTGGTGGCTCCTGGCAATCTGGATGTTCCTTGGCTTACAGCTGCATCGCTCTAATCTCTGCCTCCATCATTACATGGCCTTCTTCCTTGTGTGCATTTCTGTAACCAAACCTCCCTTTCCTTTCTCTTATAAAGGCATCAGTCATTGGATTCAGGGCCCACCCTAATCCAGTACAACCTTACCTTAACTTGATTACATCTCCAAAGACCCTACTTCCAATAAGGTCACATTCACAGGTTCCAGGTGGACATGAATTTAGGAGAGACCCTATCTGACCCACTATAATGCCACATCTGCTATCAATCCTTTGGTCAAAGCAAATCAAATGGCCAAGTCCAAAAAGCAATGAGGTGGAGAAGTACACTCTGCATATTCAAATGAGGAGTACCACAAATCATATGGCAAAGTGAGTGAATGTATCATTCTATTACAGGGTGGGAACAAAGAGTTGGAAACAATAATCCAACCTACCAGAGTTATCAGTACATGATGCTTCTTCAAATATTTTACACGACCATGTCTTATTTTCCAGTTCACATCTGGATTATTCGTGTGTGCTGAAGAGGGTGATGATCTATCGGAGGAGAAAATAACATTATTCTATCAATTTATTTTGGTACACAAAGTGTAAGTCAGGCACTTTGTTAAGCTCTCTGCAAAGAATGACAAGTGTTTCACTCTGGCAGGACAATGATAGAAAATCCAAGAGTCCCTCTGATGTACCTCCTCCACTCAGCCAATTCCATATCTTAAGATCTGCTTCTTGATGTACCCCACTCCTGGTAACAAACTCAGTAACAGTTAGGGTTCTTTAAGCTGCATAAAATTGAAAATTCAACTCAAACTATCTTTAACAATAATGAAGTATATTGGCTACCAAAACTGAATTCTAGCAGTAGAAGAGGCTTCAGGGTTAGTTGATCAAGGAGATCATCAAAAACACACGTTACTTCCATCTTTCCATTCTGACACCTATCAGCTTCATCCCAAGGCTGATTGCCCTCATGGCTATAGGATGCCCCCTGTAGGAACTAGGGCTAAATGGCTACTCATTCATAGCCAGTGAGAGGCCGACTTCCTATAACTATGCTTCATAACAAGAAAGTTGCATTTCCAAACACTCTCAGAAAAGTTCTTTTTGTTTCTCACTGGATCAAATTGATTTGGGTCAGACTATCTGTAAACCAGGGCAGAAATAACCAGATTGGACTAATCAGAACTCCAAGGGCAGGGGTCAACCAGCTTCCCCTGAGGCATATGGACCATGTCTGGGAGTAAATGACACCTGGATAAAATATTTAGTTAGGAATCGAAAAGGAGGGGGTGGTTGCAAAGACCAACACTTCCTGCTACAATTGGTTCAGATTCTGGGAGGTGGGTGCCTTAGGGGGAAGATACAATCATTCTGCTCACCAGAGAGGAATATTCCCACCAGAACATAATGCATTGGCATTCCATTTATACGTCTGTCTCTTATGATTTGTTTACTTTAGTCAACTCCCATATATTAGAACCATGTCTGACAAAGGTAAGGGCCAAACCCAATCATTGGACCAGATTACAATACTCAAGTTAGGCTTCTACTCATCATTATGCCCTCTTCAGTCCACAAGACCATGAATTAACTTAATCTGAATAAGAAGAAAAAGAAAAAATCATGATTGTGTAATATGCATTAACAAACTGCAGCTACAAATATGCAGCCACAGAATGAGGGAGTGATTCAAAAGTCAACACTGATAGCTACTTCTCACGTGTTTTGCTTATTCTATCAGTAACTTCTCTATATTTAACTTAAATTTCTTATCCTCCACTTTAAACTTATTTCCTCTTGCTATTTTTTCAAGTGTTGTCAAACAGAATACATATTGTCATCTGTATCACATATGCACAAAAGCTCCCACTGAAGAGAAAAGGATTCAGTTTCCCATCAATAAATGGGCTCTCAAAATCCCTTCCAAGCCTGAAAGCCTATGAAACAGTGTTACCTTGATTATTAGCACAAGTAAACCTGAAATATCCTAGAGTATAAATGTCAAACATTGAGCCTGTAGGCCAGCTTCAGCCTGCATAAGGTCATCATTCAATGACACAACCTCATTATAAACGGCTTTACTTCAGTTGGCATATTTTTCTTGTGAAATATTAGTTCAGCCCACCAGGATTTTTATCAGGGGAAATTTGTCCATGAGTAAATGTGACTTGACACTATTGTCCTGAGGAAATAAAATGGCATTTTTGAAAATGTAAGATTAATGCACTAAATGATTATTATTTACCCCAAACTAAGCCCTTGGAAGTTCCAGAAAAACTGATTCATCAACTGTCAGAAGCTGCAAAATACTGATGGCAGCATCCACATTGCAGCTCAGTGCTGTGTGTGTGTGTGTGTGTGTGTGTGTGTGTGTGTGTCTTAAACAGCAGAGTCCTCCAAACAAACCAAACTTGCACATTGAGCAACATGGTATTCTAGTCCTGAATTTCCCAATCTGCTTTTCATACACTGTTACTCATAGTTTTTCCTGAGACTCTTCAAAGTTAAGGCAGGCTTTTTCAAGAACCAATTCAAATTGAAGACTGATTTTTGCATGATGTCATCAAAAGGTGATGTCACTTTCTCTCCTCTCCCTTGTCTCAAGACAAATGGATACTAATGTTGGACTTATTTCACCCGTAACACACAAACAGACAATCTCTATAGACAATGTCAGCCAACCTGAAGTTTCCAATTAAACTGTCAGTGGAACCCTGAATAAACTTTGAGGGATAGGCTTCCTAACTCCCATGGGAAATTATGCATATTTTCAATTCTCTTCTAGACAATATTATAGTGATTGGTTTTTAACATTCATACTAAAATATAGCCTTTTACTTTATTTAAAGGGAGCCAATCAAAATTTCTAGGTAAAAATTCAAAGGAGGTTTCTGCTTATGATAAAACTCAAACCTTATCCCTGAACTCTTTAGTTATAAGCAGTGTCTCTTTTTATCAACATATTTGGCTATGTCAAGATCAGGTGAACTTTTCCTGGAGAGAATTATCCACACCCATAAACTACAGTGAGCCCCAGAACTATGGGAGAGAAGCTTCCTCCTTTTCTCACCAAAGCCTGTATTAGTCACCTACTGCTGAAATAAAGCTATGTAAGCAATCACCCCAAACTCAGTGGTTAAAAAAATAAGCATATATTTCTGACTCACAGGTCTGTGGATTGTCTGTGGTTGTGCTGGACTTTGCTGAGATTAGCTGGCCTTGGCTCCAGGCTATGAGTTAGATCAGGTTATTTCATGTGTCTCCTACTTATGGGATCAGTGTTTACACAGGCCGTATTTTTCTTGTGGCAATAAGATGAACATGAACAGGATGGTGAAATGTACTCTCATAGTGGACCATGAAAAGTGTGGGGAGGGAAGGAAGAATTGTAAGCAAATACAATCTACCAAGATAAAGGGCTCTACCCCAGAGGGCCCAACATAAGCTTTCCGGTCACTTGTATGCAACCTTTTATGAATGTAACCAAAATGTCCACCAACAGATGAATAGATAAACAAAATGCAGTATATATGTACAATGGAATATTATTCAGCCTTGAGGAAGGAAGGGAGGAAGGGAGTTCTGATACAGTTCTTCAGAGGAAGGGAGTTCTGATACATGTTACAACATGGATGAACCTTGACAACATTCTGCTAAGTTAAAGAAGCCAGACACAAAAGGACAAATATTACATGATTCTATTTGTATGAGTTTCCTAGAATAGGCAAATTCATAGAGACAGGAAGTAAAATGGTGGTTGCCAGGGGAGAGGGGAGAATGGAGAGTTATTGTTCAATGGGTACAGAGTTTCTGTTTAGGATGATGAAAAAGCTCTTGAGATAGGTAGTGGTGATGTTTGCACAACAATGTGAATGTGGTCAATACCACTAAATTGTACACATAAAAATGGGGACATGGGTTCGAGCCCTGGTCCGGAAAGATCCCACATGCCGCGGAGCAACTAAACCCGTGTGCCACAACTACTGAGCCTGCGCTCTGGAGCCCGCGAGCCCCAACTACTGAAGCCCGTGCGCCTAGAGCCCGTGCTTCGCAACAAGAGAAGCCACCGCAATGAGAAGCCCGCGCACCGCAACGAGGTGTAGCCCTCGCTCGCCACAACTAGAGAAAGCCCGCACGCAGCAAGGAAGACCCAACGTAGCCAAAAATTTTAAAAATGAATAAATAAATTTATTTTAAAAAAAAGAAAGAAAGAAAGAAGCCCACATCTGTCCCTTCACACCAGAGTGAAAAAGGTCAGAGTTGGCAATGACTTTGAATTAAGGTGTTCTTTAGTAGCACTCAGCCTATAATTACACGCCTAAGACATTCAGTGCCACCTTCGCCAATAAGGTTACATTCCCTCAAGTGGTGTATGCTAACAGACACCAGGTTGCCCTACATAACTCTAAGATGTTACTATTTTAAATCTGGTTTTAAATGTACTATGTTACTAGAGTCTTAAAGAGGAATTTTACCTGAGGTATAATAAGTTGAACAAAAAACGTACTTTATTAATTCTAAGGATTATTTTTCAAGTCACCAAGAAATTGGCATTTTCTTTAAAAAAGGAAGACTTCTGTTGAATTTTTCCCTCTTACTTCAGTACTGAGGTTATTAGCAAGCATTCTGTATTACCCTTTAGATCTCAACCTCACTGTGTTGCCAAAAAGCATCTTCGAGACAGGAATAATGTCAGTGCTTGATGTTCTTGGGGCTGGTTCTGTAAGATACTGCTCTACTTAAAGGGCTGCTGTTTAATTCTGAGACACTATAATTCAGGCCAGAAAGTGTAATTCCACATGTAATGATAATTTTCTACAGCCCTCTGCCACAGCTAGCACAAAGGAAATGGAAGAAATTCTTATGGAAAGGGGAAGTAAGAAAGGAGAGGAAGAGTACCTGGATTTCCATGTGAGCTTGTGCCTCATTCAGCCATCACTTGAGAGACAGCAGGGCAATCTTTCTATTCTCTGTCCGTTTCATAACAAACACTGATGAAACTTTAAGCTAATTCCTAAATACACTGTATTGCAGGTCTGCAAATTGAATGAGTGTTTCATCATTCAGTTATACAAAGCAATATGCGAACAGATACCTGAATAAAACAATAGCCAGTAGAAATCATAAATGTATTTTAACACTATCTTATGAATGCCTTCAATAGATTTTATTTAGTATACGATATAAAAGAGTGCCTTTCTTCATCAGAGAGAGAGGTGCTGGCACTGATATCTTGATGCACTGTTAAATGCTATCTGCTTTCCTTACCTTCCACCTCCATCCTTCTCTATTCAGATTGGAGCATGAACCCTTAAGAGATCCTGGGGTTTCCTCTCCATAATGACAATCAACAAATTCCAGATATTTCTATAGCTGTATGCAACACTATAGTTCAAATGTAAATGCCACAGGGCAAGATAGAAGTTGTATAGAGGAGGACAGGATAGTAATAACAATAGCATTTATTGACTGCTTACTATGTCAGGTACTGTTCTAAGTGCTTTAAAGCTATTAAGTCACTGAATCTTCACAATACCCTTATGGGGTAGATACTACTCTTATCCCGATTGTACAAAGAAACCAAGGTACAGAGAGGTTAGGTAGCTTGCCTAAGGCCACAGAACTCCTAAGCCACACAGCTGGAATGCAAACCCAGGCAGTCTGGAGCACTGTTCTAACCTTTGCACCACAATTCCTGTCTAAGGAGCAACGTATCCTGTAACCCTCCCATCCTGTCTGTGTAGCCATAAAGCACAGTTTCATCCAATGGAAGGAATCATTACAGTCAGCATTCTTAAAGCAATAATTCCTGTTACCCATTACATCACATCAGCACTTTAGAATGAATACACACACACACACACACACACACACACACACACATATATACATACACATAAAACTCTTCATCACGCATGAAATGTAGGGGAAATCCATGACAACATCAGTAACTCGGTTTGCGGTCAACTTCCTTAAGAACATGGCCATCCCTTCTGGATATTAACAGAAATGGAAAAAAAACACTGAAAAGGGAGCTATGGTTTCTTTTCTTAATGTTTCCATGAAACCTTTAAAATTCTCTTTTAATTAACAGTCTCAGATTAAACATGAATATGAAAAATATCTATTTGATTTCTTCCATAGTCAATAATTCATTTGATTCACTGAAAATAGAGAAAGCTGGAATAGTTGAATAAAGGATAAATAATTTCATAAAATAACTTTTAACCATTAAACAGAGCCTATACTTAAAACATATAAATGTCCAGTAGATTATATTTCTATAAGACTTCAAAATCCCCACTAATTTTGAATTTATATTACTCAATTTCAAATTGTAATCTATGTGAAACTGTTTCAGTGTTATCACTATGTTTTAAGTAAAGTTTATACTTTCATTTTTACATTTAAGGACAAGAAAATATATGTGTATATTTTAATAAAATTTAACTGGAAAGATCCTTTACAATCACAATATTAATATTTATTCATATAACAGTAACTGAAATTTAGTGAGCATTAATGTGTCAGTCATTGGACTAAACTCTTTTTGTACATGATTTGCCTATACTTTGCATAACAGTCTTTTGAAGGAGGCATTATTATCTCTATTTTATAGATGGAGAAACAAAGTATTTGAAAAGTTGAGTCATTTTCTCAAAGGTCTTTGCAATCACATCATGGAAAAAGCCAGGATTCAGGTCCATGTCTGGTGTCTCCAAAGATCCAGATATTAAATACTATGTTATACAACTTCAGAAGCCACAAGAGAAAGACGTGATTGATTATCTAAAAATTAAATATTTCTGCATACTACCAAAAATCATTAACAAAATAAAAACAGAAACCACAAACTGAAAATAAAAATACCTGAAACATATATGTGAAAGAATCAATGTCCTTAACATATAAAAGGATTCACACAAATCAATAAAAAAATAAGCAAAAGGAAAAAAAAGTTCATATGGCAAATATATTCATGGAAAGCTTTTACACCTAAAACAAAAAGTATAAATTATACTGATTTAAAACTTTTATCTCACAAGATTACCAAAGATTCCAAGGATTGATATACCAAGTATTGTTAAGGATATAAAGAAATAAGCATGCTCAGATACTGCTAGAATAATATGTGGAACTATAAACATAACAGAAACACACAATTTACCAAGATCTAGTTTACAGTTTTAGCATGTCATTTAAAAACTATGCTTCATGTGAAAAAAGCAAATTATGTCATACACACACACACAGTATGATTCTCAATTTCGAGAGAGAGAAAAAAAGCTATTTTTTCGCATAGAAAAATTCTGAAAGGCTCTAAATCAAAATGTTAATGAAAGTTGCTTATTTTGGGGTTAATGGGATTATACATGATTTTATTTTATTGTATCTTTCAATATTATGTAAATTTTTAAAATATTATGAACTAATTTTATAATTACACACACACACACGCGCACACACACACACACACAGAGCAGCCAATCAATACAGCTACTGAGGGAAACATTCTTAATGGTAGCCACTCTTGGAGCTGTCAGTTCAAACATATTTCACTCTCTCTCTTGCCCTGATGTTTTTGGGTGGCAATGTGCCCAGTCCCAGGGATGAAAAATGATGGGTCTATGCCAACCATGGAAATCTCATTCCCCTTTGCTAGTAATTGGTCTAAGGACAGTCACATGACCCAGTTCTGGAGAATGAGACATAGAGGAAGTTTGTTGATAGCTTCAGGTTAAGATTTCTCCCTAATAAAGAGAATGGCAAATACAGAAAGCACTTTAGTTACTCATACCTCCCCTACTTGCTTTCATGATTGGAATGCTGTTTATGAGGATGAGATATTTAGAGCTGTGGCAGCCATCTGGAGACCAGGAGAGATGTCACTGACACATTGAAGAGGCAGAATGGAAAAGACAGGACTCAGCTCAGGTGTTTGGTGATGTACGTGAGCCACTGAAACAATTCTGGAAGTGCTAACTTCTGAGTTTTGTATTATGGAGATTAGTTAAATGTCTTTATTGTTTAATACTCTGTTGGTGGGGCATTTTATTGCTTGCAACCAAATATATCCTGTTTCAACAGTTCATATAAAATGAAGATATATAAACATGTAGGTTTTAACTACATAAATACATAAAGATACATACATAGATCCCACTACTTCCTGTTCTCTGAAGAGTCTTAGTCTTATGCCATCCCTTTCATATATAAAACCTCTTCCTCTCAAGTGGATACTTATCAGCTTTAAGTTCTCTGCATCATCCCAAACCTCCTTTAGCTGCATTTCGCACTTCATACTCTGTCCACTTCAAAGCCAAGCTCTTTAAAAATGCTTCTTCTAACCACCTGCCAATGCAGGGGACATGGGTTCGAGCCCTGGTCCGGGAAGACCCCACATGCCACAGAGCAACTAAGCCCGTGTGCCACAACTACTGAACCTGCGCTCTAGAGTCCATGAGCCACAACTACTGAAGCCCACGCACCTAGAGGCCGTGTTCCGCAAAGAAGAGTAGCCCCCGCTCGCTGCAACTAGAGAAAGCCCGCACACGGCAACGAAGACCCAACACAGCCAAAAATAAATAAATAATTTTTAAATGCTTCTTCTACCCAACATCTCCATTTTCTCAGCTCCTACCCCTCAACCCACTCCAATCCATCTACATTCATCACTTCACCAAAACAGTATTTGCTAATTTACTTATGAACTATGACCTTAATGTTATCTAATCCAATTTAACTTCTTCAGTTTTCTTCACCAGTCCCTCTTTATTGAAATACTCTGTTCCCTTGGTTTCTAGTCTTCTTTCTATATTTGGGTTTTTGTTTTTGCTTTGTGGGGTTTTTTTTACCCCTCTGGTCTTTCTCAGCTTCCTCTGCCATCTCATAAGCTCATCCTCCCCTACTAGCGCACTAAATGCTGGTATTCCTCAAGGCTTATTCCTACACCCTTTACTCCTCCCACTTTATATTCTCTTTTATTAATGTCTTTGGCATCGATTGTTATTTATGTGCAGATAACCCATAATATCTCACACCCATAAATCCAATTATTATTGGATAATAATTTTTAATTATCTCAAAGGTGTCTCAAGCTCAGCATCTGTACTTGTGGTCTTCCTGCTCAAATCTGGACTTTTTCCCATATTCCCTGTCTCAATGATTGGTACCAACATTGATCCAGCTATATAATCCTGAAATCTAAGAGTAATCCTTGATACCTGCATTTGTCACCACCCCCAAACATAATTCATCAAGTTCTATTTTTACCTCCTAAATATTTCTAAAATTTAGTCACATCTTTTTATCTCTACCACTACCGTTCTAACTAAACTATTATCTACTCTCAGCTGAACTGTGTAATAAATTCCCAACTGATCTCCCTTCCATTCATTCTTGAATCTCCTCAATTTGTCTCCACACTGTAGCTAGTATAACCTTCCTTTAAACTCAATTCTGATTATATCACTATCTTGCTTAAAACTCCTTAGTGACTTGTTCTTAGGATGAAGAATAAAAGCCTTAACTTGACCTTCAAAGCCCTGAATGGTATGGTTCTTATCCTCTGCAGCCTTGATTCCCATCATGCTTGCCACCACAATTCCACTTTTCTTAAGACTCTCATACCCCAAGCTCACTTTACTACAAAACTTTTATGCATGTCCTTCTACCTAAAATGTTCTTATCTGTCCTCTATGTGCAGGTAACTCCTACTCATCCTTCATATTTTAGCTTAATACTCATTTCCCTGACTTCCCTCTCCAAACTTAAATTCTCCTATCGTAATCTCTTATAGTTTAGAACCCTTATGACAATTATAGTAATACACTGAAGCAGACTGTAGTAAGACTATTGGTTATCTTGCTAACTGCCATTTCACCTCATCATTCCTGTCTACATGATGAATATCTTTGTTCAGATATTGGGCACCTGTGTTTCAGGAACCATTCCCTAGCCCCAGGGTGTAAATGTTTTCTAGCACAGATCAATCATGTCAATTCTAGTCTCTCTACCAGTGATGGGATTTAGGAATGGGCATGTGAAGCAACGCTTGCTAATGAGAAGTAAAAGGACATGGAGATGGGGTGGGGGATTACTGGGAAAGAACAAGATAGGACTCATCTCTTTCTGTCTTTGGATGATATTATAAGAGAATATGATGCTTAAGAATGTTTCAGCCATTTTGTGACCATGAGAAGAAAATATAAGTAACACTTTTGGTTGTGTGTTATGTGGTAGGTTGAATTACTGATCCCAATTCTTCATTCCTCTATAATAGACATCCACACCCTTACCAAGTCCTCATGGTGAGAGGAGTGATCTTCCCTGCCCCTTGATTTTGGGCTTGGTCGTGTGATTTGTTTTGCCCAGTGGAATGAGAGCAGACATGATGAAAGCAAAGGCTCACCATGTGCTTTCATGGTTTGGTTGGCTCTTTTTTTCTCTCCAGTGATCCACCATGAGAAAAGCATCCCCCAGGTAGCTGCTTTCCCTTTGAGCCTGATATCAGAATCAACACATAAAAAGTAGACCTAAGCTTAATCCACACCCTAAAGCAGAGTGACCTCTGCCAGTTCATGGACCCACAATCTAAAGCACAGCTGCCCCAGCTGATCTGCAGAATTGTGATCATAAGTGCTTATTGTTGTGTGCCATTGAGTTTTGGGGTGATCTATTATGGAGCATTACTGTGGCAATAGCTGGCTGATGCATCAGCAAAAGCATCCTAACTGTTGCAGACATTAAATAATCATATAATTGAATATAATTCTTCCTCACTAGATTACAAGGTCCAGAGGGCAGCAACTGTGTCTGTTTTTGCTCTCCATTATATCCCAGCACCTAGCCCAGTAGATTGCAAAATAAATATTTATTGACTGAATATTATTAATGAGAAAGAAAGGCTGAAATAATGTACTCCAAAAATGTTAAAATCAGATGATAGGATAATAAGTAATGTTTATATCTTCATTCTTTTCTATATTATAATACTTTACTGTAATAATGCTTTTGTTTAATAATCATGAATTGCTTTTAAAATCAGGAATAAAAGCAAAAAAAAGCTATTTCCACTAAGAAGAAAATATATAATTACTTGGAAAGAAATACTAACATGGGTCAAAAAAGAAGTCATTTGCATGAGTTAAATCTACATATAGTTCCAAATTCAGGTGGCAGTAAATTTACACAAAGGAGATGAATATTTAGGTGTCAAGAGAGTAAATAATGTCTTGGTTAGCACCAAGATTTAAGAACCTGGCTGAGACACGCTTTGCTTTCCTTTGCTTTGCTTTGCTTTACTTCCTGGGATCAGAGGGAAATGTCTGAGGTAAGCCAATAAAAGGCACAGACATTAAAGGAGACTGGACCAAATGGAAATGGCTGGTAAGCTACTTGTTATTGACGGAATCTCTCCCTCACACTCATTTTATAAATTTATAGTGAAAGTTTCCTGAGGACATCTCTCCAGCCACATCTCCTTACCTTTCATCTCCCTCCATTTCCAATCTCCCTTCTCTCTGCCTTCACCCCACCCTCTAAGGTAGGAACCTTGCTCTCTTCTCAGGATCCTTCAGACCCCTCCCGGTTTCACTTGGTTCCTTTGATGACTGGATCTCATGTTTCAAGGATGCAGCAATCAAAAGCAAGGAACTAGAGGGCAGACAGCCACACGGATCATTCTTTAAAATATAGCATTGGATGAAACCTAAACACTAAGAAAAAATTCAATGTATTGTAGAAGATAGCTTATATAAATTTAAAATGTATACATTCATATGTACCTATTAGGTTAAGTTACATATAGAAGGACATGTATTAAACATTTGAAAGGGCACCTAATAGGAGAGAAGATTGGGTGTGGGCATATAGAATAAATGGTAGAAGAAAGGAAGGAAGAACAAAATGAGAGGGCACATTTGTAAAAAACAGAAAACAGATTTCACTCCAAATGTTTTAAATGAAGGGGTGTTAATGAAGGGACTACCTACAGCAGTGTGGGAAGAGTGCAAGTTTAAAAAACAAAAGGACAGCGAAGGTGTATTGGTTTTCTATTGCTGCTATAACAAATTGCCATAAATTTAGTGGCTTAAAACAACATAAGTTTATTATCTTACATTTCTGTAGGTTACTGGCATAGATCTGGCTAAAATCAATGTGTCAGCAAGGCAGCAATCCTTCTGGAGTCATCAAAGGAGAATTTGTTTCCATGCCCTTTCCAGCTTCTAAAGGTTGTCCACATTCCCCAGCTCATGGCCCCCTTTCTCCATCTTCAAAACCAGCATCTAATCTCTTAGACCCTACTCCCATTGTCACATCTCTTTCTGACCACAGCTGCTTTTAAGGACCCAGGTCATTAGACAGGATCTTTCACTCTATGAACTGCTAATTTAACTATGAGTTGGATTCTGTTATGAATCTCTCTCTAAGAGGTATTGTTTCTAAGACCATTACTCCCTATCCTCTGATCTTTTTTTTTTTTTTTTTGCGGTACACGGGCCTCTCACTGCTGTGGCCTCTCCCCTTGAGGAACACAGGCTCCGGATGCACAGGCTCAGCAGCCATGGCTCACGGGCCCAGCCGCTCCGCGGCACGTGGGATCCTCCTGGACTGGGGCACGAACCCACGTCCTCTGCATCGGCAGGCGGACTCCCAACCACTGCGCCACCAGGGAAGCCCCTGATCTTGTTATTTTTAGAGGACACTTGGCCCCCTTTGATATCCACTTCATCTTATATCCAGGCTATAAATTCCTCCTTAGGCACAGTTCCTGTCTGGTTTTGAAGCTCTGAAAAATCTTATCATAGCTAGCTAGAAAGTAAAATTTGACAGACATTGCCAAAAAAAGCAAAAACTCTTCCTGTTGTATACACCATAGGTCTAAGACCATTCTCAGAGCCACTTTAGCTTCACTCAAAGGCTCTGAGGGTTTGGAACAATTCCCACATGCAGAACAGTGACTCTGAGCAGCAGCCAGCCTGCAACAGCTGGTTCTGAGATTTTTATACATCCAAAGGCTAGGAAACTCAAAATCAAGACCAGGTTAAGGCTGGGATGGGGCAGGGGTGGGAGGAGGAAGAAATAGGGCGTCCACTCTGCGGGCTGAAATCTGAAAGAAAACAGAACAAAGAGCCAGAAGATCTTAGTTCCAGCTCAGCCTTAGACAAACTTGAGCAAGTCTAGTAATTAGTAAGTGGCTTATTGGTTTATATCAGGGTGTCTACCATTCAGCCCATAGAGCAGATTGCATTTATTTTGATTGAGCCTTTACAATGCACCAGGAACTGTAAAAAGCCTGTTCAATCCTTCTCAATAAACATGAAGTCATTTCTATTGTTATCTCGGCTTTAAACATGAGGGAGAATTTGAGAGTTTAAGTGACTGAGGTCCAAATTAACACAGCTAAGTGATGGAGGCAAATCCTCAAACCTCGGAGCCTTAGGGTTTAACCATTATACAATAAAGGCAATCCAGTTGACCCTGGGAAAGATTCCTCCTGAGTTTTTAGTGGAAAAAAAAATAACCAACAAAGAAAGAAAGAAAAATCCAATGCCTAAATTAGTTTGCTCACATAAACAACAGACTAACGTTCCACAAGTAAAGAATTTTTCAAGTTTGATCTAATATGGAAAAACTGAGTTCAACTGCCACAGAAATGGCACTGGTAATAAAGGAATTATTAGAATGTTATATTTTTTTTGGAATGCCTTTATTGAAGTATAATTTAATAGCATAAAATTCACTTATTTTTAATGTACAATTCAATAGTTTTTAGTAAATTTACAGAGTTGTGCAGCCATCACCACTATTTAATTCCAGAACATTTCATTATCCCAATTATACCAATTAGCAGGCACTCCCAATTCCCCAGCCCACCCAACCCCCACCACTGGCAACCACTAATCTGCTTTCTGCCTGGACATTTCATATAAATGGAATCATACAATATGTGGTCTTTTACTTCTGTTGTCTTTCATTTAGCATAATGTTTTTCAAGCTCAGTCATGAGGGAGCATGTATTAGTACCTCATTCCTTTTTATTGCCCCATAGTATTCTACTGTATGGATAGACCATATTTTGTTTATCCATTCAGCAGCTGATGGACATTTGGGTGGTTTCCCTGATGGCTAATCATGTTGAGCATTTTTTCATGTGTTCATTGGCTGTTTGTATAAGTATCTATTCATATCCCTTGCTCATTTTAAAATTGGGTTATTATTTTTACTGTTGAGCTGCAAGAGCGCTTTATATATTCTAGATAAAATTCCTTTATTAGATATAGGATTTGAAAATATTCTCCCAGTCTATCACTTGTCTTTTCATTTTCTTAATGGTGTCTTTTGAAGCATAGTGTTCTTACTTTAAGGAAGTCTGATCTAAGGTCATAAAGATTTACTCCTCTGCCTTCTTTTAAGACTTTTGTAGTTTTAGCTCTTATAGTTAGGTCTGCAATCAAGTTTGAGTTGATTTTTGTGTATGATGTGAGGTAAGGGTCTAAATTCGTTCTTTTGCAAGTGGCTATCCAGTTGTCCTTATACCATTTCTTTGATCTCAATATCTGTCCTTACGCCAGTACCACGGTGTCTTGACTACTCTAGCTTTGCACTAAGTTTCGAAATCATGAAGTATAAGTTCTCCAACTTTGTTCTTCCTTCTCAAGACTGTTTTGGCTATTCTGAGTCCCTTGCATTTCTATATAAATTTCAGGATCAGGTTGTCAATTTCGGCAAAAAAACAGCAAGCTGGAATTTTGAGAGGGATTGCATTGAATTTATGTCGGTTTGGGGAGAATTGCCATCTTAATAATACTGAGTCTTCCAATCTATAAACATGCAATGTCTCTCCATTTATTAAGATACTCTTTCATTTCTATAGGCAATGTTTTATAGTTTTCAGTGTAGAATTCTTGCTCTTTTGTTACATTTATTTCTAAGTATTTTCTTCTTTTTTATGCTATTGTGAATGAGATTGTTTTCTTAATTTAATCTTTTGGATCATTTATTGCTAGTAAATAGAAATACAATTAATTTTTGTATATTGATGGTATATCCTATGACCTTGCTTAAGTTGTTTGTTAATTCTAACAGTAGCTTTTGTGCATATTTTAGCATTTTCTATATACCAAATTGTGCTGTCTGCTAATTAGGATAGTTTTACTTCTGCCTTTTCAATCTGGATGCCTTTTACCTCTTTTTCTTGCCTTACTGCACTAAGCCTTCAAGTACATGTTGAATAGGAGGTGGTGAGAGAAGAGGAAAACCTTGCCTTGTTCCCAGTCTTTAGGGGAAAGCATTTAGTCTTGCACCATTAAGTAGGATGTTAGTTGTAGGGTATTTGTACAGCCTCTTTATATGGCTGAGGAAGTTTCCTTCTATTTCCAACTTGTTGAGAATTTTTATCATGAATGGATGTTGGATTTTGTCAAATGCTTCTTCTGCATCTATTGAGAAAATCATGGTTACAATTATTTTCTTTTTCCTTTTGATTGAAAATAGAAGGTAGGTGCATGGCTTTCACTGCAACATTTGTAAGAAGAATTTATACTATTAAATTTGCAAATAAGAGGTTCACTGCATAAGAGATGGAGGAACTTATCAAAAATCATTAATTCATTCATATCAGTGTCCTTACTGAACAGCTATTTGACAGACAAGTGAATATATGCCACTTAGCAAATCTCTTTAACAAACATATATAATCCAGGCATCCAAATTAATTCCACAGATTAATTTTTTTTCTTATCAAAAAGTTCTACAGGGGTGGGGGGAGGCTGCCTTGGCTGTTTAGTCAAGGAAGTACAAGTTTTCACACTGAAACAGATTGAGCAAATTGACATTAAAACTGCATTTATTTTGTATAGATTCCATTGAGTTCAGTGTAGTTTAGCAGACTTAAAAAATTATAGACCTATTGGGGCTTCCCTGGTGATGCAGTGGTTGAGAGTCCACCTGCCGATGCAGGGGACAAGGGTTTGTGCCCCGGTCCTGGAAGATCCCGCATGCCGCGGAGCGGCTGGGCCTGTGAGCCATGGCCGCTGAGCCTGCGTGTCCGGAGCCTGTGCTCTGCAATGGGAGAGGCCACAACAGTGAGAGGCCCGTGTACCGCAAAAAAAAAAAAAAAAATTATAGACCTATTAGGTAGAAATAAAATTGCAATTTCAGAAGAGATTCATTCACTTTTATGCATTAAATTATACTTTAAATTTCTACAACTTTCTTTGAAAGGCAAGCCTCACAATGTATCTGAATTATTAAGCATCTGTCCTATAAGAGTGGCTCTGTTTCAAGAGGAACTATTTAGGATGAACATGAACTATGCTCCCTTAAAAAGATACGCAGTCCCTGGAATTTGAAGATGTGTATTATTTCCAGGATTAAACTGAAATTGCCAACCATGTGGCCATACCCTTGCTCCATATGACTTTGAAAAATGCATTATATTTCATAAAAGTATAATAGCAAAGATGAGAATTACCAGTCATGCAATCATTCAACAAAAATTTACTGATCACCTACTATGAACCAAGCACTGCGATAGGCACCAAAAATACAATGGTAGGCAAAACAGAAACAACCCTTAAGAAGCTTACATATTAACAAGGGAGACAGATACTAAATAATTGCATATATAATTATAATTACAATCATACATGATCAATGCTATAGACGAAACATTCAGGGTACTATCACAGAGAATAATTAGGGGGACCCAACCTAGTCTGGAGAGGTGAGGGACATACTCCCTGAAGAACAACAGGCAGTTATGTTGAAATCTAGAGTATAGGGGTTTGTCTGGAATACTCTTCCCCTTCCTTCCATCTGACTTAACACTTCCATTCCCCTCTTTGCTCCTTGCTAAGAAGTGTAAAGGTCATGAGATAGAAGGAGTGTGGTTCTTTTGGAGTTGAGAGAAGGCCACTATGGCTGAAACTATTAAGCCTGAGTTTTGAGAAACTCCAAAAGGTAAAGATAAGGAAGAAAAAGAGGAGCCAGGAAAAGTCACCAAGAAGGAGAGATCAAGACAATCTGGTGTCATAGAAAGCAAGGGAGTAGAATATTTCAAGAAGGAAGAATGATAGGCTGTATTGAATGCTAGTGAGAGGTCAATTAAGATAGGACTGAAAAGTAGTCATTGTGTTTAGCAAGATGGAGGACATTATGACCATATCAAAAGCAGTTTTGGTAGACGGTAATCAGGCAAAAGACTAGAGGGGAGTGGACAGAAGACTGAATTAGTCACTATAAGGTAGGTATTGCTGTTGTAAAAATAAACTCCAAAATTTCACTGGTTTAACATACAAAACTTTATTTCTCGCTTATGTAACATGAACTATGCAGATCAGCAGGCGTTTTTCTGCTACAGTCACTCAGTAATCTAGGGTAACATCCTAAAGTTGGACCATCTGTATAATATGCACGTGCCCCAGTAGTTGTGGCAGGGGAAGAAAGCATGAAATTCATTTACTCATTTATAAAGTTTTTGGTCCATTGGCCAGACTACTCACATGGTCCCAACTAAAAAGGAGCCAGAAAATGAAGCTTTCCATGTGACAAGGAGGAGAATCAGCTACTGGAGACCTCTAGTAATATCTAGATAGATAGATAGATAGATAGATAGATAGATAGATAGATAGATAGATAGATAGATAAATAGATACAAAATAGGAAATAAGGAAACAGAGACAGCGAGTATAGGCTGCCATTTTAGGAAGCTTAGTTTAAAAAAGAAGAAAGAGAGGATGAAAGTTAGACAGGGATATGATGCCCAGGGAGGTAGGATGTGTGTGGGGGTATATGTGCCTTTATGTGTATGTCTTTTGTGTGTCTGTGTGCTTTGATAGCATTGTTTAAATCAATTTTAATGTTTAGGAAGAATCCAGCAGAGAAAGTGATAGACTAAAGACACAAGAAAGATTTAAAAATAATAATAAAAAGAAGTTTCCCCCAGAAAGCAGGAATAATGAAATCCAGAAGACAGCAGACGGTTTGACCTTTGATATAACCAGGAGCACTTTGCCCATTGTAAAAGGAAGGAAAATGAGCGATGATTTAAGATGCAAGTAGAATTTGAAATTTCATGGCCTGGAGGTTAAGGGAGTTCCCTTCCAAAGGTGTATATTTTCTGTATGACGTGTGAAGCAAAGTTATCCACTAAGAATGAAAGGAGAGTGGGAATGGAAGAGTTCATCAGAAGCTTGAAAAAGATAGAAAAGGTGTGAAATGTGATTTCCAAGGGTGAAAGATGAGCAAGTAAGCTTGCTGGGCAGTGTTGAAGGCCTAGTTCGGATTGGTGATGTTTATCATGATCATTTATTCTGTTGTGGAATTCCTCCAGCAATGATGAATTTTACAACTGACCTTCATGGAGGTGACAAATAATTGAGTTCACCTAGGAAATACTTTTGCCAGGTCATAGTGACTGAAAGAAAGGGGAGAATGGTAGTTAAGAATATTTACAAGGGAATGATTTTAATGATGAGAACCATCTAATCTATACTGGATAAAGAGGGAAGTGAGGTTGGGAGGAGGATGGTATATAGGGGAGAAAGTGGAGAGGTCAATGGATTGAGGGACTTTAAGAACTGTTACAGTACGTGTATTTCAGCAATAAGCTGGAAAGGTAGGAAGCTGTGAATAGACTGAGATGGTCAAAGAGTAAATGTGGAGATGGTGTGGTTTTCAATAATGATGGTGTCCAGGTGACTGTGGAATTTGGTGGCTGGAGGACAGTGGGTGAGATAGTCATTGAATAAGAAGAGGTCAAAGAACTGAGCAGCCAGGGTATTAGATGAGTCCTCCATGGGACATTTAATTTACCCCCAGAATAATGGGGATGAAAATTGTGACACAGGAGCTAAAATCTTTAATAAATGAGGAGGAGAGTACACTGGAGGTTAACAGATGATCTCAAGGAAAAAAAGGGAGAGTATGATACACCCTCAAAAGAAATGGGGTGGAAGCAATGGCCTAGAAGTGACAAATGAATCTGAAAGTACTTTAATTAAGCTCTTCTGAAGAAGTGTAGATCCTATTCAATCTGTAAAATGTCAAGTTTCACATCAACTTTATCAAAAATTGATTAATGACCAGCACTTAACCTAGAAATATGTGAATTTTTAGGAATAAAGTTGATTAAACTACTTTTGGTCTACGTTGGCATTTATATCAAAATCCACATTTTTATATAGCTAACAATCTATGCTTTACTGTTGTTATTTAATTTATTCAATTTAAAAAATTCGTGCAGCTGTACCCATTTAGATTGTGATCACATGGGCACTGCATTCCTTGCATGAACTCACTACTCTTATTCATTGTCTCTCTCACTCAAAAAAGATAACAGAATACAAGGAATGCTCTTAATCTTTTTAAAATTTATAAGTAAATATTTCTCAAAACATTTACACCTGAAGTATGTACTAGTAACACATTACTTGCTTCTAAACGTACAGTTAGGGACTTCCCTGGTGGTACAGTGGATAAGATTCCAAGCTCCCAATGCAGGGGGGCTGGGTTCGATCCCTGGTCAGGGAACTAGATCCCATATGCATGCCGCAACTAAGAGTTTCCATTCCACAACTAAGGAGCCCATATGCCACAACTAAGGAGCCCACCTGCTGCAACTAAGGAGTCCACATGCCACAACTAATGAGCTGGTGAGCCGCAACTAAGAAGCCCGTGAGCCGCAACAAAGACCCGGTGAAACCAGATAAATAAATATTAAAAAATAAACACGTAGGGGCTTCCCTGGTGGTGCAGTGATTAAGAATCCGTCTGCCAATGCAGGGGACATGGGTTCAAGCCCTGGTCCGGGAAGATCCCACATGCCACGGAGCAACTATGCCCGTGCGCCACAACTACCGAGCCTGCGCTCTAGAGCCCACGAGCCACAACTACTGAGCCTGTGTGCCGCAACTACTGAAGCCCATGCACCTAGAGTCCGTACTCCACAACAAGAGAAGCCACCGCAATGAGAAGCCCATGCACCGCAACAAAGAGCAGCCCCTGCTCGCCATAACTAGAGAAAGCCCACGCACAGCAATGAAGACCCAACACAGCCAAAAATAAAATAAATTAAATAAATTAATAATAAATAAACAAATAAACTTACAGTTAAATATAGGACCCCAGTATGTGAAGACTCTTGGAGCTACTTATCTAGACCCCTCAGGCTATTCCTGTGAAACTCCCTTTGTTGTTCCTATTACCCCATATGAAGATGGAGTTGGATGAGGTTAAAAAGTACTACATAGGCAAACTTTTACAAGGGTCTCTCTGTTCTCTAGAGCTGGCCTATGCATGTCTATAGTTAATTATTTATGATTATTATTTCCTTTACCTACAATAAGACAGAGACTTAATCTCAAAATTTGTCCTTAGACATGGTTCCTTTCGAGAAACTCAGAAGTGGAACTGACTTTGGTATGGCTTTCAATTGTGTCCTTTGAAACACTGTCATTTAATTTTATTTTCATGAAAAAAATGATGAACTGGATTTAAACTGGGAAATCCTAGGGTAGTAACAGCTTCCTGCCTCCCCATCCCCTGTTGATTGCCTCAACCTCACTCCCACCTCAATAAGCTCTCCCTTAAACTTTCTTCTAGTTAAATCCCTCTGAGAGTACCACTTATTCCCTGCTGGGACCTTGACTCTGCCCTTACTAAAGAATTCAAGTTGTGTTGAGTGTTCTCCAAACTCTACTGACCCAGACAGCTGGGAGCTTACAAACCAGTAATGACAGATCAAAATGTGCTCCACAAAGCACTAGTTTTGGGGAGCACCCTGGCCAGGTCTGTGGTGCTGAATTCCACTTAAACCTCATAAAAAACTAAGCACGTGTGCCCACAGACTGGTCTTCCTTATGTAGTTGCAATGTCACTGCACATGGGTGATGCCTGCTCGTTACTGTATACACAGCAGACAAAGGAGAAAGATGGTGCTGGTGGTATAAAAATTGTAGCCACGGGGCTTCCCTGGTGGCGCAGTGGTTGAGAGTCTGCCTGCCGATGCAGGGGACAAGGGTTCGTGCCCCGGCCCGGGAGGATCCCACATGCCGCGGAGAGGCTGGGCCCGTGAGCCATGGCCGCTGAGCCTGCATGTCCGGAGCCTGTGCTCCACGACGGGAGAGGCCACAACAGCGAGAGGCCCGCGTACCGCAAAAAAAAAAAAAAAAAAATTGTAGCCAGATGACAGATGATGGTGATGTGGTTTGCTAAAGACAGTTTTTACAACCATACATACAAGGTGATGTTTTAGGGTGATATATGTGGGAGCATGAGGAGCCTAGTCCTGTGACCTCGACGAATCTCTCTCCAAATATTTCATAACCACCAACCAGAGCAAGTTTCCTGCTAGAAACTGGGGAAGCTCAAAATTTCTGCTCACCAAACATCCCTCCTCAGCCTGCTGTCTCCTGGTATGCTCTGCTGAGGATGTATCTTTTGTGCTTATCACAGGAACCATGACTTTTACAAGATTTATGTGTCAGAGGGTTCATTTCCACAGAGCCTTCGACCCAGTCCTTTGTGAGATGTTGCAAGCTCGTTGGGAAGCTGTTAAAGGTTATTAGGGAAAAATAGGCAGTACGGTCAAACATATCTGGAAAACACTGTGTTAAACAAAATGAACCAGTTGTCTGCAGAAATACTCAGAAGGTTTGATATGTTATGTGCATTGCGAATCTGATATGCAGGGTTTCCCAGCCTGCGCGTAACAGGGAACCTTTTTGTCAAAAGAACACACGTGACACGTTGGGCAACACTCTCCTATGGTTGGAAACATTGTGGGTGATGGGGCAGCGGGGGGCGCTCTAGAAAAGAGTGGGATGGTGAGCAGGTATTCAAAGGAAGAGGTTCAGTCCCCATCAGTCTCCCAGCTCTTGCTGAACTAGAAACAGGAGTCACTGTGAAGCTGACTGAATTGTACAGCTTATTGAATTTACTCTGAACACTTCATTTGAAATTTGGTTCCTGATTGTCAGAGGTTTTTTAATCTGGTACAAAAGGTTACAGAGGAACGCTGCTGCCCAAATCTGCCAGCCCATGGAAGGCTTTTTAATTAACTTTAAAAGGTCTGTGTGAGTCCTTTGCATGGCAGGATATATAAAACGCCCACACCCAATAACTGGAGTGAGAGAAGCAACTGGAGTTACTCCAAAGCCATTTCACTAACATTTTTAGGAAGAGCTGATTTCTTGTTTTGAAATTCAAGTTTGCAAGATTCAAAAATAAAATAAAATTAAGTCTTACCAACAACACGAGCTACAGGGTCAGTGAGGCCTTTATTCCAATTGGGTTGCCCTTTCAGAATCAAATCCACACTCACCCTTTTGTTCTTAAAAGGAAGTGCTCTCCATGTATGGGTGACACAGGCAAGAGAAGATTGTCATAGGAGACATTATAAATGATGACACTGGAACAGATTGACCTTAATATTTAAATAAATCCACTCAGTGAAGAGAAAACAGCAGGAAGTCATCCTGAGCAAAGCACAGTAACTCTCTGGCAATGCAATATGGACACAGCAGGGTGATAACAGGCTGAAAAATTTGCACAGTGACCCCAGATGGGTCCTGCTTTCTCCCCTTTGCCATAGGTGGGAAGGCTCCAGTAGTCGTATCAAGGATATTTTTCCTACATCATCCCTCCATCTCCAGAATGCCAGTGTAGGCATTGAACAAACTGCATTGTTGAGGGTGGAGGTAGAGCGCTACTAGGTGCAAAAGAGTTCACTATGGAAAGCCATCTAACCCTAAATTTCCAACCGCTAGGCTGTGGACTTCATGTGGGAAGAGTGAGGAGTTCAGTGAAAACTATGAATTCATCTGTGGACTGGTTAAATAAACTATACACCTCAAACATATATGGGCTATCAAATTTGTTGATTGGTTCTAACAGTTTTTTGGTGGAGTCCTTAGGGTTTTCTATATATAAAATCATGTCTTCTGGGCTTCCCTGGTGGTGCAGTGGTTGAGAGTCCGCCTGCTGATGCAGGGGACACAGGTTTGTGTCCCAGTCCGGGAAGATCCCACATGCCGCGGAGCGGCTAGGCCCGTGAGCCATGGCCGCTGAGCCTGCGCGTCCGGAGCCTGTTGCTCTCACAACAGTGAGAGGCCCACGTACCACAAAAAAAAAAAAAAAAAAAAAAAAAAATCATGTCTTCTGCAAGTAGTGACAGTTTTACTTCTTCCTTTCCAATTTAGATGCCTTTTATTTCTTTTACCGGCCTAATTACTCTGGCTAGGACTTCTAACACTATGTTGAATAAAAATGGCAAGTGTGGGCATCCTCGTCTCGTTCCTGAACTTAAGGGAAAAGCTTTCAACTTTTAGCAATTGAGTATAGTGTTAGCTGTGGGTATAACATATATGGCCTTTATTATGTGGAGGTACATTCTGTCTATACCCACTTTGTTGAGAGTTTTTAATCATAAATCAATGTTGAATATTGTCAAATGCTTGTTCTGCATCTATTGAAATAATTATATGATTTTTATCCTTCATTTTGTTAATGTGGTATCATTGCTTTGCAGATGTCAAGCCATTCTTGCATTCCTTGGAAGAAATCCCACTTGATCAGAGTGTATAATCCTTTTAATGTATTGTTGAATTTGGATTGCTAATATTTTGTCAAGGATTTTTGCATCTATGTTCATCAGGGATATTAGCCTGTAATTTTCTTTTTTGTGTGGTATCCTTGTTTGGTTTTAGTATCAGGATAATGATAACCTTATAAAATGAATTCTGGAGTGTTCCCTCTTCTTCAATTTTTTGGAAAAGTTTGAGAAGGATAGGTATTAAATCTTCTTTGAATGTTTGGTAGAATTCACCAGTGAAGCCATCTGTTCCTGGACGTTTTTGGGGAGATTTTTGATTACTGATTCAATCTCCTTACTAGCAATTGGTCTGTTCAGATTTTCTAATTTCTTCATGATTTAGTCTTGGAAGATTGTATGTTTTGAGGAATTTATCCATTTACTCTAGGTTGTCCAATTTCTTGGCATATAATTGTTCAGAGTAATCTCCTATGATCTTTTGTATTTCTTTGGTGTCAGTTGTAATTTCTCCTCCTTCATTTCTGATTTTATTTATTTCAGTCCTCTCTCTTTTTTTCTTGGTGAGCCTACTTAAAGGTTTGTCTATTTTGTTTATCTTTTTAAAGAACCATCTTTTAGTTTCATTGATGTTTTCTATTGTCTTTTTGGTCTCTATTTTATTTATTTCCACTCTGATCTTTATTATTTCCTTCCTTCTACTAACTTTGGGCTTTTTTTTTCTTTTCTTTTTCTAATTCCTTTAGATATAAAGTTTTATTCCACACAGGCTTTCTTAAACATTCCTCAAAAGGGGAATTCTCCATGGCCAACGATAGGGTACATCAGTGTTGAGTTTTCATCGTATATTATACTGAACCAACACCCGGAATTCAGTAGTTATAAACCCCACTGTAATTAAATTTCATGGGTTTCCTGCAGACCTGTTGACAGAATATATCACAATCCAAGGGGCTGTCTGGAAATGTATGGAGAATAACCCCACCCATTATGGTGAAACCCAAGACTGCCTTCTAAATACTTCCCGGCACTGATTAGAAAAGTACACTGAATGCTTAACACAGTGAATAAATCATCATCTCTGGCAAACTGCGTGTGACAGAGCGTGCTGAGGACTGCTACTTCCAAGCAGAGGTGGTTTTTGTTTAACCTGAATCAAGACATTTAGTTCTGACATGAAAAGTCCAAAGCTGCACACCAGCAGGCTCCTTTCATAATCACTTGAAGCTCTCCTGTAGTTATTATCAGCCCAGCTCTCTAGCCCCAATTGCTATTTGCCTTGATGTAAGGAACTGCCTGATTTATTAGCTAGGGTGAAATTATCCACCCTGAGATCCTTACTAATTTTCTTACACAACCAAAAGGAAAGGGTTGCCACTAAGACACCACATTACAATTATTCCAAAGGACTATTTGTGATAGGAAAGTGTTCAAGCCTGAAGTTAGGCAAAAGTGAGTTAAAGCCACACACCATTAAAGACACAAAGGCAAGGAAATGTTGAGGCAAGGCTGGCAGACCAGCCTCATCCACTGTCTAGAATTCCTTCTACTGGGCTCAGAGCTTGCACCATTGAACATGACTTCAGATGGCTCCACAACATTTTCTAAAACCAAGGAGAAGAAATGAGTCCCATCTTCCACTCAGGTTCCCTGCCTCCTTAAAACTGCAGCCCAGCTGTATTTATATTTATGTATTATAAATAAGTTTCACAAATATATACCACACAAATAGGCATATAAATGTAGTTATAGGTAAACTTATAAATATATATTATATATTATATTATATATAAAATAGACCTCATAATAGCTACCACTATCACTTTAAACACAGATGCAAATGCCTCCACTTTCAAAACTAGCTGGGTTTTGCTGGTCGATTACAGACAGTTGCAAATAAAGCTCTCCAGTCACCCAGCGTTTTCTCTGTACATAGGTTTAGAACAGATGTTGAATGCTAGAGGCACACTCCCACTTCAGGGCATGTGTTTGATCCTGCTGGTCTTCTGCCTGGAACTTTCATTCCCCTAATTATCTGCACTGTTCACTCCCTCATCCCCTTAAAAACTTGATTCCAATGTTACCAAGATGAAGCCTCCCTGAGCACACTATTTAAAATTGCAATCCCCGGGGCTTCCCTGGTGGCGCAGTGGTTGAGACTCCGCCTGCCGATGCAGGGAACGTGGGTTTGTGCCCCAGTCCGGGAAGATCCCACATGCCGCGGAGCGGCTGGGCCCGTGAGCCATGGCCGCTGAGCCTGCGCGTCCGGAGCCTGTGCTCCGCAACGGGAGAGGCCACAACAGTAAGAGGCCCGCGTACTGCAAAAAAATAAATAAAATAAAATAAAATAAAATTGCAATCCCCTCCACCATCCCTGGCACTCTCCATCTGTCCTGCTTTATTTTTCTCCAGAGCATTTACCACCTTCTAATATTCTATGTAATTTATTTTGTGTTTAATGATGACTTCCTCACTGCCCGCCTCCCCCCATCACACACACACACACACACACACACACACACACACACACACACACACACACACCATCAGAGTTCACGCTCCATGAAGACAAGAATTTTTGTCTGTTTCACTCACTGCTACATCCCTAGCATCTGTAGGAGTGCTTGGCACATTGCAGATTATCGGTGTTTTGTGGGTGGGAAGGGCAGAAGTAAGCAATAGCAGACTATAGAGACATAAAAGACTAAAAGTTATCTTCTAGATCAGGGGTCCCCAACCCCCGGTACCGGTTCTCAGCCTGTTAGGAACCAGGCTGCACAGTGGGAGGTGAGTGGCCTGCGAGCAAGTGAAGCTTCATCTGCTGCTCCCCATCAACTCGCATTACCGCCTGAACCATACCCCTCCCACCCCCCACCACCCTGTCCGTGGAAAAACTGTCTTCCACGAACTGGTCCCTGATGCCAAAAAGGTTAGGGACCTCTGTTCTCGATGGTTTTAAAATCTTTAAAATTTGTCTTCATGTTATACCTACGCAACAGAGACTAACAAAGGGAATGCTTGTTGAATAACTTTTCACTTTATGCCCCTTCATTTCTAAACCTGCCTACCTGGAGCAAAATTTGTGAATTAAATCCATGGTTTGGTTGCCGAAATCATAGGTACAAGCTAATGATCTGGAATTAGACAGGTAGTTCTTCGACTTTAGCTCCCATCATAATCCCTGGAAGAGCTTGTGAAAGCACAGACAGCTGGGCCCAACTCCCACAGTTTCAGATTCAGTAGGTCTGTGGTGAGACCCAATAATTTCCATTTCTAACAAGTCCCCAGGTGATGCTGATGCTGCTAGTCTGGGGACCATGCTTTGAGAGCCACTGGCCTGAACATTTCAAAGTGGACACAGATCAACCACTGATGTTTTCTCATTGGTTTTCTCCTGTGTATTTTTTTTTCAGAAACCAATCTTACTTCCTCTCAATTTCTGAAGGTAAACACATCTTACAATTTGGATATCCTAGGACTTCATATCAGTACCTAATTTTTACAGGTCTAGCTTGACACAGAGACAAGTGGGACCAATAAAATGACTGACTGCTCAACCAGCTCAGCAGACAAGTAAACAAAAGACCTTTTAATTGGTCTCCTTTCGACTTTTGTATATCCCTTCTTTCCACTGCTAGCTCTGTGCTACATACTGAGACTCGGCGTGAAAGGATAGAGTTCGCCCTGGAAATTCCCCCTGCAATATAGGAGCTTCTCGAACTCCTGTTAAATAAAAGTGCTGGCGCTCTTTCCCCTGAGTAGCAGACTCTTTGAGCACCCCACACCACAGACCCTCAGTTACCTCTGATTTTGGCTAGCTGGGGTGGATAATGTCCCTGCAAGCTGCCAAACACCCCACCTCACACATCTGCTGGGCCTCTTTGATTTTCTGTAGCGAGGTACTCTCAGAAACCCTGAAAAATGGCTCAGTCTGCACAGGACAACCAGATTAGTGTCCTTAGGGACAATCCTTTAATTGGGAGCAATAGTATATGGATAAATGCCCACAGCTTCCCATTATTTGGTGAGACAAATCTGAGCCACATTCTCTCAATACATGCTCCTCAGGCATCCCCCAGAGAGATCAATCCCCAGGGGCCCACAGCCATCACCAGCTCAATGATACACCTCTTATTGACTTTTCTTTCTTTCCTGTTTCACCCTTCTGCTCCCTCACTTTTGATACCTAGGGTCACCTCCCTAATAAACCACCTGCACCCAAGTCCCCCTCAGGCTCTGCTTTCAGGGAACCCAATCAAAGATACCATCTTAGAGTGAGTTCCCTGGAGGTCGACTCTGAGGAAGAGTTGTGTGCAGAAGTTTCAGGGAGGAGTGACCTCGGGAGATACACCTATAAGGGAGTGATAAAGGGGAAACTGACTCAAAAGTATCTGCAACCAAAACCTCAGCAGGTCCTAATGCGACTTATGGAGCTGAGATGGCCCCTTAGGGTTGTCCTCAATTGAGGCTCTGCCAGTCTTTGACCCCAGGCCACCCTTGGGAGGTGGCCTCATCTTGGGTGAGGAAGTTTCCTGAAGCCCCCTGAGGGTTTCCAGGGAGGGGCTCATCTGTGAGCCATCAGTAATCGATATTCCCAGCAGCCGGGGTAAGAGTATATTGGCCCTTAAGAGGGGACTGGGTCGAGCACTAGGGATCCCCTAAATCACTGCCTTGTCACCACTTCCTGGCAATTTTCAACAGCCTTGCAAGTTCAATTGTCTCTGTCTCCTGTAGCCATCCTTGACTTGGAGAGGAAACTTCCCTGCAGACTCAGTATTTAGAGAAAAATAAGTTACATCTGGCATACTGAGTAAATATATTAAAGAAACCTAAAATCGCAAATGTAAAAATTGGCTACAAGGTGCTAAACTTAAGTGTTCATATATAATTAAATTCCATCAAAGATGTGATGTTATATTCAAAACATCCTTTCTCAAAAGGGTTTTTCTTCTAAGCTGTGGTGTTTGGGGGTTGTGGAAATTTTTTTTTTCACATATTGAGTGAAGACAAAAGTGTCTGTCAAGGCACTTGTTATAAAAAGGCAATTAAAACATCCTGGATCCAGTATGACTAATGGGTAGGAGCCCTAGTGCTCCTGAAAATACTGCACTAATTACAGTTTCCTTTAGTGGCAGACCCAAACAAAAGCAGGCCACCTCATTTTTCAAATTTAAATAAAGAGCACTAGGTACTTAAGAACTCTCTTCAGGAGCACGCAAGTGTGGCCGCCTGCATCTCACATGCTGTCAAGAAAACCTCCCCAGTCACTGTCCTCTCTAGGAGTGAAGAGTGGCCCTACTTCCCTCAAACATCTGCTCTTCCTAGGGTTGGGGTATGTGTCCACCATCTACTTCCTTGTTTCTGAAATGGCCTCCTTTTTTAATTGAACTTTTTATTGAAATAACTGTAGATTCCCATGCTGTTTAAGGAAATAATACAGAGAGCGCCTGTGTACGCTTTACTCATTTTCCCTCAATGGTGACAAATTACAAAACTCTGGTATGGTATCAGGGTGGTGACATTAATACAATCCATCCATCTTATTCAGATTCCCCCAATTTTATTTGTACTCATTTGCATGTGTATGTGTTTAGTTTTAATACAATTTCATTCCACATGTAGGTTCCTGTGACCGCCACCACAGTCAGGATACAAACCAGTTCCATCACCACAAGGATAACTCCGTTGCCCTTTCATAACCATACCCACCTCCTTCTAGGACCCCCATCTTCTCTCTCTCCACAACCAAGTCCTTAACCCCTGGCACCTGGCAACTACTAATCTGTTCTCCTTTCTAAAATTGTGTAATTTCAAAAATGCTATATACATGGAATCACACAGTATGCAACCTTTGGGGATTGGCTTTTTTCATTCAACATAATTCTCTGGAGAGTCATCCAAGTTGTTATGTGTATCAGTAATTCATTCCTTTTTAATGGTGCAAAGTGCTCCACAGTATGGACATACCACAGTTTACTTAACCACTTATCAGTGGAAAGACATTCGGGTTGTTTCCAGTTTGGGGCTTTTATAAACAAAGCTGCTATGAACATTTGTATACAGATTTTTATGTGAACATAAGTTTTCATTTCTCTGGGATAAACGCCCAAGGTTACAACTGCTGGGTCATATGGTAGTTGCATATTTAGTTTTTTTAAGATACTGTCAAGCTGTTTTCCAGAGTTATACAACCATTTTATATTCCCACCAGCAATGTGTGAGTGATCCAGTTTCTCCACATCCTCATCAGCATTTGGTATCATGATTTTAATGTGCATTTCCCTGATGCCTAATGATATGAACGTCTTTTCACATGCCTATTCGCCATCTGTATATCCTCTTCTTTAGAAAGGTCTCTTTTTTTGCCCAGATTTTCCAGTTTTTCATTTGTGTGTTGCTTGACGGGGCAGAAGGGGTTTCCTAGGGCAGGCAGGCAGGTGTCTGTGGGTGGGGGAGGGGAGTCTTAGGCCCACAGTGACAGAGTCTTCCTGGCCTGCTGGGCCTCTTGTGCTGAGATCTCCCTTGCTGGTGTTGCCCACCTAGATCTCTCTCAGTTCCTCTCAGGAGGGAAGGGGAGTCTCAGGCTGTGCAGGGAAGGAGAGCACTTCCCCCAACCAGGCACTGTTGGCAATGCTCCCCATCAATCCCCCTTACCGGTGGTGCTGGGATTGCCTGGTGGTGTCAGGACTTTCATCTGATCTGGGGGAGGAATGAGCCAACTTCGGCTGTCTTCTATTGCTAAGTTGGGGGTCCGGAAAAAAAACAGGTCTGGTTACCTTCTTCTGTTGGTGGAGGTGGTCATAAGACACCCTGCAGCTGTGTGGTTCTTCTAATTCTGGGGTCCCAAACCAGTTTGCCTTTCTCTTACCACCTTTCAGACTTCTCCTTTGGTTGCCTTTTACATTATTTCCAGGGTTTGTAATTGTATTTAGCTGGGAGGAACAGGGAAAAGTATGTCTATACCATCTTGTCTGGATCAGAAGTCTGAAATGTCCTTTTAAGGATGTATTTCAGCTCAGTTACAGCTTAGTTTCACCTTCTGCCATATATAAAGAGAAAAGAGAGGTGATTTTCCCCCAAGATTGCTATTCCGTGACCTTAGATGTTGTTCCCAGAACACTACTCATAGAAGTTTGGAAGAAGGCAAATTCTCTCATAGACTCCAAAAATTTTACAGAGTCAAAGGAATCTTAGAGATCATGTAGGCCAATGGTTTTGTTTGTTTGTTTGTTTGTTTTTTGTTTTTTGCTGTACACGGGCCTCTCACTGTTGTGGCCTCTCCCATTGTGGAGCACAGGCTCCGGACGCGCAGGCTCAGCATCGATGGCTCACAGGCCTAGCTGCTCTGCGGCATGTGGGATCTTCCCGGACTGGGGCACGAACCCGTGTCCCCTGCATTGGCAGGTGGACTCTCAACCACTGCGCCACAAGGGAAGCCCAGCCAATGGTTTTTAAGCATTCCTATTCATGGAACACTTTCTTCTTCAAATGAACTCCAATAGGGAAGGTCAATATTTAGGCATCAGTGAAGCTGTCTAGGGACAGTCCTTCACTGTTCATTCCTCTCTCCCCCAACCAACAGCTTCAGAATCTAGAGAATTTAAGGAGCACAGTTTCAGGAGACTCATCTAGTCCAACCCCTTCCTTTTACAAATGAAGACCCTGAGGACCAGAGAGGGTATATAAATTAGTGGCAGAGCTGCTATTAAAATCTATGTCTCCCAAGTCAGCAAGTCTAATCCTAGATATTTACCAAGAGGTAAAAATATATGTCCACCCAAAGATATGCACATCAATGTTCATAGTGGCTTTATTCAAAATAGCCAAAAGCCAGAGACAACCCATAGATACATCAACAAGTGAATGAATGAATAAATTGAGGTATATCCATAAAATGGAATACCACTCAGCAATAAAAAAGAATGTACTCTCAATGCACACTACAACATGGATGAATCTCAAAAGCATTATTTGTATGAGAATTCCCTGGCAGTCCAGTGGTTAGGACTCCACACTTCCATTGTAGGGGGCACAGGTTCAATCCCTAGTCAGGGAACTAAGATCCCACAAGCCGCACGGCATGGCCAAAAATAAATAAATAAATAAAAAGCATTATTTGTAACTAAATAAGCCAGACACAAAAACAATCTAGCTTGTATTATTCCATTTATATAAGGATCTTACACTGACCTTGACAATTACATGTTTTGTCCTTGGGACTTCACCATAACACTCCCTTCCAAAAATTTCATTTATAGAACTATTTTATTGTCATAGAAGGTGACCTCAGGATCCCAACTTATGGTGTGCACTCCTAAGCTCTACTCCTAGTTTCCATGTCTTTAAAATGGAGCAGCTGTCTAGATAGCTTCTAAGGCCCTATCCTGAACTAAAATTATAAGATTATAGTGCATGGGAGGGGATAGTAGGAGTTGCTAAATGTCCAGGAACTTGACTGGAAATATAATACAGGGATAGGACTGGAGGCACTGGTGCCCACCTGAAGGATACCACAGTGGACTCTGTGAGGGTTAAGCTCTGAAGACTCATAGGTCCTTCCACCATGAGTGGAAGGATAAAAGCAGCCCAACCATAAGTTTCCATCTTTACTTACCATCATCAAGGCAAGGTGCTCTATGTTCCTGTTCTGTCCACAAGGGATTGGATCAGGGCCCAGATATGAGCTGAGGGCAACCATATATGAGCTGAGCAAGGAATTCAGGGCACCCTCAGTAGGACATCCTCCTGGGCAAACAACCCCTCAAATCCTCTCTCTGTCCACCTAATTTCTGTTCTGGAACTTGAACGAGAATGAGGCAGGTTCCTATACTCATGGCTGCAGTCCCAAGCCATTTAGGACTATTTTCCAGGTTACCAATGGAGCCCTCAGCTCATATCTCAGCCCAGAGAACTCAGTCCTCATAAGGTTATGTTGCTAAGGGGGCAAATTCTTCTGCCACAAATTCCTCTGTACCCTCAGTCTCAGATTACCTTTGGTAATGGGTATGTATTGTATCCTTTCCCTGGGAGCCTTAGAAATCTGGCCAGCTGGCACAGAAAAACAGGAGAAGAGTGGAAGGATGAACTGAAGGCTGGCCAATCCATATAACTGTCTAGAAACCTTCTGCTGACTTGAAAGGACAAGTAAGGCTTCTGTCTTATTGGGTTGGCCAAAAAGTTCATTCGGGTTTTTCTGTAAGATGTTATGGAAAAACCCGAAATTTTTGGCCAACCCAATATTTCTATCCTTCATTCCTCTTTGAAAGATGCATCAAAATCAAGGCTTTTTACTCTACCCACAAGGATGAGGACTAATCTGCTTGGTCAAATTGCAAGACTCTCAGTGGATCGTATTTTCTAACTGGTGGCATCATTGTGTATTAAAAGGTCTCCTATATCTTACATCACTCAGGGAATGGGGCAGATCAAGACCAACTCTGCTGGGAGGGTGGCAGAGAAGGGGGAGCAGGCCACCAAGTTCTCTCTCCTGCCTACAGCAGAGAACTAGGGGTAAGCAGGCTCTTCCTTGAGTCTCATTTTCTGCAACTTCTCTGCCCTCACTCTAGGCCAAGCACACCACCTCTCACTGAACTGCAGAGTGCACCCATAAGTGGGCTATGGGGAAGGCAGCAAGGGCTCAGAAGAGGAAGCACAGAGACCAGAATGATTTTTTAAATAAATTGTATCATATCTGGCCCATGCTGACCTATAAAGGTCAACATTGCTGGCTTCCTAATCTACTCAGATTATTAATAATTTGGGATTTTATCGTGTTCAGCCTCTCCTTCAGTAACAAGCCACAGAAATCAACCCTAGCTAACTTTAACCAAAACGACTTTGCAGAATTGAAGGAAAGGCTGAACAAGCAGGTCTTGGGAATGGCAGGAGATTCAGTGACTCTGGGAAGCTCAGTCAGAAACTTACAGAAAATCTCTCTACATAAGGACATGCTGGGAAGTCACATCATCACTTCTGCCACATTCTGTTTGTCAAAGTAAGTCACAAAGCCAGCCAAAATTCAAGGGAGGGAAAATCAACTCTACTTCTTGGTAGGATGAGGGGCAAAGTCACATTGCAAAAGAGCACGTGACCGGGGAAAAACTGTTACAGCCATTTTTGGTAACAACCTATCATAGAAGGTTACAACCTAGAATGAAAGGTGAGAGTCTTCACCATTCAGCACAGCATCTTCTAGAAACACTCTAGTTTAGAGTGTTATAAAGGGTTATTGGTAAGCAGGAAAATCACAGAAGAATTATAAGTGCTCAAGAAACATAGGAAAAAATGCTCAACACCAACTGTAATGAAAGCTAAAAGTAGGAGGGCACTTTTCATCTACCAAAGTGGCAAGCACTTTAAAAATTATAAACCCTGAATGTAAAGGATATATAGCATAAACATCTACGATTTCAACTATGTGAAAGGAACCTCAAGGGCTAGATTTGACCGGTAGTAATTTGAAAGTATACTTAGGCCCAATTTGAATACCACATGCTAGGAATGCAGAATTGAATCGCTAGAACTAGAAATGGAGCCCCAGACAGCCCCTAAAAAAATAAATCTCAATTCACCTTTGCTATTTCCTGCTACTTCTGCATGTCAGTCTACTTATATGCTAAAAGGAAACGTGCCGAAGTATCAAGAATACTTGAATAGTGGGTGATTTATACTGTCTTCACATTTTTTCTTATTTTTTACATCCTTTGTTTCCAAATATTTCACTTTTATACTCAGCTAAAACGAGTAAAGATTAGGCCTAGGACTGAACACAATATTTCAATTAGGGCTTCTTTCATTTTTCTTGAATAAGACAAGCACATCCCCCATCAAGGTCTTTGCACTTGTGGTTTCCTCTGCCTGGATTGCTCTTCCCCTAGAGATTCACCTCTTTTGTTCTTTACTGCCATCAAATCTTTGCCCAAAAGTCACTTTTTCAATGAAGCCATCCCTTGCCACCCTATTTAAAATTGCAAATAATCCCTTGCACTTAAGCACTACCTTTCCTCCTTCCCTGTTTATTTTTTCCCAAAGCTTTCATCTCTTTCTGACAGCTCATATAATTTATTTCTTTGTGTACTGTCTCCTCCCACCACCACCCATAGAATTTAACCTATAAGGGGGCAAAAAGTTTGTATCCCCAGAACCTAGAACAGGGCCTGGCACATAGTAGGTTTTCAGTAAATCTCGTTGTAGAAATACATGAGCTTTAAAAAATGGGATTCACTGTAGTTTCTTTGCATTCTCTGAAGACCCTTATTTGCTCACCCCAGAACATGTTTATTGTAGTTTTAGACTGACCATTTTAAAGTCACCTGATTGGGCATTTGATGCTTCATGAGAGTGGAGGAACAAAACAAAACAACCTCTGGGAAACACGTTGCCACTAATGTGGAATTGGTAATTGTTATGCAACTACCAATGTGGTCTCTACGGCCACATGAGACCTGCATCCTACATTTCTCTTCATTCAGCCTCCAACCACATCAGCTTTCTTAACACTCACAATATACAGCTACCTCTTATTAAATTTGTTGTCAGTGAAACTCCCAGAACTTTCTTTTTTTGTGTGTAAATTTATTTGTTTATTTTTGGCTCCGTTGGGTCTTCGTTGCCGTGCGCAGGCTTTCTCTAGTTGTGGCAAGCAGGGGCTACTCTTCACTGCAGTGCGTGGGCTTCTCACTGCGGTGGCTTCTCTTGTTGCGGAGCACAGGCTCTAGGCGTGTGGGCTTTAGTAGTTGTGGCACACGGGCTCAGTAGTTGTGGCTCCCGGGCTCTAGAGCGCAGGTTCAGTAGCTGTGGTGCACAGGCTTACTTGCTCTGCGGCATGTGGGATCTTCCTGGACCAGGGCTCGAACCCGTGTCCCCTGCATTGGCAGGCAGATTCTTAACCACTGCGCCACCAGGGAAGTCCCTATTTTTTATTAAATTTTAAGTTCAAATGCCCACATTTATCTTGCAAGTGTTGGCCAACCTTCCAGACTGTCAAAATCTTTGTTGAATTTTGATTCTAACATCTCTTACATCAGCTATACCACCCAGTTTTGTGTCTGCAGATTTGATGAATGTCTTAAACATCTTTATTAAGTTTTGGTGGGGCAGAGTCTAATGAACAAGTGGAAAATGTTGAATAAATGGTGACTTGTACCAGATAACTTTTTAATGCATGCTTTCCCTCTCAGTGATATTAAGTGGATGTTATCTGCAATTTACAAGTGCAACAACTGAAGTTCAGATAAGCATGCAACTTGCTCAAGACCTCACCTGTAGTAACAGATAGAAGCAGGATTTCTACTTGGGTCACCAAAACCCATACACTGTTGCAATATAAAGGCTGTACTGCGTCTTTATGGCCACAAAGAACCCTTAAATTCCAGAAGTAGGTTGCTGGCTACAATTCTAATTGAAGTTACAAGCCCTGCACTTAAAGCAGTACTTCTGGGCCAATGGTTAACTTTCACTGTGCATCAGAATCACTTGGGAAACTTAAAAAAAAACAAACCTGATGCCCAGGTTCCACCTCCCAGAATTTCTGACTTAATTGGTCTATAGTAAGGCTAAGTATTTTATAAAACTTCCCCAAGTAATTCTTTTTTTTTAACATCTTTATTGGAGTATAATTGCTTTACAATGGCGTGTTAGTTTCTGTTTTATAACAAAGTGAATCAGTTATACATATACATATGTTCCCATATCTCTTCCCTCTTGCGTCTCCCTCCCTCCCACTCTCCCTATCCCACCCCTCTAGGTGGTCACAAACCACCTAGCTGATCTCCCTGTGCTATGCGGGTACTTCCCACGAGCTATCTATTTTACGTTTGGTAGTGTATATATGTCCATGCCACTCTCTCACTTTGTCACAGCTTGATTCTAATGCGCAGCTAAAGTTGAGAGATCCATTGCATATAGACAGAGAAGCAGAAGAAATGCAAAACTGCTAACATCCAATTATTTATAAATTAGAGAAACACTACATTTACAGAACCCCACAGATGCTCTAAAAAACCCAGGCATATATTACATATGCATACACAAACAAAACAAAAACCCCCTCTTTTTTTTCCTGTCTTGACTCCACCCAGGTTTCCACCATCACCCCCCTGGAGTGGTCTATACTCCTCTCATTTTCTCCCCCCCACACACATACACACAGTGGGACCTTCTTGTTATTCTCTGGAGATAAGTCCTGGGCCAATTCCTTTGATGCCCTTTAAGTCCTACCTTGGGGAAAACCCTAATGCCATTTGGTTTTCTTTAGAGATTGAATAAAATGTGCTTATGTGTCTAAATTATGTGAGATAACCAAACATTTACACCAATGGGTGTTAAATGAACAGATCTATTTCTTCACTATTTTTGTACTTCTGCTTTTCTGCACAAGTCTGTTTTATTCATCATATGCTTAAATCTACTTATTTCTAAAATACCATTTGAATTTGAACATACTTATATATTTTATTATCACTCTTACTTTTCTTTGTTTTATTCCTTACGTTTTTTTCTCTAGGCCACACTGCCTCTGGCTCCATTTTATTGACACTGTGAACCCCAGAGTCAAAAAACTAAAAGAGCAATGTAGAGAAACTTAAACTTTTGCAAACATTGAACTGACCCAGCTGTGAAATAATAACACAAAGAACACTTACCAATTCCACATTAGTGGGAACGTGTTTCCCAGAGGTTGTTTTGTTTTGTTCCTCCACTCTCATGAAGCATCAGATGCCCAATCAGGTGACTTTAAAATGGTCAGTCTAGGGAAGAGATATGGGAACATATGTATATGTGTAACTGATTCACTTTGTTATAAAGCAGAAACTAACACACCATTGTAAAGTAATTATACTCCAATAAAGATGTAAAAATAAAAAATAAATAAATAAAATTAAAAAAAATAAAATGGTCAGTCTAAAACTACAATAAACATGTTCTGGGGTGAGCAAATAAGGGTCGTCAGAGAATGCAAAGAAACTACAGTGAACACCAATCAAAATCCTCTAAATAGTAGCATATCTTTAATACATCTTCCCTTTTGAGGATGTCAAACTCTAATACTCTGTAATGTTGAGACTTCAGCCGTGCATTTTCTATGTCATGGGGATTGTAGAATGTAGATTGTGTCTCACTTCACTCACCTGATCAGTACAAAGAAATCAGCCCAAGTACCGTCTGATGGAAAGGAGAAGATAGGTAGTCCTTCAATGTCTTTTTCTTAGACTTTCCTGCCTCTCCATTGGGGGTAAGGCACATGCCTTAACAGATTTTCTGTTCAAAAATTTGTTTTCTTGGGGACTCCCCTCTTTTTCACATCTTTCTCCTCACCACAACCCCTCTAGCAGATAAATACACATCATCCCCCTATTCTCAAGCTGGTCCCTTGCCAAAGTCTGCCTTGCCCAGCTTAACAAACCTTTCATTCAATCCCCTCTTTCAAGTAGCTGTCATTGATACCCGCTAAGGGCAGAGTACTGGGCTAGGTACAGAACACAGGTAATAAAAAATAGCCCCCTGGCCCTTTACATAACTGTTGTAAGAATTCGAGATAATATAAATATGTTATCTCCTTAACATACTTATGAGGAAATGGAGGTATAGAGGGGTTACCTCACTTGCCCAAGGTCATATACAGCTAATAAGTGGTAGAGTAGGGGTGGGAGCTCAGGTCAGCTGACTCCCCCGCATAAACTCTTTCCCCTGTGACTACAGAGGGGCAAACACACATAGACAGTTTTCCTGGAAATGTAAGTAGGGTTCTGAGCTCAAAGGTTAACATTCCGATTTCATTGAGAAGCTTAACAAATCTTTGGGAAGTAGGTCTTTGTAGGCTTTTGGGTATCAAAGTGTTATATTTAAGTTATATTTTACGGAGCCTAATCTAGCTGTGGCCTGCAGAATTAACTAGAGAGGGAAAAATGAGTCTTAACAGAGACCAGTTTGCAGGCAGAAGTAAAGGCATAGCCTTTGGGGTTCATTAGATCTAGGTTTGAATTCTAGGTCACCAAATACAGGCTGTGTGATCTTGGGCATGTCACTTAACCTATCTGAGCCTCCGTTTCCTCATCCTCATCCTATAAAAGGGAGAATGTGGCACCTACCTCACTGAGATGTTGAGAGCATTACAGGAGAAAATGTACATAAGACTTAACACAATGCCTAGCACATAGTAAGGGCTTCCCTATTGCCAGAGGTGATGGCCTGTTGAAAGGAAATAGTAAGAGGGAGAACGGTATGGAAGGAACTGGACCAACTGTGAAGGAGAAACTGAGCATATTCAATAAATGATTGATGTGAAGGTTGAGGGAGAGGAATGGAGTAGAGAGGACTTGGCTTTGGGTCTCGATGAGCCCCACCTCAATGGAACACCCTAGTAACCAGTACCATAATGCTGATCAGAACAGAACTGGCACGTGTGTAGCACTTTTGACTTTACAAGAGCCCTTTCAAATCCCTTCTTTTGTTTTACTGTAATGTTGTGACCCATACTGATTTAATGAGATAGTCCATTTGGGGAAGAGCCTGATAAATATTTGCCTGTTAATAAGATGGGTAAAGTGATCTTTAGTATTCTCTCCATTAGTTACTGCTTTTGTATAACATTGTGGTAAAGAGTCACAGTTGGTCTTTTGGGCACCTTCAAGCTCCCAACCCATCCCTTAATGACTGGCAGCCCATTAGGAGTCCACACACAACCCTAGTGATACTCCCACAACCATGCAAATACATTATAGGGCTATTCATTGCTGTATGGTTTGTACTTGAAGAAAAGGAGGAAGTAACCTAGGTAACCATCAGGAAGGGACAGATTAAATAAATTATGGTATATTCACACCTGGAATACTATGTCACTGTTAAAAAGAACAAAATGTGTAAAGATGAGCTAATACAGAATAATCTTCATGATCCATTATTAAGAGAAAAAACAAAGTATGGAATAATATGATCCTATTAGTATTTTTTTCAAAGAAGATATAGAGATAAATACACTTATATGTGCATCAAAAATTTTTAGAAGCATTCCAAAAATGGCTAACAGGATTATTTCTGAAGAGTGGGGTGGGGGTTAGAGAAAAAACTAGTCTACACAGCAGTTTTCATTTTACAAAGTCATATTCTGCTTGACATATTTACTGTGTGAATGTATTAGTTTTATGCTAAAAAAAGAAAAGTAGTTTAAAAAAACTCTGGTTCTGTGAAGTCGTGCAGGCTGAAAACACTCCATCAAATCCAACAGTTTAAATTAAAGAGACAGATGCACCTCTTGCCCAAGTCCATCACTGTGTTTGTATTCCCTATGCTATTAGGTGATTGTTTTCCTCCAGAGGAGCTTTATTTGATTTTAAATTAGAGATAAGTGAGTTATATTCATAGGGCTATTGTATTGATACCCAGTGTTGGAGTTGAATGCCTATTGGCAAAGGCAGCCTCATTGATAGGTATCCCAAGAAGATCTCTTTTAAGATGTCTGAATAATAGTACCTACAACACAACAACAACAATATTAAGAGCAATACCTAATTTAGAGTAATAACTCTCAAAAGCTAATCTTTGAGGGTGTCCAACGTTTGTCCTGCAGCATCCTAGATGTTTTGCATGCGTTATCTCATTTAGTCCCCACGACATCCTTGCAAGGCCAGTATTATTAAAGCCATTTCGAGATGAAGTCAACTATTACCTTCCTAGCCAGAGAAGTCCTTCAAATAGTTTTTTCAAATGTATTAACTTGCAAGTTACTAAAAAGCACATTTAGGAAGCATGCTTCATGCTCATCATAGTGCTGAGGACTTGGCACGTCCCTAAGGCCCCAAGCCCTCTGACATACCAATTTGTCCGGGAGCTTCTCCCTCCAAAAATCCACCTCTAGGGGCCCTGGAAACCAAACAGGGCATTTGAGTAGATTACTGAACCCCTCTTAGCCTCAGTTTCTTCACCTCTAAAACATGTATAGAAAACTCTGCTGAGTTAATTCAGAAATTGTTAAAAGGATTAAATTAGGTAATTATATGAAAACTCCAAGTACTAGGTGGTGGAACAAAGTAGATATCTGGCTTTTCATCACAGGTCATAAGATTTATAGTTAACAATAATAAACTCTGCAATGCATACACTGTAGAGGATCAAAGATTTTTAGTGCTAGAAAAATCCTGGAAACCTTATATCCCTGATTTTAAAGATGAGACCCCCTTGGGTGAAAAGAGCCAAAGTAACATATTCATTATCACACAGCAGAGTTAGCCCTCAACCCTCAGATCTCCAAGTCCAAATCTCAGACACTTTCCACTTCCCTGGCTCTCTCCATTGCATCCTCATCATTGCCCTCTAAATCCTTTCCATGCTATGTGCTGTCTTAGCCAAGTAGATCCTCTGAAAGTCAGAGCCATTTCTTTGGCCCTCAGTTTCTTCATCAATTAGATGAGTAGTGAGCAACGAAGACCTTCCTGGCCCTATTTTTGTATGTCCCATAGCTAGTTGTTAGGAGAGATGTGACTAAAGCTGGGTCTCCAGCCCCCAGAGCTCTTTCCACCATCCCCCAATAGTCACTGTTCACAGAGCAGAGCCAGCTAGACTCATAAGCTAAATGGGCAAGGAACAATTTGCATGACGATTGAAGTTGCCCCCTGAGGAAGTATCTCACACCAACAGCACCAAAAAGTCTGAAATCCCACAAATAAGGATTCATCTTTTGGGGTTAAAGTTTGTGTCTCAAAATTCTCTGCGAGCTGCTGGTATATTTTGAAGATTAATCCTTTGTCAGTTGCTTCATTTGCAAATATTTTCTCCCATTCTGAGGGTTGTCTTTTCATCTTGTTTGTGGTTTCCTTTGCTGTCCAAAAGCTTTTAAGTTTCATTAGGTCTCATTGGTTTATTTTTGTTTTTATTTCCATTTCTCTAGGAGGTGGGTCAAAAACGATCTTGCTGTAACTTATGTCATAGAGTGTTCTGCCTATGTTCTCCTCTAAGAGTTTTATAGTATCTGGCCTTACATTTAGGTCTTTAATCTACTTTGAGTTTATTTTTGTGTATGGTGTTAGGAAGTGTTCTAATTTCATTCTTTTATATGTAGCTGTCCAGTTTTCCCAGCAACACTTACTGAAGAGGCTATCTTTTCTCCATTGTATATTCTTGCCTCCTTTATCAAAGATAAGGTGACCATATGTGCATGGGTTTACCTCTGGGCTTTCTATCCTGTTCCACTGATCTGTATTTCTGTTTTTGTGCCAGTACCATACTGTCCTGATGACTGTAGCTTTGTACGATAGTCTGAAGTCAGGGAGCCTGATTCCTCCAGCTCCGTTTTTCTTTCTCAAGATTGCTTTGGCTATTCAGGGTCTTTTATGTTTCCATAAAAATTGTGAAATTTTTTGTTCAGTTCTCTGAAAAATGCCATTGGTAGCTTGATAGGGGTTGCACTGAATCTGTAGATTGCTTTGGGTAGTACAGTCATTTTCACAATATTGATTCTTCCAATCCAAGAACGTAGTATATCTAAGCAGCTCATGCAGCTCATTATCAAAAAAAACAAACAACCCAATCCAAAAATGGGCAGAAAACCTAAATAGACATTTCTCCAAAGAAGACATACAGATTGCGAACAAACACATGAAGGGCTGCTCAACATCACTAATCATTAGAGAAATGCAAATCAAAATCACAGTGAGATATCACCTCACACTGGTCAGAATGGCCATCATCAAAAAATCTAGAATCAATAAATGCTGGAAAGGGTGTGGAGAAAAGGGTACCCTCCTGCACTGTTGGTGGGAATGTAAATTGATACAGCCACTATGGAGAACAGTATGGACGTTCCTTAAAAATCTAAAAATAGAACTACCATATGACCCAGCAATCCCACTGCTGGGCATATACCCTGAGAAAACCATAATTCAAAAAGAGACAGGTACCACAATGTTCATTGCAGCACTATTTACAATAACCAGGACATGGAAGCAACGTAAATGTCCATCGACAGATGAATGGATAAAGAAGATGTGGCAGATATATACAATGGAATATTACTCAGCCATAAAAAGGAACGAAATTGAGTTATTTGTAACGAGGTGGATGGACATAGAGTCTGTCATACAGAGTGAAGTAAGTAAGAAAGAGAAAAACAAATACCGTATGCTAACGCATATATATGGACTCTAAAAAGAACGGTAGTGATGAACCTAGTGACAGGGCAGGAATAAAGACGCAGACGTAGAGAATGGACTTGAGGACACAGGCGTGAAGGGGAAGCTGGGATGAAATGAGAAAGTAGCACTGACATATATACACTACCAAATGTAAAATGGATGGCTAGTGGGAAGCAGCCGCATAGCACAGGGAGATCAGCTCAGTGCTTTGTGACCACCTAGAGGGGTGGGATAGGGAGGGTGGGAGGGAGGCACAAGAGGGAAGGTATATGGGGATATATGTATACATATAGCTGATTCACTTTGTTATACAGCAGAAACTAACACAACATTGTAAAGCAATTATACCCCAATAAAGATGTTAAAAAAAAATTCTCTGTGAATGTCCCTAAAAGGGATAGCATCCTGGCCAGGACAGGCCATTAAGCTTTGAGCTCAGAAAACTGGGAAATAGATACTGTCTTGGGAATTGGACCTGAGCTCAGATCCAGTCTCTGCCATTCTCCAGATATGCGGATTTGGGAAAGATTTTGAACAACTCCAAACCTCAGTTTTCAGACTGAGTTTCATCACATTCATTTCAACAGGGTGAGGTTAGGAAGGGTGAATGGATCGGGTGTTTATTGTGTCTGACTAATTAGCACTCAGTAAATGATGTTGTCATTACTATTATTATTGATAAAGTATTTCAATTTGTTTTCTAAAAGCACAATAGAGTGCATGAAAGACCCTGAGGGATTAGGTTTGGTGGGGGTGAAGAGGATTAAGAACATCAGAATATAACAAAACACCAGGCCCAGAGCCAGGCCCGAGAATTTGTTAAAGGACAATTTTGCAAAGAATATATAAACATGACTCTCTTACAGATACAAAATGAACACATGTCAAAGATTTTATTTAACTCATTAATTAATGAGGGAACCTGTAAGACATTATAAACTGTTCCAAGGAGAATTCAAAGCACCACACATATATAGGCAGATAAGGAACACTGAAATGAAATTACAAATATATGCAAAATGAGTCAAAAATCAATAGCATTACACTAGACACAACTAATTTGCATTTCTATGGAAAAAGTAATTTGCATTATTATCAGTTTTCAACAACTTACAGAGTTGTAAAGAAGCTTGAAGACAATGAATTGTGGAGATGACCGTGAAAGGTACACTAGACAAGACACGGTGATTTTTTTCTTCAAAGACTTTCACAATTTTTCCTGATAAGTCCTACAAAGTGGTCTGGGCCCACAGCTGCTCCTTGAGGTCAGGGCCCTGGGAAAGAAGGACAGTAGAGAGGGGACTTGGAGAGGACCCGGAGAGAGACAATGAAAGAGAATAGGTTTTCCCTCCCTCTGAAGCATAAAGACAACCTGTAATCTAAGACCATCCCTGCTGGAGGTCTGTTTGCTTTGCCCTTAATAAAAGACAAGCAGTGTGTGACAGAGACTGTTAATTATCTCTTGATATCCATTCTCCTCTTCTTTCTTAGTAATCAAATCCTCTATTTTTAGCTGGGCACAGGGCCATCCAGAATAAAGACAACATTTCCCAGCCTCACTGATGTGACCACATGACTAAGTCTTCCCGTCAATGGGATGTAAGCTGAACAGTCCTGAGTAACTTCCAGGATTTCCCTTATAGGGAAAGGATAAGCCCTTCTTTGACCCTTCCACTGTTCTGCCAGCTGAAAGGTGGATGTGATAACTTGAGTTTGAGCAGCCAACTTGGTGAAGACCACCTGTTGAGCATAGCTGAGTATCAAGCTGCCAGGAGCCCAAGACTGTGATAATCTTGTAAAACTGCCTCCTTCTAAAGAGAGAAATGGACCTTGAACTTTGATGTTTTTACTCTGATCTTTTTACCATCTGTTATTTTGGGTGCTCTGTCATAGGCAGCTGAAAGTAAGCCTGACTAATGGGGGGAGGAGCCCTGAGGAAAGTTTGGGGTTTTTGTTTTGCTGAAGAATTTCAATTTCATTTTGCAGTGGTTCCTCTGAAAAATACATTTCTATTTATAGCTAAACTTCAACTCAATCTCACCCTCCATTACTACCTCCTGCTACTCACATGTACACAGTTTCCTAGGAACAGAGTAGTCTTTGCCTGTGACCATCAGGGGCATTTGGAGACTTCACCTACAATTTACAGCAGCGGGGAATCGGAACCAAGATAGCGGAGTAGAAGGACATGCTCTCACTCCCTCTTGTGAGAACACCAGAATCACAACTAGCTGCTGGACAGTCATCTACAGGAAGACGCTGGAACTCACCAAAAAAGATACCCCAAGTCCAAAGACAAAGGAGAAGCCAAAATGAGATGGTAGGAGGGGCACAATCACAATAGAATCAAATCCCATAACTGGTCGGTGGGTGACTCACAGCCTGGAGAACACTTAACCACAGAAATCCACCCACTGGAGTGAAGGTTCTCAGCCCCACATCACGCTTCCCAACCTGGGGGTCCAGAAACGGGAGGTGGAATTCCTAGAGAATCACACTCTGAAGGCCAGCAGGATTTGATTGCAGGACTTCGACAGGACTGGGGGAAACAGAGACTCCACTCTTGGAGGGCACACATAAAGTAGTGTGCACATCGGGACCCAGGGGAAGGAACAGTGACCCCAGAGGAGACTGAACCAGACCTACCTGCTAGTGTTGGGGGGTCTCCTGCAGAGGCAGGGGGGAGCCTGTGGCTCACCGTGAGGACAAGAACACTGGCAGCAGAAGTTCTGGGAAGTACTCCTCGGCATGAGTCCTCCCAGAGTCTGCCATTAGCCCTACCAAAGAGCCCAGGTAGGCTCCAGTGTTAGATTGCCTCAGGCCAAAAAACCAACAGGGAGGGAACCTAGCCCCACCCATCAGCAGTCAACTGGATTAAAGTTTTACTGAGCTCTGCCCACCAGAGCAACAGTCAGCTCTACCCACCACAAGTCCCTCCCATCAGGAAACTTGCACAAGCCTCTTAGATATCCTCATCCACCAGAGGGCAGAGAGCAGAAGCAAGAAGAACTACAGTCCTGCAGCCTGTGGAACAAAAACCACAGTCACAGAAAGATAGACAAGATGTAAAGGCAGAGGGCTATGTACCAGATGAAAGAACAAGATGAAGCCCCAGAAAAACAACTGAAGGAAGTGGAGATAGGAAACCTTCCAGAAAAAGAATTCAGAATAAGATAGTGAAGATGACCCAGGACCTCGGAAAAAGAATGGAGGCAAAGATCGATGAGATGCAAGAAATGTTTAACAAAGACTTAGAAGAATTAAAGAACAAACAAACAGAGATGAACAATACAATAACTGAAATGAAAACTACACTAGAAGGAATCAATAGCAGAATAACTGAGGCAGAAGAACGGATAAGTGACCTGGAAGACAGAATGGTGGAACTCACTGCTGCGGAATAGAATAAAGACAAAAGAATGAAAAGAAATGAACATGGCCTAAGAAACCTCTGGGACAACATTAAACGCAACAACATTCGCATTATAGGGGTCCCAGAAGGAGAAGAGAGAGACAAAGGACCCGAGAAAATATGTGAAGAGATTATAATCGAAAACTTCCCTAACATGGGAAAGGAAATAGCCACCCAAGTCCAGGAAGCACAGACAGTCCCATACAGGATAAACCCAAGGAGAAACATGCAGAGACACACAGTAATCAAACTGGCAAAAATTAAAGACAAAGAAAAATTACTGAGAGCAGCAAGGGAAAAATGACAAATAACATACAACGGAACTCCCGTAAGGTTAACAGCTGATTTCTCAGCAGAAACTCTACAAGCCAGAAAGGAGTGGCATGATATACTTAAAGTGATGAAAGGAAAGAAACTACAACCAAGATTACTCTACCCGGCAAGGATCTCATTCAGATTCAATGGAGAAATCAAAGCTTTACAAACAAGCAAAAGCTAAGAAAATTCAGCATCACAAAACCAGCTCTACAACAAATGCTAAAGGAACTTCTCTAAGTGGGAAACAAAAGAGACGGAAAGGACCTACAAAAACAAACCCAAAACAATTAAGAAAATGGTCATAGGAACATACATATCGATAATTACCTTAAACGTGAATGGATTAAATGCTCCAACCAAAAGACACAGGCTTGCTGAATGGATACAAAAAAAAAGACCCATCTATATGCTGTCTACAAGAGACCCACTTCAGACTTAGGGACACATACAGACTGAAAGTGAGGGGATGGAAAAAGATATTCCATGCAAATGAAAATCAAAAGAAAGCTGGAGTAGCAATACTCATATCAGATAAAATGGACTTTAAAATAAAGAATCTTACAAGAGACAAGGAAGGACACTACATAATAATCAAGGGATCAATCCACGAAGAAGATATAACAATTATAAATATATATGCACCCAACATAGGAGCACCTCAATACATAAGGCAACTGCTAACAGCTATAAAACAGGAAATCAACAGTAACACAGTAATGGTGGGGGACTTTAACACCTCACTTACACCAATGGAAAGATCATCCAAAATGAAAATAAATAAGGAAACAGAAGCTTTAAATGACACAATAGACCATATAGATTTAATAGGCATTTATAGGACATTCCATCCAAAAACAGCAGATTACACTTTCTTCTCAAATGCACACAGAACATTCTCCAGGACAGATCACATCTTGGGTTACAAATCAATCCTCAGTAAATTTAAGAAAATTGAAATCATATCAAGCATCTTTTCTGACCACAACGCTACGCGATTAAAAATGAATTACAGGGAAAAAAATGTAAAAAACACAAACACATGGAGTCTAAACAGTACGTTACTAAATAACCAAGAGATCACTGAAGAAATCAAAGAGGAAATAAAAAAATACCTAGAGACAAATGACAATGAAAACACGACGATGCAAAACCTATGGGATGCAGCAAAAGCAGTTCTAAGAGGGAAGTTTATAGCAATACAATCCTACCTCAAGAAACAAGAAAAATCTCAAATAAACAATCTAACCTTACACCTAAAGGAACTAGAGAAAGAAGAACAAACAAAACCCAAAGTTAGCAGAAGGAAAGAAATCATAAATATCAGAGCAGAAACAAATGAAATAGAAACAAAGAAAACAATAGCAAAGATCAATAAAACTAAAAGCTGGTTCTTTGAGAAGATAAACAAAATAGATAAACCATTAGCCAGACTCATCAAGAAAAAGAGGGAGAGGACTCAAATCAATAAAATTAGAAATGAAACAGGAGAAGTTACAACAGACACCACAGAAATACAAAGCATCCTAAGAGATTACGACAAGCAACTCTATGCCAATAAAATGGACCACCTGGAAGAAATGGACAAATTCTTAGAAAGGTATAACCTTCCAAGACTGAACCAGGAAGAAATAGAAAATATGAACAGGCCAATCACAAGTAATGAAATTGAAACTGTGATTAAAAATCTTCCAACAAACAAAAGTGCAGGACCAGATGGCTTCACAGGTAAATTCTATCAAACATTTACAGAAGAGGTAACACCCATCCTTCTCAAACTCTTCCAAAAATTTGCGGAGGAAGGAACACTCCCAAACTCATTCTATGAGGCCACCATCACCCTGATATCAAAACCAGAGAAAGATACTACAAAAAAAGAAAATTACTACAAAAAAATAAAATTACAGACCAATATCACTGATGAATATCGATGCAAAAATTCTCAAAAAAAAATAGCAAACAGAATCCAACAACACATTAAAAGGGTCATACACCATAATCAGGTGGTATCTAATCCAGGGATTCAAGGATTCTTCCATATATGCAGATCAATCAATGTGATACACCATATTAACAAATTGAAGAATAAAACCCATATGATCATCTCATGCAGCTTTGGACAAAATTCAACACCTGTTTATGATAAAAACTCTCCAGAAAGTTTGCATAGAGGGAACCTACCTCAACATAATAAAGGCCATATACGACAAACCCACAGCAAACATCATTCTCAATGGTGAAAAACTGAAAGCATTTCCACTAAGATCAGGAACAAGATAAGGATGTCCACTCTCACCACTATTATTCAAAATAGTTCTGGAAGTCCTAGCCATGGCAATCACAGAAGTAAAAGAAATAAAAGGAATCCAAATTGGAAAAGAAGAGGTAAAACTGTCACTGTTTGCAGATGACATGATACTATACATAGAGAATCCTAAAGATGCCACCAGAAAACTACTAGAGCTAATCAATGAATTTGGTAAAGTTGCAGGATACAAAATTAATGCACAGAAATCTCTTGCATTCCTATACACTAATGATGAAATATCTGAAAGAGAAATTAAGGAAACACTCCCATTTACGATTGCAATAAAAAGAATAAAATATCTAGGAATAAACCTACCTAGGTAGACAAAAGACCTGTATGCAGAAAACTGTAAGACCCTGATGAAAGAAATTAAAGATGATACCAACAGATGGAGAGATATACCATGTTCTTGGATTGGAAGCATCAATATTGTGAAAATGACTATACTACCTAAAGCAATCTATAAATTCAATGCAATCCCTATCAAGTTACCAATGGCATTTTTTACAGAACCAGAACAAAAAATCTTAAAATTTGTATGAAAACACAAAAGACCCCGAATAGCCAAAGCAGTTTTGAGGGAAAAAAACGGATCTGGAGGAATCAGACTCTCTGACTTCAGACTATACTACAAAGCTACAGTAATCATGATAATATGGTACTGGCACAAAAACAGAAACATAGATCAATGGAACACGATAGAAAGCCCAGAGATAAACCCACGCACCTGTGGTCAACTAATCTATGACAAAGTAGGCAAGGATATACAATGGAGAAAAGACAGTCTATTCAATAAGTGGTGCTGGGAAAACTGGACAGGTACATGTGAAAGAATGAAATTAGAACACTCCCTAACACCATACACAAAAATAAACTCAAAATGCATTCGAGACCTAAATGTAAGACTGGACACTATCAAACTCTTAGAGGAAAACATAGGAAGAATACTCTTTGACATAAATCACAGCAAGATCTTTTTTGATCCACCTCCTAGAGTAATGGCAATAAAAACAAAAATAAACAAATGGGACCTAATGAAACCTCAAAGCTTTTGCACAGCAAAGGAAACCATAAACAAGACCAAAAGACAACTCTCAGAATGGGAGAAAATATTTGCAAATGAAGCAACTGACAAAGGATTAATCTCCAAAATTTATGAGCAGCTTATGCAGCTCAATAACAAAAAAACAACAACCTAGTCCAAAAATGGCCAGAAGACCTAAACAGACATTTCTCCAAAGAAGATATACAGATTGCCAACAAACACTTGAAAGAATGCTCAACATCATTAATCATTAGAGAAATGCAAATCAAAACTACAATGAGATATCATCTCACACCAGTCAGAATGGCCATCATCAAAATATCTAGAAACAATAAATGCTGGAAAGGGTGTGGAGAAAAGGGCACACTCTTGCACTGCTGGTGGGAATGTGAATTGGTACAGCCACTATGGAGAACAGTATGGAGGTTCCTTAAAAAACTACAAATAGAACTACCATATGACCCAGCAATCCCACTACTGGGCATATACCCTGAGAAAACCATAATTCAAAAAGAGTCATGTACCAAAATGTTCATTCAGCACTATTTACAATAGCCAGGTCATGGAAGCAACCTAAATGCCCATCAACAGACGAATGGATACAGAAGATGTGGTACATATATACAATGGAATATTACTCAGCCATAAAAAGGAAAGAAATTGGGTCATTTGTTGAGACGTGGATGGATCTGGAGACTGTCATACAGAGTGAAGTAAGTCAGAAAGAGAAAAACAAATATCGTATATTAACGCATGTATGTGGAACCTTGAAAAATGGTACAGATGAACCGTTTTTCAGGGCAGAAGTTGAGACACAGATGTAGAGAACAAACTTATGGACACTAAGGGGGGAAAGCAGCGGCGGGGTGGTGGTGGTGGTGTGATGAATTGGGTGATTGGGATTGACATGTATACACTGATGTGTATTAAATTGATGACTAGTAAAAAGAAAAAAATTTACAGTAGCAATTAACAGTAACTGTAGAGAGGGACGTCCAAGGGGGTTCACTGTGTTTGCCCCACACCTGCATATAAACGCCAGTGGTCTACCTCCCAGCTCAGGAAGCTTGTGTTGCTTCTGAGCAGGAAGGTAAGCCAGTGAAACCAGGGCTAGGGAAAGATGACCAAAAGCATATCGCACGTGCTGGGAGGGAAGATTTCACTCCATTCCTAATTACCTGCATTTTTATAGCCTGAATAATCCCAAACCACATCCAAAAGAAAACCCAGTGGCATCTGGCTTTGGGACGCATTCACTCTTGCAGCAGCTGCAGATTTACCTTGGTGATTATGTTTTCCTGGAGCTAATATTAGAGTCTGTTGGCATTCCCCAAGCACATGCTAACTAATTGTAGGTAAAGCAAGCTGAAGAAGCCATACTGGGATTAAAATTTTGTTGCGGATAATCAACAAACTGAATTACTCCACCCACTGATAATCAAATTGACCAAACTGTATAATTTTCAGATTCTGCTAGTCCTTCATATTTCTATTTCCTGTGAGATAGTAGATAGCCCCCGGATTCTTTTATACTTTCTTTTTACAGCACTCAAAATTCTATCCACTTCTTTAAATGTGTTCTGCAAATTCCATAGTCTCACTTTCATCAATGTGAAAATTATGGCATTATCTTTCAAGCTCCATTAAAAATCCATATTTTGAGGAATTGTTTGAAGATCTTTCCCAAGGAGAAAGATAATATTTTGCACAAAGAAGCCTAACTTCTGCAGACATGGCAACCCTGGGAATCACATTTCCATCTGACTGATGCTGGAAGGCTCAGGTTGCGGACTTCCACAGAGATATGATTAAAACATTGAAAAACAAAACTATATATTGTTTCATTTTTTACCTCTCATAATTCAAAATATGGCTTTCTGTACTTTTTCTGCTTTTTTTTTTTTGAAACAGAAAGAAGATCTGTCATTTTTGTTTGCTGTGCTCTGAAACTTTTTTATTTTTACTTTTAAAAACCCCATTGAGGGATGAATAGGCAAAGCACAGAGGATTTTTAGGGTGGTGAAAATACTCTGTATGATACTAAAATGGTGGATACATGTCATTATACATTTGTCAAAACCTACAAAATGTACAACACCAAGAAAAAACCCTGGTGTAAACTATGGACACTGGGTGATGATGTGTCAATGTCGGTTCATTGACTGTAACAAATGTACCACTCTGCTCGGGGATGATGCCATTGGGGGAAGTTAATTATGTCTGAGGTCAGGGGGAATATGGGAAATCTCTTAACTTCCCCTCGATTTTGCTGTGAGCCTAAAACTGCTCTAAAAAATAAAGTCTTTGGAAAGAACCATGCACAACACAGGGGGGCACCTCAACCCACAATGCCACCATAAGAAGGGATCTTGGTCTGTGGTTTTTTGCCAAACTCCGTACGTACCTAATCTCTTCACAGCCAATTGGAAGGTTAGGAACTGAGGCCCCAAGAGGCTGCCCACCTTTCCAGATGTGACTGCCCTCTTATCCATAGCCCACCTTCACTAGTAAGGTACGAAGACCAGTTTCTCTGCAAACCACTGGAATCAGTCGCATTCAATAACAAACAAAAATATCTACCTTACTGAAGACAGTAATCTTCATTTCTAAACCTTACCATACACGGTTTTTGACAATTATTTTCTTTCAATTTCCTTAAAAGGCTTATTTCTTCATTTATTTGTTATCTTCTTCCCTAGACTTTATCCTTTGGGGTCAGAAAGTACACAGTAATGGTTTAAGGCTGCTGAAGTTGCCATTGAGCTCCCACTATATTCATATAACAGGAAGCCTTAAATCAGTGGTCCTCAAAGAGGGAACCCCAGACCTGAAACAGCAGCCTCACCTTACCGCAAATGCAAATTCTCCGGCCCCACCCCTGAGTCAGAGGTTGGGATGAGGTGGGGTGGGGTTAGAGCCAAGCCTTCTAGGTGATTCTGAAGCATGCTCAAGTGTGCGAACGCTGCCCTAAAGCAATGGTTATTACTGGGATCACCTGGGAACCTTTCCCAGGCCAAGTCTCCATACCCAGAGTCTGGGATTTACTAGGTCTGGTGGGGAGCCAGAATGTATAGTTATAAAAAGCTCCCAGGTGATTCTTAGACACAGTCCTAAATGAGAAATACTGTCTGGTCGACCATTATAGCTTTAAAGACTGCATTTGGCCAACTACCTTATTTCCACGATATTTTATTTTGAAGAAAGGATTTCGGGGGGCTGGTGGTGGGTGGGCAGAACAACTGAAAGAGGTTGGCTTTGTTTCCAGTTGTATTAGCCAATACATTTTAGAAGCCTAATTTGAAATCTCAGAACCAAGAGATAACTCCATAAATAACCAAAGATCAAGGTCATTTAAGACCAAAACTCCCTCATCTTCTCCTCTTGACATACAGCCTTCCCTTAATGCATTTCCATCTTTAAATGTTCTTATTTTGGGTAGCAGGAAAGCTGAGAAAAGAAACTGACATTTATGTGCCAGGTGCTTTATATTGAGCAGTTCATTCAGTCATCACAACGACCTCCTCAAGGAGCTAGTACCTCTCACAGAAGAAAAAATTGAGGCTCAGATATTAAGAAACGTGCACAGCTTCCAATAACTACTAATTGGCCAAGATGAGATTTGAACCTAAATCCATCTGGCGCCATCTCTTCTCCGCACTATCCACTTGCGTTTTGCGACACAGTCATTTCCAGGTAGCAATGTGTTTTCCATGCAAAAATCTGCCTCAGTTTACAGCAAACTGTTTCAAAACGATAAGGGTTGGAAAAATTTAAAACTCAGACCACAAGGAGAAATCAAAAACATCTGAACTTGTTCAGCCTAGAAGAGAGATTTGAGATTGAGAGCACTTTAATAAGAGTTGTTGAGGTTCTGAAGGATAATTCTACTTCATAAAATGGAAAATAGAATCAGTGATTCTCTATCCTCACTGGAAAATGAAAAAGAAGTACTGGCCTAGCATTGTCCTGCGTGTGTTTTAGGTTCCAAATAGGCCTATTTAGTATATGCCCTGTGAAGTCCTTCCTGTTTGAACCACCTCATTTGGGGAAAAAAGTGGGGCTCAAACACTTTTAGGAAAGGATTATTTTTTTTTGGTTTGTTTTTTGGTTTTTTTTGCGGTACACGGGCCTCTCACTGCTGTGGCCTCTCCCGTTGCGGAGCACAGGCTCCAGACGTGCAGGCTCAGCGGCCATGGCTCACGGGCCCAGCCGCTCCGCGGCATGCGGGATCCTCCCAGACCAGGGCACGAGCCTGCGTCCCCTGCATCGGCAGGTGGACTCTCCACCACTGCGCCACCAGGGAAGCCCCTAGGAAAGGATTATTTTTTAATCTCTACTTCAGCTAGCACAATGCCCAAGATCAGGTTGGTGCTTTCAATATATGCACATTGAATAAACAGTTGAATTTATGAGCAATGTTAAATAGAAGAAAGAATCATCTATGATAACCTTTGAGAAGTTGAGAGGTTAACAAATTAATCAATATATAGATAGATATTCCTCCATCTGAGGTGGCTGAAATAGGCTTTCCACAATGGTAGGGGCTGAGAAGCTCACCTACTGCTCTAAGTCAATACTGGCACTACAACTGTACACGCATCTCACTTCACCTCTTTAATAGTTAGCTAATCGCTTCCCCTCTGTAAGTTTACAAAGTAACCAAATAAAGACGAAAGCACCCAGACACTAGGGAGAATGGTACCCACTGCAAAGATACTGATCGCTACTTTCAGCAAAGAATTCATTCCTTCCATTCTCATAAATCAACATGCTTGATCCTCGTCTATTGAAAAATCTAAAGTACAGAAATGGATTAAGAGAACCCCCAAATTCCTGAACACTCTGCTAGTCCAGCAGGAGTTGCTTTCTCATGCAGATGATGTGCTGCTCTTTTCAAAGGGGTTTCATAAGCACCTCGATTTATCTCCCCTCTCCATACACACACCTAATAAGCTATCCAGGAAGTCTCAGACAGAAGGAAACTGTAAACCTGGCAGAATACATATGCTAATTTCAATTGCATGTCCTTCGTAGGTCATTTGCCAATTGAAGCAGAGAATTACTAACAGATGACCTTGCTTTTGGAGCTGGGGAATCTTACTCTGAAAAAAACAGAGTAAACACAAAGCATATGCATAGCAGACACTCACATATAAAGATCCTGAAAAAGGCAGAATGCAAATTCTTCTGCAACTTGGAGGAGGGGGCAATACTGGACATTGACCCAATGGGGACATAGATCAGCACTCTCTAAGAGGCATAACTTTGGCCATATCTGGGTGCTGTACACAGTCTTTCTGACAATGAGATTGTAGGCCACCTGAATGGTCATCACCTGGAAAGATGGTTATAAATACAGGTTCATTCCCCAAGCTTCGTGAATCAGGATGCTTAAGGGTAGAGTCTGGGCATAAGCATTTCTGAAAAGCACCCAGATGATTCTTTCCGTGGCACACCAAGACTGAGAATGACTGCTGGCAAAAACTGAAGAGCTTCCATTCCAGCTGACCAGCAGAGCTGCACTGCCATGGCAACGTGCTTGACAGCCGTTTAGAAGCAACGTGCTCTAATGTCACCACTGGATGGAAAGCACACTACTGCTCAGAGATGTCGGAGGAGTCACAGTTGAAGTAATCAAGGAGTGGTCGAGGTTCAATCAGCACCACAAAGTGGTTTGCTGAGTACAGAAAACACAAAACTAAGCGCTTTTAAGAGATCAGAACAATACAGAAGACAGGATTTTTGTACTTGAAGAATTTAAATCAAATGGTCAGTTTGAATTTACTTAAAAAAAAACAAATAGGAAATTCATAATATTCGCTCTACTAATATCCTGAGATCTGTAAGGAAGTAAAAGTAGGAAGAGAAGGCTACAATTAAAACCATTTTCAAAACGTTAAGTTGTCGAGTTTTTCCCTCCTATGCTTGTAAGCTTTGCCAGAATCCAGCCTATTTTTAAAGACTCTGGAAACCCACTTAAAGTGGCTTTCAGAGGATGTGGCCACAAATGGTGCCCATGCTACATCAGACCCTGAATAATATACGTGTGGATCTGGGCAACTGTAAGGGGAAAATTCTCATCATGAAAGAGCAAATAAAACTGGTGTGTGTGAGGTAACAGTTTTAGCATCCACATTAGTCCCAGATGTTTTTCCAAAGGGACTGAGTTTTATTTGAAAGCTGAGACAGACTAAGGTTTCTATTCTGTCTCACCATGCCCTTAATATAGAAAATTTATGCCAATTAAATAACACACACAGATTAATTAATACTTCAAGGTTATCAGTGAAAGGCAAACTCTCTTTTTCAACACTTTGGAGCTGCAACTGTTTTCAGTAAGTTCAGGTATTTTCAGGAAAAAAAATGCAATGAGTAGAGGGAATAAAGCATAAAGGTGTCTCCCTTAGGTGTTGCCCAAAAATCAGAAAAGAGATGAGAAAATTTGTATCACAAACAGCTTTTAAAACAAGAATGAGCCTCTGGGCTCTTAAATCTCCCCGAGCTAGTTAGTTTAGGTAGAAAAAAGAGGGAAGGGTAGCAATAATTAAGCTGGAAGAGACTCGCAGAATTCACAGCATCATCCAGTGTTCCCTTTTAGCCTGTGTTCAAAGCTCTCCAGGACACACACACGCAGCTCCCTTTCCAACCTTCCCTTTGCTACTCCACTACCCTAACACCTGATAAACTGTCTTCCTGTGTGTCCGCCAAGTTTACCCTCTACATTGCCACCTGCCACCCTTTGCCCATGTAGTTTCCACCTCACCTCTTTCTACACACCTGACATGTTCTCTCTTCTTCATCCCATCCTTTGAGAGTGGTCCATGTCCCCCTGTTCTGTCCTCCAGTTTCCAGGCTCCCTACCTTCCCTTCCACTCTGACACCAACGCCCCCAGCCCAGTTACTGTCACTACCTGTTATGAGCTGATTTGTGCCCCCGCCAAATGCATATGTTGAAATCCTAATCACTCCAGTATCTCAGAATGTGACCTTACTTGGAAACAGGGTAGTTGCAGATATAATTAGTTAAGATGATATCATTAGGGTGGGTTCTAATCCAATATGATTATTGTCTTTATAAAGAGAATACCAATATGACAAACCCACAGCCAACATCGTCCTCAATGGTGAAAAACTGAAAGCATTTCCACTAAGATCAGGAACAAGACAAGGTTGCCCACTCTCACCACTCTTATTCAACGTAGCTTTGGAAGTTTTAGCCACAGCATTCAGAGAAGAAAAGGAAATAAAAGGAATCCAAATCGGAAAAGAAGAAGTGAAGATGTCACTGTTTGCAGATGACATGATACTATACATAGAGAATCCGAAAGATGCGACCAGAAAACTATTACAGCTAATCAATGAATTTGGTAAAGTAGCAGGATACAAAATTAATGCACAGAAATCTCTGGCATTCCTATACACTAATGATGAAAAATCTGGAAGTGAAATCAAGAAAACTCTCCCATTTACCACTGCAACAAAAAGAATAAAATATCTAGGAATAAACCTACCTAAGGAGACAAAAGACCTGTATGCAGAAAATTATAAGACACTGATGAAAGAAATTAAAGATGATACAAATAGAGGGAGAGATATACCATGTTCTTGGATTGGAAGAATCAACATTGTGAAAATGACTCTACTACCCAAAGCAATCTACAGATTCAATGCAATCCCTATCAAACTACCACTGGCATTTTTCACAGAACTAGAACAAAAAAATTCACAATTTGTATGGAAACACAAAAGACCCCGAATAGCCAAAGCAATCTTGAGAACAAAAAACAGAGCCGAAGGAATCAGCCTCCCTGACTTCAGACTATACTACAAAGCTACAGTAATCAAGACAGTATGGTACTGGCACAAAAACAGAAATATAGATCAATGGAACAGGATAGAAAGCCCAGAGATAAACCCACACACATATGGTTACCTTATCTTTGATAAAGGAGGCAGGAATGTACAGTGGAGAAAGGACAGCCTCTTCAATAAGTGGTGCTGGGAAAACTGGACAGCTACATGTAAAGTATGACATTAGAACACTCCCTAACACCATACACAAAAATAAGCTCAAAATGGATTAAAAACCTAAATGTAAGGCCAGAAACTATCAAACTGTTAGAGGAAAACATAGGCAGAACACTCTATGACATAAATCACAGCAAGATCCTTTTTGACCCACCTCCTAGAGAAATGGAAATAAAAACAAATATAAACAAATGGGACCTAATGAAACCTCAAAGCTTCTGCACAGCAAAGGAAACCATAAACAAGACCAAAAGACAACCCTCAGAATGGGAGAAAATATTTGCAAATGAAGCAACTGACAAAGGATTAATCTCCAAAATTTACGAGCAGCTCATGCAGCTCAATAACAAAAAAACAAAGAACCCAAACCAAAAATGGGCAGAAGACCTAAATAGACATTTCTCCAAAGAAGATATACAGACTGCCAACAAACACATGAAAGAATGTTCAACATCATTAATCATTAGAGAAATGAAAATCAAAACTACAATGAGATATCGTCTCATACCAGTCAGAATGGTCATCATCAAAAAATCTAGAAACAATAAGTGCTGGAGAGGGTGTGGAGAAAAGGGAACACTCTTGCACTGCTGGTGGGAATGTGAATTAGTACAGCCACTATGGAGAACAGTATGGAGTTTCCTTAAAAAACTACAAATATAACTACCATATGACCCAGCAATCCCACTACTGGGCATATACCCTGAGAAAACCAAAACTCAAAAAGAGTCATGTACCAAAATGTTCATTGCAGCTCTATTTACAATAGCCCGGAGATGGAAACAACCTAAGTTGACATCATCGGATGAATGGATAAAGAAGATCTGGCACATATATACAATGCAATATTACTCAGTCATAAAAAGAAACAAAATTGAGCTATTTGTAATGAGGTGGATAGACCTAGAGTCTGTCATGCAGAGTGAAGTAAGTCAGAAAGGAAAAGACAAATACCGTATGCTAACACATATATATGGAATTTAAGAAAAAAAAATGTCATGAAGAACCTAGGGGTAAGACAGGAATAAAGACACAGACCTACTAGAGAATGGATTTGAGGATATGGGGATGGGGAAGGGTAAGCTGTGACAAAGTGAGAGAGTGGCATGGACATATATACACTACCAAACGTAAAATAGATAGCTAGTGGGAAGTAGCCGCATAGCACGGGGAGATCACCTGGTGCTTTGTGACCACCTAGAGGGATGGGATAGGGAAGGTGGGAGGGAGGGAGATGCAAGAGGGAAGAGATATGGGAACATATGTATATGTATAACTGATTCACTTTGTTATAAAGCAGAAACTAACACACCACTGTAACGCAATTATACTCCAATAAAGATGTAAAAAAAAAAAAAAAAAGAGAATACCATGCAAAGAAAAACAGACTTGCACAAAGGAAAAAGGATGTGAAGATGCAGGAAGAAGATGGCCATCTTACAAGTCAAGGAGGGAGGCCAGGAACAGGTGCTTCCCTCACAGCCCTCAAAGGGAACCACCACTGCTGACATTTTGATCTTACGCTTTTGGCCCCAGAACTGTGAGACAATACATTTCTGCTATTTAAGCCATCCAGTTTATGGTTCTTTGTTATGGCGGCCCCAGCAAACTAATATATTAATTCTCACTTGGCATTTAGCAAGTGAGTATGAGGATATAGGGCTACAGTTTGTTGTCTGTGACCCTAGACAACTTTTGCCTTTGTGGGCCCCCTTCTCCATGCAAAACTATTAAAAATTATATTTTATGACTTCATTATAAAGATGAATATAGAAATAGATATTTGAACACATTCCTTGACCTAAAAATTCATCTTTTTCTTCTGATTTTAAAAGAAATTGAAACATTTTCATGGACCCCTGAAAGTATCCTGGGCCCCAGCCACTGTGCCTATTGTGCATAGTGGATAAGTCAGCCCTGCTTGAAGCCTTCTGAGCAGTCACACGGGTGACAACACCTTGTGCTACCGAGTAGAGCGTAAGCTTCAGGAGGTCAGATACCATGTATGACCTCCTCTGCATCCTCTACCTGTAGCAGGTGTTCAAGAAAAACCTGTCAATTAATTGATCTGATCTAATCTCCTGTTTCTAGGAAAGCTACGGCATCTAAAACTCCCAGCATATTTCATTGTGCTGTCTTCTTTCTTTTTATATCTCCAGGGAAGATAACTCCATTTCAATGTTTATTAGAGCTTACATCTGGAATCATATTCCCATAGATGACCCAAATGCCCATCAAGACAATCTAAGAACGTTTTTGATTATAAATGTCCCCAACTCCATATAACCTATCATCTCACTGTGTGACCTTGAACAATGACATTAATTGCTCTGAGCCTCAGTTTCCACATATGTAAAATAGGAAGGTAGCTACACATGATCATATAAGGACCCTTCCAATTAACTACTCAAGCAAGAACTAAAACCCAGCTCCAAATCTGGTGCCCTTAAATTCAAAGATGTTCAAAGACAGAGAATCTCAAAGATAAGACAGGGAAGCCCACATAATCTCATGCCTACCAGCTCTTCCAAAATATGAAACAGTCACCCTGGTTATAGGTTTCCTAAAGCTCTACCCCCACTCACTGTGGCTTACCTAGATTCACAGAGGAACTATGTTCAACCTTTTCCTTCCTTTCAGAATCTGTATTTGGGACCCACAGGCACCTAATGAACAGATGATTCTTCCCATGGAATTTGGGGGAGTAAGTTATGCAGACACCACTGTCACCCCCAGCAAATGATCCTACTATCCCCATTCCTGATCCTCAAGCACATGTTGTGCTAAAGTTTATCACCATAACCTTTCAGAAGGATTTCTTAAGCATTTTTTTTGGTACCAACATTGTAAAAGATGCAATGCAAACTGAGTCTTAACAGGAGTTCATTGCTTCACTGTTAGTGAGAGGGGCAAAAAAACAGGAAAAATAAATTTTCATCAGTAGAAAATGGTTACTAAAATAGGATGTATCCATACTGTGAAATGCTAAAAATAATGAGACAAATCTATATGTACTGACATGAAATCTCCAACACTCCAATAAGTGGCAGAACATATTTACATAGATATATTCTAGTGTGCAAACTGTGAGACAAGGATTCAAGTGCAAGTAGTTTGTTTGGGAGGCGACTGCGGGAAACACCAGCCGGGGAGTGAAGATGTGAGACGAGAGGGAAGAAAGCCAATTAAAAAATGTTACCAAGCAGGTTAACACTGTGGGCAACTGGAGCTTAATTCCTCTGGGGCCCTCTGGAGAGCCCTAGAACACACCCTAGAGTTATCCCAACTGAGAGGTGAGGACATGGGGGGATTATATATGATACCAATGCTCATCAGTTAATTGGTTAAGGTCTGCTCCTGGGGCATGTTAAGTCCTTCGCACTGCCAGCTTGTCTTGAATGCAGACGGAACAGGCTCCCATGGCTGGAAAAAAATCCTTAAATAAAGATGCACACTCGATGATAGAAGTCCAACCAGCATGTACAGAATTGATAGGTGTCATGGGAATTTGCTACAGAGTACCTGCATTTGCTTGTTTGCAAGCGCAGAAGAAAGGCTGAAGGATGCCCGTTAAATGGTTGACAGAAGCTACTGACCTAGTGGTCCTTTAAAACAGCTCATGGCCACCTTCCTCCATGTTATCATCCTCCTCTACAGACAACTGAATGACACTTCAAGGTTCTTTGGGCTGGGAAGACAAAACTCACTTTTGTCTCCTTGAAAACAACCATACCTGATATTCCTCTCTGTATGCAGGAGTACACTGCACAATGGTGGGTTTTTATCATGGTAGCTGCTCAGTAACCATGATGGATCATGTGACCGATGAAACAGACCCTTTCTTGGCCCCCTCTAGGAATCTATGCCCAACACAGTTAACATATTTTTTTTAAATAAGTAATCATTTATGTCAATCAAAAAGTATTTTAAGATACCATGGTTCTCTACTCCATTCTACTCCAAACTTCCACCTCCATTTGTCTACCATTTCCTACGCTGAGCTTCAATAAATTAGTCACACTGCACCCTGACCATTCGAGTAACAGTAAACCAACCACTCACATGACAAGGGGTCTCTGGCTATTCAAAATCCTCCTTCCCTCTACCCAGGGTTCCAGGTCAGTCAGTAACATTTCCTGGGCCTGAAGCACTGTAAGAAGTTCCTGATCACACCCCAGTTGACTCCTTAAGTAGAGACCAACACATATGTGGCAGGTTAGCCTGACTTTTGCCTAACAAGTCCAAAGGAGAATGGTCTCAACAAAGCATAATTCTCTAGGCATTTTTAAAGAACTCTAGCCAAACAAAAAAGAGATGAAAATATGAGGTCTCTAACTAGAGAGAGGTCTTGGGAGTCCAGAGAGGTCTTGGGTATCTTGGCTTTGAATATTGGTTTATTCACTCATTCAAACATTTACTGAGGGACTGTGATGTACCAGGCACTATGCTGGGCACTTTTTCATTTCATGGTGAACATAAAGGCATGGGCCAGACTACAGGGTGACTTGAAGGGGCACTTTCTAGACTAAGTTCTCTGTCAATCTTATCTACTTTATAATATCAAAGCCTGGCTAATCTCTCTTTAATTTAACCTGTTTATGTAACTGTCAGGCAGTGTACAGTTCTTGCTTATGGCTATACCCTAAAACACAAAGATTAGAGGGCAGGCGATGCTCCATGGCTACAGGGCCTGCCCCTCTGCGCACAGCCAGCACAGGATCACCTCTAGGGTAGCAGTCAGCTTTTTCCAGCCTCACTGCTCTTGTCATTGGTATGGCTGAGTTTAATCTTGAGATCTCTGCAGCTTCTTGCCCAATCTTTCCTTATCTTCTAAAGCGCAGCTCAAAAACCTGCTCACACACAACAGAGCAGCCCCACACGGGCCAAGGGTGGAGCTGCCTCTTAAGCTGACACTATCCCAAACAGGTGCTGGGAAAGGAAATGGGAAGCAAGCACAGACTGAATCCAAGGCCTTGAGATAAAGCATCAAGCCCCCCAACGTGTGATTTATTATAGAACATAGACGAGAGATGCTTAGCTACGCCACCAAAGACTTTATCTCCTCTGGCTTTGTAATAATATGATTCAAATAGCATGCCTGGATGTGAAAAGACCCATTAATCTATACAGCCTCCATATCATATCTTGCAGTCAAACATGTATTTGGGGCTTAGGACAAAAGGGAGCCTAAAATGCTTTATTCTAATGGGACAGTTTCTTTGAATAGCATTGCTTCCTAAACAGGAGAGTGGGACCAAAGAATGAAAACTGATATAATTTCCCACTCTTTGTGAAGAAACATTTAATTTGACATCTTTTATCCGGTGGAAATCTGGAAACTAATCACTGCTCATTATTGGCTCTTGCTTTGATGCACCCTTCCCACTGCTACTTTGAAATACCCCTCCCATCCCCCTTAAGTGGGAGGTTACAGGTGGATAATGAAAAACATAATTGCCCTGGTTAAAAAGGAACATTAAACTGCAGACTGAATTTAAGTAACTAGTTCTGAATTAAACAAGTAGAAGCAGGTAACTCTCTCAAAGACCCTTAAGCTTTTTGAAGCGCAACTTACCAGAAAGATGAAGAAAATACCTTCATGAATCTTTTCCCCCCTGTATCATCTAACTGTTCAAAAATATCACTAGACAAAGTTCCCATATACAAGTAGATTTATAAATAACAGGAGTGAATTTAACTCTACAAAACCAGCTGTGCAAATAAAAGTTCATTGGTTTTCAGAAATCAAATCACATCTAACACTGAGGTCCCATTCCCACCAGACAAAAAAATGAACTCTCATTAGGGACTTAACCTCTCCCTGACTCCTAGAAGTTGCTCAAACGCCCCCAGGGATTTAATGCAGAACTGAGGTCAGGGAAAGCCTGCTAGTCTTCAATCCAAGTTCTCTGTCACCGATGTTGGAGCCTGCGTTGTTCCTGGAATGCAGATCTGCCATGTCTGTGCCCCACTTGGGCACCTCAGTGCCTGGGGACCTGATAACCTTGCACACCTCCTAGCCATGCCCCTCTCAGTTCTTCTACCTCTCAGGCACTGTGAAATCCAGGGCCATAGGCCTCCATCACCACAAAGCACCAATCCATCACCCCCTTTCCAGTCTTGGAGACGTTTCCCTCTTTTCTTTATGCTTTTGTACCATCCGCTTCCAAAAAAAAAAATGCAGTTCTCTGAGTGGATAGAAGGATGATGATGGTGATAAAGCAAGTGTAGTTGAATGTTAATGGTAAAATCTAGATGGTACGTAATGGGTATTCACTGTAAAATTCTTTCAGTTCTGCCATATGTTTGATATTTTTCATTATCAGCCATGGAAGAAAATGCAAAATCCCTAACACTACATGCTGTGGCTTTTGAAAACAAAAGTCAGGAAGGGAAGTGGAGCACAGCAGGGTACTTAGCCCTGTGACATAAATCTCCCCAAGACAGGGGAAATGATCTGGTTAGCAAACCTTCTTGGAACCCAAGAGGCAAAAATGTAGCGAGCACAAAGCACGATTTAATATCTCTTAACCCCTGCCACGTCCCCTTTCTCTAATCCTGCCAGGTGGATGTGCTTGCCACGTGGAGGGCTTAGGGCATGGGAGAGCCACACCAGGGTGCCAGGCAGGAAGTGTTCCTGTTCAGTGGGTCCATCATTAGCAGAAGGAGCCACAGATGTAGAGTGAAAGTGAGAGGCCCAGCTTTGCCACTCAGTCTGTCTGGCTCCTGGTTTGAAGGCAGAATAGTGCCAGGGTCGATACTGGTGTGGCTGTCAGCACAAGGGAATCAGAGTCTGTCTGGTGGACTCAAACACTGAATGGGTCTCTGGGTTTGGATTTTGGCCTCAGGGTTATTTCCTCCCCTGGTTCACCCTGTGATTATTTTCAGCAAGCCATTTTACTCTCTCAGAGCGCTGGTTTGCTTATTGCTAGAACATGCAGTGAATATATTTTACTTTTTGGCATACATTGGTACTGGAATTCACATTCATTCATGCGTTCATTCATTCCTTGAGTGCCCACTATTGTAGATGTTGGGGATTTAGCTCACAACTGAAAGAGTCCTGGCTAACTCTCCCAGCCAAATCCTGACCCAGATTGGAGGAATTTGGAGGCTGTGTTTCTAGTGACTTCACTAGTAATGGCTGAACCAGGGGCAAACCGTTTGGTCCTGTTGCCAGGTGGCAGTCTTTTTAAAGAATTTAAACTCGCTATTGCTTCCTTGAGGAATTGGGAAATAAGGGAATCCTTATTTCTGGAAAAGTGAAATCTTATAGTTGATATAAGTGGGGGGGGGGGGCTTCTTGTTTCCTTTTGTTCTTTATCACAGATTAAGATCCAGAGTTTGACCTGATAGTTGAAACGTTATACTTTTTTTGAATTTATTTATTTTATTTATTTATTTTTGGCTGCCTCACTTCTGTCTCCCATAACCAAGATGTAAAGGACGAGTTTGGGGCTACAGGACACGTAAATTGAAGACATCCCAAATTTCAATAGCCAAGAATTCAAAGAAACTATCAAGTAGCTCTTGACCTCTGGAAATATCCTGCCAACTGGTTCTTGGGGCTGTATTGGAAAGATCTTAGCATTGCTCTGAATGCTGAGAAATGCTGAGCTCCAGAGGTACTCCTCACTCTTCCCATTTCAGCTGAAAGCAGCTATTGGAAAGCTCTGAACACACAAAGCATAGAGTAAGAATCAAAGTTTCTCATATAAATAAATAAAATCACGTTTCTGTGTGATGGCTGCCACATCATGTGGAAATAATTGAATGGATTTTCATCAGATTTGGAAGATATGTTTTGAATTGCCTGATAAAATATATGCTGAATGGCGTATGGAAATCATATTGAGTTGCCCATCAGAGCTCCTTCTCCATGAGAGAAGTACTCAGTCTCTAGACCAGGCAAAACTGAGGTGTGACAAGATACCCCTGGGCCTCCCAATGTGGAGAGACACCTGAAAAAGACTGATTTCAACTTTGAGTCCTTAAGTGGATTCTGTGATCTGCAAGCACTGATCTGTGATTGGGATGTTCCTAAGTTGGACAACTCTAAGAAGATGCTCCACGAGGAGTTGCAGCAGAGATTAATTTATTTATTTAAAGATAGCTAGTGATTCTCCTGAGTAATGCTGGGAGACTAGCTGGTTAATATAACAAAGGTAGACTGTAAGAGCAGCAGTAACAGATAGCATTGCAATATACAAAAAAAATACTTAGGGGCTTCCCTGGTGGTGCAGTGGTTGAGAGTCCGCCTGCTGATGCAGGGGACACGGGTTCATGCCCCGATCCAGGAAGATCCCACATGCCGCGGAGCGGCTGGGCCCGTGAGCCATGGCCGCTGAGCCTGCGCATCCGGAGCCTGTGCTCCGCAACAGGAGAGGCCACAGCAGTGAGAAGCCTGCGTACCGCAAAACAAAAACAAAAAACAAAAAACTTTACTTGCACGTAGGTATTTTATTTCATTTACTCTTGTTCTCAGCTACATTCCTCTATTGTATTTATCAATTACAGATTATCTAACCACTTTACCAATATTAGAATAAAAGTTCTCTCTCTCATTCTCTCTCTCTCTCTCTCTTTCTGTCTCTCCCTCTCTCATACATACACACACACACACACACACACACATACACACACACAGAGTTGTCTGACAGACACTATAGCAGCTTCTCTCACCTCCTCCTCAGGCATGCATTATTATATATGTCTGTCAACCACTCCTGGTAGCTCCACGAATTGCAGGAATAATAATAAAATAATCCTGTGATAACACATCCCCACTCCTCCAACAATATGAATTCAGATATAAGTCTTCATCACAGTACTATCTGACTGTCCCCTCACCCAAGGAGAGAGCAGGCATTTCCACTTCTACCATAAACCCCTCTTTCTGCCTCTCTTCCACAGCCTCAGTGTTCCCTAATCACCACCACCACCACCTCACCCCGGGCTATTTTTACTTCCCACTTTGTTTCCTGAATAAGTCAAACTTTACAAATCAAAGAGGGAGAAATGTGTTAGAGGATGAGAAGGAGAACAAATAATGGGCAAACTATAGCAGTTTCTCTCTGCTGAGCTGCCATGGAAAGATTTTCATTGTGATGACCAGAAAGAAATGCATGTTTTAAATTGTTTGTTTTAAAATGCATGTTTCATTGTTTTAAAATGCATTGTTTTAAAATGCATGTTTCATTGTGAATACCAGAAAGAAATGCATGTTTTAAATTGTTCCCCTCTGGGAAGGTAGAGGCAAAATGAAATTGCCAAACATTCTACTATTAGGACAAATGAGTATGAAATTAGGCAGCTTCCAAATGCACAGGAGTGTGCTCTATATAGTGCGTCTTCTTTTGCACTGTATTAAGCTTACACCCACTCAGCGTCTCGGGACGCACATTTAGATCTCCTTTCTGTTTACAATCCTCTTGTGTTCACTCTCATTGGTAGATAGTGCTGGAAACCAGCACAGAATATGAACCAGAAGAGGATAACTCCTCAAACCAGGTCAGTGAGCACATTAGACAGAATAATTTGAGATTATAAGCAAGATTTGTCATTGTAAGGATAATGTTTCAGGGACTTCCCTGGTGGCGCACTGGTTAAGAATCCACCTGCCAATTCAGGGGACGCAAGCTCGAGCCCTGGTCCGGGAAGATCCCACATGCCGCGGAGCAACTAAGCCCGTGCACCACAACTACTGAGCCTGTGCTCTAGAGCCCGCAACCCACAACTACAGAGCCCATGTGCCTCAACTACTGAAGCCCACGTGCCTAGAGCCCGTGCTCCGCAGTGAGAAGCCACCTCAGTGAGAAGCCCGCGCACCGCAATGAAGAGTAGCCCCGCTCACCACAACTAGAGAAAGCTCGCGTGCAGCAACAAAGACCCAATGCAGCCAAAAATAAATAAATAAAATTTTTTAAAAAAGAATAACGTTTCAACTATCAGGTCAAACTCTGGATCTTAATCTGTGAAAAAGAACAAAAGGAAACAAGAAGCCCCCCCCCACTTATATCAACTATAAGATTTCACTTTTCCAGAAATAAGGATTCCCTTATTTCCCAATTCCTCAAGGAAGCAATAGCGAGTTTAAATTCTTTAAAAAGACTGCCACCTGGCAACAGGACCAAACGGTTTGCCCCTGGTTCAGCCATTACTAGTGAAGTCACTAGAAACACAGCCTCCAAATTCCTCCAATCTGGGTCAGGATTTGGCTGGGAGAGTTAGCCAGGACTCTTTCAGTTGTGAGCTAAATCCCCAACATCTACAATAGTGGGCACTCAAGGAATGAATGAACGCATGAATGAATGTGAATTCCAGTACCAATGTATGCCAAAAAGTAAAATATATTCACTGCATGTTCTAGCAATAAGCAAACCAGCGCTCTGAGAGAGTAAAATGGCTTGCTGAAAATAATCACAGGGTGAACCAGGGGAGGAAATAACCCTGAGGCCAAAATCCAAACCCAGAGACCCATTCAGTGTTTGAGTCCACCAGACAGACTCTGATTCCCTTGTGCTGACAGCCACACCAGTATCGACCCTGGCACTATTCTGCCTTCAAACCAGGAGCCAGACAGACTGAGTGGCAAAGCTGGGCCTCTCACTTTCACTCTACATCTGTGGCTCCTTCTGCTAATGATGGACCCACTGAACAGGAACACTTCCTGCCTGGCACCCTGGTGTGGCTCTCCCATGCCCTAAGCCCTCCACGTGGCAAGCACATCCACCTGGCAGGATTAGAGAAAGGGGACGTGGCAGGGGTTAAGAGAAAACCCCATGTAAATATCTAATCTGCCCAGTCCGGCCATAAAGCTAAAGAGCACCCGCCTGACATCACCACTGCAATTTTACATAAATGACATTCAGGCTGGCTACAAAACCCCATGTGAGTCTCAACAGTAAAGGGCCTCTGGGTAATTCACCAGCTGGCTAGCTGATTTTAGCACAGTTAGTAAAACACTGCATTAACATTTAGCTTTTGTGTGTAGAACAAGCTGTGTGGTAAATTTTCCTAAATGTTACTGAAATGTATTACCTACAAACTATGGGCTAAGCTGAGGCAGCAATAGGAAACATCTCTGTTCTCAGAAAGCCCAGGTTCTAGAACAAGTTTAAAGTGCATTTGGAAGATGCACATGCCTGGCGCACAGGAAATAGTTCTTAGTATTGGGTGATAAGCATGCCTGGGATGAAGATCCAACCTCTGCCACAGGGCACTCACTCATTTGATCCATCAACTTGTATGTACTATGTGCTTACTGCCTGCTATGGATTGAATTGTGTGTCCCCCCAATCCATATGTTGAAAACCTAATACCCAAGGTGATGGTACTAGGAGGTGGGGGCCTTTGGAAGGTAATTAGGTCATGAGGATGGAGCCATCAGGAATGGGATTAGTGCCCTTATAAAAGTGACCCCATAGAGCTCCCTTGCCCCTTCCACCGTGTGAGGACACAGCAAGAAGGCACCATGTATGAGTAAGCAGGCCCTCAGCAGACACCAAATCTGCAGGATCCAGGATCTTGGATTTCTTAGCCTCCAGAACTGTGAGAAATAAATATTGGTTGTTTATAAGCCACCCAGTTAATGATATTTTTGTTACAGCAGCCCAAAGAGACTAAGTCACTGCCTGCAAAGCCCTTTATTACAAGCTAGGTTATTTGAGGAGCATTAAGACCAAGCTTGAAAAACATTGCGGAGGAGGGAGGTTTGCATCTGAAACAGCCCTCCGGACTCTGGCGCTGTATCAGCTACTGTCAGTCCCGCCCATATCTCCTCAGCATACCTCTGATCCCCATCCATGCCAAGAGCTTCTTGCTGCAAACACCTGCAACTTCTGTCTGGGGGCTTTTTCTGGCTCAGAGAACATGTTTCTCCTGAGTGCTGGCAGGCTGCAAGTACTGGGCAGTCGGCAACCCCAGAGGCAGCTCTCAACCAGTTGCAGACTGGAACACCCCAGCTGCCTTGCCCCTCAAGTGAGATCAAACTGAGGCACATCCCCTCACTGTCTCTCATTTGTCCCTCCCAAATGGTAAGTGGCTCGGGAGTGCACCTCCCCTGCAGTGCTTCCTGGGATTTCTACCTCTCACCTAAACCACCTGGTCTCCACTCACATCCTCACCTTAGAATTGGCTTCCGAGGACCCCATCCTAAGACAAACCTCTTCTTCTCTTTTTTTAGGATCTAATTCTCTCACCCTTTCAACACAAATCACTGTGGAACCCCAACCATGTGCAAAATCTTCTGATAACTTCCTTGGACTTCCTTCCTTGCACACCCCACTGAAAACTGTTCGATTAATTAGTTAATTAATTAACTTTCTTTTCAGGAAAGAGCCCCAGATTTATTCATGCTGAGGTGTGATTGATGCAGAAGATCAAATAGTGACCCCTTCCCCCACTGGACCTCAATGCCGGACCTCAGCCTCAGGAGGCCTTCTGACGGCAGGGCATTCACTGCAGAGACATCCATTTGCTCTAATTTTCACAAAAGTGACCATGATAGGCAGGAACAGGGGATGTGAGAGAACATGGAGAAGGATGCTGGGCAGGGCCCAGCCTGGTGACTCCCCTAGAGGCTCTGCTGCTGAAGGTCAGAGAACTCCACACAGAACAGATTTTAATGGCCATGACAGAAGATACTGGAAATACTGGGACAGAGAAGTTGGCCTTAGTAGCAGAGAAACTGGTGACCACAGGCAAGAATGGGCAGAGGTGTTGGAAAATGTCAGGCAAGGCCAGGAAGGGAGCAGAACGCTAGTGCGGGAGGTGCAAGGGGACCTTGTGTGCCATGAGACCTGGTCTTCAGAGAGGTTAGAACCAACATAAATATCTGCACAAGTAAACACAAGGCAGTGCAACCCGGAAACAGTTCACCCACTCTTAATTATCCTCAACTGGCTTATCTAGCTGGTGGACGATCGATAGCACAATTTACACCCTAGCCTGGCTTTTCTGTCACATCCACCCTATATCCGGCAACCTTCCTGAACATGAGCTGATATATATTCAGACAATGCAAAGCCATTTTAAGAGCAATCTGATGAGGAGGTAAAGGTATTCATGTGCATGCAAAAGCCCTGGAGAAATGATTTCTGATTATTCTCAGTCTTTTTAATTATTTGGGCTCACAGATCCCCTCCATTTGCATGGCAGCTCAGGAAGAGGCACTATACTCAAACAGCTCTGCCAGGAGACACACACCCGTGGCGAGGGTTGGCCACCTTGCAGAGGTTTCCCACGCAAGCCTGACTGCAAACATTCAGCTGGATAAATTTAGAAGCCACAACATATATAAAAGAAGTAGCATATACTGGCAGTTTGACCATTCAACAAATACCTCTGAAGTATCTACCATACGCTAGATGTGGGATCTGCCAGATGAAAGGAGGTTGCCTGACCTCAAGGGGACTTGAGTCTAGTAAATTTTGCCATTCTTCCCTAAAAAAATCCATTCTGCTTTTTTGCTTATGTTTTAAAAGTCAACTTTTCATATATATATATATATGAAGTACTACAACATATTATTTTGGAATTCCAACTTAGCAGTAGGAAGGGCCTTGGTTCAAAACCTGGCTCCGCCACTTACTCGCTATGTGACCATGGGTGAGCTCACTAGCCATAATTACTCTGAGCCTCAGTTTTACCATCTTTAAAATGGACAATAGTAATAACTACTCAGAGTGCTGTTTGTAAGGTAAAACAAAATAATAAAGACTTAGCACAGGTGTCACAGATAGTAAGCACTTATATTAATTGTATTACTTTTAGAGTCCACTTGCATTCCTTGGCTCATGGCCCCATAACTCCAACCTCCGCTTCCATTGTCACATCTCCTTCAGTCACTCTGATCCTCCTGCCTCCCTCTGATACAGTTCTTTGTGATTACATGGTGCCCACCAGGATAATCCATGATAATCTCCCTTTCATAAGATCCTTAATTTAATCATATCTGCAAGGCCTCTTTTGCCATGTAAGGTATATTCACCGATTCTGGAGATTCAGACAAGGAAATCTTTGGGGAGCCATTAACCTGACTACCACAGTGCTTATTAATTATTTGTTTAAAAAATGTAATCTCGATCCTTGAAGCCTGCTAATTGCTTTCTACATTTTCTAACATACAGGTTGACAACCTATGGCACGTATGACAAAGACAGCATGCCAACTACTGGTGGCTATACCACCACCACCTCACCCACCTGCTGCCAACTCCAAGATGATGGCCAGTGGTCAGCTTGCATTCTGGGTGTTCCCCATCCCACACATACCTCGCCCACAAGAAGTCAGAAGGCCCTTTTCACCTCTAGGCATAGTGACACATATTAATAAGTGATTTATAATGCCTTGGATTGTGATGATCACCTCAGTACTCTCACTGTTAATACAGAAATGAAAACATGTATAACCAATTGATAGAGAAGGAAAAGCCAGAAGTTGATGGGTTATTGTCTCTGGGTGTAAAAAAAAAAAACAAGTTAAATTTCACATAGGTCTGATACCCTAATGAAAATTCCATGTAGATTGGTGGCCTTTGCTTCTCTGAACATAATAAGGGAAGTGATGAGAATGTGGCTTTTTAACAAAATGAAGCGTCACAGGTTTGCAGATACCACCAAGGCCTCCCACCACTAGGAGAGACATACGTTCAAGACAGTCAGCCTAACAGATGAGTTATGGCCCAGTTCCCCTCATAAGTCAGGAGGTGATGTTACTCTAAAGTGCACCAGCTCCCTCGGTTGTATCAGTGATTTCCATCTACCTGCCTACTTCACACCTCCACTTGTATGTCGAATAGCTATCTTAAACTCACCATGGCCCAACCATAAACAAAACGAAAAGACAACCTACAGAATGGGAGAAAAATATTTGCAAATAATGCGACCAACAAGGGATTAATTTCCAAAACATACAAACAGCTCATACAGCTCAATATCAAAAAACCAAACAAACAACCCAATCAAAAAATGGGCATGCGGCTTCCCTGGTGGCGCAGTGGTTGAGAATCCGCCTGCCAATGCAGGGGACACAGGTTCGTGCCCTGGTCCGGGAGGATCCCACGTGCCGTGTAGCGGCTAGGCCCGTGAGCCATGGCCACTGAGCCTGCGCGTCCGGAGCCTGTGCTCTGCAACGGGAGAGGCCACAGAAGTGAGAGGCCTGCGTACCGGAAAAAAAAAAAAAAATGGGCAGAAGACCTAAATAGACACTTCTCCAAAGAAGACATACAGATGGCCAACAGACACATGAAAAGATGCTCAACATCGCTAATTAGTAGAGAAATGCAAATCAAAACTACAATGAGGTATCACATCACACCGGTCAGAACAGCCATCATCAAAAAATCTACAAATAATAAATGCTGGAGAAGGTGTGGAGAAAAGGGAACCCTCCTACACTGTTGGTGGGAATGTAAATTAGTGCAGCCACTATGGAGAAGAATATGGAGGTTCCTTAAAACACTAAAAATAGAGTTACCATATGATCCAGCATTCCCACTCCTGGGCATATATCCGGAAAAGACGAAAACTCTAATTTGAAAGATACATGCACCCCAGTGTTCACTGCAGCACTAGTTACAATAGCCAAGACATGGAAGGAATCTAAATGTTCATCGATAGATGAGTGGATAAAGAAGATGTGGTGTGTATACATACATATATATATATATATATACACATATATATACGTGTATGTATATATATATGTATGTATGTATATATAATGGAATATTACTCAGCCATAAAAAGAGTGAAATAATGCCATTTGCAGCAACATGGATGGACCTAGAGATTATCATACTAAGTGAAGTAAGTTAGACAAAGAAAAGTATCATATGATGTTACTTATATATGGAATCTAAAAAAAGATACAAATGAAATTATTTACAGAACAGAAACAGAGGGCTTCCCTGGTGGTGCAGTGGTTAAAAATCGGCCTGCCAATGCAGGGGACACGGGTTCGAGCCCTGGTCCGGGAAGATCCCACATGCCGTGGAGCGGCTAAGCCCGTGCACCACAACTACTCAGCCTGCACTCTAGAGCCCACAAGCCACAACTACTGAAGCCTGTGCACCTAGAGCCTGTGCTCTGCAACAAGAGAGGCCACCACAATGAGAAGCCCGCGCACCACAATGAAGAGTAGCCCCTGCTCACCGCAACTAGAGAAAGCCCGCACACAGCAACAAAGACCCAACGCAGCCAAAAATAAATAAATTAATTAAAAAAAAATTTTAAAAACAGAAACAGACTCACAGACATAGAAAAGGAACTTACGGTTACCAAAGAGGAAGGGATTAGCAGATACAAACTACTATATATTAAATAGATAACCAACAGGGACCTACTGTATAGCACAGGGAACTATATTCAATATCTTGAGATACACACACACACATACACACACACACACACACATACACACACACACACACACACACACATGCATCTGAATCACTTTGCAATACACCAGAAACTAACACAACATTGTAAATCAACTATACTTCAACTAAAAAAAAAAAAAAAACTCACCATTGCCCAAACTAAATTCCAACTCCCACTCCAAACCCACTCTTCCCTAGTCTCCTCCTTCCCAGTAAGCGACAACTCTGCTCTTCCAGACGTTGAGGCCAAGACCTCGGTCTTACCCTTGATTCATCTCATTCTCTCACACCCCACATTTAATTGGTCAGCAAATCCTGCTGGTTCTACCTTGAAAGCATATAGGGATTCAGCCACTTCTCACATCCACTACTACCTCAGCCTGGTCCAAGCCACCATCATCTGTCTCCAGGAATACTGAAATAGCCCTTCTGCGAGGTCTCTTTGTGTCTGCTCATATGCCCCAACTCAGTATGTTCTCTAAGCAGGCAGCATGATATTTTAAAAACACAAGTCAATTCATGCCAACCCTCTGTTCAAAGTCCTCCAATGGCTTCTCACCTCACTCAGAGGAAAAGCCAAAGTCCCACAGGAGCTTTTAAGATCCTATGTGACCTGCCCCCAATCTCATCTCATACTACTCCCTCCTCTGCTTATTCTGCCTCAGCTACACTGGCATCCTTGCTATTCTTCAAACATTCCAGGCATGGTCCTACATTGAAGCCTTTGCAAATGCTCTTCCTCCTGTATAGAAAGCTCTTCTCCAGATAGCCACTTGGCTCACTCACTCTCCAGGGCTCTGCCTCAAATCCCCTAATCATAAGGCTTTCCCTGACCACTCTATTGAAAATAGCAGCTCTTCCCCATGCCCTGTAACCAGTTTTAATTTTTTTCCCTAGTACTCATCACTTCCCAACATAGTATATATTTGTCTTGGTAATTATCTTCCTCTCCCACACGAATGCAAGCTCCATGAAGGCAGAGGTTTTTGTCTTGTCTGTTTATTTCTGTATCTACAGCACCTAGAGGAATATCTGGCACATAGCAGGTACTTAGTAAATAAATACTCGCTTTAATGAATTAAAAGGATGAATGGATGTACTTCTAGGATAATGATATTTAAGAAAGCAAAAAGAAATGTGCATGTTTTAGGGCTGAGGAACATGTCCTAGAATTTACTTGATCCTAAAATACAATTTAAAGCATAACATGCAAATTGGGTCATAATTTGGGGTTAATTTATTTGCTTGCCTAAGAATTTTGATCATGAGTTTTAAGAAACAAAATATAATGGTTTTAGGCAAGGTTGTGCTGGCATAGAAGAAGTTTAAATATTGGTCCCAGCTCCTATTCTAGGCTGCCCTTGTGCAGTGAAACAGGGTATGTGGAGTCTTTGGAACTTTCCTCTGTTTATTGGCCAAACCAAATGCATTCATTCATTCTTTCATCGTCTGAATGAAACAAAGAACCTTGCCCTCATGGACTATGTAACTCTGCTGGGAGACACAAATAATAAATAAGATCTATATAAAAGTATAAAGTATGTTAAATGGTGACCAATGCTAAGGACTGGTGTGGGGAAGGTGGTGATGGGGGTGGAGTGCGCTGCAGGGAAGGTAAGCATGAAGAGGAAAGCATTCTAGGCAGAGGGAACAAGAAATCCAAAAGCAGGGAGTTGGGATTGTGCCTGGCAGGGTCCCCTACCAATAAGTGAGTGAGGAGGAGTGAGGAGGAAGAGGATGCCATCAGAAGGGTCTCAGAGGACTGGGACGTGGAGCGCCTAGTAAGGACAGGGGCATTTACACTGTGTGACGTGGGAAGTCTAGGAGAGTTTTGCGCACAGGAGGGACATATTCTGATTTGCATTTTAACAATCCCTACAAGGCCCACCCTTGGTCACTCTCTTAGGGCTTTCTTTCAAAGACTCATTTGTTCAGAATTGAAGTTCCTTGAAAGCAAAAAATGCATCTTACACATCTCTTTTCTTCCTGAGCCCTAAACTCTCAGCATCTTCCTCACTTAGTTTGTCCTCAACAGATGTTTATTGATACACTCACTGTAGTTACCTGGGCAGGGTTGTACATTGGCTGACTTATCAGTGGAGATTAATGGATCCAATTAGGCAGACAGTTGGCACGGCTGAGCGTGCACCCATCGGCACAGTAGAAAATACTCTCTCCTTGGGCAGGAGGTCATTCAAGACCCCCTTTTCACAATATCAAAGCTCTTATCTTCTCAATATACGTAGGAATTCTTCACACCAAAAATGGCATGTTTAAGAGATGTGAGATCTGTGAAGCACCGTCAGTACCAAACACAATCTGTACAGGTCTGTCATTAAAGGAAGTAGGGCAAGTAGATGAGGCAGACAGCAGAAGAATTACTCAAAGTTACCAAGTAAATCACTAAAAGGAATTTGCTGCCTTTCTGCGTCATTGAATCATTTTGATTCAAGATCTTCCATAACCTTAACTTCAAAGAAAAGAGATCATTAACTTGACATTCAATTCAATATAGCATTACATCTTATAAGACAATCTATTCCCTGTGCCCCTTTTATCTGTACCGGAAATTTAATATGAAGCCCCTTTGCAACTCAAATTATTCTTTTACTAAGAAAGAAATTCCCTGAAGGCAAAGAAAAGGTGAGTCGTTCATGGAACAAATGCTCACCAAAATTCGAGTTATTAAAAATCTCTTAGGTCATCATTCCCATGGTTCATTTTTTTTCGTACACCACCCACTTCCACCCACTTTCACAACCAGGTGCTGGAAGAGACCAGGTCAATCTTAGCAAGTGAACACAGGCAACAATTGCACTGTTCTTGGATGGAGTGTTCCACCTGATTTTTATTTGACCATGTTGGCTTCTATTTGGAGAGAAAAGGACAATGTTACTAGAAGCAATGGGCACAAACTCTCCTAAAGCAGTGGTTCTCAAGCTTGCACGTGCATCAGAATCCCCTGGATGGCCAGTTAAAATGCATTGAGTTCTGGGCTTCATCCCAGAGTTGGGATGGGGCCTGAGACTCCTCATGTCTCGAAAGTTCCCAGTGATGCCGATGCTGTTGGACCACACTCTGAGAACCACTGGCCTAAAGATAGAAAATCTGAAACATCTAGCTGTGATTTAAAATACCCAGCTGTTTGGAGATAGAAGCTGGTTGGATGAAAGTCATATAAGGCCTAACGTATATGTGCACAATTTAATATATATACAGAAGGATCCACTCCTGAAGAGCCTAGAGTTGCCACATCTTTCTTCCCAAGCCTCCTTTATGTCTTCAGGTCTCCTTAACATGTCTATCTTGCTCCATATTGTAGCCTCAGTACCCAGCCCTCCACACAAGGGTTTGGCACATGGTGGGTACCTTTAGTCTAAGTGGCCTGGGCCCTGAAAAAGAAGGCAAAGCCCTCTGGAGACGGACATTTCCTGATCACCATCTTGTTAGGACTTGCCCAGCTGGAGGCAGAAAAAGACTTTTGTTTCCAGCTCTTTGATTCAGTCGATGTCTGAGCACTTGTTGATATAATGTTGTGATCAAAGGCTGAACCCTGGTCTTCTGAATTCCCCTAACACCATTAGGAAAACATCATAGAAATATCTGTTGAGATAGATTCAGCATCATCCCTGGCCTCCTGCCAAGCCCGCAATGACATTCCAGAACATACAAAGAGGCCAATTAAAGGATGGTGGCTTCTCCAGAGTTTGGGGGTTTTCACACACACACACACACACACACACACACACACACACACACACACACTTGTGAAACACCCTGGGAAATACCCTGGTGGAACACAGCATCCACTCCTTTCTGGCTCTGTGGCTGCCTCCTTTTATCCCACAGTACCCAGGGGGCTGGCACACACTCTGCTTTTATTTTCTGCTCCAGTGTGAGTGAGAAGAATTATGTGCCAGTTGCATCACCATCACAGTGTCAGGGCTGCACAGGAAAGAGCAGAAGGCATGAATCAGATGTGTGTTCCATGAGAGAGAGACATTCAGCTCATTGCAATTAACAGATTATTTGAGAGGCCTCAATGTGGTCAGCTGCCAAAAACAACAGAAAAAATGCAATACTGATTTCAAGTAGAAAAATTCCCCTACTCATAGGCACTGCTGTTCTTTGTATGGGCTTTGTTAAGCTTTTTATTGTCTTAAGGGAAAGTGGGGGATGCAAATGAATTCTTCCAGGCTGGGAAATAGAGCAGTGCTCACACTGTGGTGGGGGGAGCAGCACTGAGCAGCAGGTGTAAAAAAATAGAGGCCGGGATTTTCCGTGGTTGTCTAAAACCAAGATGCTTAGACACTTGGGGGCATCAGGAGATCTCACTCGCTTTACCAACTGAGGTACAGAAAAAGGGCTGAGTGGTGAGGTTTCCAAATGTCATAGGAAGGCTTCGCTTTACCTGCTTTGAAACTCTAGAAGGAAAAGCTACAAAATCAAGACAGACATCTGAAGGGGGAAGAAGAGCATTCCGTATCTGATATCCCAAAGGGACCAAGAAGAATTATAAGTGCTATCTCCCCACGAATCAGATGGGCCAGGGAGGGGGGTGGATGAACATGATCATTCTCCTTCACAAAGAACTCTTAAGGGACTACAATCCTTGACAGAGGCTTGCGCTGAGAATGGAATCCCAGGGGAAGCTTAGGGGAAAGCTGATTCCAAGTGTGAGTTCAAACCATTGAGACCAGAGTGCTTTTCGAAGTCTGTTTTAAAGAGACGGTGCATGGCTAGGACTACAGCCTTGGGGTTGAGCTGCTCACGGTGGCAGTCTTGGTTTTGGTCATCAGATGAGCCTCAGCCCCGGGCCTGAACCACAGTAGAGCAGTAGGCAGTGAGCATGCCCAGGGAAGGGGCCTGGGCTGCACACAAGGGGACAAGTGGGAGAAAAAAAGATCCCATCCACCCTGGGAATCCTGCATTGAAGAAGAAACCAGTTCTGAAACAAAAGAGCCCTTGTCATTCCTGAGATCAATCCTGCATCCCTGTCTGGCCCAGAATGAAACAAGGGCAATGGCCTGGGTCCAAGCTGTGGGGACCCTCAGTCCGTAGATGGCTCGAAACCGTGTCGGGCTCACAGTGCCTGCTAGAAAGACTTGCAAGAATGCAGAGTAGCATGGCAGATGGAAGGGAAAGTCAATTTTGATATAGGAGTACCGGGTTCTATTTCTGGACCTGACACCAAGGCACCATGTAACCGTGGACACATTAATTCACTTCTCTAGGAACTGGCTTCCCTGTTCTAAAATAAGGGGTGACTAGTGACCTTTAAGGTTGCTTTAATCGCTAACATGTTATCATTTTAGAAAGTGAAAACACACCTTCTCTAGAAGGGACTGGATGAACTGGATATATTGGGCAAATCAATGAGTTTAAAAACCATATGCTTTCTTCATCCTACCCTCCGTTGCCCCTGAATTTTGTGGTACAGAAGAGCCACACCTTCATTTTACAGAGTGTTAACTTCAGCAACCAGTACATAAGGCAAAAATCCCATACTGCAAAAATAACCCTTGAAAAGTGCTTTAAATGAACAGTACAGGTGATTTTGTATATACAGTGCAACCCTATATACTTATATGAATTTCTATATGTATTTTATACATATAAAGTATATAGTGGTGGAGAATATTTAATAAAGCAGAGATGCAAAATAGAATTTTAAGTATTTTAAATTATATGAGATAGACTGACGAACGTGGAAGAATGTAGCAATGTATACAGTTGAACCCACACAAGTTAAATGCCTGTGGAACTGGTTTATTAAACAGGCTGAACCTGACTGGGTATAAATAGGAAATGGCTGTATTTTTCTTCATTATTGCCTTCAACCTGGTTACATCAAACCAGTTTCCCTGCCTCTTGAAAACGTCTTACACAAATCTCCTGACTTTTTAAAAATTGACCTATTGTGTTAGTTTCAGCTGTAAAATCTCCTGACTTTTAGGCCACTTTAAGAACAAGCCCTATTTTGGTATTTAAAAAATCCAGTCTAAGTCAATATTTTAATCTCATATCCAATTCAAAGCTTCTCCCCTTCCCCTGGCTCAGAGAACCAAAGAGTTGGATAAGAAGTCATAACAGGACTTTCCTGGTGGTCCAGTGGTTAAGACTCTGCACTTCCACTGCAGGGCGTGCAGGTTCGATCCCTGGTCAGGGAACTAAGATCCCGCATGCCGCAGTGTGCCAAAACAAAAAAAAAGATTTCTGTGTTTCAATTCATGTAAAATATACTTCAGTAAATTTTTTTTTTTTTTAAGTCATAACAGTTCTCTCCACTCTTTCTCCTGTAGTGCGGCCTGGAACTACTTTTCCCAGAATTCCCTCCCCTGTACGGGTCTGAGTTAGGAAGGAGCACAGGAGAAATTTGCATAAGATGGAAGTGAAGGAGCCGCCATTTTCATGCTCTCAAGGTGGGAGCAGGGCCCCAGGCACAGCAGCAGCTCACATGCACTGCTGCTGATCTGCTGGCTCACCTCGTTGGTGTGGGCAACACTGAGGCCCGCAGCTCCTCCAAATCCCGCTGGATCTCCTTCTTCAGCTGTTCTAGGTCCTGGGCCAGGCATGCCTGCAGCTCTGTAGCAGACAGTGCCAGCCTTCCCTACAGGTCACCTCTGACATCAAGTTCCAGTTTGTCCTCACATGTTCCAGTTTTTCCTTGCTCTTCCGCATTTCACATCCAGCTTCCCTTCCCGGTTAGTTGGCCTGGCTGACCTATAGAGACGCTGGCTCCAACACTAGACCTAGAAGCAACAGTCCCACGTAGATTTCTCCATCAGCTCCCGCGAAGTATAAGGTTTAATTCCTATAATAAACCCCTATTCTTTATTACTCATCATAATTCTACTCCTCTCATCAAACCCAGGCTGGTACACTTCCCCTTCTTGCACACTTCTGCTTGCTTCTCTGGGATAGAGACAAGATTATAGGAAAAGGGCAACATCGCATGTCAGTGATGCTATTATAAAATGCCTCTGTCATGGCAGCCACCGAAGTGCTGGATCTTCTATGGGTTGCAGCTGCAAGGGGAGTGGGATCTTTGGATCCTCTGAGTGGCAGTCTCCTGGCTCTGGTGACACACTCTGGATGATCAGTTCTGACTCCCTTCAGCTTTTCCAACTGCAAGAAATCCTGAAGCCTCTTACTTCTAGAATCCCCCTGTTCCAACAAGCCACCTTCTTGGGCAGGGTCCCTGAAAGATGACTCCAGCTACCTTGCCCACAGTCCTCTTGGCCCCCAGGATCTGTATCCCAGCCCACTAAATGGTGGAAACACAGCCTATCCTGCTCGCCCTACCCTTGGACTGCTCTTGTTGCTGCTCCAGCCAGCTTTGCCCTTCAGACTTCTCCAGGTGAGAAGTAGGCATCAGTCTCTTTAATCCTAAACACCCTTAAATTCCAAGGGAAGCACATAGATTTCTCCCAAGAGCTGCATCACGGTGCTCTGTTCCATCCCAAGAAAACACCGGGATGGCTGGAGAAAAGCCAAGTACTTACTGATTCCTTAAATCCACTTCTTGAGTTTCTAGCCTCCTCTAAACTTTGCTGCTGGGGTGATAGTCTCTGGATGGTTTTTGTTCAATTTTAATGAGTTCTGGTTATGTTTTTTTGAACATGCGGGTTTTGTCACCTATTATAGTTGGCTTTGGTTCTTTAGTTCTATTGAATATCCTTATACTATTTCTTTAAACCTCAGCTTTGAGTAAAACTCTCCTTAAAATTAATAATAAAAGTCTATGATATCATTTTAGGAATCCTAGGAAGGTCTGCCTGCCCAAATATTTTCCTCCCTCCCTCCTTCTGTGATGCCTTGGATGCCACCATTAGAAGTGTATTTCACCTGATCTGACAGATTAGGCCCTCAAGGGTCCTTGGGGAAAACACCTTCAGCTATTATCCTTTAGCAACACTTTGCCATGAATAAGTTGGTCAGATTGCTTTCCAGAGAGACAATTAGCTGAGTAGCGGGTGAGCATAAACTTCAACACAGGAAGGTTTTGAGGAGAGAAAGCTAAGTTTGCATCACAGGGCGTATGTATAGGTGCCGAATCTAAGCCATCAGGGACCAGCACGAGAGCCCTGGAGCCAAGAGCAGGAGGGCAAAGAAGGATGCTGAAAGGTAGAAAGAAAGAAAAGCTTCCCTCATTCAAATTTTTCTAGGTAGTTTTTAATACAAAGAGTACATCATGTGCTAAATAAATGCTTCTTTTAATTGTTTAAGAGCATAATAATCCCATTTCTGAGGATAAAATATTTAAATGCCTTTTTAAATCTCACATCTACAATTTGTCCTCCTTCACCCCAATATCTGTTCCCCCAAATTATTTCATTACCTAATGGATATTTGAACTAAGGTGATAAAAATTTTAGAAAACAGGTTTCTTTGGTGGCTAGGGAGCGAGTCCACAGGAAATTCATTTTGGGGTGGAGCTCTGCTGATGCTTAGCTACAGAAACAAGAGGAAGTTCAATGTGTTGAGCCACATTTAGTCACACAATGTTATCCTTTCACTCGTTATTTCTGCCACTGCTATGGAGGGAGAGAGAACGGGATAAAGATAACATGGACCAGGGTAGTGGTTCTCAAACTTGAGTGAGCATCAGAATCACCTGGGAGCTTGCTGAAAACAGATCCCAGAGCCCCACACCCGAAGACCATACTTTGAAAAACTCTGAGCTGGGGCTTACAAAGGCAGGCCCCTAGGTCTGCCCACCCGCAAGACACGCGCCTACAAGTCTGTCAGGCATTTGTTGAGCTTCCTGCCTAACCCCACTGGGTCCTTTTTCAGTGCATATCAACTCCCAAAAGTTTGGTCCTGACAAGTTTCCTTTCCTCACCTACATTTTTCTGACCCAAACGATTCAATGGCACCTCCAGGAAAGGTTTATGGATTTGTCTCTCCAGGACAGACCCCCATTAACCACATCCTTCAGGGAGATTAATATGTAAAATAGGAATGCCAGATTACTGATTCACAAAGAAATATCTGTCCACAGGTGAGGGCTGAACACTTGCACCCCTGCATTCTCTCCCTAGAAGAAATCTAACATAGGAAGAAGCTTATAATCAACAGTTTGCTTACTGGGCATGGAATCAGGCAAGGGCTTTGGGTAGAGGAATCATTATTGGGCGCTGAGAGGTTAAGAGTGCCTGATGCATCTGTCTGCATAATCGGGATCCACTTCCCCCCAGGACCCAATGGGCCAAGGCAGCCTGTGTCTTGGATAAGGCTTGGAAGAGAACTGCCATTAGCCCAGGTGACATGTGTTTGTCTATGTGTCCAGGAGGGGACCAACTTCTCCTCTGGTGGACACATTTCCTCACTAGGAGTCATAAAATAAATATCTACTGAATTATTAATTAACCCATAATGACTGAATCCCTTCACTCTGGATACATTATGTAGTGGCTTACAGACATGAAAGTCATCCTGTCTCTTTAAAGAAACTTATCTCTCTGAGAATTAAGCTGTAACATCATCACATAAAGGATCAGAGGGAAGAGATGGAATCTGTCTTCCATTAATTCTTGGGGAGCAAATTTAAGTTCTGGATTACAACAGTTTTAAGGTCCCAGCACCCAGGACAGAGAATTAAAAAGAAAATTCCTGGCAGAGGGTGAGAAGTAGAGCAACAGCCGCCATCGTTCTACGTGTGGTCCCTGTGGCATTGTGGCCAGAGACAAAGGAACCCTGAAGAACATTCCTAAAGCCCTCCAGAGGGCCATCCTGAGTCAGAAGAGATTGAAAATGTACAGGGCCAAGCTACTGGTCTGCTTTTGTATTTGGCTTTGGTACTTTTAAGGTTTATCCAAAATGGCATCTCAATTCTTCAAAATATAGTCTTTTAAATTTTTCTTCTCAAAATGATAAGATTATGCTAGTTATGCAAAGAGAAAAGATTCATTAATAAATGCACCAGGGGAGGTACACATTTATGGGCCAAAGTACTGTTAAAAGGGATAGATATTTTATAAAGAATTTGCAAGGGTGAATGAACCGTCACCTCTGGTGGCTCGGGCTTCTGGTTTCCTTTGTGGTGCCTGCACCCCCTTAACTCTAGACTATCTCCCCCTCCCTACTCACCAGCTTGAGCCATTGAGATCTCCTGTTGCTACTCACCAGCCCGGCCCAGAGCTCACAGGCACATCCATCCAAGATGACACTTGATTACCCAGAAAACACAGAACAAAAAATGACTATCTTAACCACCCTAGAAACATCTCATTTCTAGTATAAAATAGGAACTAAGACCAAAGTCCAGCTACTGTCAACAGGATCTGAAATCAAGAGTTTTAAGACCATGACTACGGACATCCTCACCACCCTCACCCCTGAACCCTCCCAGTGGCTAATGCCCTGGCCTGTCACTGTGTGCTGAAAGTTACCACAAAGGGACCAAACCCTTAACCAAAAACCAATAATAACATTGGTATCTACTGAAGCATATCCCAGGGCACAATTCCCATCCCTCTGAACAACTCTCTTTTGTGAAGACCAATAATAAAAGATCATCCCACCTGTGATTCCAGGACAAAAGGGATGAGTGAAAATTCAAGACCTCTGTATATTTGAGTCATATTCTGCTTTGCTTTTTCAATAACTAAGGCACATCTATAATTAAAACAAGCAAGGAAACAGTTACAAGGTTTTCCTATTCAGCATAGAGATAGAGCCTTTCTCCTAATTTATACTCTGCCATCAATTTTCTGTGTGATGCAGACAATATCCCCTCTCTGGGCCTCTGATTTCACACCTGAAAATACAGGGATTAGCCTAGGTGATCTTTAAAGTCTCTTTCCAATGTGATAATCTGTGTTTCTATAAAATAAAGGCTAATACAGAGGGCTCATGATATTAATGGTAGCCTAGTGCTTGGCACTTAATAAAATCATTTAGTCCTGTCAACTTAATGTACACCATTTCATTTAATCCTCCCCCAACCTTGTGAGGAATGTGTTGTTAATCCCGCTATTCTGGCTGCTACTGAGGCATCAGTTTTTAATATTAATAAATAATATGATAAGTATTATAAATATATAAATGACAATAAGATGTATTAAATATTTTTGTTTAAAAACCTAGTTATTGTATCTCACAGTTTCTCAGGGTCAGGAATCTGGGAGGCTCTCTTGGACTGTGTGGCTCGGGGTCTTTCATGCAGCTGCAGTCAGGCAGTGACTGCAGCTGGAACTGCAGGAGGCTGGAGCAGCTGGGGGCTGACTGAGCATCCTCCATGTTTATGTTCACTATTTGAGGTATTTATGTCCTATAAAGTCACCATAAACACTAAATTAGCAAATGCTGAATCATTGCTCCTGGGGGAAATACCGGGTTAGGTTCCTGCAAGCCTCTGGTCACAATACTTTCAACAACTGATCAATATGTAACCTTGTTTTGTGTGTGTTTCTGTTTCAAGACACCTTATTTGATACATATTGTTGGTTCATTAACATTGAACTCACAGCCAACAGCAATATAACACATGTCTGAAGGACACTTATCAAACACATGTATTTTCTCCGTAAAGTACACCACAACCTTCTTGCGCTTAGGAACACTAGCCAGCACTTCAGCACTACGCTTGGGGGCCACTTTAAACAACAAAAACACCAATAAAAAAAACACAAACAAACAAAAAACCATGGCACTAAATATGAGACTGCAAAAAGGACACTTGTTTACAGTATGAGCACTGAAACAAGAAGGCAGAAGGTTGCCTTGTTTGACCTCAGCTGAGAAGTGTGCATTGGGAGACTCAAATCATTTGTCACTATGCACATGTCCCCAAAGGACCACAAAAGCCTTGCAAGCACTGATTTGGGGTTACACATAAATTTTGGCAAATAGAGAAAGTCACCAATACAAAATGTGCAAATGGTGAGGATCTACTGTACTTTCAGAACTTCTCAATATGGTTTCTAACCAGAATTCATTTGGGCTTCCTCACAGCATTGTGGGTTATAGACAGCCAGACAGCTTATGTGGCAGGTCATGGCTTCAGCGTGAGTGTTCCAGCAAGCAAGGTGGAAGCTGCATCACCTTTTCTGACCTACCCTCTAAGGTCATGCAGCATTATATCCACTGCATTCAACTGATTACAAGCAAGCCACAAACCCATCCAGATTCAAAAGCAAGGGGCATAGGCCTCATCTTCTGAGAGGAAGTGGCAAGGTTCTAGAAGAGAATGGGGGATGGGAGATTGTTGTGGCCATCTTTGGAAAATACAATTTGTTACACCCATTTTACAGATGAGGAAAGAGAGGTTTGGAAAGTTAAACAGTTTGCTCAATATCATCCAGTTAATATGTAGCAGAGCCAGAATTTGAACCCAGGCTTCTCTGACTCCAAAGCCTATGCCCTAAGCATTTTGCATCCTGCTCCATGTAGTATCCCTTTGGTCTATAATCCATAGTTTTAACACAGTGCAAACAAAAACGGGAGAGCACCAGTGTGGCTGAGCAAAGGGCTGCATGAAACATGGAATTTTAGGAGGAATCTGTAGAAGGGAAAGGAAGTTGCTTGGCAACTGCTGTTGGAGAGGTCGATCAAAGCATGAAACTGAATATGAAGAAGTCAAGGAAAATAGAACAAAAGTCGAGCAAAGCAAGGATTTAGCTTAGACACAATATAAAGAAGGGATAAAAGAGAAATCTTGAGTCCTGAGACCTAGTAAAGCATACAGAGGAACAGAGCCACATGGACAGAAATGCAGTAGAACTTGGACACTGGAAGCAGCACAAAAACCCACAGATGAGCCAGTCAGCACAGAATGACCTTTAGCACGTTAATAAAATTCTATCACAAGACAAGCCCCTATTTTCACCTATCACTTGAGAAGTAGATTCTGGCTCTGGGGGTCCCGGAATAAACTAGGAAACTGAAAACTATGGTGTAGAATTCTGGGTCTGCCAGAAACATGCTCCCCATAGGGCCGTTGACTATAAAATGGGGGAGCGGAGGTACCTGCTTCTTGGTGAAGTTACGCAAGCTAGCGCCATGTCTTCCAATGACCACTACCCCCAGTTCAGGCAAAGCAGCCTGTTGATAATAGGGCAAGCCAAGGATCACTGCCTTCATTACAATAGTTAACTGTGATTATCCCTGACACGATTTCTCCCATGAAAATGATTATTTGAACATTCAGATAAAATCACCATTTTGGTTACTCAAATGTAGGTTTATCTTAACCAAGTATCTCAGCATGAAAGAGGGACCCCAACCCTCAGTGGAAACCTGGAAATACAAAGCCTCTGATGAAGGGCTCCATGGGGGCCATCTTCCTGATGATAATTCTGAGTCTCAGATTCCTCACTGCTCTTATTGGGTGACCAATATTCATTTTCTTTTTCTTGCTGATTATTTTTTTATTGGTGTACAACAACTTAGCAAATTTAGTGGCTTTAAAACAGTAGTTTGACTTTGTTCAGGATTTTGTGGGTCAGGACTTCAGGAAAGGCTTGTCTACACAGTTCTTGCTTGGAGTCTTCATGTGGATGCAGTCAGATGCCAGCTGAGGCTACAGTCATCTGAAGGCTTGAATGGGCTGGATGTCCAACATGGTGTACACACAGGGCAGACGTTGATGCCAGCTGTTGGCCAGGAGCTCAGCTGGGACTAAAGACTGGAGCACCTACATCTCCAGGACAGTGATCTCAGGATGGTCAGACTTCTAACATGGTGACTGGCTTCTTCCAGAGTTTCCCAAGAGAGCCAAGCAGGGGCTATAAGGCCTTCTACAACCTAGCCTTGGAAGTCACTTCCACCATACTCTATTAGTAGACATAATCATGAGCAATCAGATTCAAAGGGAGGGGCAAGACCTACCTCTTGATGGGAGGAATGTTGAAGAATGTGAAGGCCATGTTTTAAAACCACCTATTATAGGTCGAAATGTGTTCCCCTAAAGATGTTGAAATCCTAGCCCCAGGCCTGTGAATGTGACCTTATTTGGAAATAGGGCCTTTGCAGATGATCAAATTAAGATGAGGTCATTAGGGTGGGCCTTATTCACCTAATCCAATATGACTATGTCCTTATAAAAAAGAGAAATTTGGACACAGAGAACATACACACAGGGAGAATGCCATGTGGAGATGAAGGCAGAGATCTGGGTGATCCCAAGGAACAAGCCAAGGGATGCCAAAGATTGCCAACAAACCCCCAGAAGCTATGAAAAATACATAGAACAGGTCCTTCCCTCACAGCCCTCAGAAGGAATTCACCCTCTGCCGACACCTTGATCTCAGACTTCTGGCCCCCAGAACTGTGAGACAATAAATATCTATTGTTTACGCCACCTAATTTATAGTACTTTGTTACATCAGCCCTAGAAAACGAATACACTCCCTTACCAGCTAAAACCTTGGTTTTGTTTAAGAAAACAAGCCCAGGTGAAAACATCCACCTTCCCAGACTCTCTTGCTGCTTAGAGATGGCAATATAACACTGATCTGCCAGGGATTTCTGTTTACTTGCTAAAAGGTCATCCTCTCCACCTTCTCCATTCCTCCTTCTTACTGCCTGTAATACAGATATGAGCTATAGGAACAAATAAGCCATTTTGCAACTATGAGGACACAAGCAGGTCCAGAAGATGGAAAGAACCTGAGTCCCTGAGGGTAGCCCTTTCAGTCCAACAAACAGGTCACCGTTGACAGAGCATCTCTTGTGTACCAGGCACCATGCTAGATGCTGGGGACGGTCTTCCCTATCTGCCTCTAATGATCTGTCTTTAACTTCAGTGGCAGATTTCAACTTAATGAGATAAATGGAGGCCTAAGATGTGGATGTGATGTTATGGACTCGCAGAGGGAAGCCTCCTACCCAGCCTTCCAGGAGAACTTCCTGGAACTCCCTTCGGGGAGGAACCCAAGAGATGTGCATCCTTAAAAGTCTCTGTCAGTCTCTGGGGAGCTGAGAGGCCAGGGGAATGTCCTCCTCTCCCTCAACAAGAAACACGGCTTCCTGGGGTATGAGGTGGTCAGACCCAGGCTCTCTGAAGCCCCCAGGTGCTGAGCACGACGTGGCTGAGGCTGCCCACAGTTCTCACAGTTCTCCTGGCAGCTGCTACCTCAGGACTCCTAGCCACCAGGGCCTCCCAGGCTGTCCTGGGAGACACCTCAGGCTGCCACAGAGTAGCCAAGCTTGCACTGTTCTCAAAAGGGCTAATCAACGGCAACCTGAAAGAAGCCACACCACAGATAAAACCAAGCAGGCTCAGAACCTGGTTGCTAAACATCCTTTTAGCTGTGAGGCTCTGCAATCGGCCTGTTTCTCATAAACGCTTCAATTCTCAGCATCACCAGCAGCAGCAACGTGGTGGCTTCCAGGGTTTTCTGCATAAAGCTAGGACACTAGGCTTCCTGCTGACCCAGGTCTGGCTTTCCTCATGCCACTGGGAATCCAGGCAGATTATCAGTGTGGCCCTGAGGAGCCTGAGAACAGAAGTCACTCTAGAAAGTTCACCGCCCTTGGTCCTTCCTGAACTTCCACCAGTCCAAGGCAATCGCCACCCTCCGGGACCCAGGCCAATGCACGTGACTCCTTTCAGAGGCAACAGCTTACTGGAACCTGCTCCTCATTCACTTCCAGAACCCTCACCTCCCTCTGAGAAGAATCATAAATGAGGTCCTCAAAACAGCTGGAGAGGGATGATCATGGGTTTCCATGGTCCCTCTGCCAACGGATGTAAGGATAGTGAAGGCAGAGTGGGGTCAAACGTCAACCAAACAGATCTGTCCTCAAATCTCTAGTTTTATGGCCTTGCACCAGTTACTGACACTCTCTGAGCCACAATTTTCTCATCTATAAGACAAGGTAATAATACTTACCACTCTGGTTGAGAGGATTAGACAAGAAAATGTAGGTACAGTGTCCAGCAGGCTACCTGGCATGTAGCAGGAGGTACTCAACAACCGGTGGTCTCCTTCTCTACTTCCCTCATCATGCTTTGACTTCCAAAGTCCTCTGGGGAAGAAGCCATGAGGAATTGGAGGTGCCCTGCCATGTCCCTTTAAGAGTGAGGTTCATGTTGTCTCGTTTCTATGTTCCCCATGGCACCTGCCATGGTGTTTACCCATGGTATGTGCCCAGCAGCACAGTAATAAAGGAGTTAAGAAGAGTGAGGGGAGAGGAAAGAGGGAGGACAAGGAAAAGACAGTCTCATCAAAATGGCATTTGCTATTAAAAAAGCATTTTCGAATCCAGGATAAAACCAGTGGTGCAGTGAGGTAGCAATAAAAGCCAACTCTCTCTGGCGTGCTGAACAAGCCCAATATTTTCCCCACAGGCAGAGGTGGTGTGAAGGAGGACCACAGCATCCCCCAGACTTGGGAAAGGAACCTCAAACCCACCCACTCACACCCCATCCACACCTTCACCAGGCCCCACTGAGTCTCCACTAGCCTTCTCTGCTCTCTCTCTTTTCTGAATTTTTTCAACTTACATTCCATTTATTTTAAAATTAAACATTATATAAATAGTATATGCTTCTTCAGCTAGGTTGTATAATTTTTTTCCAGTTTTATTGAGAAATAAGTGATATATAATTGAATTAGTGTAAGGCATACAACATAATGATGTATACACTGTGAAATGATTGCCACAATAAATTTATTTAACATCCATCACCTCACATAGTTACAAATTTTTTTCTTTGTGATGAGAACTTTTAAAATCTACTCAGAAACTTGTAAATATACAATACAGTATTGTTAACTATAGTCATCATGCTGTATATGACATCGCCAGAACTTATTCATCTTTTTTTTTTTTTTGTGGTACGCGGGCCTCTCACTGTTGTGGCCTCTCCCGTTGCGGAGCACAGGCTCCGGACGCGCAGGCTCAGCGGCCATGGCTCACGGGCCCAGCCGCTCCGCAGCATGTAGGATCTTCCCAGACCGGGGCACGAACCCACGTCCCCTGCATCGGCAGGCGGACTCTCAACCATTGCGCCACCAGGGAAGCCCTTATTCATCTTTTAACTGGAAGTCTGTACCTCCTGACCACCTTCACACACCACTCTTTCTTACACTTGACTCCCTTCCTACTCACTGTCACCACCAGCATCTCAGCCCTTCCCATCTTGCCTTCCCACCCTTGAGCATCTCCATCCAAGCCACTCTGCCAGCCTCCCACCCCTGCCTTCTCAGATTCATTTGTCCTAATGGCAACTGCTGACCTGCCAAAGAGACTGATCATGTCAAACAACTCACATTTCATAAGATATTTTAAAATAACACACATAATGGATAATTATCATAGAAAGATTTTAAAACCAAAAATAAGCCCCCCTAAAAAGTTTCATAGGGCCACTCCCCTTCCCCAGAGATAAGAAAACCAAAGCATGGAGAAGCTCAGTAACCTTGCAGAAATGCTCAGCCCTCCTATGAAGTGGTAGTTGCAGGATTCAGTCCTAAACAGTCTCCTCCAGAGCGGCAACCCTAACCACTACACACACTGCCTGTGAGACAAAAACAAGACTGAAGAGAAGGTTTGGGGTCAAATCATAGACCATGGATCAAACACCATCGTCAGGCATTGTAATCTTGTTATGTTGACTTAAAAAGTCATTGTAGATTCAGGGGAAGGATGCGGTAAAGCCAGTACTCTCGTACAAGAGATGGTAGCACAACCTTTTGGGAGGGTAATATAGTATTATAAATTCAGAGGCCTAAAAAGGGCTTTTTGATCCATTGACCTGATATCCAATATTTATATTCAGAAAATAACTGAAGAAACTTATAAGGGCATACGTGTATGATTGTTTATGGCAGTAATATTTCAAAGAGAAAAAAAAGACCTAACCTAAATTAACCTAAATGTCAGCAGTCCTCTGCACATTCCAGGAACTTCCATGCCTCCGTATTAGCACCTTGCTGGTGCCTCAGCCTGGAGTGCCTTTGTCCCACTTCTCTGCCTAGTGAATTCCCACTCAGCCTTCAAGGTCCAAGGCAAACCCGTCCTCCTCCATAAACACCTCGATCCCCTGAGTTGAACTTCATTATCACTTCCCCCTGTGGCTCCAGATTGCTTTGCCGGTGCGTCCAGCATCTCTCTTTTACTCTCCCTTATTCTGAGTTTTATCAGTGCCTGGCTCTCACCCCAGGCAATTTCTGCCCTCACAAGGCGCTCTGTGTCTGATTCCTCCCATCTTATAGTGCCTGGCACATAGTGGGTACTCACTGATACTGAGTTGAATTACCCATGCCTCTAGTTATACAGCATTTTATAATTTAGAAAGCACATTCACAAATATGCACCTTTGATTTTTAAAATATTAAAAGGCAGCAAAATAATAAAATAGCCATTTAAATTAATTTTTTAAAAAGCAGCAGAAGTAAATATTTTTGTTCCCATTTTAGAGATAAGGAAACTGAGGCTCAGAATGGAGTTTTCCAAAGGTCACACAACCAGTCGGGGATAGATGGCCTTCTGACTTGAATGCAATGATCTCTCTACAACACCAAGAAAGGGGGAAATGGGTTGCAGTGGCCCCCTAGTGGGCTACTCACCCACCTTCACTGTGGGGAGACTTCATGGCACCCAAGGGACTGGGAAAGCATCTCCTAAGGAGCCAGAGCTCTTGAGAATAAGTAATTTCTCCACCTGCCATCCTAACTATCCTTTCTCCTTACACAATCCTTCAGGCTGGTTCCAATCCCAAATTCATCCCCATTCTATACACCCAGCCTCAATTTTTGAAACTGGCTTGAAGTGGCCTAACTCATAGCTTGGGTTTTTAAAAGCCACCCCCCCCCCCGACCAATCTTCCACATCAGGCTACTCCCTTAGCATCAATATCAGTTTGCCTTCTCCAATCCTTCCACCTTACTCTGGCCACAGCCTACACCTGGGCTTTTATTCTTCGGCACAGCCTGAGACACCAGGAAAAGACAATCACCTTCCTCCAGGCTGAGGGACAGGCCTTACCCTGCACCAACACAGGGCCTCTCAGATCAGCTCCCCAACGTGTCCCTATGTCAAAATGCCTTGGAGGCCTGCTCCAATTGCCTTCTAAATAAGCCCCAGCACCTTATCCAAGGACCTTCACAATCACTCTGCTTCGTACAGTGCAGGTTGAAATATAAGAAGACTTTCCATTGTACATGCAAAAGGGTTTCAAGGGACTCAGTTTTCAGATGCTCTTTCCTAAAATCTGCCTACAGAAGTGCCTGTGATGGAAATGCAGACCCACCTTTCCTACCTCCCTTTTATACTCTGCTGAAAAAAAAGGCCCACCTCCCATCCTTCCAGAATCTTCTACTGGTGCATTGCCCCAGGCAGTAAAAATGTCTTAGGCATCAAACAGAGGGAAAATTTCAAATTTGAGGCTGGTGTTGATGAAGCAAATAACTCTAATCATTCCCTAGCAAATCTTGTTGCAATCAGGTGGTATCCATTTTTTTCCTTTCACCAAAACTGCAGGAAGACCTACTGGAGTTGTCAGCTGATAATTAATAATTTTTGATAAGGACTTCCCTGGTGGTCCAGTGGCTAAGACTCTGTGCTTCCAATGCAAGGGGTGCAGGTTCAATCTCTGGTCGGGGAACTAAGATCCCACATGCTGCGCAGTGGGGCCAAAAATATAAATTTTAAAAAATATATAAAAACAATTTTTTTGATAATAGTTTACTACAGGATCTTCAGCATGTGATGCAGAAGGAGTTTAAAGAGCCAAGCAATGTTACTGTAATAAAATTCCTTCCACGCTGATCTGCATATTTATGTGAATAAGATTTCTGGGTACTTAAATCCATACGTATGAAAAATAGGAATACAGTTGATGCTGAACTCTGCTTTCTAGCAATAAGTAATACTCATTCACAGATACATTTATAAAGAGATGCATTTCCAATAAATTTTTACTTTTATGCTTAATAATTTACATTTTATCAAACTTTGATATATATTATATCGTTTTGATCAATTTGGTACCAATAATATAGTAATAATAACTTCATTGAGAAGAGATTTTTTTAAGCACTTAGAGTCTTACTGTTTCTAATGTATTATCTACAACATGAATATCTCCCCCCAAATTTAGGCATGTTTATTCAGTTGCCTATTTGATAATTCTACTGGAATGTGTAACAGGTATCTCAAACTTAACATGTCTAAAATCAGACTTCTGGTATTCCTCCTCAAACCAGCTCTTCCTGTAGGCTTCCACAGCTCATGAAGGCACTATCATCCTTTCAGCTGCTCAGATCAAAAACCTTAGAGTTGTCCTTGACCCCTGAGGCAGCCATGAGACTATGTCTCACAGACCTCCCATGCAGGGAGTGCAACTGAGTGAGAACACCAGACGCTGTGCTTGAAATCCATCATCACGTTTGCATGGAGGCCACCTCTTCCATGGACTGCTCCCCACCAATAATTGAGTATGGCAGGAATACTAAGGCAGACCCATTCCCGGGAGACACAGGACTCCTTTGTTGGCCAACTTTGGCTTAAGAACTCTCCAATGGCTTTCCCAAACCTTCCTTAGACTGCATGGTAGCCTTGGACTCTTTCACCCAACACTGTCTCCCCCTCCCTTTCATCCGGGGTCAAACTTCCATCATGGTCGGATGGCTCACCCAGCTTTCCCTGGCTCCTTTCCTATTTTCTTTCACACAGGAAATAATAAAATGCTTATATGCTTTAATTCCACCTGGGCATCTGCTTCTCAGAAAACACAGATTAACACATTCCTCTCTTTCTCTCACACCTCACATCCAACCAGCAAACCCTGTCTGCTCACTTCAATCTATAACCAGGATCTAACTGCTTCTCGCCATCACCCTGGTCCAAGCCATCATCATCTCTCAACAGATTATGGCAACAGCCTCCTGTCTCAGGCAGCATGGTACATGAAAGATGGTCATAAATTCATTGTTCTCCTTTCTACCCTCTTGAACCTGGCCTTGGCCTCTGAGTGCTTTAGCCAATTGCATATAGAAGAAGCCATGCTGTGCCAGGCTTTAAGACGACTGTCAGCTTCTGCTTCCTGCCTCTTGGAACCTAGCCTCCATGCTGTGTGGAAGCCCTAACAGCTCACTTGGAGGTGAATCAAAGCCCCTGGCCGAAAGCCCCAGCTGAGCTCCTAGACAACAGCTAGGAGCAACTTGCCAGCCACTTGAGTGAGCCATCTTAGAAATGAATCCTCCAGCCCCAGCTACCTTAGCCTATGCCACATGGGGTGAAGATGAGCTATCCCTGCCAAGCCTTGCCTAAATTATAAAAGCATGAGCAAATCAACGACTGTGGTTGTTTTAAGCCATTAAGTTTGGGGGTGGTTTTTTACACAGCAATAAATAACTGAAAGAGCCAGAGCCCCAACAGGAAATAGATGGCACACTGAAGGGGTAACTGAAGACAGTTTAATTAAGGGACCATGTTTGCAAAGGTGTGACCAGGGTAAGGGATAATGAAGGGACTCAAGTGAGGGAGATTCCATGTCCGTGTCTAGGCCTAAAGGAGCAACGGAAGACAGCAGTTACAAGAAGCCCAAAAGGGTAGCTACAAGGGAAACACACCACCTGACAGGAGTTGTGGGCCCAGGTAGAGGGACTCAGCCAACCTGCAGTGACTAGAGGACTAAATGGAATATATACCCAGATCTCATTCTCTCTCCCTCTTGTCTCCTACTGGTCCGCATTAGCTGAATCCACTGAAAGCCAGAGAGCAAGTAGCCCACTGCTGTAGTCCCTAGAGGTCAGCCTCCCAGGGCACAGAGCACGCTGGAGAAAGGTGGATAGTAGATCTGAAGAGCAAATGAAAGCTATCCAGCACCCCATTAGCAGCTCTCCCTGCTTTAGCCCATACCCCCTTGCGGTATTTTCAACACAGCAGCTAGAAAGATCTTATGAAAGCTTAAGTCAGATGACATAATTTCTTCACTCAAAACCCTCCATAATCAATCAAAGCTAAAAACCCTCAAAATATCCTACAAGACCCTACATAATCTTACTACTCATGAGCTCTGAATTCACCTCCAGGGGTTCCCACTCTCCATCTGGCTCTGGCCATGCTGGCCTTCTTGCCCTTCTCCAGACATGACACACTAGGTTCAGGGGGCTTGCGCCAGCTATTTGCTGTATCTAGCATGTTCTTCCCCTCAGATTTACATAACTGGGTCCTCTACTTCCTTCAGATCACTTGCAAAAGTTGCCTTTTCAGGGAGGCCACCCTATCGAAAATGTCAACACCACCTCCCGTCTGACATGATAGATCTCCTTTCCCTGCTTTGTTTCTCCTCGTAGCACGTTACAATATCTAAAATTACATATATTTTACTTATTTATCCTGTATATTGAATGTCTCCCTCACCATAAAGTAAGTTCCATGAGGGCGGGGATTTTTGTCTGTTTTGTTTATTAGAACAGCACCTAGAACAACGTCTGGCACATAATAAGCATTCAATAAATACTTGTTTAATAAATGAATGAAAGGACATGGAAAATGGCAATGGGTAATTTCAACATATATATCTGTATATGTATATGTGCATGTGTGTATGTTTGTATGCAGGAAATTGTAATAGAGTGATTAAATAAAAATCTTTCAAGTGTACAGTACATCAGGACAATTTTGAGGGAGAACAGAAAGAAAATTCCAGTTCAAAGAGAAAAAGGAATGATATAAAATTTCTATCTATTAAGGAAGAACCTGTTTGTGTGTTTTGTAAATGGACGTTAATGGGTAGCAAATGGCTATGGTATTTAGATCCCACTTCCAAGTGTGACATTAAGTGTCTTATTTTAAAATGACAATATTTCCAAAAAAACTGGAAATTAAATTATCTGCAACTATTTAAGTTTATGATTACAGATATTTTAGATGTTAATTTCAAAATATGTGAAGGGGGTTCATAAGTTTAACAAAAACAATTTAGGGGATATGCAAACAAAAGAGTTTGAAGACCGCTGCTCTTCTAGGCCTAGGATTAGAAAATCTCACAGCTTATCTTGGCTCTGCCCCTAACTAGCTGTGTGACCTTAGAGAAGTCACTTAACCTCTCTGGGCCTCAGTTTTCTCATCTGTGAAATTACATAATGAGAGAACATGAAATCTAAAGTCACTTCCAGTTCTAAAACCCTCTGCTCTGTGACCTCTAAAATTGTTTTTCTGTCTCTTTACAATTTTTTTTTCTTCATGAGAATCTCTTCCACCCTTCTGCTCCTGCTCCTATGGCCACACACCCACCCCTATCATTTGTGGGCTGGGTAAAGAATACAAATAAAGGTTCCCAGGCTGCAGCAGGCCCCCTCTTCTCTTCCATGAGGAGACTTGTGTGCACGAGCATGGGCAGCTCAGCATGCACATCCAAGGGCCAGGCACTCTTCCTACACTCCCTACCCCTCACACTCCCTCAGCCCTTGCAGACCACAATCCCTCAGGCTGGGGAGTATAGCACTGTTGTCTTAGTCCATTGGGGTGGCTATAACAGAATACTACAGACTGGGTGGCTATAAACAACAAACATTTATTCCTCACAGTTCTGGAGGCGGCGAAGTCCAAGATCAAGGCGCTGGCATATTTGGTGTCTGGAGAGAACCCGCTTCCTGGTTCATAGACGGTCATCTTTTTACTGTGTCCTCACATGGCAGAAGGGGCGAGGGGGTTCTCTGGGCCTCTTTTATGAGGGCACTAATCCCATTCATAAGGGTTCTGTCCTCATGACCTAATCACCTCCCAAAGACTTCACCTGCAAATACACTGAGTTTCAGCAAATGAATTTTGGAGGGACACAGGCAATTTAGTCTACGGCAGCTGAACACCCACAGGAGGACTATGCAGGAGAAAGGCCCCTACACGTCCTGGCAGCAGACTCAGGGCCATTTGGGCAGGGGATTGCCTGCTTCTGGGCACCTAAGCAAGAGTTCCGAGTGGTCACATCCCTGTTGGCCCACAGCCATTTCACCTCATGAGGAAGGATGTGTCTGAAGGAAGGCCAAAGAGAGGTCTTCTAAAGCCCAGGGCCAAGGGAGTGGTCCCAGTTGCCCAGGTCTAAGGTGGCTCTGTCTGGCCCTAACCTTTGCTGAATGATTGCCTGTCAACATGAATGGATAAACATGTATACATATCCATACAAGGATGCACTACACAGCAAGAAAAAGGGATAAACTACAGGTACACAAACCAACATGGGTGAATCTCAGACACTATGCTAAGCAAAGGAAACCAGAAACAAAAGAGTATAAACTATGTGATTTCATTTATTTGAAATTCTAGAACAGGCAGATTCTACAGTGATAAAACGCAGATCAGCGGTTACCTAGGGCTGGGAGTAGGGGAAATGGCTGCAAAGAGGCATGAGAGAACTTTCTGGGATAATGAGAATGCTTGTAATTTATCATGGTGGTTTCACGGATGTATACATTTGTCAAAACTCATCAAACTTAAAATGAGTGCATTTTATTTTATTTATTTATTTTTTTTGCTACACTGCACAGCATGTGGGATCTTAGTTCCCCAACCAGGGATCAAACTTATGCCCCCTGCAGTGGAAGTGCAGAGTCCTAACCACTGGACAACCAGGGAAGTTCCAAAATGGGTGCATTTATTATATATAAATTATACTTCATTGACGTTGGTTTATGAAGAAAAACATTAAGAACAAAAGGATTGCCTAGCAGAACTAACGTCTGTCAATAAGTATACATTCTACATCATGGTATGATTTCTCTTGCCCTGTCCTAATACAATTCTCCTTAAATCACATGTTCTCAAATAAATATGTATGTGCAGATGTATGGGGGAGAGGGACTGTCACCCATCAGTCAAACCTAGGAGCTGACTCTGAACCCCAAACTTTTTCCTTGTCGCCAGTTTATCTTCATTTTGGAATTAAAATCTCCCCCATGGAAGGCAGTGTGGAATGTTACAAGCTGTGAATCCAGCAGCCCTGGGTTCAAGTTCCAGGCCTGCCACTTGTAGGCTGCATGGCCTTATACAGTAGTCAGAGGAGGACCCAAACATACCGGATCTTATTTCATCCTCACCCAAACCCTATGAAATACGTGACTTTGATCATCACTATTTTACAGATGAGACAACTGAGGCTAAGTTCCCATACCTAAGAAGCTATAAGCAGGGATTTGAATCCATATCCCTTAAGATCTGCAGTCTTATGCTTCTCCAGAGCAACTTACTTAACTTCTGAAACTAGAGTTCCCTTCCTTCTAAGACTGGAATAACACTGCTTACATTTTAGGATCATTGTGAAAACCAAATAAGATGCCTTGAGAATTCCCTGGCAGTCCAGTGGTTAAGACTCAGCGCTCTCACTACCGGGGCCCTGGGTTCAATCCCTGGTCGGGGAACTAAGATCCCGCAAGCCGTGCAGTGTGGCCAAAAACAAACAAACAAAATCCAAATAAGGTGCCTGTGTCATTCATGGGCTCAGTAAGTTTCAGCAGTCTTTCCATTCAGCAGAATTTCCAGCCATTTACAGCTTTGGGGTTAAATACCAACATCAGTACTTCTTGCTCACCTTCCTCCTGGCAGGCTCCCCAGTTTTAGAAACTAGGGATTAATCCTGGAGGGTTCTCAAGTGACCAGGAATTTCATTAGAGCAACTAAGCAATGTTTAGCAATGTGTGTACCTGAGAATGTACACACATTCAATTTGCTGTTTGAAGCCAATTAAAGGAATTCTTCCATTCCAAGAGGCAAGATACTGAATGTTAAAACTCATTAGGAGAAGACTTAAGATCAAACAAAGGACATTTGAGGTTTCTCTTCTTGTGGTCCCCCATCCTTCACAAAAAAATACCCCCCATAGCAAATCCCCCATACATAGACACCGTCCCTGCTTAAAAGTGCCAAAGGAAAAACAATCTTTTTTTTAAAAAAGGGGGGACTTCCCTGGTGGTCCAGTGGTTAGGACTTCGCCTTCCAATGCATAGGGTGCAGGTTCGATTCCTGGTCAGGGAACTAAGATCCCACATGACTCGTGGCCAAAAAACCAAAACATAAAACAGAAGCAATCTTGTAACAAATTCAATAAACACTTTAAAAATGGTCCACATCAAAAAAAAATCTTTAAAAAAAAATGCCTAAGGATTCTAGGGGTGGGTTCTTTAGTAACACAGTTGTGCTGTGTTACTTCCAAGAAAAAGAAGGGTTCTAACAACCCCGTGCCTTCATTTCACGCGCCAAGAAACAAGGGGAACTATGATGATTCTGTGTCGAGATTAAAAAAGGTAATATCTAAATAAGAAGCTGTGTAGTTACAAACCCACCCACCACATGGGACTTCTCACTGCTGAGCATCACATCGTTGCTATGAGATGAATGGAGGCGGTTGGAGGAAATGTTCCTGGCACACAATGGGAGCTCAATGCAGCCTAGTGCCCGGCCCCTCTCTGAGGTTTGAGTGGGCAGGATTTTCTCAGAAGCACCAGACTCTCTTCTTTATTATAGCAACTGAGTCAACAGGGGAGGCATCTACCTTAATTTCTGGAAAAACAGGGTGAGCAAAATTGCCGTGGAGGTGCCACCATGTCTAGACTTAAATGCCCATTGGTCCATCACAGGAAACAAAGTAAAAGAGGGCTTTCCTGGAGGCTAATTAACAGACAACTACAGTCATCTGAGACTTAAAAGAATAAAAACAGACCACCAACTGTCACTGATCTTTTCCATCTCCTTTTGGAACAGTGTAGCTAACGAAAGGATGCTCGTAGCAATGGCTGCCAATAGTCTCCAGAATGGTTACTGAGGACAAATTCAGCCAATAAGTAATCAGATAACGGATAGAATCTGCATCCTGGGGTGATCTCCACCCCAAATCTCACCTCTAGTGCAACAGAGGTGACCACTCTCTCCTCCCCATTCAGGGCTCTGCTCAGAGAGGACCTGCCCAGGTAAACTTTTCCTGATTGGCCAAGTCTGCCCACAGCTCACTGTACTTGGATCCAAGCTGGGTTATGGTCTCTTGACTGAAACTTGGAAGTGAGACTCAGTTCAGTAGTTAACTACAGGTGATGGACATGTAAGAGGACAGACGTAGGGGCGAGGACATCATTTGGTACTCGCATGTTTGGCTCATAGGCTCAGAGATGCAAAAGAAGCCATTCAACCTGAAAGAAAGAAGAATGCTGCAGAGCCACAGAGAGAGGCAGGGAGAAGAGGCAGAGAAACTCGGAGGAGAAAGAGGAAGGGCTCTTGGATGGTCCTTCATGTAGCCCTGCTGCATTCACCCCATTTTGTCTCAGACTGACTTGAGTCAGATACAACACTCCTGTTGTCAATTCCAGACATTCTGATCCTTAAGGGTTTCAGTCCTTTAGCTGAAACGTTATACTGATGCCCCATGAAAAGATACCATATTAAATCTTATTATTGGTCATTGGAATATTCACATGAATGACATTGTCAGAATCTTTCCCAAAGGCAAATTTTGATATGGAGATTAGAGAGAGAAGTCCAAGGATGGCCCCTTGGAAGGGCAAAGTGCTCTCCAAACAAGAGAGTGGAAGAGCCCAGAAATGATGTGGGCCAGCCAACCCATCTAGTCACTTCAGTTGATCGCCAGCCCAGTTGAGTGCCCACTGTGCTTGGCTCTCCTGTCAGCCTTTCCTCCTTTCTCTCTAACCCAGTCCCTATCCTCTTCCTCTCTTACCTGGACTTTACCTCACTCTCATAATTAGCCTCCCATGCTACAGCCTCGCTCACCCCACCCTCCCCACTGTCATGTCAGTGTATTCCTTGGTTAGCTGTGTATTCCTTTGCTGGATGTCTCCTCCATGAGGCTGTCCACTCAGGAGACCAAGGACCTTATCTGTCTTACTCTGCAGTCATATTTAACCATTCCTAATGCAGAGTTTCCAAAGCTTGCTGCCCATGCCTTCTTGTCACTCTTTTATAGTGTTTCCTGTGCTTTGAGTGGTTTCACTCATGCTGGCTTTCTCCTTCCCATATGCTCTGGAAGCTTTCCAATGCCATGGGCAATGACTGATTCCTCTCTGAGGCCCCAGTTCCACATAGAGTCAGACCTGTAAAAATGCTGGCTGCCTGGTCACATATCCAGAAAAGATGAAAACTCGAATTCAAAAGGTTATACATAAACGAATGTTCATAGCAGCACTATTTACAACAGCCAAGACATGGAAGCAACCTAAATGTCCACGGACAGAGGAATGGATAAAGATGATGTGGTACGTACATACAATAGAATATTACTCGGCCGTAAAAAAGAATGAAATAAAGCCATTTGCAGTAACATGAGTAGAACTAGATATTATCATACTAAGTGAAGTAAGTCAAACAGAGAAAGACAAGTATCATATGATATTACTTATATCTGGACTCTAAAAAAAAATGATACAAATGAACTTATTTACACAACAGAAATAGAATCACAGACAAAGAAAACTTATGGCTACCAAAAGGGGAAAGCTGGGGAGAGGGATAAATTACGAATTTGGGATTAACAGATACACACTACTATATATAAAATAAACAGGGCTTCCCTGGTGGCGCAGTGGTTGAGAGTCCACCCGCCGATGCAGGGGATACGGGTTCATGCCCCAGTCCAGGGAGATCCCACATGCCGCAGAGTGGCTAGGCCCGTGAGCCATGGACGCTGAGCCTGCACGTCTGGAGCCTGTTGCTCCGCAACAGGAGAGGCCACAACAGTAAGAGGCCGCGTACCGCAAAAAAAAAAAAAAAAAAAATAGATAAACAACAAGGACCTACTGTACAGCACAGGGAACTATACTCAATATCTTGTAATAACCTACAATGGAAAAGAATATGAAAAAGAATATATATATAATACATAGAATTCATACATAACTGAATCACTTTGCTGTACGTCTGAAACATTGTAAATCAACTATACTTCAACAAAAAAAAATGCTGGCTGGATGGAAGAATTGGATTGACAGATAGAAGAATGAAGGGAGAGAGTGAAGGAGTAACAAAGCCAGAGGGAATAATTTTTGTTACTATGGCTATATAATAAACAACTCCAAAACTGATTGGCATAAAAATAATTTTCTTAGGCCCACAGGAATCTAGAGGGGGAACGGGAGTCAGGAATTTGGGAAGGGCTTGGCTACACAGTCTTCACTTGGGGTCTGTCATGTGGTTGCAGGCAGATGTCAGCTGGAGTTGTGGTCATCTGAAGGCTAGACTGGGCTGAACACCCAAGATGGCCATTCACATGGCTGACAATTGATACTGGCTTGGAAAGGAGCTTAACTGAGACTCAACTATAACACACGTGGCCCATGGATGTGGCTTGGGCTTCATCACAGTCAGGCCTCCATAGTATAGCGAAACATCTTACACAGTGGCTAGGGCTCCAGCGTCAGTGTCCCAGCAAAGAAGGGAGAGGCTACATTGCCTTTCCAGACCCAGCCTCAGAAGTCACACAGCATCACTCCTGCCATCCTCTGTTGGTTGAAGCAGTCACAAGCCCCCCAGATTTAAGGGAAGGGGATGCACACCCCACCTCTCAATAAAGGATGTCAAAGAGTTTTGAAGACACTTGTTAAAACTGCTTTGGGACCTTAAGACTCTTCCAGTACACCTGCTTTTATTATGGTGGAGGAAATCAAAGCTCAGGGAATTTACAAGGCTTATTCAAAGTCACATTAAAGGGGGGTACCCTCAAGATGGGAGAGGGGTAAGACATGGAGATTACCTTCTTCCCCACATATACATCAAAAATACATCTAAATGTAGAACGGCTCCTACAGAACACCTACTGAATGCTGGCCAAAGGTCTCAGACCTCCCAAAAGGAAAGAAAATCCCCACGTACCTGACCGTGTGGCTGACAGGGCTTAGGTGCTCTGGCGTGGTGTCATACCTGAGTTTCTGAGGTGGGAGAGCCGACTTCAGTACATTGGACCCCCAGAGACACCCGGCCCCATATAATATAAATCGGTGAGAGCTCTCCAAGAGATCTGCATCTCAACGCTAAGACCCACCTCCACCCAACGGCCAGCAAGCTAAACTGCTGAATGCCCCATGCCAGACAACCACCAAGACAAGGAACACAGCCCCACCCATGAGCAGAGAGGCTGCCTAAAGTCATACTAAGGTCAGAGACACCCGAAAACGCACCACCGGATGTGGCCCTGCCCACTAGAAAGACAAGAACCAGCCCCAACCACCAGAACACAGACAACAGTCCCCTCTACCAAGAAGCCTACAAAAGCCACTGAACCAACCTCACCCACAGGAGGCAGACACCAAAAACAATGCGAACTACAAACCTGCAGCCTGCGAAAAGGAGAAACCAAGACAGTAAATTAAACAAAATGAGATAACAGAGAAATATGCAGCAGATTAAAGACAAAGGTAAAAACCCACATGACCAAACAAATGAGGAGGAAATAGGCAGTATACCTAAAAAAGAATTCAGAGTAATGCTAGTAAGGATGATCCAAAATCTTGGAATTAGAATGGAGAAAATACAAGAAACATTTAACAAGGACCTAGAAGAACTAAAGAGCAAACAAACAATTATGAACAACACAATAAAAGAAATTAAAAATTCTCTAGAAGGAATCAATAGCAGAATAACTGACGCAGAAGAACAGATAAGTGACCTGGAAGATAAAATAGTGGAAATAACTACTGCAGACCTGAATAAAGAAAGAAGAATGAAAAGAATTGAGGACAGTCTCAGAGACCTCTAGGACAACATTAAATGCACCATCATTCGAATTATAGGGGTCCCAGAAGAAGAAGAGAAACAGTCTGAGAAAATATATGAAGAGCTTCTAGTTGAAAACTTCCTGAATATGGGAAAGAAATAGTCAATCAAGCCCAGGAAGCACAGAGAGTCCCATACAGGATAAATCCAAGGAGAAACACGACAAGACATATATTAATCAAACTATCAAAAAATAAATACAAAGGAAAAATATTAAAAGCAGCAAGGGAAAAATAACAAATAACATACAAGGGAATCCCCATAAGGTTAACAGCTGATCTTTCCAAAGAAACTCTGCAAGCAAAAAGGAAGTGGCAGGACATATTTAAAGTGATGAAAGGGAAAAACCTACAACCAAGATTACTCTACCCAGCAAGGTACTCATTCAGATTCAATGGAGAAATTAAAACGTTTACAGACAAGCAAAAGCTTAAGAGAATTCAGCACCACCAAACCAGCTTTACCACAAATGCTAAAGGAACTTCTCTGGGCAGGAAACACAGAGCAGGAAAAGACAAACAATAACAAAGCCAAAACAATTAAGACAATGGTAATAGGAATATACATATCAATAATTACCTTAAATGTAAATGAACTAAATGCTCCAACCAAAAGACACAGACTGGCTGAATGGATACAAAAACAAGACCCGTATATACGCTGCCTACAAGAGACCCACTTCAGACCTAGGGACACATACAGACTGAAAGTGAGGGGATGGAAAAAGATATTCCATGCAAATGGAAATCAAAAGAAAGCTGCAGTAGAAATTCTCATATCAGACAAAATAGACTTTAAAATAAAGACTATTACAAGAGACAAAGAAGGACAAGACATAATGATCAAGGGATCAATCCAAGAAGAAGATGTAACAATTGTAAATATTTATGCACCCAACATAGGAGCACCTCAATACATAAGGCAAATGCTAACAGCCATAAAAGGGGAAATCGGCAGTAACACAATCATAGTAGGGGACTTAAACACCCCACTTTCACCAACAGACAGATCAAGCAAAATGAAAATAAATAAGGAAACAAAAGCTTTAAATGACACATTAAACAAGATGGGCTTAGTTGATATTTATAGGACATTCCATCGAAAAACAACAGAATACACTTTCTTCTCAAGTGCTCACAGGACATTCTCCATGATAGATCATATCTTGGATCACAAATCAAGCCTTGGTAAGTTTAAGAAAATTGAAATCATATCAAGTATCTTTTCGGACCACAGTGTTATGAGACTAGATATCAATTACAGGAAAAACACTGTAAAAAACACAAACACAGGGAGGCTAAACAATACACTACTAAATGAGCAAGAGATCACTGAAGAAATCAAAGAAGAAATCAACAAATACCTAGAAACAAATGACAATGAAAACACAACGACCCAAAACCCATGGGATGCAGCAAAGCAGTTCTAACAGGGAAGTTTATAGCAATACAATCCTACCTCAAGAAAAAAGAAACATCTCAAATAAACAACATAACCTTATACCTAAAGCAAAAATAGAAAGAAGAACAAAAAGAAACCCAAAGTTAGCAGAAGGATATAAATCACAAAGATCAGATCAGAAACAAATTAAAAAGAAATGAAGGAAACAGTAGCAAAGATCAATAAAACTAAAAGCTGGGTCTTTGAGAAGATAAACAATTGATAAACCACTAGCCAGGCTCATCAAGAAAAAAGGGAGAAGACTCAAATCAATAGAATTAAAATTAGAAAGAAGTAACAACTGACACTGTAGAAATACAAAGGATGATGAGAGACTACTACAAGCAACTGTATGCCAATAAAATGGACAACCTGGAAGAAAAGGACAAATCCTTAGAAAAGCACAACATTCTGAGACTGAACCAGGAAAAAATAGAAAATATGAACAGACCAATCACAAGCACTGAAATTGAAACTGTGATTAAAAATCTTCCAACAAACAAAAGCTAGGACCAGATCGTTTCAGAGGCGAATTCTATCAAACATTTAGAGAGGAGCTAATGCCTATCCTTCTCAAAGTCTTCCAAAATATAGCAAAGGGAGGAATGCTCCCAAACGCATTCTACAAGGCCACCATAACCCTGATATCAAAACCTGACAAAGATGTCACACACAAAAAAAACTACAGGCCAATATCACTGATGAACATAAATGCAAAAATCCTCAATAGAATATTAGCAAACAGAATCCAACAGCACATTAAAAGGATTGTACACCATGATCAAGTAGGATTTATCCCAGGAACGCAAGGATTCTTCAATGTACACAAATCAATCAATGTGATACACCACATTAACAAATTGAAGGATAAAAACTGTATGATCATCTCGATAAATGCAGAAAAAGCTTTCGACAAAGTTCATCACCCATTTATGATAAAAACCCTCCAGAATATAGGCATAGAGGGAAACTACCCCAACATAATAAAGGCCATATATGACAAACCCACAGCCAATATCGTTCTCAATAGTGAAAAACTGAAACTATTTCCTCTAAGAGCAGGAAAAATGCAAGGTTGCCCACTCTCACTACTATTATTCAACATACTTTTGGAAATATTAGCCACAGAAATCAGAGAAGAAAAAGTAATAAAAGGAATCCAAATTGGAAGAGAAGTAAAACTGTCACTGCTTGCAGATGACATACTACACATAGAGAATCCTGAAGATGCTACCAGAAAACGACTAGAGCTAATCAATGAATTTGGTAAAGTAGCAGGATAAAAAAATTAATGCACAGAAATCTCTTGCATTCCTAAACACTAATGATGAAAAATCTGAAAGAGAAATTAAAGAAACACTCCCACTTACCACTGCAACATAAACAATAAAATACCTAGGAAAAAAACATACCAAAGAGACAAAAGAGCTGTAAGCAGAAAACTATAAGACCCTGATGAAAGAAATTAAAGATGATACAAACAGATGGAGAGATATACCATGTTCTTGCATTGGAAGAATCAACACTGTGAAAATGATTATACTACACAAAGCAATCTACAGATTCAGGAAAATCCCTATCCAACTACTAAGGGCATTTTTTAGAGAACTAGAACAAAAACTTTCACAATTTGTATGGAAACACAAAAGACCCCAAATATCCAAAGCAATCTTGAGAAAGAAAAACGGAGCCAGAAGAATCAGGCTACCTGACTTCAGACTATACTACAAAGCTACAGTAATCAAGACAGTCAATGGAACAGAATAGAAAGACCAGAGATACACTCACGCACATATGGTCACCTTATCTTTGATGAAGGAGGCAACAATATACAATGGAGAAAAGACAGCCTCTTCAATAAGTGGTGCTGGGAACACTGGACAGCTACATGTAAAAGAACGACACTATTACACATCCTAACACCATACACAAACATAAACTCAAAGTGGATTAAAGAACTAAATGTAAGGCCAGACAGTATAAAACTCTTAGAGGAAAACATAGGCAGAACACTCTATCACATAAATCAGAGCAAGATCCTTTTTGACCCACCTCCTAGAGAAATGGAAACAAAAACAAACAAATAGGACATAATGAAACTTCAAAACTTCCGTACAGCAAAGGAGCCATAAAGAACACAAAAAGACAAGCCTCAGAATGAGAGAAAATATTTGCAAATGAAGCGACTGACAAAGGATTAATCTGCAAAAATTGCAAGCAACTCATACAGCTCAATATCAAAAAAAACAAACAACCCAATCCAAAAATGGGCAGAAGACCTAAATAGACATTTCTCCAAAGAAGACATACAGATGGCTAAGAAGCACATGTAAAGCTGCTCAACAACACTAATTATTAGAGAAATGCAAATCAAAACTACCATGAGGTATCACGTCACACCAGTTAGAATGGGCATTATCAGAAAATCTACAAACAACAAATGCTGGAGAGCGTGTGGAGAAAACGGAACCCTCTTGCATTGTTGGTGGAAATGTAAATTGACACAGCCACTATGGAGAACAGTATGCAGGTTCCTTAAAGCACTAAAAATAGAATTACCATATGACCCAGCAATCCCACTACTGGGCATATACCCTGAGAAAACCATAATTCAAAAAGACACATGCACCCCAATATTCATTGCAGCACTATTTACAACAGCCAGGTCATGGAAACAACCTAAATGCCCATCAACAGACGAATGGGTAAAGAAGATGTGGTCCATGGGCTTCTCTGGTGGCTCAGTGGTTGAGAGTCCACCTGCTGATGCAGGGGATATGGGTTTGTGCCCCGGTCCAGGAAGATCCCACATGCCATGGAGCAGCTAGGCCCGTGAGCCATGACCGCTGAGTCTGCACGTCCAGAGCCTGTGCTCCGCAATGGGAGAGGCCAAAACAGTGAGAGGCCCGTGTACCGCAAAAAAAAAAAAAAAGATGTGGTCCGAATATACAATGGAATATTACTCAGCCATGAAAAGGAACGAAACTGGGCCATTTACAAAGACGTGGATGGATCTAGAGACTGTCATACAAAGTGAAGTAAGTCAGAAAGAGAAAAACAGATATCGTATATTAACGCATATATGTGGAACCTAGAAAAATGGTACAGATGAACCAGTTTGCAGAGCAGAAATTGAGACACAGATGTAGAGAACAAACGTCTGCACACCAAGCGGGGAAAGCGGCGGGCTGGTGCGGGTGGTGGTGTGATGAATTGAGCGATTGGGATTGACATGTATACACTGATGTGTATAAAATAGATGACTGATAAGAACCTGCTGTATAAAATATATATATATATGTCTGTGTGTGTGTGTGTATACTATTCAAGTCATCCAAAAACAAAAAAATTATCTTGTTTCCTTCCAATCCCATTGGTAACTACTGTATTCCAGTCTCCTTCCAGAGAATTTTTATGCTTATAAAAGCAAATATGAGTAATTTTCTTTGCTATACCTTTTGATTTTTCATACAAATAAAAGCACACTATAAACACACACACACAAAAAAAACTACAATGAGGTATCACCTCACAACGGTCAGAACTGCCATCATCAGAAAATCTACAAACAACAAATGCTGGAGAGGGTGTGGAGAAAAGGGAACCCTCTTGCACTGTTGGTGGGAATGTAAACTGATACAGCCACTATGGAGAACAGTATGGAGGTTCCTTAAAGCACTAAAAATAGAATTACCATATGACCCAGCAATCTCACTACTGGGCATATACCCTGAGAAAACCATAATTCAAAAAGACACATAATGCCTGGTGCACCTCCACGCAGCCTGCACCCCATGCCACGAGGTGTCACTCCTGCTGGTGGTGTGCAGTAACATCTACAAGGGCCTGGATGGGGATGAAAACCAAGGGCCCCTGGCGGATGACGCCTTCCTTCCACTGCTAACAGAGGAACTAATCTGGAGTCCAGACATTGGAGACGCAGTTGGACATGGAGTTTCTCATGGAGCTCTTGGATCTGGACGAGCGATGGGGAGAAGTCGGGTACTACCTGACCACGTGGTTTGGGGCCCTGTACCACATTGCCCACTACCCTAACAGTCCAACACGAGCCACAGGCGCCAGGGGCTCAGCTCTCAGGCCCAGGCATCCCTGTGCCAGTGGCCCCGCAGGCGGACGCTGCATAGATAGAGGCCCACTGAAGCCCAGGCCAAGCTGCCCCTTGAGGAACCATGGGCAATAGAGACTGTGCAAGAGACCAATGATGATTACAATCTCAAACCCTTCCGCTCTGTAAGCAATATGCGGGAGACACCTGGAACAGCACCAACTTCTGACCACTGTAGTTTAGACTACAGGCAGCAAGAAGGAGGGGTTCCCAGGAAAAGGAAATGGGTCTGAGGGAAGACCTCTGAGCCTTTGCATTACCTGTTCCTGCTTCCTGGCATGCCATTCCCAAATATCCACACTGCTCCTTTCCCTCCCTTCCTTCAGGTCTTTAGCCAGATGTCACCTTCTCAGTGAGGCTCTCTCCCAGACACCCCTGTCTAAAACCAAAGCTTCTCTGGCTTGACCCTCTCTGTAGGAAACAAAATAATGCCGCCCCCCAAGATGTTCACCTCCTAATCCCCATAATCTGTGTATAGGTTACCTTAAGTGGTAAAAAGGGACATTACAGACGTGATTAAATTAAGGATCTTGGATCTCTCTGGTGGTTCAGGGGTTAAGACTCCATGCTTCCACTTCAGGGGCCACGGGTTTAATCCCTGGTGGGGGAAGTTCCGCATACCACAGGGTGCGGCCAAAAAAAAAAAATTAAGGGTCTTGCGATAGGGAGATTACCCTGGATTCAGATGGGCCCGATGTAATCCGCAGGGTCCTTGTAAGAGGAAGGCACTGGGGTGAGAGACAGAGGAAGGGATGCATGATGATGCAAGCGGATGTCAGAGTGATGTGGCCAGGAGTCAAACAATGTAGGCAACTTCTACAAGCTAAAAAAGACAAGAAATGGATTTTCCCCTGGAATCTCCAGAAGGAACTCAGTTTTTTTATTTATTTATTTTTCTTACTAGTTATCCATTTTATACACATCGGTGTACACATGTCAATCTCAATCTCCAAATTCATCACACCACAACCCTCACCCCTTGCCGCTTTCCCCCCTTGGTGTCCAGACGTTTTTTCTCTACTTCTGTGTCTCAATTTCTGCTCTGCAAACCGGTTCATCTGTACCATTATCTAGGTCCCACATACATGCGTTAATATATGATATTTGTTTTTCTCTTTCTGACTTACTTCACTCTGTATGACAGTCTCTAGACGCATCCCCGTCTCTAAAAATGACCCAATTTCGTTCCTTTTCATGGCTGAGTAATATTCCATTGTATATACGGACCACATCTTCTTGATCCATTTGTCTTTTGATGGGCATTTAGGTTGCTTCCATGACCTGGCTATTGTAAACAGTGCTTCAGTGAACATGGGGGTGCATGTGTCTTTTTGAATTATGGTTTTCTCAGGGTATATGCCCAGTAGTGGGATTGCTGGGTCGTATGGTAGTTCTATTTTTAGTTTCTTAAGGAACCTCCATACTGTTCTCCATAGTGGCTGTATCAATTTACATTCCCACCAACAGTGCAAGAGGGTTCCCTTTTCTCCACATGCTCTCCAGCATCTGTTGTTTGTAGATTTTCTGATGATGCCCATTCTAACTGGTGTGAGGTGATACCTCATTGTAGCTTTGATTTGCATTTCTCTAATAATTAGTGATGTTGAGCAGCTTTTCATGTGCTTCTTGGCCATCTGCATGTCTGCTTTGGAGAAATGTCTAGTTAGGTCTTCTGCCCATTTTGTTGATTGGGTTGTTTTTGTTTTAATATTGAACTGCATGAGCTGTTTATGTATTTTGGAGATTAATCCTTGGTCCGATGATTCATTTGCAAATATTTTCTCCCATTCTGAGGGTTGTCTTTTGGTCTTGTTTATGGTTTCCTTTGCTATGCAAAAGCTTTTAAGCTTCATTAGGTCCCATTTGTTTATTTTAGGTTTTATTTCCATTTTTCTAGGAGGTGGGTCAAACAGGATCTTGCTGTGATTTATGTCATAGAGTGTTCTGCCTATGTTTTGCTCTAAGAGTTTTATAGTGTCTAGCCTTACATTTAGGACTTCAATGCATTTTAGGTTTATTTTTGTGTATGGTGTTAGGGAGTGTTCTAATATCATTCTTTTACATGTAGCTGTCCAGTTTTCCCAGCACCACTTATTGAAGAGGCTGTCTTTTCTCCATTGTATATCCTTGCCTCCTTTCTCATAGATTAGTTGACCATAGGTGCGTGGGTTTATCTCTGGGCTTTCTATCCTGTTCCATCGATCTATATGTCTGTTTTTGTGCCACTACCATTTGTCTTGATTACTGTAGCTTTGTAGTATAGTCTGAAGTCAGGGAGTCTGATTCCTCCAGCTCCGATTTTTTCCCTCAAGACTGCTTTGGCTATTCGGGGTCTTTTGTGTCTCCATACAAATTTTTAAATTTTTTGTTCTAGTTTTGTAAAAAATGCCATTGGTAATTTGATAGGGATTGCATTTAATCTGTAGATTGCTTTGGGTAGTATAGTCATTTTCACACTATTGATTCTTCCAATCCAAGAATATGGTATATCTCTCCATCTGCTTATATCATCTTTAATTTCTTTCATCAGGGTCTTACAGTTTTCTGCATACAGGTCTTTTGTCTCCCTAGGTAGGTTTATTCCTAGATACATTATTCTTTCTGTTGCAGTGGTAAATGGGAGTGTTTTCTTGATTTCACTGTCATATTTTTCATCATTAATGTATAGGAATGCCAGAGATTTCTGTGCATTAATTTTGTATCCTGCTACTTTACCAAATTCATTGATTAGCTCTAGTAGTTTTCTGCTACCATCTTTAGGATTCTCTATGTGTAGTATCATGTCATCTGCAAACAGGGACAGTTTTACTTCTTCTTTTCCAATTTGTATTCCTTTTCTTTCTTTTTCTTCTCTGATTTCCATGGCTAGGACTTACAAAACTATGTTGAATAATAGTGGTGAGCGTGGATATCCTTGTCATGTTCCTTATCTTAGAGGAAATGCTTTCAGTTTTTCACCATTGAGAATGATGTTTGCTGTGGGTTTGTCGTATATGGCCTTTATTATGTTGAAGTAGGTTCCCTCTATGCCCACTTTCTGGAGAGATATTAAAATAAATCGGTGTTGAATTTTGTCAAAAGCTTTTTCTGCATCTATTGAGGTGATCATATGGTTTTTATTCTTCAGTTTGTTAATATGGTGTATCACATTGATTGATTTGCGTATACTGAAGAATTCTTGCAACTCAAATAAATCCCACTTCATCATGATGTATGATCCTTTTAATGTGTTGTTGAATTCTGTTTGCTAGTATTTTGTTGAGGATTTTTGCATCTATATTCATCAGTGATATTGGTCTGTAATTTTCTTCTTTGTACGATCTTGGTCTGGTTTTGGTATCAGGGTGATGGTGGCCTCATAGAATGAGTTTGGGAGTGTTCCTTCCTCTGAAATTCTTTGGAAGAGTTTGAGAAGGATGGGTGTTAGCTCTTCTCTAAATGTTTGATAGAATTCACCTGTGAAGCCATCTGGTCCTGCACTTTTGTTTGATGGAAGATTTTTAATCACAGTTTCAATGTCATTACTTGTGATTGGACTGTTCATATTTTCTATTTCTTCCTGGTTCAGTCTTGGAAGCTTATACCTTTCTAAGAATTTGTCCAGTTCCTCCCAGGTTGTCCACTTTATTGCCATAGAGTTGCTTGTAGTAGTCTATTAGGATGCTCTGTATTTCTGCAGTGTCTGTTGTAACTTCTCATTTTTCATTTCTAGTTTTATTGATTTGGGTCCTCTCCCTCTCTTTCTTGATGAGTCTGGCTAATGGTGTATCCATTTTGTTTATCTTCTCAAAGAACCAGCTTTTAGTTTTATTGATGTTTGCTCTTGTTTTCTTTGTTTCTATTTCATTTATTTCTGCTCTGATCTTTACGATTTCTTTCCTTCTGCTAACTTTCGGTTTTGTTTGTTCTTCTTTCTTAATTCCTTTAGGTGTAACATTAGATTGTTTGAGGTTTTTCTTGTTGTTTAAGGTAGGCTTGTATAGCTATAAACTTCCCTCTTAGAACTGCTTTTGCTGCATCCCATAAATTTTGGATTGTCGTGTTTTAGTTGTCATTTGTCTCTAGGTATTTTTTGATTTCCTCTTTGATTTCTTCAGTGATCTCTTGGTTATTTGGTAATGTATTGTTTAACCTCCATGTATTTCTGTTCTTTTACGTTTTTTTCCTTGTAATTAATTTCTAATCTCATAGCGTTGTGGTCAGAAAAGATGCTTGATATGATTTCAATTTTCTTAAATTTACAGAGGCTTGATTTGTGACCCAAGATGTGATCTATCCTGGAGAATGTTCCGTGTGCACTTGAGAAGAAAGTGTAATCTGCTATTTTTGGATGGAATGTCCTATAAATATCAACTAAATCTATCTGGTCTATTGTGTCATTTAAAGCTTGTGATCCTTAATAATTTTCTGTTTGGATGATCTTTCCATTGGTGTAAGTGAGGTGTTAAAGTCCCCCACTATTAATGTGTTACTGTCAATTTCCTCTTTTAGAGCTGTTAGTAGTTGCCTTATGTATTGAGGTGCTCCTATATTGGGCGCATATATATTTATAATTGTTATATCTTCTTCTTGGATTGATCCCTTGAGCATTACGTGTCCTTCCTTGTCTCTTGTAACACTGTTTATTTTAAAGTCTATTTTATCTGAAATGAGTATTGCTAGTCCAGCTTTCTTCTGATTTCCATTTGCATGGAATATCTTTTTCCATCCCCTTACTTTCAGTCTGTATGTGTCCCTAGGTCTGAAGTGGGTCTCCTGTAGGCAGCATATATATGGTTGTTGTTTTTGTATCCATTCAGCAAGCCTGTGTCTTATGGTTGGAGCATTTAATCCATTCACGTTTAAGGTAATTATCGATATGTATGTTCCTATGACCATTTTCTTAATTCTCTTGGGTTTGTTTTTGTAGGTCCTTTTCTTCTCTTGTGTTTCCCACTTAGGTTCCTTTAGCATTTGTTGTAGAGCTGGTTTGGTGGTGTTCTCTTAGCTGTTGCTTGTCTGTAAAGCTTTTGATTTCTCCATCGAATCTGAATGAGATCCTTGCCGGGCAGAGTAATCTTTTTGTAGGTTCTTCCCTTTCATCACTTTAAGTATATCATGCCACTCCCTTCTGGCTTGCAGAGTTTCTGCTGAGAAATCAGCTGTTAACCTTATGGGAGTTCCCTCGTATGTTATTTGTCTTTTTCCCTTACTGCTTTCAATAATTTTTCTTTGTCTTTAATTTTTGCCAGTTTGATTACTATGTGTCTCAGTGTGTTTCTCCTTGGGTTTATCCTGTATGGGACTGTCTGCATTTCCTGGACTTGGGTGGCTATTTCCTTTCCCATGTTAGGGAAGTTTTCGATTATAATCTCTTCAAATATTTTCTCAGGTCCTTTCTCTCTCTCTTTTCCTTCTGGGACCCCTATAATGCTAATGTTACTGCATTTAATGTTGTCCCAGAGGTCTCTTAGGCTGTCTTCATTTCTTTTCATTCTTTTTTCTTTATTCTATTCCGCAGCAGTGAATTCCACCATTCTGTCTTGCAGGTCACTTATCTGTTCTTCTGCCTCAGTTATTCTGCTATTCATTCCTTCTAGTGTAGTTTTCATTTCAGTTATTGTATTGTTCATCTCTGTTTGTTTGTTCTTTAATTCTTCTAAGTCTTTGTTAAACATTTCTTGCATCTTCTCAATCTTTGCCTCCATTCTTTTTCTGAGGTCCTGGATCATCTTCACTATCATTATTCTGAATTCTTTTTCTAGAAGGTTTCCTATCTCCACTTCATTCAGTTGTTTTTCTGGGCTTTTTTCTTGTTCCTTCATCTGGCACATAGCCCTCTGCCTTTTCATCTTGTCTATCTTTCTGTGACTGTGGTTTTAGTTCCACAGGCTGCAGGACTGTAGTTCTTCTTGCTTCTGTTGTCTGCCCTCTGGTGGATGAGGCTATCTAAGAGGCTTATGCAAGTTTCCCGATGGGAGAGACTGGTGGTGGGTAGAGCTTGCTGTTGCTTGGTGGGCAGAGCTCAGTAAAACTTTAATCCGCTTGTCTGCTGATGGGTGGGGCTGGGTTCCCTCCCTGTTGGTTGTTTGGCCTGAGGTGACCGAACACTGGAGCCTACCCAGGCTCTTTGGTGGGGCTAATGGTGGACTCTGGGAGGGCTCACGCCAAGAAGTACTTCCCAGAACTTCTGTTGCCAGTGTCTTTGTCCTTGGTGAGCCACAGCTGCCCCCCACCTCTGCAGGAGACCCTCCAACACTAGCAGGTAAGTTTGGTTCAGTCTCCTATGGGGTCACAGCTCCTTCCCCTGGGTCCCAATGCCCACACTACTTTGTGTGTGCCCTCCAAGAGTGGAGTCTCTGTTTCCCCCAGTCCTGCCAAAGTCCTGCAATCAAATCCCGGTAGCCTTCAAAGTCTGATTCTCTAGGAATTCCTCCTCTCATTGCCAGACCCCCAGGTTGGGAAGCCTGACGTGTGGCTCATAACCTTCACTACAGTGGGTGGACTTCTGTGGTATAAGTGTTCTCCAGTTTGTGAGTCACCCACCCAGCAGTTATGGGATTTGATTTTATTGTGATAGCACCCCTCCTACCATCTCATTGAGGCTTCTCCTTTGTCTTTGGATGTGGGGTATCTTTTTAGGTGAGTTCCAGTGTCTTTCTGTCGATGACTGCTCAGCAGTTAGTTGTGATTCCGGTGTTCTCGAAAGAGGGAGTGAGAGCATGTCCTTCTACTCCGCCATCTTGAACCAATCTCAGGAACTCAGCTTTTGATTTATTTAAACTAAAGTATGGTTAATTTACAATGTTGTGTTAGTTTCAAGTGTATAGCACGGTGATTAAGTTATATATATATATATATATATATATATATATATATATATACACACACTTTTTCAGATTATTTTCCATTATAGGTTATTACAAGATACTGAGTATAGTTCCCTGTGTTGTACTGTAGGTCCTTGTTGTTTACCTATTTTATGTATAGTAGTGTAATATTAATCCCAAACTCCTAATTTATCTCTCCCTCCCCTGCTCCATTACTCCATTTGGTAACCATTAGTTTGTTTTCTGTGTCTGTAAATCTGTTTCTGTTTTGTAAATAAGTTTATTTGTATCTTTTTTTTTTTTTGGATTCCACATACAAGTGATACCATATGACATTTGTCTTTCTCTGTCTGACTTACTTTACTTAATAATCTCTAAGTCCACTCAAGTTCAGTGTTTGATTTAGACTCTAAGACGTATTTTGGATATCTGACCTTTAGAACTGCAAGATAATAAACGTGTGTTTTTTAAGCCAAAAAATAAAAAGACACATGCACCCCAATGTTGATTGCAGCACTATTTACAATAGCTAGTTTATGGAAACAACCTAAATGCCCATCAACAGACAAATGGATAAAGAAGATGTGGTACAGGCATACAATGGAATATTACTCAGTCATAAAAAGGAATGAAACTGGGTCATTCGTAGAGACGTGAGTGGACCTAGAGACTGTCATACAGAGTGAAGTAAGTCAGAAAGAGTAAAACAGATATCGTATGTTAATGCATATATGTGGAATCTAGAAAAATGGTACAGATGAACGGGTTTGCAAGGCAGAAATAAAGACACAGATGTAGAGAACAAATGTATGGACACCAAGGGGGGAAAGCAGGGGGTGAAGGGTGGGATGAATTGGGAGACTGGGATTGACAATATATACACTAATATGTATAAAATAGATAACTAATAAGAACCTGCTGTATAGCATAGGGAACTCCACTTTACTGTACAGTAGAAACTAACACAACATTGTAAAACAGCTATATGCCAATTTAAAAAATTGATTTAAAAATAAAGAAACAAAGTCACATTAAATGAGTGACAGAGCAAGGCTAGAAGCAAAGTTCCTTCACTCAAGCCAGTTCAGCCTCCATCTACTTCACTACTTTAAGGAGGCCTCTATTAGTTAAAAGTGTTCTCACTTTTAATCAACTGAAACCAACTTTGACAAAATTAGAAACAACAATAAAAGGTGGAGTGAAATTTAATAGAAAAGTACTTGGTATATCTTACAGAATTAAATGACTTGTTAGCCCCAGGGCACTTCCAGGGCCCTCGGGAGAAACCATTCAGAGTTTCTCCCTAAAGAGTTATGATCAGCAGGGAGTTGGTGCCAACACCTCTCCAGTACTGTCTCTGTTCCAAGGTCCAAATTTCCAAGAGAGAGAGCCTCACCTACCGCAGTGGAGTTGGGTTTCTACCTCCCCATCAGCCATGCCAGGGGGAATGAGGTCGCAGAGTACAGACATGGATGTGGAACGCCTCCCCTGAGTTTCATGACATGTCCGGGAAAAGGGTGTTCACCACAACCCTGAAGCCATTGTGAGCCTGACTGAGCATCATCTCAGCAAAGGGAAACCACTGAGACATGTGACCCAGAGGATTTCAAAAATGCATCCTCCTCCCTATTAGAGAGTTGAGACACAGGCTTGACAGACACCATGTGACGAACTAGAAGCTGATCTCATGTCCCTAGTGACCACAGCCTGTAATTACTGGGTTGTAAATGGTTAAGGATCACTCAATGTGTCTCAAACTCCATATGTTACAGCACTTCTTGCTGGCAAGCCAAGTACATGGAATTTCATATTCCACAGCACAAAACAAGGCAAGATACAAAGAAACAGAAAGAAACTCAATCAAGGCAGTAGGGGATTTTTGCAAAACATGTGGGAGTTTTGCTCTCATAAATCAGCATTCCTCAAGCCATGCCATGCCAACATGTTGAGGTCAGTTTTGAGGTGAGTTGTGAGGAAATGTATTTTTACTAATACTGGTTTAAATAGCAAAGTTTAAGAACCAGTTCTTAAATAAAAAGAATATCTATGAATACATATATATTCCCCCTAATAACACCAGGGTCACATATACATATACTTTCTCTAGTGGGAGAGAAAGGGGTGGTGTTAGAGGCCCCATATAACCTTGGGCAAGCCCAGGGGAGTATGTCACACATGTGGCTGTCATCTAATATCATTGGTAGAGAAAAACTTCAAAACAGCTGCCCAAAGTGATGTCATTGCTGATCTGCCAAGAACAGGGAAGTTTAAAAGTATCCTGGGCTCCTGGTACTGGTTCAAGTTCTGTCTCGTGTTAAGAAAAATTATCCAAAACTGGGAACTTAAGCAGGAGAATGATGGCATATCCTTTGAATATCATTTTAACCAGGTTCACCAGAAAACTATTTGACTGTACAGGAGAATGCACTTGCGTTTGCCTTTGCTATTTTCTATCTGATCGGGGCCCCAAGACTGTGAAGTTTGATGTTAATTTGCATCTTTTTGTCCAGTAGAAAAGGTGACATTTCTTTTCTATTTCATTTTCTTTTTTATGTTCCCATAAAACATTTACCAGTTTTGTCTCTATTAGCAAATTCATTTCAGCATTCCTTTGACAGTATATATAAACATGTGTCCTTTGAACCAGCCTCACCATCTTCCTGGTACCCTCATTAATTAATGAAATGAATAAAATCTTTTTTTTTTTTGTGGTACACGGGCCTCTCACTCTTGTGGCCTCTCCCGTAGAGGAGCACAGGCTCCGGACACGCAGGCTCAGCGGCCATGGCTCATGGGCCCAGCCGCTCCACGGCATGTGGGATCCTCCCAGACCGGGGCACGAACCCGTGTCCCCTGCATCGGCAGGCGGACTCTCAACCACTGCGCCACCAGGGAAGCCCCTGAATAAAATCTTTTACATGTGTCCATTCTATATTTGCCTAAGTGTCATGTTTTTAACATTCTGAAGATTATACTTCAACATGAGGAATGAGTCTGCAATTTTCCAGTTTCCTCAAATGCAGGGTAGTGGGTAAGCTGGGTTCCAAGATCCCTTCCAGTGCTAATACTGTATGATTTCTTCAATAAAATTATGGTATAAAATATTCAGTGGGGTAGCTTATTTGTTAGAGAAATTTTCAAAGGGAAAGTTTCAGAAAGGTTTAAGGATGATTATATTTTAAAAAATGAATTTCAGCTAAACAAAGAATCTCAAAATTATCACCATGTAACCTGAGTACCCAGAAATTAAGAGACAGAGTCTGGCAGAATCTGGCAAAAGCATCCTGCCTTGTCTGGAGATGGTTGTTAATCCTCACGGTGCCTGCCTTGTGGAACAGAGTTTGATCACCTGATGAATACGAGAGCCAGAAAATGATCCCTGACTCCTCTTATTCTTGCAGATGAGAGCCTATGGCATCCAGTGGTGAAGAGCAATCTGACCAGGTCACTTGGCTTCTTGCTACCCAAAGTGTGGACCAAGGACCAGCTGCAAAGACGTCTCTTGGGAATGTGTTAGGAGTGCAGAATATCGGATCCAGCCCAGACCTAGTAAAACAAAATCTACGCTTTAACAATATCCCCTGGTGATTGATATGCACAGAAAGTTTGAGAAGCAGTGATCTGGCTGCAGGTTCCCAAGATGGTTCCCAACCCTGGCTGCACTTGAGAAGTTTTCACGCTTACAGAGTTGGGGTATTATTAGTATCTGTCGTAGCAGGATGGGAAAGATGACAGATGGAAAGCATAAGCCACTCTTCTCAAGTCAAGACTGTAAGAAAAAGCCCAACAAGGGCTTTTACCAATACCAGACTTTTTCAGTTTGGGTTCTAGGAAAGGAGACAGGGAGAGGGAAGGCTAAAGGGCTACAGGGAGGAAGGGAGGAAGTTGAAGAATGACAAGCCTGTGGATTCTTCTCTTGATTATTTCCCCCAGGGATGAAGGAGTCTGTGGCTGGCCAGGATGTCTGTCCTCTGTTCAGGCTAATTTTATTCTGTGAGTTTATCCAGAGTTTAAGAGCAATAATCAGGGGCCATAAAGCTCCAAAGGTCTCAGAAAGCACAAGTAAGGGGAAGGACAGGCTTTACCATTCTTTAAGTTCCTTTCCTCATTCTGCATCCCAGACAGGGAATATTGCTTTATTCAAAAATCTATAGTAAGAAACTCCCATACTAATCAAGTTAAACTTCTCACTATCACAACCTGCAGTTGCCATTTTTAGAAACACTGTGCTGTGAACACAAGACGATTGGGTTAAGTACCAGTGGCCAGCAAATGTGGGCCCAAATACTTGTCGTAGACATATTCTGACAACTGCATCCAACAATCTGTTTAGCAGTTTCCTGTGCTTTACTCCTTCAATTATGAAGTGCTGCTTGTGGGGCTGGTGGGTTCAGGGGAATCAAAGAGAGCTGTCGGGTGCTACAGAAAGTCTCTTTGGAAAACTTTAAATTAAAAGCGATAGTGCACGTAAATTAAACCGATGAGTTTAGTGGGGGTACATTAGTCAGGATAATGCTAGCTGCTATGATAATAAACAAACGCAAAATGTATAGTGGTTCAAAACAATAGAAGCTTATTTGGCCCTCACATAAAGTCCAAAATGGGTGCTCTAACCAGAGACTCAAGGCCTGGGGCTCAGGCTCACTCCATCTTGAGGCACTGACATCTTAAACATGTGGCTTTCAAGATTGCCACATTTGTCTGCATCAAGCCAGTGGCGTGGGAAAAGCCTTGATGGATTCCACGTGGAAAGCTTTTATAGGTCAAACCTGAAAGAGGCACATTACTCCTGACCAGATTTTATTAGCTAGAATTCAGTGTCTTGGCCACATCAAACCTTGAGGGAGGCTGGAAAATGTAGACTAGCTGTGTGCCCAGAGAGGAAATGGGTGCCACAGTGGGTCAAGAGCATCATTTAAAAATGGGATACAGGGAACTCCCTGGTGGCACAGTAGATAAGAATCCACCTGCCAATGCAGGGGACATGGGTTCCATCCCTGGTCCGGGAAGATCCCACATGCCACAGAGCAACTAAGCCCGTGTGCCACAATTACTGAGCCTGCACTCTAGATCCCACGAGCCACAACTACTGAAGCCCACACACCTAGAGCCCGTGCTCTGCAACAAGGGAAGCTGCCGCAATGAGAAGCCCGTGCACCACAACGACGAGTAGCCCCCGCTCACCACAACTAGAGAAAGTCCGCACACAGTAACGAAGACCCAACGCAGCCAAAAATAAATAAAATTAAATCTTTTTTTAAAAAATGGGATACAACACAATAGAATAGATCAAACTGAGTTTGACCTGGCATACAGGACAGGTTAGTGTAGTTTTGGAAAAGCCTTCAGTCACTTATATGTTTGTATACATGCATGTATGAACTGATTGAAGTATAAAATGTATTTCTTACACTGGGTCACGGCCAAAAGTTAAAGCTATTCTACCAATCCCTATAGACAACATTAGAAGAGACAGCAAAAGGAGAAAAGGAGGGCTTAGGCCCTGAAGGGGGTTTTTAAATCATTGAGAAGCTGAGCAAGTGTGAATATGCTTAAATATTCATAAAGTGACAGCAACATCTAAAAACCAGACACAGCTGTGTGGACTGGGCTGATCCTGAGAAACACTGGCACATGAGTCAGGTTGGACTTAGGTGCCCATTTACCCCTCTGATAGCAGCCCAACCCCTACTCTCCAGGTACCTCACCTTTGCCCATGCACGCCAAGGATAAGGTGATAATTTCGTTGTTCCCAGCAGAACATGCATGGAAAATCCACCATGAATCAAAAGAATGAGGCTGCTAAGGTTAGATAAAGGGCTGCTTTCTTCATTTTAGGGCAAAGACTCTGGTCTAAGCACAACTTTAAATCATATCACACATCACATGAAGAGCCACTCTCTCCATGCTCTGTGGTGCTGTGTATGAGCACAAGTGTGTGTATGCACATGTGTGTGCACATGTGTATGCTTGAGTACATGCTGACCTGTGTGCTGAGGCTCAGGAGAGGTAGAATGATAGAAAGTTCCAAATGCATAGAGAATTCTTAGCATAAATAAAATGAATGGAGCCAGGTTGATCTATTTTGATACGACTTGATATAGGAAATTATTTCAGTGGGCTTTTCTAGGGAGAGACAGGGCATACAGTTGACCTTTGAACAACACAGGTTTGAACTACTCAGGTCCCCTTGTAGGAAAGTTTTTTTCAATAAATTCATACTACACTATTACACAATCCGGGGTTGGTTGAATCTGTGGATGTGGACCTGAGGATGCGGAACCATGAATATGGAGGGCTGACTGTAAACTTTTAGGTGAATTTTTGACTGGGGGGGGAAGGGGGTTTAGCAGCCCTAACCCCTTTGTTGTTCAAGGGTCAACTGTAGTTTGGAAAAATACAGCAGAAATGACATTTTGGTGAGCCATAGAACATGCTTTAGGGTTGAAGTCAGCAGACGTATATTTGAGTACCAAAGAGATAGTTTATTCTTCCCATCATACAGATAAGGAAACTCAGAGTCACAGAGGTTACACCCAAGGTCTTTCAGCTCATAGGTGGAACTGGCACTCAAAGAAGTAGGCTCAGTAATGGGAAAGGACAAGAATCTACCAAGCAGGACTGTCTAGCTAGGGGCAGAACATGCTGGGACAGCAGGAAATTCAGACGGTGGCTGAGGGCACCCTGAGATATGCAGTTAACTGGGGCTCTTGAGCATCAGGACAGAGATAGCAATCCTTACTAGGGTGCCTTGGGCCCTTGTTTCAACAGGGGAAAAGGATGAGGCAACAGCAAGATGCAAAGGTGGTGGACATTCTGTGAAATGTCATCAGCTAGATGCATTCCATCTCTTCCCTGCTGTACTATATTCCCTGGGGGATACACACACACACACACACACACACACACACACACACACACACACACACACACACACACACACACAGAGACACACACACACACACACACACACACACACACCTACCTATATATTTATATATATATATATATGTATTTATATATATTCTAAATTAAAAAGAAAAAGCTTAAGCATCTGTAAAACGGGCACCCAACTCAATTTTCCCATGCAGATCTATAAATCTAGCCCCTCCCACGACCCACCGGAACAGGGCTGGAGACAGTCACTTCTTAGAAACACTAAAAATATACATTACATCATTCCTCCTCCACAGTCTCCAACCCCCCTACAACAAGCCAAGTAATTTGAGCCCCTCTGCAAGGCCTGCCATAGCTTCCCTTTGAGGTCTGTGTTTTCCCTACTTAACGTACCTGGGAGACTGACAGACATATGTTTTATGATACATTATATATTAGGCTTGGCTAGAGGCTCCATTTCCATTAAAGATGACTAAAGCACTAAGGCATAGCTGCCTGGACCTCCCCTGCCATTTGTCCTCTGAAGCTATTCTCTAAGCTGTATTTCTGTCTTTTAGTACAACATTTGCTCACAAAATGGTCAGAACTTGGCTGTTAAAAACCAAAGACTCTTTGCTTCTACAATATTTTATAGAACAGAGCACTGGAGCCCTCTTCTTAAACTCCTCCAGTTCTCGGTTCTGACAATTGCCCGAAATAGACGAGTGCTCCCCAAAGCTGCAAAATCACATCTCTCTTTAAAATACCAGCTAAAACTGAGAAAGAGAAAATAAAAACAGATCTACTTTTTCAAAATGGGGTTATGCAAGTTGCTGCTCCCTTCAGGCATTTGTTCAGTAATCAGCACCCAGTTCCTGCATAGTAATCGGTTAAATGCTCACCCTCGCTCATAAGACACATACTTGGGAAGAGTACTGCTCTTCAACACTGTTTTTAAATTTAGAAAGATGCCTTTAGACCAATTTAGACACTATGTTCTTGCACAGGTATTAGTAAAATAAGCAAAAGACAGTGCATAAAAGTTGAAGCAACATCAGGAAAAACCCAACCTTCATTAACATTATAAACTATGATTTAAGACTGGTAAGGGGAAAAAATTAACTTCATTTATTCTATGCAAGAGTCATTGATTAATTGAAAATACACATCAAAGAGCTTCATTTGCATATAGCAGCTCTGGTACCCCAAGAAACTTTGTGTTGGAAGGGATTCCCTATGGCACACACACAGACACACAGAGACCCCAAAACACTACAGGAGCCATCACTCCCTCTGACTATGAAGGATGTCCATCTAGCTTCATGAGTATATTGGCAGCCAGGCCCAAAGAGAACACTGAGTCTATCAATGGACAAACAGACACACAACAATTTACAGATGTATAAATATGTAAAGAAGAAGAGAAACATATCCTTTAGTAATATTTTTTAATCTGGAAGTTTTCTCCACAAGTGGTTTTCCATCCTCTATTTCCCACAATTAATGTCTTATGAAGGAAAACATTCCCCCTCCTTCTCAATCTTCCATCCTGAAGACTATTCCAAAAATGTGTGTGGATGCCCCATCCACACCAGCCTTCACATTCACTGCCAAGCAGAGTGGCAAACTTCTGGGGCACTGATTACTCATCCTCTCTCTGAATACAGGATGCTCAGTCTCTTTGTAAGTCTCCTTTTGAAAGTTGATGAGATATTAAAGAGATATATCAATGGAACTTGCTCCACCCTTGCCCCACCCAAGATGTGCAGACACTACTCCAAATGTGAATCTGCTCTGTTCTGAGAAGCCTTCCAGTTTGGGTGTTGTCTGTGGCAAACACAACCACAGAAGGTCATTACTGGAGCAGGACTTCCAGAATAGCTGAGTGAGGAGCTTGGTAAATCCTCTTCCCAAAGAGCAACAATAAAACTGGACAAAACTGTCAAAAACAACAATTTCTGGAATCTGGAAATTGACCAAATGCAAAAAACAGATAAGCACTTATTTAAGAAAAACTATTGAATCTCAGTAAGAACAGGGAGAGTTTACTGTGTTTTTGCCTGAAGCTGTTCCCTACCTCTCAGCTCTGAGGCACAAGGGTTCTACAAGGGCAAGGCAGACCATAAGCACCAGCGGCTCCATTGCTAAAGGGGTTGACATAATTTGGAGTAAGCATAGAAAAATTCATGCCCAGGGGCATTGTTGAAAACAGTAGCAATCTCGGCAGGAAATAATCAAAGAAGAGCAAGAAAGCTAGTTGGAGATTGCCATACTGGTTGGGTATACCTGCAGAAAGCTAAAAAAATTATCAGTGAGATCTGGTGATCAAGACAGCCACAGTCAGCCTTGATAAGCTCCCAAATATCCCTGGGGGTCTGAAAGGCTATACGTTTACACTCAGAAGAGACCGGAGAGGTCCTTAGTGAGCTACTCATTCTTGGATGAATGTGAAACTTCGCAAGCACAGAAAGCAAAAGCTGTGAAGGACTTGTACAGTACCTAAACTCTGAATGTCATTTCCCAAACACACAGATCCACTGGCGAGGGTAAAAGCCCTACTGGCTCAAGGTGTTTAAACAAAACATCTGACCAATCTTTGGCTAACCACTAAGTTATGCTAACCAAGGAGCAACCCCAGAAAACCAGGCTTAAACATAAAATCAAAAATCATTTTTTTTTAAATTGGAGTGGGGGCTTTTTTATCTAAAGAAAACAAAAACACAAATTTGAAAATACATATGCACCTCCATGTTCACTGTAGCATTATTTACAATAGCCAAGATATGGAAACAACCTAAGTGTCCATCAACGAATGAATGGATAAAGAAGATGTGAGATATATATATACATATATGTGTGTGGGGGGGGGGTGTGGGTGTGTGTATATACTATTCAGCCATAAAAAAGAATGAGATCTTGCCATTTGCAAAAACATGGATGGACCATGGGGGCATTATGCTAAGTGAAATAAGTCATATAGAGAAAGACAAATACCATACGATCTCACTTATATGTAGAATCAAAAAAAAATGAGCTCATAGATACAAAGAACAGATTGGTGATTGCCAGAGGCGGGGAGTTGATGGGTGGGTGAAATGGGTAAAGGCGGTCAAAATGTTCAAACGTCCAGTTATAAAATAAATCATAGGGATGTAATGTACAGCATAGTAACTATAGTTAATAATACTGTACAGCATATTTGAAAGTTGCTAAGGCAGTAAAAGTCCTCATCACAAGAAAAAAAAATTTTTGTAACTATTATGGTGATGAATGTTAACTAGACTTATTGTGATGACAATTTCACAATATATACAATATCAAATGTTGTACACTTGAAACTAATATGATTTTATATGCTAGTTATACCTCAATTTTTAAAAAGAATTGTTTTCTTAAAACACTGAGTAGAGACATCAGTGATTGCACACTACTAGGGAGAGAGACACCATAGAATTAGTCCAGGCAAGTCACTAAACAAATAAACACCAAAAAAACAAAAACAGCAACAATAAACCCAGGGGAGAGGAGAATAAGAATCCAGAGATGCTATAATACATTATCGAAAATGTCCAGTTTTCTACAAAAAGTTATGAGGCATGCAAAAAACAAAAACAGGACAGGGTGACCCATACACAAGAAAAAAGGCAGGCAACAGAAGCTGTTTCTGAAAGATCTCAGGTGATGGACTTACCAGACAAAGAATTCAAAGCAGGTATTACAAATATGTTCAAAGAACTAAAGGAAACCATGTTTAAAGAATTAAAAGGAAATATAACAATAGCAACTCATCAAATACAGAATATCAATAAAGAGACAAAAATTATTTTAAAAGGACCATTTTGAAATTCTGGAGTTTAGGACTACAAGAACTGAAAGGAAAAATTCACTAGAGGGACTCAACAACAGACTTCAGCTGGCAGAAGAAAGAATCAGCAAACTTGAAGGTAAATCAATAGAAATTGTCCAACCTAAAGAACAGAAAAAAAACATAATGAAGAAATATTAGCAGAATCTGAGAGATCTGTGAGACATCGTTAAGTATACCAACATAAGCGTACATGAAGTCCAAGAGGAAGAGAGAGAAAAAGGGGCAGAAGAGAACATTTGAAGACATAATGGCCAAAAACGTTATCAAACTTCATCAAAAACATTAATCTACACATTCAAGAAGCTCAATGAACTCCAAGTAGAAAAAAACGCAAAGAAATCCACACTGAGATACATCATAGTCAAAGTGTTGAAAGCCAAAGAAAAAGAGAAAATATTGAAAGTAGCAAGAGAAAAACAACCCATCGCATACAATGGGGAGGGGACTCAATAGTTTAACACCAGAAATGGTGAAGGCCCAGAAAGCAGGAGGGTGACATATTCAAAGTACTGAAAGAAAAAAAAAAAAATCAACCAAGAATCCCATGTCCAGCAAAAATGAAGGCAAAATAAAGACGTTCCCAGATAAAGATGACTTGCCTTATAAAGAATACTAAATACTAAAGGAAATTCTTCAGGCTGAAAAGAAATGGCACTAGACAGCAATTCAAATTCACACAAAGAAATAAAGAGCATGAATAAAGGTAATTATGTAGTTAAATAAAAAAGATAAAGAGAGTTTTTCTCGTTTCTTCTCTTAACATATTTAAAAAAGAATCACATAAAGAATAGTTATAATTGGAGGAATATAGCATATAAAGAAGTAATATATATGACAATAGTATCACAAAGGAAGGGGGAGGCAATAGAGCAATATCGGAGCAGTTTCTATATTTTACTGGAATTAAGTTAGCATTATCTGAAATAGATTGTTTTTAAGTTTAGAAGCATATTATAATTCCTCCAGAAGAAGCACTAAGAAAATCATTCCAAAAACTATAATTAAAAACAAAGGAATTTAAAGGGGACACTAGAAAAAAATTACTTAATACAAAAAACGGTAATAAAGGAGGAATACAGGAACAAAAAGACATGATACATAGAAAATAAATAAAAATCGAGAGATATGATACAAATACATCAATACCAACATTAAAAAATAAATGATTATATGCACTTTGGCATCACATACATGAAAACGGCAATGAGATGAAAAAGATTAGCATGGCCCCTTTGCAAGGATGATATGCAAATTTAAAGTGCTCCATATTTTTTTGAGTGAAAAATGCCAATCCCAAATTGTTACATAACACATGATTCGCTTCATATAAGATTTTTGAAATGATGAAATTTTAGAAATAGAGGTCAGATTAGTGTTTGCCAATGGTCAGGGAGGGGCAAGGGTGGTGGTGGCAGGAAAGTGGGAATGGTTATAACAGGGCAACAGGAGTGATCCTTGTGGTGTTGGAACTGTTCAGTTCCTTGACTGTGGTGGTGGATACACCAACCTATACAGGTGATAAAACTGTATAGGACTTAATAAAGTTATGGCCCCCCCACTCCACCCCCCCACACACACAAATGAGTATAAATAAAACTAGGAAAATCTGAATAAGAGCTATGGATCATATCAATGTCAACACCCAGGTTATAATATTATACTGTAGTTCTGAAAAATGTTACCATTGGAGAAAACTAGCCAAAGTGTACCACGGACCACTCTGTATTATTTCTTAGACCTGCACGTGTCAATGCAATTTTATAGAGAAACAAAAATCTTTTCAACAAAAGGCACTGGGACAACTGGATATCCACATGAAAAAAGATGAATTTAGATGCTTTCCTCACACTATCCACAAAAATTAACTCACAGTGCATCATAGACCTAAACTGAAGAGCTAAAAGTATAACACTTTCAGAAGAAAATACAGGAGAAAACTTTATGACCTCGATCTAGGCAAACAGTTCTTAGATACAACATCAAAAATACAATCAATAAAAGAAAAATGATAAATTGCACTGTATAAAAATTTAAAACTTTGCTCTTCAAAAGGCACTTTTAAGAAAATTAAAAGATAAGCCACAAACTGAGAGGAAATATTTGCAAATTATATATCTGATAAAGGATTTGTATCCAGAGTATGTATAGAACTCTTACAACACAACAGTAAAAAGACAAACAACCCAGTTAAATTTTTGGCAAAAGATTTGAATAGACATTTCAGCAAAGAAACCTATAAATAATAAATATGTACAAAGATGCTCAACATCATTATTCATTAGTGAAATTCAAATTATAACTACAATGAGCTATCATTTCACACCCACTAGAATGGCTATCATCAAAAAAGACAGACAGTAATAAGTGTTGGCAAGGATATATAGAAACTAGACTCTTCCTTTAGCATATGACCCATCAATTCCACTCCTGGTTATTTATGAAAGAGAAATAAAAACATACATCCATACAATGACTTGTACATGCATGTTCATAGCACCATTATTCATAATGGGCAAAAGGTGGAAACAATCAAATATCCATCAACTGGCAATGGAGAAACAAATGTATATCCATACAGTAGAACCCTATCAGGCAATAAAAAGCAATGAAGTTCTTATACATGCTACAATGTGGCTGAGGACAGAAGCCAGACCCAAAAGACCATACACTGTATGATTTCATTCTGATGAAATGTCCAGAAAAGGCAAATCTATAAATACAGAAAGCAGATTAATGGTTGCCTGGGGCTGGGGGTGGAAGGCAAATGGGCATGAGAGATCTTTTGGAGGTGACGGAAATGTTCCAAAACTGGATTGTGGTGATGTTTAGTCAACTCTATAAATTCAACAATCATTGAATTCTTCATTCAAGAATCACTGAATTGTACACTTAGAAGGAGTGAACTCAGGGTATGTAAATTATGCTTTAATAAATCTGTTTAAAAAAATAAACACAACCATTACCAGGAAAGACTACCCCTAAATAAATTACAAATAAACATGTTAAGCACCCCCAGAACAGCTTAGTGTGAATGAGTTTACTAGAAGCACAGCCTGAAGAAATTTAATTCCTAGCAGCAGAAGGCTGATTTCAACAAATAGAGAGACCTTACAGGGAGCAAGAGGGGCACAGCCCTGTGCTTCCCATACCAGGAGGTTTCCCTACCCAATTGCTGCATCTATTACTCTTAATCTTATTCCTTTGGGAAAGGGAAATAGAAATCAAAGTACGATTTATGCTCTTCTAAAGATCTTAAGAAGTATTTCCCATTGAGGGAGTCTTGATTTTCAGACAAGTGTTTCAAAATAAGGTATCAGATGTCATTCCACATAGAAGACCAATAGTGAATCCAGGGGCTTAAGAAGGACTCAACCAGTCTGTAGCCATTTACTACACTGGAAACAGGCTCATATGACTCATTTTAATTACACTCTCCTGCCACACACACTCAAAACAAATTAACAACCAACTTTCATAGATAATCATAACAATTGGTACTTATTGTGTGTCAGTCATTGTAGTCAGGGCTTCAGTCCTCTCAATAAACATAACCCTTTCAGTCAGGATCTATCTTTATCACTACTTTACAGATGAGGAGTCTGAGGTCTGAAGAGGTTATAAGACGTGCCCACCATCAGGCATCTGATAATTATGGAGCTGAGATTCTTCTATATAAGCCTTCTAACTGCAGAGGCTAGATTCTCATCCCCTACACTCTAGGGCAGACTTTCTCAAACTTTCTTTTTAACCACAAGTTGGAGTAAAAAATACATTCTACATCATAACCCAGGACGTACAGGTTTCTCTACAAATGAAGCTCCATGAAACAATACTTAACCTTACTATGCACAATACACACTGATATTTTTATTCTATTTATCTTATTGTACTCTTTAATATCTTGGTCAATATCACTAATTCCATTTCATGACATATTCATGGATCACCACTCACAATTTAAAAAAAAAACAATACTACTTATAAAACGTGTAAATGTCACATTAAGATGAGACTCTAGAGAAACTCTGAAGATCTCTGTAGACCAGTCTGTCAAAGTCAAGTGCCTGACAGCCTGATTATCCACTCACTCTACAGCCCTTCACCCGCAAGAGGAAGGAGGAAGATAGAGCTAAAAGCCCGCCTGAGTGGGTCACCCAGTGAATGGCCCCTACTCAAGTGTGCATTAGCCAGAACCTGGCCATGGGGATGGCAGGAAAAGAGAGAAGCAATCCATTTGCCTGAATAAAGTGTGCCAAAACAGAATTCTTAGCAACAAACCCAGAAACCAAGAGATTCTAAGAAAAATCTCATTTATCTAGGACTAGAGTATCATTGGTAGGCCAGTATCAAATTCACCTTGCCTTAATACCACCTCAAGATACTTTATAAGGGACAGACCTTCAAGATGGCTAAGTAGTAAGATATGGAGATCACCTTCCTCCCCACAAATGCATCAGAAATACATCTACATGTGGAACAACTCCTACAGAACACCTACCGAACGCTGGCAGAAGACCTCAGACCTCCCAAAAGGCAAGAAACTCCCCACGTACCTGGGTAGGGCAAAAAAAAAAAAGGAAAAACAGAGACAAAAGAACACGAACAGGACCTGCACCAGTGGGAAGGAGCTGTGAAGGAGGAAAAGTTTCCACACACTAGGAAGCCCCTTCACTGGTGGAGACGGGTGGTGGAGGGGGGAAACTTTGGCCCCACAGAGGAGAGCACAGCAACCGTGGTGCAGAGGGCAACGGAGAGATTCCCACACAGAGGACCGGTGCCGACCAGCACTCACCAGCCCGAGAGGCTTGTCTGCTCACCCACCGGGGCAGGTGGGGCAGGGAGCTGAGGCTCGGGCTTCGGAGGTCAGATCCCAGGGAGAGAACTGGGGTTGGTTGTGTGAACACAGCCTAAAGGGGGCTAGTGAGCCACAACTAGCCAGGAGGGAGTCCGGGAAAAAGTCTGGACCTGCCAGAGAGGCAAGAGAACTTTGTTTCGGGGTGTTTGAGGAGAGGAGATTCCTTCCCAGTGTGTCCACAGAAGGCAGAGCACCGCCTAAGTGAGCTCCAGAGACGGGCACAAGCTGCGGCTATCAGCTCGGACCCCAGAGACCAGCATGAACTGCTAACACTGCGGGCGCTGCCACCAGCAATCCTGTGTGCAATCGCAGGTCACTATCCACACCACCCCCCAGGAACCTGTGCAGCCCGCCCTGCCAGGGCCCCAAGATCCAGGGACAACTTCCCCAGGAGAAAACACAGCGTGCCTCAGGCTGTTGCAAGGTCACATCAGCCTCTGCCACCTCAGGCTCGCACTGCATTCCATGACTACCATACCCCTCCCTCCCCACCGCCTGAGTGAGCAAGAGAGCCCTAATCAGCTACTGCTTTAACTCCCTCCTGTCTGGGTGGGGAACAGATTCCTGAGGGCGGCCTACACACAGGGGCAGGGCAAAAACCAAAGCTAAAACCCAGGAGCTGTGCAAACAAAGAAGAAAAAGGGAAATTTCTCTGTGCAGCCTCAGGAGCAGCGGATTAAATCCCCACAATCAACTTGATAAACACTACACCTGAAGAATACCTGAATAGACAACAAATGTTCCCAAAATTAAGGCCCTGGACTTTGGGAGCAACTGTAGGCTTGGGGTTTGCTTTCTGCATCTAATTTGTTTCTGGTTTTATGTTTATCTTGGTTTGGTATTTAGAGCTTACTATCATGGGTGGATTTGTTTATTGGTTTGGTTGCTCTCTTCCTTTTTTTTTTTTACTATATATATATTTTTTCCTTTTCCTCTTTTTGGGAGTGTGTAAGTGTATGCTTACTTGTGTGATTTTCTCTGTATAGGTTTGCTTTTACCATTTGTCCTAGGGTTCTCTCTGTACATTTTTTGTTTTGTTTTGTTTGTTTTATTCTTTCTTCCTTTTCTCCTGAGCTGTGTGGCTGGCAGGCCTTGGTGCTCCAGCCGGATGTCAGGCCTGAGCCTCCAAAGTGGGAGGGCCGAGTCCACGACATTGCACCACCAGAAACCTCCCAGCCCCACATAATATCAATCAGCAAGAGCTCTCCCACAAATCTTCATCTCAACACTAAGACCCAGCTCCACCCAATGCCCAGTTAGGTCCACTGCTGGAAGTCCCATGCCAAGCAACAACCAAGACAGGAACAAAACCACATCCATTAGAAGAGAGGCTGCCTAAAGTCATACTAAGGTCACAGACACTCCAAAACACACCACTGGATGTGGCCCTGCCCACTAGAAAAAGAATATCCAGCCCCACCCACCAGAACACAGGGACTGTTCCCCTCCACCAGGAAGCCTACACAACCCACTGAACCAACCTCATCCACAGGGTGCAGACACCAAAAATAACGGAAACTACGAACCTGCAACCTGCAGAAGAAGACCCCAAACATAGTAAGTTATACAAAATGAGAAAACAGAGAAATATGCAGCAGATGAAGGAGCAAGGTGAAAACACACCAGACCAAACAAATGAAGAGGAAATAGGCAGTCTACTTGAAAAAAAATTTGGAGTAATGATAGTAAAGGTGATCCAAAATCTCGGACTTAGAAGAACTGAAGAGCAAACAAACAATGATGAACAACACAATAAATGAAATTAAAAATTTGCTAGAAGGAATCAGTAGCATTCTGAGGCAGAAGAACGGATAAGTGACCTGTTAAATAGAAGAGTGCAAAAAACTACTGCAGAGCACAATAAAGAAAAAAGAATGAAAAGAATTGAGGACAGAGGAGCTTCAAGATGGCGGAAGACTAAGACGTGGAGATCACCTTCCTCCCCACAGATACATCAGAAATACATCTACATGTGGAACAACTCCTACAGAACACCTACTGAAGGCTGGCAGAAGACCTCAGACCTCCCAAAAGGCAAGAAACTCCCCACGTACCTGGGTAGGGCAAAAGAAAAAAAAAGAAAAAACAGAGACAAAAGAATAGGGACGGCACCTGCACCAGTGGGAGGGAGCTGTGAAGGAGGAAAGGTTTCCACACACTAGGAAGCCCCTTCACAGGCGGAAACTGGGGGTGGCGGAGGGGGGAAGCTTTGGAGCTGCAGAGGAGAGCACAGCAACAGGGGTGCGGAGGGCAAAGCGGAGAGATTCCCGCACAGAGGATCGGTGCCGAGGCACTCCCCAGGCCGAGAGGCCTGTCTGCTCACCCGCCAGGGCAGGCGGGGCTGGGAGCTGAGGCTCGGGCTTCAGTCGTATCGCTGGGAGAGGACTAGGGTTGGCGGCATGAACACAGCCTGAAGGGGCTGGTGCGCCACAGCAGGCCGGGAGGGAGTCCGGGAAAAATTCTGGAGCTGCCAGAGAGACGAGAGACTTTTTCTCGCCTCTGCTTCCTGGTGCGCGAGGAGAGGGGATTAGCAGCACCTCTTAAAGGAGCTCCAGAGACGGGCGCAAGCCTCGGCTATCAGCACAGACCCCAGAGACGGGCATGAGACATTAAGGCTGCTGCTGCAGCCACCAAGAAGCCTGTGCGCGAGCACAGGTCACTCTCCACACCTCCCCTCCTGGGAGCCTGTGCAGCCCACCACTGCCAGGGTCCCAGGATCCAGGGACAACTTGCCTGGGAGAACCCACAGCGCGCCTCAGGCTGATGCAACGTCACGCCGGCCTCTGCCGCCGCAGGCTCACCCCGCACTCCGTACCCCTCCCTCCTCCCGGCCTGAGTGAGCCAGAGCCCCCGAATCAGCTGCTAATTTAACCCCATCCTGTCTGAGCGAAGAACAGACGCCCTGAGGCAACCTACACACAGAGGCAGGGCCAAATTCAAAGCTGTACCCCAGGAGCTGTGTGAACAAAGAAGAGAAATGGAAATCTCTCCTAGCAGCCTCAGGAGCAGCAGATTAAATCTCCACAATCAACGTGATGTACCCTGCATCTGTGGAATACTGGAATAGACGACGAATCATCCCAAAATGAGGAGGTGGCTTTTGGGAGCAACGATACATATATTTTTTTCCCTTTTTCTTTTTTTGTGAGTGTGCATGTGTATGCTTCTGTGTGTGATTTTCTCTGTATAGCTTTGCTTTTACCATTTGTCCTAGGCTTCTGTCTGTCCGTTTTTTTGTGTTTTTTTTTTTCTAGTATAGTTTTTAGTGCTTCTTATCACTGGTGGATTTGTTTTTTGGTTTGGTCGCTCTCTTCTTTCCTTTTTTTATTACTTTTTAAAAAACTTTTTTAATAACTATTTTTTATTTTAATAACTTTATTTTATTTTATCTTCTTCTTTCTTTCTTTCTTCTTTTTTCTTCCTTTTATTCTGAGCCATGTGGATGACAGTCCCTTGGTGCTCCAGCCAGGAGTAAAGGCTCTGCCTCTGAGGTGGGAGAGCCAAGTTCAGGACATTGGTCCACAAGAGACCTCCCAGTTACACATAATATCAAATGGTGAAAATCTCCCAGAGATCTCCATCTCAACGCCAACACCCAGCTCAACTCAACAACCAGCAACCTCCAGTGCTGGACACCCTACGCCAAACAACGAGCAACACAGGAACACAACCCCACCCATTAGCAGAGAGGCTGCCTAAAATCATAATAAGGTCACAGACACCACAAAACACACCACACGGCAGGAGAGGCCACAACAGTGAGAGGCCTGCGTACCACAAAAAAAAAAAAAAAAAAAAAAAACACCAAAAAACAAAACATAAGATCATCTCAAAAGATGCAGGGAAAGCTTTCAACAAAATTCAACACCCAATTATGATAAAAACTCTCCAGAAAGTGGGCATAGAGGGAACCTACCTCAGCATAATAAAGGTCATGTATAACTACCCCACAGCCAACATCGTTCTCAATGGTGAAAAACTGAAACCATTTCCTCTAAAATCAGGAACAAGACAAGGCTGCCCACTCTCACTGCTATGATTCAACACAGTTTTGGAAGTTTCAGCCACAGCAGTCAGAAAAGAAAAAGAAATAAAAGGAATCCAAATCGGGAAAGAAGAAGTAAAACTTTCACTGCTTGCAGATGACATGATACTGTACATAGAAAACCCTAAAGATGCTACCAGAAAACTACTAGGGCTAATCAATCAATTTGGTAAAGTAGCAGGATACAAAATTAATGCACAGAAATCTCTTGCATTCCTATACACTAACGACAGAAAATCTGAAAGAGAAATTAAGGAAACACTCCCATTTACGATTGCAACAAAAAGAATAAAATACCTAGGAATAAACCTTCTCAAGGAGACAAAAGATCAGTATGCAGAAAACTATAAGACACTGATGAAAGAAATTAAAGATGATACAAACAGATGGAGAGATATACCATGATCTTCAATTGGAAGAATCAATATTGTGAAGATGACTATACAACCCAAAGCAATGTACAGATTCAATGCAACCCTTATCACGCTATCAATGCATTTTTCACAGAACTAGAACAAAAAATTTTACAATATGTATGGAAACACAAAAGTCCCAGAATAGTCAAAGCAATCTTGAGAAAGAAAACCAGAGCTGGAGAAATTAGGCTCCCTGACTTCAGACTATACTACAAAGCTACAGTAATCAAGACAGTATGGTACTGGCACAAAAACAGAAATATAGATCAATGGAACAGAATAGAAAGCCCAGAGATAAACCCATGCACATATGGTCACCTTAACTTTGATGATGGGGGCAAGAATATACAGTGGAGAAAAGACAGCCTCTTCAATAAGTGGTGCTGGGAAAACTGGACAGCTACATGCAAAAGTATGAGATTAGAACACTACCTAACACCATACACAAATATAAACTCAAAATGGATTAAAGACCTAAATGTAAGGCCAGACACTATCAAACTCTTAGAGGAAAACATAGGCAGAACACTCTATGACATAAATCACAGCAAGATCTTTCTCGACCCACCTCCTAGAGAAATGGAAATAAAAACAAAAATAAACAAATGGGACCTAATGAAACCTCAAAGCTTCTGCAGAGCAAAGGAAACCATAAACAAGACCAAAAGACAACCCTCAGAATGGGAGAAAATATTTGCAAATGAAGCGACTGACAAAGGATTAATCTCCAAAATTTACAAGCAGCTCATGCAGCTCAATAACAAAAAACCAAACAACCCAATCCAAAAATGGGCAGAAGACCTAAATAGACATTTCTCCAAAGAAGATATACAGATTGCCAACAAACACATGAAAGAATGCTCAACATCATTAATCATTATAGAAATGCAAATCAAAACTACAATGAGATATCATCTCACACCAGTCAGAATGACCATCATCAAAAAATCTTCAAACAATAAATGCTGGAGAGGATGTGGAGAAAAGGGAACCCTCTCGCACTGTTGGTGGGAATGTAAATTGATACAGCCACTATGGAGAACAGTATGGACATTCCTTAAAAAACTAAAAATAGAACTACCATATGACCCAGCAATCCCGCTACTGGGCATATACCCTGAGAAAACCATAATTCAAAAAGAGTCATGTACCACATTGTTCATTGCAGCTCTATTTACAATAGCCAGGACATGGAAGCAACCTAAGTGTCCATCAACAGATGAATGGATAAAGAAGATGTGGCCCATATATACAATGGAATATTACTCAGCCATAAAAAGAAAGGAAATTGAGTTATTTGTAGTGAGGTGGATGGACCTAGAGTCTGTCATACAGAGTGAAGTAAGTCAGAAAGAGAAGAACAAATACCATATGGTAACACATATATATGGAATCTAAAAAAAAAAATGGTTCTAAGTAACCTAGGAGCAGGACAGGAATAAACACGCAGACGTAGAGAATGGACTTGAGGACACGGGGAGGGGGAATGGTAAGCTGGGATGAAGTGAGAGAGTAGCATTGACATATATACACTACGAAATGTAAAATGGATAGCTAGTGGGAAGCAGCTGCATAGCACAGGGAGATCAGCTCGGTGCTTTGTGTTCACCTAGAGGGGTGGGATAGGGAGGTTGGGAGGGAGTCCAAAGAGGGAGGGGATATGGGGATATATGTATACGTATAACTGATTCACTTTGTTATACAGCAGAAACCAACACAACACTTTAACACTGTAAGAGTCCAATAAAGATGTTTAAAAATAATACTGAGTATAGTATCTAGCATATAGAAGGCCCTTAGTAAATGTTTAAATTGATAAAAAAACAAAAAAGACAATTTATAGAGGCCTGTGAGGTTACAGACCTGGCACATTCTAGCACTCACACCTTCTACCCACATCAAGAGCATAAAACTCAGATCCTAAATTTAGAGATGCACAAAATCCTTTCTGTTCCATTTATAATTAAAAGTATGTAGATTTTATTTGAACAGCTTCACCAAGTGAAAATTTTTCAAAAATAATTTCCTGCCTACATATTTCCACTTTATTAAAATGAAAACCTAACCTAGGTTTTGGGGTTTTTTTTCTTTTCTGGTCTGTTCCCTGTATCATTCTGGTATTTTATGGTGTGCTTATTTTAGGACAGTTCTTTTCTTTTCTATTAATCTTGGTAATCCTAGCAGACTTCCCCACAATTCATTTCTCTACAAAGTTGCCTCTGTCTGCTTAAATTTTTCTGCCGATGTAAGCACTTGGACTGCTCAAAAAGGTGAAGAGGGGATTAGGGAAGCCCATACCGAAGGTCTTAAACATGTGTGTTCTCAATTCTTTTCTTTATCAGGGAGATTATGTTGGAACAGTTATCTCTGCCTACTTAAGAGAGAGACACAGCATTGTGGAGATTCTGTTATTGAGAGTTTGTTAAGGATTACTGCTTTTCTTCTGTCTTTAACCATTGCATTCCTAAGAGGACTCCTTTGTAAAGCCCCTGCTTCAAAGCAGACTTTTAAGATGCAGATGTCTGCGGGGCAGCTCAGATCTAACATTTCTAAATCAGAACTTCTGACTGTCAGCGACCACCCCCACCCCAGCTTCTTCTCCCCACCCTCTTCAGATTATCAGAAAAAAGTCACCCCTTCCTCCCAATCACTTCAGCTGAAAACCTAGAGGCCACGTTTAATCCCTTTCCTTCTATCATTAACCCCCATACACAATCCATTAGCAAGTCCTACTGCTGTGCTTCCAAAATAGATCTCCAATCTATCTACTTTTCCCCATCTCCCTGCTCATAAGGCATTATCTTCTCCCACTGGTACTGCTGCAATAGCTATCAAACGTGCAGGGGGTCTTGCCCCCTCTAATCCATTCTCCACCCAGCAGATAGAAGATCTTACAAAAATTCAAAGCAGGTAATGTTCTTCCCCTGCTTAAGATCCTAAATAGATTTTCATTGCAGTTAGAATATCCTTCTTCTACAAGGTTCCGTACAGGTTGGCCCTTGGCCACCTCTCCCGACTAACCTTGTTCACTACACTTGAGCAACACTGGCTTTCTTACTGGTCTTCAAACACACCAGGCTCATTGTCACCGAAGGGCATTTGCACTTACTGTTCCCTCTGATCTTCACATGGTCTCAGCTCAAATGTCAAGTCTTCAGAAAAGCCTTCCATGACTGCCTTAACTAATGCTGCTCACCCACCCACTCACTATTACATTAACCTGTTCCATCTTCTTCGTAACTCCTATCACTACTTGAAATAGTTTTTGTTTATTGTTTATTGTCTGTCTCCTCCATTGGAGTGCAGCTCCATGGGAGCAGGGACCGTGGTCTCGCTCATTCACTGTTGTACTGCACTAGCTACGAGAGTGCTTGGCACCTAGAGGACACTTAATTAATAGTCAGTGAATGAACTGGCATGCTGCACTATTTCTGACTTCCTTTTGTATATTGACTAATGTACATATAATATAAGCTATCAATCAAATGTTTCAAGTAAGCCCTTTTCCAATGCCCTCCTTAATAACATCAAGGATATTAAAACTATGAAAATCTAACTCTGAGGAATTAAATCTACCCTAGTCAATTCTGGCTCATTTACGCTTCTTATCATAATTCAGGGATCCAAAACACACTTACCGAATAATTACCAAAAGTCAGGCACTGTGCTAACCACAGGTATATCACCCAATCAGAACCTTAAGCTTTTACTTTTGTTTACAACTGGTGAAAACTGTATACTCGATACAGCCAAACATTAATTGCAATTATATATTTTTAAGACTTCATTTATTTATTTTAATATTGGACAATCAATCAGAGGGCAGGTAATAATTTCCTGTTACTTAGAAGGAGCTTTATACCAAATAGGAAGGTTGATTTTTCTTTTCTTTTTTCTGTCAAGAAAAACTAAATAAGAATTACATGGAAGAAAGCTGTACTATTCAAATGTAAAATTTAACTATGGGATGGAGGGGAACAGAGAGCTGATTTTTCCTCAAAGTTTAAAAAAAAAGTGGAATTTCTTTGAAATTCACAGCACATAATCTACTGCATGAAAATACAAGCAGCCAGTTCTTAGAGCCAGAACAGCTCCATTAGGGCACCTGTTTCGATTACAAACCAGTTTTGGTTTAGCCATGAACATTGAGGAAGTTATTAAAATTGCACAGGAGCTTCCCTGGTGGCGCAGTGGTTGAGAGTCCGCCTGCCGATGCAGGGGACACGGGTTTGTGCCCCGGTCCGGGAAGATCCCACATGCCGCGGAGCGGCTGGGCCCGTGAGCCATGGCCACTGAGCCTGCGCGTCCGGAGCCTGTGCTCCGCAACGGGAGAGGCCACAACAGTGAGAGGCCCATGTACCGCAAAAAAAAAAAAAAAAAATTGCACAGAACCATTTAAGATTGGAGCTAGAAGGAAACTTGGCACTCAACTTGTTCACCTTTGTCAATTTATACATGAGGTCACTGCAGCCAGGCCATGTCAAGTGGCTTGTCCAATGTTTCACAATCAGTTAAGTGCCCAAGTTAGAACTCACAGTCAAGTTTCCTGGCCCATTGGCTCTGAGAGACACATTTTGTTATCTGTCCAATTGTCCATCCAGCTGCCCTTCTCCATTCCCTACCTGCCTGATAATAAAATCTGGATTTGTTCAAGAATCAGGCAGAGATTCTGTGATTTCAGAGAGGAAAGACCCCTTCCTTAGCCTCAGGAAATAAGTCATTATTGGATTAAGTGGCCCTCTAATGCCCTTTGGTCAGCAGCGGTCTATGATGGGCCTGTGAGCTATTTCTGGCTAATGAGATCTAAAGGACAGTCGTCTAGTAATGTGTCAGTTCCCCCTCCCTTCCAAAAAATAAACAGCAACTCAGAAGGCAAAAAAACCCCACATTTTCCCCTTCAACTTTCTTTCTGCCTTGAGCTCATGTGACACCCAGAGATGCTGTAGTTCTTTTGCAGCCATAAGGCAACAAGTCAATAGAATAAGCATAACAGAAATAGAGAAAGGGCCAGGGTTGCTGAAACAATAGTGTTTACCCGCTTCCAGACTTCTCAATAAGGGATGAAAAAGTAATTCCCTATTTCTTTAACACACTGTTGTCCAATCTTCTATTGCTTGCAGCAGGGGCACATCCCTAATTTGTACTACATATCAGAGACTTCTAAACTGTGAGATTAGAAGCTATACAAGGTACGTTGCTGTCTCTCAAGGATCAAAGAAAGTGGAGGAATGAAGACAGACCGAGAGAAGAATCTGCAATTACAAGTTTCTAGCCCCACTTGAAGCTAAGCAGCCCTTTCCATATGATTCACTTATTGAACTTTCACAAAAGCTTTCATTCAAACAGAATATCCATAGAATCATTCTGAGAACCATTACAGCATGCCATGCAGCCCTATGCTTTCAATAAGGTGAAACCACAAATAAAATGCCCCAGGGGAGCTCAACAGGCAAATTAGTCCCCTAGAGACTTCTTTTGTAAAGAGATGAACCATCCTTCTTTTATATAGAAATATGGATTTCACATGTAGGTTCACTTAGAATAGGATAAACTTATCTCCCTCACTAGGGGCCTTGAAATTGGCCTCTGAAAATACACTGAACTCCTTGCTCCTTCCAATTCCATCCATTGGTTTGTCCTCTGATACTGTCAAGCGGATGCCAGGATAAACATCGCCAGCCATGATCGGTGTCAACTCCCCTCTTAGGACTAGAGAGTGGAGAATGGTTATTAGTCTGCCACTGTGGGAATTGAGTTTTCCTGTCCACTGGAGAGCTGAGGGCAGGGGCATTGTTTGTGAACACCTGAACAGGTCACTGACTCTTGTTTGTCCTCTGGGATAAGGATATGGCCCTTGCTAGGGCTATTTGTTCATGAACCAGGCAAGTCTGATCTGTATAGATCTTTTCTCAAACAGGAGTTCATTGATTACTGATGTAAGTTTTTCCAGAATAGTGACATGAGCCTTGAGGAGAATGTTCCTGGTGGCAATTGCATGTTCATCTCAGGTGGGAATCCAGGGGATGGGAGAAAACTGAAACAAGCTATACTGTATCTGTTTAGGCTGTGTAGCCACTTGCTTTAAAGCCTGTATCCTTGGTTTAGTTAATGGGGAAGTTCAAGCGTGTGCATGCATATCTCTTGTAACCATCTCACATCCTCCCAGCCCACCTTTTACCCCAACTGTTGCTATGGCAACCATCTTCATGAATGTATAATTTGACAGCACCTCAATTCAACTCTCTGTGTGTCTGGCTGTCTGACCCAGAATCTGTCTGATATTACAATATGGGCTCCCATCAAGACTTACCCATGGGTAGAGCTAGAAGTAAGAGAAGACAACATCCCATGGGGCAGCCCCTGACCACGGGGAGATGGGAGTTGGTGAATTTATCTTCTGTCCTCCAGACAGACAATTCCCAGGTGTAACTACACAGCAACGCAGAAGATCTCAGCAGGACTGAGCCCTAAAAGCCCACAGCATGACCAACTCAACAGTGCATGCTGGGATGGCTTTTCCTCCTTCCCTGTTTCACTCTTCCCGGTCTCCAACTCCTGTTCCCTGAGATCGCTTCCCCAAATAAACTACCTGCATCCAAGTCCTGGTCTCAAGATCTGCTGTCTAGGTAGGGGAACCCATCCCATCAATATGCAACCCCCATGGAATGCTGCAACCTCCATCACTCCAAGAAATGCTAGGCCTAGGAGGGCAGGGCTTCCTAGCATCCACATCATCTGAGTTGTCATCAAGGAAGCACATCCTTCTGCCAGAGGGACTTGTGGTGGTCTTAAAACACAGCCACAAATTATTTCATGCTCTTTCCATCTACAGGTGGGGTTTATCATTCTTCCCCTTAAATATGGGAAGATTCGAAGATTCCTGAACACTTCAACCAATAGAATATGGCAGAAGTAACACGGTTTCAAGGCTGGGTCATGAAAACCCGCACAGCATATGTCTCATTTGCCAGATCACTCACTCTTGGACCTTGAGCTGCTACATAAGAAATCTGACTATCCTGAGGCCACCATGCTACAGAGGCCACGTGTAGGTGCCCTAGCCCCAAGTCCCAGCTGAGTCCAGCCTTCCAGTCATCTGATCAAGGTGTCAGACATGTGAGTGAAGCTGTCTCGGACCTCCCAGACCAGCCCATCCACTAGGTGAATACCAACAAGTGACTTCCACTGACACTACATGGAACAGAAAACTCACCCAGCCAAGCCATATGCAAATTCCAGATCCACGAAATCATGAAATTTAATAACATGGTTGCTGTTTTAAGCCACTGAGCTTTGGAATCATTTGTTGAGCCATAATGGCTAACTGAAATACCCTGGAAACGCAAGTCAAGACTGCTTAAGGGAAGGAATTCCCTGGCGGCCCAGCAGTTCAGACTCGGCGCTTCCACTGTAAGTGGCATGGGTTCGATCCCTGGTTGGGGAACTAAGATCCCGCAAGCCACGTGGTGTGGCCAAAAACAAAAGACTGCTTTAAGGGACAGCACTGCTGTCAGATCAGGGGAAAGAGCAACTCCGCGCAGAAAAGACTGTTCAAAAGTTCAGGGCTTCGTCAACTCTAACTTGATGTTATCTCTTCAGTCTACTCCGCCCCTATATTCTGTGTCTCTTTTCCTGCCTCAGTGATTAAATATTGATACCCCTAAACCTGCTGCCTCATTCCTCATTTAAATAAAACTCCTAGGGACTTCCCTGGTGGCACAGTGGTTAAGAATCCACCTGCCCCGCATAGCACAGGGAGATCAGCTCGGTGCTTTGTGACCACCTAGAGGGGTGGGATAGGGAGGGTGGGAGGGAGCAAGACGCAAGAGGGAAGAGAAATGGGAACATATGTGTATGTATAACTGATTCACTTTGTTATAAAGCAGAAACTAACACACCATTGTAAAGCAATTATACTCCAATAAAGATGTTTAAAAAAAAAAAAAAGAATCCGCCTCCAATGCAGGGGACACAGGTTCGAGCCCTAGTCCGGGAAGATCCCACATGCCACAGAGCAACTAAGCCTGTGCACCACAACTACTGTGCCTTTGCTCTAGAGCCCACGAGCCACAACTACTGAACCGTCGTGCCACAACTACTGAAGCCTGCGTGCCTAGAGCCCATGTTTCACAAGAGAAGCCACCACAATGAGAAGCCCATGCACCACAATGAACAGTAGCCCCTGCTCGCTACAACTAGAGAAAGCCCACGTGCAGCAACGAAGACCCAAAGCAGGCAAAAATAAATTATTTAATTAATTAAAAAAAAAAAAAACTCCTAGCATTGCACCCTAATATCAAAGCGGCATCTCTGTGTCTTTGTCCCACCCCTCTTAGAAGTTTATGTCTACCAAAAGAGGTTTGAGAGTATCTGTTAGGGGAAAAAAAAGGCATTATGCCACCACATTGATAATGTTTAATGCATTATAATCTCAGTGTGTACGCAAGGGGAGGAAAAAAAGAGTTGTTCAAAGGCCATCACAGGACGAAAATGCAATAATTGGGAACTAGCAGGGATTCTGAGACATAAAACAGTTGTTACTGCCTTTTATGCTTCTGTTTGTCACATTTAATAATAAGAATATTTTGCATTTCTATAATGCCTTACAGTTTTAAAAGCACTTTTATATACATTAGCTCACATTCTACAAACCTTCCATGTGTGATCTTACCTACATCTATGGCTTCAAGACATCATCTCCATGGACATAACTCCCAAATCACCTAAATCAGTCTCTCGCTCTCGCGCGCGCGCACAAAATACTATACTTCTACCTGCTTCCTAGACTCTTCCACAAATATTCTGAAGTCACCCCAATATTATTGCTTCAATACCCAACTCATTTTCTCCACTACTCCGCCAACACACGTGCACACATACACATACCCCCAACTCTTCCATCTTCTCCTCCTTCTCCTCAATGCCAATTAGTTGTCAGGTCCCGTGAGTTCTATCTCCACAATGTCTCTCACATTTGTACCCTCCTTTCTATTCCCCCAGATGCCACCACCAGTTCAGGCCCTGCTCACCCATCTAGATCAGAGTCTGCAAACTATAGCCCTGGCCAGATCCAGCCCACTACCTTTTCTGTAAATAAAGTTTTACTGGAATGTAACTATACTCATTCATTTACATATCCTCTCTGGCTGATCTTATAGTATAGCAGCTGAGTTGAGTAGTTGCAACAGAGGCCACATGGCCCACAAGGCCTAAAATCTGGTCCTTTCCAGAAAAAGTTTGCCAACCCCTGGTATACATAGTCTCCTACTGAATAAATCTGAAAGACAAGAGACACGCTTCAACTTTTACCTGCTTAGAGGTATTTTTTTTCACCAAGCAGAATATGCCAACAATTCTGCCTTCATAGTACTCAGTGTATGCCTTGTATGCAGTCAGAGTTTATATTGTTGATTTATCACAGTTTCTGTTATTTAAAACTGACTTCCTACAAATGAGCTTCATCCCCTGAGGCCTTATTAACTGAGCATGTACCTATAATTCTGCCCAGTGCATCAGAGATTCCTCGAGACTAAGTCTAGACTCCCAGCTGGAGGTCCACAGCTAGAATTGAAGGAACTCAGCACCCCATGTTACACCCTGTGGTTTCCCTGTTGCTGTTTGGTTTTCATTATTTATTTTGTATTCTTTGACATTCTGAAGTTTTTTAGGACATAGTCCTATCTTTTTTTTTTTTTTTTTTTGCGGTACGCGGGCCTCTCACTGTTGTGGCCTCTCCCGTTGTGGAGCACAGGCTCCGGACGCGCAGGCTCAGCGGCCATGGCTCACGGGCCCAGCTGCTCCGCGGCATGTGGGATCCTCCTGGACCGGGGCACGAACCCATGTCCCCTGCATCGGCAGGCGGACTCTCAACCACTGCGCCACCAGGGAAGCCCCATAGTCCTATCTTAATTAAATTTCAGATTATGGATTGAATAAAAATAGCGATTTTGACTTCTACCCATCCCTACCCCAAAAGGCAACACTGACAGTTTCTATATGATTCCGATATAATTGGTTGAAAAGAGAAATGATTTCTGTATTTCTTTTCCAGTGCCATATAAATTATCATAAACTTAGTAGCTTTAAAAAAACACAGGTTTCTTATGTCCTACTTCTGTAGGTGACAGTCTTGGCACAGTGTGACGGATTCTCTACTCAGGTGTTGCCAGGCTGATATCAAAGTGGCCACCAAGGGCTGTGGTTCTCCTCTGAGGCTTGCAGTCTCGTTCGAAATTCACTGGAAGTTGGCAGAATTCATTTCCTTACAGTTATCAGACTGAGGTCCCCTTTTCCTGCTAGCTGTGGGCTGGGGACCACTCTGGGATCCTAGAAGCTGCACAAAGTTCCTTGCCATGTGGCCCCCAAAGGCAGTTCCTGTGGATATTTGCTCTCTTCCACACTAGCCAATGTGTGTCTCTCTGACATTCTCTTCTGTGACCCTTGGGGGAAAACTCTGCTTCTAAAGAGCTCATATGATTAGGTCAAGTCCACCTAGATAATCTTAAAGTCAACTGATTTAAGACCTTGACTGCATCTGCAAGATCCCTTCACAACAACACTGAGGTTACTGTTTGAGTAACTGGGAGAAAGTGCATGTACAGCAGGGATCCAGAATCTTGGAGGGCCGTCTTAGAATTCTGTCTATTGCAATTTCTTTCTCAATAATTCCAAACACTGATTTAACTAATTGTTCAGTGACTTTAACTGTGTTTTACAAAGCTTATTCATTTTTTCAGTGACTTGGGGGGAGTCAAATTATGAAGAAACTTTGGACATTTTCAAAACTTCTTCCAAGTCTTTCTTTGAAATGAAGGCTAAGTTTATAGAGGTGCTTTGTGTTTTTGTTTTGTCTTGTAGTCACCAGATACTCATAGCATGAACTTCAAACATCTCTTTATGAGAATTACTTCCAAAAAACTCAAAAAAGAAAAGGATACATTTAGCTTTATTATAGGAAAAAACCTCTCTCAATATTTTCCATGTTATTTGATTTCATCTTCAGGTCTCTAGTTCTTTTCTATGAGGAGGGTATTTAATGGAATGAAGGAATGGAAAGTAGAAAATGTCTGGAAAATTAATATAAACTTCTTTCCTGGCTCTAAATGTTTAATAATTCCTTATCCAGGAAACTTTTTTTTTCAATTTCATCAATTTCTTTTTCTGTAGTTCTCTTTATAATTGGCTAAATGTACTGCCAACGCTTTTCTTATTTTTTAACTTCGGTCTGAAATATTTAGGCCTCTCATGCTTTTTCCCTTGCTTTCTCTATTATAAAGGATTTTATTGTGAAAATCATTATGTAATCACCTAAACTGTGTTTTTCAAATTTGATTTAATATATAGACCTCTTTTAAAGGAGAAACATGTTTACAGACTCCAGTGCTGTCTCATTATTTCTATTATAATATTACTTAAAAAGTCACAAACATAAAACTAAAAATAAACTTATGCTGAACACTCTTATTCAACTATAAAGCTAAAGCTAAATTATATATTAAATGCAAACAAAACCAGAGTCAATAAAATTCAAATGATTAAATATGATGGATTGCATTGCTTTGCTAAAACTAAATCACCATTGTTGAGTTTAACACTAGAAAGATGTAGCCTTAGCTGCAATTTTTTATATATATATATATATATATATATATATATATATATATACACTTTTTTTTTTTTTGCGGTACGCGGGCCTCTCACTGTTGTGGCCTCTCCCATTGTGGAGCACAGGCTCCGGACATGCAGGCTCAGCGGCCATGGCTCACAGGCCTAGCTGCTTCGCGGCATGTGGGATCTTCCCAGACCGGGGCATGAACCCGTGTCCCCTGCATTGGCAGGCGGACTCTCAACCACTGCGCCACCAGGGAAGCCCTGCAATTCTATATTTAATCGCTTTCCGTATTTTGACTTCTATATAGAGAATGTCTGTTTACATAAGAAGATCATGCAAAAATAATTAATGACTTCATGGCTTTGTTTGCTACTTCAAGATAATCAGACCATACACGCAAATAAAACTCTTCCAGGGAGCAATCTTCAAATGCCAATTTTAATTCAGCGTACTGATACCTATGTCAACCTGTAGAAGGAACTGCAATGCACAGGTGCTAAGATGGAAGCCTGCTTAGGGAGGGGGCTCAGGGGACAGCAAGGAGGCCAGTGCACCACAACAGTGATGGAGTTAAAGAGTGGTAGGAGACGAAGGCAGAGTGTTAACTAGGGGCCTGCCATAGGATCTTGTAAGTCACAGTTAAAACTCTGAATTATTTTCTGAGTGAGACAGAAAAGCATTAGTAGGTTTTAAGCAAAGGAAAGACATAATCCAACATGTTTTTAAAAGCCCACTGTAGTCGCTGTTTGGAGAGAGGCAATAATGAAGGCAAAAAGACCAGTAAGGAGGCAATATTCCAGCCAAGAGATGATGAAGCCTTGAATCACGTGGCAGTGATGAGAACTCCTTGGATTAGGGATATATTCTGAAAATGGAGCTAACAGAATTTGCTGATGGATTGGATGTGGGATATGAAAGAAGAGTGGAGGTAGGATCATGCTGAAGTTTGGAGCCTGAACAACTAGATCAGAAACGTACTGCCATTCACTGAAGTGGTAAATATTGAGGGAGGAGCTGGTCTTAGTGGGAATGAGAATCAGAAGTTCGGTTTTAGATATGCTGAGTTTTAGATGTCTATTGTACACATTATTTGAATAAATATACATAAGGGGCTTAGAACAATACCTGGTGTATAGGAATCATTCAATCTCTTTAGCTATTATTATTATTATTATCCATTGGAGATATCAAATAGGCAATTGGAAATGTAATGCATGAAATCACTTAGCAACTATGTGTAGAAAGATATTGAAATAAGTTTAAGGACTCAGCCCTGAAGCTGTCCAAAATTTAGAGACTGGGCAGACTGGACAATCCAGAACAGCAGACTGAAAGGGAGCCACCAGTGAGATAAGAGGGAAACCAGGAGATGACAGTACCCCCATAGCCAAGTGAGGGAAGTGTTTCAAGGAAAGAATGATCACCTATGCTCAGTGCTGCAGGTGGGCAAAATAAGGTAACATGGAGAGATTAGATACCTTGACAAATGCAGTATCGCTGAGGTAGTAGGAGGTAGTAGGAGTTATTGGATAAGGTTTAAGAAAGAATGAGAAGAAAAGTGGCAAAGGGGAGTCAGAGAGTATAAACAATGGTTTCAATGACTTTTTCTGTAAAGTGGAGCAGAAAAGGGGTGGTAGCTGAAGAATGATGTGGGTCATGGCAGGGTACTTTTAAGATGGAAAATGTTGCCCGTGTGTTTTTATGTCAATGGGAATGATCCAGCACAAAGGGGGAAATGACCATGCAAGAGGAATGGGGAAAATAGTAAAAGGGATGCCCTTAAGTAGGTAAGAATGAACGGAATTCAGCACAAGGAGGAACTGGACTTAGATAAGAATATCAACAATTCACCATTTTAGCAAAAGGATAGGTTTGTGTGTACGTTGCTATATTGGTGGAAGAAAAACATGGAAGTTCTCTAATTGTTTATATTTTCTCAAGTAAGTCAGTTACCAGTCAAGAGTGAAGATGGGAAAAGGGTATTGGAGAAACAAGGGGAAGGTATGAAATAGAGAAATATATCAATAGTAGGATTGTGGGCAGAACTGAAGCTTATTTGAGGTTGGTGGTGATGAATTTAAAGTAAAACTCTTCGGCCTGGTTCTAAGTTTCTTTCCAGCCTTCATCAGCTGCTCAGCTGCAGGCCTGGAGTGGGTGGAGAGTTGGCCTTAGCTAGGTGTAGTGGATGGTGTGCTGCACCACCCCGATTCCCCCTTCAGGACTGAGATACTCATTCTCCCAGCTGCTGGGAGTGTTGGAAGCCAACAGCTCTCAGCTGAATCACTCTCCAGGAATTGCCCTCACCTGAAGAAATCTGCCTTGCGCCCACTTCCCAGGACTTTCTGCACTTAATAACTGGTCAATGAAAGGAGTTAAAAGCTCAGTCACCTTATCCCAAGGTGGGACGGTTCTGAAGGGCCATTCCAGCTCTTCGGCACACCCCATAGGATCAATGCATCACAGTTCAAGGTCCCCTTCTGCCCAATCCTGCTTCTTTCACTCCTCCCATGTGAATGTTCCCTAAAGCACTCCCCCACAAAACTCTTGCATGCAAATCTATTTCCTAGAGATCCTGCCCTCAGACACCAGCGATGCAATTTCACTGAGTCATCACGATGGAGGAAGACAGAGGTAAGGGAACTGATGGCTTAAACAAAGGGAAGATTGTAATCATATACCATGAATTCTAATTAAGGTTTATAATGACATATAAGGAGGTAAAAATGGGGTACAGTCAATGTGTTGGAGATCCTGATGGGGTCAAAGAGTTGTGGACTGGGTGTATCTGAAGAAGTAAGCTAAAAACATAGAGGTAGTAGTCAAAGAGTGAGATGCTTGCGACTGAGAGCTTGAAGAGGGTAAAGCCACTGAACATGACGATGACGGAATGTAGCTGAGATTGAGTGGAGGGCATAATAAAAAATGATGGGATCCCAACCCTAAAGCGAATCTTAAATTTTATCTAGTCTAAACTAGATAGAGGTTATAGTCTTACATTTTATAAGCCTATATTTCATCTTATAGTCTTATATTTTATCTAATCTAGTCTAACCTTATATTTTATCTAGTCTTTACCATTCTACAGGTAAAGGAAGTGAAACCCAAAAAGCGTCTATGAATTTCCCAAGGTCATACAATCACTCTAAGAGCCCAAGTCCCCTGACTTCCAGTGATATGGGGTGGATTTCTTTCCCTATAATTGACAAAGAATAACAATGGCTACATTCTATTTACCCAAGACCTAGGTGATAATGTTCTGCTATATTTTTTTCATTTTTATTCCAGGTACTCACCTGTTGGAATAATCTCTGGGAAGGAAAAAAAAGATAGTTTAATAAAAGGATTGTCTCTGCCTATGGAACTCACACATAACACCCCACAACACATAAAATATGTCCGAATCCATCCCTACAAATAACTTTTTCAAAGCATTTCAATAAATGCTATTTTTTAAATGACCAATTAAGCCTTTTAGTTTTTTGATGTAATACATCTCCATTTGCTGCCTGTACCCATTTCCTTTTTTTTCTGTGTACAGTAGTGACTCAATCCATCATTGTTAGAAAGAACAGTGCATTACATAAGTTCAACTTCCAGATAACCAAAACATAATTCTTTGAGAAACAAGGTTTTGAAGGAAATATTTTTAAGGGCACAATCCCTACCTTCCAAAAGAGGTACTGAAAAGAATTTAATCTTTTCATCACTGAAAGCTGCCAGCAGCAACATCAATGATCACCCAGAGCAATAGAATGATGCCCTCTTTAGTAAATGGCCCTATCCTGTTGGTACTTGGACCTACTTCTATAGCTTTCTCCATATCCCTGGAGGTCAGCAGTCTTTTCTTCCCAGTACCAGGGTGCAGCCCCTTCCTGCTGACCACTGATTTCACCTTATAGCTGGTTGTTTCTAATCACCCATGTGCCAGAAAACCATGTAATCAAGTGTGCTAAAACATAAAATGGTCTTCGGAGAAAGACAAATATCATATGATATCATCTATATGTGGAATCTAAAAAAATTATACAAATGAACTTAATTACAAAACAGAAGCAGACTCACAGACTTCGAAAACAAACTTACGGTTATCAAAGGGGAAAAGTAGGGGGAAGGATAAATTAGGAGTTTGGGATTAAGATATACACACTACTATATATAAAATAGATAATCAACAAGGACCTACTGTATAGCACAGGGAAATCTACTCAATATTCTGTAATAGCCTATATGGGAAAAGAATCCGAAAAAGAATGGATGGATGGATGTGTATAATTGAATCACTTTGCTACACACCTGAAACTAACACAGCATTGTAAATCAACTGTACTCTAAAATAAAAATTAAATTAAAAAAATAAACAAAATGGGCTTAACTACATTGACTTTGTGATAACTATTTCAACCACATGGGGACATATTTAGTATAATTCCAAGGTGAAAGCTGAATTGTTTCAGAAAGGAAAGTAGGGACTTCCCTGGTGGTGCAGTGGTTGGGAATCCACCTGCCAATGCAGGGGACATGGGTTCAAGCCCTGGTCTGGGAAGATCCCACATGCCACGGAGCAACTAAGCCCGTGCGCCACAACTACCAAGCCTGTGCTCTAGAGCCCGTGTGCCACAACTACTGAAGCCTGTGCGCTCTAGAGCCCATGCTCTGCAACAAGAGAAGCTACTACAATGAGAAGCCCACGCGCGCACCGCAACGAAGAGTAGCCCCCTCTTGCTGCAACTAGAGAAAGCCCGCGCACAGCAATGAAGACCCAAGGCAGCCAAAACTAAATAAACAAGTTTAAAAAAAATTTCTTTTTAATTGCTAAAAAAAAAAATCTTTTTAGATTATTCTTTTTATATTGTTAATTCAAGAGGAAATGCCTGAATGAAAACTCACTCTGTTCCAATTGCTGTCTCTGATCTATCAGAGACTTCAGGGACCTTAAATATCATCTAGTCCAACTCCTCCATTTTAAAAATGAGGAAATTGAAGCCTGGAGTAGTGTGATGCCCTATCCAAGGTCACACAATGAAGTGTCACAGATGGAAATGGAACCCGCGGCTTCTGTACCAACTCCCACAAATGCTTATGCATTTGACCTCTCATCTCTTGGCCCACATGGCTTTTAACAGTGATTCTCAGACTTCAGTGTGAATCAGAATCACCTGGAAGGCTTGTTAAATGTGTGGCTTGCTGGGCCCCACCCCCAGAGGTTCTAATTCAGTAGGTCTTGGATGCGGCTGGAGAATTTTGCACTGCTAACAAGTTACCAGGGGACGTTGATGTTGCTATTCCAAGGACCACACTTTGAGAATGCGGTTTTAGAAGGTAGGGAGCCAAATGAAGTTTTGCTTTTATTCCAGACTGTGGCAAATGGAACAAACTGAATTTTCACCAGGCACTTCCTCCTGGACTTACCAAAATGAAAAGAAAACTCTAAAAGGCCCTTTAATGTTAAGACATAGTGTTTGAGGTGATCCCAACTGAGCAAAATTCTTCAACTGAGTAGAGTTAAGTATCTCAGTAAATATCTAATAGGCATTTTTTTCTTACACAGCATTGCAATAATTAAGCATGATTCCCAATTAGAAACAAAGAAAAGAATTAAACGTAGCACTTGTTAATATTGATAAGTCTTTTGCCCTGTGGAAAAATTAACGTAGGATTTCTATCTCATCTAGAGTAAGAAAATAGTTTGATTATTTAGGTTTTAAAATAATCCCAAACCACAGTATTCTTTACCTGACCAACTAAGAGATGCAACACTTCTGGAATATGATTATTTGAAATCTTAGGGTAAAAAAAAGTGTTTCATGCTGCATAATAGTATGTATTTGCTTTTGAGAAGTCTAAACAACAAATCTTCTAAGAAACTCCTTCTTCCACTTGAGCCCATTTTATCCCTGGCCTAGATAAGCGCTTCTCAAACTTTAGCATGAATTCAAATAACCTGGGGATCTTGGTAAAATGCAGATTCTAATTCAGTAGGTCTGGAGTGGAACCCAAGAGTCTGCATTTCTTGTAAGCTCCCAGATAAGGCCTATGCTGATGGCCTATGGACTCCACTTTGAGTACAAAGTGTCTACAAAGTGCTACTACCACAGGTCACCAAGTCTTGCTGGTGACCGTGCTCTCCAGAACCTAGTCCTCCCTCTTTTGTCTTTACTGCATCTGAACCACTTCAGCCTGAGCCCATCAGCAAGCCAGGAGCCACTGTGCCTTACCTAGAGAATGGTGCAGGGCTTCCCAGCGCCGACCAACGAGGCTCACAGAAGCATGTAATGATCCTCCAGGTGCGTTCTAGCTTGGCATCCCTCTGAGTTCCTTTTTTGCAGCTCTCAGATTTGGCCCTAGGAGCTTTCAATTAGGCCCTATTAAGTCGTTCTCATGGCATGATTTTTTCCACCTCTACCTGAATATATCCTCAGTTTATTTGCTCTCAGACAACAGACCATCTGCTCATACATTCCTTTTCTGGGTTCCCACTCTTTCCCAAGGTCATGACTCATGGTTTTGTTTAACAAGGCAAGAGCCTAGAGCCCCAGGTGCTTTTTTACTGGCCTAGCATGGGTGTTAGACTGTTGTGGTCAGGCTACAACACCTCTCCTGGGCTTCTCTGAGAGTGTCAACAGCCTCACATCCATCCCACCTCAACCCTTCAAGATTGGTTGCCATTTCTCAACGATTACATATAGAATGGATAAACAACAAGGTACTACTGTATAGCACAGAGAACTATATTCAGTATCCTGTCATAAACCATAATGGAAAAGAATATGAAAAAGAATGTATATATGCATAACTGAGTCACTTTGCTGTACAGGAGAAATTGACACAGCATTGTAAATCAACTATACTTCAACAAAATAAATTTTAAAAGGAGAAGATTGGTTGCCATTTCTCAATTCTTCCTCTTCCTCTATCCCGCCCCCAAATATTCACATCTCTGCAGAAGTCATTATCATAAACAGAAATAATAATGGTTAACAAGACTGAGCACTAAACATGTGCCAAGTACTTTATAAGTATTATCTCAGATCTTCTCAACTAACCCACAAAATAAGAATTATAACTGCCTTTTTAAGGATATGGAAACTTAGTCTCAGAGATTAACAAATTCACCCAGGGTTACACAGATGAAAAGGGCAGAGCTAAGATTCAAACCCAACTCTGTCTGATTGCAAAGGCATTGTGCTATATTGCCTTCCTCAAGGAATTTCTAGAAAGGTTTTCTCCAATCGAGATCCAAGGACGCTTGTCAGACCTTGGGTAGCTTGCCCTGATACAGTGGACAGTTCAACCATCCTGATCATTTAGTGACTTAGTATTCTCCTTTTCAGCCCGTGACTACTAAAAATTTAAGTATTTACAGTCTTCAGAAAGATGTGGTAAGTGGGTAGTCCAGACTCTATAGATACAGTGCCCTGTCCATCATGCCCACCAAGGTACAGCCCACAAAGATAAACTCGGTGGAAAAACAAGTTAATGTATAAGGCATAAGCAAATAACTAGAATTTCATTAATTACAAATAATAAAATTAAATCCTTCACATCATACAGAAATATAAATTGCAGGTCGATAAAAGATCTATAAATAAATCAACAAACAAATACATATCTTAAATTATTATAAGAAAATGTAAAGTGATAACTTTGTAATCTAAGGATAGAGAAAGCCTTCTTAAGACTCAAAAAGCAGAAACAAGAGGGAATTCCCTGATGGTCCAGTGCTTAAGACTCAGTACTTTCACTGCTGGGACCCGGGTTCAAGCCCTGGTGGGGAACTAAGATCCGCAAGACACGCAGTGTGGCCAAAAAAAAAAAAAAGGCAGAAACGAGAAAAATCGATATATTTGACTACAGGCAAATTAGAAACTTCTATATGGCAAAAGATACCATAAACAATTTTAAAAGGCAATCACAAGACTGGGAAAAAGTATTTGCAAGAATTACAACAGTCAAATATTAATAACCAATGTAAAGAAATCCTTCAAATTAACCAGAAAAATACAAGCAACTCAATGGAACAATAGGAAACAGATTAAAAATGGTATTTAACAAAAGATGAAATATTTAACAATCAATAAATATGAAAATATGTGCACGCTCACCAATAATCAGGGAGAAATAATTTTTATGACATACCACTTTTCAACCACAAGATTGGCAAAGTTAAAGTTAGACAATATCAAATGCTGACTAGATTGTGGGAAAACAGGTACTCTCATCCTATGAATGGCACTCTGCTAGGATCCATTAAAACTGAAAATGTACTCTGCATACACTCTGATGCAGCAATTCCACTTCCAGGTATCTTCCTTAGAGAAACACCTGTACACATGCACAAGAAGACATGCACGAGGATGAAGCATTGCTTATGATATCAAAAAACAAAGGAAAAAAACCTAAATGTCCATCACTGAATATCCCACATCAATAAAAAGTGGTATATACACATGATGGAATGCTATACAGCAGTGAAGAGTAAAACTATTTGTATATATCCACAGGGAGAGAGAAAGAGATCTCAAAAATTCTGTGTTGACTGAAAAAGTTAGCAGAACAATGTTTTTAAAAGATTCATAAAAATTAACTCAAAATGGATCATAGACTTAAATATAAAATGCAAAACTATAAAACTCCTAGAAGATAACATAGGTGAAAATCTAGGTGACCTTGGGTATGGTGATGACTTTTTATATACAACACCAAAGGCACAGTCCATGAAAGAAGGAACTGATAAGTTGGATTTCATTAAAATTTTAAAACCTTTGCTGCCTGAAAGACACTGTCAAGAGAATGAAAAGACAAGCCATAGACTGGGAGAAAATACTTACAAAAGACACATGTGATAAAGGACTGTTAGTCAAAATATACAAAGAACTCTTAAAATTCAATAAACAACCCAATTAAAAAGTAGTCAAAAGATCTAAACAGGGACTTCCCTGGCAGTCCAGTGGTTAAGACTCTGTGCTTCCACTGCAGGGGGCACGGGTTCGATCCCTGGTTGGGGAACTAAGATCCCACATGCCACGCGGCACAGCCAAAAAAAAAAGACCTAAACAGACACCTCACCAAAGAAGATATACAGATGGCAAATAAGCATGTGAAAAAATGTTCCAGATCACATATCATAGGAGAATTGCAAATTAAAACAATAATGAGATACCATTGCACACTTACTAGAATGGCTAAAATCCAGGATACTGACAATACCAAATACTCGTGAGGATGTGGAGCAACAGGAACTCTCATTCATTGCTGATGGGAATGCAAAATGGTACAGCCACTGTGGAAGACCGTCTGGCAGTTTCCTACTCTTAGTAAGAGTAAACATACTCTTACTACACAATCCAGCAATCACATTCCTTGCTATTTACCCAAATGAGATAAGAGTTTATGTCCACACAAAAACCTGCAAGCAGATGTTTACAGCAGCTTTATTCATAATTGCCAAAACTTGGAAGCCACCAAGATGCCCTTTAATAGATGAATGGATAAATAAACTGTGATACATCAACAGTTGAATATTATTAAGCACTTAAAAGAAACGAGCTATGAAGCCATAAAAAGACATGGAGGAATCTTTTTTTGCTAAATAAGACTTTTATATATATTATAGTGATAAGTACCAGGAAAAACAGAAAGAGGGCAAAGTGATAATGACTGGGTGGGGTCCAACATCAGATGCTCAGGGAGTCTCTGTGAAGAAGGAATTTGTGCACTGAGATCTGAGGGACAAGAAAGAGGCAGTCTGTGAAGGTCAGGATAAAGGATGTGCTAAGCAAAACCACTGAGAAGCAGCAGGAGCAAAACCAGGTGTGGCTGGAGCAGAGTGAGCTGGGGGGTCGCATAGGAGCTGGAGCCATATGATGTAGGACCCGTAAGGCCATGGTCAGGTGTTAGGACTTATTCCACGTGTGATGAGACGTCCTGGGTGGGTTACAGCAGGGCTGGGGATGTGGGGGTGAGGTTGATTTGGCTTACATCTTTCAAAGACTCTCTGGTTGTCATGAGGTCAAGGAAAGAAGTTAGGGGCCATTGTAGCAGCCCACGTGAGAGCAATATGGGCTTCGTCCAGGGCAGTAGCCGTGTATATGGAGATGATATGAATTTGTTCTGTATTTTGGAGGTAAAGCCAACAGGAATGACTGGTGATTAGATATGGGGTGAGAGGACACCAGAGGAGTCTAGATGACTTTGAAGATTTTGGACTGAACACCCACGTGGTAACACTTATTGAAATAGGGAGGCTGGGAGAAGAGCAGGTTTGGGGGCAGGTTCCATTTTGGCCAAATAAGTTTGAAAGGCCTGGCAGTCATCCAAGTAGAGCTGTCCAATAGGCATATCAAACTTCACATGTCCCCAATCTCTCACCCACTAGCTCTGCTTCCTCACCTGGAAAACAGGTCATGGTGTCTTCCCTGCATGCCTCACAGAGCTATTTTAGGGATCCACTGTATTTAAGAGAACTTCCATGTTTTCGGCCTGTTACGGGAGAGTAAGATTTTATTAGGTCAGATGAGGAAATGGAGGCCCAGAGAAGTTAAGTGGCTTGACCAGGGTCATCCAGCCTGGATTAGAGCTTGAGTCTCCTGACTGACTGTCATGGTGCCTCGTGGCATCACGCTCTGCTATTTCTTCCCTTCTTTACTTGGTGGTACTGCCTGGTCTGGTGCTCAGTGGGTACCTAAGGCGGTCCTGTCTGTTCCTTGTATCCCTCTTGCAAAGAATTTTCTATTCTGATCAGCTGCTGGGGAGCCACAGTCCATCCACATACTGATACCCAGAGTCCCTGGGGCAGGTGGGTCCTTCCTTGTCCTCAGTGTTTTAGGAAACTAGGGGTTGAAGCTCTAAGACAGAGATCACAAACTGGTTGGCCTACCAATATTGTTTTAAATATAACCAGTGGTCAACAGTTTTTGTTTTAAAGTCAGGAGATTTCACATAAAACCTAGACTTTTGGCTTTTCTTGACAAATGGGAAGATTTCCTGGTAACAATCCATCAGAGATGAGTAGGGCCACCTCTTGAGGCAGGGCATGCATTCTTCATGTCACCACAGGCCCTGCCATTCCCCAGTGTTCCCCAAGAGTGCGGCTGGCAGTCCCAATTCACCATGATACACTGGCTCTCTTTGCTCACTTACATAACCTGCTGGGCTCTGTAGGCATCTGAGTGTGCAGGTCCCCACCTGAGCGGGACATGGAGGACTGTTAAATGCATATTACTAAGTGAAAGAAGCCAATCTGAAAAGGCTACATATTTTATGATTCCAACTATATGAAATTCTGGAAAAGGTAAAACCGTGAAGACAGTAAAAAGATCAGTGCTTACCAGGGGTTGAGAGGGAGAGATGAATGGGAAAAGCACAGAGGATCTTTAGGGCCGTGAAACTAGTCTGGGTGATACTATAATAGTGGATACACGTCATTATACATTTGTCAGAACCCATAGAATGTACAACATCAAGAGTGAATGCTAATGTAAACTATGGACTTTGGGTGATAACAATGTGTCAATATAAGTTTATTGACTGGAACAAATGTACCATTCTGAAGCAGAGAGCTGATGGTGGTGGAGGCTGTGCATGTGTGGGGCAGAGAGTATATGAGAACACTCGGTACATTCCAGTCAATTTTGCTGTGAACCTAAAACTGTTATTTAAAAAAAAAGTCTACTTTAAAAAAAGGAAAAATGAAAAAAGAAAAAAAACATATGCCGAAAATATCCTATATATTTAATGACTACATTAATTAAGTTATTCAGGAAACATTTATTAAACATCAACTATGTGCCAGACCCAGTTCCAGGTACTGTGGATAAGATGGTAAACAAGACTATGAGATCCTAACGATGTCCTGTATTCATGGGGCTTATATTCTAGCAGGAAGAAGCAGCATACAAACAAATAAACATATGCAAAAAATATCCAGCAGTAATAAATGCTGCAATGAAAACAAAACAGGAGGATATGTTTAAATGTGACTGGGAACTATTTTGATTAGATGGTCAGAGAAGACCCAAGGTGTGAATGACAAAAGGATGCTTCCATGTGGAGCTGAGAACAGAAAGCAGGCCATTCAGAGGAAACAGCTGGTACGAAGGCCCCATTAAGGGAAGAGGAAGTGTAGTTTTATAGAGAAGCAAAGAGAAGGCCAGCGTGACTTGAGCTCAGTGAGCAAGGGGAACAGTAGTCACGTTGAGAACAGAGAAACAGGCAGGGCCCAGATCATGCAGGCCACTGGGGACCATATTGGAAACTCATGTTTTAAAGGAAATGAGATGACACTGGGAAAGGAGGGGTGTTTAAGTGGGGAAGTGGCATGCCCTGAATTATGTTTTTAAAATATCACTGCATTGTAGACAATAGGCTCAGTTGTTAGGAGGGTATTGCAAAAGTTGGGAGAAGATGGTGACTTGATCTGGGATGTAGTGGTGGGACGCAGAGATGTAGGAGGACTGGGGATCTGCTTTAGAGATAAAGTCAACAGGATGGCTGATGACTAGATAGACAGATAAACAGATAGGTATGGGTATAGATAGATATAGAGATAGAGATGAGATAGAGATAGAGATAGAGATAGAGACAGAGATAGAGATATAAGGATTTTTCTTCAAGGCCTGGAAATATATGCACCAAATGTATAACAGCAGCTACATCTCACGGTCCGGACTAGGGTAAGATGTGTGAGGCACAAAATTTATGGGGGTATCAAAATACCCAGTTATCAAGATAAATAATATTTTAATGCAATTGCTTTTTAAAAATCAAAATTAATGCAAGAACGCATGATGAACAAAATATCGAAATTTTTACAGCTTCAGTTTGTACAGGATGGTGATCTTTCCCGCAGCATCTAGACCCACCATAAGAATGCACATTTCTTTCTTGCCAAAAAGGCCCTTGAAGAGGTTCGCAGAGATATTCCCCATGCTACAGAGCCGTGGGAGCAACACTGGACAGAGAAACCCTCTGCGGCCACGGCGCTGCTGCTGCTTGGATTGATTTTGCTCCCTGGGTATCCTGATTACTGGGTATTCTGGAGCCCTCTTACATTTTGCATCCAGTGGACTAGAAATGGAGACGGTACTCAAAGGAACTTTATTTGTAATGTTCTAACTCTTAGAAGGTTATGCTCATGTTACTTGAGTAATTTTTAAATATATACATAGGAGAAAGAATCAAATGTGTCAAAACATCACCAGTGTTCATTTCAGGTAAAAGGAGTAGGGGTGATGGTCCTCTGTATCACTGTACTTTCTGGTACCGCAGTGGACTGTAGTACATCAACAGATGTCCCCTTCAGGACAAGGTGTTTGTTCTCCCAGCTGCTGGGAATGTTGACTGCTGATGGCTCACAGCTGAGGCTCTCGGCATTGCTCTCTACTGAAGGGAGGAGCCTCCAGTGAGATCCTCACCTTCCCTGGGGACAGCCCTCATCAATCACTGGTCAATAAAGGGATACAACTTTCCTTAATTTGTCCCATTTTCCATCATTTAAGATATCTGTGAAGGGCCAGACCAGCTCTGGAACCGCCTCTGTTACTATATTGCAGCCCAGCGTCTCCCTCTACCTAACCCTATTCCCTCACTCCCTCACAGGTGGTATGCCCAGGGGCAGCCCCCAAATCTCCATCTCAGAGTCTGGTTTCAGGGAACCCCTCTAAGACAGATGTTTTCCACATTTCCCCAAATTAAGAAACATAAGGAAACTCATACCCACCAAACATGAGTGACTCAAATTCCTTACATTGTGAGTAAAGATTATCAGAAGGATTTTAGATGGTATTAAGACTAAACAAGAGGCCAGTGGTGACCTATCTCATTCAGTGAGTATTATGATGAAAACAGGGTTAAACAGAAACCAGAACTGCTATCAGTGGCTGTTACTACAGGGGGCAGCTGTAAATCCCATTTGACCTAGAATGAAGGGCCCAGCGTGTCTGAGCTTAGTGTTTACAGGAGGGAAACTGTCATTTGCCCACAATTATAGGAAAGGACTTGGAAAGGGGTCAGCATTGCTCCACTCAATTTGAGAGACAGATTATCTTTTTATCAGGAACAGCTGCCAATGTTAATTTTCAGTTAAACTAGATAGCCCGCCTCAGTTGACCATCTGTCAAAGAGGATCTCACAACTATTTAGAGGCTGTGATACAAATCAAACTGTGATAGAACATACTCTCTGTATACCAAAAAGATTTCCGGGTTCCAGACCACGTATTTCAAATGATACTTGATACCAATTCCAATACAACCAAAAGATCTGAAGTTCATTATCATGAGCTTTACTCATAACATTACCATTTTGTACCTTCATAAAGTACCTCTGATTGAATGATCTCTAAGAGCTTTATGGGCCTTAATTAATTAGTCCTTATATACCCCATGAAACTATCATCGTCTTAAGAGTGTGTAATTATCAGGTGGAAAGGTGAAGTGGCTTACTGTACGTCTCAGTGACAAGTCAAAAGCTCAAAACAAAACTCAAGACAGGACTTCCCTGCTGGTGCAGTGGTTAAGAATCCGCCTGCCAATGCAGGGGACACGGGTTCGAGCCCTAGTCCTGGAAGATCCCACATGCTGCAGAGCAGCTAAGCCTGTGCGCCACAACTCCTGAGCCTGCGCTCTAGAGCCCACGAGCCACAACTACTGAGCCTGAATGCTGCAACTACTGAAACGCACACGCCTAGAGCCCGTGCTCCACAACAAGAGAAGCCATTGCAATGAGAAGCCCGCGCACTGCAACGAAGAGTAGCCCACGATCCCCGCAACTAGAGAAAGCCCACGCGCTGCAATGAACACCCAAAGCAGCCAAAAATTAATTAATTTTTTAAAAATACAGAAAACCTCATGACAGAAAAGCTCTAAGACTTACACAAGAATGGCTAGGTCTGGGAGAAACAAATCTTTAAATATGATTTCAAATTTTTTTCCATCTCACTGATTTTATAGCACTTCCCTCAGAAACATCCAATTATTTTACTAGAGTTTCATTAAAATGGAGGTGGAGATTAGAGGGCAAAGAAGATAGGCAGAGGAGTCACAGAGGGAGATTCCCTGCCTGGAATGCCACCTCTTCTAGAAACAGAAACCTGTGAAGAACCCATTTCATGTGGTTTCATGCTAAAAGGAGGGCATGTGCCCCTAAGACTGGGCCAGGGGACCCCTTCCACTTGGTCATAGTTGAGTCAGGTATGGGCACATGTAACCAATCAGGTAAACTGGCATCCTCTCTGAGACTTCGATGGCAGAGGAATGGAGGGGAAGGCTCTCTCCCTGCTAGAGCTGCCTGTTAAGATGTGAGTTTGGGGCCAGTAGTGTAACTGTTAAGATGTGAGTTTGGGGCCAGTAGTGGTCAGCTCCAACATGGAAAGAGCCTGTCAAAGGATAGAAAAGGAGATAAAGTAAACCCCGATGACCTCTTTTCTGTCCCTGTGCCTTCAAGCTGTTCTACCTCTAAAATTATTAGTGATTTTTAAAAGGTCATGGATGGATAGATGGATAGATAGATAGATAGATAAAGGAACCAACAGCCCATCAGAGTAGCATGAAGATGACTTTAAACTAAAAACACCTGAACAAACAGCAGCCACAGAAAAGAAACCTTATCTAAACGTAAGCAGAGCCTCCTGAAATACAGCTGCCATTAACCCCCCTCCAAAGGTGTTTCCTGTTTGGGAGAAGACGGACCCTTAGCACCTGGGAGGTGTGAATTCAGCTGCCATAAATCCCCCTCCAGTGCAACTTCCAGCTAGGAAGGAGACTATCCATTAGCATCAGATAAAAAAGACCAATAGAACCCTCTCTACTTTCACATTGAAGCCCTAAAACATCCCCCTTTTGCTAAACTGGTATTAACCCTTACCCCTGGCTGTTCAGCAAGCCAACTCTTCTTGAGGGTTCCCACATGCATGTGAAATAAACTTTTCTCTTGTTAACATATCTGTTGCCGATTAATTCGCAGGCTCCCAACTACTCAAACATAAGTTGATAGAGGAAAGGTTTTTCTCCCAACAATAGATAGTGAGTAGTCCTTCTATATATTCCTTATATACATAGCTTAAGCTAACCTAGTGGATAGGCTGGGTTAATGATCTATCATGGGACCCCTTGGATTAGAGTGAAGGTAAGCACAGAGTCCCTCTTTCCTCACAACTTTCCTTCCTTTCTCTGGCAGCCAATTCTATCACACCACTCAAATCCTTGGGGACAATTATATCATTCACTGAGACAGTTCAATATTCATTCACAACTTTGTTATTGAAGTATAGTTGATTTACAATATTATATTTATTTCAGGTGTACAGTATAGTGATTCAGTAGTTTTACAGATTATACTTCATTAAAAGTTATGGCAATTTAAACTTTATATGCATTTGCCTCCATCAAAGAATCCCTAATAGCTTGTGAGAGAAAAAAAGAAGCCAAGTAGGTTTGAAGCATCATAAGGTAGAGGAGAACAGAAAACAGAAAGAGAAGCTGACCAGAGTGAGGAAGTGGCCCTTTCAGAAACAGGCATGCAAAGAAGCAGACCAAGTATCTGAGGAGAGTGTCGTAATAGTGCCATATTCCTAATAATGTCACACTGAGTGTAAGGAGGTCAGTTAATTTTAAAAAAACAAAACAAAAAAACTTAATCATCTTCAGCTTCAAAAAATGGAAGCATTCACAAGCCAAAGGATTTAGAAACCAGAAGATTGTTAAATTAAGTGAATGTCATGGTCTTTGGCTACTTAAGGAGCTGAGACAACATTTTGCAACTTTTATTTAAGTTATATATATAATGGGAAATTCAGACATTAGTACTACAGACCACTAGCTCATATTCAAACAGAATTCAGTGCTCATTTATGTGTTAAAACACAGCACCACTTTTTATGGAACCACAAAAGACCCCAAATACTCAAAGCAATCTTGAAAAAGGAAAAAGCTGGAGGCACCACACTTTCTGATTCAAACCATATTACAAAGCTATATTAATTAAAATAGTATGGTATTGGCATAAAAACATTCATATAGATCAATGGAAAAGAACAGAGAGCCCAGAAATAAATTCATGCATATATGATCTATTTGTTTACAACAAAGGTATATTTGTCAGTTTTACCTCAATAAAGCTAGGAAAAAAGAACACAGCACCACTTAAACCCTCAAATCCTTTCATAGGGTGGGCTCTTTTATGCAAATACAGTCCACAGTTTAGGGTTCAACAAGTATGCTCTAAATTTGGGGTTGCAAGAAACTGGAATTTCATTGCAATAAACATTGTTTAGCACAAACCTTGGAAATTTGTAAAAATTAAGATATTTTTATTGTCACTATCTTTCATTGTAATTGAGTCTAACATCCCTTGATTATGTGTATCAGGCAACTTTTGCTATGTTATGCTGCAGTAACAAATAACATGAAAATCTCAGTGGCTTATGTCAGCAAAGGGTATTTCTCACCCATGTCTGCCATGAGTCACCTCCAACTTTCTGTTGTCATTCTAGGGCCCCAAATAAAGAAGCCTCCCCTATCTGGGACAGAGGACAAAGAATGAGAGCTGGCAAATGCACTTAAAGCTTCCACTCATATTTCATTGGCCAAAACAAGTCACCTGGTCAAGCCTGACAAGAAGATGGGGAAATATAGTCCTCCTCAGGGAGCCATGGAAAGTTTACCTGGCAATAGGTGAGGATATATAATTCCCTTATAGGGAAAGCAGGACTGAGCAATTGAGAACAATGATAGAGTCATCCACAGTAAATAAAAATGAAATCCATTTAGCAGACATTGCTAATATCCCCACTCAACTAAAATATGCACAATAAGATGGTAAGAGGAATATCATCCCTCTAGGATAAAAGAAAACAGTAGGACTGAAGAAGGAGGAGGAGGAAGAGAAAGGAGTAGAGGGAGAGGAGATGGGCAAGCAGAGGAGGGGAGGGGAAGGAGACGATGACTAGCAATAATAAATATTGAGGACTTCCATGGGCCACCTACCCTGTGATAAGTTCTCTGTAAACAGATCCTCTATAAAATAGAAAAAAAAATTAAACCTCCTACCCTGACCAGGCCTGCAAAACACTGATCACATCCTTATTCCCAGTCTTAAGTACAGTTTATACTGTAGTTATTTTTACCTTATAAATCGTAAAGTAGTAAAGTCATAAGAAACTCTAAAAGATCATGTTAAACCTTTAAACCTTCTCTCTCTAGTTAAGAGGACAATGGAACTATTCAAGACATGTTCATCATTTTTTTCAGAGAAAAAGAATATATATTCTTTTCTTGAACAATTCTAGAGGTAGAATGACAAACCCTTCCATATTTCAACGTTTTATCATCCATAAATTCTTTCTTATAAACCTGAATGTCTCTTGTACTCAAATAAGCCAATCATCAAAAATTCCCATCAGCATAGTTATAACTATTCTGATTATAGCCACCGAGTAGCTGGAGCCACACTTATTATATCTGTCTAGACTAGCATGATTTTTCTAAAACAGAAATCATTTTGCTGCTTAAAACCCTTCAGTGACTCCCTGATGTCTATTCTACTGAATAAGAACCTGGTTGCTAAGTGAAATCTGCAAGACCTCCTGCTACCAGAAGCTCCTTGAGAAGCAAATCTTGTCCATCTTGTTCATAACTGTAACCAAAATACCTAGAACACTACCTGACACATTGCAGACACTCAGCAAATATTTGTTGAATGAATGAATGAGTAAATGAATGAATGAATATAAGACCCTCCATGATCCAACTTCATTTCCCACCCTCTAGTAAAACTGAATACCAGGATCTTCCTATGCAAAGGCCTCTGTGGGTTTGCTTCAGGTTAGATTTCCTGTCCATATCACTCTTACCTCTTTTCTTGGCCTGCCTAACTCCAGTACCTCCTTCAGGACCTAGTCCAGGCTATTCCCTCCTCCAGGAAGCCTTCACTGAACCTTTAGGCTAGGCCAAGTTCCCCTTTTCTGTGCTTGCATAGAACTGTGTGCTTACCTATATCACAATTCTTAGACCTGTAAACAGGTAAGAACGCTTATAATTTCCAAATCACAGGCTGTCTTCCTTAATTTTTTCTATTATTCAAAAATGTTTACAATATACTATTAAATGGCATAAGTTTGGTTGTCATTGTTTATCCCTTCCATTAAATGACATTGTGTATCTTTCAGCTGTACAGTCTCTGGGTTCTGTGTCTTGCTCATGATCCCATTGGAAGGTATACCATACCCTGCACAAAATGGGCACCCAAGAAGCTCTTGGGACTGTCAGGGATGCTATGAAAACAAAAAACATGCAGAATGTCCTTACTGCATGTGAAAACAAAGCTGCCAGAACATATCAGCCTAAACATTGTTACTAGCCCTCCTGGCCCATTTACCACCATTCTAGGTATATCATATCCTCATTTCTGGCACAAGAAAGCTAAAGAAAGATCCAACTCATGTGGCAGACTGTATTTTAATTTTTATTGCAGTCACTACATATTTAGAGCAAATCTACTATGCTCCAATCACTGACATATTTATTCTTCTTCTTCTTAACCTCACCTACTTCTCTTTATGCTCCATTTTCATGGTTTGCATAAAGCACATGTTTCTTGGCAGCAGAAATGGATTGTTTAGGCATCCAGGGGCCCTTTATTTACAGTTTTGGTAGCTGTTGGGAGTCCAGAGGCCACAAGGCATGGCCAGATGTATTAGACTACGGAAAGGGATTTATAAACAGGAGACAACTCTGTTGAATCAAAAGAACTAAAAGAGGCCAGATTCACTTAATCATTTTTACAGATGACTGTAAGATTACTGAAAAGAAAATATGAAGCTTATAGAGTTATCTCTTTAAAGCCTAGCAAGAGGTCTAGTATGACTGTTGGAGAATTTTCTGACCAAATGCAGCATGAACCCTGGCATGAAATTGGAAGCAAGTCACCTCCATTAATCAGACATGGAAGAGAGTGGTTGAGCTGAGATCAACAAAAAGACCTAACCCTGTGCAAACAGGCAACAGGACAACTGTAAGCTTTCTTAGGGAGCAGAGCTTCCTCTGCTGTATCTCACAGGACAGCTATTTCCACTGTCCTGGCCTTTTCAATAAAAGGGGCATTTTCAAATCCTATGGAACTTTCTGCAGATTGGAAATACGACAATTAAATTCTTAAAATGGTGGCCCTGAATTCAGACTGTAAAGCCTGACAATATTTCAGTTAAAAGGCTTCTCTCGACACAGAATTTTCAGACTGTTTGAGGGAGAGGTTCTTTTTGGTATGTCTAATGAGGTGTTGACCAGTATGCTGAAGGCTCCAACACAGACTGAAGCCAGAAAGGCACACAGACTACAGGGAACAGAAGGGGTGATTCTCCTCCCTGGCTAACACAGGCACCCCATTTTTAGCACACATATCCTCATGTCCAGAGATGACTGTGGCTCTCAGAGTTCTGCAGAGCGTCTCAGAGACCTTGCTACTCTTCAGATGTGACTTGGAAAAAGAATTTTTATTCTGACTTTATCTGGCAAACCTTACTAGACAGTAATTTATGGAGAAGAAGTCATGGATGAACTTTGTAGTGTTTCCAGTTAATGAGAAAAACTGTATCTAAATTTTCCTCTTAGGTGCAGTAGAAATAGAATTTAAACACTATTATTCAATAATGATTGGACACAGTGTCCCCGAACTTGACAAAGAAATTTACCTTTCAGCTAAGACCAAAACCAGGCAGTTTCAGTAAACTGGAGATTTAGCCACTTAAAAGTGGGTAGCAGAGAAAGTTCATATGTAACCTATTCTGCTGAAAATACTATGTCAATATTTAGCTGTAACTAGCAAACTTCATATGTATTAATTAACTATACATGAGGTTTTTCTACTGTTTTTTATTTTCATAGTTATGAGTTGATTTCTTATCAACTAAGCTGATTAACTAAGCTCCTTCATTTTCCTATAAACTGAGGCAGAGAGGCAAAATGGTTTCCCAAAGGAAAGTCAGAGTAATGAGCTATTTTAATTAGCTCGCATTCAGTAGCAAGTTGTGGGTGACTTCAGCCAACATCCTCTTCCGTAATGATGCAGCTCCATTCATCCCCAGGAAAATGAATTGGCAAAAAATTCAGTCCCATGGCACAAGAAAGTTAATAATACATATTCCCGCTGGGATGTTATAAAAGATAAATGAGATAATATATGCGAAATGTCTCCAGCTCCTCATAAGGTACTATACAAATTCAAAGCATTGTTATGAATAATAACAATAATTAAAAATAATACAGCTTTCTTTGGTCTAGTCACCTAAAATATAGTGGCTCCTTTTGAATATAAACTCAAGGAATAGATTTCTCAGTCTACATTTTTTTTTTTTTGGCTGCGTTGGGTCTTCGTTGCTGCATGCGGGCTTTTCTCTAGTTGCAGCGAGCGGGGGCTACTCTTCATTGCGGTGCTCAGGCTGCTCATTACAGTGGCCTCTCGTCTCATTACAGTGGCCTCTCGTTGCGGAGCACGGGCTCTAGGCACGCTGACTTCAGTAGCTGCAGCACACAGGCTCAGCAGTTGCGGCACACAGGCCCTAGAGTGCACGGGTTTTAGTAGTTGTGGCGCATGGGCTCAGTAGTTGCAGTGCACAAGCTCTAGGGCACGCGGGCTTCAGTAGTTGTGGCGCATGAACTTATTTGCTCCGTGGCATGTGGGATCTTCACGGGATCCAACCCATGTCCCCTGCATTGGCAGGCAGATTCTTAACCACTGCGCCACCAGGGAAGTCCTCAGATCTACATTTCTGACTCTCAGTCATTACCAACAATCTTATGTGGGTCTTCTGAATATGAACCATTATTTTCTATGATTAATAAGTTGCTTTTTTTCCATAACAGTGCCATTTAGTGAAAGCAATTTTTGTCCCTGTTCATTTCCAATTGCCTCAAGTTAACAACTCAAATACCCCCCCAAAAATCCTTGGTGATCAACACTCAAATCATGGAAGACTCTGGTTTCTTCCCTTCCTTTCTGCCATGTATGGAAATTATTGAAACACCTGCCTCATTCTACTTGTGGAGATTATAAACTAGTAGAAAGTATGGGCTGACACTTGCCATCTTCATAGCCTTCACCGTACCCCATGATGAATTTGAAAGCACAAGTGAGACCTTACAGAAAAGCAAGGGCACCAAGCACTTCCCCTGACCTCCAGGCAGCTCTGCCCTTTACCTGGCCAACCACAGAAAGAAAACAGCCCTGCCAGAGTTCCCCATGAGGGAGGCTGATGTCCTTGTGGCAGCAGTGAGACCCTCAGTCACACCTGGAGTAACAAGATACCCTCCAGCTTTTTGTTATTCTGGCTACAAAAGATCTATCTTATACGTGGCTCCCTCAGAATCCAACCCTGAGGACAACATTGCAAGTACGAGTCTTTTATTTGGGAGGTGATCCAAGAAGCAGCAGTAGGGGAGAGGGGAAAGGAGATGAGAAAGGAAGGCAGCCAATATGAGGCATGTTATCAAGCCGGCTAGGGCTGTGGCTGTGGGGCAGTGGAGCTGAATCCTGCTAGGGAACTCTGGGAGACGGGATAGAACACACCTTGGAGTTTTCCCTGCCAAGGGGCCAGGAAGCTGAGGTATTGGTCCACCAGCTCACATCAGTCATCGTGGAGGGATGATGGAGGTAGGGGGAGCATGGGGGAATTAACTCTCTGGCATTTCTGGCTGGCTCCTGGTGTGGACCAGGCAGGTCCCCACAGCCAGGGAAAACCTGTAGACAAAACTGACAGGTGCTGACATTTGAAAGCCACAGGCCACTGGCTGCACCCAGGAATGCAGACAACCTAGTATGGTCACCCAGATGCATAAAGATAAGGAACTTGAGACACCACCCACTTCTCACTATGGTCAGGGGCTCCCACTTGCCATTCTTCCTTAGGGCCCCAGCAATCTGGAGAAGGAAGACCCCAGGGATGGATTTTCCCTCTCTCCATTGGCCCTCCCACCATGCCCACCTTCTCCTCCAGGGAGATGATCTTTGGGACAAACTTCCCACTCTAGTTAGTTGAGAGTCACCCATCAACACAAAATCCAAAATGCTTGAACAAATCCCAGAAGCTGAGGCCCAGGAATACTTTCACCTCACAGATCTCACTGGTGCTTCCAGCAGAGTTATCTTCTCTCTCCCTTCCTCTTCTTCACCTCCTTCATTTCTCTAGGCATGAAGAAATAAAAGTAGACCTCCCACAAGAAGTTTATGGACCATTACACAATAAGTATGAGTTATCATACTTGAAAACTAGAAGTACTACTGGTTTGTTTTTATTTCACAATTTATTCTGAAGAAAGCATCTTAATTGATTTTTGCTCCAGAAGTTTTCTGATAGCCTTTGCCTACATGCACTAAAATTCTAACCTATCTGGGTTAAGTGTCAGCAGCTGAAATTAAAATCCCATATAAGTTCAGACTATTTCCACTGAACTAAGCAAATTCTTGTGGTGACAGGTCACTGAACATGTTTGAAGAAATATCCCAACAGAGCTTGGGGCAGGACAAAAAGAAAAAGAATTGCAGGTATGGCTTTCTCTCCTCGTTCCTGACCATCCCCACCCCCATCCATGCCCCACCAGCCCCAGCAAATGTTTTTGGGAGAGCCAAGGTGGAGAAAAGTTAATAGGGACTGGGATATGGGCTTCTATGTTCAGAAACTGAATCAAAGAGGCAATTGGTGGAATTGTTCTTTCTTCCTCTACATCAAGCCCTATGTCCCTGGACAAGTAGAGAACAGCCCTTAAGAGTCAATCAAACAATCAATCAATCAATCAAAGAGTATTCTACCTATGTTTTCCTCTAGGAGTTTTATAGTATCCAGTCTTACATTCAGGTCTTTAATCCATTCTGAGTTTATTTTTACTTATGGTATGAGAAAATGTTCTAATTCCATTCTTTTACATGTAGCTGTCCAGTTTTCCGAGCACCACTTATTAAAGAGACTGTGTTTTCTCCATTATATATTCTTGCCTCCTTTGTCATAGATTAATTGACCATAAGTGCATGGGTTTATTTCTGGGTTTTCTATTCAGTTCCATCGATCTATGTGTGTTTTTATGTCAGTACCATACTGTTTTGATTACTGTAGCTTTTTTCAATCAATCAATCAATCAACCAATGAGGGTTTAATAATAGAAGCAGCCTGGTATTCCAGAAAGATCAATGAAGGGGAAGCTAGGAAGCCTGGGTTCTCCCCTAGCCCTGTGCAAAATGGAGAGACATCATGAATTTTGGACTCAGAAATGAGCCTGGAGCTCCAAGGTGCTGGCGTCATCACTTACTTTCTCTGTGACATTGGTCAAGGTAGTGAGCCTCACTGAGCCTTAGTCCCCTACCAGGAAAATGGAAAATAGTAATACCTCCATCACACAGTTGTTACATAAAGCAGCTTACACATTTGGGGACACGTTAGGTGCTCAATAGTTGTCTTCTTCCCTTTCATGGAGACCAGCATAATCAAGAGGATAGAGTTCAACTTCAGAGGCAGAGAGTTAGGTTCAAATTCCAGTGACACCACTCACCTTGGGGCTACCAATCAACTTCCATGTTGTACCATGCCCTAAGATGATTTGATAACTTATGTTTTCCCTTCAAGCCCACCCACCCTGGTATCTCAAAACGTACAAAAATAAATTCAGTTGCCTTATATGTTCATTAAAAGAGCAACAGGTTAAACATTCTGATGAAGTAAGGGGAACTATGTTTATCAGTCCACTGCTACTGGTTCTCCCTTGGCAACTGGCTTCCTTAAGGAAGCAGGAGCTTGCAGCCAAGTAGGTGTCCAGCCATAAGCCCATCCTCTCCCTCATTCATCCCAGATGAGCCTGGAGCTCCAGGGGCCAGAGCCTGCCAACATAGCAGCTGCCTGGAACAGGAGAAATTTGATGAGAAATTTTAAAAGGATTTGGGGCAAATTTTACTTGGTAATGTGTTCTGACACACTCTCCTAGTAGTCTCAAGAAAATTTCAGTGAAAACAAAGTTGATTTTCACAGATTTTTTGGACGCAGCTTCGTATTTGAGGGGGTGGGTGTGATATCATACCACGGTGGGTTCACTTCATGAACATGCAACATATGTAGTCCCACAGGGGCCTATGTTCAGAAGGACCCCGGGGCTTGGTTTAATGTCTGCTGTTGCCACCTTGAAATTTTAAATAATTTTATCATTAAACTTATGTTTCATAAACAAAGCCCAATGGGAGCATGTGCGTGAGCTGAAGCAATACATGCAATATGCCTGTCCACTTTTTCTTGCCACCCCACTCATGTACAGCTTTTGTGATGCCCCCATGAGCACAGAATTCCAATGGACCCATGATGCGTGGGAGTTCAGTGAGACTCAAAGCAAGTATAAGGTTAAGTGTGTGATGTCTACGACTGAATAAGTGGTCCAGAGAGGCCGTGTTTTCCATATAAACCAGAACTTGCTTTGAACAGAGAAAGAAAGCAATCACATTCTAAGAAACAGAAATAACTGAGGAACCCTATCATGTCCTTTCTTACTCTCTGTATTAGTCAACCACTTACAGAGAAAATGATAACATAAAAAGTGCGGGGGGGGGGGAAGATAGGGCAAACCCTTTTCCTTTCCTTTCAGGCCTTCCTTACTCATCAGTGAGGCAAAGGTAGAGAGTGTGGGCAGAATGCATGCGAATCAAGCAGTGAAATAAAAGTGGTTGGGTTCCTTTCGCACAGCATTTCTGTCATTCTAATAAGAATGAAATACATATATACATACAAACTACAAAATACAAACTGTGTCATTTGATGATTTCACATATGAGTTAAATGCTCTTATATTTGCATTTAAAATTATCATTCTGCAATATAAATATGAATGGTAAAATTCACGCTAATAATTTAAATTTTTAATTTTTCTTTACTTAGAACCACATTAAATAGCGGATAAAAACCATCATGAAAGTCAAAAGAGAAACCATGGGAAAAAGTTAAAAAGCTTTGTATTTTAGCTTTAACTGCACTTGCCCCTGCTTTCTGAACAAGGGACCTTGCATTTTCACTTTGCACTGGGCCCACAAATTATGTATCTGACCCCGAATGGGTCTTACGATGAGAACTAGAAAACCCAGATTTATCAGGTTTATATTTATTTAAAATAACCTGTGTATTCCTTACCCTTTCACTGCCAAAGAAAAATTGGTATTCATACATCCTGGTTGGTTCTGCCATTACCCCTCCTGTCATCACACCATTCATCTTCTAGTGCAAAAACGGGGTCAGAATAAAGGGAAATACTGATCCAAGGCCTTCCTAACCAGGTTCTGGGTATTTACCAACTCTATCCTTATGTTAGTAGGTTTACTTTAAATAGGAGTTACTTTAAATAGGAAGGAAAGAGTTGAGTCCTACTCTGCCCTGTAGCAGGAGAAGGAGAAGAAAGGCTGGGCACTCTGAGCACTTCCTTACTCCCTGACAGGCACGGGACCTGGTGCATTTCATGTATGTCATTTAATCTAGAAGGAGGCGGAGTTTCCCACAGCCCTTTGCTGGGATCCTATGGTGCCCGAACAAAGATTGCAAGGAGGGAGTTGCCTTAAGCTTCTTTTCCTTTTTTTCCTCTTGTAATAAAATACACACAACGTAAAATTTAACATTTTAGCCATTTTAAGTGAAAAGTTCTGTGGCATTAAGTACATTCACATTGTTGTACAACCATCACCATCACCCATCTCTCAGTTTCTTAATTGCAGCTAAAACCTGCCAGTGATCATTCCTCTGAAATGTCCAGCTTCGAGTGCACTTTAAAGTTAAACAGGGTAGGGACTTCCCTGGTGGCGCAGTGATTAAAAATCTGCCTGCCAATGCAGGGGACACAGGTTCGAGCCCTGGTCTGGGAAGTTCCCACATGCCACGGAGCAACTAAGCCCATGCACCACAATTACTGAGCCTGCATGCCACAACTACTGAAGCCCGTGCACCTAGAGCCCGTGCTCTGCAACAAGAGAAGCCACGGCAATGAGAAGCCCGCGCACCACGACAGAGTAGCCACCGCTCACCCCAACTAGAGAAAGCCCACGTGAAGCAACGAAGACACAACGCAGCCAAAAATAGAAATTAAATAATTAATTTTTTAAAGGCAATAAAAAAACAAGAAATCAATATTACTTACAAATATGGATACAAAAATTGCAAATAAAATTTTAAAAATAAATAAATAAAATAAAGAGGGTAAAAATGTAAAAACTTGAAAAAAAATTTGTAGAAGTGGCCGAATCCATGGAAGAAAGAGAGCCAAGAAAAAGAAAATGTCACCAGCGTGAATCTGAGAAAGTGAGAGATAAAAGGAATTTCCAAGAGTACAGTGTCCAACACTCCGCTTTTACATATTTTCAAGTCCTCAAAAACCTCCCAGAAAAATCTGTTATCAAGTAAAGCTGTTTATCAGACTCACTTCAGTAAGGTAGAACACCATCTTGACAGTTTTAATAGTACCTTAGAAATTGTAGACGATCTTTATAGAGCTTTAGGGCCTTAGCTGGGTGACTTTAAGCTGGGTTTTGCAAAGTAGGAAGCTGGTTGAGACTGGGGCAAGTTTATGGCATAACAGCTTTGGCTTTGTGGACACAGCAAAAGAAGGGTTTTGAACAAGTCTTTATGAATAAGCTGGTAATCTTCTTAAGTAAGTTAGTTTAGTTAACAGTTGTGGCTTCTAGGAACTATTATTTCCTAGAGCAAGTAGCTTAAGTTGTTTTTGCTTGTTCTTGGTGTTTTATAACATGGGGGCAAGATAATATGCCCAGTCCCTGTACTGTTAAACACAGGAACAGGAACTTATGTTGGTTTCAGTTCTCAGCATGAAGAAGCCAAGGCAGGGAGCAGTTAAATAAGTAGCCCCAAATTCTATGAGTAGTTTGTAACAGAACTGAGGCTGAACTCAGAGCCTCTGACTACAAGTAGACACACACACGTACACACAAGCACACACTACTGGAATTACCTTACTTTCTCTTAAAATGAAAACCTTATGATATCACATCACAAAAAATCTAGAAACAATTAAAGATATCCAAAATTCTATTCCATAACGTCAATCACCTCTGTTATTTCCTTCCAGTTTCTCTTCATTTGCAATGTTTTTGTTTTTGTTTGTCTGTTTTAGTTCTGTTATTCACTTGTTTTCTCTCTACAGATCTTGTTTCTCTAACGCCTTCTTGAGCAAGATGTGTGCTTTCTGGTTCCCCTCTGTGCTCCTCACAACTCCCCATCGAAGAAGAGAGTCTTTGCTTTTGTTGAAAAAGCTCCAGTCATCTCCAAGCAGGATGGGGCCACAGGCATCTAGTCTAAAACAGCAGCTTTAACAGGCATAGGCCCCAGAGAATGGCTTTTCCCACTAGCCCAGCTCGTGGGGCCCAAAAATCATGTCACTTGGCTCTCCATCACACTCACTCCTCACACTACTCTTTTTCTTCTCTCTCTGCTTTCACGCTCCCTTTCCCTACTCCCTGCTCTTTGCAAGAGGTCTGCTAAGCCTTCCACATATCTCACTTCTCTGGAGGCTCTCATTCCAGTAATCAGCAAGACCTTTGCTAGAATTACAATCACATTCTACAATGGGAGCATGTCCATGATAATTTATTCTCAATAACCTCATTCTCAGTAAAGGGACTCTTGAAAAGTTGTAAGACACATCACTATTAACTTAATCGTATTTAATATGCACTTGAGGACTTGCCAGTTAGAGAAATCTCACTGTGAGACCTTTTATATATCAAATAATCGCCTAAATTTCTTCATCCTCTAAATTGAGATTTGCCCATATCAGGTGATCTGACACTGCATTTGAGTGAACATTACAGAAGACATCCTTCTGAAATCTAAAATGCAACCCTAAAATAAAAATTCATCCTGATGTCGAAAATAATACAATACAAGGCATCAATACTCTGTCCCATACAGTAACAATCCTATGAAAGGAGCCCTAACACTTCAGTAGCCAGGGCAAGATCTGAAATGCAGAGCAGATGTTGACAGATGTACAAATCATTTAGGAACTTATCTCCAAAGAAAGGCACCACTCCATGAGAATGATATATTTCACCCAGATCGATTTCAAAGAATGCAAACTGGCACTGACTGACATTCTAATCGGCTCCATTTCCTTATTGACCAAATAGCCTATGTTTCTCATTATTCTAGTCATTTCTCATTATTCTACTCAGAGCACTGCACAGCATGAGGCCTCATTGCAAAGATAAGGTGTCTTCATTGGTCAGGACTTCTCTGCACCACCCAACACTTAATTGTGTGTGCACCGTACACACGTTGCCCAATCAACCTTGGCTTGCCTTTGAGAAGCAGATTGCTGAATAAGGGTGTGGGCTCCATCCGTGTGGAGGCTGGGGGGGTTCATTGTTAAAGGTACTAGAATGACAATTGCCCAAGAAAAAGTGCTGAAATCAACTATTTACCTCTTTGTTGATTTCACTATTTCCTCTTGGATCCTGTGTTTGTCAGTGAGGTTATCATAACTTAGACCTGAATCACAATTGAACAATTTGAACTTTCCTGTCAAAATTACTCCACCTGCACTGAGCCTGTCCCTGAGAGAACCCTGAGCACCCCTGGGAAAATGAATGGGATCCAGCCAAAGAGGTGAATACTGAATGAGTCAGCAGGAGTTTTACTTAACCAGCTCAAGAAAACAAAACTTCTTGTGGACAGAAACCACTTACTAATCCTTGAAGCCAAAGCATTTCAGGCAGTAACCATTACTCAATACTTGTCTGCCCATCTTACACGGCTCTTACACAGCTCCAAAGTCACTTCCTCAGCAAGGCTATCTCATAGCCCCCAGGACAGAGCAGGTAGCCCCGTTACATACCCTCATGTTCCTTACACATTTCCATCAAGGATTGTTCGTGATTACACATGTGTATTTACTTAATTAATATCTATATTTCCTCACTAGACTCTAAGCTCCGTTCATGCACAGATCAGGCTCAGAACTCATATAAGTTTGTTGAATGAAAGTAAAAAGCTCAACAAACGTACCTTGACTCAGAGCTAAACCGTTCTTTTGTCGATTACCTTCTGAATAAGATCCATAGTTTCCCCATAACATTTAATAGCTAATGATTGCCACATCATTTAGTTAGTTTGATTTCTTCTTTGTAACTTATTTAAAGCACCTAATGTTTTCCAGGTAGATGCCTACCGAAAATGAGCTGTTTCTAGCCTGTAAGTGTAACTGCAATTTCAAGCCAGACCCAGAGATGCAGAAGAGAAGTCAATAGAAATGGACATCCAGTTGGCCTACCAACTCCTTTTTTAACTTCATTCACAATAGGCAAGAAGCGTTTCAGAAATGATAAATGGGTCCTGAAATACAAACTTTAAAAACTGGAATAAAAATACACAGTGGCCTTAGTCAGAACAGCCAAAAGCTGGAAACAACCCAAATATCCATCAATGGATGAATGGATAAACAAAATGTGGTATGTCCATACAACGGAATATCATTTAACTACAAAACGATAAAGTACTGATACATGCTAGAACATGGATGAACACTGAAAACATTACGCTGAGTGAAAGAACCCAAACACAAAAGGTCATGTATTGTATGATTCCATTTATATGAAATGTCCAGAATAGGCAAATCCATAGACAAAGAAAGCAGATTAGTAGTTGCCAGGGACTGAGGGTAGGCAGGAATGGGGAATGACCATTTAATGGATACAGGGTTTCCGTCTGGGGTAATGAAACATTTCTGAAACTAGATAGAGGTGATAGTTGCACAGCACTGTGAATGCACTTATGTCACTGAACTGTACACTTTAGAATGGTTACAGTTATGGTGATAGGTTTTTATCACTGTGTATGTGTATTTTACTATAATTTTTAAAAAGCTAAAAATAAAACTGGAATCAAAACTCACAGGCTCAAAAAACAAAGAAAGAAACAAAAAGAAATCAGTAGCCTTTATAAGAGGAAACTATTAGTGTAGTATTATTAATTCACATTTTCACACACTGGGCTTGGTTACTACCCCCTCCCCCTCCCCCTCCTCCTCTACCCCTTCTATACAACTGACACTAAGTTTCCCAAACAATTCAAGGAAAAAAATTAATGAGATTAAATTGAGACTTAGAAAAGCAAGTAATGTGTTTAAATTAATTCTTCTAAATTTAGGAAGATAAAAATTAAAATGGCATATCTACGAAGGAATACATTTCCCTAAATATTTTTGTTGATATTTCTAAGCACACCAGCCAAGAGACAAAGAACTAGCTTTGTGAGGTGAGGCAAGTTATTACCTACTCTGGCCCTCAGCTCTTTCATATCTAAAATGAGAGGGTTAGATGAAAGAATTCTGCATTTTTAAGGTACCCTCCTAAGAATCAGGAAAAGAAATTTATGGTGTGGTTTTTCATGGCAACAGTTCAGGGATTTTATCACACTACCCAATTAGTTGGATCCACCAATTTCTAATAAAGGAAGCTTACACCTAGAATAGCAAACTCAATGAGGGATATGCTTCTACAGGCCAGGCAGGTAATTAAATAAGTGAGGGATGCTGGGTGGTAACAATGATGAATTGAAGAGCTACTGCCCATCAAAATGGGGCAGCCCCTATTCAACTCCAGTTGATTATTGCTTCAAGAAGATGTGGGCCCAGTAACACCAGAACTTCCTGAAATAGGAAAAGCCAGAAATTCAGATTTTTACATGAAATCTCCATATTTTGAAATGTTTGCATATAGTTCAAGTTTTTCTCAAAAAAAGTTGTGCAGACCAAACTAAACATTTCTACCAGGCTGTATATAGCCCAGGATCCCCAGTTTTCAACCTCTGGTTGGAATATGTATTAACATACTTAGCTGGCATTGCTGACAGGAAAGCCACTGTGTGTACCTAGGCTTCTACAATACCCCTCCATGAGAGGCAGTATAATATAGCTTGGCTCAACCCATTTGCTCAGGTTATTTGTTCAACACAAATTTTTGAACACCTGTTGTGCTCCAGACCTGTTGTACTCTAAACCAAGCACTCTGGCAAGACAACAGGGAGCAAAAATTGACACTGTTCTTGCCCTCATATGCCTTACAGTCCAGTGGGGTAGATGAACCTTAATCAAAGAATCATAGTAGGGCTTCCCTGGTGGCGCAGTGGTTGAGAGTCCGCCTGCCGATGCAGGGGACACGGGTTCGTGCCCCGGTCTGGGAAGATCCCACACGCCGCGGAGCGGCTGGGCCCGTGAGCCATGGCCGCTGAGCCTGCGCGTCCCGAGCCTGTGCTCCGCAACAGGAGAGGCCACAACAGTGAGAGGCCCGCGTACCGCAAAAAAAAAAAAAAAAAAAAGAGAGAGAATCATAGTAATAGATGGGTCATTATAAACTGTGCAAAGAACTGTCAAGGAAAGGTGCCCAGTGCTAGAGGGACATATAACAAGGGAGCTCTACTATGATCTAAGTTAGGGTGTCAAGGGAGGCTTCCACTAAGCAAGTGACATTTAATTTGAGATCCAAACCATGAGTTGAGGTCACCTGGGTAGAGGAAGGAGGAAGCAGGGATTGTTCTGGGTAATCTGCAGCTGCAGAAGTCTTGTTGGCGGAGTGGGTGTGGGGAGTAGGAGGCACAGAGGAAAGGTCTGAGTGGCTGGAGCATAAAGAGAAGGGAGAAAAGGGAGGAGTGGTAAAGCTGAAGAGGAGGGTAATGGCCAGCCCTTGTAGGGTCTTCAAGGCCAGTTGAACCTTTTGGTCTTTGTTCTGTGAGCAATGGAAAACCATTGAAGTCTTTTAAGAAGAGACTAACATGATACTATTTAAAGAAGAGACTAACATGAGGCTATTTAAGCCTAGAAAGTTTCACACACTGGCTCCTGAGTGGAAGATGTACTGAAGTGGGGAGCCGAGTGGATTCAGATTCAGGTTGAACTCATGACAGTGGCCAATATAGCAGCTTAGACTAAGGTGAAGAAATGAATGGGTTTGAGAAATATTTTAGGAAGTAAAACCTACAAGAAATTAATGGATTTGATGGGAGGAATTAAGAGAGAGAGGATGGTCAAGACTGTTTCTCCAGCTCCTGGAATGCATAAATGGATGGCTGGTGGTGCCAATTATGATAAAGAGGAACACCTGCAGAGGGAAGCTATCATGAATTCAGTTTTGCAATTCTGAGTTTGGCCTGCTTTTGAGACATTCAAGTGGACAGATCAAGTAGCCAGCTAGGTTTATAGGTCCTCTGCTCAGCAGAGAAGTATCTAGGCTACAGGTAGAAATTTAGGCATCATTAGCATATAGATCAAAAGAGAAGTTATGAGTTCCTAATGGGGTCAATCAGGGAACAAGCACAGGGTAGAAACAAAGGAAGGCCTAAAATCTCCAACATGTGCTGGCTTAGTAAAGGGGGATGAGCTAGAAAATAAGACTGAACAGGAGTAGCCAGAGAAATAAGAGGAAAACTAAGAGAAGTGGGGTCACAGAATCCAAGAGAGGAGAGCATTTTAAGTAGGGGGAGTGGCCGATGGTGTTGAACACAGCTGAGACTTCAGGTGAGCTGAAACAGGAGCCTAGCCACTAACTCCAGCCTCATGGAAGGCACTGGTGACTTAATGAGCGCTGTTTTGTTGCAGCGACGGTAGTGAGAGCCAGATGAGAGGGAGCTGAGTGTGTAGGAAGTGAAGAAATGATGGCAGAGGATGTACTTGTTCTAGAAGTTTGACCATGAAAGGCAGGAGCAAGCTGGAACAGCAGCAGGAAAGTGTGGGGTGAATGAATGGGGATTTTGGCTTTGGTTGGGTCTTGTTTCTTAAGTAATTCCATGTTGAGCACAGCAGAATAGTCCACTCTGAGTCTTTCCGACCTCTCGCCCACAGCTCAGCTACCTCCTCCTAACAGGAATTCAATCCTGATCACCACCCACCCCTACCCCACGTGAAGTTTGACTCACTTTCAAAATACGGCATTATAAAAGAAAAGAGAAAACTGTTGCTTCTGTTCTGCCTTCCCTTTCCCTCCTTTTTCTCGCTGAACCCTCTTTCTTTTCTAATTATTTCTCTTAGTACCTATACCCTCCTTCCTATCCCAGCCCACCTAATAAATGCCCTCATTAATTCTTCCCTAGACTGTTATAACAGCCTCCTGAAACATTATCATGCCTTCAGCCTTACAGTTTTTCAGTGCCAAAGGAATCTTTACAAAAGGTAGCTTTGATTATGTTGCTCTCACCAAAAACTTTCAATGGCTCCCTACTGCCCACCAAATAAACAAAATTTGCAACCTGGCTCCTGCTCCAGCTGTGTCCTCCCTTCCTACTTGATCTACAACAACTACTACTACTCTCCACATGCCTTAGGTTCTGGCCAAATCCTACTATTTGTAATTCCCTCACTGTGCCCTAAATTTTGCCTCTCCACACCTTTACTTAGGCTGTTCCTTATTATTATTGTACTTTTCCTTCATCTTTGCTACAGAAATTTTACTCATCCTTGCCTTAATCTAGGTGCTACCTCAAGCTAGAAACTTTCTCTGATACCCACTCCACCCTCTATTTCAAACCTAAATATGTTCTCTATTCATAGAAGTCATAAGTGGCGGGGCGGGGGCGGGGAGGGGGAGGTTGTCACAGACACAGGACAGTGGAGTTTTACATGGCATTGGCTGATATTGTAGTTTTTAAATTTTTATCTGTCAAATCCTCTACTGAATGCACTGAACTCTTGGAAGACTGAACATGCAAAATTAATTTTTGGATCCACCATGGCATCCAGCCAGGGCCTGGCACAGAGCAGGCCCTCAGAAAATGTTTACTCACTGATGGATTAATGGAAGGAAAGAAGGAAGGAGAGGGGGAGGGAAGACAGGAGAGAAGGAAGAAGGAATCCTAATACCTGGTGCTCAAGGCAAGGAGCAAACAGAAAAGTACATTAAAAATCCTCATGTGGCGTTTCATTTAACCCATGGCAAACCCTGTCATTCCTGAAACCCAGGCTCTCCTAGTAAGTTTCTTCAAATATTTGCAGTGTCCACAATACAATAAGATCTTGCTCAGGCAGATTAATTAAAGGTGATCCCACTCCTCTGGCTACAGTTAATAGCAAGTGACTTAAACTCTGAAAGATTTTTCTAAGAAGAAAATTCTTCTTAGAAAATTTTTCAGAAGAGACATACTTAGAATAAAGCCTGAGACCCTGCCAAGCTCTCTTAAGTCACTCAGTTTAAACCCTTCCCCACCAGGTTCTTATATTCTCCTGGGGCCAGGATCTTGAGTCCTCCCATTGGCATTGGGACAACAGCTTTGTAACTGGTTTACCTGTGTCTCGTCTTCCTCTCCTAGCCAACCCACCCTTTATTTAATCTATAATTAATCTTTCTTTAAAAAAATTGTTTTGCACTGCATACCCACCAGAATGGCAAAAATTAAAAACACTAACAATACCAAGTATTGACGTGGTTATGAAGAAATGCATCTCTTGTCCATTGCTGGTCTGAGTATAAACTGTTAACAGTCACCTCAGAGAACTACTTGGCAGTAACTACTAAAGATAAACATGTTTGCCCTATGACCCAATGACCCCAACTCCTGGAGAAACGAGTGCATGTGTCTACTAAAAGATGTGCAAGAATGTTCACAGATGTTTTATTCATAAGAGCACATAACTGGAAACAATCTACATTTCCATTAATGGGAGAACTGATAAACAAATTGTAGCATATTCATTCAATGGAATGCTACTTAGCAATAAAAAGGAACTACTTATCTCAAAATATTAAGTTGAGTGAAAGAAGCTAGTCATAAAAGAATTTATACTGTAAGATTCAATTTATGTGAAGTTCAAGAACAGTTTCAGCAACATCTCTTAATAGGAGTTAAGAGATGAGGTTGGGGCAGTTATTCACTGGGAAGGTACATAAAAGGCCCTTCTTGGGTGATGGAAATGTTTCATATCTTTACCTGGGTGGTGGATACATGGGCAGCAATTACCCATGTAATGGTGATTACATTTGTAGAAATTCATCAAACTGTGCACTTAAGAACTGATCATCCTATTTTTTTATTATAAAAAAACTTTTATTATAAAAAACACGTGTATATTATTTAAAAATTTAGCTCATGGTGTGTCAAAGTATTACTTGCTTTATTCTTGCCTTTTCTTATTAAATCCAGTATGTGGTGAATGGGCTATTTCCTTTTTATTCTTGGGTTTTATAATAATATGTAAAGTTATTATTCCATTTGTTCTTTCTGTTCCATATACTACATAGGTCTGGAAACAATTTCTTTTTAACTTTTAACCAATTTCATTTCTTTTTATGGTAAGGAGAGGTAATTAGGTCCCCTGATTTAAATTGTTCTAATTTATACTTCAATTGTAATCCTTATACAATCAAACTCTTATTCATCTGCTTTAGCCAAGGACCTGAATGAGTGTTTCAAGCAGTAGAATTTGTTTTACAGCTTCAATGAAAAGTTTTTTAATATATGTTATTAAAGGATGGATTGGTGCTACCTCCAGCATCTCAAAGCTACTATTTCTTCATTCTTCTGGGCCTTGTCTTAATGGTTCTGATGAACCTAGGGGCAGGACAGGAATAAAGACGCAGACGTAGAGAATGGACTTGAGGACACGGGGAGGGGGGAAGGGTAAGCTGGGACGAAGTGAGAGAGTGGCAGGGACATATATACACTACCAAACATAAAATAGATAGCTAGTTGGAAGCAGCTACATAGCACAGGATGAAAAATAAAAGATGATCATCTTATTTTATGTAAATTATACTTCAACTAAAAATAAGCAGTCTCCTGTAACATATACTATTGTATATCAACTATACTTCGATTTTTTAAAAAAAGGAAAAAAGCAATCTCATATTAGCCAGAAAAATTTTTTAAATCTTTTGAATCTGCGTCTTCCCTAATTTCCGAATTGAATCCAGTTCCCAGACCTCTGCCTGGTTGTCAAGGTCTTCCATCACCTGGGCCTACCTGGCCCTTCATCACTTGGTCCCATCTGATCAGTTTCACCAGTCTCCCTCTGCAACTGGACACCTAATGGAAAACCACCATGATCTTGCTTATACCATTCCACCTCTCTGCACTTCCCTCCCTCTTTCTTTTCTGTAAGCCAGATCCTTCAGGTAAAGCACTAAATTCACTTTCTCCTGCACTTCCTCCTACAGTGGTATTTCCCTTATTTATCATTCCTTTAGCATAACCATGTATTATCTTACTTGACACTGCCTTATACCAGCTTGTATACAACCTTAAAATTAGTTTCTAATAAATCATAGAAATTATATAATATCTATAATTTATAGCAAGCACATGACTTTTCTCCCTGCTCTGTTATACATTCTAGAAGGCTGGAACTAAAGTTTCTCTATATTCCAAATCCCTTTACTCTCTCCCAGTACCTAGTATAATGCCACATACTCAGTGGATGCTCAGAAGTACTCCTTGAGCCTCAAAGTCAAATTAAAAATAATAATAAATATTAATGAAGTGGAGTAGAAAAAGGTCCTCTGTTAGAATGTTAAAATTATCAGATTTGATATAGGTAAACAGATATACTTCTTAATAGTAATCTCTATAGATTATTTTTTATTAGCTGTACATGCACATAGTTTGGTAAATCAAATAGTTCTACAAGGCATATAAACAAAATCAGTTGTCCTCAAACACTTCTTTTTCCTTTAACTTTATTTACAGTAAATAACCTAGCTCCCTCAGCCCTCAGGTGAGACAACACAAAATCGCATTCTTCACTGTCTCCCAGAGGTCCTCAGAGGGACTGAGCCTCAGTTGTCGACACTGATAACCTGCTCATTCTTCCCTTTCCTTCTGTCCCTTCCTCCCTTCCCCTAATAGTTCTAATTTGATCACTTTTCAAATATACTCCTTGACTTCAAATCCTTATCTCAGGGTCTGCTTCTAAGGAAACCCAAACTAAGACCATGCGGAAAAGCATCCCTGTAAGACGAAGGTGGAATATTTGTAAAGATGGGGTTAAAGAAAGGGGAAGGGCAGAGAAAGGAAAGGAGAGTGAATGGAAGGGACTAGAACGAGAGCAGTCATGATTGAGATGCCACTTTCTATGCCCAATGCTCACAGATGTATCATGTGACACTTTCTACTAGACAAGACTCTTTAGGGCCCCGAATTCTTTGCATTAACACCAAGCACAGCATCGTGCACAACTAGAGCTTCATGATATTTTTTTGCTGCTCTTAAAATTGTACCTAATAGTTCATGAACTCAAAACTCCCCTTACTCACTTGTAGCACCAATGGCCTTTGCAGGAAGTTTTCTGATTTCAGTACCTGTTGTAAAAGACTCTGGAGATGAAAGGGTTGTACAAAGGTTAAGTATTATTGCTTTAAATATATTGGGGAAATGCCTTATTTAAGACATTTATCACAAAAGAAAAGCTGAAAAAGAAAGCAGGCAAGTGATAAAGGAGGAAAAACATATCTTTAGTAAAAAACAACATGACCTTTCCTTTGTCTAAAATAACTCCAGGAAATCAGTATAACCTGGCAGGTGAACTTTCTAAGAGTAATAAAGGAATCAATTTGTGCTTTAAGATATAGCAGAAGACACTGGTGAAATCAGAAAGCCTTCTAGGAGTGGAACAATTTTCCGAATCTTTTGTGACAGTCAATAAAAAAGAGCCTGAAATGAGGATTGAAGAAATTCCGCATCGCGATATCATTTTCATTACCATAATTGTTCCCCTATTAAAAATCTACCTTTTAAGAAATACCATAGAACCCATGGTTAGTGATGCTTTCTCTGTCCTACCATTGGTATTATCCTTTCCTTTATTTTTCTGACATTATTCGAGACCAATCTCATGTAATCTAACACCAGAAATAATTTTGTACCCATTAAGATAAACTTTGCCAAAGATGGACAGAAAACCTATAAAGAAAACACTTCATTTTAAAATGGTAGACCTTTACTTTATTCTCCTATGAAAGTCTAAAAATATGCAGGCCAAGGCTAATATGGCAGCTCTGCTCTTGAAGTCCTCAGCAATGCAAATTCCTTCCAACTCACTGCTCCACCATTCTGAGTATCTGGCTCTTGTCTTCATGAGCCAAGGTGGCAGCAACTGGATTGTAAGAAACAGGTAGACAAAAGGATGGTAAAAAAAAAAAATTACATAATGACTCTGCTTAAATCCCATTGGCCAGAATATAGACACATGGCCACACCTAGCTGCAAGGGAGGCTAGGAAATGTATTCATTATTCTGAACACCAGGTGCCCAGCTGAAAATACCAGTACTATGAAAAGAGAAAAAAGCAATTCTGGGGTAACTATCTGTCATTGTTCCTGCTTCTTTCCTATCCTTCCCCCAATTCCATCTTCAACAATTTTCTGAGACAGGAGTCCAGATAGGAGGTCAATGTCAAGCTGACCTTGACCTATAAAAAAGTGGTTTCCTCCTCCAGAGTCACACAGTCTGCTGCCATCAGCATGAGAACACCTCTAAAACACTGCTTTGAGTGTACAGAGTAATGGAGACAGGAGAAAATGCTCTGGGAGCTGACCCCAGGGGCACAATTTGAGATAGGACAGCCTGCCTGTGTGGTACTTTCCCATACACACACACACACACACACACACACACAAACACATATACATCCATTCATTCATAGAAGTGAATAAGACATATTATCCATATCCTCAAGAAGCTTACACATCATAGGGAAAGCAAATGACAAAAAAAAACATGAAAATAAATACCTAATTAAAAATTGTAACGTGTACTAAAAGGGCTAGAAGGTCAAGAGGAGGCTAATTTACATAAAAGACTGAACAAAGGCCTTCCTGTATGAATGCCATTTGAGCTACCATCCCTAGATTAAGTGGGTGTTAGCCCATCAGAGTGGAGACAAGCTGTTCCAGACAGGTGAAAAGGCATGCACAAAGTTCCTGAAGTGGGAAAGAGCCTGGCGCACTTGAAGAATTAAAGACCAGTGTGGATGGAAATCTGCACCCCAATATGATTCACCAACACACTTCCTAGAGTCATTTTGTTTTTATCACACAATCTGAAAACCAATCCACCAAAGAGTGATTCACTAATATAAATGGAAGAGGTTCATTAGGATTAATTTTTTTAAATACACTACACTCTTCCAGTAGCTCAGAAGCCTATTCAGGGCAGGATCCTTCAAGGAAGCATCAAGAACATGCAAAGGAGAAGGACCCAGCGGATCCCTGAGCAGGCCCTGGAAGCTGGGAATAAGGGAAAGCACTCTTCATCAATGGGTCCCAAATGTGGACAAACCAGACCAAGAAAGTTAGTGGGGGCTAGAACAAAACTAACTCCTGGAGTAAATGGTACACCAAGGCTTAGTGCTGAGACTGAAAAAAATAAAAGAATTATAAATCTAAATGTATGGCGGATTAAAGATGACTACAAATTCTTTGACACGTCTTCCATCAAGAGGTATGGTCTGTTTCTCCACTCCTTGAATTTGGTCTACACTGTGACTCCTTTGATCAACAAAGGATGTCAGAAGTCATGCTATGCTAGTTCTAGCTCCAGCCTTTAAGAACCAGCACCTTCTAACTTGGTCTTTTGGAACCCTGAACCATCAAGCAAGAAGTTTGACTACGCTTCTAGAGAGACCCAGTGGAGAGGCTCTGTGCCTACATTGATGGCCTTCCAGCCATTCCCACCAGAGTGCCACAGATGTGACTGAAGCCATCCTGGACCTTCCAGACCAGACGAGCCATTAACTGAATACCACCTAGTAACCCCAATCAGTGGAACAGAAGAAGAGCCCAGGAGAACCCTGCCCCAAATTAGTCACCCACAAAATCTTGAGATGTAATAAACATATTGTCATTTAAGAGCACTAAGTTTGGAGGCTGGCTTTTTCACAGCAGTAGAGAGTGAAACAGAGGCAAAAGATCCTTTTTGGTCTATGGACTTTTCAGGCTTTTAAGCCTATGAAATGCTTGGGATTTCTGGGCCTTTGTAGGCCTTCTTCTTTCTGTTTCTCTAGTTTTTATTACTAAAGCAGTACACTTGGTTTTAAAAGCTAGACGGTTCCAGAAGAGAAAAAGTAAGAAGTGGCATAATGGTAGGTACACAGTCAGGGCTGGCTGGATATTTGTTTGTTGAATGAAGACCAAAATGACCCTCTACATAACTGTCCAGCTCAGTTAAGTAGAAAGGAAAGACTGTCTTCAAATAAAAGCTATTCATTGGGCTGGAGTTTTCTCTTGAGCTGAAACTCTTTTGAGATACAAGAATGTATCAAATAGGGTTCCAGAAATGAACAACGCCCAAACTCACCATCATTTATAAGACTGTTTTAGAGCCAAATCTACTTGTAAAATGGTAACTGCCTGGTTTGGAAGCAAAAGTTGAAAAACACCATAATGATAGACTTCATCATAATCAGGCCAGTGTTTCACGTCCTCTGTGTCTGCTTACATTTTCCCTACATAAACACTTGGAATTTGCCCAAATTATTAATTATTCTTAGTAACTGGGTCAGGAGTAGCAAGAATAATCACAAAGAAGTCTCAAGCTTCAAATGAGCCTATAGTTTCAAACCAAATATCAGAATTGCCTAATGTGAGTTGCAGGGCCTCGCTCTGCCTCCCTGGATGGAATACTTCATGATGAAGTGGCAGGGGAATAAAAAGAATATAAAGAAATACAAATATAAAATAGAAGGCAGAAAGATCTAATATAAAGCGGTCATACAAGGAATTAGGAGACTTAAGGCCTCTAATTTTGCCAACAATTAGTAAGCTCAGACAAACCCAATCTCCCTGGGTCTCAGTCTCCTGGTCTGGCTATTGGAGAAAACCTTAAAAGCTCACAAGGTTGTTATGAAAATCTATGAACCTCCCCACACACCAACACACACACACACACACACACACACCACCCCCACAATAAAAGGTGTTCTGCAAATGTAAAATGTTAATATAGAAAATCCAAAATTTATTTGCCACTGAAGAATAAACAGGGAGCAGTATGCAGCTCATGTATGGAGACCATCTAATATGACCCATTTATTTTGCAGATG